>NC_086109.1:47341138-48548221 GCF_963921235.1 Mobula hypostoma | reverse complement strand
TTTGAACGAGACATGGCTTACCCCTAGCACTCCAAATACAGCGATCAGACCTGAAACCTTCTCGATTCACAGAATGGACCGAACTGCTGATTCGGAAAAATGTATTTCATGATTAACTGTCTGTGTAGACCAAAGTGGCGGTATTCTCGAATTCATATTCCCTCGACCTTGAACACCTAAAGATTAAATGCCGCCCGTTTTATTTACTTGGTTAGATGTCCTCCATAATCCTGACCGCAGTTTCCATACCGCCAGCTGCCAGCTATAACAAGCGTTTCAGATACTGCATAATGCTCTCTAAACAAGAAACAAACCATCCTGATGCATTTCAAATGATAGTCCGCGATTTTAACCAAATACAATCAGCATATAACCCGTAACACCCGACGTCCTAAAACGCTAAACCAATATTAGAATAAGATATGGAATGCGTACCGTTCTATGGCCAGACCACATTTCGTAAATTTGATCACATGGCTGTCCTACTAAATGCATAATTTCAGAGGCAAAAGAGGAAATCTCCATGTACTAGAACGACAAAAAGGAAATAACACAACGAAGTCGTCGCGCGATGGAGAGGGGAGGCTATGGGATTGCTTCAAGTCTGTGGGGTAGGTCATGTTCAATAGCTCATCTACTAATCTGAATGAATACACCATGGTTGGCATGTACTTTATTAAAACAAATGTATACATGTATGTACCCGCAGAATCTTTCAGAGTCCTTTGCAACCAGACGCCCTGAATGAACCATCAGTTCCGCCATCTGCAGAGGCCAGATCAGAGGCATTCGAGTCCAGTAACCAACCAAGTTACAAGAGGACCAGGTATGATCTCTGGAAGGATCTCCCGGGCGACATGGCATTTCCAAACTAAGTCTGAATCAATAAAGGATGTTCGACAGTTGTGGCAAGGGCTGAATTCTATCCCTTCTTATAACCTTTCAAATCTACTCTTAAGTAGACTGACATAGGCGACAATAGGGCTTCGCTTCCCCAGAAGCTTTAATGCCAGTTACGTTCGCTTTGACGGTCAGAACACGGAGGAACCATCACAAACTCCCAGCGCCTCCGATGAGTCTGTGATTTCAGTCTCTGAGGCAGACGTGCAAGCAGACGAGGAGGATAAGCCCAAGGAAAGCATCAGGCTTAGACGGTATCTAGTTAAGTACCAAACGCCTGTGCTGGTAAACTGGCTGGACTGTTCAGTGAGATCTTTAACCTCCCGCTTTGTCAGTCTACTTCACGCAGGTTCCAACTTTACCAGTGCCTAAGACTATCGTACAGTAGCACTTACATCAACAGAGCTGAATTGTTTTGAGAGGTTGGTGCTGAAACATATCAACTCCTGCCTGAGAAGGGAATTGGATCCGCTCCAATTTGCTGAGCGAAGTAAAAGTTCCACGGCGTATGCCATCTGCTTGAGTCTTTACTTAACTTTGGAAATTATGGGCAGCGGAGATGCATATATCTGGATGCTCTTTATCGAATTCAGCTCGGCATTCAATGCCATAATCCTCTCAAGACTAATCAATAAGCTTTAGGATCTTAAACTCCATACATCCTTTGCAATTGTATCCCCGATTTCTTCTGTTGCAGACAGCGGTCATCTCGGATTGCTAACTACAGCTCCTCCACGATCTGCTTCAGCACAAGTACACCAGAAGGCTGTGTGCTTAGCCCTCTGCTCTACTAGCTTTTCAGTTATGATTGTGTGGTAAAGCACAGTTCCAATGTCATATTCAAGTTTGCTGACAACACCACCGTCGTAGCTTGAATCAAAAGTGCTGGAGATTCAACATATAGAAGGGAAATTGAAAATCAGGCTGAGTGGTGCCATGAAAACATCCTCTTACTCAATGTCAGTATGACCAGGGAGCTGATTATAGTTTTCGGGAGGAAGCAACCAGAGGTCCACGAGGCATATCTCATTGGAGGATCAGAGGTGGAGGGGGACAGCAACGTTAAATTCCTCTCTGTTATTATTTCTGAGGACCTGTCCGGTAAGATAAATTATGACGAATATGCGGCAACACCTCTACTTCCTCAGAATTTGTAAAGATTTAGCGTGACATCAAAAAATTTGACAAACTTCAATAGGTTGCAGTGAAGAATACATCTACTAGCTACATCACAGACTGGTATGGAAACACCAATGCCGTTGAACGGAACATCCTTCCAAAAGTAATGAATAAGGCCGAGTCCATCACGGGCCATGGCAATGGACAATGGACAATAGGTGAAGGAGTAGGCCATTCGGAGCCTGCATCGCCAATCACTAAGATCATGGCTAATCATCCACAATCAGTATCCAGTTCCTACCTTATCCCCGTAACCTTTGATTCTGCTATCTTTAAGAGCTCTATCCATCTTCTTCTTGAAAGCATCCAGAGACTTGGCCTCGACTTCCTTCTGGGGCAGAGCATTCCACATATCTACCACTCTCTGGGTGAAAAAGTTTTTCCTCAACTCCGTTCTAAATGGCCTACCCCTTATTCTTAAACTGTGGCCTTTGGTTCTGGACACACCCATCAGCGGAAACATGCTTCTTGCCTCCAGCGTGTCCAATCCCTTAATATCTTACATGTTTCAATCAGATCCCCTCTCATCCTTTAAATTCCAGTGTATACTAGCCCAATCGCTGCAACATATGACAGTCCCGCCATCCGGGGAATTAACCTTGTGAACTTCTGCTGCACTCCCTCAATAGCAAGAATATCCTTCCTCAAATTTGGAGACCAAACTTACACACAATACTCCAGGTGTGGTCTTACCAGAGCCCTGTACAGCTGCAGAAGGACCTTTTTGCTCCTATACTCAATTCCACCTGTTATGATGGCCAGCATGCCATTAGCTTTCTTTACTGCCTGCTGTTCCTGCATGGTTGCTTTCAGTGACTGATGTACAGGAACACCCAGATCTCGTTGTACTTCCCCTTTTCCTAACTTGACTCCATTTAGATAATAATCCTATTCTTACCACCGAAGTGGATAATCTCACATTTATCCACATTAAACTTCATCTGCCATGAATCCGCCCACTCACCCAGCCTGTCCAAGTCACCCTGCATTCTCATAACATCCTCCCCCCTCCCCGCCTTTGAGCATATATACACGAAGCGTTATTGCAGGAAAGCAGGATACATCCTGGTGGGACTCCCACCACCAGGGCATGGTGTCAGAGTCATAGAGTCATAGAAAAGTACAGAACACAAACAGACCCTTCGTCCAACCAGTACGTGTAAAACCATTTAAACTGTCTACCCTCTTCGACCTGCACGGGGACCATAGACCTCCATACCCCTACCGTCCATATACCGATCGATACTTCCTTTAAAACAGCAGCTTGTTCCACACTCTGACAACCGTCTCCATTCTCGCTGGCTCAATCAGGAAAATTGTACAGGAGCCTTACGACTCACACCACCAGGTTGAGGAAGAAGGGAATAAAAGAATAAGCTACCCTGAATTAAGCGTGTAGAACAAGTGTGGAAACAAATATTATCTTCAAAAAAGGGTGAGCGAAAGGTTCCAGACGTTGGGAGGAAGTGTATAAAGTGATTACAATGGAGTAATTTTCCACCTTGTCAATAAGATATAAAGCAATATTACGACATTCGGCCCATCGGCTGTGCTCTGTCTATTAAGCATGGTTATATTTTTCAACTTCATTCTCCCTTTAAGGCTTTATGCACCATGAACGAATGACCATGGGTAGGTTCTCTGGAAACGTTGCTATAAGCATGGCTGTACTAATATTCAGGAAATGCCATGTATTTTTTTTAAAATTATCACCTTCTTCTTCCAGACGTTCTTTAAGTTTTATTAGTTCTGAAAAAAAAGATATCATATGAATATCATATCCGTCAGTAGGAACAGTGAGTTCAAAATATCCGTGATAGCCTTGGAATCTGTAAGCTTATAAAATGATGAATAATCCAATATCCTCAGTGTAAGGGTCGACATTTGTCTTTCATCCGGCTACATATTCCTCATTTTCGTAAGGGCTGCTGGAGGAATTTCGTCCACAACTCTTTTCCTACTATATAACTGCGTTGCTGACTTTCCGTGCTTTTCGAGGAATTACCCCCATTTGTGTTTCCACTGCATTCACAAAATCAGCTGTAAAAGCAGAGTAGATAGGTACTTGATAAGCAAATGAGTGAACGTTTATCATGGGCAGCGAGGAATGCACAGAGTTAAGGTTATGTTCCAATCCGGATTTATCTCACGACTTCTCAGAAACCAATCTGTTGCCGTGAGTGTGGATGGTCATACTGCCTTCCTTTCCCCAGAGCGGTTTAATTCTTTACCAGAGCAACACACACAAAATGCTACAGGAATTCAGTAGCTCATCATAAAGTCCTGATGAAGGGTCTCGTTCAGAAATGTCGATTAACACACACAAAAAATGCTGCTGAACGCACCAGGCCAGGCAGCATCTATAGGAAGAGGTACAGTCGACGTTTCGGGCCGAGACCCTTCGTCAGGACTTCGTGACGGATTTTTTCCGGAATTATTGCTACTAACAAGTAATTATTTAAAAAGTGATTTGAAACTAATGATGAAAACTGATAAATTATCTATCCTACAGTGCAAATGATATGTGCCTAATGCACTTACGTTCACAAAGTATTGACCAGACTGGAGATACAAGCGTTTTTAAAAAAAAAAATAAATTAACATCATGTTTTTCTATGTAACTTCATATTTCCTTGGTGGTGGGGGGAGGGTGAACATGGGTAGAGTTAAAAGATTTAAGTCATTTGAGTGTATTTGTAAAGTTAAAGGCTCAAGTTTTTGATGTTAGGGATATTGTATGCATTCTGCATCCAAATCAGTTTCATTCTGTTTGCTATATTAAAAGCTGTAATAGAGATTATAATCAGAGTCTATAGACTTTCCTTCGTCCTGCAAATCACGGCTCTTCAAATATATATCGGTTTGTAGCGATATGCTACACACAGCGCTAGAATAACCACACGGAGTCGGTGAGTTAGAGTTGCGATGAAAGAGATTTATTCAAACTTCGCGGCCCGCTTTAAAGCCTTCCCGTTCCCGCCCTCCCTGGGCGGGACTACTGTGGGGAATGTATATTCCCAGACCCTTTCTGCGCGCGGGATTTTCCCCCTGCTGGTGAAGATGGCTTGGCGCCCTTTTTGCTGCCGGCCCCCTGCCTGCGCGCGATGTTGTGAGCCGGTTCGTGTGTGCCAGAAAGTGGGTCGGCACAGGTTCACCTTTTAAGTATGACGATGGTATTTGTCTGTACAGTAATTTCAGGTCGTGAATTAAAGCTCCAACTGTATAGTTCGAAGCGCTTCCTTTTACTCTTGTTGTAATTGTAATTATTTCTGTCTCGCATTCGTCCTTCCTGGGAAGCTCGGCACATGATTGGTATCAAAGATGGCAGCTCAGCCATCAATTAAAGTTAAAAACAATTGGCAAGGACATTTAAGCGGATTAGTTAATCCAAGGCCCGAGTAGAAGACAAAGTCGCGTATACATTCATGACATACAGCGATTGTAATAGACAGACTGAGGAATTGACTGGTTGCCTTGAAAATGAAATTAACCTTTATCCTTCCCGCGAAGACTCTCATCTGTTAACAATAAAAAGAACCATCAGGCAAACTAGGTTAAACCCGTTGCGCAGGGCGCGGTGATCTGCATACTCTACATGTATTTAACTGTCCTTCACGACATCTTTTGCGGCATATTCCTTTCTTTCCACTACAAACACCGATGTTTTGCTAATCTGCTCCATTTATTATTTAGCAGTTAGCTAACCGGCTACTGCCGTATGTTGCATCTGAGCAACCCTTGCTCATTCATCCTCGAGCGGATAACCATGAAGACTGAAAAATGATCCGTATTTAAACTCTCATCTTAATGCCCTGATTTTCGATGGCCTTTTTATTAAGTCTGTCCTGTTTTCGTCATACTACCCAACATTTCGTTTCTTTTAGTTGATGTGCACCCTCGTGCCTATCTCTATTAATACACACAAAAAGCTAAAGCAACTCAACATCTCGTACAGCTTCTATGGTGAGGAATAAACAATAGTATTTTCGGCCGAGTCCTTTCATGATAGTCCTAATGACTGTTTGACTGAATATCAGTTTTTTTTTTCATTATTCTGTGTAGGTCTCTTTGTCTCTCTCTCTCCCTCTCAAATTGAGTGCTTGGAGCTGAAGAGGATATTTGCAGTGCCTATAACATAGATTTTCATCTGCCGGAGCGCACTGAAGGTTCGCCGATTCATAATTAGTCATGTTGTCTGCTGAAAAGAGAGAGAGAAAGAGGGAGAGAGAGAGAGAGAGAGAGAGAGAGAGAGAGAGAGAGACAGCGGGGGGGGGGGGGGGGGGGCGGCGGCTGTGGATACCAGATCAAGAGAGTACATACTCTACTTTATTTTAAAAACTCACGTATATCTTGCATTTTTTTCTGTAAAGCCAATATCTCTGCAGCCAAATAAACAAAGATTCACATTGTATTCTTCATAGAAAATTATGTGCTTTGTACCAGGTGGACAATGCATTAATTAAAACAATTAAGTAGAATTCTATCAATAGTCTTGAAAATAATTATGAAGAGATAACTTGAACTACATAGTGTAACCTAAAAGAACCCATTCAAGCAGATCCTACGGAGAGATTTTTAAAGTGCAAAAGAATTTAACATCATACTTTATTAATATTTGATTTCATTCATATTCCTTGTCAATCGTTAATTAAGTCATAAAAGCTTCAATGTAGGCGCAGTTTACACATTTAATTCCAGAAGATTGGACAGTAGGATCTTGACATCTGACTGTACGCTAATTCTCTATTATTGGTCAAGATAACGGCCGCTCTTCTATTTCAGCTGCATTTTCCCTGCGCATTTCCCATTTTCATGATCTGCTTCATTCCCAAATAAACCAATATTGAATACACTCACTATCCCATCTATGACTGCTCCGGAGACCTCATTCCTGGGAGAGAAATAATTTTCGAAGATGCGCTACACCTGGGGAAAACTTCAAATATTGCCCTAGGAAAGAATACTTAGGCGAGATGCTGTCGGCGGCATTTTGATATGTAAAGATATGTAAGTGAGTAATTAACGTCCCATATATCGACCTTTCCGGGTTAAAAAAAAAGAGCCTGTGTGTTTCGAAATTTCCCTTCACTGTCCAAATAACCCAACTAATATTTTGAGAATGTGATTATAGTTCTAATTTTTTTACGCAAGTGGAGAGAAAGCTGAAATGAAATCAGAGACACCTTGTCGAATGACGTTCGTGGATTTCAGTGCATTCACCTCAAATTTTCTAAGCGCTTGAGCGTACAGCCGTATTCTACGTAATTCCTGCTTATAGGGCACGCTTCAATCAAACAAATCTTTCCTGTAACATCTTTAAAAGAAATCGACGTGTCCTTTTGAAAACAAGCTCATATTTATATAATATACGAGGTGCGGTCTAATGGATTCGTTCCAATTACATCACTTGATAATTTTAGGTAGTAAAACAGAAAATGATCTTTTAAGAGTTACTAATTAAATTGTACCTAGATGCTTAAATTGCACTTCAAATCTTTCATCAATGTTCCTTTCGGGAAAGTTGACCTATTGTGGCCTCATCCATATGTTATAGCAATTCAATCTATCGTGACATTTAGATGACTTGGCAAGCTCTCTTATATTCACCTGCATTCTTTTCTCGCATTGCCTCATCTGCAAAGTAGAACGGAAGTATAAAATTTCTCACGTTTGTGGTATTAGTCGGGTCATCAATAATCTTATCAATGGTATTTACTTAGTTCACATCAATCAATGATTGCAATTCTGTACTGAACCATTACCACAGGTAGAAATCGTTCAGTTTTTTTCTTCTGTAATTCCCTGACACTTGTGCAGACATCTCTCTGCAATGAGCAGCAGGAGGAAGTTCCCACCTCAGAAAAAGAATTTCAGATAATGGTTTTGCTGACATGAAATAAGCAATAGTATAAATCAATTTGTTATTAAACAGCTTATTTATTTTGAATTTCTAACATGACTGGCTCATTTACATCAATAGACAAGGGTTGAACAACAGGAAAATAAAGTTAGATATAACAGCAACCAAGCCAAGAACCTAGAAAGACACTGATGATTGGTGCTTGTTGGGAGATGGTCGGACCTCCTTGGAGAGCAACCCCCTGTGTGCACTGTCAGGATCAATTGACGAAATGCTTCTCTGTATCCGATGACGAAATACCAAGGAACATGGGTTAAATTTTAAAAACGGGGAAAAAGTATAGCAACTGATGGCTCAGCTGCAAAGGAACGAAGTAGTGCATATTCCTACATCGGTGTAAAACTACTGCAAAGGAGAAGAACAAAATAAAGCAGAACTCAGTGGTTCTGGATACAGTCGATAACTTCTCACTGAGCTCTGAATAAGCTGTTAAATTCAGAACCACACAGAAAAATAAGGACCGCTGAATCTGAGGTTCAGAGAACGCTGGTTAACATAGATCTGAAACTGATAACTTCATGTAGTATCTGAACGTTAAGTTGCAATGGTGAGCTTTTCCGTCGCAGTTCAAAAAACAATTGAGAACTGACTTATCTCTCTCCAATACAACAAGCTTGCCCCGAGATGATCTTTCTTATTTTTAAGTGACTATACATATACCGACAAGATGCTCAACAGAAGACGCTTAATCACACTTCCCCACTGCACCCCCCCCGCCAACCCCCCGTGCTTCATTCTGCTTCTCCTGTCGCGTTTTCAGACATTGACCCTTAAAGGTGCCGCGCTTAACCTCTAAGCATTTAACCGTCGAACCTGAGATCTGAAGGTCATTGATGTTGTTTCGTAGTCTGTTGTTAAGAGTGCATTTCCATGCTGCAGATGTCAGCGTAACTAGTTCAAATGGAGTATATTTAAAGGAAAACTGGTGCTACAATTTCCTGCAATCCGCACAAAGTTGCCTATGTACACCGGCGCCATATTGCGTATATATTGCATTAAATATTCGATGATCAATTCATGGTAATGTGTTTTAATGCAGCAGTGCCAAAAATAATAATTCATGTTTGATTATTTCGATCAACAACGCTATTTGCAAAGGAAAGATGACAGCTATTTTTGTATTTAATAAAACGTCTGAATATCACAGCTGACATTGGAATAGTTTAACGCTCAAAACTAATGCAACATTATTTCGCAGCACATATCCTCAGTATTTAAAGAAACACTTAAAATATTCACCTTCAACAACATCTTTTTTTTCCAAATCTGGTAATTGAGTAAATAAACACGACATTTATGAGAAAACTAAAATTTTCCTCCATCATGACTTGTGTGCTGCTGCCATGGACACCACTTCATGTACAGTAACTTCCGGTTTACTTTACTCATTCGCCTCAGAATCTTTAATTTCAACAATGTTTGAGCAATTCGCTCTCAGCTTGAAAGGGAAATCTTCAACCATTTTAACCAAGACGTTTAATGTTAAATTGTACAGTACAGAGAGGATGAAATAAAAATCGAAAAACAAAAATGCCTATTTGTCTCGTTAATAGATTTTTATGAACATCACAAAGGAATGATACATTTGCAGACCGGGTAAATTAGAAGTATAACAAAACCAGATTTTGTAGACTAACTTGAACATCAGTGTTGTCGTCTACTAAGTTGATATTGACAATTTAAATTGACACCATTTAATAATTTGTCTAGTTTGTTTATTGCCTCCTAGACTGTTCCAATGCTGTCCTAGTACTCTTCAAGCACAGTATCTTACCTTCCATCTGCACGTATTGCAATCTCCACAACGCAATATTATCTGCAATATTTTTATGCCGCTCTTATTTCCAGCTGATGATTGTGTTGGCCAGTTTTGCCGTGTGCTTTAGAAGTTATTACATGAAGCTGATTTTTCCTTTTAAATACAAGGCCTTATCGGTTCCGCATTTTGTATATCTTTTCTTTGGTTACTGCTTTCTCCAAATCTGCTGGATAAATTTCCGATATGCATTCCTTTCTGTGTGTATTCCCATTCTTCCTCTCATTATTGTCTTTAAATTATTGTTCAGACTAATTCGTATGTATTGTTTTACCGTGTTAAAGTTTGATTCCTCTTGGAGATAATGCTCCGCCGATCTCTTGCCAAATGATTAAATGGAGGAGATCACATTTGAGTTGCTACAATTTCTGTTTATTTATTTATACTGTGATACTGAACAGAGTACGTCTTACGGTGCTTTGAGCCCTGCCCGCCCCTCCTCCCCCAGAAACCCGCAATCGAACCGAGTAACCCTAACCTAATTACGGGACATTTTACAATGAGTAATTAACCAGCCCGCGACGTCTTTGCACTTACATCCACTGTGATGAAGTGTTTTCAAAGGTTAATGATGAAATATATCTACTCCTGCCTGAGAAACGACTTGGATCCACTCAATTTGCCTAACGGAGCCAAAGTTCTACAGTGGGCACCATTTCCTTGGCTCTTCAGTAAACCTTTGGACATCTAGGAATCAAACATACATCAGGATGCTCTTTATCGACTACAGCCCAAATTCAATATTATCATCCCCTTAAATCTAATAAATGTGCTTCAAGACCTGGGCCTGAATACCTCCTTGAGCAAGTGGATCCTCGACTTCCTTATTTGTAGATCCCAGTCAGTTCAGATTGGCAGCAGCAAAGTTGTGAGGTGCACCACAAGGCTGTATGCTTAGCCCCAATCTACTCGCTTCATATTTATAACCGTGAGGCTAAGGACAACTCCAATGCCATACTTAAGTTTGCCGAATTAAGTGGGCGAGACAGAAACTTTGGCTAAGTCGCGTCAACAGCAGCAGCCTCTCACTCATGTCAGCCAGGCCATGGAGCTGATTACTGGTTTCAGGAGAAGGAAACTTGAGATCCATGAGTAAGACCTTATCGAGCGATCAGAGGTGGTGAGGGCCAACAACTGTAAATTCTTCACTGTTATAATTTCAGACAATCTATCCTGGCACGGCAGACCCTTGACTTTTTCAGAAGCTTGCGAAAATTCGGTATAACATTTAAACTTTGACAAACTTCTATAAGTATGCAAAGGAGCATATATTAACTGGTTGCAATACTGCCTGGTATGGAAACACTAATGCCCTTGAACAGAAAACCCCACACGGCCCAGTCCAGCATGTGTAAAACCCTAACAACCAGTGAGCAAATCTATTGTTGCAGGAAAGTGGCATCCATAATCGAAGAGCTCCACCAACCAGGCCACACTTTCTTCTCGTTGGTGCCATCGAAATGAAGTTACAGGAACCTCAAGGCCCAAACCACAAAGTTGAGGAACAGTAATTAAGTCTCACCCCTCGGGCTGTTGAACCAGGATACAGACAAGGAGCAGGGACAAGAACGCAGACTTGGGCTTGGACTCCGAGCCAGAGACTGGACAAGGACCCAGAACCTGAGTCCTGCTTCGGACTCGGGCCCCAGAAAAAGTCATGCACATGACATGGCTTCAGGACAGGAGGCTGGGGTCTTGAAGCTTGAGGCTTTGAGACAGGCTTGGGGTCTTGAGGCTTGAGGCTTGGAGACAGGCTTGGGGTCTTGAGGCTTGGAGACAGGCTTGGGGTCTTGAGGCTTGAGGCTTGGAGACAGGCTTGGGGTCTTGAGGCTTGAGGCTTGGAGACAGGCTTGGGGTCTTGAGGCTTGGAGACAGACTTGGGGTCTTGAGGCTTGAGGCTTGGAGACGGGCTTGGGGTCTTGAGGCTGAGGCTTGGAGACGGGCTCGGGGTCTTGAGGCTTGAGGCTTGGACACAGGCTTGGGGTCTTGAGGCTGCAGGCTGGGGTCTTGCGTCTTGGAATGCGGAGGCTGATAACTCGGAGGCTAGAGCTCGGAGACAGACTTAAAATTGTACATCAACATGGAGCCGGGACTTATCCTTCAAAAAGCCGGGACTCATCTTCAAAACGACAGCAACATGAGACAGGAAAATACATAGACATGGAGCCGGGACTTATACTTAGACAGGCCGGGATTCAGCTTCATCTCCACACCTAGGTGGGACAGGACTATCCGTCGGGTAATGGCAGAATGGCCGGACTTTCCCAACAGAGGCAAAGACAAGACAAGACAGATACCCCCGCAGGGCAACAGCAGAACGGCCTGACTTTCCCACGGAGGCGAAGACAAGAAGAGACGAACACCGAAGAACGGCAGACAGTTCCTTCTCTGTATTGGCGATTTAACTCGACAGTGGTGCAGGCGAGGTATCCAGGCAGAGAGTCAGGCGAGGGGGGGGGGGGAGACAGGGAGGGAAACAGGACAGTCCAGCAGGAAATCCCTGGTTTGCAGAGGTATTTATGTCTCAGCCCCAAAACGAGAATCATGCGCCCACAATCGAAACTGGGGAAAACCAGAATCCCCGGAACAAGGACTCCACGGACCGGACCATGACTTTCTATCTATCTATCTATCTATCATCTATCTATCTATCTATCTATCTATCTATCTATCTATCTATCTATCTATCTATCTATCTATCTATCTATCTATCTACCTACCTATCTATCTATCTATCTATCCATCTATCTATCTATCTATCTATCTATCTATCTATCTATCTATCTATCTATCTGTCTATCTATCTATCCATTTATCTATTCTAGCACAATAGAAATAGTACTATCTCTATGGCGTATTAATGAGGAGTTTGAATGAGGATGTGTACCTTTTGATAATACAAACTAAGGTGCAGTCCAACAGAATTTTGATATTTGAAGATATTCGGTTAAGATATCACTGGGAGCTGAACGGACTCGAAAATCTCCATGTTGTTGCAACGTTTGCAGTGTTGTACAGGTACTAGGAACAGAGGTACTATTCTGAAATGCTGATGTTATTGTACATTCAGAATACATGTTGTTCAAAGGTCTATGAAGCTTCCAATTGACCCTTGACACAGGACTTTGTGATCAAACTGGTGAAAATGCCTATCTGACTCCTTCGAGTAGTTTTTCAGAATTCTTTGCTTCTGGCACAGATTATATTTGCACTACTGAGTTTTTGCAACGTCGTCTGTTTTCTATCCAGTACTGTACTCAGACAGTCTTTGTTTTGATAACGGTTCAGAGGCAATAAGAAGGATGTTTAAGTGAGCATTTCAAAATTGTGCACCTTATGAAGCTTCGCGGATGACATTCGAACTCTTTTTCACTTTCCATCGATGCTACCTGACCACCAGCATTTCGTCTAGTGTGTTACTCCGGATTTACAGCATCTGCAGAATCTCAATTCTCAATCTCAGTTCAGCAATATCATTCTTTGAAGGTACAGTGATTCGGGTTAAAACGACGTGGGGCTCTCTACATTTTTTGTCGTACATTTTAAAGAAATCAAAAATTATATTTATATATGATTGCCAGCATAAAAACAAACCAACCATAAGAAAAATTAGAAATCGTTAACCGTTACCCAGGACTTCCACCTTTGTCGAAAAAGAAAGATTATGCAGAAATATCGTTTGAAAGTGACTGCACGTTCAAAATTATGCAAGAAATGTAATGCAAAGGTAATAGAGATTTCCGTGGACAACCAGAGAAGGGATCAACCCTTTTCATTGAAGTGCAAAATGCATTAAGTCAAGAAACCAACAGATACACCATTTTGAGGATAAGATACTGATGCAGTGACAAGATGTTTGCTTTAGTCGTATTTAATTCTTGAAAACTGATGTACATACCGCTCTTCTCTTTTTCTGATAAACAATAAACAAAACATTGTGAATACATCTGTGTTTTGTAGTTAACAATACAACCATCTAAATTTCGGCAGACTGTTTCCATTGCAGAAGGTGAAATCGGCTTAAGACTGATATGATATGATGATTAACAGTTAATGCTCAAATGATTACAGGTATACTGAACAGAAAGCCCCGTGTGCAATCTAAAAAATAATACCGTAACTGACAGCAGCTTGCTATCTGTTGGGGATAATTATATTTTGCTTGCTAGTAATTGGTGAATATAAAACTTCTCTCCTCTGTAGTAGATCCTGAAGATGTTTGTAAAAACGCAAACAACAGGAATTCTGCAGATGCTGGAAATTCAAGCAACGCACATAAAAGTTGCTGGTGAACGCAGCAGGCCAGGCAGCATCTCTAGGAAGAGGTGCAGTCGACATTTCAGGCCGAGACCCTTCGTCAGGACCAATTAAAGGAAGAGTGAGTAAGGGATTTGAAAGTTGGAGGGGGAGGGGGAGATCAAAAATGATAGGAGAAGACAGGAGGGGGAGGGATGGAGCCAAGAGCTGGACAGGTGATAGGCAAAAGGGATACGAGAGGATCCTGGGACAGGAGGTCCGGGAAGAAAGACGGGGGGGGGGGGACCCAGAGGATGGGCAAGGGGTATATATCAGAGGGACAGAGGGAGAAAAAAGAGAGTGAGAGAAAGAATATGTGTATAAAAATAAGTAACAGATGGGGTACGAGGGGGAGGTGGGACATTAGCGGAAGTTAGAGAAGTCGATCTTCATGCCATCAGGTTGGAGGCTACCCAGACGGAATATAAGGTGTTGTTCCTCCAACCTGAGTGTGGCTTCATCTTTACAGTAGAGGAGGCCGTGGATAGACATGTCAGAATGGGAATGCGATGTGGAATTAAAATGTGTGGCCACTGGGACATCCTGCTTTCTCTAGCGGACAGAGCGTTGGTGTTCAGCAAAGCGGTCTCCCAGTCTGCGTCGGGTCTCGCCAATATATAAAAGGCCACATCGGGAGCACCGGACGCAGTATATCACCCCAGCCGACTCACAGGTGAAGGGTTGCCTCACCTGGAAGGACTGTTTGGGGCCCTGAATGGTGGTAAGGGCATGTGTAGCACTTGTTCGGCTTACATGGATAAGTGCCAGGAGGGAGATCAGTGGGGAGGGATGGGGGGGGGGAGACGAATGGACAAGGGAGTTGCGTAGGCAGCGATCCCTTCGGAATGCGGGGGGGGGGGGTGGGTGGGCAAGATGTCCTCAGTGGTGGGATCCCGTTGGAGGTGGCGGAAGTTACGGAGAATAATATGTTGGACCCGGAGGCTGGTGGGGTGGTAGGTGATGACCAGGGGAACCCTATTCCTAGTGGGATGGCGGGAGGATGGAGTGAGAGTAGATGTACGTGAAATGGGGGAGATGCGTTTAAGAGCAGAGTTGATAGTGGAGGAAGGGAAGCAGATGCGGCGGAGACGGAGGAATTGCGAGAAGGGGATGTCCTTTTTGCAAGAGACAGGGTGAGAAGAGGAATAGTCCAGATAGCTGTGAGAGTCAGTAGGCTTATAGTAGACATCAGTGGATAAGCTGTCTCCAGAGACAGAGACAGAAAGATCTAGAAAGGGGAGGGAGTTGTCGGAAATGGACCAGGTAAACTTGAGGGCAGGGTGAAAGTTGGAGGCAAAGTTAATAAAGTCAACGAGCTCTGCATGCGTGCAGGAAGCTTTGAGGCTGTGTCCTCTAGTTCTGGATATGCCCACCATATGGAACATCCTCTCCACAACCACCTTACCTAGTCCTTTCAACGTTCGGTAGGTTTCAATGAGATCCACACGCATTCTTCTGAATTCCAGTGAGCGCAGGCACAAAGCTGTGACACGCTCCTCATATGTTAACCTTTTCATTTCCAAATTCATCTTCGTGAATGTGCTCTGGACTCTTTTCAATGCAATACCTCCTTTCTGATACAATGGGCCCAAAACTGTTGACAATACTTCAAATGCGGCCTGACTAGTATCTTATGGAGCTTCAGCATTATCTCCTTGCTTTTATAGAAACACAGAAAATAGGTGCAGGAGCAGGCAATTCGGTCCTTCGAGTCTGCACCGCCATTCAGTATGATCATGGCTGATCATCCAACTCAGAACCCTGTACCTGCCTTCTCTCCATGCCCCCTGAACCCTTTAGCCACAACGCCGTATCTAACTCCCTCTGAAATGTAGCCAATGAACTGGCCTCAACTGTTTTCTGTGGCAGAGATTTCCAGACTCAGCACTCTCTGTGTGAAGAAGTTTTTTCTCATCTCCGTCCTAAAAGGCTTTCCTTTTATTCTCAAACTGTGACTCCCTCGTTCTGGACTTCCCCAACATAGGGAACAATCTTCCTACATTCAGTCTGTCCTATTCCTTTAGAATTTTATACGTTTCAATCAGACCCCCCCTCAATCTTCTAAATTCCAGAGAGTATAAGCCTAGTCGATCCACTCTTTCATCATATGAAAGCCCTGCCGTCCCATGAATCAATCTGGTGAACTTGCTTTGTACTTCCTCTATGGCAAGAATGTCTTTCCTCAGATTAGGGGACCAAAACTGCACACAATACTCGAGGTGTGGTCTCACCAAGGCCTTGTACAACTGCAGTTGTACCGCCCTGCTCCTGTACTCGAATCCTCTTGCTATGAATGCCAGCATACCATTCGCCTTTTTCACCGCCTGCTGTACCTGCATGCCCACCTTCAATGACTGGTGTACAATGACACCCAGGTCTCGTTGCACCTCCCCTTTTCTTAATCGGCCACCATTCAGATAATAATCTGTTTTCCTGTTCTTGCCACCAAAGTGGATAACCTTACATTTATCCACATTGAAATGCATCTGCCATGAATTTGCCCACTCACCTAGCCAATCCAAGTCACCCTGCATCCTCTTAACATCATCCTGACAGCTAACACTGCCGCCGAGCTTTGTGTCATCCGCAAACTTGGAGATGCTGCATTTAATTCCCTCGTCTAAGTCATTAATATATATTGTAAACAACTGGGGTCCCAGCACTGAGCCTTGCGGTACTCCACTAGTCACTGCCTGCTATTCTGATAAGGTCCCGTTTATTGCTACTTTTTGTTTCCTGTCTGCCAACCAATTCTCTATCCACATCAATACCATACCGCTAATACCGTGTGCTTTAAGTTTGCGCACTAATCTCCTGTGTGGGACCTTGTCAAAAGCCTTTTGAAAATCCAAATATACCACATCTACTGGTTCTCCCCTATCCACTCTACTAGTTACATCCTCAAAAAATTCTGTGAGATTCGTCAGACATGATTTTCCTTTCGCAAATCCATGCTGACTTTGTCCGATGATTTCACCGCTTTCCAAATGTGCTGTTATCACATCTTTGATAAATGACTCTTGCATTTTCCCTACTCCCGATGTCAGGCTTAGTGGTCTATGATTCCCCGGTTTCTCTCTCCCTCCTTTTGTAAAAAGCATGGTTACATTAGCCACCCTCCAATCTTCAGGAACTAATCCAGAATCTGAAGAGTTTTGAAAAATTATCACTAATGCATCCACTATTGCTTGGGCTACTTCCTTAAGCACTCTGGGATGCACACCATCTGGTCCTGGGGATTTATCTGCCTTTAATCTCTTCAATTTACCTAATACCACTTCCCTACTAACATATATTTCCCTCAGTTCCTGCACCTCACTAGACCTTCGGTCCCCTACTATTTCCAGAAGATTATTTATGTTACATTCTAATCCCCTTGAAATAAGTGCTAATATTGCATTTGACCTCTGTACCCCAGAGTCAATCTGTGAATTAACCGTCTGGGAGTTTTGCACGAGGGCTCCCAAGTCCCCTTGCATCTCTAATATTTGAATTTTATCCCAGTTTAGATAGTAGGCTGCACTATTGTTCCTTTTACCAAAATTCATTATCGTACATTTCCCAACACTGAATTCCATCTGCCGCCATTGTTTAGCCATTCTTCCAATTTGTCTAAGTCCTGCTGCAATCACGTTGCTTCCCCGGCACTTCCTACCCCTCCACCTATCTTCGTATCATCCGCAAACTTGGCCACAAAGCCACTACCTAAATTATTGACAAAGGATGTGAATAGTAGCCGTCGCAATACTGACCCCTGAGGAAAACCACTTGTCACTGGTAGCCAATCAAAAAAGGCCCTCTTTATTCCGACTCGCTGTCTCCTGCCTGTCGGCCATTCCTCTATCCATGATAGTATATTTCCTGTAACACCATAGTAATTTATCATATTAAGCAGGGAGTGATATGTGCAACTTATCACTCCCTCTCAGTTGTCCACCCTGCTCGTTACTTACTCTTAGAATTCCAACAGATTTGCAAAACAAGATTTTCCTTCACAGAAACCATGCTGATATTGACTTATTTTATCGTTCATCTCCAAATAGCCCCCTAAATCTCATCCATAATAATGGACTACAAGAGTTTCCCAACCACTGAGTTAAGCCAACTGGCCTATAATTCCCTCCCTTTTGTCTTCCTTCCTTCTTAAAGAGTGGAGTGACATTTGCAGTTTTCCAATCCTCCGGGACTATGCCAAAATCAAGTGATTCTTCAAAGATCATGACCAATGCATCCGTTATCTCTTCAGCAACCCCTCTCAGGACTCCGGGATGTTTGCCATCTGGTCTAGGTGACTTATCGACCTTAAGACCTTTCAGTTTTCTCAGCACTTTTTTCTTCGTAATAGCAATGGCAGTTACTCCTGCACCCTGACATCCACGGACTGCTAGTGTCTTCCAACGCGAATACAGATGCAAAGTACCCATTAAGTTCATCTGCAATTTCTTTGTCCCCCATTACTACCTCACCAACATTATTTTCCAGTGGCCCAATATCACTTCTCACCACCATTTGCTCTTCAAATAATTTCCCACTCAGTTTTCTACCTGATATGCCCTTTCCTTGGTTTTTATGAAGCCCTTAACTTCCCTTGTTAGCCACGGTTCTTCTTCTGGGACATATCTATCCTGCGCCTTCTGAAGTATTTGCAGAAACTTCAACCATCTCTCCTCTGCCGTCAACCCCGCCAGAATCCCCCTCCTATTCAGCTGGGTGAGTTCCTGTCTCGTACCTCTGTAATTCCCTTTATCCCCTTGCGTTAATGATACACCTGACTTATGCTTCTCCCTCTCAAATTGCACTATGAATTATATTATGATCACTTCCCCCAAGGGTTCCTTTACATTAAGCTTCCCATTAAGAATCTGGGTTATTACACAACACCCAATCTAAGATAATCTTCCCTTGAGTAGTCTCAAGCACAAGATGCTCTAAAACGGCATCTTGTAGGCATGCAACAATTTCCTTCTTTTGCGCTCTGACACCAACCTGATTATCCTAATCCCTTGCATATTGAATTCCCCAATTACAAATGTGTCTATATTCTTATTAAATACCCTATTCTCCTCCCTTTACAATCTCAATCCACGTCTTGGGTACTATTTGGAAGCCTGTATATGATTCAAATAATGTATTTTTTTTTTTACCTTTGCAGGTTCTTAACACCACCCACAAAATCAGCATTCTCCGACCCTATGTCACCTCTTTCTAAAAATGTAATTCCAACTGTTACCAACAGAGCCACATCACGGCCTATGCCTTCCTGCCTGTCCTTTCGATACAAAGTATCTTTGATATTAAGCTCCCAACTATAACCTTCTTTCAGCAACGACATAGCGATGCCCACAAAGTCATACCGACCAATCTCTAATTGCAGCTAGAGTTCGTCCACCTGATTCCGAATGCTCTCGCATTTAAATACAACACCCTCAGTCCTGTATTCTTCGCTATTTTGTAGCTTTCCTCTGTGGCGAAAATAACTTTTTACTTACTCTTCATTTGTACCCAATCGTTGACTTCTCCTTCCTTACATTCATGTTGCATCCATTATCTACTTATGAACCTGCTGGCTAATCCTCAGCTCTAGCGTCCTGCTATATTAGTTTAAACCACTCCCAACAGCTGCAGTAAACTCGCGCGCAAGTATATTGGTCCCCCTTGCACTCAAGTGCAACCCGTCCCTTTTTCACAGGTCATACCTGCCCCAGAGGAGGTCTCAACTTTCCGGAAATCTGTATCCCTTCCCCGCTTTTCAAATTTGTCAGTCACGCATTTATCTGCCTCCTCATTCTATTCCTATCCTCACAGTCGCGTAATCCCCAGATTACTCACCCTGAGGTCCTGCACCTCAGCTTCCTTCCCAGCTCCCTGTATTATTTTTTCAAGACCCCCTCACTCTCTCCACCTATATCATTGGTACCAATATGTAACACGACTTCTGGCAGCCCGCCCTCTCTTTTCAGGATATTGTGGACACGTACCCTGGCACCCGGGAGGCAAACTACCACCCGTATTCCCTTCTCGCGACCACAGAATCGCATATCTGTCCCCCTGACTACAGTCCTGATTGAAAAGCTACAGAATCTAGGCCTCTGTACCTCTCTCTACAAAGCGATCCTCGACTTCCTAACCGGAGGACCACAGTCTGTGCGGATTGGAAATATCATATCCCCCTCGCTGGCAATCAACACTGACACACCACAGGAATGTGCGCTTAACCCACTGCTCTACTTTCTCTACACCCATGAGTGTGTGACTAGGTATAGCTCAAATACCGTCTATAATTTTTTGCTGATTCAAAAATTGCTGGTAGAATCTCAGATGATGACGAGATGGTGTACAGGAGCGAGATATATTAGCTAGTTGAGTGGTGCCGTAGAAACAACCTTGCGCTCAACGTTAGTAAGCACAAAGAGCCTCAAAAATGGTTAAGACAAGGGAACACAAACCAATCCACATCGAAGGAACAGAAGTGGGGAGAGTGAGGAATTTCAAGTTCTTGGGTGTCACTATCTTCGAGGATCTAACCTGGTCGCAAGGTATTGGCGCAACTATACGTAAAGGAAAACAGCAGCTATATTTCAATAGGAGTTTGGGGAGTTTTTGCTTGTCACTTAAAACACTCAAATACATCTACAGATGTAGCCTGGAGGTAATTCTGGCTAGCTGTATCACCATTTGCCGTGGGGCTGGAGAGTTATTGCACAGAATAGAAGTTACAGAAAGTTGTAAAACCAGTCAGGTCCATCATGGGAACTTCGTAGTGTCCAAGACATCTTCAAGGAGCGGTAGCTTAGTCAGGCAGCGTCCATCATTAAGGACCCTCACCACCCAGGACATGCCCTGCTCTCACTGCTATCGTCCGTAAGGAGCTGCAGAAGCCTGAAGGCACACTCAGCAATTCTTCCCCTGTGCCAACTGATTTCTAAGAGGGCATGGAACCCATGAAAACTACCTCACCTCTTTTTGAATTGCTGGTTTTGCGCTACTTACTTTAACTTAACTATTTAATACACGCATCTATACTTAGAGGAATTCGAATATTTCAGTATATTTATCATGTTTTGCATTGTACTGCTGCCGCAAAGTTCACAGCTTTCGAGGCTTATGACTGCAATATTAAACCTGATTCGGATTCTGATATTGTATGAAATTTGTAAAAATAAAGGAATGTCAGTATATTCTGAATACCAACAGCATGGCTAGATTTCACGTGCAGAGATTCCGAAAACACTAGGCCTTGTATTATGTAATGAACAACAGCCCCTCTTTCCTCACTGAAACAAATTGACATCATCCTTTTTGTTAAATTATA
Source organism: Mobula hypostoma (assembly GCF_963921235.1). Lineage (NCBI taxonomy): Eukaryota > Metazoa > Chordata > Chondrichthyes > Myliobatiformes > Myliobatidae > Mobula > Mobula hypostoma. Next base: position 48,526,798 of record NC_086109.1, on the reverse strand, counting down.
CGGTCACTTCGGCCTTTTTCTCTGGCTGTGATGAAAAGTTTTACATCAAGCTATTATGTTTATGGACGTAAACACGATGAATTCTGCAGATGCTGGAAATTCAAGCAATACACCTGAAAGTTGCTGGTGAACGCAGCAGACCAGGCAGCATCTCTGGGAAGGTGTACAGTCGACGTTTCGGGCTGAGACCCTTCGTCAGGACTAACTGAAGGAAGAGCTAGTAAGAGATTTGAAAGTGGGAGGGGGAGGGGGAGATCCAAAATGATAGGAAAAGACAGGAGGGGGAGGGATGGTGCCAAGAGCTGGACAGGTGATTGGCAAAACGGATATGAGAGGATCACGGGACAGGAGGCCCAGGGAGAAGGAAAAGGGCGGGGGGGGGGGAACCCAGAGGATGGGCAAGGGGTATAGTCAGAGGGACAGAGAGAGAAAAAGGAGAGAGAGAAGAAGAATGTGTGTATATAAATAAAAAACGGATACGGTACGAGGAGGAGTTGGGGCATTAGCGGAAGTTAGAGAAGTCAATGTTCATACCATCAGGTTGGAGGCTACCCAGACGGAACATAAGGTGTTGTTCCTCCAACCTGAGTGTGGCTTCATCTTTACAGCAGAGGAGGCAGCGGATAGACATATCAGAATGGGAATGGGATGTGGTATATCACCCCAGCCGACTCACAGGTGAGGTGTCGCCTCACCTGGAAGGACTGTCTGGCGCTCTGAATGGTGGTAAGGGAGGAAGTGTCAGGGCATGTGTAGCGCTTGTTCCGCTTACAAGGATAAGCGCCAGGAGGGAGATCAGTGGGGAGGGATGGGGCGGACGAATGGACAAGGGAGTCGCGTAGGGAGCGATCCCTGCGGAAAGCGGGGGGGGGGGGGGGGGGAGGGAAAGATGCGCATAGTGGTGGGATCCCGTTGGAGGTGGCGGAAGTTGTAGAGAATAATATGTTGGACCCGGAGGCTGGTGGGATGGCAGGTGAGGACCAGGGGAACCTTATTCCTAGCGGGGTGACGGGAGGATGGAGTGAGAGCAGATGTGCATGAAATGGGGGAGATGCGTTTGAGAGCAGAGTTGATGGTGGAGGAAGAGAAGCCCTTTTCTTTATAAAAGGAGGACATCTCCCTCGTTCTGGAATGTAAATCCTCATCCTGAGAGAAGATGCGGCGGAGAGGGAGGAATTGCGAGAAGGGGATGGCATTTTTGCAAGAGACGGTGAGAAGAGGAATAGTCCAGATAGCTGTGAGAGTCGGTAGGCTTATAGTAGAGATCAGTGGATAAGCTGTCTCCAGAGATGGAGACAGAAAGATCTAGAAAGGAGAGGGAGGCGTCGGAAATGGACCAGGTAAACTTGAGGGCAGGGTGAAAGTTGGAAGCAAAGTTAATGAAGTCAACCAGCTCAGCATGCGTGCAGGAAGCAGCGCCGATGCAGTCGTCGATGTATCGAAGGAAAAGTGGGGCACAGATATCAGAATAGGTACGGAACATACATTGTTCCACAAAGCCAACAAAAAGACAGGCATAGCTATGACTCATACGGGTGCCCATAGCATTAGTTCGGCTCATCTTTAGATAATAACTTTGAAGCTTCTCTTACCGAGTTGTTGCACCTTCTGCCTCAGCTTTTCCACTTCTAAAGAATAATAAAAACATATCCAAGATCGATATAATTATTCAGCTACCATTCCATATTATTTTTAGGTAAGTTTCAATGATGTAGGATTGCTTTGAGTTTCCTGTCACTACTATTTTAACGACTATTACCACCACTGCTGCTACTACTACTACTACTAATACTACTATTTCTACTACTACTACTATTTCTGTCATGGTCCGGTCCGTCAAGTCCGTGTTCTGGTTCATGGTCCAGTCCATGGTTCCTTGTTCTGGGGTTTCTGGTTTTCCCCATGTGACGAGAATACACATAAAATTAAGATGTTTGCTGGCCTGGGCTAGCATCAGTGGCATCAGCAGTTGGTCTGCCACCTGCCCTCAGGGGAAGGAGAGATAAGGAACAATGGAGCAGCGTCTGGAGATGTGTAATGAAGGGACGTGGGAGAGAGAGAGCTGCCTGGAGCGGCTCCCCCTTTGAACCCTGAACTGTTTGAAGTGATGGACAGGCGATACCCCAGCAGGGGGATAAAAAGGGACAGGTTCGCTAAGACAGTGACACACGCCACCGGAGGTCACGAGACCCTGGAAGCGGTGCGCCTCTCACGAGTGGGTGAGAAGTACCAGACAACGACCAGGGTGGAAAGGTACGATCGGCGGGAACCCGGTGTGTGTCCACCCTCGCCTGGGTGCCGGGTTCACTGCAGAGGATCGACCGCATCTGGAGGAGGGGTCACAGTCGGTGACCTCAGGTGACATCACCAAGGACCCGCCCAAAAGTTGCTTGTGAGCAATCTCGCGGGTCTGTGAGTGAAGCCGTTCTGAATGATCAGTTGTTCCTTTTCTATCTCTCTCTTCCCCCCACGTTGTCCATCGCCATGGCAACGATTACTACGAACTGAACTTTGAGTCTCTTTGAAATTTGGTCATTTACCCCTAGACAACGATAAAGCTTGATTGATGCTGTTATCTTAATTCTGTGCACGTGTGTGTTTATCATCGCTGAACTGTTGCATTTATTATCCTTTCGATTACTGTGTTGCTTATTTCTTTAATAAAACTTTCTTAGTTCTAGTACTCCAGACTCCAACTGAGTGATCCATTTCTGCTGGTTTGGCAACCCAGTTACGGGGTACGTAACATAAGTGAGGTTCTCGTCCGCGATTTTGAACGCTAAATTTGGGACGGAGTAAATTGATTGGGTTAAAATTCCCGAAAGAAAGAAAAGACAAACAGCAGAAATGGAGGCTGAGGAATTTATAAAGGCGCCGACCTTGGAGGCATTAGAGGATGCCAGGAAATCGGAATTGATAGCTGTGGCCAAACGGTTGAATCTTGCTAAGGTGAAGTCGACAATGAGGAGAGAGGAGATACACAGAGCTGTCGTAGAGCACTATGTATCTAAAGGTGTGTTTCCCCAAGGTGAGCTGGGGATGGTGTCTATTGAAAAACCTGCTGGAGACGCGGTACAGGTACAGCTTGAAAAACTGAGACTCGAGCACGAGTTCCGGGTACGGCAGTTAGAACACCAAGAGAAGCAGTTAGAAAGGCAGGAGAGAGAGAAAGAGTTGGAAAGGCAAGAGAGAGAAAGACAGTTGGAGAGAGAGGAGAAACAGAGGGAAAGGGAATTTGAGCTGGAAAAGTTAAGGATAAGGGCCGAGCAAGGGCTCGTGCCGAACCAAGGTGGAGGGTTGCGGGCGACCCGGGAGGTTAGGCTGGTTCCCCCATTTGACGATACCGACGTAGATCGGTACTTCCTCCACTTCGAAAAAGTGGCTATAAGTCAGGACTCGCCGAGGGATAAGTGGGTTGTTTTACTTCAGAGTGTACTGAAAGGGAAGGCCCAAGAAGCTTACTCAGCTTTATCCGCGGAAGATGCCCAGAGGTATGAGGTGGTGAAAGTGGCCATCCTCAGGATTTATGAGTTGGTCCCGGAGGCATACCGGCAGAGGTTCCGGAATGCGAGGAAGCAGTGGGACCGCACGTATTTGGAGTTTGCCCGTGAGATGCAGACATATTGTGAGCGTTGGTGCGCCTCGAAGGGGGTAGAGGGGGATTATGACAGACTGCTACAACTGATCCTGATTGAGCAGTTTAAAGGTTGTGTCCCTGAGGGTATGAGACCCTACCTCGATGAGAAAGAGGCAGCCACGTTAGCCGCAACTGCTAAGTTAGCGGATGAGTATGCGTTGACGCATAAAATGAAGTTTGCCCCGAGTAAAGGCTACCAGAAGGATAGTCAGGACGGCGGGGAGAGTCCGCCGGAAAAGTCAGAAAGTAAGCCGGGGACTAGTGAAAAGGATAAGGTAGACCGGGAGCAGTCTGGTAGGAAGTCTCCTGGGGTCGTCTGTTATAATTGTGGGAAAGTCGGACACTTTGCGTCCAGGTGCTTTGCCCCAAGGAAGGAGACGGGGAAAGGAAAAGCGGAAATTTTGAATGGCTGTATGAGCTGTTAAGCGAACCGCTAGGGAAGGACAGGTCTGAAAAAGTCCAGGAAGGGCGCGAGAGGTTTATCTCGGCCGGACTGGTGGCAGTGAAGGAGGGGTTAAAATCAGTTCCAGTGCGGATCTGGAGAGACACGGGAGCGTGTCAGTCACTAATACTGAAGAGAGTATTAGAGTTTAGCTCAGAGACCCAGACTGGGGAGGTAGAGGTCAAAGGTGTTGGGGAAGGGACAGAGTCACTCCCTTTGCACCAGATACACTTACAGAGCAACCTGGTCTCTGGACTAGTCACGATCGGGGTGAGGTCCGAATTACCGATGAAAGACGTAGAAGTCTTGCTCGGTAATGACATCGCCGGAGGAATCGTGTTCCCAGTCGTGAGATTGACAGGTCAGCCTGCCAGCATTGAGGCCCCGCCCATGGACCCACAGGTTCATCATGGGGCTGCAGTAGTAAATTTAGCTGTGGTGGTAAATTTAGCTGAAACATTTCTGCCAACCTTGTATGAGACAGGGTGTAGTGAGATAAGAGGTAGTGAGGGAGCTGGGACAGACGTAGCAGTAGCCAGGAAAGAATTTGTGCAGACGCAGGAGCGAGACGAGGGGCTGATGGTTTTTGCAGTGACAGCTCTCTCTGACACAGCTTTGACAAGGGAACTAGTAGGCTATTGTGCGGGTGAGGAAGTGCTAAGGAAGAAAGGGAAATCAAGTACAGTATCCGCAGATGAGGAGTGGGGGGTGGTGCAAAAGAGTTATGGGGATGAGGTTTTTAACATGGCCCACGAGGTACCCCCCGGTGGACATTTTGCGGTGCTGGAGGAAACAGTTAGTGGAATCATGAAAGAGATTTACCGGCTGCCCAGGGGAAGAATGTTATTGATCATGACCGACGCGAACTGAGACGGTCACCGGCTTTTGATATGCTAACAAACCTAGTCGGTGTTAGCGTGGAAATCAATGAGGCTAGGGGCCCCCTGATAAGAGAAAAAAAAACATTTTGAAAAGATTAGGATGGGATCGGTCAGATGGGAGAAGGCTATTGTTTTGGCCAGGTCTACTGATAAGGTCTCTCCCTTAATCCCCGAACAAAGCGAATCTTTAGAAGGAGTAATTAAACGACTCGCACCCATGTGTTTGATTGTCCCGAGGAAATGCAAAGACTGGGACGTTGGGTGATGTCTGTTACAATAGGGCGGCCTAGTAAACAACACCCATTTTTTTGAGTAATTCAGTGACTAAGGGGCTGATGAACACAGAGGTGTGTATTGGCAATTTAATACGGCTGTCTGAAGCCAGTTTGATAGTGAACCTTGAAAAAAATGAATTCGGCCACACGAAGGTCACTTACCTGGGAATTGAGGTGACACAGGGGCAGCTGGCAGTGATGCAAGCTACAGTGCAGGCTATCGCTGACCTCCCAACCCCGACAGACAAGAGGGCCCTCAGAAGGCTCTTGGAGATGGTGGGGTACTGCAGGAAGTTTTGCAATAACTCTGCGGTCCATACCCGTCCCCCTCCTACGAAGCCCTTGCGAGAGAAAACTGAGTCGGAATGGGACGACCCTTGTTATTGTGGTCCGGGACAAAACCAAATGAGAGGTTACATTGGTCGCAATTCATCAGTGTTTTTGGCCATTATGAAGTTTGCTGAGTTGGAGCCTGGTCTAAGGGATTATTAATAACACGTGTAAAAGGAACAGAAAATGTGATGACTGTCTGTCAAGGTGTTGACAGCTTCAAACTCGCTGTGTTAGCCAAATAGCTGATAAAGATGTATATTTGTGTATGTATCAAATAATGTATTCACATTTGTAATTTTTACCTCCCGGTAAAAATCCTTAAAAGGGGGGAAGTGTGACGAGAATACACATAAAATTAAGATGTTTGCTGGCCTGGGCTAGCATCAGTGGCATCAGCAGTTGGTCTGCCACCTGCCCTCAGGGGAAGGAGAGATAAGGAACAATGGAGCAGCGTCTGGAGATGTGTAATGAAGGGACGTGGGAGAGAGAGAGCTGTCTGGAGCGGCTCCCACTTTGAACCCTGAACTGTTTGAAGTGATGGACAGGCGATACCCCAGCAGGGGGATAAAAAGGGATAGGTTCGCTAAGACAGTGACACACGCCACCGGAGGTCACGAGACCCTGGAAGCGGTGCGCCTCTCACGAGTGGGTGAGAAGTATCAGGCAACGACCAGGGTGGAAAGGTACGATCAGCGGGAACCCGGTGTGTGTCCACCCTCGCCTGGGTGTCGGGTTCACTGCAGAGGATCGACCGCATCTGGAGGAGGGGTCACAGTCGGTGACCTCAGGTGACATCACCAAGGACCCGCCCAAAAGTTGCTTGTGAGCAATCTCGCGGGTCTGTGAGTGAAGCCGTTCTGAATGATCAGTTGTTCCTGTTCTATCTCTCTCTTCCCCCCACGTTGTCCATCGCCATGGCAACGATCACTGCGAACTGAACTTTGAGTCAATTTGAAATTTGGTCATTTACCCCTAGACAACGATAGAGCTTGATGGATGCTGTTATCTTAATTCTGTGCACATGTGTGTTTATCATCGCTGAACTGTTGCATTTATTATCCTTTCGATTACTGTGTTGCTTATTTCTTTAATAAAACTTTCTTAGTTCTAGTACTCCAGACTCCAACTGAGTGATCCATTTCTGCTAGTTTGGCAACCCAGTTACGGGGTACGTAACACCCAGTTTCAGTTGTGGGCACATGTTTCTCGTTTTGGGGCTGAGACATAAATACCTCTGCAAACCAGTAATTCCAGGCTGGACTGTCCTGTTCCCCTCCCTTTTCTATTCCCCCCTCGCCTGACTCTCTGCCTGAATACCTCGCCTGACTTTCTGTCTGCTCAGCTAGAATGGATACCCCGCCTGTATCGCTGAAGTATTACTGCTGCAGCAAGACTGAAGCCTTATTAGGTCAAGGTAAGGAACTGCCTTTCGTTGTGTGGAATTGTCTCTCTGTGTCCACACCTTCACTAGGTGGGTCCGGCCGTTTGCTGCTACCTTGTGTTGGGATCTGTCTCTTCATGTTCAGTGATCTGTGTTTGAGTCCCTGCCCTACGTCCTTTTCCCAAGGTGGGGTCCCGACTCTGTGTTATGTGTGTGAGTCTCTGCCCTACGTCATGTTCCCAAGAAGCAGTTCCGTCTCTCTGTTTCGTGCTCCTGAAGGCCTCGTCCAGTCCGTGCCTAGTCCAGTCCCATCCAAGTCCTGTCCATGTGTCTTTACCTGTCCTTGTGTCTCGCCCTACCCAGGGGTTCCATGCCCAAGCCCTGCCCAGTCCTGTAGCCTCCTCTTGTCCTCGCCTAGTTCTGGAGTCCGAGCCCGAGTCAAGTCCCAGGATCTGGGTCCTGGCCCAGTCTTTGGCTCGGAGTCCATACCTAAGACTCGAAGTACCCTAGGACCAAGAACCAAGATCCCAGCCTGCAGGCCCCAAGACCAAGACCCCAGCCTGCAGACCTCAAGACCAAGACCCCAGTTGTAGGCCTCAAGACTAAGACCCCAGCCTGCAGGCTAAAATTTCAAGACCCCTACCTCAAGACTCAAGGCCCCAAGCCTGTCTCCAAGCTTCAAGACTCAAGACCCCAAGCATGTCTCCAAGCTTCAAGACTCAAGACCCCAAAACCCCAGCCTCCAGTCCTGCAATCATGTCATGTCCATGACTGGTTCTGGGGCATTAGTCCAAGACAAGACCCATGTTCTGGGTCCTTGCCAGTCTCTGGCTCGGGGTCCAAGCCCTAGTCTGCGTTCTTGTCCCTGCACCTTGTCTGTCTCCTGTCACGTCCCTACTCTAGTCAAGTCCTGTTACTTGTACTTCAGTGTTAGTGTCTTGCATTTGGGTCCGCTTCCAGAGTCCCCATTGTGACAATTTGTAGTAATGTGAGAATATTACATTGCTGCTATTGTACTTGAGGCCCTCAGTCAGTTAGAGTTGACGGTGGATATCGCGCCTCAGCTGCCTGCATGTTATGCAAGCCAGTTCGCAACCAACGCTGTACTATATGGAGAGCAAACTGTTGTCCATGTATCGGGCTCCCCATCTCCGCACCGTTAATGACTCTAAAGGAATGTCAGTGACCGATACCAGCGGTGTCGCAGGAATTGCCGGTCAGTGTTGAACTCAACGTTGGACTCCCGTTGACACTGCAGCTCCGGGTTTTTCTGCGGGGTTTATTTCCAAAGCTTTCCCCATGGGTGGATTTAGTCGCAAACCAGCGGAGGTTTGAGATCAGAGTTTTCCTTCTGGATGAAATGCCAACCGCGGCAGGCGATCCCCATCTGCCCAAAACGACTGGTTTAAGGCGCCAATAACCTCCTTCGCCTCTTCTCCTGGAAGTTAGGAGTAAGTTACTTTTTCTATTAGTACAACACTACTACTACTACTACTACTACTACTACTACTACTACTACTACTGATACTTATTCTCTTCCTTCTACAGAAACTGCCTCTGTTACTGTTATTATTACCACTACTACTGCTACTGCACTAATATTAATAATAATAATTTTAGAGTGAGTATCAAACAAATTATAATATGACCAATGCATTTCACAAACAGGTCAATGTACAATAATCGTCCGGATCTATTACTACAGGATAAATAATCAAGAACAACGTTCTTAACAGATATAGTAATCCATAACATACAAAAATCAATACGTGAAAAACCATATAACCGTATAAACATATACAATTACAACACGGAACCAGGCCATTTCGGCCCTTCTAGTCCGTGCCGAACGCTTATTCGCACCTAGTCCCATCTACCTGCACTCAGCCCATAACCCTCCGTTCCTCTCCTGTCCATATACCAATCTAATTTTTTTCCTAATTACAAAATCGAACCTGCCTCTGCCACTTCTACTGTAAGCTCGTTCTACACAGCTACCACTCTCTGAGTAAAGAAGTTCCCCCTCGTGTGACCCCTAAACTTTTGCCCCTTAACTCTCAACTCATGTCCTCTTGTTTGAATCTCCCCTACTCTCAATAGAAAATAGCCTATCCACGTCAACTCTATCTAACCCCCTCATAATTTTGAATACCTGTATCACCCCCCCCCACCTTCTACGCTCCAAAGAATAAACACCCAACTTGCTCAACCTTTCTCTGTAACTTAGGTGCTGGAACCCACGTAACATTCCAGTAAGTCTCCTCTGTACTCTCTGTATTTTGTTGACATCTTTCCTCCAATTCGGTGACCAGAACTGTACACAATACTCCAAATTTGGCCTCACCAATGTCTTGTACAATTTTAACATTATATCTGAACTCCTATACTCAATGCTCTGGTTTATAAAGCCCAGTTTAAAAACACCAGTAATATGCTGAATTAAAAGAGGAAATTGAAACATTATGAAACATGATTAGGGTATGCATTGTTACAATAGAAACATCGAGAAATGGTATTTTCCCAAAATCACTACACAAAGGCATCAAACAATTAGACCGACAGAGCAATATTTATGAAAATCTCCAGAAAGCCAACATACTAAACACCACTACAATGGTCCGAAAGCTCCTGGCAAATGGAAAATCAACATGCCTATACCTCAGGTTTGACCAGCTTGAGCTGAGAATAAAATAAAACATATAATAATAGAAACTTTTACCTGAAACTTTTATCTCCGTCGTTTGATCTGTCATTCAGTTGAATCAAAAAAAGTTACACATTTCAACTAATGTACAGAATAGTTGGAAACCGCAACGTTATTACAGCTTTTCTCAACAAGACATCAACCTTCATAATGTTCATAGAATGGAAGGAATACATTGGCCTGTCGAGCTTTTTGAATTACTTCTGTTCCGCTCTAACTTTAGATTTCATGGTTAACTTCAATCATATTTCATGGAATATGCGTTATGCAGAATGTCATCAGAGATGAGAATGCATTCCACGCCCTAACCTTCCGTATGTAAGCCCTCAGTTTGCTGACATCTTATTTCCAAAGGAACAATTTCTCTTCCGTTTTCGATTCCAGGAAATGTTCTACCGTTACGAAGTCTAACCCATTTACCAAAAACACTTGTTCTCTTAAATAAAGGTAAATTACTGAATGGGATTTAGTACATAGCTCTATAACGGAAAGAATCGTTCACCCGTTGTTTGTCGTGTGTATGACACAGGCGATCATGGCCTTTCCCTGAGCATGATTGATCTTGGCCAATATTTCTGCAGAAGTAGTTTGCCATTTTCTTTGTCTGGGCAGTGTCTTTACAAGAAGGCTAACCCCAACAATTGTATATACCCTTCATAAATTGACTGACTGGCGTCAGTGGTCACATAATCAGTTATTGTGATATGCATCAGGGGCTGATATCCAAATCATTGGGAAGGGGTGTAAATAGAAAAGTGTAATTTAAATTTCAACAATGCAGCAAAAACATGAAACGTTTCGCCAGAATTTTTTGCGAGCTGTGAAGTGATCTGGGGTAGCGTGCGGGCAGTGGGTGGAGGCGGAAATATAGCAATGTGGTTCTGTTATTTCTCTTCTTCCCAAGAAATACCTCGGGCTCTAAAGGCTATATTGGATGACATTTCTTTGTTTTGGCTGTGATGTGACACCCGATAGAAGATTGACTGACTGTCAACAGGCAAAGAATGGAGATAAGGGGGCGTTTATTTTGGTTAGCTGCCGGCGACATGCCATGTGCTGCAGCGTTCGGTGTTGTGACTGTTACCTTTCACGTTGTATGTTAATGAGTAGGATTGTAGAAATGATGAGCTTCTGTCCAATTTTGTGGACGATACGTACGTGGAGGGCCGGAACTGTTCAAGAAGCAGAAAGTCTGCAGACAGACTTAGACAGATTAGGAGAATGTGCAAATTAGTTGCAAATGGAATACAGTGCGGGTAAGTGTATAGTCATTCAGTTTGGTAGAAGGAATAAAGGTGCAGACTATCTTCTAAAAGAAAAAAAATAAGAATCAGCAATCCAAAGGGCACTTAGAAGCCCTTGTACAAATTCCTGTAGGTTAAGTCTGTGGTGAAGAGGACAAATACAACGTTAGCATTCATTTCGAGAGGACGAAAATATATAAAAAAAAGACGTGATGCTGAAGCTTTATAAGGCATTAGTCCAGCCATTGTAGGTGTATTGCGGAGATTCTGGGCACCTTATCTAAGAAAAGATGTGTGGCCCTTAGAGAGGGCCAAAGGTATTTCACGAGTTTCACGTTTTGGTTTATCTGGTGTGTTCCGCCATTTAATCATGGCTCATCCATTTTCCTCTCAATTTTAATTTCATTTCTTCTCCCCGTATCCCTCTATGTCCTGACAAGTGAGGAACCTATAAATCTCTGCCTTAAATAAACATCCTCACTTGGCCTCCGCAGCTGCGTGTGGCAACGAATTCCACGGATTCACCACTCCCTGGTTACAGATATTCCTCATCATCTCCGTTGTAAAGAACGCCTGTCAGTTCTGAAGCTGTGTCTTCTGGTCTTAGAATCTTCCACCATAGGAAAAGTTCTCTCCACATCTACTCCATTAAGGCATTTGTCATGTTCCCGTCCGTGAAGTCTGCGTTCCAGTTCACGGTCCGGTCCATGGACTCCAGACTCCGGACTTCGGATCTTCCTGCTGTCCCTTGCTTCAGTTGGGCTTAATCATAGGCACCTGATGATCGTCTTGGGGCTGGGAATATAAGTGACCCCGGGTTCGAGTGTGGTTGTTGGTTTGTCTCGTCAGTATCCCGTCCTCGCCTCCGTGGGATAAGTCAGGCCGTCTTTGCCGTTATCCTGCGGTTGGATCTATCCCTTCTTGTCCTCGCATCCGTTGGGTAAGCCAGGCCGGCTTTGCCGTTACCCTGAGGCTGGACTGTTCCCTTCCCTTCCCCTTCCTTCTGAAGCGTTGTCTGCAACCCCTGCCTGAAGCCTTGGCCTGAAGACTTGCCTGCAACCTCGCCTGTATCGCAGTCAAGTTCTACTGCCTGAGCAAGACCGGAGCCTTGCTGTGTCTAGATAAGGTAATGTCTTTCGTTGTTTGGAACTGTCTATGTTTCCACTCCTTCACTAGGTAGGTCCGGCCGTTTGCCGCTACCTAGTTTTGAAACCGTCTCTGTGTCCACGCCTTCTCTAGTTAAGTCCGGCCGTTTGCCGCTACTTAGTTTTTGGAACTGTCGCCATGTGTTCAGCATTCTGTGTATGAGTCCCAGCCCTACGTCCTGTTCTCAAGCAGGGATCCCGGCTCTGTGTTCCATGCTTCTGTCTCTCAAGTGCAAGGCTCCGTGTTCCCGTGCTCTAGACCTAGGCTCTGTGTTCCTGTCCTCCTCAAGACCAAGTCAAGTCTTCCGGCTTTGTGTTCCGAGGATCCTGTCTCCCAAAACCACGTCATGTCTTTGCCTAGTTCTGGAGTCCGAGCCCGAGTGAAGACCCAGGTTCTGGGTCCTTATCCAGTCTCTGGCTCTGAGCCTGATCCCAAGCTTCGTCATGTCCTCGCTTCGAGGAACCCAAGCCTGGTCATGTCCTCACCTCGAGGAACCCAAGCCTCGAGGAACCCAGGCCACGAAGAACCGAAGCCTCGAGGAACCGAAGCCTCGAGGAACCCAGGCCACAAACAACCGAAGCCTCGAGGATCCCAAGACATGTTCAGTCCTATAGCCACATATTGTCCTCGCCTAGTTCCGGGGTCTGCGCCCGAGTCAAGACCCAAGTTCTGGGTCCTTGTCCAGTCTCCAGCTCGGATCCAATCCCAGGCTCCTAGTTCCCAGTTCCTTGTCCCGCTTGCCTTGCCAATGTCCAAGCCCAAGTCTGTGTTATTGTTCCAGCTCTTCAGTCAAGTCCTATTCCTTGTACTTCAGTGTCTGTGTCTTGCATTTGGGTCCGCTATCAGTGCCCCCTTTATGAGAGCTTTCACCGTTCCATAGCTTTCAATGAGGTCACCCGTCATTTATGTGAATTCCAGGGAATAGAGGCCCAGAGCCATCAAACACCCTTCATATGACAACCCATTCAAACTGTAATAATTTTCGTGAACCTCCTTTAAACACTTTCCAGGTTCAGAACACGCTTTCCTAGAGAAGGGGCACAAAACTGCCCATAGTGTTGCAAGTGAGTGCTACGTAAACAGAATCTGTCCCAACAGAGATCCCTGAGCAACACCACTAGTCACCGAAAGCCAACTAGAAAAGATACGCTCTGTAACCATTCGTTTCCTCCTCCCAATCAGTCATAGCTTTGTCCATGCTATAATCTTCCTTGTAATACCATGGGCTCATTACATGTTAAGCAACCTCATCTGTGACACCTTGTCAAAGGCTTTCTGAAAATCCAAGCATGCAACATCGACCGATTCTCCTTTGTCCATCTTACTCGATAAGTCTTCAAAGAATTCCAATTGATTCGTCAGGCAAGATTTTGCCTTGAAAATCTTTACCATGTTTTACCATGTGCCTCCAAGTATCCGGAAACCACATCCTTAACAATCGACTCCAATGTCATCCCAACTACTTAGGTCAGATGAACTGGCCTGTAATTTTAGAACATAGAACATAGAATAGTACAACACAGTACAGGCTCTTCGGCCCACAATGTTGTGCCGACCCTCAAACCCTGCCTCCCATATAACCCACCCCCTTCTTAAATTCCTCCATATACCTGTCTAGTAGTCTGTTAAATTTCACGAGCGTATCTGCCTCTACCACTGACTCAGGCAATGCATTCCACGCTCCAACTACTCTCTGAGTAAAAAAAACCCTTCCTCTAATATCCCCCTTGAATTTCCCACCCCTTATCTTAAATCCATGTCCTCTCGTATTGAGCAATGGTGCCCTGGGGAACAGGCGTTGGCTATCTACTCTATCTATTCCTCTTAATATCTTCTATACCTCTATCATGTCTCCTCTCATTCTCGTTTTCTCCAAAGAGTAAAGCCCTAGCTCCCTTAATCTCTGATCATAACCTATACTCTCTAAACCAGAAAGAATCCTTCATTCTTCTGCCTCTGTACCTTCTGCAAGAGCGGAGTAACGTTTCCAATTTTCCACTCTTCTGGAACCATTTCAAAATCTAGTGATTCTTTAAAGATGCCTTCACGATCTCTTCAACCACCTTTTTCAGAATGCTGGCGTGTACACCATCTGGTTCAAGTGACTTACTTACCTACACACATTTTGGTTTGCCATAACCTTCTCCTAAGTAATAATATAATCCCTGAAAACAGGAAGTTCAACCATACTACTAATGTCTTCCACAGTGAAGACTGATGCAAAATACTTTTTCAGTTCGTCCACCATTTCCATGACTCCTATTAGTACCTCTCCAGAAGCATTTTCCAGTCGTCTGATATCCACTCTCGCCTCTCTATTACACTTTATGTATCGGAAGAAACATTTGGTAACTCTTTAATGTTATCCGCTAGCGCAGCTGCGTATTTCATCTTTACCTTCTCCAATTAATGGCTTTTTATTTTCCTTCAGTTGATACTTCAAAGCTTCCCAATCCTCTAACTTCCCACTAAATTTTGCTGTATTATGTGCTTTCTCTTTGTCTTTTGACTTCTCTCTTTAGCCACGGTTTTGTCACCTTGCTTTTAGAATTCTTCTTCCTCCTTGGGATGTATATATGAGCCTTCTGAATTGCTTCCAGAATATGCTAACGTTATAAAGGGGAAGTATTGCTGAGGAAATGCATTTCGGAAAAAAAAGTCGCTAATCGCCCACTTTGAAAATACAATAAGACAATATTTCGCGTGAGCATAGCAGATCGAGCAAAGATATTGCACTGTTCTGTTTTACAGAAGAATATAAGCACATGTATTTACACCTCAGGTATGTAGATCTATGTTCATTTTGTAAGCGAAGTGATATTTGTAGAAAAGAGACAGAAACTCAAATGTAGAAAACAGTTAATTTCCATTTGAAAAAAGTGAGAGTAGTGAAGAAATATACAGTGTTAGTAGGCAGCCATCGATCCCAGGTGATTATGGGTCTGCTTCTCCCGTGGACTGTGTCCTCTCCAGGGCTCAAGCCTGGGTCGGAAGATTTGAAGAACCGTCTGTTGCCCATGGAACGGATTCCCCCTCTCCACGACTCTGATGTAGTCCCAAGGGAAGAGCAAGAGCCGATACAGCTTGGCACCAGTGTCATCGCGGAGGTTGCCAGAGTGAAGTTGTAAGCAACATCAAACCGCCTTATGGATTCCTGGTCCGGATTTCTTCCTAGGGGTTTACTCCCGATGTCTTTCCCACAGATGGGTATGGCCGCAAAGCTGCGGAGATGTAAAATCAGAGTTTTCCTTCTTCTAGGCGGGCTGCCGTCCAGGACTGACGAGCCCCACCTGTCCGATGAAGAAACATAACCCATTATTATTATGTTCACAATGAAAATTCTGCACACAGGTGACGTTAATTAATAAATGTGATCATACAACGTGAAAATGAAGCCTCTAAACCAAGTGTGCTTACTACACTTTTGACGAAGTTCTTCAGTATCTGCAGAAAAAGAGAGTGAGAGCATAATCATGATTTGACACGTGATTTAGGATGACGTCAGCTAGGTAAAATTTCACTTTCTGCATTACTGCACTGAGAGCCTTTACTTTTTATTTCTTTACATCCAAAATGTCGAAGGCTTCATGTTATGGAAGCTGAGCTTCAGATGACCATCAACATTGACGGATTTTACTAATTTAATTTAATGCTATTTTTTAATAAAACTTTTTATAACTTGCCATTCGAATTAAACATTATCAAAGATTGAAAACTCCCATTAAAACGCTGCAGTGGTATTTTTTCAAGCACACCGATAGCACAGAAGGAATGATTAATATCCTTAGGGTCGTTGGTGGGTGGGCGTCATTGTGCGGTTCTCTGGTGTTCAGTTGTGCATTTGTTGTCTATGTTTTGCAAGAAATAATTTTGTCGAAGTCATAATAGTTGAGAATCCATGCGGGAAATACCTTCTAAAATATATTATTGGTTTGACAGCTTTGCTGTGATGCTCATAATTCACCAATAATTATGAATATTCAAAATTATTCGCCTAATAATGAACTGCAAACGATTTAAGTTCCTTGCCTTGGGCTGATTTTTTCAACACTTCATCTGTGAAGAAAACAATGTCAGCACTTACTTAGAAAAATGCTGCTTTATTATATTAAACAAACAAGCATCCGCTCTGTGGGTGGACAACCGACTCGACCCGATCTGTCGACGTTGCTCAACACTAACGCTGGCAGTTGATGAATTCCTCTAATTATAAAAGTTTATATTTGCATAGTATGTCCTACAATGCACTGTATGATGCATGAATATTCATAGATGGCATTTTAAGTGAAATATGTTAATACACTATTGATAATATGCATGCGTTTGTATGCATTTTATGAAAATCCTCAAAGATCATATACCAACGATGAACCATCGCAGTATTTGTACTATTTTCGATTAACGTGAGAGCATTTCTTGATATGGAATTGTAACTTCTCAACTCTGCAACGTTCCGACTCTTAACCAATTCTTTGACTATGCCTTAAAATTGTACATTGTCTATAAATCGTGTTTTATAGATATGTGGTGGCATATGAACATTTTTGAAAGATGGAAATGAGCAGTGACATGTCCAACTCTTTTTATTATACCAACTGAATAATATCCAATTTTAATTTCGTCAATAGGACATAAAATGCAATCAAAAAATGTTGTTTTTATCGATTATTGTATCTATATTTACTTTCGGAAGTCAGCATCACTTTTGATTGTGTATTAAAATGAAATGCTACGATTTTGATTCAATACATTTCCTTAATGAGACGATAATCATTTTATTTCATGGCCGACATGGTTAAATATTCAAGTGTTTGCATGAAAGATTGATAAATGTGACCTCAGTGGCCACCTTAAAAGGGACCCCCGTTCCTAATAAAGTGACCACCAAGTGTATGTTAGTCGACCCCTGCTATTGCAGTCCATCCAATTCAAGGTTTGATATTTCCTGCGTTCCGAAATACTCTTCTACACACTTTAGTGGTAACGCATTATTATTTGAGATACCGTGGCCTTCATGTCAGCTTCAACCTGTCTTTAAGCATTCACCCCTGACCTCCCTCATTAACTCGGTGTTTTCGACCAGAGAACTATCACTCACTAGATTTTTCATTGCTGTCTCACCATTCTTTGTAAGCTCTAGAGATTGTTGTGCGTGAGAATCCCAGTAAATAAGTAGCTTCTGCCTGGCACAATCAATCATTCCTTTGTCAAAGTCACTTAGATCACATTTCTACTCCGTTTGTTCCGAGCAACAACTGAACCTCATGACCATGTATGCTTGCTTGTATGCATTTAGCTGCTGATACGTGATTGGCTGATTAGATATTTGTATTACAGAGTAGGTCAATAGGTGTGCCTAATAAAATTGCCACTGAGGTTCTATATTGCCTGAGGTTATATATTTGTTTACAACGCGTTAGAACATGCGTAAACCAAAGCAACGTGCCCGAATCTTTGAAAAAAATGGTGGTGTTCATGGCGGTACTGCCCATGTACTTGAAGTAAATGTAGAGGCACAATATGACTTTAGGAAATTGAAGTAACGGCAACAAATTTTTTAAAGCAATCGAGAAATTAATGCATAAAAATAGACGACACACTCAGCATGTCGGTGTACATGGAAGAGAACTTGGCTAACGTTCCACGTCGAGGAAACTCGGTCAAAAATGTTAGAGAACCTCACTAGTGACGGATAGGACTTGGCAAACAGAGCACGGGATCTATTTCAATCGATGACAACGTGGTCAGAAGCCAAATAACGTATATTAACAATACGTATAACGAAATTACATTTCCCAAAGCAGCGCGTGACAGCAGACACGTATGATATCAACCATTCTGGGCATTAGAATCAGTGGAATTTAAATTTAACCTTTTTTGTGTATATCTTTCTTAATTTGTTCCACCTCTGAAAAAGGCAAAAGAAAAGTTTCACAGGTTTCGTACATTATGATACAATTTACTGGATAAATATTTTGCATCGGTAGTTCCATCGGTGACGTGCTGTATTGAAAATTTACTGACATGATACAATGATTGCAGTATGTACAGTAGGGTTATAACTCGCAATAAGTACTTTGTAGACAATTCTATTAACTTGATAATTTCCCCAGTTCATTTAGTCAAAAAATAAACATGAACATAATAAAACACGGACGCAGTGTGAGTAAGGATAAGCTACTGATCTCTTGACCCTACAGCTGTCATTAATAAACACGATATTGCTCGGATTATACCTTCTTTTCCGAATTCCTGACTAGCAGCGGGGATCCTATCTCCGTGCTTGGGTACATTTTTCTCTCATAACGCTGCCTTAAAAATGTTGAAGTATTCCAATTTCCAAAGTCTTTACGGAAGGGAGTTCCAAAGACACGTGAACCTTAGAGAGAGAGAATTAAAAAAAGTACAACATTAAGATGGGAGTCGTATGATTTAAAAAAAGTGACTTCCATTAAAAGATTCTTGCACAATTGCAAATTATATTCCCAGCAATCACAACGCAAGGATCGGATCGCTGTATTACCTGTATTTTGCATGTGAAATACAAAACAAATGGTCATTTGATCCAAATGATCTCCAGATCTATATATTATTCAGAATATCATCTGTCTTAATTTTAAATGTCGATGAATTATCGGGATTGGTTTCCCCTCAGGTGAGTTTATAATGACTGTCAGTAATCACGCGGAATTAATAATCACAATCTCTGCAGTAATATTCTTCATACAGTTTTTGAATTACCTGATAGAGAAAGGCGCTCCGACTCAGCTACTCAACGATAGTCAAGATGGCCATATAAGCTAGTCCTACTTGCTTGTGTTTATCCTTATCAGTCAAGGGAGCTTACGTTTCATATAGCCGCCGAAAATGTCTTTGAGACAATTTCATTGTGCTACATTGCTACAGCACCCAATGGCACTTAATTCCATATATCCACCACCATCGAATGCTTGACCACTACAGGAGGCGACGTTAATGCTGGCAAAGGAAGAATCCAAATGAATCGAAGAAATGGGCCCCTGTAAGGTGGAAATAATTATAGTGGTAAGTAATCCAGGAAAAAAAAACAGACATAATGTGGTTTCATGTGAATAACCATAGCTAATCATTTGAGATGAAAGCCGCTTTGGTGGTGAAGAACTAGTTTCAGAAGAGTGATAACGAAAAGATGAGAGCTTTTATCAATTGTATACGTGTAATGCCGTTCTGTATTTCTACTGCTATGTTGTGAGGTAGCGTATGTTAGCAAGTATTTTTGCAAATGTACTGCGTTCTACCAGTTAAGCTTCAGAGACTAGTGTCTTGTCTTCAGCTGAGATAAAGAGAGTTTGCTCAGCTTAGGAATGTTGTGTTCTTTCAAACTGTCATCGAAGGAAGTTTGAACTGTGCCTGCTGTCTTTCACGCAGAACGTAGGTTCAGCGCGTGAATAATCAAAGCGGAACATCTCGATTGCTTCAGATATGAACTCCAACGTTTATGTTCACATTTAGACCGGTTTAACTGCAGTGGCCACTTTTTTTAGCCCCACCCACCTATTAATAACTTATTAAAGTCAAAGCATCTACAAATATACTTCCACTTTAATAATATGCTGGTGTAACGTCTGTTATTTCCTGGCGGAAGATAACTTTGCATGGGGTAGCATTTACACAGCATTCGCCACAACTTCCGTTCCCTTATCGGAATATTCCAACTTTCATATTTGGCAGAACCTGAATCATACCGATCCTACACGTGTGCTGCTTATGCAAGATGTCCTTCTCACCGTTATCCATGCAATGATGTGTCGCGTGGCTCTTAGCCAGATTAGTTAACGAGCCAGGTTTGTTGCGAGCTACGTAAGAGTGTTACACAGGGTCATGTTGTTTGAAAGGACAATGAATCCTTTGTTTATCCACCTGAAACTTCATACAATATTACAATGTCAGTTTAATGCTTCTTTGAATCATTCCGCGAATCTTTTGACATATAGGCATGTCACCAGATGACGGAAAATTAAAAATACCCTTCCATGTACTAAACAGCCACTAAGGAAAGCTTAGTCTCGTAGAAGCCGCCGTGCTCTAATCAGAAACACGAATAGCTCGGCGGTGGGAACCTATCTTAATTTAAGTAAGTTCTTTGATTGTAAAGAAGAACTCATAGAAATCATTTTCTAACATGCCAAAGAAAGTTTCAAAGTGTATCTAGAATGAAACGATAGACTTCCTCAATTGTTCTGTATTACATGCGCTTGAGTTGAGAATCCCGGTTTTTCTAACTGTTCTGATTTTTATATACCTAAATTTGTTGTAGGAAATGCACAAATGATAGTTATCATATCCATAACATTATAATTGTCTAAACAATAGAACAGTACAGAACACGAACAGATCAATTGGCCAAGGAATATGTGCCAATGATGACGTCAAATCCATCGAAACTTACCATACTGCCTATTATCCATTCCTCTCCATTTTCTGCATCTTCATATGCTTGTCAACATGGTTGTTACACGTCATATTGCGTCTACCTCCAAAACTAATTCTGACAGAGAGTTCCAAGCATCTACCACTCCTTACGTAAAAAGAGTAACTTAGATCGTACATCACCTATGAACATTTAGCTCTCAACTTAAAGCTATATTATCTGGGATTTGACATTTCTATTCTGGGAAAGAGCTCAGAACATGTACTCTACCTATATTTATCATAACCTTATGAACTTCTACCATGTCTCCCGCCGGCGAACAACGTTTTCAAGAATAAAATCCATGGCTCTAATAGCTCCTCACAACTAATACTTTCTAATCGGGTGAACATTCTCTGTGACTTTTCCAAATACTCCACGTCGTTGCTGTCATCGATGAACGAAGCTGCACCCAACAATTCAAATGTGGCCTATGTAATATTGTATACAGCTGCAACATTACTTTTTGTCTGATTGTCTCAACTATATTTCCTTGTATTGTCATTTTCAGGGGAACTCCATTTGGACTGCAAAATCCGATCATCGATGTTCCTGCGACCCTGCCATTTGTTATGTACTATCCCATTACATTTGAAGTCCCGATGTCCAATAGCTGACATTTGCATTGTTTACCCTCATTCTGCCGTTTGCCCGCCCATCAGCAAATAGTCTATATCCTGCTATAGCCTTAGACAACAATGTTCACTGTCCGTACTCCACAGCGTCTTGTGTGTTTCGTTTATATACCTCAAATAATACTGGTCACATCCCTAATCATAGTGGAATATCTTTTGTCGCAGACGTCCAGTCGAAATGACACCACTCCAACATCGCAATCTATCTTTCCTGACTAAACCAATTTTGAACCCCATCGTAAATGACTCCGTGCATTTAAATCTGGATCAGCCTAGCACGGATAACCTTCTCAGTCCATACAAACAACTTCTGCTGCTCTGCATTCGTCACTCATTGTTGTCCCTCCTCAAAAAGATGGGGCAATGTTGCAAGACATAAAATGCTCAGAGCAACCTTACGCTATCTGTCCGCTTATTACCTATCCAACCATCAGTAAACTCCACGACACAGATCATGCTCTATTCCCTCAGCTGCCATCAAGAAAAAGGATCAGCAGCCTGAGGAATCGCACCACTATTTTCAGAAACAGCTATTACCCTTCAAATATCAGGCTCTTGAACCAAAGGAGATAACTTCATTCAGCCTCACTTGTCCCATCATTAAAATGTTCCCAGAACCTAAGTGAATGACTCTTCATCTTCTCTTCTTAATATGTACTTGTCAGAACGGCGGGACATCTGGTATCGAGCAATAAACTAAATCTAAGTAACCTCACAAGATGTGTCTTGCATTTGGGTCTACCCTTGCTCCCGGAGAGCAAGGCAGGAGTAGGAAATAGCGAACTGGACAAGGACCCAGGGCTATGACTAGGGTGGGACCAAGGGTCTGGGCTTGGACTCGGAATCGGCTCCTAGAACTGGAGGAGACATGAAGAGGCTAGGGTATGGGCTCCGAGCCAGAGACTGGGCTAGGACCCAGTACCTGGGTCTTGCCTCGGGCTCGGACCCCAGAACCAAGCAAGACCATGACAAGGGCTAACGAAGGGAGGAACATGGCTCGTCGGTCTCGGGGAGCAGGTACATGGAACCATGGACACATACACAGAACACAGAGTCGGGACCCCTCCTTGGGTACCGGGCATAGGGCCGGGACTCACACACAGAACAGAGAGCCGGGACCCCTCCTTGGGTACAGGACATAGGGCCGGGACTCATGACCCTCCGCCGGGCAACGGCAACACGCCTGACTTACCCCACGGAAGCGTGGACAAGACAAGACAGAACATGAACCCCTGCGGGGCAACAACAAGACGGCCTGACTTACCCCACGGAGGCGAGGACAAGACACGACAAGACATGACCCCCTGCGGGGCAACGGCAAGACGGCCTGACTTACCCCACGGAGGCAAGGACAATACAAGACAAGACATGGCTCCGCGCGGGGCAACGGCAAGACGGCCACACTTTCCCCCACGGAGGCGAGGAACAGACAAGACAAGACATGACACCCCGCGGAGCAACGTCAAGACGGCCTGACTTACCCCACGGAGGCGAGGACAAGACAAGAAAAGACCAACACGAATAAACACCAGACAGTACCTATCTAGCTCCGGCGATGGAACTAGACCAAAGTGCAGGCGGGGGCTGCAGACCAGGGCTAAAGGCGAGAGGGGCAGAGAAGGGATACAGACAAGGGGGAAGGACAGGAATCACAGACCGCCAGGGCCAGAACTTGACTCACAACTGTGAAGCCGCTGTGAAGAACTTGACTTAGTGCTTGAATGCCGCCAGGGTCAAGACTTGACGGTGCTTGAATGCCGCCAGGGAATGGACTTGACTTGGTGCTAGAATGCCGCCAGGGAATGTACTTGACTTGGTGCTAGAATGCCGCCAGGGCCAGGAGTTGACTTGGTGCTAGAATGCCGCCACGGACATGACTTACTTGGTACTTGAATGCCGCCGGAGCCAGGACTTGGCTTGGAGCTTAAATGTCGCCGGAGCCAGGACTTGACTTGGAACTTGAATGTTGCTGTAGCCAGGACTTGACTTGGAGCCTCCGGGTAGTGGCGAGCTCTCGACTCGGCCCAGAAACAGTAGACAGCAGCTCCCTGATTCTCTCCGGCGGGTTAACTGGCGGACCCACCTTAATGAGGAAACTTTGCAGGCTCGCTTCGGCGAGGTAACTGGACAGGGTTGCTCTGGTGAGGAAGGGTGAATTACCGGCACTCACTTCGGCAGAGATTAAACTTGCTCCGGTCAGATGACCTCGGCACACCGTACCTTTGAGGACTTTGGGACGCTCCCGCACCGAACGGCTGAAACTACCGGTTCAGCCGAGTGTTAATTGCCTCTAATGGCCAAAGTCGAGGGGCACGAAAAAACAGGGAATCAACGGTCCGGATCGTAACATAAATAAGCTAAATTTAAAGGGACCCCGATCCGGACCATGACAGTATCCCCCTCCCAATGGGAGCCTCCAGGCGACCAACAGATTTGCCTGTATTATCAATGACCCGGGTGGGTGGGGGGGGGGGGGATTTGGCCGGCGGGCAAAACAGAACAACACATTGACTTTCAAGCTGACAAGAGTTTGGAAAAACAGTTTGTGTCTTCTAGGTCCATGTTTGGCGAGAACGTTCTGTCACAATGGTGGGGGCATTGGGAGCAGGGTGGACCCAAATGTAGACACATCTTGTGAGGTTACTTAGATTTAGTTTATTGTTCGATACCAGGAGAGCAAAGCAGGAGCAGGAGTAGCGAACTGGACAAGGACTCAGGACTACGACTAGGTTGGGACCAGGAGTCTGGGCTTGGACTCGGAATCGGCTCCCAGGAATAGAGGAGACATGAGGAGGCTGGGGTATGGACTCCGAGCCCGAGACTGGGCAAGAACCCAGTACCTGGGTCTTGCCTGGGGCTCGGACCCCAGAACCAGGTAAGGACATGACATGGGCTAAGGAGAGGAGGAACAAGAGAAACAGAGCCTCGATCTCGGGAGAGCAGGGACATGGGACCATGGACACATACATAGAACAGAGAGCCGGGACCCCACCTTGGGTACAGGACATAGGGCCAGGACTCACACACAGAACAGAGAGCCCGGACCCCTCCTGGAGTACAGGACATAGAACCGGCTCTCATGACCCTCCGCGGGGCAATGGCAAGACGGCCTGACATACCCCACGGAGGCATGGACAAGACAAGACAGAACATGACCCCCTGCGGGGCAACGGCAAGACGGCCTGATACCCCACGGAGGCGGGGACAGGACAAGACCAACACGAATAAAAACCAGACAGTACCTTTCTAGTTCCGGCGATGCAACTAGATCGAAGTGCAGGCGGGGGCTGCAGACGAGGGCTAGAGGCGGGAGGGGCAGAGAAAGGACTCAGACAAGGGGGTAGAACAGGAATCACAGACCGCCAGGGCCAGGACTTGACTCAGAACTGGGAAGCCGCCAGCTCCTGGACTTGATTTGGTGCTTGAATGCCGCCAAAGACAGGACTTGACTAGGTGCTTGAATGCCGCCAGAACCAGGACTTGACTTGGTGCTTGAATGCCGCCAGGGAATGGACTTGACTTGGTGCTAGAATGCCGCCAGGGACAGGACTTGATTTGGTGCTAGAATGCCGCCAGGACCAGGACTTGACTTGGTGCTAGAATGCCGCCAGGGCCAGGACTTGACTTGGTGCTAGAATGCCGCCAGGGCCAGGAGTTGACTTGGTGCTTGAATGCCGCCAGGACCGGGACTTGACTTGGTGCTTGAATGCCGCCAGGATCAGAACTTGACTTGGTGCTTGAATGCCGCTAGGGTCAGGACTTGACTTGGTGTTTGAATGCCCCAGGGAGGGACTTGACTTGGTGCTTGAATGCCGCCAGGGACAGGGCTTGACTTGGTGCTAGAATGCTGCTGAAGCCAGGACCTGACTTGGAATTGAATGTCGCCGGAGCCAGGACCTGACTTGGAATTGAATGTCGCCGGAGCCAGGACTTGATTTGGAGCCTCCGGGTAGCGGCGAGCTCTCGACTCGGCCCAGAAACAGTAGACAGTGGCTCCTGATTCTCTCCGGCGGGTAAACTGACGGACCCACATTGATGAGGAAACTTTGCAGGCTCGCTTCGGCGAGGTAACTGGACAGGGTTGCTCCGGTGAGGAAGGGCGAATTACCGCCACTCGCTTCGGCAGAGACTAGACTTGCTCCGGCCAGATGACCTCGGCACACCGTACCTTTGATGACTTTGCAGACGCTCCCGCGCGGAACGGCTGAAAGCCGGAGACTATAAACTACCAGTTCAGCCGAGTGTTAATTGCCTCTAATCACCAAAGTCGAGGGACAGGGGAAAAGAGGGAATCAACGGCCCCGATTGTAAGTAACATAAACAAGCTAAATTTAAAGGGACCCCGATCCGGACCATGACAGTATTTTTCTTTGTTTATTTATTATTATTATTATTATTATTATTATTATTATTATTATTATCATCATCATCATCATCATCATCATCATCATCATTAATATCTTATTTTCTGATTTGCAGAGTTTGTTGTGTTTTGTACATTGGTTGAACGTCAAAGAATCCGCTCTCTTTCATTAATTTTATTAATTTTATCCTGTACAATGTATTTTTTGAGTATGCCTGCAAAATTGGTGCTCGCTGCTGAATATGGTGACATATATGCGCTTTGATAATAAATACACGTCGGGGGTTGAACATTGAATATCGTTTTTAAAAAATGACTAAATTCCCTCATTCCCCGCCCCCCAGTGAGATCTCTGCGTCTGCTGTGAGGGTTACTTCCCAAGAGTTTCGTGGATTATCCCCATAGACGTTTGCAAACAAAGGAAAAAAATGGCTATAGCTTTTTCGCAGTTAGTTCTGCATTGGATTATAGAGTACAGAAATTCAATTATCTTTCAGTGGGATTCATGTTTTAAAAGGGTATCGGGCGTGGAATATGTCGAGTTAATGTATTCGTTTCAGAACATAAAATATTATAGTCAGCAGATTATACCGTCTCCTGAAAGCATAATTCAAATCCAATTAACACTTGCTTTGATTTTTGTAGCACTAATGATTTTACGGTTTGCTTCCCATACAAAATAAACGATCGAGAGAGACAAAGTATAAAGAAAACGGCCGGAAATTTACGGCTTTCGAATGTTTTTTAAAAATGCGATAACGTGCTACATTTAGAAATAAAATAATGAATTAATTCACAAAATAAATTATAAGCTGAAAGGCAAATTTTGTTAAAATCCACGTGTTTACCTTTGTGTTTCTGTTGCAACTGCTCTTCTGTAAATAAAGCATTCAAACACAATCGTTCTCTAAATGGTCTCCGCTGTTCATTTTCTCGTGATATTATCACGCAAGCTTAACTATGGAAACAAAGATTAAGAAGAGCAGACAAGTCACCTTCTTTAGTCGTATCAAGTTCACGACAAATCAAAACATTATCTCATCTGTTCAGTCATGTTATTTCAGATTAAAAGTCCTTCATTTGAAATATTAAATTATCGTATCTCTACACTTCACCGAAATGATTGATACATTTTCCATTCAAAATATTTATCTTGTTGCTTGATGAATCTATGTCAGGTTGTCATCAACATTCCGTCTAGAACACAGCAGAATAAGTCTTGATGTAGAAGACTGTAGATACCGAAATATCTGCTCTCGTAGCCCTTGCCCGACACTCACTCGGAATAAACTGATAATAGTTTTAGCTATGGCTCCGAATGACTCATGCATGTGTTTTTTCCTTGGGATGCCACAGTGTTGAAAACCCACTATCACAAGAAACCCACGTCCAAATCTAAGTGTAACTCTACACCTCTACGTGGCATGACAATGCTAATTTCAATTTTCCTGCGTTTTTGTCATTTTACTATTAGACAAATCGATTTTCGAAAACGTCTCTGAATTTAGGAGCGATTTACAACAGCGAGTGTTATCTTCAAAGTGGTGCTCTCTATATAATCTCGCAGGCAATATCTTCGGGTATTAATATATAGACATTGTTCCACCATTTTGTGTCATGGACTTCGAGACAGGGCCACAGACTAAAGACCTTCTCCTCTTCTTTCGATAGACGGGGATATTAATTTTTTTTCGACTCCGATGCACCTAATGAGTACAATACGGAATTCGAAGTATTTTACGCAGATGCAGCAGGACGTGTTTGACTGTGTGGGCAGTCGGTAATCTAAGAGGAGCTTCTCAATTTTTGCGAACGCCTGTTCCAAGGCCTTTCTGATGTACATATCACCTTGAATGCTGCCCCTCATTGCCATATATCATTATCGAGACATTCACGAGACTCAATATATATGTTCTGCTTTATCTGAGACTCTTTAAACTCATTCTCGAAGCTTTTTCGTTTGTTAGTCTGATAGTTAACTACAATTCAAATTTCACAAATAGTGTTTCTCTGTAAGCATCTAGTGTCAGATTTCAGAACTATGTTGTCAACTGAACGACGTCACTCGACGTTACTGAAAGTAAATCGTGCTCTATGACGACAACTTTGACTTGTCATTTTTTTTAACTTTCCCGTCAATCTCGAGGATTTTCGTCTGTTCTAACTGGACAAGTTCTGCGAAGGAGAAATGAGTACAGTGATCACACTACTACTACTACGTCGACTCAGGCCTAGGGGGCCGGCGTCGAGCACGTGATCACACATGTCCTGTAAATGTTTCTTTCTGCTCCGTGGCCTTGAATGTACTCTGAGTCCACCATATCACAGTCTGAATTGGAACTTGTCGATGACAGTCATTTGAAGAGAGCAGGCCAAAACCTCTAAATATCCCGCTGAGATAGACTTCTTTCTTGAATATAATTACCCCCAAATGCTTTGCTAGTTTTGATTTGGGATGAAGATTTCTCCTACTTTTGGCGCTCGGGTCTGATCAGTCTCACGACTAATATAGCGAATAGCTGCACCGTCGGTATGGTTGGATCCTAAATGCGTGCGATAGAGGGCGATCCATTCAAAATCCAGTTACTAACGAATACACATGTAGAAGGTAGGAGTACTAAATTTGGTAGTCATATGAGAAATGGTCGGTTAACTGGTCAATATATTTCCAACGATTTTTTAGTCTGTTGGTCTCAGAAACAAGGAGAATAAAGGTGAATTGATGTCGACAGGAAAACCAATATACAGAGCCCATAAAAAGTATTCACCCCCTTGGAAGTTTTCATGTTTATTGTTTACAACATTGATTCTCAGTATATTTAATTTGGCTTCTTTGACACTGAACGTCTATAAAGAAATCTAAATTAGTCACAAATATAAAACACAGAATAACTAATTGCATAAGTAATTCACTCCCTATAATATGACGCAACAACTTTGTGGACCGAAGCGCCTGTTTTATGCTGCAGGTTTTCTATGTTCTATATTCTAAACCATCACTGATGCAGCTAATTATTTGTTTTTTAAATCACATAATTAGTTAAATGGAGATCACTAGTGTACAGTCAAGGTGTTACACCTGTATTTCGAAGGTCCAATACCTTGTGAGTCAGTATCCTGGCAAAAACTATACCATGAAGATAAAAGAACACCCCAAGCAATTCTGTGAGAAGTTTATTGAACTGCACAGGTCAAGAGATGGATGCAGGAAATTTTCCAAAACACTGAATATCCCTTGAAGTACAGTTAATGCAATCATCAAGAAATGGAAAGAATATGGCGCAGCTGTAAGAATGCCTAGAGCAGGTCGTCCTGAAAATCTGAGCGGCTGTGCAAGACATGGACTATTGAGAAAAGCAACCAACAAATCTATGAAAATTCTGGGGGAGTTACAAGCTTCAGTGGCTGAGATGAGAGAGACTGCACATACAAAAACTATTACTCGACGCTTCACCAGTCGCAACTTCATGAGAGAGTAGTACAGAGAAAGCCACTCTTGAAAAAAAATTCACGTGAAATCTCGGCTGGAGTTTGTCAGAAGGCTGAAGTGAGGTAGAAGAAGTTTCTATGGTCTGATGAAACTAGAATAGAGCTTTCTGAACATCAGACTAAACGTTATGTTTGGCGTAAGCTGAACACCGGACATTATCAAAAACACACCATCCCTACCGTGAAGCATGGTGGTGGCTGCATCATGCTGTGGGGATTCTTCATTTTAGCAGGCTCTGGAAGGCTTGTGAAGGTAGAGGGTAAATTAGTGCAGCAAAATACAAGGAAATCCTGGAAGAAAACCTGATGCAATCTCTTGGAGAAATGTGTCTTGCGAGAAGATAAGTTTTCCAGCAAGACAATGATCATGCATCAAGTGAAAGCTACACAGAAATGGCTTAAAACAACAAAGGAAATGTCCTTGAGTAGTTAAGTTAGAGCCCAGACCACAATCCAACTGAGAATTTGTGGCCGGACTTGAAAGTGGCTGGACTTGAAAATGGCTGTTCACCCACGATCTCCAAGCAATCTGACAGAAACAGAGGTCGGGCAGTTTCGTACAGAAGAATGTGGAAAATTGCAGTGTCCAGATGTGCCAAGCTGATGGAGAACTACCCACATAGACTGAAGGCTGTAATTGTTGCCAAAAGTACATCTACTAAATAGTGACTGGAAGGGGACGAATACTTATGCAAGCAATTATTCTGAGTTGTTTATATTTGTAATTAATTTATATCACTTTGTACAGATTTGTTTTCAGGTTGACACATAAGAGTATGTTTCAGTTGATTGGTGTAAGAAAACAACAAATTAAGAGCATTATGATTCAATGTTGTAAAACAATAAAAATCAAAGGCGGATCGGGGTGGGTTGGGAGAAGCGGGTGAATGATTTTTATAGGTAATGTATAGTGGCTTTGCCTTCAGACAAACATTTAACCTTCGCTGCTTCTTATAAACATAAGGGATTCCACCGTAACTCCAAAGTATGATTCGTGCACACAAAATGCTGCAGGAACAGAGGTCAGGCAGCATATAAGGGTAGCAATAAACCCCCGAAATGTTGAATGTTTATTCCCTTACATCTATTCTGCCCGGCCTGTTAGTGTTTACGTCCGCATTTTTGTTTATTTTCGTTAGGCATCTGAATTTGTTCTTTGCACATTCAAAGGAACATTTACAAATATTCAGGATACATCTGACCCACATGTAAAACGTGTCTTACATCTGCTTTACATTTTGCATTAGAGGCGGTGAGAACCTAAGCATTTTTATGTCTTGAGTTATAGTTTATCAGTTCTTATTCGGAGCCATCGAATTTACGCGTTTGCAACGATAATTTGTTTTATATGACTAAATATTTATTGTAATAATGAAATACAACCCAAATACAATTCACGAGCTGATTCCTGGATGAATACACACAAAAAATATCTTCGTTCTAACTGTGGCATTCACACAACATACTTGCAATAATTCTCAATATATTACGCCAAATGTGTATTTGTGCAATGCTCACCTTTGTCTCTGAGACTGTTACGAAGATTATCTAGTCCTGCCAAGAAACAATTACAGCGAATCTTACAATTCAGCCAATTTTTAGATTGTCTTTTTTTTTGCAAAATTGAAGGGAACAGTGTGGGTACGCGATAATATTGTAAAGAAAAAAACTTAGATTATCGTTAGCACAGGTGTTGATTAACTTCCCGGTTTTAACCGTCTTCAAGAGAAAGTGCCGAATTCCGTTGGTGAACATGGAAACAATAGGATGTCGATTTATGCATAAAAAGCTGAAAAGTAAAGGACACTCACTTCCAGATCATTCAGGACATTCTGCTGTCTTCAATAATGTTTCTTATATTATATGATCAAGATGATAGCAGATTACAAATGATCCCTTCAACGCTGGCTAAATATGGGCCAGAATAAGTAACTTCTCAGCTTCCGGTCTATCGCACTAAAAATTATGACACTCCGGGCATGGGAGGCAACTTCTTTTCTTTATGCTTCTCTCAGAATTTCAGATAAAAGACAACATGGCTGACATAACTGATATTTCCTTAACTGCAGACAAATCAAAACCATATACATCGTTGCAAATAAGGAAGTAAGAAAGTAAGTAACCAACCAAACAAACAAATGACTAAATAAATAACACACTGAAACTTCCGTTCCCCATTTTCTTATCACTTGCAACAAGTTTAGTTATTAGTTTACCTTTGTCTTTCTTTATAAGTCTTCCTTCTGTTTAGATGGAGATCAAAGTGTATGAGTCATGGGAGACAGTCACACCCATATTAACAACTTCAAATTTGGTAGATGACCAGGGCCTGCGAGTGAAGTAGGTTGGTAGATTGGGGGAATCTAAGAGATAGTTCTGGAGGTTAAAGGCTTTGAGGTTGCTGAACAGATCTGAGAGTGTTGTTCCCTGTGAGGATGGGATTGTCCTTCCTACTGTCGCCAATCAACCGAACCGTGGCTCGGTGGTCCAGGGTGCATTCAGCAAGGGGGAGGGTACAGAAATATAGTTGTGATCCGGAACAGTATCGCCAGCGGAATAGGCACAACGTCCTGTCGCAAGAATTGAGAGTCTTGAAGGCTTTGCTCTCTGACTGGTGCGTGGGTTCTAGACATCTCATCTGGCCTGCAGAGGAATTTGGACTCGGGACAGAGGAAGATCCAGCGAATGTGGGTACTAAAGCCATGGGCAGAATAAGAGAAGAGCCTCTTCTGAGGGAATTTAAGCAGCAATGGATGGAATTATAACGCAGAAGCAAAGAGGGAATAATCTCTGAATTGCAAGAAATTTCTAGAAAGTTAACAAGATTTGTGTGGAAGAAGTGCGTTAGAAATAGTGGGACATTGCCACCGGTGTTGATGAGAAGTCTCTGAAGTCTCCAAAATAAGCCATTTTACAGAAAAGAAGTTGAGAAAAAGGTGGCATTTAACTTCAGAAAACATGGAAGCAAAACAAAAAAGAAGCGTGTTGACTGAAGACTGAGAGCGTTTGATTTAATATAAGGTAGATGATCTTGCAGATCAGTTTGAAACTGGAGAGCTTGTCTATGTTGTTGAAAGAAGATCACAGTTGGGACGGTAACAGGCAAGCATACATATTACCTTGAAAGGAGAGGCAGATAGGAACAGTGAGTGATTGGGTTGAGTCGTAAAACAATTAAACTTCATGGGATCTGGAGCTGCAGCTTGATGACCTACTGCTTAGCAGGGAAAGTGAAGAGGTGATAGACGGGAGCTACAGGGAGGTAGTCATCCCTAGGCTACAGGGGTCAGAAAACTGGGTCACTGTCAAGAGACGGAAGGGAAATGCCCGGATAGTGGAGAGCACACCTGTGGCTGTCCCCCTCAGCAACAAATATCTTGTTCTGGATGCTGTTGAGGAGGATGACCTGACAGGGGACGCCCACGGTGACCGGGTCTTTGGCACTTAGCCTGGCGCCGTTGTGCCGGAGAGAAGGAGGGAGAAGAGGAATGCGGTAGTCATAGAGGATTCCATTATCAGGGGAACGGACAGGAGATTATGTGAGCCTGATAGAAATACCCGCATGGTGCGTTGCCTCCCAGGTGCCAGAGTACGGGATGTCTCGGATCGGGTCCAGAATATTATGAAGGGGGAGGGTGAGCAGCCAGTTGTCTTCGTGCATGTTCGTACCAATGACATAGATAGGACAAAGGAGGAGGTGCTGAAGAGAAATTTCTGAGCATTAGGAAGGAAGCTGAGAAACAGGACCTCCAGGGTAGTAATCTTGGGATTGCTGCCTGTGCCACGTGCTAGCGAGGGCAAGAAAAGTAGGATTAGGCAGATGAATGCGTGGCTGAGAGACTGGTGCAGGGGGCAGTTCTTCAGATTCTTGGATAATTGGGATCTCTTCTGGGGGAAGTATGACGTGTTCAGAAAGGACAGTTTACACCTGAACCCGAAGGGGACCAATATCCTGGCGGGAAGTTTAATAGAGCTGCTAGGGAGGGTTTAAACTAATTTTGCAGGGGGATGGGAACCGGAATGATAGAGCGGAAGGAGGGAAACAGAAATAAATCTAAGATAGTGAGCAGTAAAGATGTTAGGAAAGACAGGCAGGTGACGGAGCAAATTTGTAGCCATTCCGATGAGTTGCACTGCAATAAAGTTGCAGTGAAATCAAAAAGAAAAGTACCAAATACTGGTCTTAATGTGTTATACTTAAATGCACGCAGCATAAAGAATAAGGTGGATGATCTTGTCGTACAGCTACAGATTGGCAGGTATGATATTGTGGCCATCACTGAGCCCTGGCTAAATGATGCATGTCTCTGGGAGCTGAACGTCCAAGGATACACGGTGTATCGGAAGGATAGGAAGGTAGGCAGAGGGGGAAGCGTGGCTTTATTGGTAAGAAATGATGTTAAATCATTGGAAAGAGATGATATAGGATCTGAAGGTGCAGAATCTTTATGGGTTGAGCTAAGAAATCGCAGGAGTAAAAGTACCCATATGGCAGTTATTTATAGGCCTCCAAACAGCTATAGTGATGTAGACTACAAGTTACATCAGGAAATAGAAAAGGCTTGTCAGAAGGGCAGTGTTATGATAATTGTGGGGGATTTTAACATGCGAGTGGATTGGGAAAATCAGGTGGGCACTGGATCTCAAGAGAGAGAATTTGTAGAATGTCTGCGAGATGGCGTTTTAGAACAGCTTGTTGTTGAGTTTACTAGGGGACGGACTGTACTGGATTTGGTATTGTGTAATGTACCGGAGGTGATTAAAGAGATTGAGGTGAAGGAACCCTCAGGAGGCAGTGATCATAACATGATTGAGTTCACCGTGAAATTTGAAAAGAGAAGCCGAAATCTGATGTGCCGTTATTTCAGTGGAGTAAAGGAAATTACAGTGGCATGAGAGAGGACCTGGCCAAAGTTGACTGGAAAGGGACAGTGGCGGGAAAGACGGAAGAGCAGCAGTGGCTGGAGTTTATGCGAGGAGTGAGGAAGGTGTAAGACAGGTATATTCCAAAAAGGTATAAATTTTCGAATGGAAAAACGATGCAACCGTGGTTGACAAGAGAAGTCAAGCCAAAGTTAAATCAAAGGAGAGGGCATACAAGGAAGCAAAAAATAGTGGGAAAACAGAGGATTGGGAAGTTTTTAAAAGCTTACAAAAGGAAACTTAGAAGGCCATTAAGAGGGAAAAGATTAACTGTGAAAGGAAGCTAGCAAGTAATATCAAAAAGGATACTAAAAGCTTTTTCAAGGAGATAAAGAGTAAAAGACAGCTGAGAGTAGATATAGGACCGATAGAAAATGATGCTGGAGAAATTTTTATGGGAGATAAGGAGATGGCTGAGGAACTGAACGAGTATTTGCATCATTCTTCACTGAGGATGACATCAACAGTATACCGTACACTCAAGGGTGGCAGGGAAAAGAAGTGTGCGCAATCACAATTACGACAGAGAAAGTACTCAGGAATCTGAATAGTCTAAATGTAGATGAATCTCCCGGACCATATGGAATGCACCCTCGTGTTCTGAAGGAGGTAGCTGTGGAGGTTGCGGAGGCATTAGAGATGATCTTTCAAAAGTCGATAGATCCTGGCATGGTTCCGGAGGACTGGAAGATTGCAAATGTCACTCCGCTATTTAAGAAGGGGGCAAGGAAGCAAAAAGAAAATTATAGACCTGTTAGCTTGACGTCGGTGGTTGGGAAGTTGTTGGAGTCGATTGTCAAGGATGAGGTTACGGAGTACCTGGACGTATATGACAAGATAGGCAGAACTCAGCATGGATTCCTTAAAGGAAAATCCTGCTTGACAAACCCATTACAATATTTTGAGGAAATTACAAGTAGGCTAGACAAGGGAGATGCAGTAGATGTTGTATATTTGGATTTTCAGAAGGCCTCTGACAAAGTGCCACAGATGAGGCTACTTATCAGGATAAGAGCCCATGGAATTACAGGAAAGTTACATATGTGCATAGAGCGTTGGCTTGTTGGCAGGAAACAGAGAGTGGGAATAAAGGGCTCCTATTCTGGTTGGCTGCCAGTTACCAGTGGTGTTCCACAGGGGTCCGTGTTGCGGCCGCTTCTTTTTACATTGTACATCAACGATTTGGATTATGGAATTAATGGCTTTGTGGCTAAGTTTGCTGACGATACGAAGAGACGTGGAGGGGCCGGTAGTGCTGAGGAAACAGAGAGTCTGCAAAGAGACTTGGATAGATTGGAAGAATGGGCAAAGCAGTAGCAAATGAAATACAGTGTTGGAAAGTGTATGGTTAGGCAGTTTGACAGAAGAAGTAAATGGGCAGACGATTATTTAAATGGGAAAAGAATTCAAAGTTCTGAGATGCAACAGGACTTGGGAGTCCACGTACAGGATACCCTTTAGGTTAACCTCCAGGCTGAGTCGGTGGTGAAGAAGGGAAATGCAATGTTGGCATTTATTTCTAGAGGAATAGAGTATAGGAGGAGGGATGTGATGTTGAGGCTCTATAAGGTGCTGGTGGGACCTCACTTGGAGTACTGTGGGCAGTTTTCGTCTCCTTAATTAAGAAAGGATGTGCTGACTTTGGAGAGGGTACAGAGAAGATTCAGTAGAATAATTCAGGGAATGAGAGGGTTAACGTATGAGGAAAGTTTGTTGTCCGCTCTTGGACTATATTCCTTGGAGTTTGGAAGAACGAGGGGAGACCTCATAGGAACATTTCGAATACTGAAAGGCAGTGGATGTGGCAAAGTTGTTTCCCATGATGGGGGAGACTAGTACGAGAGGGCATGACTTAAGGATTGAAGGGCACCCATTCAGAACAGAAGTGCGAAGAATTTTTTTTAGTCAGAGGGTGGTGAATCTATGGAATTTGTTGCCACGGGCAGCATTGGAGGCCAAATCATTGGGTGTGTTTAAGGCAGTGATTGATAGGTATCTGAATAGCCAGGGGATCAAAGGTTATGGTAAGAAGGCGGGGGAGTGGGACTAAATGGGAGAATGGATCAGCTCATGATAAAATGGCGCAGCAGACACGATGGGCCGAATGGCCGACTTCTGCTCCTTTGTTTTATGGTCTTATGGTCTTCATATTTAGGGAGATCCTATAATCTATATCATAAGATGCAGAATTTTTGTGGTTTTAGGGAACAGCAAGGCTGAAAAAAACTGATGGGAGTTGCATGTTGGCCTCCGAACGGCAGCCAGCATGTGGGTATAGATTGGAATAGGAGATAGAAAATGCATGTAAAGTTAGCAAAGTTTTGATAATCACAGTGGAATTAAACGTGCAGTTAGTTAGGGAAAATCTGGTTGGTGCCACATCCCAAGAGATAGAATTTATAGAAAGCTTATGGGATTGCTTTTAAGAGCAGCTTGCTGTTGAGCCGACTAGGGGAAAAGTCATTCTGGATTAGGTGTACTGCAATCATCTAGATTTGATTAAGGAGTTTAAGGTACAAATTAGAATGGGAGATACAAAATGCATGCCAAGTGCGCGGTGTTATGATGACCAATGGGAATTTATATATGCACGTAAATTGGGAAAATCAGGTTGGTGCTCACACACTTGACTTTATTGCTGCTGCTTCTTACAGCAATGCTGAGCTCGTCAATTTCATCGACGTTGCACTTTAATTCACTTGGTCCACTTCTGACACTTCTTTCTCTTTTCTTGATCTCTCTGTCACCATGTCTGGAGACAAAATCTGCCGAAATCTTTTATAAATCTAGCGATTCCCATGGCTGCTTGACCCTACCTCTTCCCAACCTGTCTTCTGTAAATGTGCTATTCACTTTTCTCAGCACCGAAATTTGAATGTCTGTCGTTATTCAGCCGGGAGCATGACAGAACCTTCCCTCCTCCCTACAGCTGGCTCCTGACGGTGCTATGAAAGTGCAAGATATCCTCCGAAAAAATACATCCTCTTTTTTTCTGGACCATACCCCTCCAAATGCATAAGGCACTTCCCTTTTACCTCGAACAATGCGTGTATCCAGTTGTCACAGGACTGTGTAGGCGCATTGTCCCTCAACAATTCTAGGAGGTAGAAGAGTTTTGGGAACCGGAGCCAAGGGCTGGCAGTCGAGAACCTGAGGCAGGGGACATGGAATGTGGGGTGAATTCGCGTGGTGCTCAGGAGTTGGAGACCATAGTTAACCGGGTTCACGTGTCACATGATTTTGAAAGGACCGATGCAACGAGGAGTTAACTTTCTGGAATCAACCGCATGGGGAGATCTCTAGTTGAGAACCAGACCCAGTGACTCCGAAGATGTTCTAATCATTGTCTTTTCCCGTGGTTGGCCTGGTCTTGATTTTGACGCGAATTGGCCAAAAATGTATCTCTCGTCTTGACCCACTTCTGGCGACTTCTCTGGACTAGTTGGTTCGCTGATGAAATCCCTATTCCCGTGCCTTGTTCCGAGCACCGCGGAGGACCTTACGCAAATTGGCATTGGAAATGGGACATTCCGATTAACGAATGCTGAAACGTGTGTCCGCAAGCTCGGCCAAGATCACGTTGTCACAGCAGGCA
Source organism: Mobula hypostoma (assembly GCF_963921235.1). Lineage (NCBI taxonomy): Eukaryota > Metazoa > Chordata > Chondrichthyes > Myliobatiformes > Myliobatidae > Mobula > Mobula hypostoma. The sequence goes on along the minus strand of NC_086109.1, from coordinate 48,489,301 downwards.
GTAGGGTTCCCCGAGGCTAGACGTCCACGTGTCCGTTCTAGGTCCTGGTTGACTCTCTCCGTATACTCATTGATCTGCGAGTGGAACCCAGACATACAGGCTGGTAGAGGCCCCACTGACCTCACAAGAAAAATCCAAAGTCTATAAGCAAGCTGAATCCACTGTCGGAGACATGTCCCGAAGACTGTTGTATCATGAGCCTGCTGGTGTCTGAAGCAGATGGTAGTTTGAGAAGTGCTATGAAGCGGCAGGCCGGAGAATCGGTCTACAATCAACATAATTACTGTATTACCCGAGATGCCAGAAGAGCAATGACAAAGTCCATAGAAATGTGGGACAAAGGGCAGTAGGAATCGGGAGAGGTTGAAGCAGACCTTTTACGTTGTGCGCGCAGTTTTATTCCATGCATAGAAATAACAGGCTAAGACATATTCCCTGACATATTTACTCATATTAACCCAACAGTAATATTTCTTAACGAACTCTAGAGTGCAAGATACCACTTGACACCCAGTCAGATTCAAAGCATGTTCGCAGTTGGGCACCTCCGAACGAACAGGTTCAGGATCAAAGATACAACCGAGAGGACCATTACCTAGATCTTCCACAAGTTACTATTTAGCCTGGAGCACTGTCAAATCTTCGTTGCAACGCATGCGCGTCACCACTAGACCTGGAACTAATGGTAAAGCGTTCTCTTCCCCGTTAGGTACTTTGAACTGTCAAGGGAGGGAGTCTGGCTTATGATTTTTTTTACCCTGCGCAGCAAGTAATAAGGAAGTTGAACCTATTGATGAATAGTTAACAATGTGCCTGCCTGGAATTCAGCCTCTTCACATACGCCTAGGCTTTTGTGATCGATCGATACCACAAACGGATGCTAACTAGTGCCTCCTTTTCTCCAGTGCAAGGTTAGATCCCAAAACTTCCCTATTCGCGATCTTATAGTTTGCCTCGGCGGGAGAAGCATTGAGTAGAAGGCATATGGATACCGTTTTCAGTCAGAGGCAGGTCATTTGGACAAGATAGCTCCCACTCCCATGTTCGACGATTCGACCTCCACCAGGAAACGTAAGTCCGGATCCGGTGCAGTGGTGTACCATCCCCGCAGCACGTCATTGCTGAATGCTTGAAATACCACTGACCGTATACCAACCCAAAAGGCATGACTAGCATTCATAGTGGTCCATAGGTGTGTTGAATGTAGTTTTCCATAAGTGTCCCTCACAAATGTGGATCAGGTTATACACACTTGCGGAGGTCCCGTTTGGTAAATATTGCGGCTCCTTGAAGAATATCAGTCGTATTCATGAGATGGAAAGGATACCGGTTTTTAACCATGATCTTAGCACCTTAGTCCACCATCCTTCTTGGTGACGAAGGAAAATCCGTCCCCAGCAGAAGATGTGGACGGTTGAATAAACCCTGACGCCAGAGCTTCTTAGATGTAGTTCTCCACGTTTTTTTTTTCTCTCTGGTGCCAGTAGAGACTAGAGCCGTCTCCGAGGAGAACAAGTACGTGGTAACAGATAGATGACCCAGCGGTAGTCCCACAGTGGTAGCATTTTCCTTGTGAAGAATTCCAGCAGTTCTGAATATTCTGGAGGTATTTCAGACAAATCAAATGCACTAGGGATAGAGTTGGAAGCTTCAGCGGGTAATACGGGAGGCATGTCAGAAATAGTCTCGGCGGGGGTGGGGGGGTCTTGTATTTAGTGTCTGAAGCAGTCTTGGAGTTGTCTGGGCTGTAAACTCAGGAGGTATTTCGGGAAATATCTCCGAGTGTGTCAGGCCCATTATGCTCCGATTTGACCAGTCTAGAACAACGCCAGTAGTCTGATTGACTCTCTGGTTGTGGGATAACAGGAAGTAATGACGCAGAATGAGTGGTATTCTTGGGAAGCGAATGTGCTGCGGCTGGATTGATCCCTGATGTTGGCTAATCTTCAGCTTGAACTAGGATGTGTGATGGTTGATGTGCCCAGGCACACAGGTCTTCCATCCAGGGTCGTTGCAACGATCCGCTGGTTGAGATGCGAAAAGGGGATTTTCAATCTTCTGGCCAGTTCGAGGTATAAACAAGTTCCCGCTGTACCAGACTCAATAAAGGTGTCCAGAGAATGTTTTTCATCACGCCATTAAAGCGACACGGGGAGGACTACTCCGGAAGGTGCTGAATTGGAAATGCGGCTGGCAATCCTCACACCTCTCCGTACGCTGGACCGTCCCGGGAGTTTCCCACCTTCGTCTCTCTTCGGCTCCAGGAGGTCTATCTGTCTGGGCTCCTTGGAGGTTGGGATCAGTGGCGGTTGAGGAGAATAACAGAGTCCAGATGATAGTCATTGGGAAAGGCCCTTAAAATAATCGTCTTCGTCTATCCCTTCTCCTTTCCGCTGATCGATTATGGAGTCCAATCTCTTGGTCTATAAGACTTAGTCGATGTTCTGCCTGGTTTCGGGCCGCAAGGGCATCCTTTAGCTTGTCACACAATCCCTTATGGCATAGAGCGGTTTGTGCTTCCGTATTCCAAACGCTCTCTGTGGCCACGGTAGAAACTTCTATGGGATAGTGTGCCACAGACCAATTGCCCAGGAGTAAGTGGCAGAATTTATCAAAGATCCACGTCCTCTGGCAAGGTTACAGAACACACACTTCTAAGACTCCAAAAGTAGGGCTGCACTGGCTCGGATGGATGAATCCTTCTCGCAGAGTGCGGTGGCCGCAGGCCAGGACATTTCCAGTGGGGAACTAAATTATATAGGCTACCTTCTTGCGTCCGACGAGAACTTGGATGGTTGAAACTCCACGGTCAAGAGGCATTGTACCAGGGACCTTCTGCAAACTATGCCCGACAGCCGCTCCGGCCAAACTCTAATCTTTCCTACTGGAGATGAAGACTTTCTGGAGAGTCCTGTCTACCTACAGTTGCTCCCCAGTACTCCAATGTGGTTAGCAGACATTCATACTCCGTTGGGTTCACGATAGTTCAGTCCTGCTATAAGAAGAGAGCAATGGATCATGGTGAGCCCAGGTGCAGACTAAGATCCAGAATATACTCGGATTCAGACTCAGAATATAACAGATGACACAAACGAAATCCAAAGGCGAAATCACAAGCAGTAGTACAAGAAATAGAACTCCTTACGATTGAGCACTGTACTTAACACGGGGCATTTAAGACTTTCCATGAAGGAATTACCGGGCAATAATTGTCAGTCAGAGTTTTAAAGGGAAGCGGGAGCTAACCATACTCAGGGAATCGGAGCACCGAAACTTGGATCCCTGCTGCTGGTCAGTTGGGACTATGACAAGGAGTTTCCCTTCCAACAATATTGAAGATGCCCTCACCCGCATCTCCTCCTTTTCCCGGATATACCCGTTCAGCCCATCTTTTCGTCGCCTTAACAAGCTTAGAATTCTTTTTGACCTCATCTACTACCCCATGAGCCTTCACATCCAACATATCATTGTCCACAGCTTCCATCATATTCAACGGGATGCTACCACCAAATGCAACTCTCCTCCCCACTGTCTGCTCTTTCGCAGGGATTGCCGCCTTCATAATACCCTTGACCATTTGTCCTTCCCCACTAAGCACTCCCTCCTAGCACTTACCTTTGCACGTGACAGAAATGCTACCGCTGCCCCTTACCTCCTCCTTTACTTCCATTCAGGTCCCAATCAGTAATCCAGATGTAGCAGCCTTTCACCAGTGAATATGCATTGTATTTGGTGCTCCAGATGCGGTCTTTGTCGAGCATCAACGTTCTATCCGCCAGAAGCGTAATTTCCAGGTGGCCATTCCCGTTCCGAGATGTCGGACCATGGCCTCTCCTTTTGCCAAGATGAGTTCACTCTCATGATGGAGGAGAAACACCTCATATTCTGTCTCGGTATCCACCAAACTGATGGCATGAGCGTAGATGTATCCTTGACCCACACTCACCTTTTCCTCTCTTTCTATTCGCCAGTTTAACCACTTACCTCTTCTGCTCATCTGCCTCTCACCTCCCCCTTGGCTTGTATATGCAGGAGCATAGATGAAGCGGAAGGATCCAATTGAAACCTGTCTAATATTGAATGGCCTAGTTCGAGTGGACTTGACGTGGACATTTCCAGTAGTGGGGGATTCTAAGATGAGAGTGCACAGATTGAGAATCGAAGGACGTCCCTTTAGAGAACAGATTAGGAGGAACTTCTTTAGCCAGATGGTAGAGAATCAGTACCATTCATTTCCACAGACTGCAAGTCACTGGGTAGATTCAAAGCGGAGCTTTATATGTTCTTGATCAGAAGAATTTCAAATGTTACATGGAGAAGCTGGGACAGTTGGTTCAGAATAACGCTTTACAACTTCGACGATCTGTTTCAATTGCCGTCGTTAAGTATAAGATTGAACGTTGCACCAATGACGCCGTGGGATTCCTTTGGGTGCTACCGTTTTTTCCCACGTTATAAAGATGTACTAGTAGATGAGTTGTATATAGACGCTGGAAACTTGGTGACACTTGCGGGTTGCCAAGAGCAAGTACACATAGCGTATTAGTTGTTGATGCAAACGACGCATTTCATTGCATGTTTCCATAAGACAATAAGATATAGAAGCAAAAATAGGCTGTTCAGCCCATCGAGTCTGCTCCACGATTCCAACATGGCTGATCGCGTATCCCACTCATCCCTATAAACCAGCCTTCCCGCATTAATCAATCAGGAAACTATCAATTTTCGCTTTTAGTATACACACGGTTTCGGCCACCACAGTTGTCTGTGGCAGATTCACTATTACCTGGCTACAATAATTACTCCTTAACTCTGTTCTAAAAGGTCACCCTTCCATTTTGAGGCTACGCTCTCTAATTCTGGACACCTCCACCATAAGAAACATCCTCTCCACATCCACCCTATCCAGTCCTTTCAACATTGGGTAGGTTTCAATGAGATCCCTCAGTATTCTTCTGAATTCCAGCGAATACAGGCTCAAAGCTGTCAAACGCTCCTCACATGTTACCCGCTTATTCTTCGGAATCATCCTTGTGAAACTCCTCTGGACTCTCTCCAATAACAACACATCCTTTAGGAGATATGGGGCAAAAAACTGTTGACAATATTCCATGTGCGGCTTGGCTACTGTATTATAAAACTACAGCATTATCCCCTTGCTTTTATATTCTGTTCTCCTTGAAATTCCTGCTAACAATGAATTTGACTTCTTTACCACAGACTTAACCTGTAAATTAACCGTCTGGGAGACTTGCACGAGGATTCCTAAACCCCATTGCACCTCTGAAGTTTGGATTTATTCTCCATTTTGATAGTAGTCTGCACTTCCGTCCCTTTTACAAAAATCCATTATCATAAATTTCCCAACATTATATTCCATCTACTACCTTTTTTGCCCATTCTTCCAATTTACTCAAGTGTTTCTGCAATCGCATTGCTTCCTCAGCACGTCCTACTCCTCCACCTATCTTCCTATCATCTGAAAACCTTGCCACAAAGCTATCAGTTCCATTAAATATATCACTGACAAACAATGTGTAAAAGTAGCGGTCCCAATACTGAACCCTGAGGAACATCACTAGTCACGGGCTGCAAACCAGAAATTGCCCCCTTTATTCGCACTCCCTGCCTGCTGCCAGTCATTTCTCTATCCATGCCAGTCTTTTCTGCAATGCTTTGCAATTTTATCTTGTTAAGCAACCTCATGTGTGACAGCTTATCAAAAGCAGTTTGAAAATCTAAGTAAATGACATCCACTGCCTCTCCTTTGTCCACACTGCTTGCTACTTCCTCGAGGAACTCTGACAGATTTGTAAGGGAAGGTTTTCCTTCACAGAACAATGCTGACTTTAACTTATTTTATCACTAGCCTCCAAGTACCCTGAAACGTCGTCCATAATAATGGACTCCAACATTTTCCAAACCACTAAGGTTAGGCTTATAATTTCCCTTCTTAAAGAGTGGAGTGACATTTACAAATGTCCAGTCCTCTGGAACCATGCCCGAAACAAGTGATTCTTGAAAGATCATAAGCAATGCATCTGCTTATTTATTTATTTATTATTCTAAATTGATAATAAAATTAAATTATTTATTATTATGATGATGATTATTATTTTATTTATTTATTTATTTTTCCATTTTTTTTCTGTGCTAGATTATGCAGTGCATTAAGCAGCTGCTGCTAAGTTAACAAATTTCGCGTCACACGCCAATGGTAATAAACCAGATTCTGATACTGATTCCGATTGTGCTATCTCTTCAGCTGCCTCATTTGGAGCTCTGGGATGTAGTCCATTTGGTCCAGGTGACTTGCCCACCTTAAGACATTTCAGTTTTCCTAGCATTTTTTCCTTTTTAATAGCAGTAACACTCACTCTTGCTCCCTGGCACTCACGGACCTCTGGCACACAGCTAGTGTTTTCCAGTATGCAAAGAACTTATTGAGTTCATCTGCCAGTTTTTGTCCCCCATTACTACCTCACCAGGACAATTTCAAGTCGTCCAATATCAACTCCCACCGCCCTTTTTCTATTCATATAACTGTAAAAAAAAAAGCTTTTAGTATTCTGCTTTATATTATTGGCTAGTTTGCACTCATATTTCATCTTTTCCATTCATTTGGCCTGTTTAGTTGCCTTTTGTTGAATTATAAAAACTCCCTAATTATCCAACTTTCCTCTCATGTTTGCGACATTTTATGTCATTTCTTTGGGTTTATGCAGTCGTTAACTTCCCTTGGCAGACAGCCATTTTAGAACTTCGTCTTCTGTGGGTCATACCTATCCTCCGGCTTGTGAATTATTACCAGGTATCTCAGGTACCTCTGATCTGCCGCCACACCCGCCAGTATCCCCCTCCAATACATCTGGGTAAGTTCTCTTTCATGCCTCTCTAATTCCCTTTATTCCATTGCGGTACTAATACATGTGACTTATGCTTCCACTATCAAATTGCAGTATGATTTCAATCATATTATGATGACTGCACTTTAGCCTTCCTTTGCTTTAAGCTCCCTAATAAAATCTGGATAATTACACATCAGCCAAACTAAGATAACCTTCCCCGAGTAGGCTCAAGCAAAAGCTGCTCCAAACAGCCCTTTCGTAGGCATTTAACAAAATTGTTTTTTTGCGATCCGACAACAACCTGATTTTCCCAATTCTCTAGCATATTCAAGTCCCCCATCACAATTGTTACATTACCCTGATTTGATTCCCTTTCCAGCTCCCTCCGCAATATCAATCCCACATCGTGGATGCTACAAACGTATTTGGAGGCCTAAATATGATTCCCACTGCAGTAAGGAAGTGGAAACCATGGAAAGGGTGCAGATTATATTTATGAGGATGTTGTCTGTATTGTGCAGCATGACTTATGAGAATAGGTGGAGTGTACTCGGCCTTTTCTCCGTGGAGCGACGGAGGATGAGAGGTGACATGATAAAGGTGTACAAGATAATGAGATGCATTGATCGTGTGGATAGTCAGACTTTTTCACAGGCCTGAAATGGCTAACACGAGAGGGCATAGTTTTAAGGTGCCTGGAAGTAGGTACAGAGGAGATGACAGGGGTAAGTTGTTTTATGTAAAGAGTGATGAGTGCGTGGAATGGGCTGCCGGTGGTGGTGGTGGAGGCGGAATTGAAAGGGTCTTTTAAGAGACTCCTAGAAGGATAGATGGAGCGTAGACAAATAGAGGGCTATGGGTAAGCCTAGGTAGTTCTAAGGTAAGGACATGTTCCGCATAGCTTTGCGGCCGAAAGGCCTGTATTGTGCTGTAGGTTTTCTATGTTTCTATGTTTCCACCCTTGAGGTCCTGCTTCTCAGCTTTATTCCTAAATCCCTGTTTTCTGTCTTCAGGGCCCCCTCCATTTTTTTCTACCCATGTGGTTGGTACAAAAAATGCACCACGAATTCTGGCTGCTCAATCTCCCTTTTCCGAATATTTTGGATGCGTTCAAAAACAGCGCGGATCCTGGCACCTGGGAGGAAAACAACTATTCGTGTTTCATGATCGTATCCACAAATCGGCAATCTGTCCCTCAAACTCTTGAGTGCCGTTTTACTGGTACCATGGTCTTCAGTTCTCTACCCATCTGAGCCTTTGGGCTGGACACAATGCCAGAGGCACTGCGGCTGTTGCTTACCCATGTAGGTCGTTTCCCCCCAACAGTGCTCAAAATAGAGTACGCATTGTTAAGGGCTACAGCCACAGGGGTGCTCTCCACTCTCTGACATTTTCGCTTCTCTCCGTTGACAGTCACCCATTTATCTGTCTCCTGTGGCCTTGGGGTACCTACCTGCCTGTCTATCACCCTCCCTTTCCCTAACAAGTCCAAGGTCATCGAAATGCACCTCCAGTTACCTAACACAGTCTCTAAGGAACTGTATTTCGCTGCACCTGGTGGAGATGTGGCCATTGGAGAGGTCGGAAGACTCCTGGAAATTCTACATCCAGAGCTAAACACTTGACCTTCAGACATACACCCTATTCTTTGAAGAGTTCAGTAAGAAAATGAAATAAGAAATAAACTTACCTACTTACCTTACCTCTGCCTGTTTTCACCGAAGCCCGCTGGGCCAAAACCTTACCACGCTGACGCAGATAACTCCCACAATAACTGATCCACTAGGTGGTGCCTCTCTTTTATGGACACGGTTCTTCAAGCTCCGCTCCGGACCTGCACGGGTTACGCTTCTACTGCGTGTGTGCCGCTGTCCAATCAAAAAGATTGTTTCGATGTACACGCAACGCATAAAGTTAATAATTAATCTTTAATCTTGAAATCAGCTATCAGCGAATGGCAAAACAGACTCGATGGGCCTAATGAACTAACTTTGTTCCTACAGTATGCCTTACTGTCTTATTGACTAGGCATCCATGTTCCGCATGCTGGAATATACGGAAGCTATGGAAGCTATCTTCATGGCCTTACGACTGTGATTTATTGGGATACAGTTTCTTTAATGGTGGGTAATATCCCAGCGATGGCGAAAGATTTTTTAAACACAGTTGCTGAAACAAACAATGGACCGAAATGCAGACATCTGGTTGGATAGATCTATGCATTTACACTCGTAATTGTTTGCATGAATGTTTTGAATGGACAGAAGCCTCATAAAACATAAATAATTACAAACCGCACTAAAAATCATTTGAAACTGCTTTTATTTAACCTACATCTCCATCAGTATATTTCAGGATGAGAATCATGCTTTTTTATCGCCTTCGAAACTAACATATAAATAAAGAGCACCAGCCTTTCAACTGCATGGATCATGTTGCTAATCTTGCCTAATTCAATTCTTGATCTATTCTAAAGGAGAGTACCGTCATCTCCGGCCTCCATTTTGAGGCGGCAGAAGGTAGATGAAAGGTTCAGCTCGAGACCATGTCCACCCGGACACCTGGACACAGAGAGGCAACCACACCTCTGTCACTACTATGTTCGGGTCGAGACTCACCTGGACACCTGGACACAGAGAGTTCGAGACCATGCACACTTGGACACCTGGACACAGAGAGCCGACCACACCTCTGCAACTACTATTGCTGCATCACCACCTGATCTCCCCAAGAAGTTTTTGCTTTGCTCCAACTTACAACACCTCCACACTTGGGTCCCGTGACTGAAAGACTCCACCCTCAATGACCCTGGGAGCTACAGCAGCTTGGCCATCGGTGCGCAGAAGGCGAGGGTGTGTTTTTTACTTAGTTCATGTCCCGATTGTTACAGAAGGCAACGTTTCGATTGTACCTTCCCAGCTTTCCAGTCTCTAATCAAGAGATTTTCTGAGGTTTTCTTGGATGGACAAGTTTCGGAAGGTTTCCCATGTTCTGCAATGTTTCGAGCTATAAGCACAATGTTTCCTAACTAAATGCAATGCATATATGGCCATTGATCCTGAGTTATCCAGCCTGTCTCGACAGAATGAGGACTCTTCCGGATTTTCCAGCCCTGTCTCCAGACCTTGAGGTCTGTTTCCGGGATGCCAACCCTGCCCTTAGCACTCCAGGGCTCCCTATGTCATCAGGAGCCGCCAAAAGGGAATGAGGTATTGTCACGAACTTCGTTGTCCTCTGCGGCTTGCCGTAGAGCATTAGGTTTCCAGGTTTCTCGAGTACCTGTACTAAGTAGTTGTTTTCTGATCTAGAGCTGTCAAGCCCTGGTACTTTCTGTTAATATTGTCAAGTGATTTGTGAAACCTTTCCCGGTCTATGACTGTTTATTCTCTTTTAGCTTTGTTATAGACGCGTTGTTTGGTGGAAAATGGTTTGTTTCGTCGCTCGGTTGTGCCTTTTATGCTATGTCTAACCTCGTGTTTCCGTCATTTCATGGGAAGTGTGCCATTCCTCGTTCCGAGGCCAGGTCTTTCCCGGTGCTCACAGTGACATGGTGTGCCGTTCCACTGCTTCTCGCTGAGTCATTGCCCATGATCACGGTGCCATCGTCTACCCTTCCTCTGCACTTGCATCCAATCCTGCGCGCGACCTCAGTGACACTGTGAGCATTCCAAGGATTTAACTGAATATTGAGGAAAATTGCAAGCATTGTCCCAACGAGTTGCACGCCACACCGCCAAAGGCCAGTTTTTAAGGACGTTCCTAATGACATGACTTCATCTTGAGTTAAGGCTGTGCAGATCAGGTTGTTCCAATAATGCCGTAATCTGTTTAATGGATGTTGTATATATGGAAAAGAATACATAAATAAAAGGAGACGAAGGATATTTATCCAAACCCCCAACTATTCATGCATTCTCCTCCAACTCTAAAACCGTTCTAATTATGTCTACTGCAGGATAATTAACAGTGAATTAACTGAGCAAAAACTTCCTTCCTGCCATATTTTATACTTTGTTTTAAATATTCGATGTTAAATAATTCAGGCAGCATCGACTGTTCATATCAGCCATTTTAACGGCAATTCATTAAAAAGGTTTATCGCATCCGGTGCCGGAAATGGCAAGGAACTGCGGTGATCAAGCAAACAATTACCAATATTGTATCTTCACTAAAATTCAAACGTGGTATTCGCACTATCCCTGATGCATTTATTGATAACTGTTAATGATTTGCAAATTAAAAAAATAATGGTTACCAAACGTAGGATACTTAAATGCGATAGGAATATTCTTACCGAGTTCGGTGACCAATACTTTCAGGTTATCGATTTCTCGAGAAAAAAAAAACACAAGCAAAATGTTGTTAAGTCGTTGGTTTTACGCTGTCATCCGCCACTGCATATTAGGTCGAGCCTGTCACATCGTAAAACGCCAAGTAGCATCGAAGAATAGTTAAATCTTTAACACCATTAAGTTGTTCCCCCAAACGTACTTGTGCGTTTAAACTTTGGACGATGATGGGAAACAGATGAAAACTAAATCTAGAAAAGAGTGGTTCGAGAGTTCAGCTTAGGTCTAATAATCTTGAGTGGTAAAACAAAATTGTTACAAACAGCAACGAAGAAGCCTTCTATACTTGAGTAGCCAAGGACAGCCAGAGATAGAGGACCAGCAAGGCGTAAGGGACAATTAGTAAGCAAGTAAATGTTAAAGGTCCCGTACTTGCATACGACTGTTGGCCAAATTTGTCACTTACGAGATCTAATCCAATAAGAGATCCATCGTTCACAATAGAGATTTGTGTATGTTATAAGACCATAATATCATAAGATATAGGGATAGAATTAGGCCATTTGGCTCAATGAGACTTATCAGCAGTTTCATCATGGCTTATCCAATTTTCATCTGTACCACAATCTCCTGCTTTCTCCCTGTATCCCTTCATGCGCTGACTAACCAAGAATCTCTCAGACTCTGTCTTAAATATACATAAAGAATGGCCTCAGCTGTCTGTGGAAAGGAATTCCATAAATTCACCACTCTCTGGCTGACGAAGAAAAAACGTCGACTCAGACCTTGAGATGCCTGCGTCGGGCATTTTCATGCCTTACAAGGCGCAGATTGGAAGTCTGTATGGGGCGCCACTCCTCGCAAAGAAACTAGAGCAATGTGTGGTTAAGTGCCTTGCTCAAGGACACAAACACGCTGCCGCAGCTAAGGCTCGAACTAGGGACCTTCAGATCACTAGACGAACGCCTTAACCACTTGGACCTCGCTAACGAAATTCCTGCACATTTTCGTACTAGAAGCACGTCCATCTATCCTGAGGCTGTGTTCTCTGGGTTTACAGTTTCCCACCAGAGGAAACATCCTCTCCTTATACCATTTAATAGTTTTCAATGAGGCCACCCCTCATTCTTCCTAATTCGAGTGAATACAGGCCCAGAGCCATCAAACTCTCTTCATATGACAAGCCATTCAATCCTGGAATAATTTTCGCGAACCTTCTTTGAACCTGCTCCTGTTTCAGCACATCGTTTCTAAGATAAGAGACCAAGGCTGCTCACAGTTTAAAGTGAACGCTATCAGTGAATTTGTGTTCCTCACTGCACACTCAACCTGCAAATTAACCTTTAGGGTCGATATGAAGAGATATGGAGAGAAAGCAGGAGACTGGGACTGAGAGGAAAATGTCAACAGGAATGATAAAATGACAGAGCAGACTCGATGGGCCAAATGACCTAATTTAGCTCCCATATCCTATGGATATGGCATTACAGAATCCTGCACAAGGAATCTCAAGAACCTTCGGGCTTTAGGTTTTTCAAAAAAAATTATCTTAATTTAGAAACTAATCAACCTCTTCATTTCTTCTAAAAAAGTGTATGACGATACACTTCCAGACACTGCATTTCATCTGTCATTGCTTTGCCCATTCATTTAATCTGTCTCATTCCTTCTGCAGCCTCTCTACTTCCTCGAAACTATCAGCCCCTCCACCTATCTTCACATCGTTTGCCATCAACTCCATCATCCAAATCACTGACATATAACCTAAATGAATCGGTCCCAACACAGACAGCTGTGGAGAACCACTAGTCACCTGCAGCCAATCATAAAAGCTTCTATTTATTCCTCTCTTTGCATCCTGCCAATCGGGAAATCTTTGATCCACGTATAAACCTCGCTTTATCTAGTGGCATGATCGCCGGGTGATAATCCCCTGCCCGGCCAAACCTTAGCGCTCTTGTTTGGATGAATGCTGTGCAATGGTGTCCCCTGTTTCAAATCAGTACCCCGTAATGTCAAGCCGTACACAGGATGTGGTAAAATAATTAAGATTTTATAATTCTTACTTGAACTATGGGGTTAGGAGAGAACCAAAATATAAAATAAAATAAAGGCGACAAGTCAGTAAATTTATCAGTTCTGTGGACAAATAGTCGCTGGAGCTCACGCAATATCCACATTCCACCATTCGATCTCCTCCGAAATCTGTCGGCTCCCGAGCCCCACTCAGGGTTCGCTCCGTTCACCCGGTCATAACGTCTCTTCGTGTGGGTCTACTCTCTTCTACCCTGTGGCGCGTTCTGACCAAATCCCGCGCAAATAACATCTTTCAGATATACAAGAAAGAATAATATCTGTCCTAATTGGTTAGAAAATGAATTCAAGTCCCGTTATCACTAATTATAACCCAACCATGCTGCTACGGATATCCCCTTACCTCAGCAGTTAACATTACAAAGAAGCCATTTTGGTATGACACTACAGAGAAGCCATTTTATTAGCCTAAGCAAGTAATATGAAAGAAGAAACCCCTTACACTCTCCCCCCACCAAATTTAGTCATGTCCTCATGACGACCATATAACTCCCCAACCCTTCCTGCAAACCCACCAATCCAATCCAGGTACAAACAGTGACATCGCTCCCCAAACAGTAGAACTTACGCCCCTTTCCACAGGCGCTACATAGGCCAACCTATCCGGGAGTCTCCTAATCCTCTGAGACCTCTGTACGCCTTCATCTAACCTATCAGGTTCGAACACTACCGGCAGTACCGCGGGTCTACTTACCAAGCCCTCTCTCAATCTATCAGTCAGGCTGCTGCAACTCGGAGCGCCCTATCTCGTATCCAGGCCCCCGCTTCCTTTCCTTCAGGGTCCTGCTGTGACCCAGGCTGCCCACAAAGAACCCTCCCCACTACACCTGATTCAGTGAGAGAAGGAGCAAAAGTCTCTTCCTCAATCAAGGGTAAGTTAGCGAAATGCAGCAGGCATCACACATCCAGCACATCATCCTTCGAATCCGTATTCTTCCCTATTTCCTCGATCGGTAGCTGCTGTTTGGTTCTCTCCAAAATGGAGCACTTGGCCTGGGCTGCCTCTATAGCCTCTGCAGCCTCCTGTAATGGAAGAGTCAGCTTCTTCTTGAACTCTTCCAGTTTAGTGGTCCCTGAACTTATATCTAGCTCTCTAATCTTCATTACTGCTTCCTGTTCAACTTCGTTTTCCCATTTCATTTAGGCGGGCAATGGTCATCTTCAGGTCTCCTTTAAACTTCCGCTCCCGTCCCTGTGCTCTCCGTTCTCTGTTGGCCCTAGTCAGGCAGCTCCCTTTGCCTTCCCCAACGTGCAAGTCTTCTAACTTGTTCTGGATCCATATCTCCAGTTTCTGCTCGGAATTCTGTTTCTCCGTCTCCACTTCAAACTTGATCCCGTTGAGACAGTCACTGAGCTCCTCCACCACCATCGTATGTTCCAACGCCAGGAAATCCAACTGGTGCGTTGGGTAATTTCTCCAATAATTACCATAGAATTCCACAAATGAACGCAGAACACTCACGAGTTGCGTTCTTCTCCAGACCTGGCACTCGTCCAAAGAAAGTTTTACTTCGTTAACCCCTGGTCGCCCGGGATCCTTCACTCGCCTCGCTTCATTGTCTCCTAAGGCGAATCCCAACGCTAGGAGATCATCCAAATCATCCAACTACCCCAGAATTCGAAACAAGTCCAAATCCCCCATGGTCTTCCACATGCCCGCGGGAAGGCTGCAAGGGCTCCGGAAATACCCTGGGGCATCTTTTGGGACTGGAAGAATCCAGGGGACCTATAACGGCTGTCTTCTCTTTGTCGGCCTCACTTATTGGAATCTGGCAACATCCACTCCTCAGATCCAGCACATTAAACCACGTCGTACCACTCAGACAGACCGGCGCGTCGTCGACCCTCGGGACCGCATACTGGTCAGGGACGATGCGCCTGTTCAGAGTCCTATAATCTACACACACGCTGCCTGCGTCTTTCACGTCTGCAAGGGCCAGTCGCCGCGACCTCTCTCTCACCGAGGTGTCCTCAGCGGTCAACTTCACCCCCCTCACCCTCCCCCCCCCCGGTGGTACGTCGGAGCGTCCACTAAGAGGGTCTCACCCTCAGATACTTCCCCCGGCCCGTACCACCATCGGCTCTCATTTAAATTCGGTACCGGCCCAATGCTGCAACACAGGCCCTCACAAGCAGCTCGAAACACGGAGTGTACAGACAATGCCCCCAAAGAGCTCTCACCTGCCTCCTTCTGGCAGACCCCCATCCGCCTCCTAACCAGCGGGGTGTTGGTCCCTTCCAGAATCGAAACGCAGCCCGTCCCAACTGTGTCCGGACACCTCCGCACCAACGACCCGCAGAGACCCCACCTTGGCCTCCGAGAACTCCGGTTTGACTGACCAATAACCGTCGTCTGGATAATTACGAGCACTGGAACCCCAAGTCTCCAGTGCCCTGAAAGTTATCAAGGGTAAATGCAAAACGAACTGTACAGCAACTCGACTGGCGACTCGGTGTCGAGTATGGCAGGAGCATAGCTTCCATCCCTTCTTAACGATCCACTGTAGCGGGGTCCCTCTAAGCTTTCAGGAATAGAGTCCTTTCCTCTATGGAGTTCCTTGCTACATTGCTGGGAACGTGTTCCCCCAAGAGACACCAGGCCGTTCCCCCACTGAATCTCCTCTAAGTTTCCTGACGCCTCTCCGATCAGCTGAATGACGCACCGCACTGCAACCAGTTTAGCTGTTTCTCTAGCCAAAAGAAATATTATGCCTTTCCCCATTCTCCTGACTCAGGTTTGGAAACTCCACCACGAGCTGCAGTTTGCCCCCAGTGGAACCAAACGCCTTTCCCCGCGCTGCCGATAACTGACAGCTGAAATAGGTAAACTGGAAAAATGAAATAGGTAAAGAACAATGTCGTTTTGTGGAAGACAAAGCTACAAGATACGCAATATTGATGTTAAGGATACTATCAGAACGAGCTATTCAAGTGAAAAAAGATTTGCTTGTTTGTTTTATCGACTACACAAAAGCATTTGATAAAGTGAAGCACAATAAGTTATTTGAAATTTTACAGAAAACTCTAGATCTACATTCGAAAAACCTCCACCTAATCAGGAATGTGTACTAGGAACAAAATGCCGCTGTACGAATAGATGGAGAAGTAAGTCAGTTTACGAAAATCAAGAGAGGCGTTAGACAAGAGTATGTTTTCTCTCCTGATTTATTTAATGTGTACAGTGAAACAATATTACAAAAAAATAAGAGACATCTTGGGAATCAAAGTTGTCGGTGAATACATCAATAATTTCAGATATGCAGATAACACTGTTAATTGCAGGAACGGAGGAAGCCTACAAAACTTAATTGATATAGTTGTTGAAGAATGTAAAAAATGGGTCTGTCTATCTATTGCAAAAAGACAGAATGTATGGTGATATCCTAAAAGAAGGAGAATCCTCCCTGCAGGCTGAGAGTAAACGGGGAAGACATAAAACAAGTACAGAACTTTTGCTGCTCGGAAAGCTGGGTGACGTCAGATGGCAGGTGCGACATGGACATCAACAGAAGAATAGAGATGGCAATAGACACCTTTACGAGAATGAAGAGTATACTGACCAGTACTAAACTAGGCATGACAACCCGCCTCAGAGTACTGAAATGTTACGTTTATCCAGTTATTTCTATGCCTTAGAGTGTTGGACAATATCTAGTAACATGAGGAAACGAATTGAAGCAGCAGAGATGTGGTTTTTGAGGACGATGCAAAGAATATCATGGACGAAACGAATATCTAACGAGGATGTCATGAACAGAGCAAACACAAAAAAAGAAAATATATGAGATCATGAAAAGGCAACGTAACTTCATTGGACATGTGATTAGGAAAGAGGAGTTAGAATACACGGTAATTATGGAAAAGATTGAAGGGAAGAAAGCAAGAGGAAGACAAACACAAATGATGATGGAGACAGCAGCCAGAGAACTGGAAATGAATACTAATTAATTGATCCACTTGACCCGAAACAGGAGTGTGTGGGCCAGCCGTGGAGTTCATGCAATATCCACTTTCCACCATTCGATCTCCTCCGAACTCTGTCGGGTCCGGAGACCCCGCTCACCAGGTCACAACATCTCTTTGGGTTTGTCTACTCTCTTCATCCCCGTGGCGCGTTCTGACCAAATCCTGCGCAAACAACAGCTTTCAGATACACAAGAAAGATTAACACCTCTCCCAATTGGTTAGCAAATGAATACAAGTCCTGTTATCACTAATCATAACCCAAACATGCTGCTTTTGTCATAAGGTGATGGCTGGGAACGGACCCAAGTGCAAGACTAAGACACTGAAGTACTGGAGACAGGACTAGGGTACAGGGTGACAGCAAGGACATGGACACGAAAACCGGGAATGCGGAACAGGACTAAACAAGAGAGCTAGGAGCCCGGGCTTGGACTCCGAGCCAGAGACTGGACAAGGACCCAGTACCTGGGTTTTTCCTCTGGCTCGGACCCCAGAACTATACAAGGACGAGGCTTGGCTGGCAGGCAGGACGAGGCTGGAGTCTTCAGGCTTGAGGCTAGAGGCAAGGCTTGGCGGGAGGCAGGAAGCTGGAGTCTTCAGGCTTGAGGCTAGAGGCGAGGCTTGACAGGAGGCAGGAGGCTGGAGTCTTCAGGCTTGAGGCTAGGGGCGAAGCTTGGCAGGAGGGTGGGGGCTGGAGTCTTCAGGCTTGAGGCTAGAGGCTAGAGACGAGGCTTGGCAGGAGGCAGGAGGCTGGAGTCTTCAGGCTTGAGGCTCGAGGCGAAGCTTGACACGAGGCAGGGGGCTGGAGTCTTCAGGCTTGAGGCTAGAGGCTAGAGGCTAGAGACGAGGCTTGGCAGGAGGCTGGGGACTTCACGCTTGAGGATAGAGGCTACAGGCTAGAGACTTGAGGCGAGGCTTGGCAGGAGGCAGGAGGCTGGATTCTTCAGGCTTGAGGCTAGGCATGAGGCTGGAGTCTTCAGGATTGAGGCTAGACAGGAGGCTGGAGTCTTTAGGCTTGAGGCTAGGCAGTCTCCTCCTGGGCAGGGCGCTGTACCCCTGGGCAGGGCGCGGATCAACACCCGACGGAGGCATGGGACAGGAAGGGACAGAACCAACCACAGGTAACGGCAAGACGGCATGGCTTACCTGACGGAGACAAGGGACAGGAAGGGACAGAACCAACCGCAGGTAACGGCAAGACAGCCTGGCTTACCTGGCAGAGGCAAGGGACAGGAATGGAGCTAGGTACAGGGTAGCTTCCGGACAAGTCTGCAGGCGAGACGGGGCGAGAGTTACCAGTAAGACAAGGCAAGGCTTCAGGCAATACAAGGCGAGTCGAGATCTTCAGGTGAGGCGAGAGTTACCGGCAAGGCAAAGCAAGGCTTTTGGCAAAAGAAGGCGAGACGAGAACTTCAGGCGAGGCGAGAGTTACCGGCAACACAATGTAGGGCTTCAGGCGAGGAAACAGAAGGTAGAGGAAGGGATACAAGGAGTAAGGACAAGAACAATCTAGCAGCCACGGCCTGGTCTCTGAAGGTATTTATGCAGCCAGCCCCAATAAGAATCAGCTGCCTCAATTAGAGCTCAACAAGCACAGAAATAGGGTAGACAGGAAAACCTGGAGCAAGGGTCGATGGACCGGTACGTGAACCGGAATACGGACTTCACGGATCGGACCATGACAGCTATAGAGATCCCCTTACCTCAGCAGCTAACATTACAAAGAAGCCA
This sequence comes from Mobula hypostoma, assembly GCF_963921235.1. Taxonomy (NCBI): domain Eukaryota; kingdom Metazoa; phylum Chordata; class Chondrichthyes; order Myliobatiformes; family Myliobatidae; genus Mobula; species Mobula hypostoma. Next base: position 48,470,373 of record NC_086109.1, on the reverse strand, counting down.
TTTTATTATAACACTACAGAGAAGCCATTTTATTAACCTTAGCAAGTAATATGAAAGAAAAAACCACTTGCACACGCTAGAATCTTTCGTGTGATGTCGTGGGCTCATAGCTTCTACTTTATCTATCCTGCTAGTTATTTCCTCAAAGAATTCCAACAGCTTTGTTAGGCAAGATATTCCCTTGATAAAAGCATGCTGACTACGGCCTATTTAATCATGTGCCCTCAATCGGTTTATAATCGGTTTCAACAAGATATCACACAACAGAGAAACACAAGCTCCCCGGAACTTAATGTCGGCTATCTGCAGGCCTATGGCTGCTACTCGGAAAGTCTGGACCGCTGGATCGGTAGCTTGGCTGCCTGCTATGCCGGCATAGTCAACACTCATTTGTGCAGCCTCAATATCTGGCCGTCAGAGTCAATCAGCTACGGCATTATTTTTTCCCCTTGATATGTTTAATATCAGTTGTTAACGCGGATGCAGAGGGTAGATGCTGCCGTGGAGGCTAAGGGTCTGATTTTCTGGGCATCGCGTGCACGAGAGTTTCTGGTCATCGGACGCTGTGAAATTTCAACCCCCTAGAAGGAAACAATGATGGACAGTCAAATAGGGAGCAAGAATCTCATGGTCAAACCTATCGGGGCGGGGAGTCGCCTGATCAAGAAAACAAATGGATGCCGCACGCCTCCGATCACAGCACAGTCTGAGGCTATGGCTACGGGTGCGTTGAGGAGAGCCTGCAGGGTCCCGCTAAAAAGAGCTCGTTTGGTACCATCAAAAGACTTAGTCATTTCAACTGACCAGTCAAGCACGTACACTATACAAGAGAAGGATAATTTCACCCGCTCGCGAAATGAGGCGGTTCTAGTAACTTATTATTACTTAAAAATCTCCTGTAGTTTTATGTCGTGCGGAGCAGTGGGGAATCCATAATAGCAGCTACTTTTGTTGGCGGGGCGGATGGTAGTGGTAGGGAGAGGGTCGCACATTCTGTGGATATACGAAGGCCGAGAATATCAATGGTTGACAGCCCAAACAAGGATTAAACAAGGTTAATAATCAAATAATGTTGTTTTAAGCGCTCGAAGTGTATGAGGAGACGAGATGCATGCTCTAATGCAATTGTGGTAAAGAAAAAGAAATCTATTTAATACAGTCATTCGAAAGTCTGTGCTTCATTTTGCAGTCCAGACAGTATTGCGTACAAGCTCACAAAGGCCAAACGGGGTCTGTTGGAGAATGTTCTCTGAGCACATAGGCTCCTGATAGCAGCCTCTAACAAGATCGGCTTTGAAAAATAATAATCTTTCGGCTAAACCTGCCGAAAAGCCTTGGATATGTAGGACCGTGTTACCTAGTCAAGGGCAGGTCATGCCTTATTAACCTAATTGAATATTTTGAAAATGTAACAAAACATAATGATGAAGATAGAACAGTGAATGTAGCGTATATCGATTTAAGTAAGGCAGTTGATAAGGTTTCCCATGCGAGTCAAAAAGACCTTGCTTTGTGGATCCAGAATTGGCACAGAAGGTGGCTGTAGATGGTTCGTATACTGCATGGAGGATGGTGACCAGTGGTGTTCTGCAGGGATCTGTGCTGGGACCCTTCCTCTTTGTGATTTTTATAAACGACCCGGATGAGGAAGTAGAAGGGTAGGTTAGTAAGTTTGCTGAGGGCACAAAAGTTGGGGTTGTTGTGGATAGTCTGGGGGGCTAACAGAGGTTACAGTGGGACATCAATAAGATGCAATACTGGGTTGAAAAGTGGTAGATGGAGTTCAAAGCAGCTAAGTGTGAAGTGGTTCATTTCGGTATGTCAAATTTGAAGACAGAATATAGTATTAATGGTAAGACTCTTGACTGTGTGGAGAATCAGCAAGATCTTGGGATCCGTGTCTATAGGATACCCAAAGCTGCTGCGCAGGTCAACAGCGTTGTTAAGAAGGCATACGGCATGTTGGCCTTCATCAACCGTAGGATTGAGTTCAAGAGACGTTACAGCTATATAAGACCTTACTCAGACTCCACTTGGAGCAATGTGTTCAGTTCTGGTCACCTCACTACAGGAGGGATGTGGATACTACAAAGAAAGTGCAGAGGAAATTTACAAGGATGTTGCCTGGATTGTACAACATCCCGAGTGAGAATAGGTTGAGTGAACTTTTTCTCCTCGGAACTGCGGAGGATAAGACGTAACCTGATAGAGGTGCATAAGATGAAGAGAGGCATTGATAGCCAGAGGCTTTTTCCCAGGGCTCAAATGGCTAACACGAGGGTGCATAGTAATAACGTATTTGAATGAAGGTACAGAGGAGATGTCAGAGGTAAGTTTTCCGCACCGAGGGTGGTGGGTGCGTGGAATGCACTGCCAGCAACTGTGGTAGAGTAGGATACAATAGGGTCTTTTAAGAGATTCGAAGCAAGAAGGCTGCGAGTGGAAAGACTAAGGATTTCCGGAGCGAGGCATTTCACTAATCGGGGCAAAGAGAGGCACGACTGCGCAGGTGCGTGACGTCTGCGAGTAGAGCGGACAATTTTAAACAGAAGATAGGTATATACAGCGGGCAGCGGAGTGAGAGGGTAACAGAGTGATTGGGCTTTGGCTCAGCGGGCTTAGGCGGTAACAAAGCGAGGTAGGTTTACCTGTGTTAATTGCGGAAAGGAAGTACATATGTGAGGACGGTGTTCTGTGCTCGGTTTCAGATGTGGGAAGTCCTGGAGTCTCCCAGCCTCCCGGACAGCTATATCTGCACCCGGTGTGTCGAGCTGCAGCTCCTAAGGGATCCTGTCAGGCAACTAGAGTTGCTGCTCGATGACCTTCGTCTGGTCAGGGAGAGCGAGGAGTTGATAGAAAGGAGTTATAGGCAGGTGCTCACACCGGGGCCATGGGAGACAGACAAGTGGGTATCAGTCAGGATAGGGAGAAGGAATAGTCAGGTACTAGAGAGAACCCCTGTGGCTGTCCCCTTGAATTATAAGTACTCCTGTTTGAGTACTTTGGGGGGGGGGGACAGCCCACCTGGGGGAAGCAACTTTGGCCGTGACTCTGGCACAGAGTCTAGCCCTGTGGATCAGAAGGTTAGGGAAAGGAAGGGAAAGGCAGTAGTGATAAGGGTCACTATAGTTAGGGGGTCAAACAGGCGATTCTTTAGACGCAGGAACGAAACTCGGATGGTACTTTGCCTCCCAGGTGCCAGGGTCTGGCATGTTTCAGATCGCGTCCACGATATCATAGTCATACTCATATTTTATTGATCCCAGGGGAAATTGATTTTCGTTACAGTTGCACCATAAATAATAAACAGTAATAGAACCATAAATAGTTAAATAGTAATATGTAAATTATGCCAATAAATTATGAAATAAGTCCAGGACCAGCCTACTGGCTCAGGGTATCTGACCTTCTAAGGAGGAGTGGTAAAGTTTGATGGCCACAGGCAGGAATGACTTCCTATGACGCTCTGTGCTGCATCTCGGTGGAATGAGTCTCTGGCTGAATGTACTCCTGTGCCCAACCAGTACATTATGTAGTGGATGGGAGACATTTTCCAACATGGCATGCAGCTTAGACAGCATCCTCTTTCAGACACCACCGTCAGAGAGTCCAGTTCCATCCCCACGACATCACTGGCCTTACGAATGTGTTTGTTGATTCTGTTGGTGTCTGCTACCCTCAGCCTGCTGCCCCAGCACACAACAGCAAACATGATAGCACTGGCCACCACAGACTTATAGAACATCCTCAGCATCGTCCGGCAGATGTTGAAGGACCTCAGTCTCCTCAGGAAATAGAGACGTCCCTTACCCTTCTTGTAGACAGCCTCAGTGTTCTTTGACCGGTCCAGTATATTGTCAACTCGTATCCCCAGGTATCTGTAATCCTCCACCATGTCCACACTGACCCCCTGGTTGGAAACAGGGGTCACCGGTACCTCAGCTCTCCTCAAGTCTACCACCAGCTCCTTAGTCTTTTTCACATTAAGCTGCAGAGAATTCTGCTCACACCATGTGACAGAGTTTCCTACCGTAGCGCTGTACTCAACCTCATCTCCCTTGCTGATAGGAGGGAGAACAGCCAGAGGTCGTTGTACATATTAGTACCACTGACATAGGTAGGAGAAATGAAGAGGTCCAGAAAACAGACTACAGGGAGTTAGGAAGGAAGTTGAGAAGCAGGACCGCACAGGTAGTAATCTCGTGATTACTGCCTGTGCCACGTGGCAGTGAGAATAGGAATAGAATAAGGTGGAGGATAAATGCGTGGCTAAGGAATTGCAGCAGCGGGCAGGGATTTAGTTTTCTGGAATATTGGGACCTCTTTTGGGGCAGGTGTGACCTGTACAAAAAGGACGGGTTGCACTTGAATCCTCGGGGGACCAATATCCTGACGGCGAAGTTTCCTAAGGCTACTGGGGAGAGTTTAAACTAGAATTATTGGGGGGTGGGAACCGAACTGAACAGACTGTGGAAGAGGTGGTCGGCTCACAAATAGAAAAACCTTGGAGACAGTTTGTGAGGGAGGATAGGCAGGTAACAGAGAAGGGACGCGCTCAGACCGACGGTTTGAGAAACGTCTATTTTAACGCAAGGGGTATTGTGAACAAAGCGGATGAGCTTAGACCGTGGATCAGTACTTGGAGCTATGATGTAGTGGCTATTACAGAGGATTGGTTGGTTCAGTAACAGGAATGGTTACTTCAAGTGCCGGGTTTTAGATGTTTCAGGAAGGACAGGGAGGGAGGCAAAAGAGGTGGGGGCATGGCAATGTTGATCAATGATAGCGTCACGGCTGCAGAAAAGGTGGAAGTCATGGAAGGATTGCCTACGGAGTCTCTGTGGATGAAGGTTAAGTACAAGAAGGGGTCAATAATTATACTTTTTTTTTAGAGGCCGCCCAATAGTAAAAGGGATATAGAGGAGCAGATAGGGAAACAGATCCTGGAAAGGTGTAATAATAACAGAGTTGTCGTGGTGGGACATTTTAATGTCCCAAATACCGATTAATATCTCCTTAGAGAAAGGGGTTTAGATGGGGTGGAGTTTGTTAAGTGTGTTCAGGAAGGTTTCTTGACACAATGTGTAGATAAGCCTACAAGAGAAGAGACTGTACTTGGTTTGGTATTTGGAAATGAACATGGTCAAGTGTCAGATCTCTCAGTGGGAGAGCATTTTGGAGATAGAGATCATAATTCTATCTCCTTTACAATAGGATTGGAGAGCGATAGGATCAGACAAGTTAGAAAAGCGTTTAATTGGAGTAAGGGGAATTATAAGGCTATCAGGCATGAACTTCGAAGCTTAAACTGGGAACAGATGCTCTCACGGAAAGGTACGGAAGAAATGTGGCAAATGTTCTGGGGATATTTGTGTGGAGTTCTGCATGGGTAATTTCCAATGAGACAGGGAAGTTATAGTAGGGTGCAGGAACCGTGGTGTACAAAGGCTGTAGTAAATCAAGTCAAGAAGAAAGAAGAGTTTACAAAAGGTTCAGAGAGCTAGGTAATGTTAGAGTTCTAGAAGATTATACGGCTAACAGGAAGGAGTTTAAGAAGGAAATTAGGAGAGCTAGAAGGGGCCATGAGAAGGCTTTGTCGGGCAGGTTTAAGGAAAACCCCAAGACATTCTACAAGTATGTGAATAGCAAGAGGATAAAACGTGAAAGAATAGGATCTATCAAGTGTGACAGTCGGAAAGTGTGTATGGAACCGGTGGAAAGAGCAGAGGTACTTTATGGAAACTTTACTTCCGTATTCACCATGGAAAAGGATCTTGGTGATTGTAGTGATGACTTGCAGCGGACTGAAAAACTTGAGCATGTAGATATTAAGAAAGAGGATGTGGTGGAGCTTTTGGAAAGCATAAAGTTGGATAAGTCACCGGGACCGGATGAGATGTACCCTAGGCCACTGTGGGAGACGAGGGATGAGATTTCTGAGCCTCTGGCGATGATCTTTGCGTCATTAATGGGGACGGGAGAGGCTCCGGAGGAATGGAGGGTTGCGGATGTTGTTCCTTTACTCAAGAAAGGGAGTAGAGACATCCCAGGAAGTTATAGACCAGTGAGTCTTACTTCAGCGGTTGGTAAGTTGATGGCGAACATCCTGAGAGGCAGGAATTATGAACATTTGGAGAGGTATAATATGAATATGAATAGGAATAGTCAGCATGGTTTTGTCAAGGGCAGGTCATGCCTTCTGAGCCTGAGTGAAGGCATTTGATAAGGTACCCCATATAAGGCTTATTGAGAAAGTAAGGAGGCATGGGATCCAAGGGGACTGGCTTTGTGGATCCAGAATTGCCTTGTCCACAGAAGGCTTGAACTGGTTGTAGACGGGTCATATTCTGCATGGAGGTCGGTGACCAGTGGTGTGCCTCAGAAATCTGTTCTGGGATCCTGACTCTTCGTGATTTTTATGAATGACCTGGATGAGGAAGTGGAGGGATGGATTAGTAAGTTTGCTGATGACACAGATGTTGACGGTCTTGTGGATAGTCTGGATGGCTGTCAGAGGTTACAGCGGGACATTGATAGGATGCAAAACTGGGCGGAGAAGTGGCAGATGGATTTCAACCCAGATAAGTGTGAAGTGGCTCATTTTGGTAGGTCAAATATGATGGCAGAATATAGCTCTAATGATAAGACTTTTGGCAGTGTGAAGGATCAGAGTGATCTTGGGGTCCGAGTCCATAGCACGCTCAAAGCATCTACACAGGTTGACTCTGTGGTTAAAAAGGCACACAGTGTATTGGCCTTCATCAATTGTGGAAGTGAATTTAGGAGCCGAGAGGTAAGGTTACAGCTATATAGGACCATGGCCAGACTCCCCTTCGAATACTGTGCTCAGTTCTGGTCGCCTCCCTATAGGAAGGTTGTGGAAACCATACAAAAGGTACAGAGGATATTTACAAGGATGTTGCCTGGATTGGGGAGCATGCCTAATGAAAACAGATTGAGTGAACTCGGCCGTTTCTCCTTGTAGCAACGGAGTATGAGAGGTGACCTAATAGAGGTGTATAAGATGATGAGAGGCATTGACCATATGGATAGTCAGATACTTTTTCCCGGGGCTGAAATGGCTGTCACAAGAGGATACAGGTTTAAGGTGTTTGGGAGTGGGTGCAGAGGAGATGTCAGGGGAAAGGTTTTTACGCAGAGTGGTGAGTGCGTGAAACGGGCTGCCGGCAACGGTGGTGGAGACGGATACGATAGGGTATTTTAAGAGACTTCTGGATAGGTGCATGGAGCTTCGCAAAATAGAAAGCTATGGGTAACCCTAGTAATTTCTAAGGTGGGGCCATGTTCGGCACACCTTTGTGGGCCGAAGGGCTTGTATTGCGCTGTAGGTTTTCTATGTTTCTATGAGACTCTTAGATAGCTACACGGAGCTGAGGAAAATGGAGGGGACGTTCTAGCCAGTTTCTAGAGGAGGTTATATGGTCAGCACAACATTGTGGGCCGAAGGGTAGGTAATGTGCTGTAGATGTCTATGTTCAATGTTTTATGATCGGGAGGTGGTGGCCTCGTTAAGGTGTTGATAATTACCAGATGGGAGACAACCACCATCGGACTTAGAGGCCATCTGTAGAGTGAATCCCATGAGCTATTCGACCACCGTAGACTGCCAATTCTTTCCATATTGTCAAACTCAGCATTCGCGGTTGCCAGCTGTTCTAGGTCTAGTCTGCACGCAGTGGCATGGAGTGCCGCACCAGTTGTGCGAATGTTGTACTCGACCTCATGTTTTAATGTCTGTAGTGTGGCATGTGGGCTTCTAGAGTTTTGGGAACTGGCCCAGTAATCGAGTAAGCTCATATACGATGATGCATGCACTAGACAGCATTGTCGTTGGAACTTACTGGGGGTTCAGGGTAACCCAAAGTCCTTAACGTCTACAACCCGGTAGTTCTTAACATCAACTAACAGTCCTTGACCACACAGAATCAACTACCTGTCCTTGCACACGCAGAAAATCTGAACCGAGCAGATTTCTAGCTGCTTTAGCGAGGACTAATACCATGTGTAGCGTTGCCCACTGAGGCAAAGTGTCACCGTCGACTCCCGTAAATCTAGATCCTGCTGCTGCTGTTGGCGGCGTCCAGCGAGGTTTCGCCGTTCGTTATCTTCGTATTCATAGGGGATGATAGGGGCGCACTCACTTGAGCACCCATGTGACACAGGAATCGTGTTCACAGACCTCTGATGTCTCGATGCCCTGACTCTGTCATTGCTGCAAGGTGGTCGACACTTTCTAGGGTTCGTACCAAAGCGAGCGTGGTAAAAATATAGAAGCGGCGATGTCGGTTTCGCAGCCGCGGGCAGCTTAATGTTGGGGACTTTGCTGACCGGACTTATTGAGGTAGAGAAAGGAGAAGGAATGCTGCATCGCTGCCTAGATGAATATAGACTATACGACATTTTAGCAAGCTCCCTATAGTCCTTGACGCATGCATTAGCTTCGAATATACGAACTTGATCAAGAATTGCTGCATGAAGAGTTCTGAAACAAAGATGGTGATTTCCCAGGAAAGAGAGCATTTGGTCTATTAGCTCCGAAGGCTTACCATCGCAGAGGCCGGGTAAGGAGAGCAACAGGTTGGCGCGCTTAGATTCCGATAGTCCAAAGGTCTGGAAAAGCTGAGTTGTAAGCAATCGGTATTTGTCCAGCTCAGGCGGGTGTTGAAGTAGACTCGCTGCTCTGCAGCTATGGAACTGCTGAACGACGGTACCTCATAGTAGAATTTGGAGTAGTCGGCGGTGATTTCTCGCAGCGCGAACTGGTCTCAGCATGTACCAACCAATTGACAGCATTTTGCTTACAAAGCTCGACATATTCGATAACTCTGCAATCGTCCTAGAAGATTGGGGTCACCAATGTAAATTTTCGCTGATAAAACGAAGTGAGACATTTTATGTTTAATGAAACCTGCAGCACGTTTTATTGAACGCCAACAGCTAAACACAAAGGCATGCTGGAAGTCTTTACGTGACGGCGTCATCACGTTAGACTAGCCTCTTAAACTGAATCTTCCACTGTGAATTTTGTGCATTTCTCTCAATACCGCTACGCTACAATGTTCAATTTCAATCTGATTCTGAGCTCATTTTCCTCCCTAAAGCTGCTAGTTTACGCCGTTTGACCAGATATTAAACCAATCACTCGTTATCTGTATCTGTGTTGGTGATTTTGTGTAAGGTTGGTGAAGTTTAGGTGCGTCGAATTTAGTTTCGGTGTGCTGTATAAATATTTTTCATCATTTCTAAACTGATAATTATGTTTTCTTCGTCTGGCGCATTTCAAGTATTTATTTATTCTGCCTTTGTGTACAAGGTTTTGTTTTAGTGTATTTATAAATTCAACAATTATTTTGATAGGTTGATTGTATCTTGTGAGGACCTTATATTTTCTTAGCTTTTCTCTTATCTTTCTTGCTTGGGTTATCTATTTTATACTCCGTTAGGCGAGCTATTTCTGCTCTTATATTTTCGAATTTCTTTCATAATCTCTTTTCATTTCGGTGTCCTCATTTCCATATTCACCGCTGGGTTTCTGTGAAGGAGTGCCTCTATTTTGGAACCATTATACAGCACTGTGTTAATGTTAGACATTATTTTATTGTGTGTAGTTCTTCAAATGTTTGGAAGTTTTCTAAATACCGTGGTTATATAGTTGAGAGTATTAACAATATTTTGCAGATTTTGATGACGTTTCTGTTTCTGTACGTAGGGTCTTTTTCTTGGGTACATGCAGATATATTCTTTTAGTGAGTTGTTAAATATTAGGATAATTTTGTAAGCCGAGCTCGGTCATCAGCATTCTTTGGAGGCTCGACATCTCTGTAGTTGTTACTGTCAAGTTCTGGAGCAGTTGCTGTAATAAAAAATAATGAAGATAGGTTCCATCTTCATTATTTTTTCGCATAGCATTTTTGTGTTCTTTAGGTTTTCTTCTTTCTATCTCTTCTACAACTTCAAGTTTTATTTGGTTTAACATGTCTACAAGGATTAAGTTATCATTCTACGTTGATCTGCGATTCGATGAGTACTTACATGCATAAAAGAATATTGCATACCAAACGATTGCTGATGTTTGTTCCTGTATACTGTCATGTTAGTCTCAAATTCTGTTACTCGATAAAATTCAAACATTTTCATTGAGGTTACTTCTAATGACCATGTCATGCATGTCTTTCTTCTCTTAACAGCTTGAATGCATTATTATTAGTGGTAGTAATACCTCTCGTTGATTGTAATTTTAAAGTACAGGTAAGAGGAAGGTTGATATACTGAAAATAATACAGTAGTGTGCATTTCGTACTTAAATTTATTGAATTAATCTTATTTGTACTGGAATAGTCGGAGAGAACATGCCAGCTCCACAGTGACAAACCGGAATCGAACCACCTTCGGCCCACTGTATTTATAACTTCGACTTGCCACAGTATTGATACTTTAAACTTAGGTTTGGTAGATGAAATTGCGATGTCATGTTGAAGGAAGTCCGGTAACTGACTGAATATCTCAATAAATATCAAACACCAAGAATCGTCATGTCCAGAATAAACACCATAATAAATCATGTTACATTTCCTGCATTAATCTATATCGATGAACGAATGGGGATTTTACATGTGAACACAGAATGTTTGCAAAGACATAAAAACGCTAACATAATCTTAACAGTAATAATATAATTAGAATTATAAAATCTGGCTGAAAAAAATAAAAGAACAACAATAATAGAAATATAATATATAATAATTACAATAATAATAATATTAATAAGACAAGTTTGTATATAGTAAACATACTTTGAAGATAAATGTACTTGAAACCTGTGGACTTTGAAATTTAAATACTGACAAGCAATCGAAATCCGTTTTCAGCGATTTACCTTTGAGAGCATTTTCCATTTTGGACTCTGTCGTGATTTGGAACAATAATGCAAAGTATATTATACAAAACATCGCAACTAACATGAAACTGAACTGAACATTACGAAATGATAGGTTAAAAATTAATATCCGAGTTACACAGACCAGTCCTGCATAATGTCCATCGAAAAAATTCAGCGACATAAAAACAAATGCTTGAAAAAACACCGCTCAGCCCCGTCGTATACGTCGGTTCCTCAAATCCATTCACCTTAAATCACGTGTATAACGTTGTCTTCCCTCTCTCTCTCTCTCCATTTGCTGTCTTCCCTTAAGGGGCACTCCTGTGTCTTGGTCATGAATATAGATCTGGATGGACTGCAAAATGTTGCTAACTTCTGGCTTTCCCCCGCCAACAGTAATTCACATATGAACGTAGGAGATTCTGGAAGTCCAGAGCAGCAACACGAAAAAAAAAGATGCTGGAGGAACCCTGGAGGGTCAGATAACGTGTTCGGAAATGAATAAACAGTCGTCGTTCCGTTCGGAGACCCTTTTACAAAGTTTAGACACGTTCGTTATGTACTTATCTAAATTTTACTCATTTCATCCAATCATTTTCAAACATTTGTTTTAAATATTTCTCTTTGATTTTAACTTTGGTTTGTCTGGGTTTTTATGGCTGTTTGTCGCTCTGTTATGTATTAGTGTATAGAAAAATCTATATCAAAACAAATAGCTCAAGACAAATAACGAGAGTTATTTAAAGCTTAGTGAAGTTATTTTGCAAGTGGCGTGTTGTTCAGACTGAGAGGCAAGAGGATTGTTTTTAAATTCCCAAGTGATATTAATGTGAGGGTATATTACATTTTTAACAGCATAACACCATAAGGCTATAAGACATAGGAGCAGAATTGGGACATTTGGCCCATCGAATCTGCTCCGCCTTTCAATCATGGGCGATCATTTTCTTCTCTCCTCAACCCCATTCCCCGGCCTTCTAACCGTAATTGAATCTAACCTGAATCTCGTACTTTCTTCTTCAAAACAGCCATTTCTAAAATAAATAACAGAACACTCGTATTTCCACTAGAATTGTATGAATTCATTTAATCTCTTACATTACATTTAGAAAAACGAGTTCACATATGATGTCTCGAAATTGCAGTGTTCGCACAACATGGTAATTAGCTTGCAGATTTTTCACCGCCAGTCCATATGACCATAAGACCATAAGACAAAGGAGCAGAAGTCGGCCATTCGGCCCATCGAGTCTGCTACGCCATTTTATCATGAGCTGAACCATTCTCCCATTTAGTCCCACTGCCCCGCCTTCTCACCATAACCTTTAATGCCCTGGCTACAGAGATGATTTGGCCTAATGACTTGGCCTCCACTGCTGCCCGTGGCAACAAATTCCACAGATTCACCACCCTCAGACTAAAAAAATTTCTTTGCATTTCTGTTCTGAATAGGCACCCTTCAATCCTTAAGTCATGCCCTCTTGTACTAGACTCCCCCATCATGGGAAACAACTTTGCCACATCCACTCTGTCCATGCCTTTCAACATTCGAAATGTTTATATGAGGTCTCCCCTCATTCTTCGAAACTCCAAGGAATACAATCCAAGAGCGGACAATCGTTGCTCATATGTTAACCCTCTCATTCCCAGAATCATTCTGGTGAATCTTCTCTGTACCCTCTCCAACGTCAGCAAATCCTTTCTTAAATAAGGAGACCAAAACTGCCCACAGTACTCCAAGTGAGGTCTCACCAGCGCCTTATAGAGCCTCAACATCACATCCCTGCTTCTATACTCTATTCCTCTAGAAATGAATGCCAACATTGCATTCGCCTTCTTCACTACTGACTCAACCTGGAGGTTAGCTTTAAGGTTATCCTGTACGAGGACTCCCAAGTCCCGTTGCATCTCCGAGCTTTGAATTCTTTCCTCATTTAAATAATAGTCTGCCCGTTTATTTTTTTCTGCTAAAGTGCATAACCATATACTTTCCAACATCGTACTTCATTTGCCACTTCTCTGCCCATTTTTCCAAACTATCCAAGTCTCTCTGCAGACTCTCCGTTTCCTCAGCACTACCGGCCCCTCCACCTATCTTCGTATCGTCAGCAAACTTAGCCACAAAGCCATCTATTCCATAATCCAAATCGTTGATGTACAATGTAAAAAGATGCGGCCTGAACACGGCCACTGTGGTACACCACTGGTAACCGGCAGCCAACCAGAATAGGATCCCTTTATTCCTACTCTCTGTTTCCTGCCAATCAGCCAACGCTCTATCCACGTATGTAACTTTCCGGTAATTCCATGGGCTCTTATCTTGTTAAGTAGCCTCATGTGTGGCACCTTGTCTAAGGCCTTCTGAAAATCCAAATATACACATCCACTGCATCTCCCTTGTCTAGCCTACTGGTAATGTCCTCAAAAAATTGTAATAGGTTTGTCAGGCAGGACTTTCCTTTAAGGAATCCATGCTGAGTTCTGCCTATCTTGTCATATGCCTCCAGGTACTCTGTAACCTCATCCTTGACAATCGACTCCAACAACTTCCCAACCACCGATGTCAAGCTAACAGGTCTATAATTTCCTTTTTGCTTCCTTGCCCCCTTCTTAAATAACGGAGTGATATTTGCAATCTTCCAGTCCTCCAGAACCATGCCAGAATCTATCTACTTTTGAAAGATCATCGCTAATGCCTCCACAATCTCCATAGCTACTTCCTTCAGAACACGCGGGTGCATTCCGTCTGGTCCGGGAGATTTATCTACCTTTAGACTATTCAGCTTCCTGAGTACTTTCTCTGTCGTAATTGTGACTGCGCACACTTCTCTTCCCTGCCACCCTTGAGTGTCCGGTATACTGATATCTTTCTCAGTGAAGAATGATGGAAAATACTCGTTCAGTTTTTCTGCCATCTCCTTATCTCCCAATACAATTTCTCCAGCATCATTTTCTATTGGTCCTATATCTACTCTCACCTGACTTTTACTCTGTATATACTGTGACGAGAATACACATAAAATTAAGATGTTTGCTGGCCTGGGCTAGCATCAGTGGCATCAGCAGTTGGTCTGCCACCTGCCCTCAGGGGAAGGAGAGATAAGGAACAATGGAGCAGCGTCTGGAGATGTGTAATGAAGGGACGGGAGAGAGAGAGCTGTCTGGAGCGGCTCCCCCCTTTGAACCCTGAACTGTTTGAAGTGATGGACAGGCGATACCCCAGCAGGGGGATAAAAAGTGACCGGTTTGCTAAGGGACATACACGCCACCCGAGGTAACGAGACCCTGGAAGCGGTGCGCCTCTCACGAGTGGGTGAGAAGTACCAGACAACGGCCAGGGTGGAAAGGTACGATCAGCGAGAACCCGGTGTGTGTCCGCCCTTGCCTGGGTGCCGGGTTCACTGCAGAGGATCGACCGCATCTGGAGGAGGGGTCACAGTCGGTGACCTCAGGGACATCACCAAGGACCCGCCCAAAAGTTGCTTGTGAGCCATCTCGACGGTCTGTGAGTGAAGCCGTGTCTGAATGATCAGTTGTTCCCGTTCTCTCTCTCTCTCCCCCCACGTTGTCCATCGCCATGGCAAAGATTACTGCGAACTGAACTACTAAACTGTACTGAACTTTGAGTCACTTTGAAATTTGGTCATTTACCCCTAGACAACGATGGAGCTTGATTGATGCTGTTATCTTAATTCTGTGCACATGTGTGTTTATCATCGCTGAACTGTTGCATTTATTTTCCTTTCGATTACTGTGTTGCTTGTTTCTTTAATAAAACTTTCTTAGTTCTCGTACTCCAAACTCCAACTGAGTGATCCATTTCTGCTGGTTTGGCAACCCAGTTACGGGGTACGTAACATAAGTGGGGTTCTCGTCCGCGATTTTGAACGCTAAATTTGGGACGGAGTAAATTGATTGGGTTAAAATTCCCGAAAGAAAGAAAAGACAAACAGCAGAAATGGAGGCTGAGGAATTTATAAAGGCGCCGACCTTGGAGGCATTAGAGGATGCCAGGAAATCGGAATTGATAGCCGTGGCCAAACGGTTGAATCTTGCTAAGGTGAAGTCGACAATGAGGAGAGAGGAGATACACAGAGCTATTGTAGAGCACTATGAATCTAAAGGTGTGTTTCCCCAAGGTGAGCTGGGGGTGGTGTCTATTGAAAAACCTGCTGGAGACGCAGTACAGGTACAGCTTGAAAAACTGAGACTCGAGCACGAGTTCCGGGTACGGCAGTTAGAACACGAAGAGAAGCAGTTAGAAAGGCGGGTGAAAGAGAAAGAGAGAGAGAGACAGTTAGAGAGAGAGGAAAAAGAGAGGCAATGGGAGCGAGAAGAGAGAGGGAAACAGAGGGAAAGGGAATTTGAGCTGGAGAAGTTAAAGATAAGGGCCGAGCAGGGGCTCGTGCTGAACCAAGGTGGAGGGTTCCGGGCGACCCAGGAGGTTAGGCTGGTTCCCCCATTTGACGATACCGACGTGGATCGGTACTTTCTCCACTTCGAAAAAGTGGCTATAAGTCAGGACTGGCCGAGGGATAAGTGGGTTGTTTTACTTCAGAGTGTACTGAAAGGGAAAGGCCAACAAGCTTACTCCGCTTTATCCGCGGAAGATGCCCAGAAGTGTGAGGTGGTGAAAGAGGCCATCCTCAGGATTTATGAGTTGGTCGTGGAGGCATATCGGCAGAGGTTCCGGAATGCGAGGAAGCGGTGGGACCGCACGTATTTGGAGTTTGCCCGTGAGATGCAAACATATTGTGAGCGTTGGTGCGCCTCAAAGGGGGTAGAGGGGGATTATGACAGACTGCTGCAACTGATCCTGATTGAGCAGTTTAAAGGTTGTGTCCCTGAGGGTATGAGGCCCTACCTCGATGAGAAAGAGGCCGCCACGTTAGCCGCAACTGCTAAGTTAGCGGATGAGTATGCGTTGACGCATAAAATGAAGTTTGCCCCGAGTAAAGGCTACCAGAAGGGTAGTCAGGACGGCGGGGAGAGTCCGCCGGAAAAGTCAGAAAGTAAGCCGGGGACTAGTGAAAAGGATAAGGTAGACCGGGAGCAGTCTGGTCGGAAGTCTCCTGGGGTCGTCTGTTATAATTGTGGGAAAGCCGGACACTTTGCGTCCAGGTGCTTTGCCCCAAGGAAGGAGACGGGGAAAGGAAAAGCGGAAATTTGGAATGGCTGTATCGAGCTGTTAAGCGAACCGCTAGGGAAGGACAGGTCTGAAAAAGTCCAGGAAGGGCGCGAGAGGTTTATCTCGGCCGGATGGTGTCAGTGAAGGAGAGGTTAAAACCAGTTCCAGTGCGGATCTGGAGAGACACGGGAGCGTGTCAGTCACTAATACTGAAGAGTGTATTAGAGTTTAGCTCAGAGACCCAGACTGGGGAGGTAGAGGTCAAAGGTGTTGGGCAAGGGACAGAGTCAGTCCCTTTGCACCAGATACACTTACAAAGCAACCTGGTCTCTGGACTAGTCACGATCGGGGTGAGGTCCGAATTACCGATGAAAGACGTGGAAGTCTTGCTCGGTAATGACATCGCCGGAGGAATCGTGTTCCCAGTCGTGAGATTGACAGGTCAGCCTGCCAACAGTGAGGCCCCGCCCGTGGACTCACAGGTTCATCATGGGTAGTGAATTTAGCTGTGGTGGTAAATTTAGCTGAAACGTTTCTGCCAACCTTGTACGAGAAGGGGGTAAAAAAAATAGAAAGAAAGAGGGTAGTGAGACAAGAGGCAGTGAGGGAGCTGGGACGGACGTAGCATTAGCCAGGAAAGAATTTGTGCAGACGGGGGAGCGAGACGAGGGGCTGATGGATTTGGCAGAGACCGCTCTCTCTGACAGAGCCTTGACAAGGAAACTAGTAGGCTATTGTGTGGAGGAGGAAGTGCTAAGGAAGAAAGGGAGACCAAGTACCGTACCCGCAGATGAGGAATGGGGGGTGGTGCAAAAGAGTTATGGGGATGAGGTTTTTAACATGGCCCACGAGGTACCCCCCGGTGGACATTTTGCGGTGCTGGAGGAAACAGTTGGTGGAATCATGAAAGAGATTTACCGGCTGCCCAGGGGGAAAAATGTTATTGATCATAACCGACGCGAACTGAGACGGTCACCGGCTTTTGATATGCTAACAAACCTAGTCGGTGTTATCGTGGAAATCAATGAAGCTAGGGGCCCCCTGATAAGAGGAAAAAACCATTTTGAAAAGATTAGGATGGGATCGGTCAGATGGGAGAAGGCTATTGTTTTGGCCAGGTCTACTGATAAGGTCTCTCCCTTAATCCCCGAACAAAGCGAATCTTTAGCAGAAGTAATTAAACGACTCGCACCCGTGTGTTTGATTGTCCCGAGGAAATACAAAGAACTGGAACGTTGGGTGATGTCTGTTACAATAGGGTAGCCCAGTAAAGAACATTCATATATAATGACTAATTCAGTGACTAAAGGGCTGATGAACACAGAGGTGTGTATTGGCAATTTAATACGGCTGTCTGAAGCCAGTTTGATAGTGAACCTTGAAAAAAATGAATTCGGCCACACGAAGGTCACTTACCTGGGAATTGAGGTGACACAGGGGCAGCTGGCAGTGATGCAAGCTACAGTGCAGGCTATCGCTGACCTCCCAACCCCGACAGACAAGAGGGCCCTCAGAAGGCTCTTGGAGATGGTGGGGTACTGCAGGAAGTTTTGCAATAACTCTGCGGTCAATACCCGTCCCCCTCCTACTAAGCCCTTGCGAGAGAAAACTGAGTCGGAATGGGACGACCTTTGTTATTGTGGTCCGGCACATAACCAAATGAGAGGTTACATCGGTCGCAATTCATCAGTGTTTTTGGCCACTATGAAGTTTGCTGAGTTGGAGCCTGGTCTAAGGGATTATTAATAACACGTGTAAAAGGAACAGAAAATGTGATGACTGTCTGTCAAGGTGTTGACAGCTTCAAACTCGCTGTGTTAGCCAAATAGCTGATAAAGATGTATATTTGTATATGTAGCAAATAATGTATTCATGTTTGTAATTTTTACCTCCCGGTAAAAATCCTTAAAGGAGGGAAGTGTGACGAGAATACACATAAAATTAAGATGTTTGCTGGCCTGGGCTAGCATCAGTGGCATCAGCAGTTGGTCTGCCACCTGCCCTCAGGGGAAGGAGAGATAAGGAACAATGGAGCAGCGTCTGGAGATGTGTAATGAAGGGACGGGGGAGAGAGAGCTGTCTGGAGCGGCTCCCCCTTTGAACCCTGAACTGTTTGAAGTGATGGACAGGCGATACCCCAGCAGGGGGATAAAAAGGGACCGGTTTGCTAAGGGACACACACGCCACCCGAGATAACGAGACCCTGGAAGCGGTGCGCCTCTCACGAGTGG
This sequence comes from Mobula hypostoma, assembly GCF_963921235.1. NCBI lineage: Eukaryota > Metazoa > Chordata > Chondrichthyes > Myliobatiformes > Myliobatidae > Mobula > Mobula hypostoma. Next base: position 48,452,114 of record NC_086109.1, on the reverse strand, counting down.
GTGAGAAGTACCAGACAACGGCCAGGGTGGAAAGGTACGATCAGCGGGAACCCGGTGTGTGTCCGCCCTTGCCTGGGTGCCGGGTTCACTGCAGAGGATCGACCGCATCTGGAGGAGGGGTCCCAGTCGGTGACCTCAGGTGACATCACCAAGGACCCGCCCAAAAGTTGCTTGTGAGCCATCTCGACAGAAGCCGTGTCTGAATGATCAGTTGTTCCCGTTCTCTCTCTCTCTCCCCCCACGTTGTCCATCGCCATGGCAACGATTACTGCGAACTGAACTACTAAACTGGACTGAACTTTGAGTCACTTTGAAATTTAGTCATTTACCCCTAGACAACGATAGAGCTTGATTGATGCTGTTATCTTAATTCTGTGCACATGTGTGTTTATCATCGCTGAACTGTTGCATTTATTTTCCTTTCGATTACTGTGTTGCTTGTTTCTTTAATAAAACTTTCTTAGTTCTAGTACTCCAGACTCCAACTGAGTGATCCATTTCTGCTGGTTTGGCAACCCAGTTACAGGGTACGTAACAATACTTGAAAAAGCTTTTAGTATCCTCTTTAATATTATTTGCTAGCTTCCTTTCATAGTTAATCTTTTCTCTCTTAATGACCTTCTTGGTTTCCTTTTGTAAGGTTTTAAAAATTTCCCAATCCTCTGTCTTCCCACTAACGTTTGCTTCCTTGTATGCCCTCTCCTTTGCTTTAACTTTAACTTTGACTTCTCTTATGAACCACGGTTGCATCCTTTTTCCACTCGAAAATTTCTTCTTTTTTGGAATATACCTATCTTGCACATTCCTCATTTCTCGTATAAACTCCAGCCACTGTTGCTCTGCCGTCTTTCCCGCCAGTGTCCCTTTCCAGTCAACCTTGGCCAGTTACTCTCTCATGCCACTGTAATTTCCTTTACTCCACTGAAATACCGACACATCAGATTTCGGCTTCTCATTTTCAAATTTCACAGTGAACTCAGTCATGTTATGATCACTGTCTCCTAAGGGTTCCTTCACCTCAATCTCTCTAATCACCCCCGGTTCATTAAACAATACCCAATCCAGTACAGCCGATCCCCTCGTGGGCTCAACAACAAGCTGTTCTAAAAAACCATCTCCCAGACATTCTACAAATTGTCGCTCTTGAGATCCAGTGCCCACCTGATTTTCCCAATCCACTCGCATGTTAAAATCCCCCACAATTATCATAACACTGCCGTTCTGACAAGCTTTTTTCTATTTCCAGTTGTAATTTGTAGTCCACATCCCTGCAGCTGTTTGGAGGCCTATAAATAACTGCCATCAGTGTCTTTTTACCCCTGTTATTTCTTAGCGCAACCCATAAAGTTTCTGCACCTTCCAATCCTATATCACCTCTTTCTAATGATTTAATATCATTTCTTACCAATAAAGCCACGGCTCCCCCTCTGCCTACCTTCCTATCCTTCCGATACACCGTCTATCCTTGGACGTTCAGCTCCCAGAGACATGCATCCTTTAGTCAGGTCTCGGTCGAGGTGACATCATCAGTGCCCAGTTGTTGGATATAAAAATCTGTTGCTTTTACAAATAAAAATTCCTTGTATCTCAGTGATCGTACGCTGATGAGTCTTCAGGGTAATTTTAATACAAATTTAACATAATATTTGAGTTTCAATGAAAATTAATATTTATTAGTCCTCACAGCCTGAAATGTTACACAACAGTTACCTAAATTAACAGCTTCGCTTAATAACAATAATATTATCTTCAATGGCACGCTTACCGTTTTCCTTTTGGATTTGATGTTGTTCTAACAAAAATACATTGGTAAAAGATAATTGCGTGAATTATTAATTTCGTGTTTCTTTAAAAAACATCATTGGGTGTTTAAAATATATTAAATAGTAATGTACATATAAAGAAGAGAAATTTGATGTTCGTATTCAAGTTCAAGGTTCTTGTCATTCAACTGTACACACCTATACAGATAAACGAGAAAACGTTCCTTTGGGACCAAGGTGCACAGCCGCATGCAGCATATAAAACATTAACGCAATGATATTAGCAGAATTAACAGACAATAAAAACATTCTGCAGATGTACAAGTTGTCATGAAGTTCATATGCAACGTATAATTTATTTATTTATCTGCCTTCCTATATTAATTGATTGATTGATTCATTCATTGTGATGCTACCCTTCATGCTGTTTGTGCTTTGTCGACTAGCAACCCCACCCCACATTATCCCTTTAACTATTGCCGAATCGCAAGACAATTTACAATGATTAATTGACCTATTAACCGGCTGCTCTTTGGATTGTGGGCGGAAAGCAGAGTACGCGGAGGAATATCACGTGGTAACGAGGATATCTCTTTCACACAGCGGAGGAATTGTAACCCGTTTGCTGGTACTTAAAAACGTTGCGCTGGCTACTATGCTACGGTGCCTTCCCTACTGGCGTTGTCATAAACAATATGGTGTAGCAAAATGTTCAAAGTCTCATAACCTGACGTGAGAAAGCAGTCAACCAGCCTATCATTCCTTGTTCTACTGCGGTAACTTGTGCCGGACTGTAGGAGATCATAGAGATTTTGGGACTTGTGGGAGGGGTCCTTGATAATGCTGAGCACAACTCAGTGCTGCTGCTATATGTCACAGCTGAGGGGAAGATAGACCCTGATGTATCTCTCAGCTGGTCTCACAGTTTATTGCGGGGACTTGCTGTCAGACACCTTGCAATTCCCATACCAGAAAATGGAGCGAGGTAATAGAAAGCAACGGCAGACTTTCCCTAGGCTTCCATTAAGTGACTCCAAAGCAAAAGCGGTTAAGGAAACTACACCGTGACTTTTCATTAAAGACTTATCAGTGAATGTTCTGCGGATGTTACGGTGTCACAAATGGAATTTGGTATCTGAATGACAAATACTTTCAGCAATTCATTTGAGGGACTGAAATGGTATGTGTTAACTGGATTACCAGATATATGTTAGCCTAATATTGATAACTGATAGTTAAGAATGTTGATATTACACCACAGAACCACTATGTGATATTTTTCTTTGTCGACAATGAAAAGGAAGAGATACTCCTTTTGGTGAATTTTACTTACATGAAATTTACTGAAACTACTCAACCAAACATTTGATTTATCAGTATGTTTTCATTAGAGCACAACAAATATAGTTGATTTTCAATTGTGTAAATTACTTATCTTACTTATATTCGAATAAATTAAGGAAGAGATGTAGAAATTTGCTTTGTTACTCTATGCGAGAAATAAGTTGCGTGGGTTACTATAGATTCACACTTCATAAGATACCTGCTGCTTGAAGATTAAGCTTCACATTGGATAGTTCTGAAATCATCAAAAGAGAGTGAGTGAGAGAACAAAATAAATGCATTTTGAACAGATCTCTTCGGCATTGATAGACGCAGCAATGCATAAAATTGCATAAATTGTGATCCTGCAGTAACGCTTTCCCAGAAAGTTGTCAGATGTATCGTTGACGTTCTGGAATTTATAACGTTGATGTTGTTATAGTACAATGGGAGAGTTACTGTAAACTAACATTTCAGCCTCGTTAGCTTGTTAGCTCGTTAGCCTCGTTAGGTTGGCAATATACGTTACGTTTCGTGTAACAATCTGACATAAGTACCCCGTTCTATCCAGAAGGTGGATAAGGGAACATGATCATGGAGCAAGACAAGCCATATGTTAAGCAGAATTCGCTGATTTCATCAGCGAAGCATTGGCATAAGTGTTTGAATAAACACAGCACAATGAGGTATATTAATATAAAAGGAAGTGCGGCCTTCCCGAAAGCGGCTGACGAAAATTACATCTTGTTCCGTCGGTGTGTCTCTGCAGTCCGCTGTAAATTTGCATCAAAATCTGCACACTTTGTAATTTACGACTCTTTCGATAAATGTTAACATCACATTATACTTACTATCACACCTGTTGGCACCTTTGCGATGATGTACTAAAATAGCCAGGACATTTGCAGCACATTTTTGCCGTAGCATTCGTGCAAATAATCATTTGTTTCAAATATTTATTTCAAACTGAATGGCGTCAGATGCAGCAAATCATCAAGTCTCGGCCCGAAAAGTCGATTATTTACTCCCATCTACAGATGCTGCCTGACATGCTGAATGGGAAGCATTTGCTTTGAAAGAAATAGCAGAAACAAGTGATTATTTTCATCCATACATGCTGCCTGACCTGATGAGCTTCTCCAAAACATTATGTGTATTGCTCGGGATTTCCAGAATTGTAGTACCTCTTGTGTCTATAACTTCGTATTTTGCGTATTATAATCGATCTTCCAGTTCTTAATCCAAAGATTTTTAATCCGGTTCTTAATTCTCAATGCAAAGACGTACCAGTTGGTAGGTTAATTGTTCATTGTAAATTGTCTCGTGTTAGGCTAAGGTTAAATATTTGGTTACTGGCGGGCGCGGCTCGAAGAGCCGGTGGAGCCTATCCCACGCTGTATCTCAATAAAAGACAATATACATTTATTTTCTTCCTTACACCGATTTTTATTATGTTTATCTTAATTTCCATAGATTCACATTGCTTTTTCATAAGGTCTGTACTTTAGTTTTATAATATGATACTATTTTCCAAGTAGCTCAGTTAAGTGTTTTCCTATGTACAGCACAAGCCAATTAACTTTACATAATTCAACCTCATTTGCTTCAGTAACACTGATCGTTCATTCTACGGCTTTCTTTCTATTTTGTTTACAGTTTATAGTGCTGCGAATTTTCTTAATTAAACATCCACAAGTTAATTGTACCTTGAATATGTTGTGTCCCAGCCACAGTCCTATTTGCAGCTCGATATTTTAATCATAGCGTGCAGGTTTTGAACATAATTATTTGTCTTCCATTCTTTGTATTTAGCATCTTAATTGTAAACTTCTCCATTACTACAACGTGGCAATAATAATCTGCCAACAATTCTATCGCTATTAAAACATTAATAACATTAATATTTATCGATATAAAACAGCAGTATGAAAGCAGGATTATACATCTAAAATGTTGGACTACTTTAATGTTCCCTCCCTAAAGCGTAGATCAAAACTTTGTTGCTGCATGATGAGACAAAACAAGAATAGTTTCTTTGACTTTGTCGCACTCACCTTTCGTTTTCTGACTGAGATTTGCCTCTGTTCAAAACACATTACAAAGTAGAGTACGTTTACATTAGTGTTTCAACACGCATTACGAGCAATAGTGGTCTGAAGGCTTATAGTCATGTATTATCCTTGTTAACATTTATACTGCTATGCTGTAAGGTATTTTATTTTAGCAGATTTCTGTTAAAAAAATATCGTGGCCTGTTGGTAGAATGCTTCGGTTTCAGCTAAAGGTAAGGAGCCATGTTGATCAACTGAGGCACGTTGTGTCAGGACGGTGGGGTGGAGAGAAGGTTCTAGAGAGAGCTGACGGAGAGAGATTTTTGACGGACATTTGTCGGGTTTGTCTTCTCTTGGCTGGAAATGCGGATCAGGGAAGACGCCTGGAGGATCCTATCCGAAGGGAAGACCTTAACGCAAGGAGTGCGTCCTTTTTTCCCCCCTATTAACAGTTCGATAAACCTGAAATTCTTAAGTAGAGTTTCTTTATAATTTTATGCTGGTGAGTACAATCATATTTCTTGGGGACCGATAATTGTGTATGGGCAGTATTTACACAGGTTTCTTTAATGGGAATTCCCAACTCTCCTGTTACGTTGAAACCCAGATCATACCGACCCTTAGAAAGGTGGGTTGTTCACCGCTACGTCACGTCTCTGTTCGCAGACCAATTTGGCATACCAGCTCTGGTAAGGGGTTACATTTCTAGGATTTCAGATGCTTTGTGAGTGCTGTTTAAAAATTTATTAAGCGGTTTGAGTGTATAAAGTAGTGTTTAAACTTGTGTCAGGAAAGTGATTACTTTATTATGGATGAAGCCAGGATTATGTTTAATGCGATTTTAATAGGTTATCCACAAACAATGCTGATGTTCTGAGCGAGGTGGATATTGGAAGCCCTGACGAACTGCTACTCAGAATGCTGAGTTCCGTAAAAGTATTGGGGAAAGCTACGCTGGTTGAAAGGTTTTTTGACCAATCGGATGTTTAGGATGTCGCGTCAGTGCATACTAGCACTGATGAAGGTGCGCTGCCCAATACGTTCAAAGAACCTGGAGAGGTGGTGCTATGGAAGCCCTTATTTTTAGAGAGCGGAGGTAATGTATCTGGGGGTCAAATTGTAACTAAGGGTGAAAACTTTAAAGTCAAGTTTTTTTCTCCTTTCTGCGAAGTGAGGGAAAGGAGTTGTCTGATGTGAAAGGTCTAATGGGTCCTTCAGTGGTGCATGGAAATTCTGATTCGCTAATTACATCTCGGGTCGATAAGTGCCAAGCTGTATCTGCTGAGTATCAAAGTTATCACAGGCTGAGAATGGAGTCTACGCTACCCCCGATGGCGAAGAAAAATATGAGACTTGACAGAGCAGACATCGCAGTTACTGGATGAGTGGCAGTGCTCACATAATATGAATACATATACAGCGACTGGTAAAGTCTAATAGGTCGGGCTGCTGAGGTGCTGAGGTCCCTAGAGGTAAAAGACCAGTTGCTCACGTATGTGGACTACATGCAAGTTTTAGAAAATGTTTTTGGTACGACGGACAGCCGTGCGGTGCCGACGATGAGGCTAAGGCACACATTCCAGGAGAAAGGGGAGAAACTCTCTGCCTATATTCTCAGGCTAGAGGGACAGCAGCATTGGTTCTGCTCTAAATGAGCCATTTAGCTGGCTGAAAAAAAATCGATTCCGGATAAAGCAAGTTTAGAAGGGCGTGCCGTCACACGTCGTGATTGTTTTAAACATTTGAATAAGTCATAAGACGCTTTCCCTCCTCGTTGGCTGAGCTGATCAGAGAAGTAAGAGAGGGGGAGAATACGACGGAGGAGCGGGAGACCTCATTAAAATCCTCAGTGGTAGTTTCTGTTTCTGAAGAGACCCCCGATGCCACACAAGTGGAGGTTTTGCAGTACGCAGTAAAAACCTGCGAGCCGAGATATCTCGGTTGATGTCGGCTAGTGCTGCCACCAAACGTAATAAGTCCGAGAAGAAACCGGATGGCTTCTCTTGACGAAGGAAGCGACCAGTATTTTCTGTTACAACTCTGGTAAGATATGAATTTCAAACGGGGCTGTGAAGGAAATGAAAACCTTTGGAAAGTAACCCGACGATTGCTTAAACAAAAAAGTAAGTCCGGAAACTTCGGAGTGAAGCAGTAAGGGAACGGCCCAGCATCTCGGAAAGGACTAATTCTAATCAATGCATCAGTGCAAAAACCCTATTCCCAAAGGCTTATTGGGACCAAGCTCGGGTGTAATCATACGGATTGAGGGTATTTATTGGCAGAGCCATACTTGACACAGGTTCGCAGGTTACTCTGCTCCACAGATACTTTTACAACCAGTATTTGACAAATTTACCATTGACGCCACTCAGTGCCCGAGAAATTTGGGGCCTTATTACTGATGATTTAACGTATAATACATGGCCCGGATCGGGGCCCCTTTGAATTTACCTTGTTTATGTTACGATCCGGACCGTTGATTCCCTGTTTTCCCGTGTCCCTCGACTTTGGTGATTAGCGTCAATTAACGCTCGGCTGAACCGGTAGTTTATAGTCTCCGGCTTTCAGCCGTTCGGGGCGGGAGCGTCTGAAAAGTCACCAAGGTACGTCGTGCCAATGTCAGCTGGCCGGAGCAAGCCATGTCTCCGCCCGAAGTGAGTGCCGGTAATTCGCCCTTCCTTACCGGAGCAACCCTGTCAAGTTACCCCGCTAAAGCGAGCCCGCAAAGTTTCCTCACCGAGGTGGGTCCGTCAGTTAATCCGCCGGAAGGAATCAAGACCGCTGTATACTGTTCCCGGGCCGAGTCGAGAGCTCGCCACTACCCGGAAGCACCAAGTCAAGTCCTGGCCCTGGCGGCATTCTAGCACCAAGTCAAGTCCTGACCCTGGCGGCTTCCCAGTTCTGAGTCAAGTCCTGGCCCTGGCGGTCTGTGATTCCTGTCCTACCCGCTTGTCTGAATCCCTTCTCTGCCCCTTTCGCCTCTAGCCCTCGTCTGCAGCTCCCGCCTGCACTTCCGTCTACTTCTATCACCGGAGCTAGATAGGTACTGTCTGGTGTTCATTATTGTTGGTCTTGTCTTGTCTTGTCATCGCCTCCTTGGGGTAAGTCAGGCCGTCTTGCCGTTGCCCCGCGAAGGGTCATGAGTCCCGGCCCTATGTCGTGTACCCAAAGAGGGGTCCCGGTTCTCTGTTTTGTGTGTGAGTCCCGGCTCTATGCCCTGTACCCAAGGAGGGGTCCCGACTCTGTGTTCTGTGTATGTGACCATAGTTCCATGTACCTGCCCCCTGAGACCGAGGCTCTGTGTTCCCATGTTACTCATCTCCCTAGCCCATGTCACCTGGTTCTGGGGTCCGAGCCCGAGGCAAGACCCAGGTATTGGGTCCTTGCCCAGTCTCTGGCTCGGAGTCCATACCCTAGCCTCTTCATGTCTCCTCTAGTTCTGGGAGCCGATTCCGAGTCCAAGCCCAGACCCTTGGTCCCAGCCTAGTCATTGTCCTGAGTACTTGTCCAGTTCGCTATTTCCTGCTCCTGCCTTGCTCTCCTGGTATCGAACAATAAACTAAATCTATGTAACCTCACAAGATGTGTCTTGCGTTTGGGTCCACCCTTGCTCCCAATGCCCCGCCATTGTGACAGTATAATGGTTACTTGTCGCTGAAGCCGGAGTTTTCGGAAGCAGATGTTGGAGTAGATGAGACCCCTGATTCATTAGTGTTGGTCTTTCCAAATCCTGTTGAAAAAGGCGAAGCTTCCATTATTGTAAGAGCAAATACGCCCATTGTGAGAAGGCTCTTGGGAGTATGCAAAGACAGAAATGGGAGATTTTTTGGAAACTCTTGTCCATTCACTCTGTTTTCAGAGTGCATTTGAGAAGATGCAAGTTACTCCTTAGCAGGATGATGAGTATCAACGAGGAGCTGTACGGTGCACCCAGTCCAAACCCGTCGAAGTGCGTTCTGGGGAAGTACCTAGAGTGACAGGAAACCTCAAATTTCCTGGAATGCCCAATGCCGAGGCCCTCCAGATGGATGCTTCGGAGGACTACTAAGAAGTGTTACGCTTACCTGCTGGTGAGACCTGAATTGTAGAAACCTACGGAGGTACACGTAAATAGGATGGCAGTGATAGTCAGAGACACTTCAGAGAGAGAGAGAGAGACATCACCCACAGACGTGGGGTGTCGATGGCCCATCTTTCCCCTTTGACAGAGTAATCTTTTAATTTTCCAGTGAGAAAACCGGGAGAGAGACACCTTCCTGGATCGGGAAAGTTAACAGCAAAGTCATTCAACTTTTGAGAATCCCGGGTACCCGAGGAGTGGAAAGGGACCCTAATGGAAAAGATGTTGAAACTCTAATATCTTTTCTACTGACGAGTTCGATGTGGGTTGCTCCCCGACTACTCGCCACACTATTGATGTGACGGAGGACGTCATTTTCAGTGAGAGATCGCGACGGTTAACACCAGCGGAAATGGAAGATGTTCGGTAACATCTACTGAAACTGACCAAAGCTACTATTATCACTGATTCGAGGAGTTCCTATGTGTCACTCATAGTGGTGGTGAGCAAGAGAATGGGAAAGTACAAATGTATATTGATTATCGGATAATGAACTGACGTACAGACCCCGACCAATATACTGTTCAAATGATCTAGGATGCTCTGACCAGACCGAATGGATGAAAATGTTTCAGTGTGTTGGATTTAAAGAGTGGGTATGATCAGATACCCATCAGTGAAGCTGATAAAGAGAAGACGACACTTATATGTCCACGTGGATTCTTTCTGTTTGATCGAATGCTCCAGGACATGTCAGTGACACCGGCTATGTTTCAATGTGTCATGGAGAAGACTGCTGGGGACATGAACTTGCTTAACGTACCGGTGACCTTGGATTAAATCATAGTGTCAGGATCTACACTAGAGAAGCATGAGACGAGGCTACTGAAGGTGCTAGATCGCCGGAAAGCTGAAGGGTTAAAACTGTCATTGGACAAGTGGCAAATTCTCTAAGACGTCAGTCAACTGCGTGGGACACAAGAATATGACTGCTCTTCGTTCATTACTGAGATGCTGTAGGTGGAACCAGAGGTTTGTGACACACCACTATAGTGCAAGCCAGCTGTTGAATCAGCTTCTGTGTAGTTAACCAAACCCTCCCACCACCGCCCCGTCCCCCACAACCTCCACAGGAAGAAAGGGACAGAAAGGGAACGAAACAATAAGAAGGCGAGGCAAGGTTTATCTTCGCCCATCGGAGCCTTCTGGGGGGAAACGGGATGCGAAGTGAGATAAGGCCTTTCAGTAGCTGAAAGAGTTGTGACTGAAGCCACCGTACTAGACTTTGCAAACTAAGCAGTCGTAAGTACTGCATACCGACGCCAGCCACAAGAATATAGGCGGTGCTCTACATCAGGACAGAGGTAAAGGGTTGACACCTGTTGCTTTCGTCAACCCGAGTCTGCCAGCCTATGCAGTTTCCGGCATTGAAATGGGCCGTGGTGACTATCTGCATGGTGCCAAGTACGAGGTGCGGACTGACAACAATCCGCTGACTTATATTCAGATCTCGGGGAAGCTGGATGCCACGGGTCATCGCTGGTTGGCGGCGTTCTGTGCTTATGATTCTGTGCTTATGGTTCTGTGCTTATGATTCTGTGCTTATGATTCTGTGCTTATGATTCTGTGCTTATGATTTTGTGCTTATGGTTCTGTGCTTATGATTCTGTGCTTATGGTTCTGTGCTTATGATTCTGTGCTTATGATTCTGTGCTTATGGTTCTGTGCTTATGATTCTGTGCTTATGGTTCTGTGCTTATGATTCTGTGCTTATGATTCTGTGCTTATGATTCTGTGCTTATGGTTCTGTGCTTATGATTCTGTGCTTATGATTCTGTGCTTATGATTCTGTGCTTATGGTTCTGTGCTTATGATTCTGTGCTTATGATTCTGTGCTCATGATTCTGTGCTTATGATTCTGTGCTTATGATTCTGTGTTTATGATTCTGTGCTCATGATTCTGTGCTCATGATTCTGTGCTTATGATTCTGTGCTCATGATTCTGTGCTTATGATTCTGTGCTTATGATTCTGTGCTTATGGTTCTGTGCTTATGGTTCTGTGCTTATGATTCTGTGCTTATGATTCTGTGCTTATGGTTCTGTGCTTATGATTCTGTGCTTATGATTCTGTGCTTATGATTCTGTGCTCATGATTCTGTGCTCATGATTCTGTGCTCATGATTCTGTGCTCATGATTCTGTGCTCATGATTCTGTGCTCATGATTCTGTGCTTATGATTCTGTGCTTATGATTCTGTGCTTATGATTTTGTGCTTATGATTCTGTGCTTATGATTCTGTGCTTATGATTCTGTGCTTATGATTTTGTGCTTATGATTTCAGCCTGAAATATCGGCTGGGGCGTCGGAACATTGATGCGGATGAGGTGCCAGCTTTGCATGAGGTGCTGGAAAAGGACGGAGAGTGAAAGGGCGTTCCTGCCCCTAGTGTTACAGCAAGGTGCTAATGAACGCCGTGGAGAAATCAGAGGCAGGGCTGTGTCATTTGGAAGCTTCCTGCCACAAGCATGTTCCAACTTGACTGGTCTGGATATGACGCAGTTGTCTGCCCGGAGCCCTGCGGAATTGGGAATTGTAAAAAGGGGATCTGGCAGAAGTTCAGAAGACAAATCGCCTTACAGTACCCCTACTGATGAGCGAATGGGGAAATAGCGGAGCTGAGGAACAAAATTTTATATAGGATCACGTCTCCTCCAAACAAACCTCGACGTTCCCAGTTGGTTTTGCCCGAGCAGTAGCGGAGGATTGTAGTCAAATCACCTCATGATGATTCAAGTCATTTAGGGTTTGACAAGACTTGTGGTTCTGTTTGGTCCCGAATGAAGCTTGAGTTTGAAAAGTACTGTAAGTCGTGAATCGATGTATGCGGAGGAAGACGCTGCTAGCGATAGTTGCTCGATTTTCTCACATAGAGTACAGGACAGCTTGATCTAGTGTGTATTGATTTCCTCTCCATAAAGCCTGATTCTAGAAACGCTGCGAAGTCCTAGACATCACAGTTCACTGCAGCAGCTATGCTGAAGCCTTCTTCACAAAGGATCGGAGACGCGTCCACAGTTGCCAAGGTGTTATGGCAGAAGTAACTGGTTAATTATGACCTCCCAAGAAGGATACGCAGTGATCAAGGAAGGGATTTTGAGATTCGGGCTCATTCTTGACTTACTGGGCATGCCTGGAGTCCAGTTCAAGAACCATGCTCTATCACCCTCAGAGTGAAAGCTTCAACCAGACATTGCTAGACATGCTTGGAACCATGTATGCCAACAAAAAGAACAAATGGAGTCAGCATATTGGGCATTTGGACCACTACTACAACTGTATACAGGAGGAAACAACCGGACATTCGGGCGCGAAGCGAGGTTACCTGTATATCTCTGTTTTGGAGCCGCCGGTGAAGACATACGGCAGAAGAGCTATCAAGTATGTGTCTGACATGAGACAGAGTTTTAATAAGAATTTCGGGGCTACTATGGAAGCATACGTTGTCCGACCGCTGGGTGTTTACGCCTTATATTGCGGAGTGCCAAATGCGAAATGTACCAGTTTTCCGGGTGAAGCCGGAGTATGGGAATGACCCTGTCAAAATTCTCCATCGGAATTCCCTTCACCCCTACGGCAGAAAGTACGTGTTGACTGAGAGCCTGACACGGAACTTACACTTAATAGCTGAACTCTGCACAGAAGGAGGAGAAGAAAAAGGCAGCCAGCTGACAGCAGTGAGATTTCAGTGGAAAGACCTGAAAAGGTGCCAACAACTGAGTAGTGTGCAAAGGATGAAGAAACTGGAGTGTGATATGCTTTACTTTATGCAAACTTCCCAAGAACTGATGAAGAGATTTCTGAATTTCCAGCCCTGCGTCGGAGGGAAAGGGGAGTACTGCAGATAGACAGGCAGACGTGGTAATGGGCGCTGAGGGAAAACTGGGCTCCAATATGGAACACAGTTCGGTTAGATGACCAAGGGATCTGAGTAGCCAGAAGGTACGAGTGATAGACAGGGGGCGGTGTCCCCAAGTAAACAAGAACAGTGAGAAGAAGTAACTGAGAGTAAAGAAGCTACCGATGTGATAAGTGAATCTCAGAACGTCACGGAACCCTCCCCCCCCCCACCCCCATATAGGCTGGCATATCATGTACTGTGGAAACTGTTACGTCCATTTCAATGCTGAGGTATGTTGCTGTCTCTTACAAATGGATCTGGGAGGGAGGGGTGTCCTGAAATCACGAAATAATTTTGAAAACTGTGTTCTGAATACTGGTTTACTGAGTTGCAAAGTCATGAAGACATGAATATTTTTCTGGGTGCACAACGTAATATCCTGCTAAACATTTGCTGGGTGGAAAACGTAATGTCCTGCTAAACATTCAGTTTAGCAGTTTTCTGTAAAAGTATGTCCCGCTGGTAGAGTGTTTTGGTTTCGGCTAAAGGAGCCATGTTGTTCAATTTAGGAATGTTGTGTCACCCAATCAGGATGGGGGATGGAGAGAAGGTTCTAGAGATAGCCGGGCAGAGTGAGATTTCTGACGGACAGTAATCGGGTTTCCGTTCTTTTCGCAGGAGATGCAGAGAACCGCTGATCAGGGAAGAGGACTGGACGACCCTATCCGAAGGGAAGACTTTCATGCAAAGGGGTGTTTTCCGAGACGAAGGACTCCAAGGTGGCAAGTTCTTCCTGCGACTGGTGTTGAGAATTCAGCGCCGTGAATAAAGCGGTTCAGACATGAGCTCCAATATTTATATGCATATTTAAACTGGCTTAATTGTAATGTCGCTTCTTTGCCTATTACCGGTAACTATTTAATAAAGCCGAAACTGATAAATATACTTTCTTTATAATTTTAATGCCTTGTCCGATTTTTTATTTCTTGGCGACCGCTATTTCTGTATGGGCAGCCTTTTCAAAGCATTCACTCAGATCGAAGTTTCTTTAATTGAAATTTCTAACGTTCCGTTTTGGTTCAATCCACGATGTGTATTGTTTAGAAAGGTGGCCTGCCCACCGCTGAATCACGTGTCTGTTAGCAGAGTTAGCTGAGAGGTCAAGTAGGCATACGAGCTTTGGTAAGGGGGTTACGCTCAGTACAACAAGGGCCTATATTTGGTGACTGAAGGGAAATATCGAATCCATTCTTTTCCTAATCGACTGTGTGGACTAGATATTCATTAGATTAGTTCCTAGCAACGTTTTCATCATACTTCGATAAAATAAAGTGGTACCATAGAGTTGTGGAACAAAACAGAAGGACTTGGTAGCCCTTTAGCTCTCCTCGGCCTGTCAACTTGATTACAGCAATCTACCTCTTTCTGCAACTGCTCTTCCCTGTCTAGTCCACATTGCCATTAACAACTGAATGATTCAACGTATTTCAAACTTCAAAAGTTCTCTGATGTTGAGGATTCCAGAGATTCCCCACCTTCTCTGAACGTAAATACTTAAGCATTTCAGTTTTAAATGAATTATTTCCTTCTCTTGTAACTATGCATCACCCATTTGGCATTCAGCAAACGTGAATGCACTCGAGCATCTATGTTGTCATACTCCTTTCGAAACTTATATGATTCAATGTTCTCAGCCTCAATATTTGAAACGTTGAAACATACAGATCAAACTGTCATACTCACTCATAGTAGCACATTTTTTCCATCCCAGTACTTAGCATTCCCTTTAGATTGTTCAAAGCGTGTAATTGTTCGTGCTGCTGTATGCTGCGACTTTATCACCCGTAGTAACATACGAACACCTAGCATTTAATACCTCCCTATAACATTATATATGGCTCAATAACTTCGAACCCTCATTTGTGTTTCATTGAGAAGAAAGCCTTGCTTCCTTATTATTTCAGTTATCTGATGTCACTCATTGTCTAAACGGAATGCAGTTTTTGATTCTTCATTCACGAGTTTATCTGCATTAAACTTTATTTACCAGCGACTTCTCAACTCGCTCATTCTGCATAAAAGTTTTTTAGGACTCGAAACATGTTCCCTGAGGTGTTCCCTTGACCCCTTTTCTGTGTCATCCACGAAATAGGAGTACTGCTTGGTCGTTCCTCCAAATAAATAACGTGAGTAATGAATAGTTGAAAAGCTAACGAGAGAACATGGGCAGACGTTGCAAATCCAAGCAACACACACAATATGTCGGAGGAACTCAGAAGGCCAGGCAGCGTCTATGGAAAAGAGTACAGTCGATGATTCAGGCCCAAACTCTTCATCAGGACTGCAGAAAAAAAGATGAGGAGTCAGAGTTAGAAGGTTGGTGGATGGGAGGAGGAAACACAAGGTGATAGGTGTAACCGTGGGGATGGAGAGTGAAGTAAAGAGCTGGGAAGTTGAATTGTAAAAGATATAGAGGGCGGGAGAAGGAGGTGCCTGATAGGAGAGGACAAAAGGCCATGGAAGAAAGAGGAGTGGAGGAGCACCAGAGGGAGGTGATAGGCAGGTAAGGAGATAAGGTGAGAGAGGGAAAAGGGAATGGGAAATGGGAAAGGGGGAGACATTGCCGGAAGTTCGAGAATTCGATGTTCATGCCATCCGGTTAGAGGCTACCCAGACGGAATATAAGTGTTGCTCCTTCACGCTGGGGTTGGCATCGGCTTGGCACAAGAAGACACCATGGATCAACACAAGATGCAGCGAAGGCGGAGGAATTGAGAGACAGGGATGATACTGTTGCGATGTGGCCACACTCAGGTTCGAGTGAGAACACCTTATATTCCGTCTGGGCATGGCCTCGTCTACTGTCGAGTTGAAAAGGAAAGCCGGATCCTATAAAGTACTTGTTTTGTACTAACCTATTTGTTGACATCCTGATTGCATTTTCTCCAAATCTGCAATGAGCAAACAGAAATATTTTGCTTTCCCTAAAATATAGTTTGCTCTGAGTGTCATACTGTCACGTGAAGTAAAACCACTGTCGTAATAACCCCTTTGAGTAAAAGTAAAAGTAACAAACTCAAATACAAAAGAAAACATCATTCCATGACTGCACTCTCCTAATGAACGATATAATCGACTACTTACTTTGAAGGTGATAATATGGGGCGGTTAACAGCTGGTGAGCTGATTTTCGGCCAGTGACTGAACGTGAGATGCTTGGCGGAGCGAGGTGGGGTGGAGAGGGGCTGGGGATGGTGGGTCAGTGTAGAAGCATGCTTTCCGCCATTTCGGTGTATTACAAGTTTTTCTGTACTCTGTCGAGTTTTGAACCATTCTGAACTAGGGATAAGAACAAATACGTGAATTAATGACTGTTCATAAAGGATCTCTATAACGCTCATGTAAGTGCCTTGTTTCCTGAATTTTCGTGTAGAGCGACTAACGTTTTCACACAGGATAATCTGAGCTAATGATAGAATTACTGTTAATGTGTGTGAATACAAGTAAAGGACTGCATGTGTGTGTGATCTGCAGTAGTGTGGCAGTACAGCAAGTTCACAGCGTCATGAAGTTAACGTACTACAGTCGGAGAATACTGAATATGTTGCAGAATATTATGAACGGACACAGTAGGCCAGGCAACATGTGGTAAAGAAGAAACAAAGATAACGTATCAGGTCAAACTTCCACCACCCTCGTCAGCATAGATGGCAATTTGTGAATGTTATCACTGGTATTTTCACTGATACCGTGCGCACTTAAGCAATTTCTGTCGTTACAAGCAGTGTTCACCTTGGAAATTGAATCAAAATTTCAATGTCACTCCCTGGAGTGCAGTTTGAATCGACAGCATTTGACTCATTTGACGTGGGTATATGTAGAGAAGAAGTAGGTCAATTATCTATGTTCAACAAAATAAGGTGGATCCTGATTGATAGCTACATTGTTAAGGTTTGCGTGATTGTTCAATTCTCAGATTTGATGGTGACAATTTTTCTTGAGGTTTATGCATTTACATTCACCATACTTGCAACTGAAATGTAATCTCTGCCAATTTAAGCGATGGGTGCGGTTGGAAGGGCATGGTAGCGTAGCGCTTAGCATAACGCTATTACAGTGCCTTCTGCCCATTTTCAATTTCTTCTTCTCCTTTTAAGGAATTTGTACGTTATCCCCATGACAGCGTAGGATTCCTCCGGCTGCTTCGGGTTTCCTCCCACATTCAAAAGACGTACGGAGTAGCAGGTGAGTTCGTCACCTTAGTATAATTGGACGGCGCAGTCTCGTTTCACAAATTGTGTATGAGAAGGGACTTTAAAATTCTTTCCACTGTTCCAGTAGTTATACCCATCGTCTGACTTCCAATGGACTTCCCACCAATTGCCTTGAATTTAGCCTCTATCCAATAGCTCCACATTTTCCCGTTTCATTTATTCATAAATAGTTTGCAACCAAATATTTATTCGTTTCTAATGTATAACACTTTACCTTCCCTGGCCTTTGCTTCTGTTTAGGATACGTATTAAAAATAGAACAGTTATTTTCCGAAACGTGTTTTCAGCCGGATTTGAAGCTATTTTCGAAGCATCAACAAAACCGTTGAACTACAGACACGATACGCAGCAGAAATATCCCCAAATTATGTAAACTGTGTCATGTCCTGTAATTCCCATTGCCAGGGAGAGAATGTTCACATATGGATCACTTTCACTGTAATTTGTACTTAAAACATCTAGGAGTAGCAGAATTAGTGTCGGGGGTGCGTTTCAGTATACAATAATACTTCCACTACACTCTGACACGAGTGTTTTAATAGAAGTCTAATACATCAGCTTAATCCAAGCCACCATTATAAAGCATTAAATTGAACTGGGCTGTCTTGTTTCTCTGTATAGACATGAAGGAATATTGAAATGAAATTGAATTTTAATAAAATCAAAAACACATACACTCGGTAGCTACTTTATTTGGTACAGAAGTCATTCGGTATATATTCAATAAAGATTACAGCAATTGAAGATTATTTACTTTTCAAACATGGTACGTAACGCTAAAGAATTTTTACATGCAAGAGTCGAGAGGATAGAGAGAATATTGCGAAAATGAAACAAACAAATAAAAGAAACAATCAGTGAGCCGCAGTTGTGTGGGCGAAAATGACTTGTTCACGAGGCAGGTCAACGGAAAATGGCCAGATTGATTCAAGTTGAAAGGAAGGTGACAGTAACTCAAATAACCAAGCACTACAACGGCGGTGTGCAGGAGTGCTTAAGAGCAACTCAGTGCACATCGGGTCTAACGTATTGTTTGCGATGGGCAATTCAGTGCTGAATTCAGATATCAGTAGTATTACAACGGTCTACAGCAGTAGTATTACTCAGCTGCTGGATTCACAAAGATATCCAGAAACGGAGCATAAAGGCCCTCAGCTGAAAGAGGAAGCAAGCAAAATTAACAATTTTTTAAAAAAGATCTCCAACTTAGACCCATTCCTGTGCTCGTTAATTTTAACGGAGGAACATGCTGTCACGCAGTTTTTCTCTTTATCTTGAAACATTTTGAATAATGCCTTGAATTTAAAGGTTTCTTAGCTATAATTTAGGATTTTTCCTACTCTGTTGAGTATATCTACTCGTGAAATACAAACGTACCTGAAGAGTACATAGATGTACTTGATCAACATTGCCACAAGAAAGCAGCTCGAAATGGTTGTGTCTCAGGATCCAGTTCACAAGGTCCAGTCATTTCTCCGAGTTTCAAAAGTTCAAATTTCGAAATAAGTTTATTATCAGAGTGCATATATGTTACTTCCTTTTAGTGCGGGCATTCTCATTAAATCTATAATAGTCTAATAATCATAACAGAATTAATGAAGAATTTCACTAACGTGGGCGTTCAACTAGTGTGCAAAAACACACTCGGTTCCAATATCAAAGAAAGAAATAATATTCAATAAAGTAATAAGCAATAAATATCGGGAACAAGAGAAGAGGAGCCTTTGAGAGTGAGCCCATGGTTTGTGGGAGCATTTCAAGTGAAGTTCAGTGTTTGTTGTAAGAACCTGATCCTTGAGGGGTAATTTTCATGGGCCGATCTGTGAAGTCCGCGTTCTGGTTCACGGTCCGGTCCATCGTTTCCGCGAGGTAGGTCCGGCCGTTTGCCGCTACCTACTGTTGAGAACCTTCTCTGTGTCCACGACTTCGCTAGGTACGTCCGGCCGTCTGCCGCTACCTAGTGTTGACAACTGTTTCGTCATGTTCAGCATTCTGTGTAGAGCCCCGGCCCAAAGTTCTGTTGCCAAGGAGGGGTCCAGGCTCTGTGTTCCATGTCCCTGTGTTCCTCTTGTCCCAAATCCAAGGCTCAGTGTTCCCGTGCTCTAGACCAAGGCTCTGTGTTCCTGTCCTCCCCAAGACAAGTCTCTGTCTTCTGCTTTCCTGTCGTCCCAAGTCCAAGGTTCTGAGGTTCCTGTCGTCCTAAGTCCAAGGCTCGGCTGCTCCTGAGTACCAAGTCAAGGCTTCGTGTTCTCGTCCTGTGCTGGAGTTCCCTAGTCCTGTACTGGAGTTCCCGCGTCTTGCCCAGGAGTCTCTCGTTCTGTCCTGTAGACACGTCATGTCCTCGCCTAGTTCTGGGGTTCGAGCCCGAGTTAATACCCAGGTTCTGAGTCCTTGTCCAGTCTCCGGCTCGGAGTCGAAGCCCAGGCTCCTAGTTTCCAGTTCCTTGTCCTGGTCTCACTTGCCTAGCCAATGACCTAGCACAAGTCTGTGTTCTTGTCCTAGCTCTCTAGTCAAGTGCTGTTCCTAGTACTTCAGTCTCTGTGTCTTGCATTTGGGTCCGCTCCCAGCGCCCCCATCATGATAGGTAATAATAGTTTCTGAATCTCGTTGTGTGAGTCCTGAGGCACCTGGTGCTTTCGCTCGGATTGAAGCAGCTAGAATAGAGCATGGTCTGGATGGTGATTGATACCTGGTTTTGCTCTGCTGCAACAATGCTCCAATATAGATGTGCTCAGTGGTAGAGAATGCTTTATTCGTGATGGACCCGTACATATGTATTACATTTTATAAGATCTGCTCTTCACTGGTATTTCCATGCCATACTTTGATTCAGCCAGTCAATATACACCTCACGCACATCTATAGATGGTTGTCAAAGTTGTAGATGTCATACCAATTCTTCGCCAACTCCAAAAGATGTAGAAGCGCTCTCGTACTTTCTTCGTAATTATATTTACGAGTTACGCCCATGCAAGCCATCCAAAAACGCCGAGGAATTTAAAGTTGCTGACCCTAACCACCTCTGATAGTCCGAAGAAGACTAACTCATGGACCTCTGGGTTTCGCATCCTGGCAGACAATTACGAGGTGCTGCAATTCGGTAGGGACAACTAGGATAGGGCATATAGAGTGAACGGTAGGGAACTGTGGAGTGTGATATTACAAAGGGATCTGGAAATAAAGGTTCGTAATTCATTGAGAGTGGTGTCAGAGGTAGAAAGGGTCATAAAAGAAAGTTTTTGACACTTCGTTAGTCAAAGCCTTGAGTACAGGAGATGGGATGTTATGTTGAAGTTGTATAGGACGTTGGCGAGGCTTAATTTGGAGTATTGTGTGTACTTTTGGTCACCTAGCTGCAGAGAGATGTGAGTAAGGTTCCAAGAGTACAGTAAAAAAAAATACAGTATATACAGGCCCTTCGGACCATAATGCTGTGCCGAACATGTACTGACTTTGGAAATTACCTAGGGATACCCATAGCCTGCTATTTTTCTAAGCTCCATTATGTCATGGTCCGGTCCGTGAAGTCTGCATTCTGGTTTACGGTCCAGTCAGTGGACTCAGGACTCCGGGTCTTCCAGCTGTCCCTTGTTTGATTTAATCATAGGCACCTAATTCCCATCTTGGGCCTTGCAATATAAGTAGCCTTGGGGTTGAGTGTGAGACTTGTCAGTCCCCCTAGGAGCAACCTGCTGATGGAAGGCTAGTGTAACCACTTGTGATCTCTAGACCTGGTTGGAGGACCACCGCTTCATGGAGTCTTGTTGCCACTCGTTAAAGTCGTCTTTGCGGTATGGATTCGGCTGTTTCCCGGGCCAGCTGAGTGGCCGTCAGCCACTCCGAGCTTGGTAGGGATCTGATTGTTTCCATAGCCAGCGGAGGTTGCTGGCTGTAACGGCGTCTCGGAGCAACTCCGAAGCAGAGATGGAACTGTCTGTTGTTCTTTGGTGTTTGTCTCTTCTTGTCCTCGCCTCCGTGGGGTAAGACAAACTGTTTTGCCGTTGCCCTGCGGGGGGATCTGTCTTGTCTTGTCCTCGCCTCCGTGGGGTAAGACAGGCCGTTGCCTAGCGGGGGAACATGTCTTGTCTTGTCTTTACCTCTGCTGGGTAAGACCGGCCGTTCTGCCGTTACCCAACAGGTGGACCTGTCCCACCTTGGTGTGGAGAGGTTGAGTCCAGGCTCTGTCCATGTACTGTCCTGTCTCATGTTGGTTCCGTGTTAACGATGAGTCACGGCTTTTTGAAGGACAAGTCCCGGCTCTATGTTGATGTTCAGTTCCCAGTAGGTCTCTCAGCTCCAGACTCTGAGTTATCAGCCTCCGTATTTCAGGACGAAGGTCCCACAGCCAAGCTCCAAGAATCCAAGCCACGAAGATCCCGCAGCCAAGCTCCAAGAACCCAAGCCTCGAAGATACCGCAACCAAGCTCCAAGAACCCAACCCTGTAAGATCCCGCAGCCAAGCTCCAAGAACACTATCCTCGAGGATCCCAAGCCAAGCTCTAGGAACCCAAGTCTCAAAGACCCCGCAGCGAAGCTCCAAGAACACTAGCCTCTAGGATCCCAAGCCAAGCTCTAAGAACACCAGCCTCGAGGATCCCAAGCCAAGCTCCAAGGACACTAGCCTCGAGACCCCACAGCCAAGCTCCAAGAACACTAGCCTCTAGGATCCCAAGCCAAGCTCTAAGAACACCAGCCTCGAGGATCCCAAGCCAAGCTCCAAGAACACAAGCCTCGAGGATGCCAATCCAAGCTCCACGAACACCAGCCTGCAGTCTCCAGCCTCCAAGCTCACGACCCAAGGTCCCAGCCTGCAGCCAAGCTCAAGATGCCAGACCCCAGCCTAACGCCTCAAAAGCGAAGACTCCAGCCTGTCTCCAAGCTCAGGCCTCTAGACCCTAGCCATGTCCTGTCCTCAAGCCCTGCCTGGTTCTGGGGTCCGAGCCCGAAGCAAGACCCAGGTTCTGGGTCCTTGTCCAGTCTCGGTCTCGGAGTCGAAGCCTTGTCTCCTAGTCCATGGTTTCTAGTCCTGGTTTCCGCTTTCCCTAGCCAGGTCTTTGTTCTTGTCCCTGCTCCTAGCCTGTATCCTGTCACGTTCCTACTCTAGTCAAGTCCTATCCTTGTACTTCAGTGTCAGTGTCTCGCATTTGGGCTCGTTCCCAGCATCCCTTTGTGACACATATACCTATCCAGCAGTCTCTTAAAAGACCCTATCGCATCTGCCTCCACCAGCGCTCCCAGAAGCTCATTTCACACACTCACCACTGTCTGCGTAACATAATTGCCCCTGACATTTCCTCTGTACCTACTTCCAAGCACCGCGACGCTATGCCCTCTGATGTTAGCCGTTTCAGCCTTGGGAAAAAGCCTTTGACTCTCTGACTATTCACACGATCAATGCCTCACATCATCTTACTCACCTCTATCAGGTCACCATTCATCCTCCGCGGCTCCAAGGAGAGAAAACGGAGTTCACTCAACCTATTCCATTAAGGCATGCTCCCCAATACAGGTAGCATCTTTGTAAAACTCCGCTACACAGTTTCTATAGTTTCCACATCCATCCTGCAGTGAGGTAACCAGAAATGTGGGCAGTACTCCAAGTGCGATCTGACCAGTGTCCTATATAGCTGTAATATTACTTCTCGGCTCCTAGACACAATCCCACGGCTGCTACAGGCCAGTGCACCGTATGCCTTCTTAACCTCAGAGACAACCTGCACAGTAGCTTTGACTGCCCTACGGACACAAGATCCCTCTGATCCTCCACACTGCCAAGAGTCTTACCATTAATACTATATTCTATCATCATATTTGACCTACCAAATCAACCACTTTACACTTATTTGGGTTGAATCCCATCTACCACTTCTCAGCCCAGTTTCGTATCCTATCAATGTCCCCCTATAACCTCTGACAGCCCTCCACACTATCCACAACAACCCCAACCTTTGTGACATCATCACATTTATTAACCCATCCCTCCATTTCCTCATCCAGGGCATTTATAAAAATCACGAAGAGAAGGGGTTCCAAAACAGATCCGTGAGGCACACCACTGGTCACCGACCTCCATGCAGAATATAACCCATCTACAGCCACTCTCTGCCTTCTGCAAGCAAGTCAATTCTGAATCTACAAAGCAAAATCCCCTTGGATCACATGTCTCCTTACTTTTCTTAATACCCCTTACATGGGGTACCTTATCAAATGTCTTGCTGAAATCCATGTACACCACCTCCACTGCTCTACCTTCATCAATGTGTTTAGTCACATCTTCAAAAAACTCAACCCGGCTCGTAAGGCATGAACTGCCTTTGACAAAGCTATGCTGACTATTCCTGGTCGTATTATGCCTCTCCAAATGTTCATTAATTCTGCCTCTCAAGATCTTTTCCATCAACTTACCAGTCACTGAAGTAGGACTCGCTGGTCTATAGTTTCCTGACATCTCTACTTCCTTTCTCATCAGCA
Organism: Mobula hypostoma; assembly: GCF_963921235.1. NCBI lineage: Eukaryota > Metazoa > Chordata > Chondrichthyes > Myliobatiformes > Myliobatidae > Mobula > Mobula hypostoma. The sequence goes on along the minus strand of NC_086109.1, from coordinate 48,428,273 downwards.
ATCTCCTCCTTCGCCTCCCACAGTAGCCTGGCGTTACACCTCATTCGGTCCTGAAGTCTTATCCGACTTGATGCTTTCCCAAAGCTCCAGCACATTCTCTTTCTTGATGTCTATATGCTCGAGCTTTTCATTCTGTGTCAGTCATCCCTACAATCGCCAAGATCCTTTTCAGTAGTGAATACTGAAGCAAAGTATTCATTTAGTATCTCTGACACCTCCTCGTGTTCTGCACGCACTTTTCCACTATCACACTTGTTTGGTCCTATTCCCTCATCTCTTATCTTCTTGCTCTTCACATACATGTAGACTGCCTTGGGGTTTTCCTTAATCCTGCTCGCCAAAGCCTTCTCAGGGCCCCTTCTAGCTCTCCTAGTTTCATTTTTAAGCTCCTTCCTACAAGCCGTATAATTTTCCAGATATCTATCATTACCTAGTTTTTTGAACCTTTCGAAAGCTTATCTTTTCTTATTGACTGGATGTTCAACAGCCTATACCTTACAATCATTTTCTTGTCTCATTGGAACGTACCTATGCAGAACTATACGCAAATATCTCCTTGACATTTGCCACATTTCTGCCGTACGTTTCCCTGAGATTATCTGTTCCCAATTTATGCTTCTGAGTTCCTGACTGATAGCTTCATATTTCCCCTTACTCCAATTAAACGCTTTCCTAACTTGTCTGCTCCTATCCTTCTCTAATGCTATGGTAAAAGAGATAGAATTATGATCACTATCTCCAAAATGCCCTCCCACTGAGAAACCTGACACCTGACCGGGTTTCATTTCCCAATACCAGATCAAGTACAGCCTCTCTTGTAGGCTTATCTACATATTGTGTCAGGAAACCTGCCTGAACACATCTAACAAATTCCACGGCATCTAAAACCCTCACTCTAGAGAGATGCCAATCAATATTTGGGAAATTAAAACCTCCCACCACGACAACCCTGTTATTATTACAATTCTCCAGAATCTGACTCCTTCTCTGCTCCAGGATGTCCCTCTTACTATTGGTGGTCTATAAAAACACCCAGTAGAGTTATTGGTCCCGTCCTGTTTCTATCTTCCACCACAGGGACTGCGTAGACAATCCCTCCATCCCTTCCTCCTTTCTGGCAGCAGCGACACTATCTCTGATCAACAATGTCACATCTTTTGCCTCCTTCCCCGTCCTTTCTAAAATTTCAGAGTAACCATTCCAGCCCATGAGCCATCCAAGTCTCTGTAATGGGCACAACATCATAGTTGCAAGTACTAATCCATGCTCTAAGCTCATCCGCTTTATTCATAATGCTTCTTATATTGAAATAGACGCATCTCAAACCATCGACTGGAGCGCATCGCTTCTCTATTGAAAAAGTTTTAAGGGAATTGGGGGATTCTCTGATTCCTGTAAATAATAAGTTAATGTTGAATACTGACTGTGCCTGTGTATTCTGGTTTGAGAATAGGTGCAGAATGTCTGAGCATCTGCTCTTAGGGGTGAGTTTAGGATTAAACGCTCACGCAGACCCACAAGAGTCCTGACGTTTCACACTTTTTTGGTTTCGACAAAGGTGGAGATAAGGCAGTGCATTCCATACATTCCCTTCTTATTGTCAACGGTTATCAACCCGATGTAATGAAACAAGTACCACAGTTGATTCTTTTCCACCTTTATTAGTAGCAAGCTACGAGAGAGAACCTTCCTTCTGCACTCACAGAGAGTAAGCCACAGACGTCTCTCTGACTAAGCAATTCTCACATCCTGAATGTCCTTGTCTGGACATTCAGCATCTACATGTTAGCAGGACAGATTGATCCTTTAACACTCAATACAAAAGAACAGTCAGATCAACGGATTAGGAAAGGAATGTAAGGAATGCCCTACCTTATCTCCACGTTTTGTCGAAACCAAAAAGGTGTGAAACGTCAGGAGACATCCACTTGTCGGTCTGTGTGAGTTTTCAAGCCTTGTCTCACCTCAAAGAGCAGCTGCTCAGACATTCTGCAGCTATGCTCAAACCAGAATATGCAGGCACAGTCAGTATTCAACCTTAACCCATTATTTACAGGAATCTGAGAATTCCCTTAAAACTTTATCACGATCACCTGCCTATCCTTCCTCTCGCACTGTCTCCAAGCTTTCTCTATTTGTGAGCCAACAGCCCCTTCTGCCGTCTCTTCAGTTCGGTTCCCCCCTGGCCTCGCCACCAGTAATTCTAGTTTTAACTCTTCCCTTTTAACTCTTTTAACTCTTTTAACTCTAGTTTTAACTCTTGCCTTTGCAAACTTCCCTGCGAGATATTGGTCCCCCTGGGATTCAAGTGCAACCCGTCCTTTTTGTACAGGTCATTCCTGTCCCAAAAGAGGTTCCAATGATCCGGAAACCTGAATCCCTGCCCCCTGCTCCAATCCCTAGGCCTCGCATTTAACCTTTACCTCATTCTATTCCTATACTCACTGTCATGTGGCACAGGCAGTAATCCCGAGAATACTACATTTGAGCTCCTGCTTCTCAACTTCCTTCCTTACTCCCTGTAGTGTGTTTCCAGACACTCCTCCCTTTTCGTTGTTGCCAATATGTATCACGACCTCTGGCTGTTCAACTTCCCACCTCAGGATATCATGGACGCGATCAGAAACATCCCGGACTGTGGCACCTGGAAGGCAAAGAACCATCCATGTTTCTCTCCTGTGTCCATATTATCGTCTGTCTGACCCCTTAACTATAGAGTTCCCTATTACTGCTGCCTTCTTCCTTACCCTACCCTTCTGAGCCACAAGGCCAGACTCAGTGCCAGAGGCGTGGCCTTTGCTGCTTCCCCTAGGTAGGCCGTCCTCCCCAACAGTACTTATTGTTAAGGGGACATCCACAGGGGTATTCTCTAGTATCTGACTCTTGCCCTTCCCTCTTCTGACTGTTACCCACTATCTGCCTCTCGAGTCCCCGGTGTGACTACTTGCTTAAGGCTCCTCTCTATCACCTCCTTATTCTCCTTGACAAGACAAAGGTCATCGAGCTGCAGCTCCGGTTCACTAACGCGGACTCTAACCGAGGAAGATTGGTCTAGCTTCGAACCCATTTCTGGATACCCATTTCACCAAAGCTTCAGGGACAATTGTAAACAGAAGGCCGCAGTTAGTTAAGGTGACATACAACCACGAAGAAATCCGAATTTGAGCATGATGCTGCCTGAGCATATTCATTTATGAGGTATTTCTGGATTAGCAATTTCTGAATGTGCACAGCTCTCTGAGAAAAATACTTAGCATGAAAAATTTCCCAAAACAATGCACTAATGGACGGAGATATATATATATATGTGTATGTATATATTCTATTATTCTATTTTTGACTGACTTCATTCACGTCTGAGAATGAAAAGGCAAAATGACAGTAACTTTGAGAAAGTTTCAAGAATTTTGAATGTATGGAGTTCCCTCGAAAAGAATGATTCTCATGGTGACGAGCACATGGATACAAATTTTATCAAAACATGCATAAGACATTATTTTTTTGGTTCAGATTTGAATGTGCATAATAACTCAACATTTGCTGATGGTGCATGGAATTGAAGAGTTCATTCAGATTCAAGCTCACTCATGAATATATAAAACAATTATCAGGTTTCAGTACTCACCTGTAACACCAATCTTTCTCAGCATGTTCTGTAGTGCTGAAAACAAAACCGACAGTTCGGTAAGAATCTATTTAATCTTTAGCGTTTTGCACAAAACAAGAAATGTTGCGAAAGGAAGTCAGCAATAAGCTAGCCAGAATTAATAGCGTGTGTAAGAATCTACAGTTTCTGGCCAAATATGAGGCAAACTCCCGGGACTCGTCGTGGGTGTGTGTTTATGTGTGTGTGTGTGTGTGTGTGTGTGTGTGTGTGTGTGTGTGTGACTTTTTAAGAGATTTAATCACCTAAAACCGGTCATTTAAGTCACTTAAAAAGGTGTGAATCGTATGTGTGTGTGTGTGTGTGTGTGTGTGTGTGTGTGTGTGTGCAGTGTGTGTGTGTGTGTGTGCGTGTGTGCGTGTGTGTGCGCGTCTGTGTGTGCAGTGTGTGTGTGTGTGCGTGTGTGTGCGTGTGTGTGCGTATGTGTGTGTGCGTGTGTGTGTGTGCGTGTATGTGTGTGTCTGTGCAGTGTGTGTGTGTGTGTGTGCGTGTGTGTGTATGTGTGTGTGTGCGTGTGTGTGTGTGTGTGTGTGTGCAGTATCTGTGTGTGTGTGTGCGTGTGTGTGTGTGTGTGTGTGCGTGTGTGTGTGTGCAGTGTGTGTGTGTGTGTGTGTGTGTGCGTGTGTGTGTGTATGTGTGTGTGCGTGTGTGTGCAGTGTGTGTGTGTGTGTGCGTGTGTGTGTGTGCGTGTGTGTGTGTGTGTGTGTGAGAGAGAGAGAGAGAGAGAGAGAGAGAGAGAGAGAGAGAGAGAGGGAGATGGAGGGAGAGGGAGAGGGAGAGGGAGAATTCATCGTCTGTATATTTTATTTCGGCGATTGTCTCTCAATCTGGGGGTCTGTCTGCTTCGCGCATCATCCCTGTTTCTACCTTCGGAGGTAGAGAACGGCGTGATCGTGTTTCTATTAATTTTGTACGTTCTGACAAGTTTGGTTTTTTTATACACTCGTTTTCCTGGATCTGAGCGGACCTGAGAAGGCGAGAATTTATTGCAGTTTTTATTTGGCTTGGGAAAGTGGCTGTGAACCGGCTTTTTGTAACTACTGTGCTAATAATGACAATCACAAAGTAGCATCAGTTAAGAAGATCCAAAGATATAAATCTCTATCAGACTGGTCCGCCTGTCACCTTCTTGGACTATTATTATCCTTCTCGAGAATGTATTCATAGTAGTTAAAACTGTTCCAGGATTTTAATCCAGTGACAATGAAAGCATACTGTTTGTGCGAGATATGTTGGAGAATATGGGGGCCATTTGCTACATCTACCACGTTTATTGGTTGCAGCTCATGTCTGGTTGAGTGGTAACACAGATTTATACTTCCAGAATTGCTGTCTAACCAGCTGGAATTTTTCAAGACTGTTATTTTTCATTGCTTCTAAACAAGCTGGCTTGGATTTTACAGTTCTGACAGGCAGTTTTTCCATTTAGTTTCTTTCCTACATCGAGTTTCTGTGTGGATATCTTCCAGGTGGATTTGTTGGCTCTAATATGTCTTCAACCTGCTGACCTATTCGACAACGAGCATTTTATCTATTATATTCAGATTGTCAGATGATCCTTACATTGTCTATCCGTCCCTTTTCTATTCCCTATTAAACACGATCGTTTTCTAAAGTTTTAGAGCTTGAAGAAAAGTCATCGGTCTGAAGTAGGGAGACTGTTATCATGCTTCCAACCACGATCCTCACGGGAGATAGACAGAATGGACAACCAGCGTCTTTTTCTCCAGACCGGTAATGTCTAACAACACAGAACATCCTTTTAAGGTGAGCGGAATACTATTTAGGGATTATATCAGAGTTAGATGTCTTTGGTACACAGAGAGCTCCAGCGCTCTGTCGGAGTGTTGGTAGACATTAGGTTAATTTAGCGATACAGTGCGGAATAAGCCTTCAGACCCACCTAGCAGCCCCAGACAACCCGGAAATAACTCACTGATCTGACCACGGGACAACTTACAACGACCAATTAACCCGCCCTGTCCGTCTTTCGACCACAGGGCCCTGAGAAAACACATGCATTCCACGGGGAGGACGTGCATAGATAATCTCCTACAGAGGATGTCGGGGCTGCACTCCGAGCTAGCCGCTACACTGTCGTGTTGCACATGGATGAAATAGAACAACATGGATTACTATGGGCTATATAGGAGGGAATTATTAAATGGATCACGGGGTAAATTAAAAGATCGGCAAAGTATCCGTGGGCTGAAGGACATTTAAAGTACTGATTAGGTCGCCTTTGCTTGATTTCTCTATATTGTAATGAGCCCTGAGGCCCACTGTGGTGAGCCTTTGAGCATTAGGCTTCCAGAATTCTCGAGAACCTGCATTTACTAATTGCTGTCTTAACTAGAGTCGTTAACTCCTCGTGCTTTCTGGTTAATCTTGTCAAGTTAATTATGACTGGCTCAGGGCTGCTGCATTCTGTGATTATTTAAAGCGGACTCCCAATTAGCACTCATGGCGGAGTGTTTGTGTAGAGTATGATTTGACTCGCGGTCTCGCTCTGTCGTACCTCCAATTTTCTGTTGGAATATCTCTTGTTTTCGTCTATACATAGGAGTATGCCATTCCTCATCGCATGGGTTCAGTCGTGGCCAGCGCTCATCATGACAGAAGGACTGGGCGATGAATGGACCCAGCGGAAGTAAAAAAGCGGCTAGGACATTGGTCAGTTGAAGGAGCGGATGCGAATTTACATCGCGAATTTCCGTTCCAAGTGTGCTCAGCCGACTTTCCAACTGTCATTTTCGAACTTCTCCATTGTACTTTAAAGACATCGGTTCATTCGTTGCCAGCACTCATCGTGGCAATAGTTTTCTACTCATGTTAGAGTTGAATCATCTTAGAGTTGAATATTACTGCAGTGTACCAGAGATTGCAATATATATTATTGAAAAATGTTATACGTCACAATGTTTCATGTTACAGAGGGCAAATGACTGTCGAAATTATATTGAGCTCTCTTCGCCGCAACCGCATAATTGTCTTAGAATTAGGGTGGAGCAGATACTGATCTGTTTTAAATTTGCATAATGTATCTTACCTGAAACATTTTTGTCGTTTTCCTCCTCTGAAAAAAAAACATGCATTGAAATAGAATTCTTGGTCATGTGTCCTTCTCCAACTTCCTCACCCAAAGCTGTGGGAAAATGTGAACTCGTCTGTTCGTTTCGTCTCCTCTATTTGCACCGATGATACTTTTTGGAGAGTTATCAACAAACCAGAGTAGAATAAGTTTTGCATGATATATAGTCGCAGACTTCTGCAATGGGTTTGTATAAATCAAAGTGTTGTATTTATTGTTATTTTGTAGTGCTAACTAAATATGCTGTAGGCATTCTCTCCCACCACAGCATGCCTTAATCCTACTTAAAAATGGGTATATTACGTGAGCAAACATAATGTTGGACGGATTCTTTAACATCGTAATTACAGGCTGAAAGAAGATCATATGTTATGTATTTAAGGGGACCGAATTGCAGTCATCACGTGAAAGAAATAGATGGAAATGCGTACTAATGGTTCGACGGGGAGATCTTTGTGCACTTTCTCCAAGATGTGTAACTAATTCAGGTGGAATAGAAAATTTATCTCAAAAACACGAGTAAGATGTGATTTTCTGATTTTTTTACCGCAATAATCAGTAGATGTTTGGCTTTCCCATAATTTATATCGAGTTGCCCAACTCACAGCAGCATTACGTGATTTGCATCGATCATTTTTGAGTTGCGTTGAAACCGCTGTGTGATAATCTATGCTAATAGATTCTACGTTAAAATAACGAAGTCTTAGAAAGTAAAGAAGAATAATGCACATCCCAGACATCTCTGTACAGAAAATAAAGACGAGAGTTAACCATACTTATTAGATGTGTGGTTCTTTTCTGATAACTCCGTAAACAGACAAAAATAAATAGACGCCATCTACGAACCGTAAGAGCCAAAGAAACGTGAGCGAATAGAATTAAAACGTTAACTGAAGGGATAGTCAATCGAATCGAGGTAATCGAACTGGGCCCACTGGTGGCTTATATAAACGAGAGCACTCCCAGAAAGAAACAAAGTAAAGACCAATATCATGAATGCCAGACGATCTCACCCTCTTTTGTGCTCGTTTTGATTGGGAGAACAATATAACAGCTACGAGGATCGCAGCAGAATCCAGTGACTGTGTAACCTCTGTCACAGAAGCCGATGTCAGGCTATTTTTCGGGAGGGTAAACTCTCGCAAAGGGGCAAAACCCGATGGCGTACCTGGTAGGTTCTGAAAATCTGCGCCAATCAATTGACGAGGGTGTTCAAAGACATTTTCCATCTCTGACTACTGCAGTCTCAAGTTCCCAGCTGCTTTAAAAGTGCAATAATTATACCAGTGCCCAAGAAGAGCAGTGTGAGCTATCTCAACGACTATCGTCCAATAGCACTCACATTAGACATAGGGCATAGGAGCAGAATTAGACTATTTGGCCCATCGAGTCTGCTCCACCATTCAATCATGGCTCCTGCTTTTTGTCCCGCCTCTGGCTCACTCCTCGGACCTCTCCCAGTGTCAAATCAAGAACCTATCAAGCGCTGCCTTAAATACACTCAACGACCTGACTTCCACAGCTGCCTGTGGTAACAAATTCCAAAAATTCACCACCTTCTGACTGAGGAAAATTCTCCACGTCTCTGTTTTAAATGAACTCTCCTATATACTGAGTCTGTGACCTTGTCTCCGAGACTCCTCAACCATGGGAAATATTATAGTCACATCCACTCGACTTAAGCCCTTCAACATTCGGCAGATTTTAATCAGATCCACTCTCATCCTTCTAATACGTCTTTCCTTAGATAAGGAGACCAAAGCTGTTCACAACACTCAAGTGCGGACCACCAATGTGCAATAAAGCCTCCGCATCTATCTCTGCTCTGGGACTCTAGAACGCTTGAAAAGAATGCATACATTGCATTTTCCTTCTTCAGCACCGACTCTACCTGCAATTTAACCTTCAGGGTGTGCTGCACAAGGACTCCCATGTCCCCTAGCATTTCAGATTTTTAGAATTTCTCTCCGTTCAGAAAATAGTCTGAATATTTATTTCTACTACCAAAGTGCATGACGAACATTGTATTTCATTTACCACTCTCTTGCCCATTCTCCGTGTTACGTACCCCGTAACTGGGTTGCCAAACCAGCAGAAATGGATCAATCAGTTGGAGTCTGGATTACTGGAACTAAGAAAGTTTTATTAAAGAAATAAGCAACACAGTATTCTAATAGTAAGGATATAAATGCAACAGGTTAGCAATGAATAAACACACATGTACACAAAACTAGGATAATAGGATCAATCAAGCTCTATCGTCGTCTAGGGGTAAATGACCAGTTTCACAGTGACAGAGTTCAGTTTAGTTCAGTTCGCAGTAATCGCCGTCGCCGTGGGAGAGAGAGAGAGCGCGCGAATGAATATTCAAATCGGATTCCAAACAGACCTTCGATATTCCTCACAGTCAGCTTTCGGGAGAGCCCTTTGTAATGTCTTCTGAGGTCACCGACTGTGACCCCTCCGTTTCAGATACGATCGTTCTTCCGCGGTGAACCCAGCACCCAGGCAAGGGTGGACACACACACCAGGTTCCCGCCGATCCGTACCTTTCTACCCTGTGCGTCTCTGGCTGGCCCGCGATCAGACCTCCAACAACTCCCACCGACTTGTGGGAGGCGCACCACTTCCAGGGTCTCGTTACCTCGTGGTGTCGTGTGTGTGTTGCCTTAGCGAACCTATCCCTTTTTATCCCCCTGCTGGGGTATCGCCTGTCCATCACACTTCAAACAGTTCAGGGATCAAAAAGGAGCCGATGTTGACAGTTCTCAGACCGGTGTCTCCTTCCGTTAAACTCTCTCGTCTCTTCATTAACATTTCCAAATGCTGCTCCATTGTCTTCCTTATCTCTCTTTCACCTGAAGACAGGTGGCATATCAACTGTTGATCCCACTGGTGCCAGCACAGGACAGTTAACATCTTAATCTATGTGTACTTTTTGTAACTCTCTTTCGACACATCCGAATCTAAGTTCTCCTGCAGCCTTCCGGTTTCCTCAATACTACCTGCCTGTCCACCAATCGTCCTATCATCTGCAAACTTAGCAACAAAGCCATCCAGTCTATCATCTAAGTCATTGATATACAGCATAAAAATAAGCGGTCCTAACACCGACTGCTGCGGAACACCTGTAGTCACTGGCAGCCAACCAGAGAAAGATCATTTTATTCCCAATCGCTGCCTCCTACTAATCAACCAATGCTAACTCTGCCAGTAACTTCCCTGTAATATCAAGTGCTCTTAACTCCGTAAACAGCCCCATGTGTGGCACCTTGTCCAAACATTCTAAAAGTCCAAATATACAATATCAACTGCATCCCTTTTATCACGTCTACGGTGACGAAGTGCTTTGAGAGGTTGGGCTTGGCTAGATTCAGCTCCTGCCCGAAGAAGAATCTGTAGCCACTGCAATTTGCCTATCGCCACAATAGGTCTATGGCAGACGTGATCTCAATGGCTCTCCGCGAGGCCTTGGATCACCTGGACTATAAAAATACCTATGATAGGGTGCTGTGTATTGCCTATAGTTCAGCGTTCACCACTATCTGTCCTACATCCCTGATCGCAAAGCTAAAAAACCTGGGTATCTGTACCTCCCTCTGCAATGGATCCTCGACTTCCTCAGGGGAAGACCACAATCTGTGAGGGTTGGTAATAACCATAAGAGTATAAATCCATAAGACATAGGAACAGAATTACTATATTTGTGCCCATAGAGACTGCTCTGCCGTTCAATCATGGCTTCCCTTTCCCCCTTCCTCAGTACCCCTCCTGGTCTTATCCCCGTAAACTTTGACCTCCACCTAGCTGAAAATCAACACTGGCACACCGCAGGGATGAATCCTTAGCCTACTGTCTCTACACCCATGCTCAAAGGCCATCTATAAATGTGCTGATGATACAGCCATTGTTGGCGGAATATCAGATGGTGAGGACAGGGCGTACAGGAGCGAGATATACATGCTAGTTGACTGGTAACGCAGTAACAACATCGCACTCAGCGTCAGTAGAGCAAAGAGCTGATAGTGAACTTCAGAAAGGATAGGACGAGGAAAGACAAACCAGTCTTCGTGGAGAGATCAGAGCTGCAGAGAGTGAGCAATTTCAAGTCTCTGGGTGTTAATATCTCTGAGGACCTAACCGGGACCCAACATATCCATAGAGCTATAAAGAGACAGGACATCGGCTATATTTCATGAGGAGTTTCAGAAGATTTCTCATGTCACCTAAAACGCTCGACAATTTCTGCTGATATGCAGCGGAGAGAATTCTGAAAGTCTGCATCTCCGTCTGGTATGCGGGCGGGGGGGCGGGAGGGGGTTGGGTGGAGGTGGCTTTTGCTTAGGATCGTAATAAATTACAGAGAGTTGTAGAATTAGTCAGCTCCATCGTGAGTACTAGCCTCCGTAATATTAAAGGCATCCTCAAGGAACGGTATCTGAAGATATTAAGGATCACCCTGCCCTCACCCTCCACAGCCTAGGGCATGGCCTTCTCTCATCGTTACTATCAGGTTGGAGGAAGAGAAGCATGAGTCCTATCAGAGGTTACAGCGGGACATTGATGGGATGCAAAACTGGGTTGAGAAGTGGCAGATCAGTGTGAGGTGGTTAATTTTGGTAGGTCAAATATGATGACAGAACAGAGCATTAATGGTAAGACTCTTGGCAGTTTGGAGGATCAGAGGGATCTTGGGCACACGAGAGGACACAATTTTAAGGTGCTTGGAAGTAGGTACAGAGGAGATATCAGGGGTGGGTTTTTTTGCACAGAGAGTGGTGAGTGCGTGCTGTTACGTACCCCGTAACTGGGTTGCCAAACCAGCAGAAATGGATCACTCAGTTGGAGTCTGGATTACTAGAACTAAGAAAGTTTTATTAAAGAAACAAGCAACACAGTACTCTAATCAAAAGGATAATGAATGCAACAGTTCAGCAATGATAAACACACATGTGCACAGAATTAAGATAATAGGATCAATCAAGCTCTATCGTTGTCTAGGGGTAAATGACCAGTTTCAAAATGACGCAAAGTTCAGTTCAATTTAGTTCAGTTCAGTTCGCAGTAATCGCTGCCGTGGCAATGGACAGTGGGGGGAAGGAGAGAGAGAGCAAAAACGAATGAATATTCAAGGCTTTACAGACCTTCGCAGTCAGCTTTCGGGCGCGTCCTTTGAAATGTCATCTGAGGTCACCGACCGTGACCCCTCCGTTTCCAGATACGATCGTTTCCCTGCGCTGAACCTGGCACCCAGGCAAGGGTGGACACACACCAGGTTCCCGCCGATCGTGCCTTTCCACCCTGTGCGTTTAAGGCCCGGTACTTCCCACTGGTGTGAGAGGCGCACCGCTTCCAGGGTCTCGTTACCTCGGGTGTCGTGTGTGTCCTGCCTTAGCGAACCTGTCCCTTTTTATCCCCCTGCTGGGGTTTCGCCTGTCCATCACTTCAAATAGTTCAGGGTTCAAAGGGGGAGCCGCTCTTGACAGCTCTCCTTCCTTCATTAACATCTCCACATGCTGCCCCATTGTTTTCCTTATCTCTCTCTCTCCTGAAGACAGGTGGCAGACCAACTGCTGATTCCACTGGTGCCAGCACAGGACAGCTACATCGTAATCTATGTGTATTCTTGTTACAATTCCCCCCTTCAATGATTTTTACCGGGGGGTAAAAATTACAAACATGAATACATTATTTGATACACACACAAATATACATCTTTATCAGCTATTTGGCTAATACAGCGAGTTTGAAGTTGTCAGCACCTGACAGACAGTCAGCTATCACATTTTCTGTTCCTTTTATATGTGTTATTAATAATCCCTTAGACCAGGCTCCAACTTAGCAAACTTCATAGTGGCCAAAAACACTGATCAACTGCGATCAATGTAACCTCTCAGTTGGTTTTGTCCCGGACCACAATAACAAGGGTCGTCCCATTCCGACTTAATTTTCTCTCGCAAGGGCTTAGTAGGAGGGGGAGGGGTAGTAACCGCAGGGTTATTGCAAAACTTCCTACAGTACCCCACCATCTCCAAGAGCCTTCTGAGGGCCCTCTTGTCTGTCGGGGTTGGGATGTCAGATATAGCCTGCACTGTAGCTTGCATCACTGCCAGCTGCCCCTGTGTCACCACACTTCCCAGGTAAGTGACCCTCGTGTGGCCGAACTCATTTTTTTCAAGGTTCACTATCAAGCTGGCTTCAGACAGCCGTATTACATCGCCAATACACACCTCTGTGTTCGTCAGTCCTTTAGTCACTGAATTACGAATTCTATATGGATGTTGCTCGCTAGGCTGACCTATTATAACAAACGCCACCCAATGTCCCAGTTCTTTGCATCGCCTCGGGACAATCAAACACACGGGTGCGAGTCGCTTAATTACTTTTCCTAAAGAGTCGCTTTGTTCGGGGATTAAGGGAGAGACCTTATCAGCTGACTTGGCCAAAACAATAGCCTTCTCCCATCTGGTCGATACCATACTCATCTTTTCAAAATGTTTTTTTTCTCTTATCGGGGGGACCCTAGCTTCATTGATTTCCGCGCTAACACCGACTAAGTTTGTTAGCATATCAAAAGCCTGTGACCGTCTCAGTTCGCGTCGGTCATAATCAATAACATCCTTCCCCCTCAGCAGCCGGTAAACCTCTTTCATAATTCCATCAACTGTTTCCTCCAGCACCGCAAAATGTCCACCGGGGGGTACCTTGGGGGCCAGGTTAAAAATCTCATCCCCATAACTCTTTTGCATCAACCCCCATTCCTCATCTGCGGGTACTGTACTGGGTTTCCCTTTCTTCCTTAGCACTTCCTCCTCCACACAATAGCCTACTAGTTCCCTTGTCAAGTCTGTGTCAGAGAGAGCTGTCTCTGCCAAAACCATCAGACCCTCGTCTCGCTCCTGCGTCCGCGCAAATTCTTTCCTGGCTACTGCTACGTCTGTCCCAGCTCCCTCACTACCTCTTGTTTCACTACACTCCTTCTTTTCACTTTCTACCCCCTTCTCGTACAAGGCTGGCAGAAACGTCTCAGCTAAATTTACTACCGCGGTTCCGTGATGAACCTGTGAGTCCATGGGCGGGGCATCAATGCTGGCAGTCTGACCTGTCAATCTCACGGCTGGGAACACGATTCCCCCGGCGACGTCATTACCGAGCAAGACTTCCACGCCTTTCATCGGTAATTCGGACCTCACCCCGATCGTGACTAGTCCAGAGACCAGGTTGCTTTCTAAGTGTACCTGGTGCAAAGGGACTGTCTCTGTCCCTTCTCCAATACCTTTGACCTTGACCTTCCCAGTCTGGGTCTCTGAGCTAAACTCTAATACACTCTTCAGTATTAGTGATTGACACGTTCCCGTGTCTCTCCAGATCCGCACTGGAACTGGTTTTAACCCCTCCTTCACTGACACCACTGACACCGAGATAAACTTCTCGCGCCCTTCCTGAACTTTGGCAGACCTTTCCTTCCCTAGCGGTTCGTTTACCAGCTCGATACAGCCAGCCAAAATCGCCGTTTTTCCTTTTCCCGTCTCCTTCTTTTGGGCAAAGCACCTGGACGCAAAGTGTCCGACTTTCCCGCAATTATAACAGACGACCCGAGGAGACTTCCTACCAGACTGCTCCCGGTCTACCCTATCCTTCTCACTAGTCCCCGGCTTACTTTCTGACTTTTCTAGCGGACTCTCCCCGCCGTCCTGACTACCCTTCTGGTAGCCTTTACTCGGGGCAAACTTCATTTTATGCGTCAACGCATACTCATCCGCTAACTTAGCAGTTGCGGCTAACGTGGCTGCCTCTTTTTCATCTAGGTAGGGTCTCATACCCTCAGGGACACAGTCTTTAAACTGCTCAATCAGGATCAGCTGTAGCAGTCTGTCATAATCCCCCTCTACCCCCTTCGAGGCGCACCAACGCTCACAATATGTCTGCATCTCACGCGCAAACTCTAAATACGTGCGGTCCCACTGCTTCCTCGCATTCCGGAACCTCTGCCGATATGCCTCTGGGACCAACTCATAAATCCTGAGGGTGGCCTCTTTCACCACCTCATACCTCTGGGCATCTTCCGCGGACAAAGCTGAGTAAGCTTCTTGGGCTTTCCCTTTCAGTACACTCTGAAGCAAAACAGCCCACTTACCCCTCGGCCAGTCCTGACTTATAGCCACTTTTTCGAAATGGAGAAAGTACCGATCCACGTCTTTATCGTCAGATGGGGGAACCAGCCTAACCTCCTGGGTCGCCCGGAACCCTCCACCTTGTTTCGGCACGAGCCCCTGCTCTGCCCTTATCTTTAACTTCTCCAGCTCGAATTCCCTTTCCCTCTGTTTCTCCTCTCGCTCCAGCTCTCTCTCTCTCTCTCTCTCTCTTGCCTTTCTAACTCTCTGTGCTTCTCTTCTCGCTCCAACTGTCTATCCCTCTCTTTCTCTTCTCGCTCCAACTGCCTTACCCGGAACTCGTGCTCGAGTCTCGGTTTTTCAAGCTGCACCTGTACTGCGTCTCCGGCAGGTTTTTCAATAGACACCACCTCCAGCTCGCCTTGGGGAAACACACCTTTAGATACATAGTGCTCTACGATAGCTCTGTGTATCTCCTCGCTCCTCATTGTCGACTTCCCCTTAGCAAGATTCAACCGTTTGGCCACAGCTACCAATTCCGATTTCCTGGCATCCTCTAATGCCTCCAAGGTCGGCGCCTTTATAATTTCCTCAGCCTCCATTTCTGCTGTTTGTCTTTTCTTTCTTTCGGGAATTTTGACCCAATCAATTTATTCCGTCGCAAATTTAGCGTTCAAAATCGCGGACGAGAACCCACTTATGTTAGGTACCCCGTAACTGGGTTGCCAAACCAGCAGAAATGGATCACTCAGTTGGAGTCTGGATTACTAGAACTAAGAAAGTTTTATTGAAGAAACAAGCAACACAGTACTCTAATCAAAAGGTAATGAATGCAAGAGTTCAGCAATGATAAACACACATGTGCATAGAATTAAGATAACAGGATCAATCAAGCTCTATCGTTGTCTAGGGGTAAATGACCAGTTTCAAAATGACGCAAAGTTCAGTTCAATTTAGTTCAGTTCAGTTCGCAGTAGTCGCTGCCGTAGCGATGGACAGTGGGGGGGGGGGGGGGGAGGAGAGAGAGAGCAAAATCGAATGAATATTCAAGGTTTCCAGACAGACCTTCGCAGTCAGCTTTCGGGCGAGTCTTTTGTGATGTCATCTGAGGTCACCGACCGTGACCCCTCCGTTTCCAGATACGATCGTTTCCCTGCGTTGAACCTGGCACCCAGGCAAGGGTGGACACACACCAGGTTCCCGCTGATCGTGCCTTTCCACCCTGTGCGTTTATGGCCTGGTACCTCCCACCGACTTGTGAGAGGCGCACCGCTTCCAGGGTCTCGTTACCTCGGGTGTCGTGTGTGTCCTGCCTTAGCAAACCTGTCCCTTTTTATCCCCCTGCTGGGGTATCGCCTGTCCATCACATCAAACAGTTCAGGGTTCAAAGGGGGAGCCGCTCTTGACAGCTCTCCTTCCTTCATTAACATCTCCACATGCTGCTCCATTGTTTTCCTTATCTCTCTCTCTCTCCTGAAGACAGGTAGCAGACCAACCGCTGATTCCACTGGTGCCAGCACAAGATAGCTACATCGAAATCTATGTGTATTCTTGTCACAGTGGAAAGGGCTGCCGGCGACGGTGGTGGAGGCGGATACGATAGGATTTTTTAAGAGACCACTGGATAGGTACATGGAGCTCAGAAAATTAGAGGGCTATGGGTAACCCTAGGTAATTTCTAAGGTGAGGACATGTTCGGCACAGCTTTGTGGGCCGAAGGGTCTGTATTGTGCTGTAGCCTTTCTATATTTCTATGTTTCTACGTTTCAGACTCAGCGTTTTAGGAACAGCTTTTTCTCCTGTGCCATCCAATTTCTGAACCCATGAACACGACCTCGCTAGTTTTTTTAATTGTTTGTTTGCTCTTCCTGTGTAATTGAACTATTTAATGTACAAATATATCCCTACTCTAATTCGCTGTTTTGAATCAATATTCATCATACGTTGCACTGTACTGCTGCCGTAAAATTAAGAAATGTCACGATACAGCCCAGTGATATTAAACCTGATTCTGATTCTCACAAACATCAACAAATGTGTACTGAGGATGTCATGTCGACTGGTGATGAAAAATCTGCAAGCTAACTGCCAAGCTCGTCCAGCGTCACAAAAACAGACGGAAACAATGCCGATTGCGGACGGACGCATCGGACTTCACGCAGGAAACATGACTGCAATTCAGGGAAACAACTGCGTTTAAGGAAACGGGGTTTTAATCTCCCAATACCGACAATCTTGCTGACCAGCATCAGTCTGTGGTGAATAAAATCGATGATCTCAGAGCTAGGGCACTGAAACAGAGGGACATTAGGACCGCGTGTGTCCTTTGTTTCATGGAATCCTGGTTAATCCCTTCTGTACCGCATGAAGCGATTCAGATCGACGGATTTGCTATACACCGTCAGGATAGATCTTTAGAGTAGCTCAGAAACAGAGGTGGAGGAGTATGCCTGATGATCAACTCTTCTGGTGCGCAAATATATTAGTGCTGTCCCAATTCTGCTCACCAGACCTGGAATATTTAGCAGTTAACTGCCGTCCATTTTGCCTACCTCAGGATATTTCGGGATCATTTTGGTCATGGTATACATTCTACCTGAGCAATGGGATCAAAATGCACAAAACAGCGCACCCTAACGTCTTCGCTATTGTTTTTGTGGATTTTAACTAGGTCTGAAAAAAATCACTAAGCAATTTCCATCAATAGATCACTTGCAATACCAGAGGAAACAACACACTGGACCATTGCTACACCAGCATCAACAATACCTACCGTGCTGTTCCACGCCCTTACTTCAGGAAGTCTGATCATCTAGCTGTACTTCTACTCCCTGATTATAGGCAGAGACTGAAGACTGCAGCACCAGTAGGAAAAACCAAGAAGATATGGACAAGAGAAACACAGAAACGCTTACAGGACTGATTTGAATCAGTGGGCTGGACTGTATTCATAGTTTCATCTTCGAACCTGGATGAGTATGTTGCAGTTGTTACCAACTTCATTAAAATCTGTGTGGATCAGTGTGTGCCCACGAAGACTTACTGTACATTCCCAAACCAAAAGCCATGGATGAACCAGGAGGTACATCGTCTGCTGAAGGCTAGATCTGTGGCATTCAAGTCTGGCGACCCCGGTCTGTACCAGAAAACCAAGCATGATTTGCCGAGGGCTATTTCAAGGGCAAAAAGACAATTTCGAACGATTTGTGTGGCGACATCGGATGTACAACTCTGGCAGGGTTTGCAAGACATTACTTCCTACAAAGCTAAACTCAATACTATGAATGGCAGCGACGTTTCACTACCAGATGAAGTCAGCGCCTTCTATGTCCACTTTGAAAGGGAGAATATAACTACAGCTGTGATTATCCCTGCTGCACCCGGTGACCCTGTGATCTCTGTCTCAGAGGCTGATGTTAGCTTGTCTTGAAAGAGGGTGAACCCTCGCAAGGCGGAAGGTACCGATGGAGTACCTGGTAAGGCTCTGAAAAGTTGTGCCAAGCAACTGTCGGCATTATTTAAGGACATATTCAACCTCTCACTGCTACGGGCGGAAGTTCCCACTTGCTTCAAAAAGGCAACAATTGCACTAGTGCCTAAGAAGAATAATTTGAGCTGCCTTAATGAATATCGCCTTGTAGCATTCACATTGACAGTGATTAAATGCTTTGAGAGGTTGGTCATGACTAGACGGAACTCCTGCCTCAGCAAGGATCTGGACCCATTGCAATTTGCCTATCGCCACAATAGGTCTACCGCAGATGCAATCTCAATGGCTCTTCACCCGGCCTTAGACCACCAGGAGAATACAAACACCTATGTCAAGATGTTCTTCATCGACTACAGCTCAGCATTTAGTACCATCATTCCCACAATCCTGATTCAGAACTTAAAGAACCTAGGTCTCTGTATCTCCCTCTGCAATGCTTCCTCGTCTTCCTAACCGGAAGGGCACAATTTGTGCGGATTGGTGATAACATTTCCTCCTCGCTGACGATCAACTCTGGTGCTCCTCAGGGCTGTGTGCTCAGCCTACTGCTCTACTCGCCCTATACCCATGACTGTGTGACTAGATATAGCTCAAATACCATCTATAAATTTGCTGATGATACTTGATATTATCCTTTTTGGTAGAATGGAGATGAGAGGGCATACAGGAGCGAAATATGCCAACTCATGGAGTGGTGTCGCATCAACAACCTGGCACTCAACGTCAGTAAGACGAAAGAGCTGATTGTGAACTTCAGGAAGGGTAAGACGAAGGAACACATATCAATCCTCAACGAGGGATCAGAAGTGGAGAACGTGAGCATTTTCTCGGTGTTGGGTGTCAAGATCTCTGAGGATTTAACCTGGTCCCAACATATCGATGTAGTTATAAAGCGGCTATACTCTATTTGGAGTTTGAAGAGGTTTGGCATGTCAAGAAATACACTCAATAACTCCTATAGTTGTACTGTGGAGAATATTCTGACAGGCTACATCACTTTCTGGTTGAAGCGTCTCCATCTTAGATACTAGCCTACAAAGAACCAGACAATCATCAAGGAGCAGCGTCTCAAAAGGCAACGTCCATTATTAAGGACCTCCAGTACCCAGAGCATGCCCTTTCTTCACTGTTACCGTTAGGTAGGAGGTACAGAAGCCTGAAGACACACACACAGCAATTTAGAAACAGCTTCTTCCCCTCTGCCATCCGATTCCAAAATGGACATTGAACCCGTGAACACTACTTCACTTTTTAATATATAATATTTCTCTTTTTGCACGGTTTTTAATCTATTCAATATACGTATATGGTAATGGTTTGGTTGATTGATTGATTGATTGATTATTTTATTTATTTTTTTCCTCTTCTATATTATGTATTGCACTGAACTGCTGCTACTAAGTTAACACATTTCACGACACATGCCGGCGATAATAAACCTGATTCTAATTCTGAAATATCTCTCCATTCAGCAAACTGCCTTGCATCGCATCGGTCCTAATCTTTGGGACTGTTTTGCCGTCTGCAGTTTGTCAGAGAACTTACTAGAGTCAATCACACTATTCTCATGGAGACGTTTGGTAATTTCTTCCATAAATACCTAAATCAGTATGAGTCGCCCATTCACTCAAAGAATGCCGAGTATCTGTGATCAATCCTCACCTTTCGAAGTGCGTTAATCCCGATCTTCAGAGCAATCTTTTCGGGTCCTTTAGCTCCCATTGATACTCGGTTCTCCTGCCAATGGCTACCTGGCCAATATTGCTGCTCTTCTCGATTAATCGTTTCTCTTCCATGGTTTGAAATTTTATCTCAAGCTCATAGAAATGTCTTTATGTGCTCTAAGTAATAATCCACAGAATGTATTGCTCTAGCTTAACAAATTCTCAATATCGTCACAGACCTTTCAAAGAGGCATGCACGTTGTGAACCTTCGTGTACTTACTGCAGTTTTGCAACTCTTTTTTGTAATCTAACGGAAGAAAAAATACATAAACAGGATGGAAATAACCGGAATATTAGAATAATCCTCCAGGTTAGTATTTACTGACGATGCTTAAAATCGAATATGTGTTCGGATTGAGGAAAAGTTTATCATCAGACGTGACAGTAAACGGCAGAGAATACACATGACTCCTACTTCCAATTTCGTGCATGGATTTTCTTTGGCCTTTATAGATCCACATTCAGACATTTTAACGGCTCAAACTTCACTTGTTACAAGAGTGACCAGCTACTTCAACTTTACAGTAGAAAAAATAGATTTCATATCATAAGTACAAATCCAATACAAATCAAAATGTCCATGCACGCTTTCTTGTGAATGCAGATGAGAAACGTCGAAGTTAAACGTCATGGTGTTTTGATCTTTTCAATTTTCTTTTGAGCTGGATTTTTTCCCAATGTAACAGATTTCATGTTGACAATATCATATACAACTTTGCCACTGAAACATGGCTATCACGCCCAATTTCTTTCTTCATAATAAAATTCACCATCTTTGGGACATAAACTATAAAGTCACCATGGTCGCTTATATAGAATTGATTTTTAAAGGGCAGGGCCCTTCAGTATATCCATTATCGTCTGCGTAGCTGAAAATTTATTCTGTATTTTATCTTTACATTCCCTTTCTTGTCTGCGTTCTGATACAGAAAACAGCAACAAGGGGAACATCAAGTAAGGAAATAATGCAAACGGCGAGAATCAGAGAAAAAAGACCGTAGTTAATGTTTCAGGCCGAAGAAGAGTCTGAGAACCTGCTTCGGCCCGTAAACAATCGCTTAGTTTTTCTTCTCCCCGGTGATGCCTGTCCTGTCTTATCTTTCCAACATTTCTAATTTACGTGTGTGGATTTCTGATACTGCAGAAAATAATTATTGCAGCTAACACCTTGAATGTATAAATTCTCTACGATGATTAATTTGTTTTAGAAAGAAAAATCGTTTACTCATACCACCATCTGGAAAACTGTTTTCATTATATATCGTGAAAACTGATTTCACGTGAAATTTGCTGATCATATCGCATACTGATTTAATCTAAAACTGTACGATTCTTACCTTTCTCTTTCTGGTCTTGATCGTGTTCTGTAATACAGATAGCAAGTTGGAACTTACACCCTTCTATCTGTCACAAATGCAAAAGACGTACCAACAAGAATCCACAGCATATGCAAAGGAGAATAATTTTAGTTTGACCATATGATAATAAGCATGCCAGTATAATTTCCGCAGGGCCCTGGAATTCTTCCTTTTTGGGCAGGTCATGATTCTTTGTAGGCACCCTTTAAGTATTATATTGGTGCTTGATTGGAAGGGGAGACTGTCAGGGATGACGGCAGAACAGCAAATGTTGGTGTTTCTGGGGGGAGTTCCGGAAGGCACAGGAAAGATACATCCCAAATAAGAAGACGTATTCTGAACGGCGGATGTGGTAACCATGTCAAAGACAGCATAAAAGCAAAAGATAGGCCATATAATGTTTCAAAAATAACCAGGAAGGTAGAAGATTAGGGATTTTCTGAAAACCACTGAAGACAAATATAAACCCATTAACAGAGAAATGTAAAATATGAAGGTAAGAGAGCCTAAAACATGGAAGAGGATACAAAGCTGTTTATTCTTTTAGATATATGACGAATAAATGAGAGACGAGGGTGGAAGTCGGATCGCTGACAAATGACGTTATAGAGGTAGTAATAGGCGTCAACGAAATGGCGAATGCACTGAATAAGTATCTTGCGGCAGTCTTAACTGTTGAAGACACCAGCAGAATGGCTGGCAAGCGAGAGTGAAAGGGGGTAGAAATGAGTATCGTTGATATTATTAAGGAGAAGTTGCTTGGGAAACTGAAAAGTCTGAAGGTAGAGAGGTCACCTGGACAAGATGCACTACACCCGAGAGTTCTGAAAGACAGAGGAAGATACTGTAGAGGTATTAGTAATGATTTTTAAAGTATCACTAGATTCTGGAATGGTTTCACAGAACAGGTAAATTGTAAATGTCACTCCGCTCGTTAAGAATGGAGAGAGTCGGAAGAAAATGAATTATAGATCTGTTAACTACCGACAGTGTTGTAAAGATATTGGACTCTTTGTTAAGGATGTGAGTTCGAGGTACTTGGTGAAATATGATAAAATAGGCTAAGGTCAGCATGGTTTTCTCAAGAAAAATTCTTGTTTGATAAATATATTGGATTTTTTTTGAGGAAATAACAGGCAAAATAGCCAAAGTAGAGTCAGTAGATGTCCCTTACACGGATTTCCAGAATTCTTCTGTCAAGGTGCCACGCAAGAGGTTGGTTTACAATTCTACCATAGTATTACAGGAAAGGTGCTATCTCAGAAAACCACAGAAGGCAAATAGATGACTGACAAGAGAGAAAACGTGAAAATAAAGGTCCCTTTTCCGGTTGGTTGTCGGTGACTAATGGTGTGCTGCAAAGGTCGGTGTTGGGTTCACTTCTTTTCACGTCGTGTATAAGTGATATGACTAAGGATTAATAAGGGAATTGATGGCTTGGCTTTGTGGCTAAGTTTGTGGATACTAAGATAGTTGGGGGGGGTCAAGAAGTGGTGTGGTTGTGGAAGGGTTTAGACAGTTAGTGGGAATGGGCAAAAAGAGGCAGATTCAATATAGCGTAGTGGAGTTCAAGGCCATGCACTTTTCCAGAAGAAATAAAGGGGTGGATTATTTTGTACATGGGGAGAAAATTCAAAAATCAGAGGTGAAAAGGGACAAATTTCCTCGTGCAGGATTCCCTAAAGGCTAACTTGGAGGTTGAGTCATTGATAAGGAAGGCACATGCAATGTTAGCAGTCATTTCGATAGGAATAGAATACAAAAGCAAGGATGTAATAATAAGGCTTAATAAGGCATTGGTCAGACTGCGCGGAGGATATGAGCAGTGCTAGATCTCTTATCTCAGAAAAGCGGTGCTGGCATTGGAGAGGGTCCAGAGGGCTTTCACGAGAATGAGGAGCGTTTGTTGGCTCTGTGTCTGTACCGGCTGCAGTTTAGAAGAATGAGAGGGCGGGGGGATCTTAATATCGAATATTAAAGGGCCAAAGTAGACTAGAGAGTGTATTATCTACAGTGAGGTTTCCCGGACCAGACATTGGTGAATCTGTGGAACTCATTGCCATAGACAGGTAAACAGGTTCGTTCACTGGGTATATTTCAGACAGAAGTCGTAGGTTCCCGATCAATCAGGGCGTTACAGGTTATTGGGAGAAAGTAGGAGGATGGTTTTAAGAGGGGCAGCATATCAGCCATGATGGAATGACGGAGCAGGCTAATTGTGCTCCCATGTCTTATGCTCTTATGGTCTATTTATTGAAATACAGTCTGTGCAATGTTGGAATATATCCTGACACTGTGATCTGAAGTCACCCAAGGCGATTATCCTGTTCATGAAGTAACTGCCATAGCAGGAGGGGCATATTTAAACCATCCTTTTAATCTGTTAAGAGTATTCGGTCTTAGCAAATTCCCTAAAATGTATTCCAAGAAGTATATAATGTTCTAAAGTAATTGAGAGGTTAATATTACCTCCATAAATAGCATCGAGCAGATTTGCTTCTCTCAGGCATTTTTCCATATTTTGTAGATAACGCCTGGGAAGGTAGGTGTATTCTCCGTTCACATAAAACATATAATATAGAACAGTTCAGTAATGTGCCCCGAATTAATTAAATGGCCAGCTAAACTAATCTCTTCTATCTACACAATGTCGCTATTCTTCCATTTTGCTCTCTTCCATCTACCTATCTAAAAGTTTGTTAACGGTCCATAATATGCCTGCCGCTCCCCACTCTCTGCTTATAAAACTTGCCCCTCATATTTCCGGTGCAATTTCTCACTCTCACCTTAAATACATGCCCTCTGGTGTTAGTCATTTCACCCGTGGAAAAAAGACACCGTCTATATTGCATTTATGCGTTTCATAATCTTATAAATCTCTATCAGATCACCCCTCAGCCTCCGTCGCTGAGAAAATACAACCCGTTTGTGTAACCTCTCGAAATACGTAGGACTTGCCCTCTAATCCATGCAGCGTTCTGCTACAACTCTTCTACACCCTCTCCGAAACCTTAACATCCTTCCTATAATGGGGCGACAGAACTATATGCAACGCTCCGAATGCGGCCTAACTAGAGTTTTAAAAAACTGACATATAACTTCCTAATATTTGAACTCAATGTCTCGACTAATAACGGCAAGACTTTGTCTTCTTAATCACCTTATCAACCGGTATAGCGACGTTCAGCGACCTATAAACCTGGATCACAAAATCTCTCTCCTCGTCAACACTGTTAAGAGTCCTGCCCTAAACAGTGCATTTTGTCTTTATTTTTGACCTACCAAGGTGTAAGATTTCATATTTGCTCCCCATCTGCCATTTCTAAACCCGTACCTCTGACTGATCTATATCCCGCAGTATTCACGAACACGTATTTTCTACAGAGTGCTGGAAAGGCGAGTTGTGTGATTTTTGACGTGAGCATGGACTGAGTAGTTACTTTTGTGGTGCCAAATAAGAAATGTATTCGACTTTGAGGCCTCCACCTCCATTCCGACGATATTTGACACTAATAACTCACTGGACGCAACAACAATTAACGACGGCGTGGAGGGAGATTGTTGGGAGAGCAGAAGGTGGCGACGCTATTGGTGATACAGGATGATCCCATGCCAAATCGTCCAGTTAGCACCCTTGACCATGTTAATTACCCGTTTCTTCCAAGGTTTGCTTAAGTTTTGACAGCTCTGCAAAGAAAGTACAATTAGAAATTTTGTTTCTGTTTTGCTTCAATTGATTGTCTCGAATGCGTAAGTCAAATCTATTTGTGAGAACAAAACATAAACCTTTTTTTTCCCGGCGGAATATACTCAAATGGCGCAAAAAATTTGAAATACTGCTTATGCGTTCTTCATAATTATATCTTATGGTTGCTTGCTTCCCATTGTCTTTCATCACTATTGTAGTTTGAAGTGCCTACTGGAAAGGCCTCCTTAAATACTTAAATAATTCCAGTTAATATAATGTGGACATAATGACAGAGTTGCAAGGATTCCAACACTGTAATCGGAGTACCTTCCACCCCGACTCCTCTGACCACCCCCCAGCCCCTCAACTGGTAGGGAGGAGGAAGAGATTATATGATAATATTATAAGATTTCCTCCTTCTGGAAATTTTGCAGGCTTGTTACGAGTATAAAAATCTTGTTTATATTCCGTTGACCGAAAGGCTAGAGGAACTGTTTCTACCTCTCTTTACTATATGACTTCCATTCTTTTATCTTTTATCCGAGGATATTTTTCATCCGTTCATTCCTCAACCAGCTGAACAAGGAAAATGTTGATCAACGGATTCATTTGCAGAACTATTTCTGTCAGGAAGAACCGTTAGCTTATGAATATTTCAGAAACTAACATACAATCGAAACCTTCATTCAAATGAAGGAGATCGCCTGACAGGAGGGCGAGGAGGAGATATGCGACTCAATTCATTTGTGTTTTAGTTGTTTTATAATTACGCCTTCAGTTTTATTTATGTCTTAGAGTCTGATTTTATTTCTTTGGTTCCAATATGTACCACAGTTTGTGCTTACCCGCCCCCCATTTTCAGGATATTGTGAACGCCTTCAGAATCATCGCTAACCCTGGCACCTGGGAGGCAAACTACCATCAGTGCTTCTTGCTCCATTCACAGAATCGTCCATCTGTGCCCTGAGTATAGAGTACCCGATTACTACTGCTATCCTCTTCAGTTCCCTACCCTTCTGAGCCACAGGGCCAGAGACAGTGCCAGTGATACGGCCGCTATTGCTTCCGCCAGTAGGTCGCCACCCCTCCCGCAACAGTACACGAAAAGGAGTACTTATTGTTGAGGGGTTGGCCACGTGGTGCTCTCCACTATCTGACATTCTTCCTTCCCTCTCATGACAATCACCCATCTCCAGTTCCTTGCGACGCTCTCTAAGAGGCTGCATCTCAAAAACCTGGTAGAAATATGGCCATCGGGAAGGCTGATAGTCATCCGGAAGTCCGAGATCAGACACCCAATACTGAACACTGGTTCTTTAGGGGAATAGGAGAATGCCCCCTATTCTCTCAAGTGTTAAATAAGAAGAAAAAAAGAAATAAGGAATAAGGAATGAGCTTGCCTACTTAACTTGCCTCCACCTGTTCTCGCCGAAGCCCTTTTGAGCCAAAGCCTTACCACTCTGATTCAGGCCACTCCCAGGATGACCGCTTCACTAGATGGTACCCCTCTTTAATGGAAACTGGGTTTTTAAAGCTCTTCACCAGACTTGCGCGCAAACGCTTCGACTGTGTCTGCACAGTTGCTCCAATCATAACCTCCCATTATAAAGCTTTTTGGTTTTTAAAGCTCTTCACCCGCCTTGCACGGGACCGCTTCTACTGCGTCAGTGCAGTACTCCAATAAAAGCCACATCCTCAACTTCCGCTGGCATCTCGTTTCACACTCGCAACTCCCTCTGAGTGAAGAAGTTGCTCCTCAGGTTCACCTTAAACATTTCACCTTTCACCCTGAACCCATGTTTTCTAGTTCTACTCTCATTCATCCTCAGCGAAAAAGTCTGTTTGCATTTACCTTATGCATACCGCTCGTAATTTTGTACATCGCTATCAAATTTCCCCTGATTCTAAATGTTCAAAGTTTCCAGGGTTCATTTTATTATCAAAGTATGTACACAGAATACATCTCTGGGAGTTGTCTTCTCCAGATCGCCATAAAATACAGAACCATAGAAGTTATTCAAAGAAAGACATGAACCCGCCCCGACTCCCGAAAAGAAAAAGAAACAAGCACTCGCAAACACCAAAATTTCCAACCCTCGCACAAACCTGACCAATCACCCACATGGACACTCGAAAACGAGAGCAGCAAACCCCAAACCTACAGCCTGCCAATCGGCAACAAGAATAAACGTACGAGAACACGAAAAAAGACATACAAACTGAAAGAGACCAATAAGAGCTACAGTTAATATGTTAGTACAGTTAATCCAATCCATAAATTCCACAATTTCGATGACATGTCCAAAAGCATTGGCTAGAGTCATCGGCCCCTCCGAGGGCAGCGAGTCGAACCAGTGGCCCCACGCTCCTGCTTCAGGTAAAATGAAGTTCTAACCTGTTCAACTTTTGCATATAACTAAGTTCACCATGTCGCGGAAACAACCTTATGAATGTTCTCTGTGCTCTTTCAATCTTATTGACGTCTTTTCTGCAAGCAAGCGGGTTTTACGCTGAAATATTTCCAGATTCGAAATATTTTATTTCCTCCGCACCGAAAGTGCTGGCAATGTGAAAAGCAAACGACAGGCAAGCCACTCCAATAGTTCTTCATTTATTTCTCAGTTTGTATT
Source organism: Mobula hypostoma (assembly GCF_963921235.1). Taxonomy (NCBI): domain Eukaryota; kingdom Metazoa; phylum Chordata; class Chondrichthyes; order Myliobatiformes; family Myliobatidae; genus Mobula; species Mobula hypostoma. The sequence goes on along the minus strand of NC_086109.1, from coordinate 48,400,513 downwards.
TTACCTGATTTCTTTTCCCCGAGGTCAGTTTCTATAAAATAGGTTAAATTAACAACGATTAACCCAGTGAAGTGAATACAAAGTTCAAATGATTAAGCGAATTATGCTTTCGGCATGAAATTCAGAATGAAAATAACAATTCTCGGAAGAAAATGTCTTATGCAGAAGTCTTACATATAAATAGCTAATATTGCTTCAAACTTACTACATTGTTCCGTAAATCTGTCAAGTTCTAATCAAAATGAAACATTTAAAATAAATTAACCTTAATTAAGTCGACCAGGTTTTCGTTTGAAATGCACGCAAACGGTCAATTATTTATCTACCTATGTATTCATCCATATATTATCTATGTATCTGTATGTCTGTATTTTTGAATGTTTGTGCAGCTGAGTGTACTTTTGTATCTAACTGGAGACTCAATAATACGCAGTTCATTTAGTATTATATGTAATAAACATTGGATGCAAGTCCGTACTTTTGTGAAGAAACACGATCTTCCCTGCAGGTAGTAACCAAAGTTGCACACTATATTCCAACGTAGCCCACGCCAACGTATTATAAAACTGGAACATAACATCCTATCTCCTGTGCTGCATACCTTGATTTATGAAAGTCAATATGCCTGAAGCTTTCATTACAACCTAAATATCATGAAATTGATGCCGCTTTGCCTCACTTCTATAGACCTGCGTCCGTATCCTGAATAAATAAAGATGGATAAAAAATATTTAAGATCTTCCCCATATGTTATAGTTCCACGCATGAATTACCATTCTGGTCTTCTAGAGGACCAATTTTGTCCCTTGAAACTCTTTTGCTCTTAACATAACTATAGAATCTCTTAGGATTTTCCTTTACTTGCCTGCTGGAGCAACTTCATGCCTTTCTTAGCCCTCCTGGTATCTTTGTTAAGTCCTCTCTTGGATTTCTTATACTCCATAAGCACCTCATTTGTTACTACCTGCCTATACCTGCTATTCACCTACATTTTTCTCTTAGCGTGGGCCTCAATATCTCATGACAGCCAAGGTTCCGTACATTTGTTACCTTTATCTTTTATTTTGACAGGCACGTATAAGCTTTGTTTTGTCAGAAATTTGTTTTCAAAGGCTTCTAACTTGTCAGGTAGATCCTGCCAGAAAGCAGCCAGTCCCAATCCACACCTGCTGGAGTATTTCTGATACAATGAAGATTAGCCTTTCTGCAATTCAGAATCTTAACTAGCAGAACAAATCTATCTTTTGCATAATTACTTTGAAACTAATGGCGTTATGGCCATTCGATGCAAATTGTACCCGACGCAAACTTCTGTCACCTCCCGTCTCGTTCCCTAATAGCAGATCTACTTTTGCACGCTCTCTCGATGGGACTTCTACGTACTGATGAATAAAACTTTATCACAAGATAATGCAGCACAAAATTTAATAGTTTCTACGTAATCTAGTTAATCAGTTGATCCAGTTTGCTATGCTATTCCAATTCAAGACCTGATATTAAACAGATATTTGTTCGAGATCCTGAAAATTCAAATGAACAGACAGAAAATTGGACGGAATATCATTAAGAAACTGAAGTAACATTTTAAGTTGTTGCGTCTTCGGTAGACATGGCTTTTCTGAATGTTTAATACTTCTTTTCTCCTTGCATAATTACAAATCAGATTATTGCTGTTTTGTATGTATTTTTATCAGACTAGGATATATTCATTTACTTATTGTTTGACATTATTGTTGGTCATCATTCATTATGCAAGAAGTTCACCGAGGATCAAATGGCCAAAGGAACACCAATATCTGGACTAACACTCTTGAATCTGTCGGATCTTCTACAGAAGGTTATCTGAAATTAGAGCAGGACCTTGATGAACTGGCGAATTGGGACAAAGAATAGTTGTTAGAAATCTACTAGATCACGTTGGAGCTGCTGTATTTTGCTAAGTTAAGCTAGTGCCGAACTTTCATTGTAAATGGTAAGGTCCAAAAGGGTGTTTTCAAACAGAGAAACCGAGTGGTGCATACATACAGATCCATCAACGTGGCGACAGGAAACGAAATAGCAGTGAAGAAGGCATATCACAAACTTCATTAGTGAATTTGCTAATTGCAAGCAGAAGATACAGAAAGTGCTGGAGAAACTCGGCAAGATAGGCAACATCTATTAGAGGGAATAAACAATTGACATCAATCCTGTTTAAAGGTTTCGACCCGAAACCAAGACTGCTTATTACCATGCATAGATACTGCGTGCCTTCCTGGGTTCTTCCAGCATTGTCGCTGTGTGTGTTGTTCAGGATTCCCAGCATCTGCTGAGGCTGTTGTGTTATTGAGTGCACAAAAGCTGTTTTGGAACGGTACAAGTTCTTGGAGCGATCAGAATTGGAGCGTTGTTCAATACCATTTCGAAACATTTTTCATCTACAGCAGGGTGAAACATTCAAGTGGGTGTTACAATGAATGAAGGAATTGAGGTCTAATGAGTGCCGGGCTTGGCTGGGTCGTTTTCCCCGTGGATTGTTCGATGCTGGGTGGAAAAGTGAAATGTATGTAAATCAGCGAGGCGTGCAGGTAAGCTCACAGTCTTTCTTTTCCGAGTACAAAGATAAACCACACCGAGCTGACATGAACGTAGAATGATTTACAAAGGAAGCCGAGGGAAACTTTTTCCTTCGGCGAGTTGTGGATATATCGATCGAGCTGTCGGAGGAAGCCAAAATGACGGATCGAATCAGGACGTTTAAAAGAATTTCGACATTAAAATAGGCTCGGCATTGCCTAATAGCGCCGAACGGTCTCAATCCGTCTTTTATAATATACACCCTGAATTTGCAGGGACCTTCAAGTCATGGCAAAGTTTTTGGGTCGATGTATGGTGTATGCTATGCATCATTGATACGTAATAATCAATCTACACCTGAGTATTCGAATTACTGATTGTTTAGTAAATTATTTTAATGGATTAAAATGCAGGTGCGAATGGCTCAAAGTGATAATCAATAAGACACATGTCTCATACACATTCCAGTGCTAAAAATCAATGAGCAGACAGTGTAACAGAACGAGAGTAAATAGTTCACCATGGTACCTTTCCCTTTTTGGATTAGGCTTTGTTCTGAAAAACAGGTAAGTTTGTTGGATTTAGTAACATTGCTTGTAGAGTGGCAACGTGATTTTGATACAAGGATATTTACATATGAGTAAACAACTTGAGGTTATTTTAATTATCACCATTACAACGCTTAATAAGCTTCTAAACAAGATGTTAGTGAATCTACTCCAGTCACAAGTTTTCCTATTTTTCTCCGTGATTTCTCACCGGTTTCATTAAGAATTTCTTTCAAGTTCTTTAGTGCTGGAAGAAACAAATATCATATTATACTGGATCAACTTAATTCAGTGCAATTGGCGTCCATTGTTAAATTTCTATATTTCAAAACTAGAAGTCATAACATAGTTATTTTTCAATAGATTTCTTATGGAGGGAGGAAAAGATGGCGGCGCGATGCAGCTCGCAGCGGAAACTCAAGTGATGATGATATCTGTTATCTGTCAAGTAGGGTGCCGTGCAAAATCCTGATTTGATGGACACAGACGTGAGAGCACGGAGGAACATCTGGAGAAACTTCGGAAATGCCTGTTTCGCTGCCGCTGCTACTGTGTGATCCAGAATCTCCGGAGGGGAATGCCCCGAGTCCTCGGCTTTGCTTGTTGCTTGGCGGCCGGGGCTGGGTCGAAGTGCTTGACAGAGGATGGCACTTGGTGCTTGGCTAGGAGGGCTGGTCAGAGGCTCGAAGTTTTCCGACGAATTCAGAGTCGGCAAGTTTGCGGTGCTTGGAAGTTCATGGCAGGGAGTTTCTCCCTTCTACCGTCTGCATGAGATGATGGGGCTATCGGGACTTGAAACTTTTTTTTTACCGTGCCCATGGCCTGCACTTTATGAAATTACGGCATTGCTTTACACTGTTGTCACTATATGTTATAAGTATGTGATTTTGTCAGTTTTAGTCTTGGTTTATCCTGTGTCTCTCTGATATCTCTCTGGAGGAACATTGTATCATTTTAATGCATGCATTTCTAAATGACAATAAACGAGGACTGAGTGTTCTCATAATCTAATCTAATGTCCGTGCAGAAAATACGCTGCTTAAATCAAATTTCGAGTCCTTACCCCTTTCAGTTTTCATTAAGTTCATTTCTGGGTTCATAAACACGAAAGAAAATAATTATTGGAATACTATGAGGTGAAGAATTGATTCTTCAGCTGATTTTATGGTATAGGAGACATACTCCTAACTTACATATGCGAATTAAGTTTCATTTTGAGTGTGAAGATAATTAAAATATTTTCTAACAAGTTGATGCAGGCAGCCAATCGCAGAGTTACGAGATTGTTTTAAGAATAATCTGGAGATAGGAATTGCTGATGTATTTATCTGATCTGGGTTGTTTCATGTTGGCAATCTGTTCAATACCTTCGAGACTGACACTAACATCATATACAGTTTTAGCCAGTCTTCCGGAGAAGAAGTTCGAAAGAATAGACACTTCAGAATAGTAGTGGAGTTACAAGGCATTTAGCTCGGTAAATAATATGTAGATAACAAAGATATAGATTATTCCTCAGGCACAGGGGTGTTTAATTTGTCATCATGCTTGGCAGAGATCGACCGACTATGTTCTATGTTTTATCTCAAAGCTCAGAGTGTCACAGTGGGGGACGCTTGTGGCGGACCCAAATGCAAGACACAGACACTCAAGTACTAGGAACAGGACTAGGATGCACGGCCTGGGCGAGGACATGGACATGAAACAGTGAACCCGGACAAGGAACGAACTAGGAGCCTGGGCTTGGACTCCGAGCCAGAGACTGGACAGGGATCCAGCACCTGGGTCTTGCCTCAGGCTCGGACCCCAGAACTAGGTATGGACATGGCATGGCTACAGGACAGGACATGGCTGGGGTCTAGAGACTTGGGGCTGCAGGCTGGGGTCTTGGATCTTGACTCTTGAGGCTGGGGTCTTGGCTCCTGAGGCTTGAGGCTGGGGTCTTGGCTCCTGAGGCTTGAGGCCTTGGTGAGACCACACCTGTCGTATTGTGTGCAGTTATGGTCTCCTAATCTGAGGAAAGACATCCTTGCCATAGAGGGAATACAAAGAAGGTTCACCAGATTGATTCCTGGGATGGCAGGACTTTCATATGAAGAAAGACTGGATGAACTGGGCTTGTACTCGTTGGAATTTAGAAGATTGAGGGGGGATCTGATTGAAACGTGTAAAATCCTAAAGGGATTGGACAGGCTAGATGCAGGAAGATTGTTCCCGACGTTGGGGAAGTCCACAACGAGCGGTCACAGTCTGAGGATAAAGGGGAAGCCTTTTAGGACCGAGATTAGGAAAAACTTCTTCACACAGAGAGTGGTGAATCTGTGGAATTCTCTGCCACAGGAAATAGTTGAGGCCAGTTCATTGGCTATATTTAAGAGGGAGTTAGATATGGCCCTTGTGGCTACGGGGATCAGGGGGTATGGAGGGAAGGCTGGGGCGGGGTTCTGAGTTGGATGATCAGCCATGATCATAATAAATGGCGGTGCAGGCCCGAAGGGCCGAATGGCCTACTCCTGCACCTATTTTCTATGTTTCTATGTTTCTATGAGGCTGGAAGCTAGGGTCTTGGAATGTGGAGGCTGATAACTCGGAGGTTGGAGCTCGGAGACAAACTGGGAAATGTACATTAACATAGAGCCGGAACTTATCCTTAGACAAGCCAGGACTCAACTTTATCTCGACACCAAGGTGGGACAGGCCCATCCGTCGGGTAACGGCAGAACGGCCGGACATACCCAACAGAGGCAAAGACAAGGCAAGGCAGGTCCCCCACAGGGCAACGGCAGAACGGCCTGACTTACCCCACGGAGGCGAGGACAAGAAGACGAACAAACACCAAAGAACGACAGACAGTTCCATCTCTGCATCGGGGTAGCTCCGAGTCGCAGTTACAGTCAGCAACCTCGGCTGGCTATGGAAACGGCCGAATCCGTACCGCGAAGACAGCACCAACTACCGACAGCAAGGCACCATGAAGCGATGGTTCTCCAACGCGGCCTAAAGATGGCAAGTGGCCGGTCTAGCCTTCCACCTGCAGGTTGCTCCCAGCGAATCTTGACAAGACAAACCAGCAGCCCACACTTGACCCCAAGGCTACTTATATTCCAAGCCTCAAGATAGGAATCAGGTGCATATGATTAACCCAACCGAAACAAGGGACAGCTGGAAGACCCGGAGTCCTGAGTCCACGGACCGGACGGTGAACCAGAAAGCGGACTTCACGGACCGAACCATGACACAGAAAAAATAATAGGAGTAGAGAGATAGAACATATCTATCTAAACTCCTTTCTGATTGAAATTAAAATCATCACAATTATTTGCTACCGACCATAAATCTAAAGTAAATATATTGATCGAGCTTAATTAAGACAAAAATAATCTTAGCGGTCTGTATGGAGGGAAGCATTAGACTAAACTAGGAGTAGGTTAAAAGGTTAGTATTAACGTGGCAAATTCCCCATGGCCTGATGGAATGTACGCTGGGTTATTGAAGGAGGGAAGAGAATGTATTGCTAGCGTCTTGACCATTATCGTGTAGCCACAGACAAAGTCAATTGGGACTGGCGAGTGGCTAATGTTGTACCTTATTTTAGAAGGGAATAAGGGAAGATCTTGGAGACTATAGAGTGCTGAGTCTAAAATCAATTTGGAGAAATTGCTGGAGAATATTCTTAGGGATAGCATATATGAGCACTTGGAAATCCATGGCCTAGTTCTTGAGAATCAGGATGGGTGGGGCAGGTCATACCTTACCAATTTTAATGAGTGTTTTCAGAATGTAACAAGTATGTTTCACGAGGGTAGGGCTGTGGATATTGCCTACATAGATCTTCATAAGATGTTTTGCAAAGTCCGTCACGGGAGGCTAATCCAGAAGTTCAGGAGGCATGAGGTCCATGACGAATTGTGTGGTTGGATTCAGAACTGGCTTGCGCATAGAAATCAGAGGATAGTTGTTGAAAGGACTTTCCACAGCAGAACGTCTGTAATTAGTGGGGTTCCGTGGGGAAATGTTTTGGGACATCTGCTGTTTGTGATAGAAACATAGAAACATAGAAAATAAGTGCAGGAGTAGGCCATTCGGCCCTTCGAGCCTGCACTGCCATTCAGTACGATCATGGCTGATCATCCAACTCAGAAACCTGTACCAGCCTTCCCTCCATACCCTCTGATCGCTTTAGCCATAAGGGCCATATCTAACTCCCTCTTTTCACGTATGTAAATGGCCTGAATGAAAATGCAGGTTGATGAGTTAGTAAGATGCGGATGATACCAAGATTAATGGAGTTGTGAACAGTACAGAATTCTGGCAATGAATATAGCGCAATATAGATTAGTTGCAAATAAGATCGGAGAAATGGCAGGCGAAGTTCAACCCAGATTGATGTGAGGTGTTGCTTCTTGGGAGGGCAAACGCAAGGAGACAGTACATTGTTAAATACATGGACCTTGTACAACAGTGTTGTGAGCAGAGAGATCTTGGAATCTAAGATCATAGCTCCTTGAAATTCGATAAGGTGGCTGAGAAGGCTTATGAAATGCTTGCTTGTTTCGTCGAGGTATTGAGTTCAAAAGTCAAGAGGTTATGTTGTAACTTTATAAAATTCAGGTTAGGTCACAACTGTAGTATTGCATGCAATTTTGCTGGCCCGGCGATAGGAAAGATGTTGAGGTTTATTCGCAATATCACAAGAGTTATGCCAAGATGCTGCCTGGTTTAGAGGGCATGTGCTATCATGAGAGGCTGTACAAACTCGGGTTTTCTCTAGAGCGGCGGAGGCTACGTGCAGATCTGATAGAAACTGAGAAGGAATAGATAGAGTAGACTGGGAGTACATGTTTTCCAGGGTTGAACTGCCATGCATTGAAGGAGAGAGGGGGTAGTTTCAAAAGGGATGTGAGAGGTAAACTATTTTTATTTCTCACAGAGTCATGGTTGCCTGGAAAGTGCTGCCCGGTATCATGGTAGAGGCAAATACACTGGGAGTTTTTAGGAGACGTTTAAATAGGCACATACACGTAAGGAAGATGGACATTGTGTAGGTCGAAAGGATTAGGGTTTGTGTGTTTTTGATTTGCATCTTGCCTTGGTCAACACAACATTGTGGGCCGAATGGCCTGTTCCTGTGCTGTCCTGCTCTATATTCTGTTTTATAATTTACAGTGCAATTCCAGAGATAATGGTTAGGCGGTGTGATGTGGATGGTTGATAATGTTAATGACTCGGGGAAGAAACTTTTAAGAAACCATGAAGTTTTTCTATTTGCTATAAAGCTTTCCAGAAAGGAGCTTCTGGAAAAAAACAGTTTGCTGAGTAGTTCAAGTCCACAACGATTTATCCTAATTTGTTCCTGCCAAATAAGAGAGACGTGGAACATAAGGGCAGCAAACACACTTAACACAAACTCGTTCGAACACAAAAAGCTCATTGTGAGCAGCCAAGCCAAATACACACACACACACACACACACACACAAACACACACACGCTGCCAACATAATAAAATAAAAAGGGTTCGCATTGCAAATGCTCCTCAAAGGTAGAGGGATTGGACTGTTCGATGAGCGAACCCTGGTTATGAAAATCACACTCAATTGAAGCACATTAAACGAGGTGATATATTTAAAAAGTAATCGCAAGGTTATCTTTTTAAATAGACGTAATTTTGCAGTAGCGGATATTGTGGAGTGTCTTTAGCCATAATTTATGCGTGTGAGCAAGACTGTCCACAAGCAAGATAGACGATTCAGTAGAAACAAGAATTTTCTTCTGCAACTGACGAAGAAATAACGAGATTACAATAAGACCTTACGAGCTCGTAGTTACTGATGTAATTCGCGTAAGTATGAATTAACGATAATATTAGCAACAATAGTTTTGTACTGCAGAGCAGACCAAATTACCTAAAGCATTCAATATTAAAGGGATATTTTTATGAATGAAAATGCTATAATAGAAAAACGTTCTAGAGCTCTTTCCAGTATGATCTGACAGTGAACTGATCGCGATATCAATTGGTATGGCACCAAGCTCTGGTATGACTTTAGCTTATGTGTTGGGAAATATTCTTGCTGCAGCTGTGCCGAAATAAAGCCAGGGTATATGCCTTAAATATTTACCTTGGCAGACCTGTAATGCTGTAAGTATTTTGTCGTTTTATTTAGGTAATTTCATATATGTGAATTATTTTCCAGTAGAAGTAGTAGAGACAGGTTCGATTTGTCATTTTAAAAAAATGGATAGGTATATGTACAGGAAAGGAATGGAGGGTTATGGGCTGAGTGCAGGTCGATGGGACTAGCTGAGAGTAAGCGTTCGGCACGGGCTAGAAGGGCCGAGATGGCCTGTTTCCGTGCTGTAATTGTTATATGGTTGTATGGTTGAAGGGTAATAAATATTCCTGAACCTGACGGTGTGGAGCCTCGGGCTCTTGTACCTCCTTCGTAAAGGCAGCAGCAAGACAGGGCATGACCTGTATGGCGGGGCCTTTGATAATGAATGCTGCTTTCTTGTGGCAGTCCTCCTTGTTGGTGTGCTCAATGGTGCGAGGCTTTGCCTGAAATAGACTGGGCTTCAGCCAAGTAACACACTCGAAATGCTGCTGGGACTCAGCTGGCCAGGCAGCATCTATGGAAAAGACTAAACAGAAGAATTGTTTACTCTTTTCCATAGTTGTTGCCAGGCCTGCTGAGTACTTCCAGCATTTTATGTGTATTGCCTGGATTTCCAGCATCTGTGGATTTCTTTTTTCTTATTTATGATTGGGCTTCATCCACAGCTTTTCTGTTCTTGAGTATTTATGTTTCCATACCAGGCATAATGCCAGCAGCCTGCACACTCTACACTCTGTCGAACCTTCTTATTTGTTGGTCCCAGGACATATTCGCTGATGTGATAGCACAAAGAAATCTAAAATTATTGACACACTCCATCTCCAATCAAGTAATAAGAACTGGCACACGGGTTACCCGTTTCTTCCTCCTGTAGTCAATAATCAGCTTTTGTTTATGCTTTTCCAGCACATCATTCTCCGCACCTTCTGTCATTTCCAAAGGGGTCCTACCACCAAACACGTCTTTACCTCCACCCCTCTCAGCTTTACGAAGGGATCACACCTTCCGTGATTTCCTTGTACATTCGTCCCTCCCCTCTAACTTTCCGCCCGATGTTTATCCGTGCAATGAACCAAAGTACAAAACCTCGCCATCCAACTCGTCTCTCACCTCCATTCCGGATCCGAACAGTCCTTTCAGGTGAGGCAAGATTTTATCTGAAAATTTGCTGCGGGGGTTGCCTATTGTGTCCGGTGCTTCTGATGCGCCTTCCTCTATATTGGTGAGAGCCGTCTAAATCGGGATCTGCTTCGCCGAACACTGCTACTCCACCCGCCAAAAACAGAACTTTGCGGTGGCAAAACATTTTAATTCCGATTTCCGTATCCGTTCGGACATGTCGCTCCATGGGCTGCTGTTGTGCGACGATGAAGCCACTCTCAAGGTGGAGAAGCAACACTTTATATTCCGTCTGGGTAACATCCAACCTGATGGCATGAATATGGATTTGTCCTTCCTGTAAATAGTTTTCCTCCCCTTCTGCTTTCTGCTATTCCTCACTCTGTTTCCGCATAGACCACGCACATGCCTACCACCTCCACCTGGATCCCCTCCTCTATCCCTTTCTCCTCAGGTCCACTCTCATGTCCTATCAGTTTCCTTCCTCTCCAGTCCTTTACCTTTCCTAACCTGCTTGCTCCACCAGTCACCTTAGAGCTATCCTCCTTCCCCTCCGCCTACCTTTTTATATTCTGTCATCTTCCCTCTTCCTTTCCAGTCCAGACGAAGTGTCTCCGCCGGAGCCGTCGGCGGTTTATTCATTTCCATCGATGCTGCCTGAATTCCTCCGACATTTTCAAGCGTTGGTTTGTTTTTGCTGACGATGAATGAGAGGTTGATGTTGTGACACCGTCCAACATATTTTTTTATTCCGCTTCCGATCTGCTATTCGTCACTACCGTTGATGCGTCCAACGGTATTACTGCCGTCCGAAAACTTAAATATGGCAATTCAGATAGGCAAATATTTTTTGTTTTCCCGATGCCTTCAGGAGAACTGGCCGACTTTGCCTCCCACATTTCGTCTGTTTTTATTTGAATTTGTGGTTACTGAGATAAGTTCTGACATAAGGGTTGTTGAAAGCATCCCTCATCAAGATCACCTACCATGCACGCCGTTCCCTCGTCTTGTTTCTGCCACCAGGAAGGATGTACAGAACCCACAGGACCTACACCACCAATTTTAGGAACAGTTATTACCACTCAGTTATTGGCTTTTGAACCAAAAGGGATAACTTCACTCAATTTCCATCAATCACTTCATAGCTATATTCCCATATCCTATGGACTTATTTTTAAGGACACTGTATCTTCTCCATATTTGTTGATTATTAATTATTATTGTTATTATTATTACGGTTTTCGGTATTTGCCGAGTTCAGGTTCTTTTGCACATCCGTTAAACTTTACTTTGAAATTTGAACTTTGGGGTTTGACGTTCTTCTGCAGTTTTATCTACTGAAATAATACTATAACTTGAAAATACCGGAAACGTCATTCAGACCCCGGTGTGGACCTTAGTGGAATTTAGTGAAATGTGCGAACAACTCAGGAATGGTCCGAGGGAACGTAAGCAATAGAATAAACTGGCAAGCAACAACATATCGGCTCAAAATTATGTATAGTTTACTGAAGCAAATAACGTCAAGGGAACCATTAGCAAATGAAATAAAAGTGTGATGTTCATTAAAGCTGATTCTTCGTAATAGACTGTAAAAGCTCAATGTTTTCAGTAAATGAGCATGGAATAATTATTTGACACATTTTAAATAATCACGTGTTGTAATGCAGTCGGATATTTTAATAAACAATTTGTTGTGTACCAATATGGATTGTCCGAATTTACGTTAGACGAAGATATTGTGTTCAATCAATATTTATAATGGCAAACAGTTGAAGTCTACTTCGCCCTTTGCCAGGGTATGCCCAACAGCAGACCAAACGGATCATACGGTAATTGACCTAGTTAGAATGGAAAAAGACTATTCATATGAGCGATTGCATTCTATGCGGTGGTAATAGATACACTAAAAACGTAAACATAAAGCAGTTACTAAAACTATTGATGTATGTTTCTATTACCTGATTCGTCGAGATTTTTGTTTGCAATTTTAAGTTCTGAAATATGAAAAAAACAACATCTTGTGAAGAAGGTCTAAATCCTTGCATCAGCCGCCTCAGCTCCATTTTCCCACACACTTCGCAAATATCCTGACCAGCACAACTGTCATTTACACTGTTAATCAAACCTGCTGGCATAAAATACAGGTGAATTCTTTCCACAGAAACCTCCATTGCGAGGTTCCTATGTACTTTTACATATGAATGCAAGGATTGTAAGTTAGTACCTATTTTACTGATATTAACTCGTGACACAGACTGTGACTGCTCGAATCGTTGTGCGAATGCCGCCCATTTCCCTTTCTGTAACCTATTCCGTCATTTTAACATGCACCCCTGCCCCCAGCCCGCCCCACCTATTCACTGAGTATCATGTACACTACGGTAATTGTGAATTGATGTCCGATCCGATATAATACTCAACCGTCCGAGAGAGAAAAGGCAGGATTCTAGGCAGACTGTTAGTTCACGTTAGCTGAGCTACTAACTGCTGCAACGTTGTGTCATGTTTCTTAACACTGCCGTCAGAATAACATTTTAGTATAAACAATATTGTGCCAAAACAATCAGATGTAATAAGGAAACAATGTGACAGGGGTAATTTCAAAAGAGGTTTAAGGGGCAACTCCTTATACAGAATGTGGTGGGTGCCTGGCGCTATCTCAGGTAGTGGAAGAGGCAAATATGGACGAGACTTTTAAGAGACGTTTAAATAGGCACATGGATGGATATGGACATTTAAATAGGTAAATGGAAGGATATGGACATTTAAATAGGTAAATGGAAGTATATGGACATTTCATAGGCAGAGGAGATTAGATTAATTAGCCATTTTTTTTACTAATTCCATTAATTCGACTCCTCGTTCTGCATCAAAAGGCCTATTCTTATGCTATGTTTTATTTAAATAACTGTAAAAGAAAATAGTTTATTTACGAAGTATGACTGGAACTGGTACTGTAACGAAAGAGGGTTACAAAAGTACACATAGACTAAGATGTTAACTGTCCTGTGCTAGCACCAGTGGGATCAACAGTTGATCTGCCACCTGTCTTCAGGAGAGAGAGATAAGTAAGACAATGGAGCAGCATTTGGAAATGTTAATGAAGATACGAGAGAGTTTAACGGAAGGAGACACCGGTCTGAGTATTGTCAAGACCGGTTCCTTTTGAACCCTGAACTGTTTGAAGTGTGTTGGACAGGCGATACCCCAGCAGGGGGATAAAAAGGGGTAGGTTCGCTAAGACACCACACACACGACTCCACGAGGTAACGAGACCCTGAAAGCGGTGTGCCCCCCCCCCCCACTAGTTGGTGGGAGTTGTTAGAGGTCTGGTCGCGGGACCAGCCATAGACGCACAGGGTAGAAAGGTACGGATCGGCGGGAACCTGGTGTGTGTGTCCATCCTTGCCTGGGTGCTGGGTTCACCGCAGAAGAACGATCGTATCTGGAACGGAGGGGTCACAGTCGGTGACCTCAGAAGACATTACCAAGGACTCGCCCGAAAGCTAACTGCGAGGAATATCGAAGGTCTGTGTGGAATCCGTTTTGAATATTCATTCGCTTTCGCTCTCTCTCCTTTTTCCCCGCCCAACGGCACAACAGTGATTACTGCGAACTGAACTGAATTCAATTGAACTGAACTTTGCGTCACTGAAATTGGTCATTTACCCCTAGACTGCGATAGAGCTTGATTGATCCTATTATCCTAGTTCTGTGTACATGTGTGTTTTATCGTTGCTGAACTGTTATATTTATTATCCTTGTGTTTAGAGTACTGTGTTGCTTATTTCTTTAATAAAACTTTCTTAGTTCCAGTAATCCAGACTCCAACTGAGTGGTCCATTTCTGCTGGTTTGGCAACCCAGTTACGGGGTACGTAACAGTACCTTGCAGGATTAGAAAAGTATTTTACTCAATAATTTTCTATGTGATGGGCAGGGGAAAAGAGCAAATTCGGTCCTCCTTATAGAGTTTCAATTTGGAGGCAGAGGGAAAATATATCTTTCCATAAATATTCCCAATGACAACAGTGAAACGAGTTACATTGACAGGCGACAAAATTTTATGCACTCGCTAAGTGGTTAGTTGTTGTTACTGGTCGTAAGACTATGCTGCATAATGTGTGAAGAGCCATCAGTGAGATTTAACAGGGTCTTGAAAAGTATATGTGACGTCAAAATTCTCCTAGCCCACTGAATAATAGTGGATACTGGATATCCATATTCTACCATATCTATTATTTTACTAAGAGAGGCATCTCAGAATAAAAGTATGCAGTGGAAAGAACGAAAACAAATTTGCCAATAGAGAAAACGATGGGTGAATTGTTCTTCCGGCTCTTAAGTATAATATGTGATGTCGTCATTACTGCGGCAATGACCCGGGGTACCGTGCGCTCTGCCTAGAACCTGATTTCTATAATTCTCACAGCATTCTCTTTATAATATATTGTCATAGAGAAGTATAGCCCAGAAACAGGCCCTACGGCCCATCTAGTCCATTCCAAAACAATTTAAATTGCCTACTCCCATCGACCTACATCGGGACCATAGTCCTCCAAAGCCCATAGTGTATATTCAAACATCTTAAAAGTTGAAATCGAGCTCGCATGCACCACTGATGCTGGCCTCTCATTCAATACTCTGACGACCCTCTGAGTGAAGCGGATTCCATTCAAACGTCTCACATTTCACCCTCAACCTATGACCTCTACTGTAGTCCCACCCAACCTCAGTGGAAAAAAAAACCTGCTTGCATTACTCTATCGATACCCTTCATTACCTGTATACCTCCAAGTCACCCTGGTTTTGTTTACCTCTATCAAATCTCCTCTCAATGCTCCACGTTCTACAGAATACAGTCCTAACACTTCAATCTTTCCATACAACTCAGGTCCGCAAGACCCGCAAATCAGCACATTGATTTATGAAGGTCAATGTGTCAATAGCTTTCTTTGCGACCCTATCTACGTGTGACACCACTTTTAATGAATAACGTACATCTATTCCCAGATCTCTTTGGTCTACCACACTCATCAGTGCCCTACCGTTCACTGTGTAAGCGCCTGGTTGGTCCTGCCGAAATGCAAAATCTCTCAGTTGTCTGAATTAAATTCCTACTGCCATTTTCAGCCCATTTGTACAGCTGATGCAGATCCATCTGCAATCCATTTTAGCCTTCTTCACTGTCCACTACAATCCAATTCCTGGTGTCATCCGCAAAACTGCAGATTCGGTTAACGACATTATCATTCAGATCATTGACATAGATGACAAACAACAAAGGACCCAGCATCGATCCCTACGGCGCACCACTCTTTACAGGCCTCCAGTCAAAGAGGCAACGTTCTACTACCACTCTCTGGCTTCTTCCACAAATCAAATATCTAATCCAATTTATTATCTCATCCTGAATGCCGAGCAAGTGATCCTTCTTCACCAGCTTCCCATGTGGGACCTTGTCAAATGCCTTACTGAAGTCCATGTAGACAGCATCAACTGTTTTGTCTTCATTCACTTTCCTGGTAACTTCTTCGAACAACTCTATGAGACTGGTTATACGTGACCTATGTTTCATGCTCCTACTTCAATGCACGAATGTGGATTTTGTTTTAATTTGGACTCCTGTTCACGTGCAGACTTGACCTACCTGAAGTTGATAGGTAGTCAACTTCAAGTAGGTCAAGTCTGCAACTGCCAGGGTTTCGTCGATCCAATCCAGATTCCGGCCCTGGATTAATAAACTACAAAGACTCTGTATTACAAAATCTAATTAGACCATTGCTGCGACTCACGGTTGTGGCAAGTTTAGAGAAGTTTAGCATTGTCTAACAGTGAAGTATTTGGGGACGAAAAAGAAATACACTCAGTAGCTGACGTCATACACCTAGCCGGGATGATACAATTGGTAGCTGTATGTTACACAACAATTACGTCGAGTCTATATGTAGGTGCGAATCTCCAGAATCAATAATAGAAAGGAAGAATTTTGCATTTCCAGAACCACTTCATAGGCTAGTGTATCAAATGTTGCTGAATATGACGGTTCCTATATGAAGAGACAATAGGAGGAGGAGGAGAAGGTGGCGCGACGGCAGCGCGCGCAGCCTGTCTGGTGGATGATATCTGTAATCTGTCAAGTAGGGAACCGTGCACAATTCTGATTTGATGGAAACAGACGTGAGAGTACGGAGGAACATCTGGAGAAACTTCTGAAATGCCCGTTTCGCTGCCGCTGCTACTGTGTGGTAATCAGAATCTCAGGAGCAGAAGGCCCCGAATCCTCGGCTTTGCTTGTTTCAGCGGCCGGGGCGAGCTCGAAGGTTCTCGGCAGAGGATGGTGCTCGGGAGGCTGTATCAGAGGGGCTGGTCGGAGGCTCGAAGTTTTTGGATGGACGGACTCAGTGTCAGCTGTTATCGGCTGCTTCCAAGATATCGGCAAGTTGACGGTGCCAGGAGGACAATGGAAGGGAGTTTCTCCCTTTTGCTGCCTGCTATCGGGAACTTCAGAGTCGATTGACTGGGGGATATTGAGACTATTTTTTTACTGTACCCATGGTTTGTTCTTCATCACATTAAGGTATTGCTTTGCACTGCTGTAACTATATGTTATAATTATGTGGTTCTGTCAGTGTTAGTCTTTGGTTCTCAATAATCCTGGATTTCCGTGCTTTAAAAGGCTTGGGGGGGGGGGTGGAGGGGAAGAGGGGTGGCATTACTAGTCAGGGATCCTATTACAGCTACAGAAAGGGTGGGTAATGTAGCTGGATCCTCTTTTGAGTCAGTATGGGTGGAAGGCAGGAACAGGAAGAGAGTAGTTACTCTATTGGGGGTATTCTCTAGGATCCTGGTAGCAGCAGAAATACAGAAGAGCAGATTGGCAGGCAGGTTTTGGAAAGGTGCAGAAATAAACAGGGTTGTTATTATGGGTGGTTTAACTTCCCTAATATTGATTGGCACTTGATTAGCTCCAAGGGTTTAGATTGGGCAGAGTTTGTGAAGTGTATCCAGGACGGATTCCTGTCACAGTATGTTGACAGGCCGACTAGGGGGAATGCCATACTCCATATAGTACTAGGTAATGAACCGGGTCAGGTCACAGAACTCTCAGTGGGTGAGCATCTGGGGAACAGTGACCAGCAGTGGCCTTTAGTATTATCATGGAAAAGGATAGAATCAGAGACAACAGGAAAATGTTTAATTGGGGAAGGGCAAATTATGAGGCTATAAGGCTAGAACATGCGGATGTGAATTGGGATGATGTTTTTGCAGGGAAATTTACTATGGACATGTGGTCGATGTTTACAGATCTCTTGCAGGATGTTAGGGATAAATTTGTCCCGGTGAGGAAGATAAAGAATCGTAGGGTGAAGGAACCATTGGTGACAACTGAGGTGGAAAATCTAGTCAGGTGGATGAAGGCAGCATACATCAGGTTTAGGAAGCAAGCATCAGATGGGTCTATTGAGGAATATAGGGAAGCAAGAAATGAACTTAAGAAGGGACTGAGAAGAGCAAGAGAAGAACCTTCTCATAGCTTGGCGAGTAGGGTAAAGGAAAACCCCAAGGCATTCTTCAATTATGTGAAGAAAAAAAGGATTACAGGAGTGAATATAGGACCGATTAGAGATAAAGGTGGTAAGATGTGCCTGGAGGTTGTGGAAGTGAGCGAGGTCCTCAATGAAGTTCTCTTCGGTATTCACCAAAGAGAGAGAACCTGACGATGATGAGGAGAATATGAGTTATGTTGATGTTTCGGAGCATGTTGATATTAGGGGAGAGGAGGTATTGGAGTTGTTAAAATACATTAGGACGGATAAGTCCCCGGGGCCTGACGGAATATTCCCCAGGCTGCTCCACGAGGCGAGGGAAGAGATTGCTGAGCCTCTGGCTAGGAACTTTATGTCCTCGTTGTCCACGGGAATGGTACCGGAGGATTGGAATGAGGCGAATGTTGTCCCCTTGTTCAAAAACTATAGTAGGGATAGTCCGGGTAGTTATAGACCAGTGAGCCTTACGCTGTGGTGGGAAAGCTGTTGGGAAATATTCTTAGAGGTAGGATCTATGGGCATTTAGAGAATCATGGTCTGATCAGAGACAGTAAGCATGGCTTTGTGAAGGGCAGATCGTGTCTAACAAGCCTGATAGAGTTCTTTGAGGAGGTGACCAGGCATATAGATGAGGGTAGTGCTGTGGAAGTGATCTATATGGATTTTAGTAGGCAATTGGATAAGGTTCCACACGGTAGACTTATTCAGAAAATCAGAAGGCATGAGATCCAGGGAAGTTTGGCCAGGTGGATTCAGTAGGCAGAGGGTCATGGTGGAGGGAGTACATTCAGATTGAAGGATTGTGACGAGTCATGTCCCACAAGGATCTGTTCTGGGACCTCAACTTTTCGTTATTTTTACTAACGACCTGGACGTGGGGTTAGAAGGGTGGGTTGGCAAGTTTGCAGAAGACACAAAGCTTGGTGGTATTGTAGGTAGTGTAGAGGATTGTCAAAGATTTCAGAGAGACATTGCTAGGATGCAGATGTGGGCTCAGAAGTGGCAGATGGAGTTCAACCCGGAGAAGTATGAGGTGGTACACTTTGGAAGGACAAACTCCAAGGCAGAGTATAAAGTAAATGGCAGGATACCTGGTAGTGTGGACGAGCAGAGTGATGTGGGGGTAATGTCCACAGATCCCTGAAATTTGCCTCACAGATGGATAGAGTAATTAAGAAAGCTTATGGTGTGTTAGCTATCATAAGTCGAGGGATAGAGTTTAAGAGTCGCGATGTAATGATGCAGCTCTGTAGGACTCTGGTTATAAGACCATAAGACCATAAGACAAAGGAGCAGAAGTCGGCCATTCGGCCCATCGAGTCTGCTCCGCCAGTTTATCATGAGTTGATCCATTCTCCCATTTAGTCCCACTCCCCTGTCTATTCACCATAACCTTTGTTGCCCTGGCTACTCAGATACATAGCGATCTCTGTCTTAATTACACCCAATGACTTGGCCTCCACTGCTGCCCATAGCAACAAATTCCATAGATTCACCACCCTCTGACTAAAAAAAATTCTTCGCATTTCTGTTCTGAATGGGCGCCCTTCAATCCTTCAGTCATGCCCTCTCGTACTAGACTCCCCCATCATGGGAAACAACTTTGCCACATCCACTCTGTCCATGCCTTTCAACATTCGAAATCTTTCTATGAGGTCTTCTCTCATTCTTCTAAACTCCAAGGAATACAGTCGAAGAGCCGACAAAAGTTCCTCAAATGTTAACCCCCTCATTCCCGGAATCATTCTAGTGAATCTTCTCTGTACCTCTCCAACATCAGCACATCCTTTCTTAAATAAGGACACCAAAACTGCCCACAGTCCTCCAAGTGAGGTCTCACCAACGCCTTTTAGAGCCTCAACATCACATCCCTGCTCCTATACTCTATTCCTCTAAAAATGAATGCCAACAGTATATTCGCCTTCTACAGTACTGACTCAACCTGGAGGTTAACTTTAAGGGTATCCTGTACGAGGACTCCCAAGTCCCGTTGCAACTCCGAACTTTGAATTCTTTCTCCATTTAAATAATAGTCTGCCCGTTTATTTTTTCTGCCAAACTGCATAACCATAGAATTTCAAACATTGTACTTCATTTGCCTCTTCTCTGCCCATTCTTCCAATCTATCCAAGTCTCTCTGCAGACTCTCCATTTCCTCAGCACTACCGGCCACTCCACCTATCTTCGTATCGTCAGCAAACTTAGCCACAAAGCCATCTATTCCATAATCCAAATCGTTGATGTACAGTGTAAAAAGAAGCGGTTCCAACACGGACCCCTGTGGAATACCACTGGTAACCGGCAGCCAACCAGAATAGGATCCCTTTATTCCCGCTCTCTGTTTCCTGCCAATCAGCCAACGCTCTATCCACGTATGCAACTTTGCCGTAATTCCATAGGCTCTGATCTTCTTAAGTAGTCTCATGTGTGGCTTCTTGTCAAAGGCCTTCTGAAAATCCAAATATACAACATCCACTGCATCTCCCTTGTCTAGCCTGCTGGTAATTTCCTCAAAAAATTGTAATAGGTTTGTTAGGCAGGATTTTCCTTTAAGGAATCCATGCTGAGTTCTGCCTATCTTGTCATATGCCTCCAGGTACTCTGTAACGTCATCCTTGACAATCGACTCCAACAACTTCCCAACCACCGATGTCAAGCTAACAGGTCTATAATTTCCTTTTTGCTTCCTTGCCCCTTCTTAAATAACGGAGTGACATTTGCAATCTTCCAGTCCTCTGGAACAATGCCAGAATCTATCGACTTTTCAAAGATCATCGCTAATTCCTCCGCAATCTCCACAGCTACTTCCTTCAGAACACGCTGGTGCATTCCATCTGGTCCGGGAGATTTATCTACCTTTAGACTATTCAGCTTCCTGAGTACTTTCTCTGTCGTAATTGTGACTGCTCACACTTCTCTTCCCTGCCACTCCTGAGTGCCCGGTACACTGCTGATGTTTTCCTCAGTGAAAACTGAGGCAAAATACTCGTTCAGTTCCTCTGCCATCTCCTTATCTCCCATTACAATTTCTCCAGCATCATTTTCTATCGGTCCTATATCTACTCTCACTGTCTTCTACTCTTTGTATACTTGAAAAAGCTCTGAGTATCCTCTTTGATATTATTTGCTGGCTTCATTTCATAGTTAATCTTTTCTCTCTTAACGATCTTCTCAGTTTCCTTCTGTAAGGTTTTAAAAACTTCCCAATCCTCTGTCTTCCCACTCATTTTTGCTTCTTTGTATGCCGTCTCCATTGCTTAAACTTTGGCTTTGACTTCTCTTGTCAAACACGGTTGCATCCTTTTCCCACTCGAAAATTTCTTCTTTTTTGGAATATACCTCTCTTGCACCTTCTTCACTTCTCGCATAAACTCCAGCCACTGCTGCTCTGCTGACTTTCCCGCCAGTGTCCCTTTCCAGTCAAATTTGTCCAGTTTCTCTCTCACGTCACTGTAATTTCCTTTACTCCACTGAAATAGCGACACATCAGATTTCGGCTTCTCTTTTTCAAATTTCACAGTGAACTCAATCATGTTATGATCACTGCCTCCTAAGGGTTCCTTCACCTCAATCTCTCTAATCACCTCCGGTTCATTACACAATACCCAATCCAGTACAACCGATCCCCTCGTGGGCTCAACAACAAGCTGTTCTAAAAAGCCATCTCGCAGACATTCTACAAATTCTCTCTCTTCAGATCCAGTGCCCACCCGATTTTCCCAATCCACTCGCATGTTAAAATCCCCCACAATTATCATAACACTGCCCTTCTGACAAGTCTTTTCTATTTCCAGTTCTAATTTGTAGACCACGTCCCTGCAGCTGTTCGGAGGCATATAAATAACTGCCATCAGGGTTCTTTTACCCATGCTATTTCTTAGCTCAACCCATAAGGATACTGCACCCTCCGATCCTATATCACCTCTTTCTAAGTATTTAATATCAATTCTTACCAACAAAGCCACGCCTCCCCCTCTGCCTACGCTCCTATCCTTCCAATGCACCGTGTATCCTTGGACGTTCAGCTCCCAGAGACATGCATCCTTTAGCCAGGTCTCAGTGATGGCCACAATATCATACTTGCCAATCTGTAGATGTACGATAAGATCATCCATCTTATTCCTTATGCTGCGTTCATTTAAGTATAACACCTTAAGACCAGTATTTCATACTTTTCGCTTTGATTTCACTGCAACATTCTTGCACTGCAACTCATACCAATGGTTACAAATTTGCCCCATCTTCTGCCCGTCTTTCCTGACATCGTTACTGCTCGCTATCTTCGATTTATTTCTCTTTTCTCCTTCCTCCGCGCTGTCATTCCGGTTCCTATCCCCCTGCCAAATTAGTTTAAACCCTCCCCAACAGCTCTATTAAACTGTCCCTCCAGGATATTGGTCCCCTTCGGGTTTAGGTGTAACCTGTCCTTTTTGAACAGGTCATACTTCCCCCAGAAGAGATCCCAATTATCCAAGAATCTGAAGCCCTGCCCCCTACACCATTCTCTCAGCCACGCATTCATCTGCCTGATCCTACTAGTCTTGCCCTCGCTAGCACGTGGCACAGGTAGCAATCCCGAGATTACTACCCTGGAGGTCCTGCTTCTCAGCTTCCTTCCTAACTCCTGGAAATCTCTCTTCAGGACCTCCCCCTTTGTCCTATCTATGTCATTGGTACCAACATGTACCAAGCAACTGGCTGCTCACCCTCCCCCTTCAAAATATTCAGGACCCAATCCCAGACATTCCGTACCCTGGCACCTGGGAGGCAACACACCATGCGTGTATCTCTATCAAGCTCACAGAATCTCCTGTCCGTTCCCCTGGCTATGGAATCCCCTACGACTACCGTATTTCTCTTCTCCCTCCTTCTCTCCTGCACAACAGTGCCAGGCTCATGCCAGAGACCCGGTCACCATAGGCGTCCCCTGTCAGGTCATCCCCCTCAACAGCATCCAGAACAAGATATTTGTTGCTGAGGGGGACAGCCACAGGTGTGCTCTACACTATCCGGGCATTTCCCTTCCGTCTCTTGACAGTCACCCAGTTTTCTGACCCCTGTAGCCTAGGGATGACTACCTCCCTGTAGCTCCTGTCTATCACCTCCTCACTTTCCCTAATAAGCAGTAGGTCATCAAGCTGCAGCTCCAGATCCCTAACACGGTCTCTGAGGAGCTGCATCTCGGTCCACCTGGCGCAGATGTGGCCATCGGGGAGGCTGGAGGTCTCCCAGGATTCCCACATCTGACACCCTGAACAAAGCACTAACCCTGCAGGCATGCTATCTAATTCTACACGAATGAAACAGAAAAATAAGTCTACTCACCCACTTACCTCGCCAAACAAACGAACTTTTTAAACCTTTGGCTCGTACGGTTAGTTGTGTGAGACCGTTGAAGCCAAAGCCCTACACTCTGCTCCCACTCACTCCGCTGCCCTCTCTGACAGCTGCCCGCTGTATAGGGTGGTCTCCTTTCAAACTCTCCGCGCTATCGTGTTGACGTCACGCGCCTGCGCAGTCTCGTCCTTCTTGCTCTCGAAGTTTTTAAAAAAACTGTCTTCCTTCAGAATTCAGCTCCCACGACGCTCTGTAGCCCCGATCCAAAAGACAGCCGTTGGCAGCAACCTGCCACACTTGGAGTACTGTGTCAATTTCTTGTCACTTCACTATAGGAAGGATGAGGAAGCATTGGAAGGGTACAGAGGAGATTTACCAGGATGCTGCCTGGTTTAGAGGTATGCATTATGATCAGAGATTAAGGGAGCTAGGGCTTTACTCTTTGGAGAGCAGGAGGATTAAAGGAGACATGATAGAGGTGTACAAGATAATAAGAGGAGTAGATAGAGTGGATAGCCAGCGCCTCTTCCCCAGGGCACCACTGCTCAAGAGAAAAGGACATGACTTTAAGTTAAGGGGTGCGAAGTTCAAGGGGGATATTAGAAGAAGGTTTATTACTCAGAGAGTGGTTGGTGCATGGAATGCACTCCCTGAGTCAGTGGTGGAGGCAGATACACTAGTGAAGTTTAAGAGGTTACTAGACCGGTATATGGAGGAATTTAAGGTGGGGGCTTATATGGGAGGAACGTTTGAGGCTCGGCACAACATTGAAGGGCCTGTACTGTGTTGTACTATTCTTTGTTGTATGTTCTATGTTTGTCGGTTTTCTGTGATATCACTCTGGAGAAACATTGTATCATTTCTTAATTTATGTATGCATTTCTAACTGACAATAAAAGAGGGCAGCGTGTTGTCATAATCTAAAATATATGAATACAGAAAAAGTAATGTCTTTCTAATGTGAAATAGGAAAAGGCTAGTTATTTTGGAATTAGTGTTTATCTTGACTACAAAAATAAACTAAGCTCTAACTTAACCTGAATATCAGGAGTAAATTAGGACTATCTTCTTACATCTGAATAAATGCATTTCCATTTGTACCCAAAGTATTCACAAATAGGAAACAAACACCTACTGCGTGAGCTGGAAACTGAAGTGACGCTGTGTGTTGGTCGCATTATGTACTGTTTACCAAATTCAATGCATTAATCAGTAAGTCCTCATCAATGGCATTTTGAAAACGGCGTCCACCGACAAGTTAAATGCAAAGTAGTAAATAAGTAAGAACATGCGAATTTCGCGTTCCATTCGAAGGTGTAGAATCCCATGAATTGCAATTAGAACTGTCTACTTTCACTGGGGATACCTAAAGTATCGGAACTCCTTGGTATAGTGTTTCAAAAATTTCTTATTCACGAGAAATGCATGTATTTCGCAAGTTTTCCGAATTCAGATGAGAAACGCTCTATTAGGGGATACCTAAAAAAGTGCCCAGTGTGTTCATGTTCATGGCCTTTTCCTGCTGTAACCCAGCCACTTCATTGTTCGACGTATTGTGCGTTTACAGATGCTCATCTGCACACCAATGCTGCAGCACGCAGTTCTTTGAGGTACTGTCGTCTTGCTATAATTTTTAACCAGTTTGGCCAGTCTGGTCTGACCTGTCTTATTATTTCATACGCGGGACTGCCGTACACCAGTTGTTTTTATTCGCACCATTCACTGTAAACTCTGGAGATTGTTTCCGTGAAATTCCCAGAAGATCAGCAGCTTCTGAGATATTCAAACTACCCCGTCTGGCACCATCGATCATTTCATGGTCTTAGTCACTTAGATCACATTTCTTCTCCATTCTGATGTAACGGATTAATTTATTGACTACGTCTGTAGGCGTTTATGCTTTGCGTTGCTGCCATATGATTAGTTGATCAGATTTCGCATTATCGAGCAGCTATGCACGTGCACCTAACAAAGTAGGCATTGAATTTGCCTTTCCTAAGCATGACAAAAGTACCAGAACTCGATTTCACGTTATGTTTGAAATGCCATATCTACGCGGATTGCATGTGGTTCAGAATTCTTTCGAATTCGGGTGAGAAATTAACAATAAGAGTTTCCATTAAACAACACACATAAAAATTGCTGGTGAACGTAGCGGACCAGGCAGCATCTATAGGAAGAGGTACAGTCGACGTTTCGGGCCAAGACTCTTCGTCAGGACTAACTGAAAGAAGAGATAGTAATAGATTTGAAAATGGGAGGGAGTGGGGAGATCCGAAATGATAGGAGAAGACAGGAGGGGGAGGGATGAGGCTAAGAGCCGGAAAGTTGATTGGCAAAAGGGATATGAGAGGATCATGGGACAGGAGGCCTAGGAAGAAAGAAAGGGGGCGGGGGGAAGCCCAGAGGATGGGCAAGGAGTATAGTGAGAGGGGAAGATGGAGAAAATGAGAGAGTGAAAAATAATTAATAATAAATAAATAAATAAATAACGAAATAGATAGATAGATAGATACTTAGATAACGGATGGGGTACGAAGGGGAGGAGGGGCATTAACGGAAGTTAGAGAAGTCAATGTTCATGCCTTCAGGTTGGAGGCTACCCAGATAGAATATAAGGTGTTGTTTCTCCAACCTGAGTGTGGCTTCATCTTCACAGTGGAGGAAGCCCTGGTTAGGCATGTCAGAATGGGAATGGGATGTGGAATTAAAAGGTGTGGCCACTGTTTACATTGTTACTTTTCATGAGTAGAATCTTGAAGGCAAAAAAGGGAAACGTTCGAATTGATCTGTCCCTTTTTTCATTTTCGTACTACGTTTCTTTTGTATTTCCGAATGTACACAATATTTATTATTCACAGTTGAAATTTCTTACCTCGTTCTTTCATCTTCAGTGTTTGTTCTATTCGCAATAGATGACATTTCAAAGCAAATATATACAAACGTTTGTACACCAGTAAATATGATGTTCATGTTAGGATTGATTATTTATTTGCCGTGGAATATGAAAATTAATAATATGCGGAAAATGAAATTCTGAAGTGAAATGGAATAGTTGAAAATACTCAGCAGGTCCAACATTATCTGTTTAGAGGTAAAGAACGTTAATGGTGTGCCGTAGATCCTTTCTCAGAAGGAACAACCAAACATTTTCTGAATGGAATACTTCGCTTTCTTGCGCAGACGATTCTACATCAGCTGAGTTAATCCAATTTATTCTTTGACGTAACCGTTATCCAATGTTATTCTCATGTACGTCAGGAAAAGGTGTGTGGGGGTGTTGGGAGGGGGGAAGTATTCTAATTTACGGTTCGCATTCAGTTCAAAGTAGAGACAACAAATTAGATTACAGATATTGAATGAATTGAGAGGTTTATAAAAAGTCGTAAAATAGGCTGAAGTACTTCTGTTGTCCATAATGAAACACGCCTAGCTTCCAGATTCCTCGTTTTTTTTTTCTCAGTTGAAATCAAATTGGCAACGGACCATATGAACTGAATCTAGTAATATTTCCTGTCTATCTTTTATAAGTAAATCACGGGTGATTCCTTCTGATAGCACCAGTTTTTTTCAAATTTCGTGTGATCATTAATATAACATTGTAGAAAATTTTGTTTTGCTTCTGGAATTTGGCTCTCTTGTTCTGCGTACATTGAAGCGAAAGCTGTGTGAAGCTGAACCTTCCCTGATGTCTGTATTGGCTGTGTTAAAGACTCGTCGTAAAACTGCTGCATATCAGAACCCGTTTTCAAAATTCAGTTCCAGAAAGGGCATTGGGGTGGTGTTCTGGAGCGCTGCAGTTTGAAGCATTTATTTTACCTCGCCCATTCATAGACCTAAAATAAATATCTGTTAATTTCATTACAAACAGCGTTCATTTCTGTGTAATGCCACCAAAAGCAAATATTTGACACTATAAACCTGCGTACACGGAAGCCTACAGCAAAATTCTGGGTTACGTCTTTGCGCTGTATGTACATGTACAGGTTGAATAAATCAGGATATCCATTATGTAGTGCAGCCAACGTGCGGTGCAATTTCACTCGCTTAATCATATCCCTAAATTAGATATAATATTCTGAGATTTTTTCATCAAGGCACAACCACTGGACACGAACATGTTTTGTTTTGTAAAAAGCAATACAATCTGAAACCATAGAACAAGGAGAATTGAGTATAAGAGCAAAGAGGTCCTTCTGCAGCTGTACAGGGCCCTGGTAAGACCACACCTGGAATACCGTGTGCAGTTTTGGTCTCCAAATCTGAGGAAGGGCACTTGAGGGAGTGGGGCGTAGGTTCACAAGGTTAATTTCCGGGATGGCGGGACTGTCATATGTCGAAAGATTGGACTGACTGGGCTTGTATACTCTGGATTTAGAAGGCTGAGAGGGGATCTTATTGAAACATATAAGATTATTAAGGGATTGGACACGCTGGAGGCAGGAAGTATATTTCCGCTGATGGGTGAGTCCAGAACCAGAGGCCACAATTTAAGAATAAGCGGTAGGCCATTTAGAATGGAGTTGAGGAAAATCTTTTTCACCCAGAGAGTGGTGGATATATGGAATGCTCTGCCCTAGAAGGATGTGGAGGCCAAGTCTCTGGGTGCTTTCAAGAAAGAGATGGATAGAGCTCTTAAAGATAGTGGAATCAAAGGTTATGGGGATAAGGCAGGAACTGGATACTGATTGTGGATGATCAGCCATGATCGCAGTGAATGGCGGTGCTGGCTCGAAGGGCCGAATGGCTTACTTCTGCACCTATTGTCTACTGTAAGTTAAGCAGCATCTGCGAAAAAAAACTTAACCGTTTTAATTTTCGGTTCGGAGAAAGTTATGTATGGCCTAAGAAATTCGAATCGGAAAAATATAGTCATAGTCATAGTCATAGCCATACTTTATTGATCCCGGGGGAAATTGGTTTTCGCTACAGTTGCCCCATAAATAATTAAATAGTAATAAAACCAAAAATAATTAAATAGTAATATGTAAATTATGCCAGGAAATAAGTCCAGGACCAGCCTATTGTCTCAGGGTGTCTGACTCACCAAGGGAGGAGTTGTAAAGTTTGATGGCCACAGGCAGGAATGACTTCCTGTGACGCTCTGTGTTGCAACTCAGTGGAATGAGTCTCTGGCTGAATGTACTTCTGTGCCCAACCAGTACATTATGTAGTGGATGGGAGTCATTATCCAAGATGGCTTGCAACTTGGACAGCATCCTCTTTTCATACACCACCGTCAGAGAGTCCAGTTCCATCCCCACAACATCACTGGGCTTACGAATGAGTTTGTTGATTCTCTTGGTGTCTGCTACCCTCAGCCTGCTGACCCAGCACACAACAGCAAACATGATCGCACTGGCCACCACAGACTCGTAGAACATCCTCAGCATCATCCGACAGATGTTAAAGGACCTCAGTCTCCTCAGGAAATAGAAATGGCTCTGACCCTTCTTGTAGACAGCCTCAGTGTTCTTTGACCAGTCCAGTTTCTTGTCAATTCGTATCCCTAGGTATCTGTAATCCTCCACCATGTACACACTGACCCCCGGATGGAAACAGGGGTCACCGGTACCTTAGCTCTCCTCAGGTCTACCACCAGCTCCTTAGTCTTTTTCACATTAAGCTGCAGATAATTCTGCTCACACCATGTGACAAAGTTTCCTACCGTAGCCTTGTACTCAGCCTCATCTCCCTTGCTGATGCATCCAACTACGGCAGAATCATCAGAAAACTTCTGAAGATGACAAAACTCTCTGCAGTAGTTGAAGTCTGAGGTGTAAATGGTGAAGAGAAAGGGAGAATTATTGAGTCTTCAGCATACTTTGGGTCAGGGTAATTGAATTCAGTGCTAGACCTGAATATATCTGTAAGTACTGTTGTTCTATTTTTACCTACAAGCTGATTACCCACGTTTCCTCAGCAGGCAGTGTACAAACTTAAGGTATGCAATTGAAGTAACAGTGGAAATGCAGAATATCTGGATTTAAAGAGGTTAATGTAACGTAATCTACCCCAGAGTGTTAAATACTACTTAAATATACTAGATCCTCATTTTTATTGGAAACATTGAAGTTATAATTCATCCAATGTCTTTCACCCTTCGGTTAAACGGTAAAGATTGTATCAGTTCTCTCACCCGTTTCACCAAACGATTCCTTCAACTCTTCCAGATCTACATTAATCAGCCAGGAATATAATTTTAAATCTGATATATGATGTGTCAATATTTGATTCAATATTTAATTAAACAGTAGCAATATAATTCATTGTTGACGTTACCACCCTGATAAAATGCAAAGATATATTGATATATAAGTCACATGAAAGCACGATATAGTAGTAGGTGGTTGGTGATCGGGGAGAGATTGGGTTAAGTGCACAAACGAAAAGAATGATTATACGACATTGGTTTCCCTGATTCGGGCAGTGACTATATTTAACACCGATCATTGTTTAGCACACTTACCTTTGACTTTCTGACGCAGCTTTTGTTCTATGGTGGGAAATGGCATTGGACTGCTTATTTCTACCGTACTTACCATTTCAACCATAAAGACACTGTTAGTCCTAACAGTATAAATAAATATTGGAATAACGTATCTGGATGATTACCCATGTGGAAACACATTTTGCCATCCTGAGGATGCATAATTGCAATATTGGAAGTAAAGTGATACTAGAAGTCCTGCAATTCTTCACGATGTTGAAGATAGGAGAATGGGGTCGAAGAGGATGATAAATTAGCCGTGATATAATGGCAGAACAGACTCGATGGGCCGAATAACCTCACCCTGCTTGTTTATCTTATGGCCTTATGGCGTTATGGTCTTGTGGTGCACGGACTTTTGGATTTCTTTCAGAAAAAAAAAATGATAGCATTCTATGTGGGACAAAAAAAAAACAAGAGACCTGAAAGGCGAAAGTACCTCAATGAGAGGGAATGTTTCAATTTACTTGCAAGCATGCAGCAGTGCGTTAAGGAGAATATTGTTAACAATTGGTTGTGATGTTTTAAACTTATTTTTACCATGAAGAGCAAATTCGGCATCCCACAGAAAAAAAATAAATCCATTTACTGCTATTGCCCAAGAGCGGCGAATAGGTAGTCGCTTCAATGTTCGCAGCAAAAAAAAAATGCAGAGATAATGAGAACATCAACTTCACGCTGACTAAATTCCCGCTAGTCAAGTGGACTGTCTTCGAGGTATAAGGTTGTCTACTATATAAACGGCAAGTTTCATTACTTATAATGAAGAACCAAATAATGTCCCATTACATCCGAAAGAAAGGTATTCCGTCCGAAGTGAATCTCCGCTCATTCGCACCTGATTGCAATTTTATCTACGTATAAGGTATGTCGCATCCGGAATATTCCGGTTAGCGGGCGATTTCCTTTCACGCCGCTCTGACGTATTGGGAAATCGTGTACGAGGCAATTTACAGCAGTGGTTTGCCATTGCCTTCTAATTCGGCAAAATACGATTATCCCTCACCAGTTTCTTTAAGGTTCTCCTCTAACAGGGTTACTTCTGAAACAGAAATGAAACAGGAAAGTCACGCATCGGCTTCATTGCATTAGTACAATTTCATCAATTTAGGCAACCCACATGCTTATTTATTAAGGGCATCCCTTCCTACCGACCATTAAGTCAACGATCGCACTACGCGGTATTCTTCCGGAAAGGACAAAATAACAGGAACTTTCTACTTAAGATTCAGTATTTAATGTTCAAGATTCAAGATTGCTTATTATCATTCGTCAGTACATAAGTGTCAATGAGAACGAAAGGATTGTTACATCGGATCCAGTTTAGAGCATAGAACATAGAATAGCGCAGCACAGTACAGGCCTTTCGGCCCAAAATGTCATCCAACCCTACCTCCCATAAAACCCCCCACCTTAAATTCCTCCATCTACCTGCCTAGTAGTCTCTTAAATTCCACTAGTGTATCTGCCTCGCACCAATAGCTCTCTAAGTAAAATACCTTCCTCTAATAACTCCCTTGAACTTCCCACCCCTTATTTTAAAGCCATGTCCTCTTGTATTGAGCAGTGGTGCCCTGGAGAAGAGGCGCTGGCTGTCCACTCTATCTATTCCTCTTAATATCTTGTACACCTCTATCATGTCTCCTCTCATCCTCCTTCTCTCCAAAGAGTAAAGCCCTAGCTCCCTTAAACTCTGATCATAATCCATACACTTTGAACCAGGCAGCATCCTGGTAAATC
Organism: Mobula hypostoma; assembly: GCF_963921235.1. Lineage (NCBI taxonomy): Eukaryota > Metazoa > Chordata > Chondrichthyes > Myliobatiformes > Myliobatidae > Mobula > Mobula hypostoma. The sequence goes on along the minus strand of NC_086109.1, from coordinate 48,369,056 downwards.
TTCTCTGTACCCTTTCCAATGCTTCCACGTCGTTCCTATAGTGAGGCGGCCAGAACTGGACACAGAACTCCAAGTGTGGCCTAAGCAGAGTTTTACAGAGCTGCATCATTCCCTCGCGACTATTAAACTCTATCCCTCGACTTATGAAAACTAACACCCCATAAGCTTTTTTAACTACCCTATCTACCTGTGAGGCAACTTTCAGGGACTGTGGACATGTACCTGCAGATCCCTCTGCTCCTCCACACTACGAAGTATCCTGTCATTTACTTTGTACTCTACCTTGGTGTTTGTCCTTCTAAAGTGTACCACATCACACTTCTCCGGGTTGAACTCCATCTGCCACTTCTCAGCCCACTTCTGCATCCTATCAATGTCTATCTAAAATCTTCGACAATCCTCTACACTATCCACAACACCACTAACCTTTGTGTCGTCTGCAAACTTGCCAACCCACCCTTCTACCCCTACATCCAGGTCCATAATAAAAATCACGAAAATTAGAGGTTCCAGAACCGATACTTGTGGGACGTCACTAGTCACAACCCTCCAATCCGAATGTACCCCCTCCACCACGAGCCACTGCTTTATGCAGGCAAACCAATTCTGAATCCACCTGGCCAAACTGCCCTGGATCCCATGCCTTCTAACTTTCGGAATAAGCCTACCGTATGGAAACTTGTCAAATGCCTTACTAAAATCCATGTAAATCACTTCGACTGCATTACCCTCATCTATATGCCTGGTCATCTCCTCAAAGAACTCTATCAGGCTTGTTAGACACGATCTGCCCTTCACAAAGCCATGCTGACTGTCTCTGATCAGACCATGATTCTCTAAATGCCCATAGATCCCAGCTCTAAGAATCTTTTCTAACAGCTTTCCCACCACAGACGTAAGTTCACTGGTCTATAATGTCCCGGACTATGCCTACTACTGTTTTTTTAAACAAGGGCACAACATTCGCCTCCCTCCAATCCTCCGGTACCATTCCCGTGGGCAACGAGGACATAAAGATCCTATCCAGAGGCTCAGCAATCTCTTCCCTCGCCTCGTGGAGCAGCCTGGGGAATATTCCGTCAGGTCCCGGGGGCTTATCCGTCCTAGTGTATTTTAACAACTCCAACAGCTCCTCTTCCTTCATATCAACATGCTCTAGAACATTAACCTCACTCATATTGTCCTCACCATCATCAAGTTTTCACTCATTGGTGAGTACCGAAGAGAAGTATTCATTGAGGGCCTCGCTCACTTCCACAGCCTCCAGGCACATCTTCCCACCTTTATCTCTGATCGGTCCTACCTTCACTCCTGTCATCCTTTGGTTCTTTACATAATTGAAGAATGCCTTGGGGTTTTCCTTTACCCTACTCGCCAAGGCTTTCTCGTGCCCCCTTCTTGCTCTTCTCAGCCCCTTCATAAGCTCCTTTCTTGCTTCCCTATGTTCCTCAATAGACCCACCTGATTTTTATTTCCTGAGCCTGATGTATGCTGCCTTCTTCCACCTGACTAGATTTTCCACCTCACTTGTCACCCATGGTTCCTTCACCCTACCATTCTTTATCTTCCTCACCGGGACAAATTTATCCCTAACTTCTTGCAAAAGATCGCTAAATATTGACCACATGTCCATCGTACATTTCCGTGCAAAAACATTATCCCAATTCACACCCGCAAGTTCTAGCCTTATAGCCTCATAATGTGCCCTTCCCCAATTAAAGATTTTCCTGTCCTGTCTGATTCTATCCTTTTCCATGATAATGCTAATGCCACAATGGGGTGCTGGGAACGGACCCAAATGCGAGAGACAGACACTGAAGTACAAGGAGCAGTAATTGACTAGAGTAGGGACGTGACCGGATATGGGCAAGGAGCAGGGACAATATCGCAGACTTGGGCAAGGGAAAGCGGGACCAGGACTAGAAAACATGGACTAGGAGACAAGGCATCGGCTCCGAGACCGAGACTGGATAAGGACCCAGAACCTGGAATTTGCCTTGGGCTCGGACCCCAGAACCAGGCAAGGACTTGACATGGCTTCAGCACAGGACGTAGCTGTGGTCTAGAGGCACGAGTTTGGAGACAGGCTGGATCTTTGCTCTTCAGGCTTGAGGCTGGCGTCTTGGGTCTTGAGCTTGGTTTGAGGCTGGGTCTTGGGTCTTGAGCTTGACTGCAGGCTGGGGTCTTGGGTCTTGAGCTTGGTTGTAGGCTGGGGTCCTGTGTCTTCAGCTTGGTTGTAGACTGAGGTCCTGTGTCTTGAGCTTGGCTGCAGGCTGGGGTCTTGTGTCTTGAGCTTGGCTGCAGGCTGGGGTCTAGGGTCTTGAGCTTGGCTGCAGGCTGGGGTCTTGTGTCTTGAGCTTGGCTGCAGGCTGGGGTCTGGTTCTTGAACTTGGCTGCAGGCTGGGATTTCGGGTTTTGAGCTTGGCTATAGACTGGGGTCTTGGGTCTTGAGCTTGGCTGCAGGCTGGGGTCTTGGGTCTTGAACTTGGCTGCAGGCTGGGGACTTCAGGATTGGGTTCTTGGAGCTTGGCTTGGGATCCTCGAGGCTAGTGTTCTTGGATCTTGGCTTTGGATCTTCGAGGCTAGTGTTCTTGGAGCTTGGCTTGGGATCCTCGAGGCTTGGGTTCTTCGAGCTTGGCTGCGGGATCTTCGTCTTGAAATGCGGAGGCTGATAACTCGGAGGCTGGAGCTGAGAGACCGACTGAGAACTGAATATCAACATAGAGCCGGGACTTGTCCTTCGAGAAGCCGGGACTCATCGTTAACACGACACCAACATGAGACAGGACAGTACTTAGATATAAAGCCGGGACTTGTACTTATATAAGCCGGAACTCAACCTCTCCACACCAAGGTAGGATAGGTCCACCTGTTGGGTAATGTCAGAACGACGGGACTTATCCAACAGAGGCAAAGACACGACATTACCCCCCACAGGGCAGCGGCCTAACAGCCTGACTTACCCCACGGAGGCGAGGACAAGACAAGACAGATCCCCCCGCAGGGCAACGGTAAAACGGCCTGGCTTACCCCACGGAGCAGAGGACAAGAAGATACAAACCCCAAAGAACGACAGACAGATCCATCTCTGCTCCGGGGAAGCTCCGAGTCTCAGTTCAGCCAGCAACCTCAGCTGGCCGCGGCAACAGCCGGATCCCTTCCTAGCTCAGAGTGGCTGGCAGCCACTCAGCTGGCCCAGGAAACAGCCGAATCCATACCGCAAAGACAGCTCCGACTACCGACGGCAAGGCTCCATGAAGCGATGGTTCTCCAACACAGCTGAAAGATGGCAAGTGACCGCTGTAGCCTTCCACCGGCAGGTTGCTTCCAGGGGGCTGTCAAGACAAACCAGCACCCCACACTCAACCCCAAGGCTACCTATATTCAAATCCTCAAGATGGGAATCAGGTGCCTATGCTTAACTCAATCAAACGAGGGAATGCTGGAAGACCCGGAGTCCTGAGTCCACGGACCAGACTGTGACCCGGAATGCGGACTTCACGGACCGGACCATGACAGCTAAACGCCAGGGAGCGGTGGTCACTGTCCTCCAGATGCTCACCCACTGAGTGATCTGTGATCTGACACGGTCCGTTACCTAATACTAGATCTAGTATGGCATTCCCCCTAGTTGGCCTATCAACATACTGTGACAAGAATCCGTCCTGAACACACTTAACAAACGCTGCCCCATCTAAACCATTGGAACTAATCAGGTGCCAATCAATATTAGGGAAGTTAAAGTCACCCATGATAACAACGCTGTTATTTTTGCAACTTTCCAGAATCTGCCTCCCAATCTGCTCCTCGGTATCTCTGCTGCTACCAGGGGGACTAGAGAATACTCCCAATATAATAACTGTTCCCTTCCCGTTCCTGACTTCCACCCATACTGATTCAAAAGAGGATCTTGCCACATTACCCACCCTTTCTGTGGCTGTAATAGTATCCCTGACCAGTAGATCACCCCTCCTCCCCCTTTTCCCCCCTCTATCGCTTTTAAAGCACTGAAATCCAGAAATATTGAGAATCCATTCCTGCCCTGTTGCCAGCCAAGTCTCTGTAATGGCCACTACATCATAATTCCATGTACGTATCCAAGCTCTCAGTTCATCACTTTTGTTCCTGATACTTCTTACATTGAAGTACATGCACTTTAGCCCTTCTACCTTACTACCTTTACACCGTCTATTCTGCTTCTCTTTCCTCAAAGCCTCTTTTTATGTTAGCATAAATAAAACGGGGCATTCTGAAGGGAATCGAATTTTCATCATGTGCGTTGGCAAATTCGGAACCCAAGTGCGGAGGAAGGACAGTCTGTTCTGTAGAGACGGCGACCAAGGTTAGTTCATAAGAAATCCAACAGAACACTGGTGGTTCAGCCGATCGCCAGTGAAAAACTGAAAACGTGGACTTAGCAATTCGCGTTGATTCGGTGTCTGCTTAAATAAAGCAAGTAACACGGAATCCGCGAACCTATCGACGTTTAGACAGAAAACACGAGGAGAACGCTTTACAAAGAACGAGTCATTTGAGATAAACACACGAAAATCTAAGCGATTAGTGGCTGTTGTGAACAACAAATAGCCAATTAAAGTACTCCAAAACCTTGGAGCTCAACGCTCCCCCGCTCCCAGCACAAGTCCGTAGGGCTCCTTAAACGAGTGAGCAATGCAACTAAACATATCGCACAATATAGAATAATTACAACAGAGATGCCAGGCAAGTCATGATGGAAGCTGTGTTAAAAACGAATTAGGCCAGAAGAACCGGGAAAGGCGTGCTTTTACTTGAGCAGTATAGATGTACAGTCAGTGTTCTGTTAAGGAGATATCGGAACTAAATAAGTGAAAGCACAAAGTGGGAGGTGTGAATGTTACAAAGATAGGGAAACACTGCATTAAGTATCGCGGTGTACACGCAGAAATGGTCTCCCTTGTGAAGTATTGTACTAGTAGCAACTGTACTATTCCAAAGCAGATTGTATTTAAAATATAGGTATTGTCTGCAGGAGAAAAACAATGAAATGAACAACTCACTCTTTGTTTATTTAAGGGATTTTCAAGCGCAATTTTCGAAATCAATAGACAAGATACAACAAAGGATTATGTGTCAGGATTTCTTTTGGAGAATTTCTGAAATTAAAAATAGAAGAGATTTGGGAAGCACAATTGAACGGAGTTTTATAACTTCATGCAATATGAAGACGTTCTGGATCGTGAAGCTATCTGATCCAGGAATTGTTACTGCGCCGGGGCGTTCAACCACAGTTTCCTCGCAACTGTTAAAATGACTGGTAAATTTTGACGCAGTAAAGGACAAAAACTGTTGCGTTTTCAGCTAGTATTTATAATTCTTGTAAGCCCGGTTTAGCTGTGGAACTTAAGTGAAATCGTTGTCAAAAACAACAAAAAAAAACGACCTGATACTTGAAACCATTGACTCTACGTGACTTTAGCCTACTGTATCAGAACTGAACGTTTCATGCCAATAGGAAGTTATCAGACAAAAATACAATTAATTGGAGCATTCTGTAAAACAAGGTCAATGCGTATTGTGCAAATACAATATTTATATTTTGTCCCCCCCCCGCCCCCCCCCCCGCCTTAAGGACGAACCTCTGCGGAACTTGACTATTATGAATTTATTAAATCCATTTCATTTCCTATGAAAGTGTAGGAAATGGAAAGTTATATCTCCAATAAATATGAAGTTGAATAATTTACAATTGATGGAAAGATAACGGTAACATAAAATTGAATGAGAGCGAAGTTCCTATTCCTATAAGGATATTGGAAATAGTAAACTTCCAAGTTGCAGGAGGACATTGGAACTTATTAAACTCTGCACATGCGGTTTTACAAATAAATTACAGTTCTAAGGTCCAAACCTTGTTCCTTCCATTTCAGCTTCTGCTCTAAGATATGACGATAAAGTGGTAAACTTTTACCAGATACAATATGTCGTTTTTAATGTTGTTGTAGATGAGTTAACTTCTAATATCAATGGGATTTCACTCATTAAAAGAGTGCGATGATAATAACATCCAAATCATGTAAAGAAAATCAAGCATGCGCATGAAAATAATTAACATATCCCATATCTTCCATCCGCATAGAGAGAAAAAAATCAGATTTAGAGACTAAAGCGAACAGATTTGAAATATTCTAGTGATGATTTTTCCAATGCCACATGAAACACCGCACGTCCCAGCATCATGATCACTTTTTTGCGAAATATTCGTGAATTTTCCAGGCAAACATCCTATAACATCTTACCTTCTGCTGTGCTACTGATGTCTTATTCAGCGTTCCGTCCACAAACTTAGCGCAGGCGACCGAGGGTATGGCCGCATTATTGTGATTATCAGATCTATCTGTCTATCTATGTATTCATTTATTTATTGATTGATTGGGTCATTGAGAAATTGAGCGATATAGCACAGATTAAGCCGTTCTGGCCCTTCGAACCGCACCGACCCACTTCCTCAGTAACCTAATCACGGAATCTTAAAATATCCAGTTAACATCCTCGCCAACTTGGAAAAGCGCCATTCATAATAGTGCATAGGTACTGGGCACTCGAGTGCATAAAATGTTCTACAAATGCCAGCTGTAAGGACTGATTGTTGTTACTTGAGATCAGCTCACGAACAGTGCAGTAACCGCTTGCGTGATTCGGAGTGAATTTTGAATCTCACTTGAAATGGTCCCTTCGGAATTCTATAAAGTGAGTAACATTAAGACACCACACAGAAAGGGCAAGATAAATGTAGCAATCTGAAATTAACTATCCACTTATCCCTGGCGTAACTTCTGTCCTAGAGCTACAGAGCCCGCAAATTCGGCATTTTCCTGTAAGATCTATGACCACCTCTGAACCCAACAAACTGGACGAGAACCAACATTGTTCATAATAGATCGCTGCTGATGCAAAAATAGATCAGCCACGATCGTAATCAAAGGCAAGTCGGAATCGAAGAGCGTGATAACCTAATCTTACTCTGATTTTCACGTGTCCTTGTGCTCTTGCATTGATAAACTAAAGAACATAGCTTCCAAAACGTATTGGCCCTTATTTTACTTACGTGCTTCTTGTAGATTTGCTTCATATGCAGTCTTATCTGGGAGAAAAACGAAATACATAAAAATAATTTCATCTTTTCTTCATAATGCTATTTTCCTGCAAAGAAGTTCCAAAGTATTGTTCTTCTACAAGAAGAGTAAATGAAGATTATTGGTTAATCTGTCAGTTCATAGGGAGTGATTCTACTGGGAGACTTAATTATGATCGTCACATCAGTGCCATTAAATATATGACATATTACTTGCTGCATGCAATACACACAAAATGCTGGGCGAACTCAAAAGGGCAAGCAGAATATAAGGGCAGGAATAGAGAATGCGAATGACTTCATATAACGCTCTTTGGAGCAGCACAGTTGCCTCAGTTTATTCCTAAAAGTGCTCCTTTGAAGTTCAGCCAAGGTGGCATGCAGAAGGTAAGAAACACTGCTCAGAAATGCTACGATTTGCCGTATGTTCCTTTTTCCTACCACGGCCACTAGCGTGTCTAGTTCGACTCCTATAACAGAGCCAGCCTTTCTAATCAGTTTATTGAGCCCGTCGGCATCACACGTGTTATTGCTATTGTCACCAACATGTGAAGGAGAAGCCTACATTCCAAAGCACCTGAGTCTCCTCAGAAAGTAGAGGAGGCTCTGGCCCTTATTATACATAGCCTCTGTGTTGGTTCTCCACTCAAGTCTGTCATCCATGTGCACCACCAGGTACGTGTCGATCCTCACTGTCAACAGTAACAGGAAGCCGTGCAGGCTTATTCCTCGTAAAGTCCATCACCGTCTCCTTTGTCTTAATAATGTTTATAACCATATAACAATTACAACACGAAAACAGGCCATCTCGGCTCTTCTAGCCCGTGCCGAACTCTCACTCTCATCTAATCCCACCGACCTGCACTCAGCCCATAACCCTCCATTCCTTTCCTCTCCATATTGCTGTCTAATTTAACTTTAATAGACAATATCGAACCTGCCTCAACCACTTAGACCATAAGACCATAAGACAAAGGAGCAGAAGTAGGCCATTCGGCCCATCGAGTTTGCTCCGCCATTTTATCATGAGCTGATCCATTTTCTCCTATTTAGTCCCACTCCCCTGCCTTCTCACCATAACCTTTGATGCCCTGGCTACTCAGATACCTATCAACTTCTGCCTTAAATACACCCATTGACTTGGCCTCCACTGCTGCCCGTGGCAACAAATTCCATAGATTCACCACCCTCTGCTACGATTCTGCTGGAAGCTCGTTCTACACAGCTACCACTCTCTGAGTAAAGAAGTTCCCCCTCATGTTACCCCTAAATGTTTGCCCTTTAACTCTCAACTGATGTCCTCTTGTTCGGATCCCGCCCACCCCCCCCCCACTCTCAATGGAAAAAGCCTATCCACATTAACTTTATCTATCCCCCTCATAATTTTAAATACCTCTATCAAGTCCCCCCTCAACCTTGTCCGTTCCAAAGAATTAAGACCCAAATTGCTCAACCTTTCTCTGTAACTTAGGTGATGAAACCCAGGTAACATTCTAGTAAATTTTCTCTGTACTCTCTTTATTTTGTTGACAGCTTTCCTATAATTTGGTGAACAAAACTGTATAAAATGCTCCAAATTTGGCCTCACCAATGCCTTGTACAATTTCAATATTACATCCCAACTCCTATACTCAATGCTCTGATTAATAAAGGCCAGCATACCAAAAGCTTTCTTCACGACCCTATCCACATGAGATTCCACCTTCAGGGAACTATGCACCATTATTCCTAGATCCCTCTGTTCTCCTGCATTCTTCAATGCCCTACCATTTACCATGTATGTCCTATTTTGTTTAGTTTGCACCATTTGACAAATTCCTCCAGCAGGGATCTTCGGCCCTCCCTTTATACACCCAGCTATTGCTGAGTCATCAGTGAATTTAATGGCGGGACGAAATATAAAATAATGGCGGGATGAAAATGACGTAGATGTATGCATGTAAAATAGATGCAATGTGAGGAAGAATAAAATAAATGAGGCCTAAATAAACTACATGAAACAAGAACAGAGTGGACAAAGGAATGATCAGAAAACATGATCGGTGAAAACGAATACGTGAGTTTTACGAGTTCGACTCTAAGAGGGTCAAATAATATTGGTAAGACCTCTGGAAAAGAGAAAAAAAATTAGAGAGGGAAGTGTGCGGTGCTTAAGGTACTACTATAAGTGATATTTTAGTTCTTAGTTCTTAGTTACATTCTGTTCTTTGGAGGTAGGAATAGTTACACTATGTAAAATCAGGCATTTGTATTAACACTGTAATCAATGGATAGCAAAAAAAAGAGACAAAACAAGTAGACTGAAGTGTCTTTATGATTAGCTGCTCCTGTCGTTGTTGCTGTGCATGAGTTAGATCGGTAATATTTCAAGCTAGTTTTTATAACTTCTGTAAGCCCTGGTCAGCTGTAGCGCGTTTGACTAAGGCAGTGTGACTATGGTGTTGATAGTGGTGATGATGGGGGCTGAGGAATAGGCGTCGATGATTGAGTTTAATCTTTTCAATTTAGGTTATAGATGGCTAAATTTTCTTTTATGCATATCCCATATTAGTGATTTACCTCTATTACTAAAAATTATTGCTGTATATATATATATCTGAATGGAGTGTATTGTACTAATGGAATATCATTATTTCAAAAGTAAACAGTGAGTTTCACTGTCTCTATATACATTTTTTTATTCCATAAGCTGTATCAATTGCAGTACCTTCACTATTTAGAGAAGTCTGTCTCTTGGAAGGAAGTACTGATTTGAGGGAATGGTCCATATTGAATAATTTGTGCGGTCTTTCTACATTTGTCCATATTGCGAATGAGAAGCACCGCTTATTCTGAGGAAGGGTGTCAGATGCAGAACTCATAATTGTTGGACTGATTACAGAAGGACAAAGCATTATTCCATATCTATATTCAATGGAAAGGCCTGGATAACTTGGAACGTCTGCATCATTTTCTGAGTTCCTTTTAATAGTAACACTCACAACACGCTGGGGGAACTCAGCAGGTCGGGCACATCCGTAGAAAAGATCGGTCGACGTTTCGGGCTGGAACCCTTCATCAGGACTGTAGAGGGAAGGGGCAGAGGCCCTATCAAGAAGGTGGGGGGAGGGTGGGAAGGAGAAGGCTGGTAGGTTCCAGGTGAAAAACTAGTAAGGGGAAAGATAAAGGGATGGGGCAGCGAAGGCAGGGAGGTGATAGGCAGGAAAGGTGAAGAAAGAATAGGGGAAAACACTATGGATAGTAGAAGGAGGCAGAACCATGAGGGAGGTGATAGGCAGCTGGGGGAGGGGACAGAGTGACATAGGGGTAGGGGAGGGAGGAAGAGGGAATTACCGGAGGTTGTAGAATTCTATCTTCATACCAAGGGCTGGAAACTACCTAGACGGTATATGAGGTGTTGTTCCTCCAACCTGAGTTTTGTGTTCGTTTTAATAGTAATTTGTAGGTCCGACTCGATTAAAAGTGTAGCGGTAAGTAAATTATTTGTTATTGGTTTTGTTTTGTATGAACTGCAAAATAATTTAGCTATTGCTTTTTTTAGGACGTATAAAGTGGTTAGAATGTTCGTTGAATTTAAGTTCCTGTGCTAGTCGAGGAAATACAGTATTTTAAGATGTGTATTTGTAATAGTCACAATCTGTTTATAGTATTCATATCCATATCTAGAACATAGAACATAGACAGTTGCAGCACATTATAGGTCCTTCGGCCCACAATGTTGTGCCGACCATGTAACCTACTCTAAAGACTGCCTAGAATTTCCCTAGCGCATGTTCCTCTATTTTTCAAGCTCCGTGTACCTTTCTAAGAGGACCTTTTTGTATCCGCTTCCACCACCGCCGCCGGCAGTGCATTCCACGTACCCACCACTCTCTGTGTGAAAAACTTACCCCTAACATCCCCTCGGTACCGATTTCCAAGCACCTTAAAACTATGCCCCTCCTGTTTGCCATTTCAGCCCTGGAAAAAAGCCTGTGGCTATTCATACAATCAGTGCCTCTCATAATCTTATACGCCTCTATCAGGTCACCTCTCATCCTCGTCGCTTCAAAGAGAATGGCTAAGTTCACTCAACTTCTTCTCATAAGGCACGATCTCCAATCCAGGCAATATCCTTTTACTCTCTCAATAGTATCCACATGCTTCCTGTAATGAAGTGATGAGAATTGGACACAGTATTCCGTGTGGTCTAACTAAGGTCTTATATAGCTGTAACATTACCTTACGGCTCTTGAACTCAATCCCACGGTTGTTGAAAGCCAACACGACCTATGCCTTCTTAATAACACCGTCAACCTGCGCAGCAGCTTTGAGCGTCTAATATTATATTCTGTTTTCAAATTTGATCAACCGAAATGAACCACTTCACACTTATCTGTGTTGACTTCATCTGCCACTTTTCAGCCCAGTTCTGCATCCCATCGATTTTGCGCTGCAACCTTGGACAACCCTCCAGACTATGCAGAATACTCCCAACTTTTGTGTCATCAGCAAAATTACTAACTCACCTTCTACTTCCTCGTCCAGGTCATTTATAAAAATCACAAAGAGGAGGGGTCCCAGACCAGATCCCTGCAGAACTCCACTGGTCACCGACATGCATGCGGAATGCAAACCATCTACAACCATCTACGGCCAGAATTTCAAGCCAATTCTGAGTCCACAAAGCAAGGTCTCCTTGGATTCCATGCCTCATTACTTTTTGAATGAAGCTCGCATGGGGAACCTTGTCAAATGCTTTACTGAAACTCATATACTCTACATCCACTGTTCTACTTTCATCAATGTGTTTTCTTACATCCTCAAAGAATTCAAGGAAGACTTCTTTATTTTTCTAACTCGGTAACGTGAATAAACAACATTAGGCTTGTGTGTTAGTTTCTAGCCATATCTACAAAGGAGCTTTCGTGAATTTAAGAGCATAAATTTGAAATCCTAGTAAGCGTCAATATTTTGAATTCCTCTACTTAAGATCTGTTTTGTTTCTGCCCTGTTTTCCTCTGAATATTTCTATCAGTGTGAGCTCCAGACATTATTCAACCGTCTGCCTTCAAAGTTAGACAATGATAGAAGCTAAGTTTAATTAATTTGGTCATAGTACTCCTTAGCCTGCTTTTATTATATTGGAAAGTTAGAGTGATTATCTCTGTTAGCTGCGTTCAAGATATCAGCTAGAAGAATTGTGTGCGTTTACCCTGTTAGCTGAAAACATCTAGAAAAGATGTAAAGCCTAACTTGGGTCAGTGCCCATGCCTGGACTGGATGGATTAATTTGTTAGGCGAACGGTTTGCATTAACTGTGCAGTGGAGGTGAATTAACGAACCACTTTTTACTAAACTGGCTCCATTGTTCAGATGGTCTTAATCAAATAAAAAGTAAGTGACACATTCATAAATGTAATTGAAAGGATTGCATAATACTTTTTGTCGGTTTTTTCAACTAAAGACTGCCAAATTGATACAATTTATTAAATCGCCGACGAGGGATGTTAGTGATCTGCGGGCCTCGACCATGACGGCCAGTGATATCCTGGGTTCGAAACTCATAGGTCAGCGATTCCTGAGGTTAATGTCCGAGATTGCAGAATTGGAAAACAAATGATACTTTGGTCTCTTCGTCAGTTCAAAGTAGGGAAGAGATTCTGTTAGCGAACAAAAAACAGAAGCAGAAACAAACATATTGGTTATAATAGAAATCTGAAAGCGACAGAACAAAGCAGTTTGTCGTTTTAGGAATTAATAAAATTAACGATATATGGTTGAGCTTACATAATAGACAGTTCCCTAACAATATCGTAACATTTGATACCGAACGCCAATAAACTCTAAGAGAACATGCAGGTTTAATTTAGTTAGGGTCGGGTAATCAAAATACAGTAGCCCATGAGAGTGTTGAAGAACATTGTTCTTTTGCCAGCGTATTTGAACAGAGGTTATTCTGGCCCTGAAGTTTGAGCTATGGGTGACATAATAGTTCAGGCCATGAAAATTAATTTCTTGATAGCGTGATCATATTAATTTCAGTCGAACTCAAATTCAAACAGGAGAAAATCTGCAGATGCTGGAAATTCAAAGCAACACACACAAAATGCTGGAGGAACTCAGCAGGTCAGGCAGCATCCACGGAAAAGAGCAAACGGTCGACGTTTCGTTCCGGGACCCTTCATCAGGACTGGAAAAGTGAAGGTAAGAGGTCAGAGTAAGAAGATGGGCGGAGGGGCCTGATGGACTTCAGTCGAAGACAGCATGAAATAATGTTTCTTTTCTGCGAGATGTCGATGGAAATGGTCAAACCTGGGAATATATTTGCATGGACTCTGTCTTCCATTCGTATAACATACGAAAATTATGCTGAATAGCGTTTTGTCGCGGATGCGCAAAATACAGCAATCTAAAGATCATGGCGGTATTTCACACAACAACACTTATATCATTCACCCATATCGTACAAATTTCAGGACAATGTGGTGCGGGAGAAGTGCAGTAACACTGGAAAGTGAGCCGATGATATCTGCACATACAGTATATAGTCTGGGATCGGGAGTTACCGATGAAGGTTCCTCGTAGAGATTTTCGGCCCAAAAAGTAACTGCGTTTTATGCTGCATAGATGCTGCCTGACGTGATGAGTGCAGAGGTATTATTATTTTCAGCGATTGCATTGTTAACAGCTTTTAAATAACCAGAAGTACTGTAGGGAAGATAAATTATTCACAAAATTCAGAAATTATATACGGTTGAAGTACCATGTAGTATGTTAAGATTCTACCTTATCAAATAGGTAGCAGAGATCTGAAATACTCTGAAGAAATTTTGTGAGTGTGTCTAAGTGTGCGTGGTAAGAGCAGCTGAGAGTCATTGTGCAACGTGTCACCTTTGCCATCATTGTACATATTGAGTGAACTTAGATGTCGGAAAAAATTGAATTGTAAAGACCAGATATGGTGTGCATAATTGTTTTAGTACTCCAAATTGCTTCCAGATCTCAGTATTCTATTCATTAGTATGATGCATATTACGTCAGCTGTCATTGTAGTACTTACCGCACTTCTCCCGAATATTCTGCAACTCTAAATTGCAAATACATTTTACAAGAGAACCGTATTCACAAGACACAGATTGCAATGCAACAACTAAGCAGAAATAAAAACAAATCCATTGTAAAAGGCGATGTTAATCTATTATATAACACCTTTGAATAATTCTGTCTGATTCTGGAATAACTGTTCTTCTGTGTGTTTTACAAGTCCCTGTGGTAATGGTTCTTTACAAACTACACCTAATTGACTAAATGGAAATGAAACATAAGCACGCAAATTCCAAACTGAATTAGATTGAATTAGATGAATGGGATTCATTATTTTTGTGCTCCTTGCACTTCAGAACTTACGTCAATACTGGTGATATATGCGGTGAGAACCTCTCGTAGAATACTTTATAATACTGTCATAGCTCACCCATTAGCTACATTTTCAATGTAAATCCCGCATCCTCGCCCCCACCCCAGTTTCCAGTGGTCCGTATTATTTTGAAATTGAGCATTTTTCTCTCACTGACCCAGGATTTCAAAATCTACGCAATCTTAGTTGATCGTCAGATGGAAAATTTGCCATATGCACAGTTAATTATGATGACATAAGCATTCCATGGATACATTGAGTCGTGGTTTGCTTCTGACGGAAACTTAACTTGAATTACAATTCTCTTTTAATACAGAACTGAACATTTTTAATCTCTGAAATTTCGTTTGACATCGCGGTATTATATGACGATTCTTCCACTACATAAAAACTACTTTAAAAAAGAGAATGCAACGGTTAAAATGTTACATTGTTATACCCAAGTATGAGCATTACCCAAGACACATGTATTTATCATAACTGGAAGATTGAAAAGTTGTTTTGTTAATTACGGGCATGTACAATAATTTTATTTTGAAATTCATAAAGAAGGAACTCAATGTGAACATCAGAGTTCCACAGATCTGTAAGATTTGCTCACAACCAACTTGCTCAATTTTAAATGGAAAAGTTCAGCTATGGATATCTCAGGTTAAAGCTCGAAGATGAAAATACATGTTTCCTTTACGGTTGTACCTTGTGATTTTTCGCTGAGTTCTTTCTCTGTAACGCAAATGCATAAGGTATATACGTTGACGAATGTTAGAAAAGAATGTCAATCAGACGGAAAACAGCAGCTGTATATTCCAAATTTAAAACGTTTACATTGCCCAAGCTTAATTTGGATCCAACGCGCTTATACAATTCCTGCGAAATTGTCGCGTTCTTAGCGCAACCATAGTATTCTGTTTATAGTAAACAATGACGTCGAATCGACGAACAGAGAAAACGAGAGTACGATATTTATCCAATGTGCATAATGAGACTTCAGTTTCTTTAATCTCAGGCCACAATTGCATTGAAAGCAACAAGATCCACATTGGATAAATTATCAAGGAACAATGCAGACGAACTGACAATGAAGAAACCTATCACTCTCACCTGCGCGTTCAAGACTAGATTTTATATCTTCATGGCCTAGCAAAATACAAGAAAACTATAGGTTGTTAGCGTACCTATTTCACAGATTATGCGAACCTCGCATTACTAGATCAAAGTCGGAACATTTAACCTTATTGTCCAACCCAGATGTACATGAAATTTGATTTCTTTCCTTCCAATCAGTTTATACTATATCCGGGTTAGTACTTTGAAGCTGGTTCATTGAAACGGATATTCAACATTCTGGTCTCGCTGGTTTTGCAGATTCCACTTGCAGAATCGTTGACTGCTTTGATGAGCATTATCTGTGGTTTTGCAAGGTAATGACATTCTTCACTTTGCTTGAGCACGATACATTCTGCAATTTCTGCAAATCTGGAGTTATATAGACAAAATTGTTGGAGGACCTGAGCAGGTCCGGCAAAATCTATGGAGAGGAGTAAAAAAATTTACGTTTCGGGCTGTTACCCTTCATCTGGACTGAAAAGAAAGGGAGGAAATCCTTCTTCCTGTCCTATCAGATTCTTCCTCTTTCAGCCTAACCTTTTCTACCGATCACCTCCCAGCTACTCATTTAATCCCATCGCCCCCACCTTCATTCAACAGCCGTCATCTGTTTCTTTCCAACGTGTACTCATTCTGCTAAACCCCCTTCTTATTCGGGAACCTTCACCTTTTCTTCTCAATCTTGGAGTAATGTATCGGCCCTACATGTTAACTCTTTATTCCTCTTCAAAGATGCTTCCTGATCGGCTGAATTCCCATCTACTTGTTTGGTTTTGTTGGTTAGTTATATCCTTACTGTTTTCTGCTTCCATTCCGCAAAAGGAAATAGACATAGTCATAGTCATAGTCACAGTCATAGTCATACTTCATTGATCCCGAAGGAAATTGGGTTTCATTACAGTTCATGCATTGCATTAACTATTCCCTGAATTATTTATATATTCATTTTTTGTGTAGTTTTCTCCTTTTCCATTGGCTGTTTTCAGTCTGGTTAGGATTTTACTGCTAATATTGCAGGGCATTTCATTTAATGGTTTTCTATAGAATCAGTGTGCTCTGCTGCTAGTGTTTGGGTTACCATTAAAGACAAGGGGTTGTGATATCCATGCTGAGGAATTTAGTGTCATCCAATCAAGCTGGTGGAATTTGGAGAAGGTTCGAGCGAACGCTGGGCGGAGAGATTTTGTGACGGACACAGGGGTAGTCGAGATCTTTTCGGTAGGAGATGTAGAGAGAAGAAACTCGGGAAAATGTGCCGTAGTATTCGATCAAACAGAGTTGCAGGATTACATGGAGGACAAGAGGAGAAATATTATCGGTGATCGGTGAATAGGAGTTGATGCCGTGAGTACATCGGACACATCAACTTTTGGAAGATTTTAGTTACAACCTGTGCATGTTTGAATGTTTTAGCTATGATGTGCTCTTTTGTTTATTGTTCTTTTTCTCTCCTTTCTTCTTCAACAACGTTTAATTAACATTTGTCTATTTAATTTAATAACTTTAATAAATCTACTTTCTTTACGCATTGTACGGTCTGCTATTTCTTGCCGACGCACGATGGCATTGGGGCAGAACTTACACAGTATTCACACAGATCGGATTCGGGTGGGCTAGATATCCCACCCTCCTGATTTTGGTGGGACTCAAACCATATCTACCATAGACGTATGGAGTATGATGTGCTTTTATCATCGCTGAGTCCGGTGGCTATTAGCGACGGGCTAACGAGCTGCTCTCTAGCAACGTCGGGTAAGAAAACGGGTTTCACTCAACAAGACGGCTTCACCATGATAAATAAAGCCCGTTCAACGTCATTAAATTACGCAATTTTATCAACCATTTCATCTCAGTTTCTCTATCAGATGAAAGGTCTCTGAACAGATAGCCAAACCCTGTTTTTCTTTCTTCAGATCGCGTAATTTGGTGAATGTCCCCAGTATTATCAGCCTGTATTTTATATGTACAATTTTTTTTAAAATAAATTATGCATCAATGCGTCGTATTAGATTCCACTCCTACAATTTATTAGGATACGCACACGACCCCGTCAGCTTCCGGGTTTAGACGCTCTGACTGTCCGGAATATGCAGAGCTGGCGCGATCCCTTTAAAGATTTGGGCTCGCCCTGCTACTTGGGGTTCATGTTTTGACGCCAAGGTTTTAATATTTTAAGAGCACCTGAACTGGTGCTGGGTGCTCAAGTCAGCTCTACTTTGGATTCTCGTCCGGCGACTCGTTTAGAACCCCGTCCTCCTTCAGTTTCGCATTGTATCTTGATTCTAGTCTCGGATACACGAGCACGTGGGTCCCAAACATCCTCGCCTGGGTTCTTGGCACAGTAAGATCGAGCGGGGTACCGGAGCCTCCTGTCAGCTTTGTGCAGCCACAGCGAGAAATTTTTAAGACCGAGCCGGCACATACACGACCTTCAAGACGCCAAGCCTCAGCTGTCGATAGGAGGAAGCCAAAATCGTTCGAGTGAGGCTGTGGGTCGCTCTGTGAAATCAGTCCAACTTTCGACTCCGGAGTGATTCGGTAGTGACCCGGCTTTTTGCTGTGGCTGCCCCGCTCATTGTTCGTTGGTGTTTGAATTCCATCCGCCCTGGTTCCCTAAGGAGAGCCGAAAGTTGGAATTTAGGATCTTTCTCAAGACGGGGAGAGCCCTAGTCGTGCATTCGGAACGGAGATCGGAAATCTCCTATGATATCCAAGAATTCATAAACGCCATTATGCAGTTATTCCATCATCCCACTGGAACTAACAGAGCCTCGGATCGCCTGATCGAGAAGCATCATTGGCAGTCGGTCAACAGTCGAATACGCTATTCAATTTCGGACTTTGGCCGAGGAGTAGAGATGGATCGAGGAGGCATTCACCACGCCGTACTGTCAGGCATTCCGAGGCGATTTAAAGGATTTCGTGCCTAGGGACAGCCAGATGAGGACTTACAGGCTCTAATTAAGCAGTTCATCCTTCTCGATAATTGCCCGGTGGAGGTCGAAGAAAGTTACCCCATGCTCGGCCTCAAGGCTTCACACTTCCACTTCCCGACCTCGGAAAATGAGTAGATCGTCTCTTGCACAAGATCCTTTCAAGCTAATGCAAATCGGCCGCACAAGTTCCTCTGTCGAGGAGAGGTCCTGTTGTCGGAGACGAAGATACTGCTATTACATCGGAAAAGCAGTCTATCTGCGGGCCGAATGTCCGCAGCTGGAAAGACCATCTAATGCCGGGAGGACTGTGACAGTAACAGATACTACTCCTAGCCCTACCGATTCTGATGTCACGCTGAAGACGGAGATCTCCTGGGGAGAGAACCGGCGAGAGCCGAATGCCTTTGTGGACTCTGGAGCGGCTGGTAATTTCCTGTATCTGGATATCGCCCGTTGGTTCAACATATCTCTGCAGGCGTTGAGCCAGCCCATGCTGAATCATGCCCTGGACAGTGGTTCACTTGCGTCCAGGAAGATCCTGCAGCAGACATCAGTTTGGCGAATGAGGATTGGGGAGTATGGGGTAGACATTATTTTATATATCTTAAATTCTACCCACATACCCGTCATCCTTGGGCACCCTTACGTAAATTGGAAGAAAGGGAGAATTATTTCATGGTGAAGTTGTTGCAAGAGGGAAAGTTTTCGGTCTGGTGTTCGACATCCAAGAGCAGCAACCGACGAAGAGATGGACTTTTTTCGGGGTAATGTGGATCTTTCGAGAAACTTAGTTCTGCCTCCAAGAGCAGACAAGTCGGCTCCACTGAATAGGACTGTGCAAGTCCAGAATCTGTCTAGATGGGGTTGTACTGGAGATGGAGAAATGAGGTCCTTAGTTCAGGAAAATGCTATCACGCCCGCCGCTGAAATGGCCGAGTAGTCTGAGCCAGTGCAGTTAAGTCGAAGGGAAGCAGCCGCCAGGTCTCCTCTAAGGGAAATGGATCCTGAACGTAGAAGAGCATACATCTTAGACCATAAGATATAGGAGCAGAATTAAGTCATTCAGCCCATCGAGTCCGGTCCACCATTTCATCATGGCTGATTCTGTAACCCACTCAACCACGTACACATGCCTTCACGACAGATCCGTTGATGCCCTGACCCATTAGGAAGCTATCAATTTCCGCCTTAAATAGACGCACGGGCGGCCTCCAACACAGTCTGCAGAGGACAATTCCACACGCAGATTCACCACTCGCTGGCTGAAAATAAATTCTGCTTACTTCCGTTCTACAAGGTCGCCCCGCAATTCTGAGGTTGTGCCCTCTAGTTCTGGACAACACCACCATAGAAAACATGCTCTCTACATCCATCCTGTCTAGTCCTTCCAAAATTCTGTAGGTTTCAATGAGATTCCCACCACCTCCCCCCGCCGACTCAGTGACTACAGCCCTAAATTTGCCAAAAGCTTCTCATATGTTTACCCCTTCATGCCTGGAATCATCCTCGTGATTCTCTCCTCTGCTCTATCTCCACTGACAACGTCATGTTCTTTTTTCTGAGACATGTGGCACAAAACTGTTAACAATACGCCAAGTGTGGCCTGAGTAATATCTTATAAAACCTCGGCATTATCTCCTTGCTTTTCTATTCTGTTGCCCTTGAAATGAATGCCAAGATTGCCTTCTTTACCAAAGAGTCAACCTGGAATTAACGTTCTGGGGGATTTGCATGATGATTTCTAAATCACTCTGCACCTCTGATGTTTAAACGATCCACCCATTTAGATAAGAGTCCGCATTATTTTTCCTTTTACCAAAATTCATTATCGTACATTTCCTAACACTGCATTCCATCTGCCACTTTCTTGCCAATTCTTCGAATCTGTCTAAGTCCTGCTGCAATCGCATTGCTTCCTCGGTACTACCTACCTAATCACCTATCTTTGTATAATCCGCAAACTTTGCCACAAAGCCAGAAATTCCATTATGCAAAGCATTCACAAACAACGTGAAAAGTAGCGGTCCCAATGCTGACCCTTGAGGAAAACCACTAGTCGCTGGCAGCCAACCAGAAAAGGCCCCCTTTATTCCCACCTGCTGTTTCCTGCATGTCAGCTATTCCTCTACCTATGCACGTATCGTTCATGTAACGCCTTAGCAATTTATACTGTTAAGCAACCTCATGTGTGGCACCTTATCAAATCCAAATGAAAATCTTATGAAAATCCGAAGAAATGGCTTCTACTGCCTTTCCTTCATCCACACTATTGTGACTTCCTCGAACAACTCTAACATATTTGTCAGACGAGATTTCCCTTTCCAGAAGCCATGCTGACTTTGAATAATTTTATCATTAATCTCTAAATACCCCGAAACTTCGTCCTTAATAATAGACTCCAGGACTTTCCATGCAATTGAGTGCAGGCAAACTGGCCTATAATTTTCTTTCTTTTCCCTTCCTCCCTGCCTAAACAGTGGAGTGACATTTTCAATCTTCCAGTACTCCGGGATCATGCCAATATCAAGTGTTTCTTGAAAGATCGTGAACAATCCATCTGTTAACTCATCAGCAAACTCTCCCAGGACTCTGTGATGTAGTCTATCTGGTCCAGGTGACTTATCCACCTCAGGACCTTTCTGATTACCTTGCCACTTTGTCTTCGTTATAGCAATGGCACTCACTCCTGCACCCTGCTACACACGGACCTCTGGCACACCGCTAGTGTATTCCACAGTGAAGACTGCTGCAAAGAACCCATAAAGTCAATCTTCCACTTCTTTGTCCCACATTACTATCTTACCAGCATCATTTCCAGTGGTCCAATATCAAATCTCACCTCCCTTTTACTCTTTATATAACTGAATAAAGCGTTTAGTATCCATTATTGGCTAGTTTGCCCTCACATTTCACCATTTCCCTTCTTATAGCTTTTTAGTTGTCTTTGGTTGGATTTTAAAAGCTTTCCAATCATCCAACTTCCCACTCACTTTTGCTACTTCCCTTATCAGCTACAGTCCCCTACCACTGCCATTTGCGAACATTTACCACGAACGGTTAGGTGTATTCGGCAGTTCCTCGTGTACTGGTGAGGATTTGGACCTGAGGAACGGTACTGCGTTCCTGAAAGGTAGATCTTGGATCAGGCTCTCATCTATGACTACTATCATCCTCTCTCCGGCAGCCAGGGTCGTAGGGCAAGGAATCCTGTTACGGTACGCACCCGAACGCGCCAACCTCCAGGGTTTATACGCGCTGTTACTCCGGTATATCACTGGCGCGCCACCTTTAAAGATTTAGATCCACCTTTAATATTTAAAGAGCATCTGAACTGAGGTTCGGTGCTCAATCATCAGCTCTACTTTGGATTCTCGTCTAGCGTCTAGTTAGAACCTTGTCCTCGTTTTACTCTCGTATCGTGTTTCGATTCTAGTCTTGAATACGCCATCACTTTGATCCTAACCTTTCTCGCCTAGGTCTCTCGTCGCATAATTACCCCAGCTCACGACACCTTCCGGTTTTGAGGAGCTAGGCTTTTGTGCATGGTCCCCTGTATATGTTTTCTTCAAAACATAAATGGTTATGTTTCTTTAAATAGCAATGCCACAACTTGGGAATTTCTACCATTGACATTGATCCAGTCTGAAAGGGAAACCGCCACTACACCGTATCCTCTTTTACTGCAGTACGCTGGCATGTCCACCTTCTTCCACGACCTTTAGAACTGCTAACAGATTGGTGCTGTCATATCTGACCAAAGCCTTTCTGGAAGAATTTCATAACAGTTTTCATAACAGTAAAATCACCTTTCTCTCACGGAATTATATTACTTCAGGATTCACCTTTACTGCCTCGTGGCCCCCACTTTTTAAAACTGAAATTGACATCACGTGCAGATCAATGCTGCTGCAGCCGGAGTCGTTGATTCGTATTTACCAACTTTCATTGTTTTCAGTAATGTTCCGAAGCTACTTGATTTTCAACAGATTGCAATTGTGATTGATGAAAGGCGATGATTGGATCTAATAAAAGTACCTTCTAGAGCCGGGCTAATTCTCTTTTACCCTTTGGCGACATCATGGCAAGAGTGCGGCGCCGTTAAGTCTCAGGAAAAGTGCTGCCGCGCGTTCTAATTTGCTTACGCATTTACGAACTGTACTTCACTGAGTATCTGTTTAATCATGAAATCCAATCCCGGACTAGCCCTGCTTCTAATAATATGGGATTCTGCTCTGGCTGTTTGAGCATAATCGTGTGAATTCCTCATTCAGTTAGATTTCACTGTAGACAACACGACTGTTCTGTAGAGTGTAGAGCGTATCAAAATCTGAATATACTGCACAGGAGACTTCAACAATGCAAGAACACACAGAACAAGAGTGAAAGCTATTGCTCTTTGTTATTTCGTCGGCAAAAGAATCAGAAGAAAACTTACTGCATGTCTCTCGAAGTTCTTGCAATTCTAAAAAAAAAATCATAGAGTGCATAGGAACATATAGCATGATCATGATCAGATGTTCAAATTAGAGGTTATCAACGAAGTCGAATAAACAAAATTTAAACATTAAGTTTAAATCCGTGTGCGCGTTTAGTCTGTAGGGATTAATTAAGAAGTTTGCAACACAGTGAACAAATCCGTCGATAACAAGCGACCTTGGGAAACTTATGAATCAGCATGGTGCACTGAAATATGTTTTAAATTCAATGCGCAGCAAAAAAAAAACTAGTGCACGCTTGGCCATTTATTCATTTTGGCATCTTTCCAAGTTAAAAGGTATCCCATTCCTCGTTACCATTTTCGAAGTTATTACAGAAGAATGATTTGTCTGCGGATGGAAAATGAACAATTCTCTCTTCTGTACCATATTCTGCAGGTTTAGCGGGCAGTAAGAAAACTATTTTTAAAGCTAATTGATAATTCACCGAATCTGGATCATCATCACACCTGGATAGGAACAACCTCCTGAAAGCTAGTGTTGCTCGAGATTCCAACCCATAATGAACGGTAAGTGAATCTCTACACGTGCCAAGTACATACCAAGAATCACGCAAAATGGAAACCAATGCACACGTAAATTGGTCACTTCAGCTCAGATTAAAGAGTTTCTGTTGGAGAATGTGGAGCAGCAGCGTAAAGGAGGAATGTGGGTAGTAGCGCAAAAGAAGTGACGGAAAGGAATGAAATAGAGTTTGTGTTTCCAGTAGAGGAGCAAGTGTTTGTTTTCAATACAAAAGGAATTGATGAAATCCACGACACGTTTGAGCTTGCACAGACGACTGTTTCCCAACAATGCGATAAACTCAGTGACTAACAGCCAATAAGTTCAAATCGAAGCTAATTGACGTGCAGAAAGCAGCAGATATGACAGTTCTGACGAATATCGTCCTTTTGCCAGCAGAGTTCTTCCGAGGTTAATCTATATCTCCCTGAAGTCTGAATTACGACATTATAATTCAGACTGAATAAAAATAATTTCTTGAAATTACGACGATAATACGCTTGAGTCAGATTCCGAAGTGATAGATGTCAATCAAAAACTGTACGAAACAATGTTTTTATTTTATTTTCGGCGGGTATGCAGTAACGTAGAGTGGAATAAGATAAGTTATGAGTGAATTTCTATGGGATCTTCATGCCAGACTGCAGTACAACATAGGACTACTGCAACCACTTCAACTACTTCAACTACTGCACAGAGTCTTGTCATCTTCAGAAGTTTTCTGATGACTCTGCCATAGCTGGATGCATCAGCACGGGAGATGAGGCTGAGTACAGGGCTACGGGAGGAAACTTTGTCACATGATGTGAGCAGAATTATCTGCAGCTTAATGTGAAAAAGACTAAGGAGATGGTGGTAGACCTGAGGAGAGCTAAGGTACCGGCGACCCCTGTTTCCATTCAGGGGGTCAGTGTGGACATGGTGGAGGATTACAAATACCTGGGGATACGAATTGACAATAAACTGGACTGGTCAAAGAACACTGAGGCTCGCAGTGCGTTCTCGAGAGTCTGTACATATCTTTCCGCCAAACCGTTTGCAGCTTGGCAGTACGGTGCAGATGTAATATGTCTCATTCCATTCATATTCAGGATTGACTGAAACTATTCCGCAACGAATTCTGGTGCATTGTCATTGACTAAGTGTTCTGGAACATTGGTCCTTGAGATGAAGCTTCTCAACATATCTACAGCGTGCGACGCTTTGGTGGAAGCTATTGGGAATAGTTCTGGCAATTTTGTAGATCCATCCGCCACTACCAAGAGATGTGTATGTTAGAATGCTCCGCCGTCCACGTTAATCCACTGCTAGTGCAATGCAGGACATTCCAAAGATGGACAGGCGCTACTTTGGCCATCTTCTGGACGTGTTGGCATCCCGGACAGTGCATGGCGAGCTGCTCGATATGCTGATCTGTCCAGGCCACCAGAAAAAGCTTCGTGCCAACGCTGCCATTTTTACTGCACGTAACTGGCCGCCATGTACCTCCTCCAATACTTCAGTTCTCATCTTGGATGGTACAATAACTTTCAATCCCTACTTAAGGCAACACAGTCGCTGGTAAAAATGGAGGAACCGGAATTAGTGCTGCACTTTCAGTAATTTTGGGTTGCCCTGTAGACGGGAGACAGCTTAGGACTTTTCTGGTTTCCCTTTGGACCAACACTGCCGCAATGGGGAGACTTTTAACACGGATTAGTAGACGTTATGAATACAATCTCGTGATTGTGACCTCAAGGAAATAGAGCCCAACTCTTCACTCGTGATGCTGCTGTCTGTGGATTGAAAATGGACATTAGTAATCGATGATCAGTAATGACAGTAAGCTCAGTCCCATACAAGTTCTTCTTCAAAGTTCTCCACCCCTAACCAGACTCAAGGGCTCTCTGAAAACCTGTGCGTAGTGTTTTATCTGCAGCGGTGTGGAGACGTGATGCAATGGCTATGGGGCGTTCACTTCCAACACTTATAACATAGTTGAAACAGATGTTTCCCAGAATGACTGATAGCAAGATTAACGAAGGCATTTGTATTAGTTGACAAATCAGTGACATGCAATTCAAAAAAAACTTTTACTGTACTGAAATTGAAGAAAATCGCATGGAAGTAATTTAAGGATGTTGTTAAACATTTTCTTGCAACTACAGAGCACCAAACTACGTGCAGCTGGTTGACAACATGGTTCAAACATACAAAACCATGAAGGGTAATATGTCACTAAAGATTCATTTTCTGCATTCTCATTTAGACTTCTAGTACTGATGTCAGTAACGTGCATGACAAAGTGTTACAGCAGGATATTGCGGTCCTGAAGAAATGAAATCAGGGCAACTGGAAGCCATCAATGATGACTGATTATTGTTGGACATTCAAGCGAGAAGCCTTAGATACTACGTGCAAGTAAAATCATCAACAGAACATTTTAGCTTAGCTAAACTATTGCAGGACGTCAGCATCGTTATCCCATTAAACGCATTATATTGCACAAAAGTCAATTCTTTGTTTCTCCAAATTCCTATGCGATACGTGGAGTCTAAAATTACATTTCTGTTCTGTCCCACGCAGTCTATGAGACCCAAAGGGCTTGTCTGAGGAAGCAACACTTTAGAAAGCAATTGCTGTCCCGTGTTGTCCGAAGCTCAGAAGCATATTTGCGAAAGGAGTAAACCATTTTCGTATGACGTTGAGTTTCGGTGCATTGGCTGGGGTACTGAATATTTGCTTTAGAGAACTTGTCTTAGTTACGTTGAGATCATTTCGATACGGATGGGTTAACTAACCACAAGGAGAGAGTAACAAAACGGAGGTTCATCTAATGCGCCAGCGACGGCGGCTTCTTTGTAATGTTAAAGTGAAGAATATTCTTGCGATCGAGAAACGATACATGTTTGGAATGTTGAAGAAATGATTGGCCCAAAAATTCTCTCCAGAATCTCCTCTGAATACTATGGCGTTCCCTTGCGAAACTTTTTTTTTCCCCCAGATTGTTCTCTTGTTAAGGAATGATCGAGTTTTGATTTCAGAAAGGCTTTGCATTTGTGGTTATTTACGCTGGTTTGTTCATTCACTTCAATCCATAACTAGCTCATATCATCAAAAAAAAAACGAAGAGGTCATGAAAGTTGCCTTACACAGTTGGCACCTTAAAGGCAGTATGAAGATCTTCTGCCTTCTATTACAAGAAAAATGCGTCGAATCACTCTCCTGTAATATTAGGTAACTGGAAAAGAACATCGAGAAACTTGGTGTGAAAACGATGCCATGCATTCCACGTTTATTAGAAAAATAGTACACATTGTATTCGGTTTCAGGGCAGTTGCTTGGCTTTAAATCGATTTACTCAAACTCTCACTCTGTCCAGAAGCGTGAACTATTTCATTCACTTTGTAGTCAATATAAGTTATTCGAGAGCTTTACTTGACCTGTTCCTTTATTTTAAAAACAGATGGGCATAGAAGTTAAAAGTGAAAAGGATCCTACATAACTGCATTTACAAATCTATTCCACAGGAATGGATACATCATGTGAAGTGAATCAATTTTGCCAAGAAAATGTAAAAGATCATG
Source organism: Mobula hypostoma (assembly GCF_963921235.1). Lineage (NCBI taxonomy): Eukaryota > Metazoa > Chordata > Chondrichthyes > Myliobatiformes > Myliobatidae > Mobula > Mobula hypostoma. The sequence goes on along the minus strand of NC_086109.1, from coordinate 48,341,934 downwards.
TGGCATTCAGCGTAATGGATTCTAGCACTAACATATCTTTGCATAGACAGCATTTGCATCTTTCTTGATGAAATGGAGCAATCGCGCTCCGATCTGCGGAGCTCTGAACAATATTTACAATGAGACATTGAGAATATGAAAGTAACTGTACATTCATTGTACCAGCACTCATAAGACTTTGCTGATATAATCTGGTGCCAACGTGTGTTGAAAACAACTTTTCGTTTTATAACAGGAACGTCTTGAGTTCTACGTTTTGATAGGATGGGGGTGATCCACGCTTTCGAAAATAATCCGTTCAGAGGTATATATAAACCTCGGCTAAGATTTCTCACGCCAACACCATCAGCATCCCAACCAGATCGTGGACAATATTGTAAAGGATGATTTGGCAGGTGGTAGGATTAATTGTTGCGTAATTTGTTTGACGGTTCTGCAGTTGCATCACTATCTCAATATAGAAATTAGTACGGAGAAAATTAAAATACAGTAAAGCACTGTAGCACTTCATTTAGTTAAGGTGCTTTGCAGCTCTCCTGAACGACTTGTGGTTGATGATGGAGTACTTTATTCACCCACTTTCCAGACACTTGATGTATTTCTTTGATATGATTTATGCAAGCTATCACGTATGAGGATGAACTATTAAAAAAATTGGATTTGTCGGACAGGGGTTCATAGGTACCTGTGATAGAGAAACAACGAAGTTGGTGAGGTAATATTGTTATGAGACACAATATATATTTCATGAAACAAAAGTAATCTTTCTTTCTTCGTAACTCTGAATGTTTAACGTCCTGCAGCCACGCTATGCCCAAGCACCCAGCACAGCACCACACCACGGTGACCTACACGTGTGCGGTCTTTTGCCCCGCCCCCACCTCTTAACACACAGACACAGACACAGACAGACAGACAAACACACACACACACACACACACACACACACACACAGTGGGGTTATAGAGATATAGAGAAGACAAAACATATGAACGCACTTCACCAGATGATTTGATTACTTCTGTTTCTGCTAAGTGGAGTTATGAGAGAGATCAGAGTCCCTCTTCTAACTGAGATGTGATGAATGCAAGAGTCGGCCATGGTGAGACAGAGACTTCTGACATTTGCCATTGGAGAAATGGGGTTCTCGAGATGTGCATTCTGATCATTCTGAATTCTCTGTGTGTGTGTGTTTGCCTGTGCCTGTGTCCTGATGAATCTCCTGGCCCAAAAACGTAGAATGTTTATTCATTTCCATAGGTGGCGCCTGACCTGCTGAGTTCCTCCAGCATCCTGTCAGTTTTTATTCGATTTGTATACCTTTAAAGACATATACTGTATGAGCTTCAGTATTTTTATTACCGAGGAGGCTTACTTTACAGTCATTTATGTCAATAATTACAGATTATATCATGTGGAATTTCGTCTTGATCTATTCTAAACCACGTGAACTCTGTTAACAGTGCCTACTACAATATTAGACCTGGCCCACACAGATGCATTAAGAAGTTTAATTTATGAAACCACATAAAGTCTCAACCACTAATTGTTTGTTCGGGTGTTGTATTCATGATTACTCCATGCATCTAATCACCAATAAAGAACACAATATGTCAAACGATAAATTAGAGAAAACATAAACCAACTTGAACAGAAATATGGAAGACCCAAATAAAATACAAAAGGAAAATTTAAAGATTTTAAGCAATAGGGTTTCCAAACCGCCACGTTTTATGTCCCCAGAAATAAATATTTGCATTAAAATTCTGTAGGCTTTTTTCAGCATCAAGTATAGCTGAACAGCTTCTTTACTTACATGTGTGACTATGCCTGTACCATAGACGTGGAATCTCTGGAATTTGCCTGGAAAGTCCAGGCTGATGTCTATATTTTTGAGAAATTATAATTCTTATCAGTACCTTGTTCTGGAAAAGAAGAAAGGATAAATACCGTGGTTCTGAATATGAACCAATATTCCAATACAAAGAAGCAAAATAATTCTATGTATGCAATAAGAATGTATCACGTCTCTTCTAATTTATTGTATCTACTCATTACAAAAGTTGAAAATTGGATATTTGTTTACTAATACAGTCATGATTATGTCGGTATTGCTTTAAATAGATATATAGATAGATTATATACTTTATTGACCACAAAGGAAATCGCAGTGTCACAGTAGCATTACAACTGCACAGGTACAAATGTTACAAGAGAACTAGAAAGAATACAAACCTAAGTTACCAGAAACAGTTTAACAGGGGGGGGGGGGGGGCTCACTATTTCCTGGGCTATAATGTGACTCATTTTAGAGACTGAAGACCGAGGGTAAGAATTACCTCATATATCGCTCTTTGGAGCAGCTCAGTGTCTTAGTCTATTACTGAACGTGATCCTCTGTTCAGCCAAGGTGGCATGCAGAGGCTGAGAGACATTGTCCAAAATTGCCAGGATTTGCCGTGGGGTCCTTTGCTCTACCATAGTCTCTAGTGTGTCCAGTTTGACTCCTATAACAGAAGCAGTCTTTTGAATCAGTTTATTGAGCCTGTTGGCATCCACAGTGCTGATAACATTGCCCCAGCACACTACCGCATAGCAGATTGTACTAGCGACAACAGACTGGCAAAACATGTGAAGGAGAGGCCTGCATGTTCCTAACGTTCTCAATCTCCTTGGCAAGTAGAGGTGACTCTGCTCCTTCTTGTACACAACCTCTGTGTTGGTGCTCCACTCAAGTCAGTCATCTAGGTGCACCTCCAGGTATTACCATCAGTAGCAACAGGGAGCAATGCAGGCTTAGTCTTCCTAAAGCCCATGCCGAGCAAACGTAAAAGAGATGACTCATATTTATCCTGACACACCTATTTAAATAAAAGTAAACTTGTCATATTGAATTTAGGGGAAAAAACTGAGAGCATACGGGAAGAGATAATGGATGGTTAATTATCAGGAGCTAAGAAATATCACCCCCTACCTTTAAAATAAGTTAACTGTATTATTAAATAGAGCGCTGTCTCTAATCTTCTTAATATTAATCTATAGAATTACAATCACTTATTAACATCATTATTGTTGTGAAGTCCTAATATTTATGAATCTGTTTTCAGCAATTATTTTTTTCTAATGCAGAGAAAAATAATATATATTATACTGCTTATCTAGGTGATAATATGTCACAGTGTGTACTCTAATAGATAGGCGTCAACACAAGTTAGAGGTGGATCAAAACCCTGAACGTATGTAACGTGAATCTAAAATTTCATGTAAATATCTAAGGGGCGCTAGCACATTTATTACCTTTATATAATCTAAAAAAAAGAACCTTTAAAGACCAAAATATTTGCTACGCAACATTTTGCGACTCACCAAAATTCATTTGTAGTTTGTTCATTTCTAAGAGGCAAAATCAAAGTAGCATGTTACTGGATATACTAGCAAAATATGAAGACGAAGATTTCTCGACACTGATGGGGTTTCACTTCGCGCCGTAGATTTTTGCGCGTTCTCCCCGTGTCCGTATGGAATCGTTTCTGATGATCGACTTTCCTCCCACATTCCAAAGACCTACGAATCAGGATCATTAAATTATGGGCATGTTTTGTAGGCGCGAGAAGAGTGGCGACACTTGAGATCTGTCCTCAGCACATCCTCTGGGACCGTGTTTTTCGTGTTTCCATATGCATATGGCAAATAAAGCTAATCGAAATCTTTCTTTTTGTTCGTTGCATTCTCTATTTGGCAGTATTCCAAACTGGGAGAACGGCATATTAAATAATAACTTTATGTATCTAACTATTATAGGTACCTATAAAATACAATGAGAAAAGCCGCAACAGCAATAACTGTTAAGCGTTATCAAGGACGTTCATCCATTTGGACTCACGCAGGAATAATCTTGCTTTTGATTATCTCGCGTGTCGAGGTAACGACTATAGATCCTTAGCCGCTGTAGCGTCTCAAAGCGTCTTCGCGTCTTCACTGTTGAAGACACTAGCAGTATGGTTGAATTTCCAGGAGTCAGGGGACATGAAGTGTGTGATTTTACCATAACTAGACAGAAAGCTGTTGGGAAACTGAAAGGTCTGAAGTTAGGCATGTCACCTGGACCAGAGGGTGCATACCAGAGAGTTCAGAAAGAGGTGGCTGAAGAGATCGTGGAGGCATTAGAAATAATCTTTCAAGAACTACTAGCTTCTGCAATGGTTCCGGAAGACTAGAAAATTGCAAATGGCACTCCACTCTTCAAGAAGGGAGACAGGCAGAAGTAAGGAAACCATAAGCCAGTTAGTCTGGCTTCAGTCGTTGGGAAGATGTTGGAGTTGATATTAATGATGAGGTCTGAGGGTACATGGAAGCAAGTTATGATTTAGGCCATAGTCTGCATGGTTTCCGTAAGAGAAAATCTTGCCTGACAAATCTGTTGTAATTCTTTGAAGGAATAACAAGCCCTTTGAAAAGGTGCCACACATATAGATGCTTATAAAGCCAACGAGCCCATGGCATTGCAGGAAAGATTCTAGCATGCATAAACAGTGGTTGATTGACAGAGGGAAAGAGTGGAATAAAGGGACCGTTTTCTGGCTGGCTGTCGGTGACTACTGATGTTCCAGGGATCTGTGGTAGATTGATATTTTTTACATTATATGTTAATGATTTGGATGATGGAATTGATGGCTTTATTGCAAAGTTTGCAGGCGTTATGAAGGTAGGTGGGGGGGTCAAGTCGTTTTGAGGAAGGATTTAGACAGATTAGGACATAGGCAAAGAATTGACAGATGGACTACAGTGTACTTTGGTAGAAGACACAAAAGGGTTGACTATTTTCTAAATTGAGAAAAAATACAAAAATAACTGAGGTACAAAGGGACTTGGGAGGATGAGAGTATAAAAGCAAGGATATAATGTTCTGGTGAGGCCTCACTTGGAGCAATGTGAGCAGTTTTGGATACTCTATCTTAGAAAGGATGTACAGAAACTGCAGAGGATTGAAAGTAGGCTCATGCAAATGATTCCAGGATTGAATGGCTTGTCATATGAAGAACGTTTGATGGCTCTGGGCCTGTATTCATTAGAGGTCGAAAAATGAGGGGTGACCTCATTGAAATCTATGGAATATTGAAAGGCCGCGATAGGGTGTGAAAGGATGTTTCCTATGGCGGGAGAGACCAAGACCAGAAGACACAGCCTTAGAATAGAGCGGCGTCCTTTTACAATGGAGCTGAAGAGGAATTTCTGCAGCCAGAGAGAGGTGAATCTGTGGAAGGCGTTACCACAGGAAGATACGGAGGCCCAGTCTTTTTATATATTTAAGGCAGAAGTTGATAGAGTCTACGGGGAGAAGTTAGGAGATTGGAACTGAGAGGAAAATTGGATCAGTCTGATGAAATGGCGGAGCAGACTTCATGGGCCAAATGGCCCAAATCTGTTCCTATATCTTATAGGCCATTACGACAGGGGTCCTGGAGTGGCAATGCCCGCTTTACGCAAGAATTGATCAGTTGTGCCTTATGAATCCTTCTGGCGGATTTGAGATGCATAAGTCCAGCGTAGTTATTACTGGAAAAAAATAAAACAAGATGTGTGTCAGCGTTTGCTACTCGAGTGTCTAAGTAGAGGCTACAAACATATCACAGTTAGAAAGAGCTTTAGTGAGAACAGTTCAGGAATATATTATGCAGATTTGTTGCCCTGTACGAAGAGTGTCTATCTCTCACAAAATAATTTCAATCAACAGTCATCAGGCAGAGTTTTCAAATGAGTAATTTGCTATATCAAGAGTGTTTGACTCAGACCAAGCCTGTTTTCTGTGGAGGATGGAGGATGAGATGGGATCTCACTGAAACTTACAAAGCCTGCAAGTTTACAATCATGCAACAGTGACATGAAAAGATACTTCTTTAATCACAGAAAGTATTGAAATTTACGATCAAGAAGGCTACGTCGATTTAATCATCAGATCTGTGGAAGGAACTAAGTCAAGTCAAGTTTATTATTATTTACCTATGCACAAGTATTCCGGCAAACGAGGTATTGTTTCTCCAGACCAGGGTGTAAACCACACTTGTACACATAATGCACACAGAACAGGCAATAACTTCGGAAGGTAAGGAAAAAAAATCTACAGACATATTATGCATAAACAAACCAAGTAAAGTGTGTAAATTAAATATTTTCATATATAGAATAGATTAACCGGTGATACCGCGAAAGTGATATGGCAGAGAGTTTAGAAGCCTAATCTTGTGAAGGAAGAAACGTTTTCTCATCCTGACAGTTCTTGTTAGTATGCATCGGTCTCACCTCCCTTGCTGGGATGTTTGATAATACTAAGGCTATGCTGCGCTCTTGATAAATGCTCCCGATGGACGGTAGGGAGATTCTTAAAATTCTCTCAGCCGATCTCATAGTCCTTTGTATGGATTTCCGGTCCGATGATCGGCTGCTACCATACCAGATGGAGATGCAGCTTCTCAGGGCGCTCTCAATGGTCCTCCTGTAAATTCAGTTAAGATGGTGGACGAGCCTCGCTTGCCCCAATCTCTTACGGAAATGGAGGCACAGTGGTGCCTTGTTGTTCAAGCAGGTGACAATGATGGTCCAGGTTAGCTCATTCCGCGATGTGAACTCCCCAGCAGCTTGGTGCGCTTGGTACACTGTCTACGGTCGAGCCCTGTATTCGCAGAGGGGGGATGTTCATCTTCACCTTCCTGAAATCCCGAATGGCTTCCTTGGACTTTTCCAAATTCAGACATAGGCTGTTGTTCTCAGACCAGTCCACCAGCCGTTTCACTTCCTCTTTGTACTCCGACTCATCGTCGTTGTTCTTCTTCAACCGTGTGTTAGTCTGACAAATGTATTAGCGAGACAGTGACAGAGCCGTCACCAGCTGGTGCTCCTCTCCCCGAGGTGCTTAACGTGAAGCGTTGGGCGGTACTTGGCTGGTTATAATCATTGTTGGAGAAGAAGATGTTCTTTAGTCTAACGTAATACGTTGCCAGGATATTATGGAAAAATGAGCTGGTCAGGCAGATGTTATTTACTTGAAAGGTAAGTTATTCACGTTCGAGATCCGCTAGGTGGCAACAATTGGAAAAGCGACAGAAATAACGTTAACGTTTTAGGTCTATTGATTTCCTTCTTAAGTGTTCTGTTTTATTTCGTATACTTTTCACTCAGTTGTTCCTTCCTGCCTATTCCTGCTATGCATCTCCTTTTCCTTACCAGGGCCTCATAACACCACAAGATGATTTGGGCCATTCGGCTTATAGAGTCTTCTCCATCCATCAAGTCTGATTTATCATCCCTTTCGGCCACATTCTCCTGTTTCTCCCCGTTACCGTTGATGCCTTCATTAATCAGAAGCCTGTTAGCTTCCACCTTAAATGTACACAATAATTTGGCACAGCCATCTGCGGCAATGAATTAATCGTGTGGATAGTCAGAGGCTTTTTCCCAGGGCTGAAAAGGATAGCACAAGAGAGCACAGTTTAAAGGTGCTTGGGAGTACAGAGAAGACGTCAGAGATCATGGTGGAGGGAGTACATTCTGATTGGAGGGTTGTGACTAGTGATGTCACAAGGATCGGTTGTGGGACCTCTACTTTTCGTGAATTTATTAACGACCTGGATGTGGGGGTAGAAGTGTGGGTTGGCCAGTTTGCAGACGACACAAAGGTTGGTGGTGCTGTGGATAGTGTAGAGGATTGTCCACGATTGGAAAGAGACATTAATAAGATGCAGAAGTGGGCTGAGAAGTGGCAGATGGAGTTCAGCCCGGAGAAGTGTGAGGTGGTACACTTTGGAAGGACAAACTCCAAGGCAGTGTACAAAGTAAATGGCAGGATGCTTGGTAGTGTGGAGGAGCAGAGGGATCTGGGGGAACATGTCCAGAGATCCCTGAAAGTTGCCTCACAGATAGATAGGGTAGTTAAGAAAGCTTATGGGGTGTTAGCTTTCATAAGTAGAGGGTTAGAGTTTCAGAGTCGCGAGGTAATGATGCAACTCTATAAAACTCTGGTTAGGCCACACTTGGAGTACAGTGTCCAGTTCTGGTCGCTTCACTATAAGAAGGATGTGGAAGCACTGGAAAGGGTACAGAGGAGATTTACCAGGACGCTGCCTGGTTTAGAGAGTATGCATTATGATCAGAGACTAAGGGAGCTAGGGCTTTACTCTTTGGAGAGAGGAAGGATGAGACGAGACTTGATAGAGGTATACAAGATATTAAGAAGACTAGATAGTGCACAGCCAGCTCCTCTTCCCCAGGGCACCACTGCTCAATACAAGAGGACGTGGCTTTAAAGTAAGAGGTGGGAAGTTCAAGGGGGATATTAGAGGACGGTTTTTGACTCAGAGAGTGGTTGGTGCGTGGAATTCACTGCCTGAGTCAGTGGTGGAGGCAGATACACTAGTGAAGTTTAAAGACTACTAGACTGGTATATGGAGGAATTTAAGGTGGGGGTGTATATGGGAGGCAGGGTTTGAGGGTCGGCACTACATTGTAGGCCGAAGGGCCTGTACTATGCTGTACTATTCTATAAGTTTTTTACGCGGGGAGTGGTGAGTGTGTGGAATGGGCTGCCGGCGACGGTGATAGAGACCGATATGATTGGGTCTTTTAAGAGACTCCTGGACAGGTACATGGAGCTTAGAAAAATAGAGGGCTATGGATAACCATAAGACCATAAGACCATAAGACAAAGGAGCAGAAGTCGGCCATTCGGCCCATCGAGTCTGCTCCGCCATTTTATTATGAGCTGATCCATTCTCCCATTCAGTCCCACTCCCCCGCCTTTTCACCATAACCTTTGATGCCTTGGCTACTCAGATACCTATCAATCTCTGCCTTAAATACACCCAATGACTTGGCCTCCACTGATGCCTGTGGCAACAAATTCCATAGATTCACCACCCTCTGACTACCAAAAATTCTTTGCATTTCTGTTCGGAACGGGCGCCCTTCAATCCTTCAGTCATGCCCTCTCGTACTAGACTCCCCCATCATGGGAAACAACTTTGCCACATCCACTCTGTCCATGCCTTTCAACATTCGAAATGTTTCTATAAGGTCTCCCCTCATTCTTCGAAACTCCAAGGAATACAGTCCAAGAGCGGACAAACGTTCCTCATATGTTAACCTTCTCATTTCCGGAATCATACTAGTGAATCTTCTCTGTACCTCTCCAACGTCAGCACATCCTTTCTTAAATAAGGAGACCAAAACTGCCCACACTGCGCCAAGTGAGCTCTCACCAACGCCTTCTAGATCCTCAACATCACATCCCTGCTCCTATACTTCATTCCTCCAGAAATGAATGCCAACATTGCATTCACCTTCTTCACTACCGACTCAACCTGGAGGTTAACCTTAAGGGTATCCTGTACAAGGACTCCCAAGTCCCGTTGCATCTCAGAACTTTGAATTCTTTCCCCATTTAAATAATAGTCTGTCCGTTTATTACTTCTGCCAAAGTGCATAACCTTTCTTTCTTTATTAATCTTTTCATTAATTTTTCAAAATTATAAACTCAATAACAAAGTTGGTACAAAGAGATTGGAAAAATGTTCATCAGCATATATAAAATGAATTTTAAGTAACATAGAAATAAAAGACTTCCAAACTCATAACGAGATTAAACATTACTGAAGAAATAAAAAGAAAACAAAATATATAAACAAAAAAACGCAAAAGAAAAGGAGAAAAAAAAACCCAAAAAAAGGCAAATCGGGACTAGACCAACAACTTGTATCAGATATGATCCATAATGTCGCTAACTCCGCTCCTCTCATCATATAATTTTAGAAAAAAGATTCGGAAAATGTTGCATAAAAGGTTTCCAGGTATTTTCAAACTTAACTGAAGGGTCAAAAATATCACTTCTATTTATTCCTAAATTTAAACTTAATAAAATATAGTTTGAGAAAACCATTGGAATGTAGTTGGAGGATTAATTTCCTTCCAGTTCAACAAAATAGATCATCTCGCCATTAAAGTAACAAAAGCTATCATTCGAGAGGCTGAAGAAGACAAAGATCTATCTTCTACTATTGGCAATCCAAAGATGGCCGTAACAGGATGGGGTTTTAAATCAAAGCATAGAACTGTTGAAATAATATCAAAAATGTTTTTCCAATATTTTTCCAAAAGAGGACAGGACCAAAACATATGAGTTAAAGAAGCCACTTCAGAGTGCCATCTATGATCGGACAAAGTCAGCATGGATTTGTGAAAGGAAAATCATGTCTGACGAATCTCATAGAATTTTTTGAGGATGTAACTAGTAGAGTGGATAGGGGAGAACCAGTGGATGTGGTATATTTGGATTTTCAAAAGGCTTTTGACAAGGTCCCACACAGGAGATTAGTGTGCAAACTTAAAGCACACGGTATTGGGGGTAAGGTATTGGTGTGGGTGGAGAATTGGTTAGCAGACAGGAAGCAAAGAGTGGGAATAAACGGGACCTTTTCAGAATGGCAGGCGGTGACTAGTGGGGTACCGCAAGGCTCAGTGCTGGGACCCCAGTTGTTTACAATATATATTAATGACTTGGATGAGGGAATTAAATGCAGCATCTCCAAGTTTGCAGATGACACGAAGCTGGGTGGCAGTGTTAGCAGTGAGGAGGATGCTAAGAGGATGCAGGGTGACTTGGATAGGTTGGGTGAGTGGGCAAACTCATGGCAGATGCAATTTAATGTGGATAAATGTGAAGTTATCCACTTTTGTGGCAAAAATAGGAAAACAGATTATTATCTGAATGGTGGCCGATTAGGAAAAGGGGAGGTGCAACGAGACCTGGGTGTCATTATACACCAGTCATTGAAAGTGGGCATGCAGGTACAGCAGGCGGTGAAAAAGGCGAATGGTATGCTGGCATTTATAGCGAGAGGATTCGAGTACAGGAGCAGGGAGGTACTACTGCAGTTGTACAAGGCCTTGGTGAGACCACACCTGGAGTATTGTGTGCAGTTTTGGTCCCCTAATCTGAGGAAAGACATCTTTGCCATAGAGGGAGTACAAAGAAGGTTCACCAGATTGATTCCTGGGATGGCAGGTCTTTCATATGAAGAAAGACTGGATGAACTGGGCTTGTACTCGTTGGAATTTAGAAGATTGAGGGGGGATCTGATTGAAACGTATAAGATCCTAAAGGGATTGGACAGGCTAGATGCGGGAAGATTGTTCCCGATGTTGGGGAGGTCCAGAACGAGGGGTCACAGTTTGAGGATAGAGGGGAAGCCTTTTAGGACCGAGATTAGGAAAAACTTCTTCACACAGAGAGTGGTGAATCTGTGGAATTCTCTGCCACAGCAAACTGTTGAGGCCAGTTCATTAGCTATGTTTAAAAGGAAGTTAGATATGGCCCTTGTGGCTACAGGGTCAGGGGGTATGGAGGGAAGGCTGGGTTCTGAGTTGGATGATCAGCCATGATCATAATAAATGGCGGTGCAGGCTCGAAGGGCCGAATGGCCTACTCCTGCACCTATTTTCTATGTTTCTATGACAAGTAAGGTTTATATGGGAATAAAAAGGAGCTAGCTTATCTTTGGACATATGAGCTCTGTGTACTACTTTAAATTGTATTAAAGTATGTTTAGCACATATAGAAGAAGTACAACCTAATTGAAACATTTTATCCCATTTCCCTGTAGGTAGGGAAAGTTGAAGTTCCCTTTCGCATTCATTTTCAATTTTAACAAATATATCTGGCTGAAATTTCATAATTATGTCATAAATTATTGCTATTAATCCCCTCTGCAAAGGATTAAAACCTAAAATTTTATCAAAAATGCCAGAAGGATTTGAAGTCAGAAAGGTAGGCAACGTAGTATTTTAAAAATTTCCTATCTGTAAGTATCTAAAAAAAATGGGATCTAGGCAAATCAAATTTCTCAGATAACTGCTCAAAAGACATAAAGCAGTTATCCAGAAATAGATCACAAAAACATATTATACCTTTCGTTTTCCATATCAAAAAGGCTTTGTCCATTACCGAGGGTTGGAAAAAGAAATTAGATATAATAGGGCGTGATAACATAAATTCATTCAGGCCAAAAAATTTACGAAATTGAAACCATATTCGCAATATATGTTTAACTATAGGGTTGAAAATTTGTTTACTCAATTTAAGTAGTGCAAAAGGCGGTGAAGTCCTAAAATGGAGGCGAAAGAAAAACCCTTGTACAGAATGGCCTTCAAGGTTTACCCAATGTGGGCTTGGAGTTATATTCCAATCTTGTGTCCAAAATATTAAGTATCGGATATTAATTGCCCAGTAGTAAAATCTTAGGACAGGCAATGCTAAACCACCTTCTTTCTTAGATTTCTGTAAGTATTTTTTACTTAATCTGGGATTCCTATTTTGCCATATATAAGAGGAAATTTTAGAGTCAATAGTATCAAAAAAAGATTGAGGAATAAAAGCCGGTATCGCTTGAAATAAATATAAAAATTTGGGTAAAATAATCATTTTAAAAGTATTAATACGGCCAATCAATCATAGAGACAAAGGGGACCATTTAGTCATCAGTTGTTTAACCTGATTAATTAATGGTAAAGTTTGAAATGGAATAGATCCTTACGTCTCTTAGTAATTTTAACTCCCAAATAAGTAAAATAATCAGTAATCAGTCTAAATGGAGAGTTTCTATAAATAGGAACCTGCATATTTAATGGAAAGAGTTGACTCTTACTTAGCAAACAACAGGAATTCTGCAGATGCTGGAAATTCAAGCAACATACATCAAAGTTGCTGGTGAACGCAGCAGGCCAAGCAGCATCTATAGGAAGAGGCGCAGTCGACGTTTCAGGCCGAGACCCTTCGTCAGGACTAACAGTCCTGACGAAGGGTCTCGGCCTGAAACGTCGACTGCGCCTCTTCCTATAGATGCTGCTTGGCCTGCTGTGTTCACCAGCAACTTTGATGTATGTTGACTCTTACTTAGGTTCAGTTTATAACCAGAAAAGCTACTAAACTGGGCAAGTAAAGTTATTACTGCTGAAATAGATTTTCCTTGGTTAGAAATATATAATAGTAGATCATCTGTATATAGTGATAATTTATGAGTCTCATTTCCATGGGTAATACCAAATATATTAGGGGAGTCACGAATGGCAACAGCTAGCGGTTCCAAGACAATATCAAATAGTAGTGGACTAAGAGGGCAACCCTGCTTAGTACCACGGAATAAATGAAAAAAAGGAGATCTTTGGTTGTTAGTAAATACCGAGGCCAAAGGGGTAAAATATATCAGTTTAATCCAGGAAATGAATATGGGACTAAAATTAAATTTCTCAAGGGTATTGAATAAATATATCCATTTAACTCTATCAAAGGCTTTTTCAGCATCCAATGGAATGACACATTCTGGATTTTTGGGTGAAGGCGTATAAACGATATTCATTAATCTCTAATATTAAAAAAAAGTAACGGTTTTTAATAAATCCAGTTTAATGAGCAGAAATAATTTGGGGTAATACATTCTCCAATCACGCTGCCAATATTTTAGAAAAAATCTTAGAATCAACATTCAGCAGAGATATAGGTCTATAAGATGCACATTCAGTAGGATCCTTATCTTGTTTAAGAATTAGGGAAATAGAAGCTCGATAGAAAGATTGTGGTAATTTACCAACTGAAACTGCATCCCTATAAACACTATATAGCCAAGTAGTTAGTGTAGTTGAGAAAAATTTTAAAAATTCTACTATAAATCCATCTGGACCAGGTGCTTTACCTGAGTTCATTGAAAAAATAGCATTCTTTATTTCCTCTACTGTAATAGGTACATCTAGTTTTGAACATTCATTAGATGATAATTTTGGAATATTCAATTTCTTAAACAATTCATGCATATAGTGGAGTCATCAGGAAATTCTGATTGATAAAGGGAGGTATAAATTTCTTGAAAGGATTTATTAACTCATCATGGTCAACTGTCAAAGTGCCATCTTGTTTACGAATTTTAAGAATCTGTCGTTTAACCGAGGCGGATTTAAATTGATTAGCTAAAAGTTTCCAGGTTTTATCACCATGTATATAAAATCGACTCTTAGTTTTGATTAACTGACTCTCAATTGAAGATGATAATAAGAGGTTATGTTCCATTTGAAGGTCAACTCTCTGTTTATAAAGTTCTTGATTAGGAGCTATAGAATATTTCTTATCAACTTCTTTAATCTTGTCAACCAGTTTAAGTATTTCCTTATTAGTTCGCTTTTTTAGTCCAGCAGTGTATGAAATAATTTGTCCATGAATATATGCTTTAAAAGTATCCCAGAGGATCCCACTGGAAATATCATCCGTCGAATTCGTTGTAAAGAAAAACTTAATCTGTTCATCAATAAACCTAACAAAATCTGAATCTTGAAGCAAAGAGATATTAAATCTCCATTGTCTAGAATTAGTAGGTATATCCCTTAAGTTAATAAATAATTTCAACGATGCATGGTCAGAACCAGCAATAGAATCATATTCGCAACCCGTAACAAAAGGAATAAATCGAGAGTCATAAGAAAGTAGTCAATTCTTGAATAGTGCTGATGTACATGTGAAAAAAAAGAGAACTTCTTGTCATTCGGGTATAAGAATCTCCAAATTTCTGAGATTCCAGAGTCGGTCATAAAAGAGTTAATAAGGGTAGCCGATTTATTCGGAAGTGCTTGATTAAACTTGGATCTATCTATCAAAGGATTTAAACAACAATTAAAATCACCACCCATAATCAGCATATAGTCTTTTAAGTTGGGAAGAGATGTGAGGAGATTCTGAAAAAAATCAGGACAGTCAACATTTGGGGCATAAACATTGAGCATAGCAATTTTTTTGTTAAGTAGTAAGCCAGTCATCAACAAAAATCTTCCATTAAAATCTGAAATCGTCTCATGGTGCATAAATGAAATTGACGAATCTATAAATATAGAAACGCCTTTCACTTCAGCATGTGAATTCGCATGATACTTTTAACCCTTCCAGAATCTAAAGAAATGTTGATTATCCCCTTTTCAGACATGAGTTTCTTGTACAAAAATAATATGAGCATTCATCCTATGGAATACTTTAAAAATTTTCTTCCGTTTAATCGGGTGGCTTAAACCATTTGTATTCCAAGAAACTAAATTGATAGTCTTATCCATCATAATGAACTCGAGTATAAAGTGTGCAAAAGGTTAACCAGAATACAGACTCATGACACCGGAAGAAGAAAAAAGGTCCAAAGAGGAACCGGAAGTTACGACATTTCAGACATTTTGGTAGTTTCTGTGCATAACCATACACTTTCAAACATTGTACTTCATTTGCCACTTCTTTGCCCATTCTTCCAATCTATCCAAGTCTCTCTGCAGCTCTCTGTTTCCTCAGCACTACCGGCCCCTCCACCTATCTTCGTATCGTTCGCAAACGTAGCCACAAAGCCATCTATTCCATAATCCAAATCGTTGATGTACAATGTAAAAAGAAGCGGCCCCAACACAGACCCCTGTGGAACACCACTGGTAACCGGCAGCCAACCAGAATAGGATCCCTTTATTCCCACTCAATGTTTCTGGCCAATCAGCCAACGCTCCATCCACGTATGTAACTTTCCCGTAATTCCATGGGCTCTTATCCTGTTAAGTAACCTCATATGTGGCACCTTGTCAAAGGCCTTCTGAAAATCCAAACATACAACATCCACCGTATCTCCCTTGTCTAGCCTACTGGTAATTTCCTCAAAAATTTGCAATAGGTTTGTCAGGCAGGATTTTCCTTTCAGGAATCCATGCTGAATTCTGCCTATCTTGTCATGTGCCTCCAGGTACTCTGTAACCTCATCCTTGACAATCGACTCCAACAACTTCACAACCACTGAGGTCAAGCTAACAGGTCTATAATTTCCTTTTTGCTTCCTGGCCCCCTTCTTAAATAGCGGAGTGACATTTGCAATCTTCCAGTCCTCCGGAACCATCCCAGAATCTATCGACTTTTGAAAGATCATCGCTAATGCCTCCACAATCTCCACAGCTACTTCCTTCAGAACACGTGGGTGCATTCTATCTGGTCCTGGTGATTTATCTACATTTAGACTATTCAGCTTCCTGAGTACTTTCTCTGTTGTAATAGTGACTGCGCACACTTCTCTTCCCTGCCACTCTTGAGTGTCCAGTATACTGCTGATGTCTTCCTCAGTGAAGACTGATGTAAAATACTCGTTCAGTTCCTCTGCCATCTCCTTATCTCCCATTACAATTTCTCCAGCATCATTTTCTATCGGTCCTATATCTACTCTCACCTGTCTTTTACTCTTTATATACTTGAAAAATCTTTTAGTATCGTCTTTAATATTATTTGCTAGCTTCTTTTCATAGTTAATCTTTTCTCTCTTAATGACCATCTTAGTTTCCTTTTGTAAGGTTTTAAAAATCTCCCAGTCCTCTGTCTTCCCACTCATTTTTGCTTCCTTGTATGTCCTCTCCTTTACTTTAACATTGGCTTTGAGTTCTCTTGTCAACCACCGTTGCATCCTTTTTCCATTCGAAAATTCCTTCTTTTCTGGAATATACCTGTCTTGCACCTTCCTCACTTCTCGCATAAACTCCAGCCACTGCTGCTCTGCCGTCTTTCCTGCCAGTGTCCCTTTCCAGTCAACCTTGGCCAGTTTCTTTCTCATACCACTGTAATTTCCTTTACTCCACTGAAATACCGACACATCAGATTTCAGCTTCTCTTTTTCAAATGTCACAGTGAACTCAATCATGTTATGATTACTGCCTCCTAAGGGTTCCTTCACCTCAATCTCTCTAATCACCTCCGGTTCATTGCACAATACCCAATCCAGTACAGCCGATCCCCTAGTGGGCTCAACAACAAGCTGTTCTACAAAGCCATCTCGCAGACATTCTACAAATTCTCTCTCTTGAGATCCAGTGCCGACCTGATTTTCCCAATCCACTCGCATGTTAAAATCCCCCACAATTATCATAACACTGCCCTTCTGACAAGCCTTTTCTATTTCCAGTTGTAATTTGTAGTCCACATCCCTGCAGCTGTTTGGAGGCCTATAAATAACTGCTACCAGGGTCCTTTTACCCTTGCAATTTCTTAGCTCAACCCATAAAGATTCTGTACCTTCCGATCCTATATCACCTCTTTCGAATGATTTAATATCATTTCTTACCAATAAAGCCACACCTCCCCATCTGCCTACCTTTCTATCCTTCCGATACACCGTGTGTCCTTGGACGTTCAGCTCCCAGAGTCATGCATCCTTTAACCACGTCTCAGTGATGGCCACAATATCATACCTGCCAATCTGTAGCTGTACGACAAGATCAATCACTTTATTCCTTATGCTGTGTGCATTTAAGTGTAACACCTTAAGACCAGTATTTGGTACTTTTCGCTTTAATTTTACTGCAACTTTATTGGAATACAACTCATCCCAATGGCCACAAATTTGCCCTATCACCTGCCTGTCTTTCCTGACACCTTTACTGGTCACTATCTTAGATAATAACCCTCGGTAATTTCTAAAGTAAGGGCATGTTCGGCAGAGCTTTGTGGGCCGAAGGGCTTGGATTGTGCTGTAGATTTTCTATGTTTTTGTTTCAATAATGGAGAAGTTGGCTGAGGTATAAGTGGATAAGAGCAGAACTGTGTTGATATTGTTAAACTATATTAATTAAGGTGTCTGTCAAAAATTATTGGTTGTTTCTCTTGTGGATTATGAAAACGGCATTTCCGATCGAAATGTCCAGCAGGTCAGGTTACACTGGTAGAACGGAGCGAATTTAGATAGAACGAGTAAATAGTCCCTACTATAGCGAAAGGCAACCCAGGCTGGATAATTTCCCAGTGGCGCAGCTGCAATCAGAGCACAGAAATGCACATCCACCGCTTTATCTCTCTACGTCTATTTGCATTTTACAATATCGCCGGGGATAGATTGAGCAATATGGGCTCATCGTTCGTCTGTGCAAGTTGCTGAGTTCTGCGCTCAACAACGAATTCTCCAACACTGGAGAAATTATTTCACTTGCTGCATAATTGCTTTTCTGCCGCTGATGTCTTTGAAGTGTTTCACCTCAAATAATGCGAGAATAGAACATGAGTGATAGGTTTATGGTGCCCTCAGCTAATTACAGCCTTGACGAAAGAGAACATGTGTATTATATACGGACATTTTACCTGATTTTTTCTCTTGCAGTTCGTTCGCTGTTTTGAATAATAAAACAGATTTAATTGCAGAACTCTTTGTCCTAGCGGAATAGTATGCTAAAATATCTCCTGGTGGAAAAAGGACTTGGAATAGTATAATCTATCAAGCTGTCAAATGACTGCAGATATGTATGACTGCATATATATCATATGCATGATCGTGCATATCACGAATTTAAAGCTTAATTCAGGACGTTTCAAATTATTAAATTGAACTTCAATGCTCATGTCGTTAAATAGTGAAAATAATGCCGATATCCATTCCACTAATCGCTTTAGTCAGAAATAAGAAATACAGTGATTGCGTTCTTTAGGACATTTCATCCATGTTTAGCGCGTTCTACCAGAGGCAATCCTATAGTGCTTAACTAACATGCATCAGAACAGCTTGTCTTCTGAAGATTTGCTTTATCGATAATCAGTATTTTTCTTTCTAATACTATCTGATGTTTTCTGGTACTCATGTTATGGTTACTGGTAATTTGTCGCTTTATTTTCGATATTTATTGCAAAGATTTAAGTTTCCACTGTACGTAGTCGCATCGTTCAGCATAGACCAACCAGTATTCACTTCGTCCCACACGAAATGTCAGCCCTTTGGGTACATGCGGGTCCGCATGAAAAGAATTAAAGCATCTGCATTAGCTCGAATTAAATACCTTTGGAGTACAAATGTGTGCAAATTTTTAGATACATGTATTCTTTTTGTTTTTAAATCAAATTTCTTTTTTGTGTTTTATTCTAATAAGGCTTTGTACTCACAACACGCAAGTAGACGTTCTTCAATTTCTGTGAAAAGTAAACCATTACTAAATTGATGTCATTATGTTTAGAACATCGATTAATCCTTTGGTACACTAAGTTGTCTGTATAAAAAATAAATAGAATTAATGTCCACAGCCAATGATCTCGGCAGTTCTAGCTTCTTCCGTACCTCTTCTTTAGAATATAAAAAACATTGAAAATCGACTTAATGTGCTTCTGCTGTATTATACCCTTAGAAATAAGAGAAAGAGAAAACGATTCATACTCAATTGCATGGCACTTGACGTATAACGTTTGTCCAAAATGAGAGGCGGGGTAAATTGATTCAAAATTTGCATGTTGTAATAAACCGAATCTTGCCTTTTACTTTCTTGCTTTGTTTTTGATCTGCAATGAAAGATATAAATGTTGAATAAGAAACATCAGAGATAAAGAGAGGTATTGGATGTCTTTACCAGTTCCCCCGGTTTTGAACTGCTACATCTCACACTCTACCTTCCCGATGTGCCTGTATTGCAGGAGTTTCTTCCTGCACTTGAACTCATCGAAGAGCAGGAATTCAGTATTGGTGAACATGGTACGTTGAGTATGATTTTAATATACATTTACTAGAATATTACATACTCAATGTCTCATAATAAAGTAACGGGCAAGTGACAACCCACCTTAATGTCGAAAAGTTGTTCAGTGTGCCATATATAATGTGAGATATTACATTAATTTTTAAACAGTCATTGCAACTTTCCGTGACAGATCCACTCTGGCATTCTTAAGAACAGCAGAGTGTTTTCAACTTGCGCTTTAACAAAGTTTCTGTAATGCAATTAACCCTTTGAAGTGCAAAAAGATGGTTATCTTATTTCCTATATTGCAAAAGTAACTTTATCTTCATGCTGATTCAGGGTTATTATACAACGGATTGCATCAACACGGTTATTCAATGATACTGACATGCGCAGCTGTTAATTTCCTGTTCCAAGAATTTAGATTAGGGCTTTCAGAAGAATGAACATTAAAAAAAAATCAAAATATGGATTTAAATAAGATCTTGATGATCACAGTGTTGATGTTCAATAAATCCTTAATTTGTTTGTTTATGGTGCCATCAGCAAAAGAAGCACGAGGAAGGCTCGTAGAGATCTTCGTAGTGTTGTAGTGTTGAATGGACAATGATAAACTTATTATAATTACAGTTGATTAATATTTATTCGATACATTCATTCCATGCATAACTCTCCATGCTGTGTATTTCAGCAGTGAAGTGAACTATTCGGCTCTCAGCTTGTCAAATAACGGGGTTCTTTACAAAATACTATGTATTTCATAATTCTATAGCTGCAATGTTCAGTTATTTTCTTGTAACAAGGCAACCACTGAAATAAAATCTTTCCATAAATATTTATCATGTGCTTAGATGATACGTTTTACCTGAAGCTTCGCCATCCACATCTGTTGCGGCAAAATCAAATATAATTAAATTAAAAAATATATTAGGGATATGCACGAACAATGAAAGAAAAAATAACGTCAGTAAATTCCAGAAAATCATGTTAATCGGAAAATGCACCTGTATCTGTACGATCGTGCAACCAGGTGGATGAATATTTCAGGTATGTTCTCAAGCATCGTTGCCTATACTCGTGACGGAAACATGGCTTTGCGATAGAAGTCTGAGGCCGAGTATGGTAGGGAAAGGTTAATATCAATCAAAGCGGCAAACCGATATGGATACAATCAGTCCTGTTGAAGGTCTCGGTTCGAAATGCCATTTCAGTATTTTAGCATGTTATTCAGGATTTCCAGCATCTGCACAATCACTTGTATTTAACCATTACCGATTCTGCTGCTTTGGCTTTTTAAAATTAGGAACAATGTCGGAAATTATGAGCTGAAATGTCAATGGGAAATGAAGAAGCGAGGAATGCACATATGCGGTGCTAATTAATGTGTCTCACGTCTAGAGATAAGAAATCATAAGATTATTTTCTGAAAATCGCTGTTAGTATATACCTTGCACATAATTTTTTTCAATATCCATATTGATAAATTCTTCCACCACATGCATTCATATCAGAAAATGTATAAGGTAAGCAGTGGCAAACAGCTATAGATCGTTCTCTCTCTATATGTGGCTGAACATATTGTTCACTATGTCTGCAGTATGAACAGTTTAGTCTGAGTTGTCAGTGAAATTAGGCATATTCTTGGAATCGCTTTCGACTTTTCGTAAATTGAGGTAATGTTTCTGAAATCTGCGACTGTGGAATCTTGTTTCTGTACATTAGCCCTCACCTCATGAAAACTTGGCGGTGTAGATACTGCTTACGGCATGCCTATCAATATTCTGTTGCAAGGTGGCATGGCTATGTATCACAGTACTGGAACGATACAACATGGAAACAGACTGCTCTGTCCAGTGTGTTAGATCCGAGTATCAACTCATTTAACATCATACACTAATTTAAGCTTTCCCCGATTAAGTGTAACTTCACTGCAAACTTCGAACCCCGCCGAAGATTTTTACCATTCACCCATACGCTGTAGGATTTTTAGAGGGCAAATTAACTTCCAATCCACATGCCTTCAGGGTGTGAAAAGAAAACAGAATCTATAGAGGATGTGTAAGAAGAAACAAACGGAGAACATTCCAGATAAATACATTATTGAACACGGCTCTGAGGCAACAGAGATCGAAGTTGCTTGAATTTCCAGCATCTGCAGAATTCCTGTTGTTACGGCTCTGAGGTGCTGGGAGGCCGCTAATTTTCTACTTGAATTTTTGGATATGTATCGAGCAATCCTTTTTCACAAACGTATAACCAGAGGAAAAATAAGAGAATAAACTGGAAATTCTGCGCGTATGTAATTTTACACTGTTTAAGTGCTACAGTGATCATTTCGTAAATTTAAAACCTAAGTTATTCTCAGTCTCAGTTTCAATAAGGTCATCCCTCATTCAGACATGCAAATACCTTCTTCTGTCCCCTATTTACCAGAGTTTTCGCTCCAAGAAACTATTGGTTTGCATCAAAGAGTCTACAGGGAAACCCATTGGATCCTGTCATTGATGATATATATCCAACTAATGCACAATTGGACTTCCCATTTGTGCATTACCTCACACTGAAGCGCTCAACCTTCTAGCTAACCTTCTATCCTCTATATCCTCAGACACTCTTCTTGGCTATCTGTAAGGGACGAATTTCTGCGTTATCGGCATTTTTACTAATCATATGTTCACAAAGTCAGATATCTTTGAAAGATAACAAAACTTCAAGCACTACTTCTTACAGTACAGCAGATTTACAGATTTATAGTCTGAATAAAAACAGCCAATCATATTCAATTTTCAAGCCAATTTTGGGTTCAATTTCAAAATACACGTCAAATGCAAAATGCTCCAACAATCTGTACCTGTCTGCCTTGCCTCACTTTGCAAAATCCATGCGAAAGTCCATGAACACAACATCACTTCACCTACGTTATCACATATATCGTCTATACAATATCCTAAGCAGAAGAACAGGAGACTACAGATACTAAATTAATGAATATTTCGAGTCGACTTCTCAGTCATGAATCAAACTTTTGACCGATGATTTTGCAATAAAGTTGTTGTTCGACTGGTGGATTTCCTTCAATAGTTCACCCATCTCCGCCCACCCCAAGGTGAAGTTCTCATATGTATCGTGAAGATCTACATTTCGTTGGTTCTTCTGGCAATTATTCGTTTCTAGTAACTTGTCTTTTCTGTTTCTGTCAGAGTAAATTTGTTCGTATGTAATAAGGTCCAATCCATTCCAACATGCAGGAAGAAACTAATGGGCTTGTGAAACTTAGTCAGCTCTGTCACATACATAAGCATTCACACCATCGAGGATATCCTCAAAAGGAGGTGCCTTAAGAAAATGGCAGTCGTCATAAAGCACCCTCAGAATTCGAGGCATGCCTTCGTTTTATTACTCCGATCAGGGAATAGGTACAGGAGCCTGCAGAACCAAACACGGCGTCCTAGGAGCAGCGACTCGCCCTCTGCTAGCAGATGTTTGACAGATTCATGTACCCACGAACACTACCTACTATTACTCTTTTTTTCCTATCTATCACTATATCCATCCATCTATCTATCTATCTATCTATCTACCTATCTATCTACCGATGCTTGTTAAACAGCCTCGGGTGTGGCACCTTGACAAACGCCTTCTGAAAATCCAAGTACAGAACATCAACAGATTCTCCTTTGTCTATCCTTTGTGTTCGTTCTTCAAAGAAGTCCAACAATTTTGTCAGGGTGGATTTTCCCTTGAGGAAACCTTGCTGACCACGGCGTATTTTATCATGTGCCTCAAGTACACCGAAACCACATCTTTAACAATCGACTCCAACGTCTTCCCAACCACTGTGGTCAGACTAACTGGCCTATATTTCCTTCTTCTGCATCTCTCCCTTCTTGAAGTATAGAGTGACATTTGTAATTTTCCAGTCTTCCAGACGCATTCCAGAATCTGGTGATTCGAGAAAAATTATTACCAGTGCCTCCACAATTGTTTTAGTCACCCTTTTCAGAACCCTGGGGTGTACACCATGTAATCCAGGTGGTTTATCTAACGTCAGACCTTTCAGTTTCCCAAGAACCTTCTGTCTAGTTAAGGTATCTTTACATACTTCATGACACCTTACTCCTGGAATTTCCACCATGCTGCTAGTGACTTCCACTTTGAAGACTGAATACTTATTCAGTTCATCCGCCTTTTCCTTGACACGCATTCCTACCTCTCCAGCATCGTTTTCCTGCGGCTCTATATCTTCTCTTGCCTATTTTACGCTTTATGTACATGGATAACTTTTAGTATCCTTACAGCTGTCACAGTTTCACAACATATCTTTGTGTCATTAAACCCGATGCCGATTCTCACTGACCGGTGCTTTTCCAAATATATCTTTAATTAACACCGAATTTCATGTATCTGCAGTACGTATGTAATAACTTACTCAAGTTGTCACACGTTTTCCGTAAATTTTGTATCTCTGAGGGAGAAAAACGGAATACTCTTTTTATTTATGCAAAGGTATTTGGTCCTCCGTTGTTTAATGTTTTCTTCTACACTGATAATTTCTTCATTTGCTTCTGAGTTGTGATTTCATTTCAGTTTGGTGGTGCGCCCTTCTTGTCAGTATTGTATATGCTCGCGTTGAGTGGTGAAAATCCTGTTTTTGTTAGTGAAAGTAATGTTCTTGGAGGTTTTATCTAACTGTTGTGTCAACATTTCCTGAATAATATATTTATCTTCATTCTTCTGTACTAGGTAATATTAATGTAAGTGTGTTTGAATGATTGAGGCCAGTTCATTAGCTATGTTTAAAAGGAAGTTAGATATGGCCCTTGTGGCTACAGGGGTCAGGGGGTATGGAGGGAAGGCTGGGTTCTGAGTTGGATGATCAGCCATGATCATAATAAATGGCGGTGCAGGCTCGAAGGGCCGAATGGCCTACTCCTGCACCTATTTTCTATGTTTCTATGTTTCTATGTTTCTTATTTTCTTCGGTAAACTCCCAGATTAATTTCGAATCAAGATATTAAATCAAAAGAATACGTTAATATGGGACAGCGAAAGTGCTTATTGCTTTTGTTATATATTGAATATTTGGCAGATTTTACTGCTTGGCAGATTTTCTTAAACCTAGAAGTAATTTCTGTTGAACGTGTTCCCTTTATGGCACTATGATCTATTTTATATGCTTGTTAATCTGCCAAATACATGTTTCATATTCACCCACTAGTTGTCTTTATCCTGCTACTGTTTTATATTTTATTAGCTCTCAAGTGCCTTTCTTTATGTTTAATGTTTTGCACATAACTAGTCCAATGTTCATGTTAGCATTTTTTGAAAATTATCGGTTGACAGCTTCTTCTAAGTATGTTCTCTGGAAGTATGCCATAGGTTAGATGGAGTGCGGCACCGGAATTCCGAAAGTTTGTTTCTAAGATCCATTTCTTCATATCTCATTGAAAATATATCGTTGTGGTGTATAGTGATTAGTGTAAACTGTTGCTAGCAGGAGACTAGTTTTCAGTAGCATCACTACGAGTTGCTTAATTTTAATCGCCAAACTGAACTTGAATAACTAGATAGCATATCAGTTCTGCTGAAGGGTCTCGCCCCGAAACGTGACTGTATACTCTTTTCCATAGATGATATCTGGCCTGCTGAGTTTCTCTAGCATTTTCTGTATATTGCTTCGATTTCCAGCATTTGCAGATTTTCTTTTGTTTGTGACAGCATGTTCGGAATGCGTCTGTGATAGCGTGAAATAGAACCTCTGGGTAGAATTGTCCCCAAATACCTTGGGGTGTTAAGGGGATAATAATTTCTCAAACGTGAGTCCCTGGGACACAAATGCCCGCAATGGCACCTTTACTACGTACACCTATCCACCGGCCGTCATGACAGGAACTCAATGAATAAAATCATGCAGACATGGTCAAGAGGTAGAGTTCTTCCGACTAAACATCAGAATGGGAAAGAAATTCGCTGAGCGGGACTTGACCTTGGGATGACCTAGGATTTTCATACATACCAGTCCCGAGATGTTATCGAGACTGGTGAGAAAACCAAACAAACAAACAAACAGATAAAATAAACAAATGAATTGGTAGATAGAGAAACGGATAGAGAGACAGATAGACAAACCAATGAATGAATAGATCAGACGATAAATTAATAAATCTAGCGAGCGTCTGTTGTGTGGGCATTCACTGGAGAATGGCCAGTCTGATTTAAGCTGACAGCAAGGAGACAGTAACTTAAGTGACCACGCGATGCAACAGTAATGCGCAGAACAGCATCTCTGAACGCACAAGTCACTCTTGACGTGTATGGGCTACAGTATCAGAAGCCCACACCGGATTCCACGATAAAGTGGCCACTGAGATAATCTTCATTTAAATGCAGTAGATTGTTTTTGTTTTTCACTTTTCTACCTTGTTTTCATTTCTAAATCGTTGGTTGTAATTTGTTTGGTGGAATATGTAGCTCAATGGTTTAATTGCCCCTGTCTGTGCAGTAGAAAACTGACACTAAAATTAAAGTGCAAATGAACTTACCTTTTTCCTTTCTGTTCAATTTCTTCCCTGTCGATTATTATACAAATTTAATTACCATTATCAATATCAACTAATCTACTGCATCTCATGGTTTTCAGCATTGTCCCCGCATTCAGTCCCCACAGGACACAGGTGGGATAGGGTGAATAATTTATGAGCATGTGATTTAGCAGAAAAAGAGCAGTATTTAGGGGAAAGTCGATCTTATCCACTTGCTGACTTTTCATATGTTCTGCTGTATTTTTGTACTACTGGCTCCATGATAACTGGATATGGAGTGCAAGGAATAATAATGATAACATTCAAAGACCGTGATGATGAGGAAGGCTATAACTCAGAAATGAAAAACAACAACTATACTACTACTGCTACTACTACTACTACTACTACTAATAATAATAATAATAAAGATAGTTCCTCAATGTTTTCATAGTTGGGGGTACTGGTGAGTATAAGCGCCCTCTACCTATTAAATGCTTTCAGTGCCGTGCGTCTCGAATAGCTACTGAGAATGCTTCCGATTCAAGATGGTGCTGCTGACAACTGATTGACAGGTTTCAAAGGAAGAAATACAACTAAATCCTTTAATAATAACACTTTTTTTGCTGTAAACATTGCGATAAATGAACATCGTAAACGATGAAGAGGCGAGCAAAAAGAGCATGAGTCGAGCGTCGAAGCATGCCGGTGCGAAGAGAAGTCAGAGTGAGGTCAAGGTGTGTTCGAGACCGAGCCGGGGCTGGGGCGGACGGACCGCAGAAAAGTCGGCGAGGCGCATTCGGGACCCATCCAAGGCCCGGTTCTTAGTGGGAGGAACGAACCAATGTTTGGACGATTTAAGCACCGGGCTGTAAGGATTGAAAAGGTAGGGTGTCGGGAACACAGGCTAAGATTGGACCGGTTCTGCTGACTGCTCCGCGACAATTAATAATTTCTTCGCTGCACTGAGGCCGTGGCTGTCGGCCTGCTCCAGTTTCTCCGAGCTTCGTGTCTGCACGCTCCGCGACCTTTACTCCGCTATGTGTTGAATTGCGGCTGATGGTGTGGTCCTACTCTGACTGCTCCGGGTTTCGTGTTTACGGACTCCGCGAAGTTTAAACTGCTTGGTTGCGAACCGACGTGCTCTAGTTATTTCGGGATTCGTGTCTGAGGATTCACTTTCATTCTAAATGTCATTTGCTTATTTTTATTGTTTGCAGTATTTGTTTATTCCCCTTCCCCAGGTCTCTCTGCGCATTGGGTGTTTGTTAATCTTTTTTTATGGGTTACTTTCGTTTCATTGCTTCGCGGCTGCCGGTAGGGTGATGAATCTTAAGATTGTACAATGTATACTGTAGATACCTTGATAATAGATGTACTTTGAACTTTGATCTTTTTTGTACTTTGAACCACCAAGTCCAACTGCTGGCCTTCACGTGTGGCTTAGCTACTAAACCAGGCTGAACTGTTTCTACCAACAGGAGAAGAGGGAAATGCGGGTTAATAACGCCATTCGCTTCGGCCAAATGGGGTGCGTCAACCATGGTTCCAGTTCATCCAGGAGAAAGAAAACTCTAATCCCAAACCTTTCGCTGCCTTGCGGTACACGCAGTTATGAGGAAGGCTTCGTGAGTAAACTCTGAAGAAGAATCAGAATCTGGAGTGTCTTAAGGCAGACCTGCGTTGTGCTCAACGCTGACTGCTACTCCTGCGACGCCACTGGTGCCAAACTATATCGGAGTCTTCCGTTCTTTTGCGTCAACTGCGTGGAGAGCGGAGCCTGCTGCATAAGCAACAGCTTGCCTTCCATTTGGTACTGGACGTGGACTACTAGGACATAACATACATGGTCAACCCCGACCAACTGAGGACCTCAAATAATAGCAATAACAGCTCAGCTGGCGTTTGCCTTTTTGTTCGAAGCCAGCAAGGAAAAGCAGAGTGCTCTGGCGTTGTCAACAGACCTGCAGGAGGACCACATCCTTCCCGCTATTTGGATGCTTGCGTGTCTGAAAGACACTGAAATTTATATTGGCTGGCGTCAGGGCTTTATGCTTTAGCTTTTGGTAAGGGTCACCCATGTTAAATAAGTCAATTGGTAGAAGCCAGACTAAGAGTTGTCCACCTGTCCTCCAGATTTTGGAGTTTAGTTCTGGGCCAACATCCCTGTCTGGTCGAACTATTACGGAAACAGCGATGAAGAATCCTTCTACATCTGTTTGCGACATTCCTGAGTCTCCATTGACACTTGCCTGGCAGACAGTGGTTAAAACCGGAAGCAAGCTGCTGGCACGATGAACAAACTCTTGATTACAGCCAAGAACAGGGCCAAAGTTGGCTTCGGCCAAGGGCAGAAAGAGATGGAGGACCTTCATTCCTGTCCCAAAAGTTGTAACGGCTAATAAGTACGTTGTCAGTAAAACAGATTGTTCTGACCAATGTGACCAATCTGTGGCTGATTGTGGACTTGCCTATCCACAACTTTTCTCCGGAATCCACAACAAACATCAACATCGTGCAAAGCATCCAACTAATTTCTGCAAGGGTGAACCAGATATACATCTTTCCAATTTGTGCCATCGTATCATCTGTAACGTGGCTGCCCTGAGGCTTTATTATTCCCTTTTGCCTAGCACTCTTCGCTCAAACCAGTTGTTAACTTTTCTGTATCATAATTGTAACTCACCAGCGTGTTGCATCTACAGCAAAAAGGTACTACCAGAGTATTTTATTTCAGAAAGTGTAATACGTCGGAACTCACGGAAACAGACAAAGGGATGTATTCCCTTGTAAATTCTCTAATGTATTTATTATTCCAGTGAAATGGGACGAAACAGGTAACGTAATGTCATGAATGTAGATTCGGATTGGATGATTGCCACCTTATTGTTTTCTTTTGCACACTTCGAAATAACTCAGGCGCACAATATTTGTTAAAGCAGCTCTTCTCTACCGTTCGTCACCTTTTCTTTGGTTTCGATTTCGGGAAAACTATATCTTATGCGAAATGCATTTCATTGTATCTCCACGTGCTATACCAGAGTTCCTAAGCTAAATGTTACATAAGTCTCTTCTGGGAACAAAATTCTGGGATTGGCCAATCCAAACGCAATACTTTCAAAAAGAGGGTGTCCATTCACTGTTTCTTACATGATGCTTTATCTAATTGCCGTAGTGACCGATGCAATAGTTTATTAGATTAGGTTAAGATAAGGTAATCTTATGATTCTTCATGTTTGCCAAGCGGGATATCATTTAATTTTAATTATAATTTCGGCGTCCGTAGTTAAATGCTCACCTGCATCATTGAGCATTTCTTTTAATTTTTCGATTTCTGAAATAAACGGTATAGTTAATTCAGTATGTATCCGGACAAATATATGTCTCGTTCAGTAAAAAAAAAGTTATTAGCAGAATGGCTAAAATGGCAGAATATTAGCTTGATGTGCGTCTTGGCTTAAAAAAAAACAACAAAGTCTCAGCCTATCCTGTCCCCTGAGGAATGCTAGCCACCATCTTCAAAACATGCAGCTCAATCTTCTCAGCATCCTACCCTTTGCCCCTACTGCTCTATATAAACAAACCTACTTCACTTCCTACCTTCAATTCCCTACTTCACTTCCTGCCTTAATTCTAGTAAGTGTTCCTAGTGGTTTCTCTGAAGTCAGCTAGACGTGAGAAAGTGCGAATGCCTCAGAAAAGCTAGATCCCAGATTATACACAGACGGCCAAGTTGTCCAACTGAGGGCAACTTCTGCACGCAAAATTCTTGCAAGTACGTTCAAATAAAGCTTCTGCATTCTGTAGAGCTATTTAACGGATGAGGTGAGGATTAGAACTCCGGTGACATTTAGGCCTGATCTCTGAACACGAGTTGATAGATTGCATGTGCAAGTAGGTACAGAACTTAATCTTAACATACCATTGTGTTCAATCAGTTGTAATCCAAACTTTCATCACCATTGCGTTGGTTTCGAGATTGTGGTGGTCATTTTTTTTTCTTTGCTAACAGTAATAAAATCACATTATCTTTATGTCCTTCTTGCACAGAATATTCCCATAGATCGAGAACGATCACCGAATTTCTTTTGCTCTCGATTTACCATACGAGTGACAGTAGAAAATGTAATGATAGACAGCAAGCTCGCAGACCTGAACACGGCATTACGTAATGCAAATGAATGCTCGACTTCGTGACCAACATACCCCACTCATTAAGAATAGCTAGCAACAACTCCTCCACTCTTGTACTTCCGTTACACTGGTGATCTCTGTCCATTGTCCGCACTTAACGAAGTGTGGTGATCATATGTGCTCAAATAGTGCTGAGATAGAGATGGTATCTTGAGCCAGTGTGGATAACTTCATTCATCCCAACAATGAACAAATTCCTCAAGCTACAAACTTACTTTCAGGGAAGTTTTCAAGTCATGTTCTGGATATATTATTATTTTTGCTCAATTTGTCATCTTTTGGATATTAGTTATTTGTCTGTCTTCGTTTATGAATTTTTCTTTAACGTAATTGCATTTCTTTACTTTCCTTGCCTTTTCCTTGACCCCTAGGCCTGAGTTGACGTAGTAGTAGTTTATTCTCCTGTGAATCCTTGATAGAAAATTTGCTTTTAACTGCGAACTTCCAAGTTTGATGACCTTCGCCAATTTTTATTGCCTGGAAAAAGCAGGTAATGAGGCTAATGTCACAATTGTAATGGGGGTACCTCAATAAACAATGGGATTGGGAAAATCGATTGGTATCAGCTCGCAAGTGAGGGAATTTGTTGAATGCAGTGGGCTAAGCACACGCCCCTGAGGTGCACCAGTTTTGATCGTCAGTGCAGAGGAGATGTTATCACCAATCCCCACAGATTGTGGTCTTCCGGTTAGGAAGTCGAGGATCCAATTGCAGATGGAGGTACAGAGGCCCAGGTTCTGTAATTTCTCAATCAGTATTGTGGGAATGACGATATTAAATGCTGAGCTGTAGTCGATGAACAGCAACCTGACGTAGGGGTGTGTGTTGTATAGGTGGTCTAAAGTCGTGTGAAGAGCCATTGAGATTGCATCGGCCTCTGAGACAGCGATCACAGGGTTATCAGGTGCAGCAGGGTTCTTCACTTCGATGTTGCCTCCAACCTCGTTCGAAATTGTCTCTTCGCCCTTGAAATAGCTCTCCGCAAATCATACTTTGTTTTCTGGTACAGGCCTGGGTCGTCAGACCTGAATGCCACAGATCTAGACTTCAGCAGTCGATGTACCTCCTGGTTCATCCATGGCTTTTGGTTTGGGAATGTACAGTAACTCTTTGTAGGCAAACATTCATCCACACAGGTTTTAACAAAGTCGGTAACAGCTGCAGGATACTCATCCATGTTCGAAGATGAATCACTGAATACAGCCCAGTCTACTGATTCAAAACAGTCATTTAAGTGATCCTATGCTTCCGTTGTCCAAACCTTCTTGGTCCTCACTACTGGTACTGCAGTCTTCAGTCTCTGCCTATACTCAGGGAGTACAAGTACAACCAGGTGATCAGATTTCCCAAAGTGAGAGCGTGGAATAGCATAGTAGGCATTCTTGATGGTGGTGTAGCAATGGTCCAGTGTGTTGTTTTCTATGGAATTGCAAGTGATCTGTTGATGGTAGTTGCTCGGTGATTTCTTCAGACTGGCCTAGTTAAAATCCCCCAAAACGATGGTGAAGCCGTTAGGGTGCGCTGTTTCGTGTATGTTGATCTCTTTGCTCAGATCATCTAAAGCCTGATTGACATTGGCCGGCGGTGGAATGTATACCGCTACCAAAACGATTCCGGCGATCTCCCGCGGTAGGTAAGAAGGACGGCAGTATACTGCTAGATAATGCAAGTCTAGTGAGCAGAACTGGGACAGCACTGATATATTTGTGCACCAAGAAGAGTTAATTATAAGGCATACTCCTCCACCTCTGCTTTTGAGCGACTCTATAGATATATCCTGACGGTGTATAGTAACCCGTTGATCTGAATCGCTGCATTCGGTGCGGAAGGAGTTAACCAGGATTTTGTGAAGCAAATGACACACGCGGTCTTAATGCCCCTCTGAATTAGCACACTTTCTCTGAGTTAATCGATTTTATTCACCAGAGACTGCGCGTTTGCCAGTGAGAGAGTCGGCATTTGGAATTTTAAAACTCGGTTTTCTTAAATGCACTTGCACCCCGGGCCTGCAACCATGCTTCCTGCGTGGAATCCTACGAGGCCGAATCTGTCTGCAGTCAGCATTGTTTCCGTCAGTTTTAAGCAGCGATAGTTCGTTTAAACGTATTAAGACATAAAACATTAAGATATTTAGAATTTCACTGCAAAGGTAACATCTGAAGCCCGGAGCATAATCCACTTTTTCTTCTTAGCTCGGGAAACTTTAATAACGTCAATCTAATCGCCAACTGAATACTAGTGTTGAGTCTAAAGCGGTGCACAATAACTGATGGTTTCAGGTTGCTATAAAACCATAAGAGCATAAGACATAGGAGCAGAAATAGTCCATCTGGCCCTTCGAGTCTGCTCCGCCATTCAATCATGGCTGATCCCTTTTTTCTCCTCCTCAATCACAGCTCCCGGCCTTATCCCCTTTGATGCCATGTCCAATTAAGAACCTATCAGTCTCTGCCTTAAATACACCCATCGATCTGGCCTCCACAGCTGCATCTGGCAACAAATTCCACAAATTCACCACGCTTTGGCTAAAGAAATTTTTCTGCATCTCTGTTTTGAAAGCGCGCTGCTTTATCCTGAGGCTGTCCACTCTTGTCCTAGACTCTCCCACTATGGTATACATCCTCTACACATCCACTCTGTCTAGGCCTTTCAACATTCGAAAGGTTTCAATGAGATCTCCCCTTATCCTTCTGAATTCCAACGAGTACAGACCCAGAGCCATCAAACGTTTCTTGTTTGATAACCCTTTTATTCCTGGAATCATCCTTGTGAACCTCCTCTGGACCCTCTCCAATGCCAGCACATCTTTTCTAAGATGAGAGGGCTAAAACTGTTCACAATACTCAAGGTGAGGTGTCACCATTGCCTTAGAAAGCCTCAGCATCACATCGTTTGCTCTTGTATTTTAGACCTTTTGAAATGAATGCTAACATGGCATTTGCCTTCCTCACCACTCAACAAGACCCAATTAATCTCAAAATGTTCTCATATAATTTCGAAGAGGGCAAATCCTTTCACCAAACTTCGGACGATGTCGTATGTTTGGGACCGCATACAGTGAGCAAGTTAAGGAAAACCCGGAGGTTGGAACAGCACGTTTATCGTGCACAGTGCAGCTGAATAGATATATACTTGACTCATAGTCATAAGTTAACAATGGGCACGTTCAGGCGCACAGGATTAGTAGGTTAAACGTTAATTAATAGATAGACACGTCCGCCCAATCGACCAATCACGTGATGCCACATGACAGACCGATAAACAGTCACATGGTGGATAGGACAATGTGATTTGTCAGGTAGCTTTTGCAGCTCCATATTTTATTAACGCTTTATGCCCAGGACTTATAACCGAAATAGTTTGCAAATTATGATTGAGCATTTGGTACGAATAAAATAAAAGAGTAAAGCACAAGTTCTGTTTGGTAAATGCCCGACACTTTAAACGATTTCCCAACCACCTACATACTTCACCCAAGGTTGATATTTTCTATTTACCTTTATTCTCTATCCTAATCCGAGTCACATCTATTGTATGATTTCTTTGTGATTAATACCCGATATCTTTAACCCGTTGTTTGCTCAATAAACTGTGAAGAATTTCTCAAAACCACGTTATCTTGGCGCAACAAGCTACATTATTCTATCTTTAACTGGGAACACTTCTCCAAAATTTTTATTCTTCATTTCTAAACAGCTGGGAAATGAACTGTTTAACTCAGTTATTCAACATCATTTGTGTGAGAACTATGAAATACACTTTTACCTAGGTCTTTTTCTGCGATGTTTTTCTCTGTGATGGAAAAATAACCCGGTTATTACAAATTCTATCTGAGTACAGGATATGTCAGGACATACTTAAATTAGACAAACCGAGTCATAAGAGATGGTGGTAATTGAACAGTTAAGAGCCCCAAATTTCTCGTGATCACTTGACAAACCCACATGTGCATCTCCGAAATTGATGGAACCGACATCCAAACAGCATAGGGCTTCGGACGAAGGAAGTAACACCTTTGTCTACTTCCGAATAGGGAGTCATCTTGTCATATATTCGCGGTTATTGGATATAATTCGACGAAACCTGCTCTGAGCAATACAGGGCCATTTTCACCAGCAGTTTGAGAGTAGTCAAAAAGAATTGCTAACCACAAAACGTCGTCGGCAATAAGGGTTATACAATTGATAATAAATCCAGTAAAATGGGCGATGCGATGCCTAGATGAAGACAGAACACCGAACACAGAGCACTATAAAGCAGGAACTTAATCCAAATGCACTCAATTCTCTATATCTATCAGTTATCTTTCTGGTCTTGGTCCTGGCCACGAGGTCCTATAACAGCACGTTCTAGACAATCATCACACTCTGCATAATAAACCTGCCACAAAGTCTCGTCCGAATTTGTCTGCTTCCACGATAAATCTGTGGAGTCTTCGGTTTGACATTCTCATATTGGGGTAAGTGTCTGTCTCTCTACTCCATCGATGACCATTAGAGTATTATACCCTACTATCTGCCATCTTTATCCTTGGAAAATTTACCGACTCTCTACGGTAGAACAAACTCTGTATCGCAGTGAATTGCTTTTGTGGTATCTCCACTGTTTCTCCATTTTGTTTCGAAGCAAGGGGACTGTAATAGACTGTATGGCCTTAACAGCAACCTGACGAATTCCAACAAATTAAACAGGACTCAATTCTGTTTGCATTCTAAGATCCGGAAAATGATTAGAGAAGAAATAAACGGATTTGTCAGCGCATTGTAACTTTATGAGAGACGTTGTCTGTAAAAAGAGAAAAATAGCTTACAGAGCCGACGCAATAATTTTAAAAAATGATATACCTCTCGTGATTGCAAATCAAGAAAACGACAAAATAAACTGACATAATGATTCACTCGGAAACCAATTCGTTAAACATTATAACTTCTGGTGGAAACACTGTGAGAAGAGAAGCGGATATATGCTTATCCACCAGAATGGACGTAGAAACAGTTTCATATCACGAAGTAATATTTCTATCTGTTAAAGAATCTAAGAAAGATGTAGTATTTTTATTTATCTCTGATAAGGAAGTATCAATTAGAAGTGTACGGAGATGAGAACAAATGAGACATTGATTTATTTTGAATATACTAAAGCACGAGATATGGGAGGAAGGGAGTTTATTCAATTCCTCAGTAAATTAATCCACTAAAACACTTGTGAAAAAAATGAAAAATAAGTGAAGAGAAGGAACTGCAGTTTTCAATTTCGACTGCTTTCTCCCAACAGCGGATATTTCCATATAATGATGAATATATATATTACGAAGAGAAGGACGTAAACCAATGACATTTACTCCGAACATCAAATATCCATAACAAAACTAATAAGTAATAGCACAGTAACGCCTATTCGTCCCTCAATATTCCCATTGACGGGATGTAGGAGGACATAGCATCACCCAAAGAGAACACATGCAGTTACGTAGAAAACCCATACATATGTCATAGGAAGTTAGCAATAAGGCAGTGTTGTTGGCTGTGCGAAGCAGAGGTTCGGCTTGTGCCACTGCGCCATCCAATCAAAAGAACAAACACGAATCTACTCACAGTTCGAATTATATTGCGTTTGGATTTGTGCTCTAGTGAGCTGGAATGTATGTACAAGAAGGCTAGCTGTCTGATTCTAGCAACGAAGGTGAGAGGAGGTCAACAGTGAAGTAATAGAATGTTGTGAACATGACAAACAGTGAGGACGAATGAAAGCGTCTCGGATGTACTTCTCAAAATAAGGCTTGATCAAGTAAACGGTACGAAAATAAATTAGTTTGAACATCAAAAGTCCAGTTACGAGGTCAGAACATATGGGCTAACATGAAAAACATCTAGAACGGAGAAAACATTATCATAACGGTTTGCTGGAATTTATTTGTTGGTAAATTGAATTGAATATTATAAACTTATTTTATAGGTTAAGATTACTGTTTTGTGAAGAATGCTGCTTTTTAATCATTCTAAACGCAGCTTCAAAGGTTCATGAAATATTTCAGAAAAATTTACGGTCTGGAAATAAACATAATTAAGGTAATTAGAAGAATCAGAAGATGTTGGCAAACCTATTTTTTCGTTGACTGCTGGATACAGCAGAGACCAGACTGAAGGTCAGAAACAAAATCTCTCTTTGACCACTGATGACATTAATAACTTTGTCATCCTTACGGTACAGCAAAACTCTTACCATTCATGTAATTAATTCGTGCTATCTCTGTAAACAGAAGGAAATGGTATAAACATAATGTTACTTTCATCATGGTACATCCTGGGAGCACGTTTAGATTAATGTCGAATATCATCTCATCAAGCCAGTGTTTTCTTTTACGTAATGCCATTATGTGCAAAAGATTTTGATTATAAATTCAGTTTTCGGTGCACAGCTCCGGACTATGGCCGAGCATTTCGTTATCTTTACTGATCGGAGGTTCTGAAATTCAGTTGATCAACATAAAGAAAATCACCTAAATTACAAAGGACTCATTTCATTAAAGGTAAAACCCAAACTCTTGCTTTCATATATCTTTTAAATAAAGGTCAGCACTTAAACCGCGAGTGGCGAGCATGTAAGAACTTAGAGGGATCTATCGTTCAGTACATTAGAAACTTTCACACTATAGTATACAAGTGAGCAATGTCCAACATCCACTTTGCGGGTCCCTGCAATTTACCATAATGTGGTTGCATTAATTTCAAATAATGACTAACAGACTCCAATCAGTTAAGTTAGACAACCGTTACTCTTCTACTCTCACCCTGAACACCGTCGTACCACAAGGCCATGTGCTGTGCCCTCTTCTGTACTCCCTTTTCACCTATGACTGCGTCCCTGTGCATAGTTCTAACTCCATAATCAAGTTCTCAGACGACACCAAGGTGCTTGGCTTGATCAGAGGGGATAACAAGACGGCCTACAGGGATGAGGTCCAGCACCTGGTCGCGTGGTGTGCCGACAACAACCTGACCCTTAACACGCAGAAAACCAAGGAGATCATTGCGGACTTCAGGCATGCTAGGAGCCATACTCACGTCCCCATCTACATCAACGGAGCAGTAGTGGAGCGTGTATCAAGCTTCAGATCCCTTGGCGTCCACATTTCCGAGGATCTCACCTGGTTCCTGAACTCGTCCATCCTGATCAAAAAGACGCAACAGCACCTTTACTTCCTGCGCAGCATCAATAAAGCTCACCTCTGTCCCAGGATACTGAAGGACTTTTACCACTCTACCATTGAGAACATACTCACCAAATGCATTTCAGTGTGGTATGGCAATTGTCCCTTATCGGACCGCAAAGCACTCCAGCGTGTGGTGAAAACTGCCCAGCGGATTATCGGCACCCAATTGCCCACCATTGAGAACATCTACCATAAACGCTACCTGGGCAGGGCGAAAAGCATTATCAAGGATGCATCTCACCCTAACCATGGACTTTCTACTCTCCTCCCATCCGGTAGGCGCTACAGGAGCCTCCGCTCCCGCACCAGCAGGCACAGGAAGAGCTTCTTTCCTAAGGCTGTGACCCTGCTGAACCATACATCACAACGCTAAGCAGTATTGCATCCATATTGTACTGCTCAGTACTTTTATATTTGCGTGCTGTAGCACTTACTTTTTATTCGCAGTTATTTTGTAAATAACACTATTCTTTGCATTTCTGGTCAGATGCTAACTGCATTTCATTGGCTTTGTATCTGTACTCGGCACAATGACAATATAGTTGAATCTAATCTAATCTAAGTAACTGAGTTCTTTTAGTAGTGAGTTCTTTTCGTCGTGTCTGGGATAGATACGAATGAATAGACACTCACTTTTGCAGCCTTGCTTCCAATGTCGGTCAGTCGTTTTTCAGGGCTACCGCTGAGTTTAGGTGTAGAGAACGTATTTTCCAGAATGTTTTGATAACAAACACAAATATATGCGAAGCACAATTGGCGAGAAAAATTACTTTATTTAACACATTTGGGACATGCAGACTAAATTACCAGAACGATCCGAGCGGGAAAACTTACTCCTACCGTTACTTCGTTGTCTTCCATATTATAACAAATGACCCCAAGAGTAGCAGCAGAAAATAACTACCCTTCCACTGGATCCTATGCCAGGATTCATAGTTATAGCGATCCTTAATTCAACAGGATTTGCCCACTTACACATTATATTCTTTTATATATTTCCATAAAATCAATCCAAACTCTTAGCAACATGCAGTGACACCTAGAGTAAGCACAGACTAGCTTCCTTACTGGGAGACTGTTTATATTTGAAACATTAAACTCTGTTTCCTAGACAAGGCTTCACGCCATCAGAATGCATGATTCCTTTCAAGTCCAATGGTTACAATTACTAAAGAAATTGAGCCTATTATATCAAATAGGTGACTTTAATGCATGCTGCGTATGGCTAACTGTTTGACGCAAATTGCAGACGTAATTCTGAAATGTTATTTCTTTGCTTACCTTCATCTTTGTTTTGCAGCTGTGTCTCTGTTTGTAAAGCATATTAGAGAATAATAAAGTACTTGACTGAATAAAGGCAATTGATCAATGTCGAAAAAGCATACAAAAGAAGATGGAATAACAACAGAGAATAACAACAGGAAAAAAAATTAGAGGAGGTAGAAAAGCTTGAAGTATGTAGTTTACCAGCTGTGAAAACAGTCAGTTAATAAATAGTGAGTCATATTAATTTAAAAATGTCAAAGCAGGTAGGTTGCAAATCGGGGTTTTCTTGCTTTGCATTGCAGGAATATTAGTTCTGCAAAAAATTGTTCAAGAAACACACGCTTCATTGCCAATTTATCTGCCTATTCTGTCGGTGGCCGCTCAGATCGTGCATCAACCTAGTATTGATATATTGTATTCAGTTGCTATTTTATTAGGTACTAACCTATCTATTCCATGATCGAAATCATTGACAAACAATGTGAAAAGTAGAGGTGCCTATACTTACCGCTGGAGAACACCACAAGTTTCTGTTAGCCAACCAGAAAACGCCCGCTTTATTCTCGCACGCTGATTCCTACCTGTCAGTCATTCTTCTATCCATGCCAGTATATTTCCTATAACATCATAGGATTTTATTTTGTTAAGCAGTCTTATGTGAGGCACCTAATCTAATGCTTTCTGAAAATCCAAGTTGGTGACATCCACAAGCTCATCCACACTGCTCGTTACTTCCTCGAAGAATTACAACAGATTTGACAGGCGCGATTTCCCTTCAGAGAAGCCATGCTGACTTTAACTTACTTTATCATTGGTCTCAAGAATCCCGAAATCTCATTCTTAATAATTGACTCAAACAATTTCCCATCCTGAGAGGTTAGGCTAATTGGCCATATAATTTTGTCTCTTTTGATTTCCTCCATTCTTAAAGAGTGGAGTGACATTTGTAATTTTCCAGTCCTTTGGGACCATGCCAGAATCAAGTGATTCTTAAAAGTTCATGACCAATGCATCCTTTATCTCTTCAGCAAACTCTTTCGGGACTCTGGGATGTAGTTAATCTGCTCCAACGGACTTGTCCGCCTTAAGGCCTTTGATTTGAGTATCACTTTTTCCTTTATAATAGCAATGGCACTCACTCCTGCTCTCTGACTCACACGGACGTCTGATGTGCCCTTTCCATAAAACCATAGAACCATAGAACATTACAGCACAGAAAACAGGCCTTTTGGCCCTTCTTGGCTGTGCTGAACCATTTTTCTGCCGAGTCCCACTGACCTGCACCTTGGCTTTTATGCAGTCCTTAACTTCCCTTGTCAGGTAGAGTTGCTTAGCCCTGCCATCTCAGAACTTCTTCTTCTGTGGAACATTTCTATCCTGTGCCTTATGAACTATCTCCAGGAAATTCAGCCACCTCTGTTCTGCCGTCATCCCCAACAGATCCCCTCCAATCTGCATGGCAAAATTCCTCTCTTATGCCTGTGTAACTTCCTTTATTTCATTACGATATTAATACATGTGACCAATGCTTCTCCCTCTCAAATCATGTCTGCGTGATTTTCTGCATTGAGTTGCTGCTACATGATTGGCTGATTATATATTTGCATTAACGTGCAGGTGAACAGATGTACCCAATAACGTAGCCACTTTCTGCATATCCTTTTGGTTAAGGGCGCTATGTAAATGTTAACCATTATCTTTTGGTTAATGAGAATCAGTTTGATATTCACCGACATACAGTATGCCGTGAAATTGATTGTTATGCAGTAGCATAACAATGTAATGCTTAAAATATACCATAATATAATAATAAATACAAAGAAATACGTTGTGCAAGAAGATGGCACAAGAACGAGGTAGCGTTGATGAGTTCGTGGACCGTTCAGAAATTTGATGGCGGAAGAGAAGAATCTGTTCCTAAAATCTTGAGCGTGTGCCTTCTTTTTCGTATACTTCCTCCCTGATTGTAGTAAGGAGACAGAGCGCGTACTGGGTGATGAAAGGCTTTCAGAATGGATACCGTCTTCTTCTGCCATCGGTTTCTGAACATGGCCTGGATGGTGGGGAATCTAATGCTGATGATGGACCTGGCTGATTTCACAATCCTCTGTACTTCGGCCCCTCTTTGGCGGTAATGCAACTCGTCAGAATGGTCTCCACGGTAAATCTATAAATATTTGTAAGATTCTCCGCTGGCATTACCAAATCTTCTCAAACTGCAAATGAAAGTTTGTCGCAATATTTCATCTAACGTTGCATCACCATGACTTGACGTATGGGAATAATGAAAATACTTCTTACGATCCTGGGATTCGAAAGAGGATTAACCAATAATTACATTTTCATTTACATTTGTTAATGTCCTTCACAGGTGGGAGGAAATAAAACTGACATGTGGACAAAAACATCATTTTAAACTGAATCGAATTGCAGGCTATTAGACTGTATATATGTTCCACTCCCATAATAAGTTCCTTATAAAGGATAAATAGCTTAGACAAAAAGAAAATAAGACATAGGAACAGAATTAGGGCATTTGGCTCATCGAGTCGGTTCCGCTGCTTCATCATGGCTATTCCAATTTCTTCTCAGCCCCAATTTCATGCATTATACAGTCATTGAGTCATGGAGAAGTACAGCACAGAAACGAGACCCTTCGGCTCATGTATTCCATGCCAAGTCCATTTAAACTGCCTACTTCCATTGATCTGCAATCGGATCATAGCCCTCCATGCCACGACCATACATATACCTGCCCAAATTTCTCTTAAACGTTGGAATCGTGCTCACAAACATCACGTGTGCTGGCAGCTCATTCTACATTCTCACGATCCTCTGAGTGATAAAAATTCCACTCCTGGTTCCTCCAACTTTCCACCTTTCATCCTTAATCCATGAATTCTGGTTGGAGTCCTACCCAACCTCATGCGAAAAGCCTATGTTTATTTATTCTATCTATACTCGTCATAACTTGTATACATCGATTAATCCTCCTCGCAATATTCTACAGTCTAACTAATGCATTCCTAACCTATTCAATCTTTTCTTCAAACTTACATTCTCTAGACTGGGCAACATCCTTGTAAATTTTCTCTGTACTCTTTCAATCTTATTTACAACATTCCTGTAGGTAGCTGACCAAAACTGCACACCGTTCACATTAGGCTTCCTCAAAATCTTATACAGCATCAATATAAAATCCCATCCTCTGTACTCAATATATTTCTGAAAGGCAATGTGGCAAGAACTTTCTTTACGACCTTATTTACCTGTGACACCACTTTCAACGAATTATGGACCTGTATTCCCAGATCCATTAATTCAAACACACTGCTTAGTGCCCTGCCGTTCACAGTATAAGACCTAACCTGCTTGAAAACATGCTGATTATCCTTAATTCGTCCATGTCTATCCGAATATTTGTATATCCGCTCTTTCAGAATACCTTCCAGTAACTTTCCCACAACTAATGTCAGCCTCACCGGCCTTTAATTTCCTGTTTTTCTTTCGAGCATTTTTAAGCACAGGAATAACATTGTCTATCCTCTGGTATATCGACTGACAGTTAGGATGATTTAATCATCTCTGCTAGTGCCTGGCAATTTCTGTACTTGTCGCTCCTGGGGTCCGAAGGAACATCCTATCAGTCCCTGGGAATTTATCCACCCAGATTTGCCTCACGATAGCCAAGGCCTCCTACTCTGTAATCTGTACAGGTTCCATGAAGTTGCCACATGGTCTCACTTCTACAAACACTATGTCCGTCTCCTAACTACATAAAGAAGCAAAAAGAATATTCAAGATCTCGCCCATTTCTTTTGCCCCCACGTATATATATCCATACTGATCTTCCAGAGGACCAATTCTGTCCATTAAAGCAACACATATCAAAGTTGCTGGTGAACGCAGCAGGCCAGGCAGCATCTCTAGGAAGAGGTGCAGTCGACGTTTCAGGCCAAGACCCTTCATCAGGCCCCTTCGTTCACCAGCAACTTTGATGTGTGCTGCTTGAATTTCCAGCATCTGCAGTATTCCTGTTGTTTGTCCATTAAAATCGTTTTGCTACTAACATATCTGTAGAATCCGTTAGGATTCTCCTTCACCTTGATAAAGCGATTTTATGCCTCCTTTTAGCCCCCCTGATTTATTTTCAGGTGGTCTCTTCTATTTCTCAGACTCATGAGTGCCTACTGCCTATACCTATTATGCACCTCGTTTATTCTCTTAACCAGGGTCTCAATATCTCTAGAAAACCAATGTTCCCTGCACTTATTATCTTTACCTTGTATTTTGTCGGGCACCTACAAGACTTGTATTTTTAAAAATCGCATTTGAAGACTTGCTATTTACCAAGTACCGATATGCCAGAAAACCCAGCCTATCTCAATTCACACTTGCCAGATAATTTCTGATACCATCACAATTGACCTTTGACCATTTAAGAATCTCAACCTGCAAGCCAGATATATCTTTATGCATATTACTTTGAAACTAACGACATTATAAATACTGGGTACAAAGTGTTCTGCACAAACTTCTGTCATCTGCCCAGTTTTATTCCCCCTCTCTGTTGTTGGGACTTCTACGTGCTAATAAAAAAACTTTCCTGAACACATTTGACGAAGTTTATCCCATCTAGTCCGTTTACAGTATGGGATCCTTAGTCAGTATGTGGGAAGTTAAAATCACCTACTCTAACAACCTTATCTTTGTTGCAACAGTGTGCGATCTCTTAAAAAAATGTGTTCCTCTAAATCCCTAGGACTTTTGGGTGGTCTGCAATATAGCATCAATAACTTCTTCATACTTTTCCGATATCTCAGTTCCCACCCAGAACGCCTCACTAGACGAGTTCTCCTATGTATGCTGCTGGAGCACAGCTGTGATATTTTCCCTCACTAGCAATGCCACGCCATCTTCCATAATCCCTCCCGCTCTGTCTCCTCTAATACAACGGAAACCGCAGTACTGAGCTGCCAGTCCTGCCCCTCTTACAGGTAAATTTCAATAATGACTACCATGTCCTAATTCCGGGTGTTGTCCATGCCCCGAGCTCATCCGCCTTTCCTACGATACTCTTGCATTGAAATATACGCAGTTCAGGAGACAAGTCACTCCATTACTCCATGATCAACCTTTTGATTCCTGACTTTGTCTGAGATCTTACCAACATCTGTCTCCACAATCTCTCCACTAAATGTTCTGGCACTCTGATTCTCATCTCCTTGCACGTCTAGCTTAAAACCACCGTGCAGCATTTGCAAACCTTCCCGCGAGGATATTAGTCCCCTTCCTGTTCAGGTGTAAACTGTCTCTTCTGTACAGCTCTTAACTTCCCCGGAAGAGAGCCCAATGATCCAAAAATCCTTTGCCCTCCCTCTACGCCAACTCCTTAGCTACGTGTTAAACTCTATAATCTTCCTAGTTCTGTACTCACTAGAACGTACCACGTGTGGTAATCCTAAGAGCACAACCCTGGAGGTCCTGTATTTTAACTTAGGACCTAACTCCCCGAACTCCTTTTGCAAAACCTCGTCACTAGGCGTACCAATTTCATTCCTACCTACATGGACAACGACCTCTGGCTGGACTAATAATGTGAGGACTCGATCTGAGATGTCCCGGACACTGGTTCTCGTCCACAGAACCTCATTTCTGCTCCCCTAAATAACGAATCCGGAATCGCCACATCTCACATCTCCCCAGCCCTTCCCTTCTGTGGCGCATGCCAGTCTCAGTGCCAGAGACCCTTCCACTGTGGTTTACCTCTTCTAGGGGATCTCTCCAAAAGATTTGAATAGATCAGCAGAAAGCCGTTGATTACACAATCAAGATTTGAATAGCTAAGATTCAGCAGAAAGCAGCTGATTGGGCAGTCGAGGTCAGGTGATCAAACATTTTGAAAAGCTCAAACAGATAAATCGAGGGATAGCTTAAGCGAAGCGGCCAGTGCATGAGTGGGCCAGTGAAGGAGCGGAGCTTTGAGGCTTTGACTCGAGAGATTTCGACGAGAAGAGGCGGAGGACACGATAACTCGCAGTTAGTTTTTACAATATCACCTGAGACGGTGATGTGCCTCTCATGTGAGATGTGGCAGTTTTGGGGGAACTCCCCTCTCCCGCAGAGTCACATCTGCCAGAAGTGCATACGGCTGGGCGATCTGGAAGACCGTGAAAGGAATCTGGAGCAGCAGCTGGATGACCTTCGACTCATAAGGAAGAATGAGGCGGTCATAGATGAGAGCTACAGGGAGGTAGTCAC
Source organism: Mobula hypostoma (assembly GCF_963921235.1). Lineage (NCBI taxonomy): Eukaryota > Metazoa > Chordata > Chondrichthyes > Myliobatiformes > Myliobatidae > Mobula > Mobula hypostoma. Next base: position 48,296,955 of record NC_086109.1, on the reverse strand, counting down.
ACCTAGGCTGTCGGAAGCAGGTCGTTGGGTGACAGTCAGAGGGGTGAAAGCGAAGGTGAGCAGACAGGTAGCGCAGAGCACCCCTGTAGTCATTCCCCTGAATAGTAAGTTTACCGTCCTGGATACTGTTGCCGGGGACGACCGACAAGGTGTGAGCCATGGTGGCAGGGCCTCCGGCACTGAGTCTGACCCTGTGGTGCAGAAGGGTGGGACGGAGAAGAGGAGAGTTGTCGTCATTGGAGACTCTATAGTCAGGGGAGCAGGCAGGAGATTTTTTGTACGTGAGGAGGACACCCACATGGTTTGTTGCCTCCTGGGTGCCAGGGTCCGGGATGTCTCTGACCGGGTGCACGACATCCTGGTACGAGAGGGAAAACAACCAGAAGTCGTGATACATGTTGGGACCAACGACATAGGCAGGAAGAGGGATGAGGTCCTGAAGTGTGAGTTTCGGGAACTTGGCAGAGGGCTGCAGAACAGGACCTCAAGGGTGGCGTTCTCAGGATTGCTGCCAGTGCTACGTGATGGTGATGGTAAGAATTGAAGGAGATGATAGTTGAATACGTGGCTGAGGAGTTGGTGCAGGGAGCAGGGTTTTAGATTGTTAGTTCATTGGGATCTCTTCTGGGGAAGGTGGGACCTGTACAGATTGCATGGGTTGCACCTGAACTCGAGGGGGAGCAATATCCTTGCAGGTAGGTTTGCTAGCATGGTTCGGGAGGGTTTGAACTAATTTGCGAGGGGGATGGGACCCAGAGCGATCGAGCAGTGAAAGAAGTGCATGGAGTAAAGCCAGATCTAACATACAGAGAGGCTTTGAGGAAAGAGAAGCAGAATAAACGGTGTAAAGACAGTAAGGTAGAAGGGCTGAAATGTGTGTACCTCAATGCAAGAAGCATCAGGAACAATGATGATGAACTGAGAGCTTGGATACCTACATGGAATTATGATGTAGCAGCCTTTACAGAGACTTGGCGGGCACCAGGGCAGGAATGGATTCTCAATATTCCTAGATTTCAGTGCTTTAAAAGGGATAGAGAGGGCGGAAAAAGGGGAGAAGGAGTGGCATTACTGGTCAGGGATACTATTACAGCTACAGAAAGGGTGGGTAATGTAGCAGGATCCTCTTTTGAGTCAATACGGGTGGCAGTCAGGAACAGGAAGGGAGCAGTTACTCTAGTCGGGATTTTCTATAGCACCCAGCAGAGATACAAAGGAGCAGATTGGGAGGCAGATTTTGGAAAGGTGCAAAAATAACAGAGTTGTTATCATGGGTGACTTAACTTCCCTAATATTGATTGGCACCTGACTAGTTCCAAGGGTTTAGATGGGGCAGAGTTTGCTAAGTGTATCCAGGAGGGATTCCTGTCGCAGTATGTGGACAGGCCGACCGGGGGGATGCCATACTAGATCTAGTACTAGGTAATGAACCGGGTCAGGTCACAGATCTGTCAGTGGGTGAGCATCTGGGGGACAGTGACCACCGCTCCCTGGCCTTTAGCATTATTATGGAAAAGGATAGAATCAGAAAGGACAGGAAAAGTTTTAATTCGGGAAAGGCAATTTATGAGGCTATAAGGCTAGGACTTGCAGGTGTGAATTGAGATGATGTTTTTGCAGAGAAATGTACTATGCACATGTGGTGGATGTTTAGAGATCTCTCGCGGGATGTTAGGGATAAATTTGTCCCGGTGAAGAAGATATGGAATCGTACGGTGAAGGAACCATGGGTGACAAGTGAGGTGGAAAATCTAGTCAGGTAGAAGAAGACAGCATACATGAGGTTTAGGAAGCAAGGATCAGATGGGTCTATTGAGGAATATGCGGAAGCAAGAAAGGAGCTTAAGAAGGGGCTGAGAAGAGCAAGAAGGGGGCATGAGAAGGTCTTGGCGAGTAGGGTAAAGGAAAACCCCAAGGCATTCTTCAATTATGTGAAGAAAAAAAGGATGACAGGAATGGAGGTAGGACCGATTAGAGATAAAGGTGGGAAGATGTGCCTGGAGGCTGTGGAAGTGAGCAAGGTCCTCAATGAATACTTCTCTTCGGTATTCACCAATGAGAGGAAACTTGATGATGGTGAGGACAATATGAGTGAGGTTGATGTTCTGGAGCATGTTGATATTAAGGGAGCGGAGGTGTTGGAGTTGTTAAAATGCATTAGGACAGATAATTCCCCGGGGCCTGACGGAATATTCCACAGGCTGCTCCACGAGGCGAGAGAAGAGATTGCTGAGCCTCTGGCTGGGATCTTTATGTCCTCGTTGTCCACGGGAATGGTACCGGAGGATTGGAGGGAGGCGAATGTTGTCCCCTTGTTCAAAAAAGATAGTAGTAATTATAAGTCCGGCTAATTATAGACCAGTGAGCCTTGCGTCTGTGGTGGGAAAGCTGTTGGAAAAGATTCTCAGAGATAGGATCTATAGGCATTTAGAGAATCATGGTCTGATCAGGGACAGTCAGCCTGGCTTTGTGAAGGGCAGATCGTGTCTAACAAGCCTGATAGAGTTCTTTGAGGAGGTGACCAGGCATATAGATGAGGATAGTGCAGTGGATGTGATCTATATGGATTTTAGTAAGGCATTTGACAAGGTTCCACACGGTAGGCTTATTCAGAAAGTTAGAAGGCATGGGATCCAGGGAAGATTGGCCAGGAGGATTCAGAATTGCCTTGCCTGCAGAAGGCAGAGGATGGTGGTGGAGGGAATACATTCAGATTGGAGGATTGTGACTAGTGGTGTCCCACAAGGATCTGTTCTGGGACCTCCACTTTTCGTGATTTTTATTAACGACCTGGATGTGGGGGTAGAAGGGTGGGTTGGCAAGTTTGCAGATGACACAAAGGTTGGTGGTGTTGTAGATAGTATAGAGGATTGTCAAAGATTGCAGAGAGACATTGATAGGATGCAGGAGTTGGCTGAGAAGTGGCAGATGGAGGTCAACCCGGAGAAGTGTAAGGTAGTACACTTTGGAAGGACAAACTCCAAGGCAGATTAGAAAGTAAATGGCAGGATTCTTAGTAGTGTGGAGGAGCAAAGGGATCTCGGGGTACATGTCCACAGATCCCTGAAAGTTGCCTCACAGGTGGATAGGGTAGTTAAGAAAGCTTATGGGGTGTTAGCTTTCATAAGTCGAGGGTTAGAGTTTAAGAGTCGCGATGTAATGATGCAGCTCTATAAAACTCTGGTTAGGCCACACTTGGAGTATTGTGTCCATTTCTGGTCACCTCACTATAGGAAGGATGTGGAAGCATTGGAAAAGGTACAAAGGAGATTTACCAGGATGCAGCCTGGTTTAGAAAGCATGCTTTCTGATCAGAGATTAAGGGAGCTAGGGCTTTACTCTTTGGAGGGAAGGAGGATGAGAGGAGACATGACAGAGGTGTACAAGATAATAAGAGGAATAGATAGGGTGGATAGCCAGCGCCTCTTCCCCAGGGCACCACTGCTCAATACAAGAGGACATGACTTTAAGGTAAGGGGTGGGTCTTTCAAGGGGGATATTAGAGGAGGGTTTTTTACTCAGAGAGTGGTTGGTGCGTGGAATGCACTGCCTGAGTCAGCGGTCGAGGTAGATACACTAGTGAAGTTTAAGAGACTACTAGACAGGTATATGGAGGAATTTAAGGTGGGGACTTATATGGGAGGCAGGGTTTGAGGGTCGGCACAACATTGTGGGCCGAAGGGCCTGTACTGTGCTGTACTATGTTCTATATTCTATGTATGCAAAGTAATATACTTGTTGTTCAGGGGTTGGCCATTGTGGTACTCTGCACTGGCTCCTTAAACCCTTTCGCCTTCCTGACTGTCATCCTGTGTTCAGTGTCCTGCACTTTAGGTGCAACTGCCTCTCCACATGTTCAACCTATCACCACTTCAGCCTCTCGAATGGTCTCGACTTCTTCCTGTTCCGCCTCCAACTTCTTAACGCAGATTGTTAGAAGTTGCATCTGGGAGCACTTCTCGCAGTTGTAGTCGTCAGGGACACTGGAGGTCTCCCCGCCTTTCCATATCTCGGAAAAGGAGCATTCCACTATCCTGTCTGACATCCCTACTGTTTGAACTAATCATATATAAGGAGGGGGAGAACTGACTGAAGCCTCTTTGCTAACCAGCTAAAGCCTCAAAATCTCCGCTCTAACTGTCCTTGTCCCCATAATCCTTAATGCACTGACTAATCAATAAACTATCAACCTCCGCCTCAAATATACATGGCCCCCACAGCCGCGTTGGCAAGGAATACCGTAGTTTCACCAATCAGTAGCGGAAGAAATTCCTTCTCATCTCCGTACTAAATGAAAGTCATTCTATTAGGAGGCTGTTTTGTCTGATCCCAGACTCCTCCACCATAGGAAAGATGCTCTTCTCATCCATTCTATCCAGGCCTTTCCACATTCGACAGTTTACAATAAGGTACCCCTCATTCTTCTGAATTCCAGTGAGTACTTACTGCAGAGCCATCAGTCAGTCCTTAGTGACCTTTTCATTCCCGAATCATTCTCGTGAACCTCCGCTGAATGCTCTCCAATGTCACGTCATCCACTCTTGCATAAGGTGCTCAGAACCGCTCACGGCACTCCAGCTGAGGCCTCACTAGTGACTTTTAATACACCAACATTACATCCTTTCTCTTATATGCTCGAAATGAATGCTAATATTGCATTTGTTTCCGTCACGACCGACTCAAACTGCAAATTTATCTTGAGGGAATTCTGCACGAGGACTCCCCAGTCTCTTTGAACCACAGACTATTGAACTTCTCCGTTTAGATGGCTGTATATTTTCTCTCTGTTTAGATGCCTGTACTGAATTTTCTGATGCCGGGAAGTTTAACGAACCATTACGTGATTTATCTGTTCAATTTTTTATTCTGAAGCTTCCTGGGATCTGTTTTTTTTCGCACTTCTATGTATTTTTTAATCCATTGCGATCTATGACTAAAATGAACAAGTGTGCAGAGATGATTGATTGTAAGTTCGTGTAATTGCTTACGAAACTGCGGCCTATAGCTGCCACAATGTTAAACCTTAAGCGTCTCGTTGTTAGCTCTCCAATCGGATATCAAACCAGTTTAATCATGTGAAGGTCAGCTTGTCAATTACTCAATTTTCAACATTATGGAGAAATGTTCTCTTTTCGGTACATCATTTATTACAATGTCAATTATGTTGAAGCTCTACTTTCTCCTCTGCCTAAAGCTCTGGTGGTAACTATCTTTTTCGGAACATTGAGATATTGGGTGAAAGTGATGTTATTTAGCGATTATGGGATAATTAGCACAAGATCTATTCTTAGTTCTAGTTTTCTTTGCATCTCAAGTTATCGAGCACAATCTGGTCTAGGTGGATGAGAACTGATCAGCCAATGAGAGGTAAGTAATGAAAGCCAATGAAATGGGTCACATTGTCAGAGATATTAGCTTATTATCAGAAGCAAAAAAAAACGCTTACGTGATTTACTTTGGCCACATTCACGTTGGAGCTCAGAGCAGCGGCCGGTCGGAGAGATTAGAATTTTTTGAATATGGCGTAATTCGGAGGCTGAGGGTCTGATAGATTGGGCATACAGGGAAATAGTTACCCCTAAGATGCTGGACACAAACTGGAATTATGATTCCATTAGAGTCATTAGAGAAAACTAATGACTCTGATGAAGGGGCAGGACTGGCCGCTCGGTATTCCAGGGTTCCTTTATTTTAGATGTGACAGAGGGAAAGGAATTAAAGGAGCAGTAATAGTCAGGGAAAATGTTATGACAGTGCTCCGTCAGGACAGATTTGAGAACCGGTTTAATGAGTCTTCGTGGATGGAACTGAGAACTAAGAGGCATATAGTCACGTTAATAGGGCGATACTACAAACCACCGACCAGTGCCAGGGATGTAGAGTAACAAATTCATAGAGAGATCGCAGACTGACGCAAGAAAGGAAAGGTGGTTATAATAAGTGATTTTAACCTCCCACGTATTAACTGGGGCTCCCATACGGTAAAAGACCAGAAGGATTGTTTTTGTCAAGTATGCTCAGGGAAGGTTCCTTCATCAGTATGCAGAAGCCCAGCGAGAGAGCGGACGATACCGGACCTGCTACTGGGAAACATAACAGGGCGAGTGACAGAATTTTCTGCAGGGGAACACCGTGTATCTAATGATCAGAATGCCATTAACTTCAAAGTAATATGGAAAATAAAGCGTCAGGTCTGCGGGTTAAGATTCTAAATTGGAGAAAGGACAATTTTGATGGTGCCAGAAATGATCTGGCAAGTGTGGTTTTGGGACATGATGTTTTCTGGCAAAAGTGTACATGGTAAGTGCGAGGCCTTAAATGGTGCAATTTTGAGAGTACCACGCTCGCATACGTCTGACAAAATAAAAGGTAAAGATAACAAATGTAGAGAACTTCGATTTTCAAGAAATTTTGAGGCCCTGGTTAAAGGAAAAATGGAGGTGCGTAGCAGGTATAGGCAAGTAGGCACAAATGAAGTGCTTATGGAGAATAGGAAATGGCAGACAACTCTTAAGAAAGAAATCAGGAGGGCTAAAACAAGGCCTAAATTTATCCTAATAGACAAGGTGAGAAAATCCTAGGTGATTCTACATGTATGTTAGGAACAAAAGGTCTGCAAGGAACAAAATTGGTCCTCTGGAAGATCAGAATGGTAATCTACGTGTGGAGCCAGAACAGATGGGGAAGATATTTATTGATTCATTGATTCATTCATTCATTCATTCATTCATTCATTCATTCATTCATTTGAATCTGTATTTACTCAGGAGCTGGACACAGAGTCTATAGAAATGAAGCGAAGCGGCATCAACTTGATGGACCCTGTACAGACTACAGAGGATGGTGTGTTTCCTGTCCTGAGACAATTCAGTGTCAATAGATCTCCAGAGTGTGACAAGGTGTTCTTCGCCGACCCTACGGGAGGCAAGTGCAGAAACGTTTGAAGCAATGACCGGAGTGATACCAGAGGATAGCTGATGTTGTTCCGCTGTTTAAGAATATTTCTAAATATAAACCAGGAAATTATAGGTCCGTGAGTCTGACATCAATTGTGGGAAAGTTATTGCAAGGTATTCTGAATGACTATATATAGAAGTATTTGGATTGACATGATCCGATTGAGGATAGCCAGCATGGTTTCCTGCGTGTTAGGTCATGTCTAAGGAATCTGATGGAGGTTTTCAAGGAAGTTACCGGGAAAGTAGATGAAGGCAAGACAGTGAATGTTTTCTATATGTACTTCAGCAAGGGATTTCACAAGGGAGTTTGGTAAGTAGATACAGTCGCTCGGCATTCAGGATGAGGTGGTAAAGTGGATTAGATACTGCAGCATTCACAACACGCTGGAGGAACTCAGCAGGTCGGGCAGTATTCGTGGAAACGATGAGTCAACTTTTCGGCCCGGAACCCTTTGTCAGGATTAGATACTGGCTGTATGGGAGATAGTAGATAGTGATAGCAGATGTTTGACTCTCTGACTGGTGGCTTGTGACTCGTTCAGAGATCGGTGCTGGGTCCGTTGTTGTGTTTGTCATCTACATCAATGACTTGGATGTCATTGCGATTAACTGGATCCGAAAATTTGCAGGTGGCACCAGGATTGGGATTGTAGTGGGCATTGGGAGGGCTATTATGGCTTGCAGACAGATCTGGGACAGCTGGTAAAATGGGCTGAGAAATGTCAGATGTAATTTAATGCAAACAAGTGTGAGGTGTTGCACTCCGGTAGGACCAACCAGGGCAGGTCTTACACAGTAGACGGTAGGGCACTGAGGAGTGCGGTAGAGCAAAGGGATGTGGTAATACAGATCGACGATTTGTTGAACGTGGCATCACATTTAGATAAAGGGGCTAAAGAATGACTTTGGCATATTGGCCTTCATAAATCATAGTACTGAGTACAGGAGCTGGGATGTTGTCTTGAAGTTGTATACGACTTTGGTGAGTCTGTCTGCTGGTTTGGTCACCTACCTACAGGAAAGATGTAAATAAGATTGAAAGAGTACAGAAAACATTTACTAGGATGTTGCCAGGTCCGCAGGACGTGAGTTATTAGGAAAGATTGACTAACTAAGGACCTTACTCCTTGAAACATAGACAATTGAGAGGAGACTTGATAGAGATATACAAAATTATGAGGGGTATAGATAGGGCAAGTGCATTTTTCTGGAGATTGGGTGGGACTACAACCGGAGGTTATGAGTTAAGGGTGAACGGTGAGAAGTTTAAGGGGAATATGAAGTGAAGTTTCTTCACCCAGGGGATTGTGAGAGTGTGGAATGAGCTGCCAGTACAACTGGTGCACGCGATCTCGATTGCAACGATAAGAGAAGTTTGAGTAGGTACACGGATAGTAAGCGTTTGAAGGAATATGGTCCCGGTGCAGATCGATGATTGAAGGCTATTTAGTTCATTCGGCACGGACTAGATGGGCAGAAGTACCTGTTTCTGGCCTGTACTTTTTTATGACGCTATGACTCTATATAAATCCTAAGCACGAAAAATACACAGTTGATGTAAAATTAATCAAAAGATGAAAGCAAGTCCTCATATTATAATTACCTGCCCTAAATAATATGCTTGCCCTATCCAGTGGTTACCTTTATCCAGAATAGCTACGTTGAGTTTGTCCAAATCTGCAAAGGATATTCATAAAATACCGTTAAATATACTTACGGTTTACTTACCACTAGTTTCATTTATGAATATTACCAAGAAGGCGGTTGATAAATGCAGCATGCAGTTAAAGACCAGGTTCCATTGAGGACTTTCATTTACATGTTACTTTTCTTGTCGCCTAATGGCATCCTATTTGAGAAGGCGACAAACGTGAGCATTAACTAATGCAAACAGTACGTTTCTAGCAGTGTTGACAACACGGGGGTAAATTAATTGCCGAACTGGATATTCAACCGCAAAATGAACCTTACCCCGGCGATTACTCAATCATTACGCCTCAAACTTCAGTTGTTTATGTTTAATTCAGAAAAGAGTAGTTAATCGTGAAAGATGCCGAGAATCATTGGGCTCCTGTCACTTCGAGAACACGTTCCAATCAGCAGGAAACTATGTTGTTTGATACGGATTCGACGTTGGTTAAAATAACAATAAATGCCGGAAGATCTTTCTGCTTGCTGAGAGAAGGAATCCGAGAAGTTTTCTGTGACTCCTTCATGAGTAATGTGTGTAACCCTCAGCTTAGCAGTGAAACCTTTCCCGGGGTGTTATATGTGTGTTCAGGACATCACATCGAACATGTGCATTAGTGTCTTCATTTGGAGATACAACCACGTAACTGTCGTTCCGACCAACAAACCCGCGCCCATATGGCTAAATTACCTCACACACCTGTACGTATTTGAAATCTGAGGAAACCAGAGCACCTGGAAGCAATATCTGGTATTAACGAGAGCATTTTCCAATTGAATGCTGGTGACGAGTGGTGTTCTACTGGGTCGATATTGGGACAGCTTCTTTGATATAGCAATGATTTTAATGGCGCAATTAATGGCTTTGTGGCCAGGGTTGCGGACGGTACGGAGACAAATAGAGATGCAAATAGTGTTGAGGGAGCAGGGAGCCATCAGAAGGTCTAAACAGACTAAGAAAACTGACGCAAAGAAATGGCAGATAGAATGTGTTGTAGGGAATTGTATAGTCATGCTCTTTGGTAGAAGGAGTAAAGCCGTAGACGATTTTCTAAAGGGGAAGAAGATTTTTTTAAAAAAAAATTCCGAGGTGCAAAAGCACTTGGGAGTCCTCATGCAGTATTCCCTAATGATTAACTTACAGGTAGAGTCGGTGGTAAGAAAGGCAAATGAAATGTTGACATTCGTTTCGAGAAGACTGGATTATAAGAAACAAGGATATAATGTTAAGGATTTATGAGGCATTCGTCAGCACACAGAGAATTAGGGGAGAAATTTGGGGCCTCTTAACTAAGGAAAGGAATGCGGGCATTGGAGAGAGTTCAGGGGAGGTTAACGTGAATGATACCGGGAATGGAAGTGTTGACATATGAGGAGTTTTAAATAGCTCTGGCCGTGTACCCGCGTGAGTTACGAAAAATAATGGCACATCACAATGAAACATAGAAAATTGAAAGGAGAGTTGTGAACTTGTGGATTTGGTTGCCACAGTCGCTCTGGAGGTCAAGTCATTGGGTATATTTTAATCGGACATTAAAGTTTCTTGATTAGCCAGGGCTTCCAATGTTATAGGGAGAGTGCGTTTGACAGAGATAATATTTCAATGAGTTTGAGAGCTATACGGTTCTGATGAATTGTCTCGGCCCGAAACGTCGAATCTTTTCCATCGATGCTGCCTGGCCTTCTAAATTCCTCCAGCAATATATGTGTGTGTGTGTGTGTGTGTGTGTGTGTGTGTGTGTGTGTGTGTGTGTTGCCTGGATTTCCAGCATCTGCAGATTTTCTCTTGCTTGTGTAATATCAGTCATGTTTGAATGGCGGCGCGAACTCAATGGCCGCATGACCGAATTCCGACCCCATGTATGATGGGCTTATGGACTTACTATGGAGAAAGTAAAATTCTTGACGGACTGCAGTGGAAGTGAAGCCGGGTCGTTGGCGATGAAATGGAGTTACGCTAACCGTTACACTATTACACATTGTTTCAAACCTGCAAGTAGGTTTCCCTCTTGTTTCCATATGTAGCTCATTGTCGAAGAATTCCCCCCACCCTTCCAGTGCTGAGACTATTGGGGCTTCTGTCCGAGTTTTTTTTTGTTCTAAGATTTTACAGAATGTTATATTTTGCCCCATGCCCATCCTTTCTTCTTTCAGAGCCGGGACTATAGTCGTCTACGGAGGAGTTTTACTGTAACAGAGTTAGTAATTTTGAGCGTTTTTGCGTGCCTTCTTGCATAACTTATATTTGCTTGTAGGTTTGGAAGTGAGCTGTGAAGTATGGATACATTTGTACTGAAAATTTTTAATTGTTTTTTTCAAGTATCTTAGAACATTACAGTAAAATCCCACTCGCCCCCTCTAGTCAGTGTGGTACCATTAATCTGCCTGGTCCAATAGACCTGCAGCCAGACCATAGCCCTAGAGTCCCATCCCATCCAGTACCTATCCAAATTTTTTCTTCAATATTGATTTCGAATCTGCATCCACCACTTGAGCTGGCACCTCATTCCGCACTCTCACCACCCGAATAAAGATGCTGTCCCTTATGTTCCCTTAAACATTGCACCTTTACCATGATCTTTAGTTGTAGTCTTTTCCAACCTCAGTAGAAGTTGCCTGTGTTCATTTACCCTACCCATTAAATTCATAGATCTTTTAAATCTTGCAATTGTTTTCTGCACTTCTTCAATCTTCCTTACAGCTTTTGTTTAGGTATTTGATAAAAATTGCAGACAATACTCCAAATTCAAGGTCATATACAACTTCAACATAATATCCCAATCAGATTGATTAATTAAGGCCAATGTACTATAAACTATTCTGGAAGACCCTATCTACTTGAAAGTCAGACCACTCTGTACCACCGTTCTCCTCAATGCCCCACGTTTCACCTCTGAAAACGCAACAGCTGAAGTTAGCCTGTATGAAAATTCTATCAACCATTTTCAGCCTATTTTTCCAGATCCCGCCGAAAGTTATAATATTCTTCCTCGCTGTCCGCTGCACCCGAATCTTGGTATCATCCGCAAATTTGCTTATCCTGTTTACTGCGTTATTATCTGGATCTTTCATAAACATGGCAAAGAACAGCGGACTTAGCTCTAATTCCTTCACGTAGATTTCCGGTCAGAGGCAAGCATCTACTAGCACTCTTTGACTTCTACCGCGAAGCCAATGTCTAATCCAATGTACTGTCTCATCTTGAATACGAAATGGCTGAATATTCTTGACAAACCTCCCATGTATACCTTGTCAAAAGCTTTGTTAAAGTTCATACAGACAAAATGTAGAGCCTTGTCTTTATCACATTCCCTGGTAATTTCATCGAAAAAGATCAGATTGGTTAAACACGACCTACCATGCACAAAGTCATGTGAGTTATGCCTGATCAATTCATGTCTATACAAATATTTATATATCCGAGCCCTTGGGATATCTTCCAAGAACTGTCCCTTACGGCTGTCAAGCTCACCGGCCTATAATGTTTTATGTTATTCTTAGAGCCTTTCTTAAATAACGGAACAAAATTAGGTATGCTCCAACCCTCCAACAACTCACCCGTGGCTAAGGATTTATTAAATATCTCTGTTAGGGCCCCTGGAATTTCACCACTTACCTCCCACGTTATCCGAGGGAACTCCTTGACACTAACTAGTGCAACGCCACTGGTGTGGCGGGTAGCAATGGAAGTCCGTTGTCTCTGGGGCAATTCGGGGCTTCCTCCTTCATGTCGGTAGATTCCTCTCGGTTTTTATTCCTGTCAGTCATACAAGTTCCGTGTGGACACTCAGCAATATCGTCGTGTACAGATGTTGAAGGATTCTACTTTGTTGTTGCCCTAACAATTTTGTTTTACCAGTCAGGGATGTTAGCCCTGTGCTGGACCACCCGAACGTGGAGAAATGGGGAACCACTCTTAGTCTGGCCTCCACTCTTTGACCTGTTTGGCATGGGTGACCCTACCAAGAGCTAAGGCATAAATCCCTGACACCAGCCAACATAGATCTTCGGGTCAATGAGGCACTAAACCTCTAAACCAAGACAAGGTTGTATCCTCTTGGAAGAAAACCTTGTCAGGCCCTGGGGACCTCTGTGTCCGTCAGCTGCGTAAATACAGATGCAAAATAAGTCACTTTAAGATATGCACATCACTTTCCGCTCCATATATAGATTGCCACTCAGATATTTCAGCGGAATATTCTTTTGCACTTAATATATCTGTAGAAGTCCTTACCTGCAAGAGGACCACATCCTTACAGTGATTAGAAGAATTTTCACGTCAATAACCTGGAGACTATTTTGGCAGGAGTTGGAGCTTTATGCTTTGGCTCTTGGTAGGGTCCCCCATGTCAAGTAGGTCAAAGGGTAGAGGTCGGACTAAGAGTGGTCCACTGGTCCTCCAAGTTTGGGGATTCAGCAGAAAGCTAACAGTACTGATTGGTGAAACAAAGTTGTTGCGAAAGCAGCAATAAAGAACCCTTCTATACCTGAGTAGCCAAAGACAGACAGAAATGACGACCTTCATTGCTGCCCTAAACGCCAGCGGCGTAACACGCAGTAAGTAAGATGCCTTTAAGATTCTCCTTCACTTTGTCTGCAAGAGAAATGTCATGCTTTCATATGGTTTAGAATCTGAAACTATAGAACAGACCTGCCATTTTCCATAACTGCATTGAAACTAATGGCATTATGATCACTAGATGCAAAGTGTTCCGCTACACGTTTTTTGTTATGTACCCTGTCTTGTTTCCTATTAGGAAATCGCTCTCTCTCTCTACCATCTGACTACTGTGTACTGATTAAGGGAACTTTCCTGAACACATTCGACAATCTTTTTCCCGTCTAGGCAATTTACAGTATTGAAGTCTCAGTCAATGTGGCAATTTCAAATGAACAAACTGCTGTTTCATGCAACAGTGTGCGACCTCGCTGCAAATCCTCTAAATCCCATAGGCCGTAGGTTGGACTATAATATAATGACATTAATATCGTTATTGCTTTCTTATTCCTCAGTGCTATCCATAAAGCCTCACTAGACAAGATCATTAATCTGACTATTAGAGAGCATTGCCTTGACATTTTCCCTGTCCATAAATACCACTCATCCCTAGTTAAGCATCCCCGCGCTGTAACACGTGTAAAACCACGGAAACCAGAATACTGAGCTGCCAACTCTGCCCGTCCTACAACTATGTAACAATGTGAGAATTGCACTTCGTGTTCCATACCCTAAGCACATTTCCAACAATATTCCAGGCATTTAAAAACAGACAGCTCAGCTCCTTTGGCCCAACATACCCAAGAGTTTGAGTCAAGACTTTGCAGGTAGGCGTAACAACCCTTGTCTCCATGACCACTCCACTATTTCTTCTGGTGCTCTGGTTCCCAAACCCAGGTAACTCTAGTTTAACCTCTCCGTACGGCACTAGCAAACCGTCCCGCTGGGATATTAGTCCTTCGCCAGTCAGGCGTAAACCGTCCCTTCTCTACAAGTTCTACATTCCCTGAAAGAGATCCCAATGAGCCAAAAATCTAAAGTCATCTCTCCTGCCGCATCTCTTTAGCCAAATGTAATTTCTGACCTCACTCTCACGTTCTACGGGTGGCGAAGCACAGGTAGCAATCCTGAGGTCAGAATCCTGTCCTGCCCTTCAGCATACCACCTAACTCCCTGAACTCGGTTTTCAGGACATCATTACCCATCCTACCTATGCCACTGGTACCGACGAGGCAATTGCGCAATTGATTCGTTTTCAGACGCGTGTCTACGTGCGTACTATAAAATACAAGCTGCTGCGAGTACACACGAACTCGCAGCCATAGCCTGCTGTGTGTTGCCGCTTGTTCCCCTGTGTTTGTTTTTTGGTCTGAAGAGGAATGCCATGTGGAATAATTGAATTGCTATGAAGTTGCTAAACTTTCCATTGAGGCTACTGACTCCGGTTACAGCCAGATGTGCATCCGTCGGCGCACCACGCCAGCATAACGGTTAGCGCGACGCTATGGCAGTTCAGGGCGTTCAGACTTCGGAGATCACTTGCAACAATTTAGGTATGGTTTCCCCGTAACCACGCGGGATTCCCTTCGGTGCTCGGGTTTCCTGCCACAGTCTGAAGACGCACCGATTAGTAGGCTAATTGGTCACTGTTGGGATTAGGCTAGCGTTCAATAGGTGAGTGGCTGGGCGGAGCGGCTTGTTCGGTCGGAATTGCCTGTTCCATACTGTTTCTATAAATGAATGAATAAATAAAAAAAGAAATAAAGAACAAACGAAAGAAAGAAAGGAAGAAAGAAAGAAGGAAAGAAAGAAAGGAAGAAAGGGAGGAAAGAAGAAAGAAAGAAAGAAAAAGGCAAGAAAGAAAATGAAAAAAAGAAAGAAAGAAAATTACGGAATGTGGGCAGATCTAATCACCAAAGTATCTCCTCCAAATTTTGCAGCACAACTGTGGAATAAATTAATTCCAGAATCGAAATTCATATCCTTTTTGGGCATCCAGAAACTTCGCAACTTTAGAACTTCCGTGAAAAAAAAATCATAAATTTCAAAGACTATTTGTGCCCGATGCCACGGTCTTACATTTCATTCTATGAGCTTAAGAACTGTTAAACGTCAAACATGTTCTAGAACCACACAAGTTTCACTTCTGCATCAGAACCATAACAATATGCATGTTAGTCTTTGTAAATCGTCGTATTTGATTCCTATGAGTACCTGAACACCTGTGCTGAAATTATCAAGAATAGAGACATTGTATTAAGCCTATGATTTTACAAGGACAACGCATAGCATTCTGCTAGTCTGTGCTTATTCCAGATGAAGACCGACATGTTATCTCACGGATATGTGTTGGTAATTCCCCGAGTGAGGCTCGGAAGAACAAAGCAACGATTATGTAAATCGCAAATCTCGTGTATGTGTGTGTGTGTGGGGGGGGGTGGATGTGTGTGGGGGGGGTGAGTGTGCGTGTGCGTGTGTGAGAGGGAGTGTGTGTGTGTGAGAGAGAGAGAGAGAGAGAGAGAGAAGGAAAAAAACCCTTTACACACCGAAGTATCATAATATTAGACGAACTGCTCTTCTTTAAATTTTAGATTTAAAGTAATTTACCTTTTTCCAGTTCCTTTATTTGGATCTCTGCAAAAGTTGAGTAACAAAGGAGCTTAATGAAAGGGAAAGAAGTAATATGATAGCTCATCTGAGAAAAAGGCCGATTTAACATTCCAGGGTCATTATGTTTTATAAGAAATTACGAAATTTTGTTAAAATTCTGTATTAATTTGTAGTACTAGTTGAGTTTCGATACAGCAAAGGGAAAAGTATGAGATATTCTGCTTTGGATGTCAGTGGCTGTGCGAATGGGGGAGATTTGCGGATTATAGACCGAGTAAAATTAAAAGGTTAGAAAGAGAGCGAAAGGGGGTGACAGGGGCACGATCTGCAAGAGGTTCAACATAGTAGGTATTAGAACATTGACCTGAACAAACACCGGCACTGAAAGGAGTATTCCGGGGATAAGAAGGGAGGGGAGGAGAAGATGGCGGCGCGACGCAGCGTGCGCGTTTGCAATCCAATTGATATCGTATTTGTGTAGCAGGATGCCGTGCACAATCCTGATTTGATGGAAACAGCCGTAAGAGACACGGAGGAACATCTGGAGAAACTTCTGAAATGCTTGCTTCGCTGCCGCTGCTGTTGTGCAATCGAGAACCTCCGGAGGGGAAGGCCCCAAATGCTCGGCTTTGCCCATTTCCTGTTGCCGGGGCCAGGATCGAAGCGCTCGGCAGAGATGGTGCTCGCTGCTCGGTGTCGGAGTGCTGGTCGGAGGCTCGAATTTTTCGGACGGACTCGGAGTCAGACTGTGGTCTGGTGCTTCCAGGATGCTGCATCGACAAGTTTGCGGCGCTGAAAGCTCATGGCAGGAAGAGTTTTCTTCCTTCAACCGTCTGCGTGAGATGATGGGACTTTCGAGAGACTTTGAGATTTCTTTTTTACCGTGCCCATGGTCTGTTCTTCTATCAAATTACGGTATTGCTTGCACTATTGTAACTATATGTTATAACTATGTGGTTTTATTCAGTTTTTTATTCTTGGTTTGTCTTGTGTTTCTGTGATATCATTCTGGAGGAACAAATTGTATCATTTCTTAGTGCATGCATTACTAAATGACAATAAAAGAGGACTGCGTGTCCTCATAATCTAATCTAATCTAATTTAAAATATGATTGCAGATTGTTGTCTTTGCACGAGAACTGGCAATTCTCACACTAGCCAGAAAAGTAGGAATCCAGAATTGTCTATCCCACTGTTCAATACTGAGGGCATACCCGTGAGCAAACGAAAAACATGCCGCTGCTTTCTGGAATCATGGCAGATTAGTTATTTCCAGTTCACTAGTCCAGAAAAAAAAGAGCTTGGAAAAGATGAAACTTTGAACCGGCCGACAATGGAAAGATTACCTCGTGAAATGAAAAAGAAGTATTTCTCTAAGTTCTCTTTTAATCTGCCTTCGATCTCTTTCACTATACCCCTTAAGCACCATGTTCAGATTTTTCAAGGTTACCTTGAAATAATCGATGCTCATGGAAACAGAATGTACAGACATTAGCTAAAATCACATTATTTCAGAAGTGGCATTAAGTTCAGAAAATTTTCTTGAAGCAATAGAAATATCACTAATAAGTCTGCACAAATTTCTAGATTGTTGTGAAACTCGGATTCCCTGATGATCTGAAATGAATCAACACTGGTGTACCTCAGGGGTGTGTGCTTAGCCCGCTGCTCTACTCTCTCTATACCCATGACTGTGTGGCTCAAATCAAGGAGAATGATCAGGCTGGTTCATGGTGACAGGAAGACGATATAAACTCAAGTCACCCCGAGTTACAAAGGTGGTGTTGAAAAAAACATATCTGAAGGCACAATACTTCAAACATTGCCGTAGATCAGCTACAGTAGCACAGACCACTGTAGATAGTTTTCATTTTAATTTGGCATTAGTTATTGTTCATTTTCGCTCGTGCAATTTGTAGTCCAAACTGGAATCTAAATAACAAATGCTAGTTTTTTTCGTTCACCTCTACTACGTTTCCGTTTTTTTTTTCTGTTCAAACATCCATGTTGTTAACGTATACAATGCTTTAATTTAACAATTAGGTGGAATAATGGCCTGCTGCGAAAAGGTAGTCAGACCTCCAACGTCACGGCAAGGAATTCTTTCCTTTAGGTTAAAGGTTCTGATTTTTTTTTATTTCTCTTTGCTAGTTAATGGCTATTCGATCCAAATATACTGATAGGATTGGAAATATTATTAAAATAAGGTTCCAGTACAAATATCACCTTCCAGATGTAAACACAGACAGGAACCAAAATGAACATGAGTAGATATACTGTAGCTCTTACTATTGTATTCAAGCGTCATTTCTAGATCTGTAATAATATTATTTCAAAAGACAGACATGTTAATAAATATCACCATTTCTGAAATGGTTTTGTAGGTGCATGAAAGTTGCTATACAGTTGACCAACTTTTACATTCAAACTTATTTACCTTTCACTCTTTCACGTAAGCCTGTATCTATGCAAAAGATAGCGTTTTAAGTATTACATATTTTTCAAAAGCATTTAATACAACCACTTGTTTTAGATTATGGCATGGTAAGAAAGAAGATTGGAATTTAATCCTGCAATCCACATCTGCTATTACAATAGCTCATTATTATTTAGTGAGTGTACCCTGTCCTTGCCACGAATTCTTAGAAATCTGTGACATTTATAATCTGTTTCAAAGCAGACAATTCATGTAGTGTTAAAGACACACGAACAATCATCAAATCTTGCTGGAGGAATCTTTGATTGCTGAATGTTTGCTGGAATTATTTCTCTATTTTGTTTTCTTTTCCGGTAGCTGGATGGTCTAAACACAGTTCAGTAAATGAATTTACCCATGCTGCGACTGAAATTAATGCTGAAAGTATTATAATAACGGGTGATTGTCATAAACTCAAGTCCTTGATTGTATGGGCAAGGGATGTATGTATACTGTTATTACTTCACAGCATTATCACGATTCTCTCAAAGCATTGGGTCAATACATCAGGGATAAGTGATGGAAATCAAAGTACAAATCTATGCAGAGAAAAATCTACCATGCGTTTCTATCAAAAGCAAGGCGATGCTCTTCATGTTCTGGGTGGCTGAAACGAAATCCCGGCTGCAGACAGCAGCAGTGATAGGAGATTCTATAGATAGCGGGTCAGACAGGCGATGGGATTTCCATCCAATTGGCTCCAGGTCACCGGACCTACATGGTTCACCTTTCTTACGATTCTAGTCCAGGGCTACAACCAACATTGTTTCATGGTTCTGTCCACCCCAGCCTTCTGTATGTCCGTCTTTCAACTCTGACTGGTCCAACGCCAGTTAAATGAGGCGACCAAGACAGAGTCTAACGAGATTACAGATTGCTTCTTTGGTAAGTTTGGCATTTTACATAATAAGTTGTTACTCATCTGTGAATGGTCTCAGCTTCAGCAGGTCATTATCTGGAGCTCCTTGTGTCCACATTTAGTTGCTTTGATTAGATTTTCCCAGAGCAGGAATCAGTTCAGAGTCCACAAAATAGGGGGAGGGGAAACAAAGGCAATTGTTTTTTTTTGTTCCCCCTGTTCTTGGTTAATCAGACCCTCTGACTGCATACTGTAGTTTCTCCTGGCCAACAACAGAAACCGGAGTTACTAGATTCAGCCATCAGATTGAAATCGATGTTTATTGTCCTCACTAGCCACGATGTTGCAATGCAAGCTCATAGATGATGCCAGATCGCAATATGCCTTTTGACAAAATCCTAACTGAAGCGAGCGACAATTGTTTAAGCTATCGCTGAAATTCAGGCGTTTAGGAAATACGTGTTAAACAATGTTAGAACATAGAACATAGAATAGTACAGCACATTACAGGCCCTTCGGCCCACAATGTTGTGCCGACCCTCAAACCCTGCCTCCCATATACCCCCCCCACCTTAAATTCCTCCATATATCTGTCCAGTAGTCTCTTAAACTGCAAGGGGGATGGGACCTGGAGCGATAGAGCAGTGAAAGAAGTGCATGGAGTAAAGCCAGATCTAACATATAGAGAGGCTTTGAGGAAAGAGAAGCAGAATAAACGGTGTAAAGGTAGTAAGGTAGAAGGTCTGAAGTGTGTGTACCTCAATGCACGAAGCATCAGGAACAAAGGTGATAAACTGACAGCCTGGATACTACATGGAATTATGATATAGTGGCCAATACAGAGACTTGGCTGGCACCAGAGCAGGAATGGATTCCCAATATTCCTGGATTTTAGTGCTTTAAAAGGGGTGGGGAGAAGAGAGGAGGGGTGGCATTACTGGTCAGGGATACTATTACAGCAACAGAAAGGGTGGGTAATGTAGCAGGATCCTATTTTGAGTAATTACGGGTGGAAGTCAAGAACACCAAAGGAGCATTACTCTATTGGGGGTATTCTATAGGCCCCTTGGTAGCAGCAGAGAGGAGCAGATTAGGAGGCAGATTTTGGAAAGGTGCAAATATAACAGGGTTGTTATCATGGGTGATTTTAACTTCCCTAATATTGATTGGCACCTGATTAGTTCCAAGGGGTTAGATGGGGCAGAGTTTGTTAAGTGTGTCCAGGACGGATTCCTGTCACAGTCTGCGGACAGGCCGACTAGGGGAATGCCATACTAGATCTAGTACTAGGTAATGAACCGGGTCAAGTCACAGAACTCTCAGTGGGTGAGCATCTGGGGGATAGTGACCACCGCTCCCTGGCCTTCAGCATTACCATGGAAAAGGATAGAATCAGAGAGGACTGGATTTTTTTTTAATTCGGGAAGGGCAAATTATGATGCTATAAGGCTAGAACTTGCGGGTGTGAATTGGGATGATATTTTTGCGGGGAAATGTACTATGGACATGTGGTCGATGTTTAGAAATCTCTTGCAGGATGTTAGGCATAAATTTGTCCCGGTGAGGAAGATAAAGAATGGTAGGGTAAAGGAACCATGGGTGACAAGTGAGGTAGAAAGAAGTCAGCATACAGGAGGTTTAGGAAGCAAGGATCAGATGGATCTATTAAGGAATATAGGGAAGCAAGAAAGGAGCTTAAGAAGGGGCTGAGAAGGGCAAGAAGGGGGCATGAGAAGGCCTTGGAGAGTAGGGTAACGGAAAACCCCAAGGCATTCTTCAATTATGTGAAAAACAAAAGGATGACAGGAGTGAAGGTAGGACCGATTAGAGATAAAGGTGGGAAGGTGTGCCTGGAGGCTGTGGAAGTGAGTGAGGTCCACAATGAATACTTCTCTTCGGTAATCACCAAGCAGAGGGAAATTGATGATGGTGAGGACAATATGAGTGAGGGTGATATTCTGGAGCATGTTGAAATTAAGGGAGAGGAGGTGCTGGAGTTGTTAAAATACATTAGGACGGATAATTCCCCGGGGCCTGACGGAATATTCCCCAGGCTGCTCCACGAGGCGAGGGAAGAGATTGCTGAGCCTTTGGCTAGGATCTTTATGTCCTCGTTGTCCAAGGGAACGGTACCGCAGGATTGGAGGGAGGCGAATGTTGTCCCCCTTTTTCAAAAAAGGTAGTAGGGATGGTTCGGGTAATTATAGACCAGTGAGCCTTACGTCTGTGGTGGGAAAGCTGTTGGAAAACATTCTCAGAGATAGGATATATGGGCATTTAGAGAATCATGGTCTGATCAGGGACAGTTAACATGGCTTTTTGAAGGACAGATCGTGTCTAACAAGCCTGATAGAATTCTTTTAGGAGGTGACCAGGCATATAGATGAGGGTAGTACAGTGAATGTGATCTATATGGATTTTCGTAAGGCATTTGACAAGGTTCCACACGGTAGACTTATTCAGAAAGTCAGAAGGCATGGGATCCAGGGAAGTTTGGCCAGGTGGATTCAGAATGGGCTTGCCTGCAGAAGGCAGAGGGTGGTGGTGGAGGGAGTACATTCAGATTGGAGGATTGTGACGCGTAGTGTCCCACAAGGATCTGTTCTGGGACCTCTACTTTTCGTGCTTTTTATTAACGACCTGGATGTGGGGGTAGAAGGGTTGGTTGGCAAGTTTGCAGACGACACAAAGGTTGGTGGTGTTGTAGATAGTGCAGAGGATTGTCGAAGATTGCAGAGAGACATTGATAGGATGTAGAAGTGGGCTGAGAAGTGGTCGATGGAGTTCAGCCCGGAGAAGTGTAAGCTGATATACTTTGGAAGGACAAAATCCAAGGCAGAGTACAAATTAAGTGTTACAGAAATGTTAAAATGTACTGCCAAGTATGTTTAAATCTTCCAGCGTTTCAAAGAGACTACAGGCGATCGGATCAAAATTGGACGTAATTCAAAAGATTCAAAGATTTAGATCACATTTATTATCAAAGAATGTATATATTATGCACCTGGATATTTGACGTCTTGCGGACAGCCCTAAAGCAAGGGACACGAATAACCTATTTTTAAGCTCTAAAGCCACTGCACAAGAAAGACAGAAATAAAAATCTTGTGCAAACAAGGTTTACGGGACCACAAAGGTAGTAATCTTGGGATTACTGCCTGTGCCAGGCGACAGTGATTATAGTAATAGAGTGAGGTGGACGATGAATGCGGGGCTGAGGGATTGGAGCGGGGGCAGGGATTTAGATTTCTGGATCACTGAGACCTCTTTTGGGGTAGGCGGGTCCTGTTTAATAAGGATGGGATGCACATGAATCCGATGGGGACCAATATCCCGGCAGAAAAGTTTTGCTAAGGCTATTGGAGAGAGTTTTAATTAGAATTATTGTGGGGTGGGAACCGAACTGAAGATATGGAGGAAGGGGCAGTTGGCTCACAAATACAGAAAGCTTGTAGGCAGTGTGTGAGGGAGGATACACAGGTGATAGAGAAGGGACGCGCTCAGACTGATGGTTTCAGATGTGTCTATTTTAATGTAAGGAGCGTCATGAACAAAGCGGATGAGTTTAGCGCTTGGATCAGTACTTGGAGCTATGATGTTTTGGCCATTACAGAGACTTGGATAGCTCAGGGGCAGGCATGGCTACTTTGAGTGCCAAGCTTTAGATATTTCAGAAAGGAGAGGGACAGGGGCTAAAGAGGCGGGAGCGTGGCACTGCTGATCAGAGATAGTGTTACGGCTGCAGAAAAGAAGGAAGCATTGGAGGGATTGTCTGCTGAGTCCTTGTGGGTGGAACTTAGAAACAAGAAGGGGTCAATAACTGTACTGCGTGCTTTTGTAAGCCACCCAATAGTAACAGGGACATCGTGGAGCAGATAGGTTCAAAGGTTCAAAAGTCGAATTTAATGTCAGAGAGGTATATACAATATACATCCTGAAGTGCTTTGTCCTTCGCAAACATCCATGAAAACAGAGAAGCGCCCCAAAGAATGAATCACAGTTAAACGTGAGAACCCTAAAGTCCCCAACCTCCGATCTCCCCACTCCCGCGCGAAAGCGGCAGCAAGTAATGGCCCCCTACCCCGACCAGCAAAAAACGCATCGATATCGTCACTGAGCCCAAGCGTGTGCGAAACCATAGCAAAGATACAGACCAAAGTTACCCCAAAGGCTTCGCATTTCATCCGACATTCGACAAACCACAGGTTGTCTCTCTCTCTGGCAAGGGAGAGGGAGGTGTCATCCATTTTCACAGCGAGCGGGAGACATAACCACAACCCGCTGGTTTACGACGTTTTAAGTCCGTTTCGTCGCTTTTCTCGAGCTGTATGTCCAAAGACCGCAAAGACCTCGGATTTTCGGGCACACAGCAAAAGATTTTCCGGCCTCCCAGACGACACACGAGTCTCCTGCCGTGACCCTCGATACACCCGTCTCCCGAGCACCGAGATCTTAGGCTTCCGAACACGATCGAGACTCTCAGGCCAAACCCTTGGCATGTCGAATAACGGCCAGTCGTGGAATCCCAAGAACGGATCCCATTCCCGCAAAGAACCGAAGCCAGCGTGTAACTCCAAGTCAGGGTCTTCAAAAGAACGCTGAAAGGGAAAAATAAAGATATTAAAGATAGAAATAGAGTTCTTTCCGAAGATGCAAGCAAATGAGTCGCCGTTAGGCGCCATTATCCCTCCTAAGCTCGTCCTGTCACTCCTAAGATACGGAGACAGATTCTGGGAAGAAGTAATAATAACAGGGTTATCGCGATGGGAGATTTTAATTTCCCCAATATTGTCTGGCATCTCCCTAGAGCAAAGGGTTTGGATGGGGTGGAGTTTGTTAGCTGTGTTCAAGAAGGTTTCTTGACACAATATGTCGATAAGCCTGTGAGAGGAGAGGCTGTACTTGATCTGGTATTGGGAAATGAACCTGGTCGAGTGTCAGGTCTCTGAGTAGGAGAGCATTTTCGAGATAGTGATCACAATTCTATCTCCCTTACCATAATATTGGAAAAAGGATAGGAGCAGACAAGTTAGAAAAACGTTTAATCGGACTAAGGGGAAATGGGCAACTATCAGGCAGGAAGTTCGAAGTACAAATTGGAAGCAGATGTTCTCAGGAGAATGCACGGGAGAAATGTGGCAAAAGTTCAGGGGATTTTTGCGTGGAGTTCCGCATAGGTACATTCCAATGAGACGGGAAGGATGGTAGGGTACGAGAACCGTGGTTTACAAAGGCTGTTGAAAATCTAGTCAAGAAGAAAAGAAAAGCTTACGAAAGGTTCAAAAAACTAGGTAATCATAGAGATCGAGAAAATTATAAGGCCAGCAGGAAGGAGCTTAAGAATGAAATTAGGAGAGCGAGAAGGGCCATAAGAATGGCGAGCAGGATTAAGGAAAACCCCAAGGCATTCTACAAGCATGTGAAGAGTAAGAGGATAAGATGTGAGAAAATAGGACGAATCAAGTGCGACAGTGGAAAAGTGTGTATGGAACCGGAGGAGATGATGGAGGTACTTAATGAGTACTTTACTTCAGTATTCAGTACGGCAAAAGACCTTGGCGATTGCGGAGATGACTTACAGCGGATTGAAAACCTTGAACATACAGACATTAAAAAAGAGCATGTGCTGGAGCTTTTGGAAAGCATCAAGTTGGATAAGTCACCGGGACCGGATGAGATATACCCCAGGCTACTGTGGGAGCGAGGGAGGAGATTGCTGAGCCTCGCATGGTTTTAGAAACATAGAAACATAGAAAATAGGTGGAGGAGTAGGCCATTCGGCCCTTCGAGCCTGCACCGCCATTTATTATGATCATGGCTGATCATCCAACTCAGAACCCCGCCCCAGCCTTCCCTCCATACCCCCGACCCCCGTAGCCACAAGGGCCATATCTAACTCCCTCTTAAATATAGCCAATGAACTGGCCTCAACTGTTTCCTGTGGCAGAGAATTCCACAGATTCACCACTCTCTGTGTGAAGAAGTTTTTCCTAATCTCGGTACTAAAAGGCTTCCCCTCTATCCTCAAACTGTGACCCCTCGTTCTGGACTTCCCCAACATCGGGAACAATCTTCCTGCATCTAGCCTGTCCAATCCCTTTAGGATCTTATACGTTTCTGTCAGATCCCCCCTCAATCTTCTAAATTCCAACGAGTACAAGCCCAATTCATCCAGTCTTTCTTCATATGAAAGTCCTGCCATCCCAGGAATCAATCTGGTGAACCTCCTTTGTACTCCCTCTATGGCAAAGATGTCTTTCCTCAGATTAGGGGACCAAAACTGCACACAATACTCCAGGTGTGGTCTCACCAAGGCCTTGTACAACTGCAGTAGTACCTCCCTGCTCCTGTACTCGAATCCTCTCGCTATAAATGCCAGCATACCATTCGCCTTTTTCACCGCCTGCTGTACCTGCATGCCCACTTTCAATGACTGGTGTATAATGACACCCAGGTCTCGTTGCACCTCCCCTTTTCCTAATCGGCCACCATTCAGATAATAATCTGTTTTCCTATTTTTGCCACCAAAGTGGATAACTTCGCATTTATCCACATTAAATTGCATCTGCCATGAATTTGCCCACTCACCCAACCTATCCAAATCACCCTGCATCCTCTCAGCATCCTCCTCACTGCTAACACTGCCACCCAGCTTCGTGTCATCCGCAAACTTAGAGATGCTGCATTTAATTCCCTCATCCAAGTCATTAATATATATTGTAAACAACTGGGGTCCCAGCACTGAGCCTTGCGGTACCCCACTAGTCACTGCCTGCCATTCTGAAAAGGTCCCGTTTATTCCCACTCTTTGCTTCCTGTCTGCTAAACCAATTCTCCACCCACACCAATACCTTACCCCCAATACCGTGTGCTTTAAGTTTGCACACTAATCTCCTGTGTGGGACCTTGTCAAAAGCCTTTTGAAAATCCAAATATACCACATCCACTGGGTCTCCCCTATCCACTCTACTAGTTACATCCTCAAAAAATTCTATGAGATTCGTCAGACATGATTTTCCTTTCACAAATCCATGCTGACTTTGTCCGATCATTTCACCGTTTTCCAAATGTGCTGTTATCACATCCTTGATAAATGACTCCAGCAGTTTCCCCACCACCGACGTTAGGCTAACCGGTCTATAATTCCCCGGTTTCTCTCTCCCTCCTTTTTTAAAAAGTGGGGTTACATTAGCCACCCTCCAATCCTCAGGAACTAGTCCAGAATCTAACGAGTTTTGAAAAATTATCACTAATGCCTCCATTTTGGATTAGAGGGTTGCAGACGTTGTTCCCTTACTCAAGACAGCGATCAGAGATGGGGCAGGAAATTATAGATCAGTGAGTCTTACTTCAGTGGTTGGTAGTTGTTGGAGAAGATCTTGAGAGGCAGAATTTATGAACAATTGGAGAGGCATATGATTAGCAATACTCTGCATGGCTTTGTCAAAGGCAGGTCGTGCCCTACGAGTCTGATTAAATTGTTTGAGGATGTGGCTGAACACAATGATGAAGGTAGAGCAGTAGATTTAGTGTATATGGATTTCAGCAAGGCATTTAATAAGGTTGTCATAAGGGGGCGTTGATGGCAGACGCAAATGCAAGACACAGACACTGAAGAACTAGGAATCGGACTATGACAGCAAGAATGCTAGGGAAGTCGGAAAGCAAGGATTAGTCAGAGGGAAATCCGGGAGAGAGCAAAGCATAGCGAGAAGAAGTGCAGCTGGACACGGACACAGACCCTGGACGAGACCATGATTCAGGGCCTTGGCTAGGACTTGGACAGAAACACGGAACTCGGACGGGAACTAGGAACAAAGAGCCTGGACTAGGAATACGGAATTCCGGAACGAGAGCCTGGACAAGAAACCGCAACCTGGGTCTTGGTTGGGACTCGGAACCTGGGTCTTCACTCGGAACCAGAACCCAGTCTAAGCTAAGACTCGGGACGAGGATCTTGGCGAGGACAGGACGCGGCGACAGGACAGGACGAGGTACTGCAACACAGGATGAGGTACCCCAGCACAGGATTAGGAACCTCCAGCACCGGTCTGGGCGCGGAATTCCTGGTCTGGGCGAGGCACCGAAACTAGATGAGGACACGAAGCTCAAATTTGGACTGCTGGAACACGGCGCCTGGACTTGGTCTTGGAACACAGGAACACAGAGCCTTGGGCATGGACTGAACGCTCAGAGCCTTGGACGTGGATTAGGACGCTCAGAGCCTTGGACGTGGTACTCCAGGTCAGGGCGAGGTACTACAGTGCAGGACGAGGTACTCCAGGGCAGGACGTGGCTCTTGGACTAGGATTGGCTCTGCTCTTGGACTCAGCTTCGTTAGGCTCTTGGGTACGGAGCCGGGACTCCTCCTTGGAGCGCAGGGCCGGGACCCTTTCTAGGACGCAGGGCCGGGACCCTTTCTAGGACGCAGGGCCGGGACCCTTTCTAGGACGCAGGGCCGGGACCCTTTCTTGGACGCAGGGCCGGGACCCTTTCTTGGACGCAGGGCCGGGACGACTGCTAAGGATTCGGATGGGGACGATCCAGCACAGGACGAGGAATCTCCAGCACCGGGCTGGGCGAGGAACACCTGGGCTGGGCTAGGATCTCCTGGGTTGGGCGAGGCACATGGACTGGAAGTGGACACGAAGCTCAGACTTGGACAAGGCTGGAACACGGCGCCTGGACTTGGTCTTGGAACACAGGAACACAGAGCCTTGGTCTTGAGCACAGGAACACAGAACGCCGAGCCGGGACCCCTCCATGGGGACAGGACATAGGGCCGGGACTCGTACACAGAACATAGAGCTAGGACTCCTCCTTGGGAACAGGACTTAGGGTCGGAGGTCTGCACAGAGTCAGGACCCATCCTTGGGAACAGGTCCTAGAGCCGGGATTCTTCTTTGATACGAACACTAAACACAGGGACACAAACAGACTGTTCCAAAACTCAATGATAGATAGTTCCTTATCTTATCGTGGCAAGGCTCCGGTCTCACTCCAGCGGTTGAACCTGCCGAGGCTTCAGAAGGAAGGGGAAGGGAACAATCCCCCAGGAATCCTTGGTTTGAGCGGTATTTGTGTGCCAGCTCAAAACGAGAATCAGGTGCCTCAATTAAAGCACCCAATGGAACAAGGGAAAACAGGAAAACCAGGAATAAGGAATCGACGGAACGGACCGTGAACCGAAATGTGAACTTCACTGACCGGACCATGACAAAGGTACCCAATTCAAGTCTTATTGAGAAAGTAAGGAAACATGGGATTCAAGGGGACCTTGCTTTGTGGATCCAGAATTGGCTTGCCCACAGAAGGCAAAGAGTGGTTGGAGAAGGGTCATATTTTGCATGGTGTTTGGTGACCAGTGGTGTGCCTCAGAGATCTGTTCTGGGACCCTTACGCTTTGTGATTTTTATAAGTGACCTGGATAAGGAAGTAGAGGGATGGTGGATTAGTAAATTTGCTGATGACACAAAGGTTGGGGATGTTGTGGATCATGTGGAGCGCGCTGTCAGGGGTTTCAGCAGAGCATCGATAAGATGCAAAAATTGGTTGTGAAGTGGCAGATGGAATTCAACCCAGATAAGTCTGAGGTGGTTCATTTTGGTATGTCAAGTATGATGACAGAATATAGTATTAGTAGTACGACTTTTGGCAGTGTGGAGGATCAGAGGGATCTTGGTGTCCGAGTCCATAGGACACTCAAAGCTGCTGCACAGGTTGACTGTGTGGCTAAGAAGGCATACGGTGTATTGGTCTGCATCAACCGTGGGATTGAGTTCAAGGTCCGAGAGGTAAAGCTACAGCTATATAGGACCATAGTCAGACCCCACTTGGGGTACTGTGCTCAGTTCTGGTCACTTCACTACAGGAAGAATGTGGAAACTATAGGAAGAGTGCAGGGGTGATGTACAAGGATGTTGCTTGGATTGGGGAGCATGCCTTACCAGAAAAGTTTGAGTGAACTTGGCCTTTTCTCCTTAGAGCGACGGAGTATGAGAGATGACCATATGGAGGTGTTTCAGATTATGAGAGGCATTGATCATGTGGATAGCCAGAGGCTTTTTCCCAGGGCTGTAATGGCTAACACAAGGGGCATAGTTTTAAGGTGCTTGGAAGTAGTTACGGAAGAGACGTCAGGGGTATGTTTTTTTTTACGCAGAGAGTGGAGGGTGCGTGGAATGGGCTGCCGGCAACGTGGTAGAGGCAGATACGATAGGGTCTTTTAAGAGACTCATATACTGTATACGTACATGGAACTTTGAAAAACAGAAGGCTATGGATAACTCAAGGTAATTTCTAAAGTAAGTAAAGGGTCTGTATTGTGCTGTAGGTTTTCTGTGTTCTGTGTTCTAAAAAGTGTAACCCTCTCACCGGCCTGGTATACAAACGTGGCTCGTGCTAACAGTCACATGACTCAGCCGTTCACAGCCACCTTTCTTAAGCAATATACGTCCAGAGTCCACATTTCACTTCAATCACGCAGGAACGTCCTGATGTTCCGATTAAAGAAACCTCGATTTAAGCGAGTGCTGTGTAAATACTGCCCATATGCAACTATTGTTCGGAAAGAAGTAATTGTCCGTACTCCGCATTAAATTATATACCGTGCATTTACTAATTTCGGCAGAAAGAAGAGAAAGTGGGGAAAAAATAATAGAGTCCATTACAGTTAACCTGTCTAAATGTGCACGTAGCCGTTGGAGCTCATACTGGAGTATTCGGGGGTGTATCTCTTCGTCACCCGCTGGACCCACGGTCTGCGTGAAAACACCGGACACATTTTCGAACTCCCTTCGAAGATCATGTCGAGTAAACTGATTCTCTCAGAAGTATTGCCCTTCTTCCATGGTGCTGTTCTTCTTGCAACGGCGACTCTCCTTCCAAGGGCATGCTGCGGCATCTGCCCTTCGGACCCGCTGCTCAGCTCCCACTAAAAAAACAAAACAAATCTCTATTGTGGTTCAGAAAACTCTTCCCCTCTCAAACCTCCTTTCATATCCCACAACTCGGATTGGTTGAATCACATTCTTAAGCTGGACAGCATGGATCCTTATCTTAGGCGGAGCCAAAACACTTTCCAGCATGAAACACTGTTTTTACAGAAAACTGCTGATATAACCTACCTCACAGCATAGCAGTGGAAATCGTAACCAGGACATTATACTCCCCCACCAAAAGTAGTCATGTCCTCATGACTTTGGAACTTAGTAAACTATTATTAACGACACAGTATTTAAATGATTGTCGTGATTGTAGGATTCCCAATCCATTTGCAAATTGAATTATCAAAGTATTTCACTACTGGGATGGGCGCAACCCTCTGTTTCACTGGTGCATCATTTTCCAGCCTATCTGCGGGTTTCCTGACTCTGAGAAGTTCGTATCTCTTCGGTCTCATGTGACCTTTCCTGTCTAAAAGAGGATGGCTCCCCGTTTATCACTGGTAGCTTCCAGCCGCTCAGGTCCCCCTGCCTCATGACTGAACTTAGCTTCGTTCAGTTTAAGCAGGTGCTGTTGAACATCTCCAACTTCCGGCGGTAGTAAGCGGCGAGTCCTATCTCAGTAAGGTGCGTCTTCTGTCGCTCTAATAGTGTTGCAACCAACATCAAACGTCAGCACGAAAGACAACATCGCGTTCCAAAATCTCAGTTAATCATCTTTTCCATTCCTCGGGTATCGGTGAATAGCTAAAGCTAAATGAGTTTGGTGTGAACTTCCTCGATCCAGGAGACAGTTTCTCCTCCGTTTTCCCCAGAAAACTGGACAGTATCGTCTCAGGAAAAATATGAGCAATCAGCGTTCTACGTCTGAGGGTAGCATCTCATCCTGCGGTTGTCATAATGGAGCGTTGGGAACGGACTCAAATGCGAGACACAGACACTGAAGTAGAAGGAACAGGACTTGACTGGAGTAAGGACATGACAGGATACAGGCAAGGAGCAGGGACAAGAATGCAGACTTGAGCTAGGGAAAGCGGAACCAGGACTAGGAACCATGGACTAGGAGACAAGGCTTGGACTCAGAGCCCGAGACTGGACAAGGACCCAGAATCTGGGTCTTGCCTCGGGCTCGGACCCCAGAACCTGGCAAGGATATGAAATGGCTTCAGGACAGGACGTGGCCGGGGTCTAGAGGCCTGAGCATGGAGACAGACTGGAGTCTTAGCTCTTGAGGCGTGAGGCTCGGGTCTTGCGTCTTGAGCTTGGCTTGAGGCTGGGGTCTTGGGTCTTGAGCTTGGCTGCTGGATGGGGTTTTGGGTTTTGAGCTTGGCTTGGGATCCTCGAGGCTTGACTTCCTGGAGTTTGGCTTGGGATCCTCGAGGCTTGGGTTCTAGGAGCTTGTCTTGGGATCCTCGAGGCTTGGGTTCTTGGAGCTTGGCTTGGGATCCTCAAGGCTTGGGTTCTTGGAGCTTGGCTTGGGATCCTCAAGGCTTGGGTTCTTGGAGCTTGGCTTGGGATCCTCAAGGCTTGGGTTCTTGGAGCTTGGCTGCGGAATCTTCGAGGCTTGCGCTCTTGGAACTTGGCTGCGGGATCTTCTTCTTGAAATGCGGAGGCTGATAACTCGGAGGCTGGAGCTGAGAGACCGACTGGGAACTGAACATCGACATAGAGCCGGGACTTGTCCTTCGAGAAGCTGGGACGCATCGTTAACACGACACCAGCATGAGACAGGACAGCACATAGATATAGAGCCGGGACTTATACTTAGACAAGCCGGGACTCAACCTCTCCACACCAAGATGGGACAAGTCCACCTGTTGGGTAACGGCAGAACGGCCGGACTTACCCAACAGAGGCAAAGACAAGACAAGACATGTCCCCAGCAGGGCAACGGTAAAACGGCCGGACATACCCCCATGGAGGCGAGGACAAGAAAAGACAAACTCAAAAGAACGAAAGACAGTTCCATCTCTACTCCGGGGTTGCTTCAAATCGCAGTTACAGCTAGCAACCTCTGCTGGCTACAGAAACAGCCGGATCCCTACCTAGCTCGGAGTGTCTGACGGCCACTCAGCAGGCCCAGGAAACAGCCGAATCCATACCACAAAGACAGCTCTGTTTACCGACAGCAAGGCTCCATGAAGAGATGGTTCTCCAACGCGGCCTAGAGATGGCAGGAGGCCACATTAGCCTTCTACTGGCTCCCATGGGAACTGAGAAGACAAACCAGCCGCCCACACTCAATCCCAAGGCTACTTATATTTAAAGCCCCAAGATGGGAATCAGGTGCCTGTGCTTAACTCAATCAAACGAGGGACAGCTGGAAGACCCGGAGTCCTGAGTCCACGGACCGGACTGTGAACCGGAATGCGGATTTCACGAACCGGACTATGACAGAGGTGTTCTTGATAATCACTGTTATCCTGTTTACGTAGACAGCCAAACGTTTCAGCAGTTCTGTTCCCACCAGCACTCCTGCAGGTAAGCATGACTCTTCTTCTTCATCATCAGGAGCAGCCAGCTGACTGACAGAAGCGTTGGTCATTCCTGAGAATCTGGGATTTCCTGTCGCTCTAGCTCTAGGATTAGACTGGATGTACCACACAGTTCCTCCTTTCTGTTCATTTTCCTTCTTAGGAGGAACTTGTACCTTCTCAAAAGCTGCTTTGACAACAGAGTGAATGGACAAGTTTTTCAAAAAATTCTCGTGTCACATTTAACTGAAACATTAGCAGACATCCATCAAGTCATCTCAGATCGAAGGTTTACCACGTCATTCCTCAAAAACTCTATCTCTGTGGTAGCACACGTCAGTTTAGCAGCAGAGGCTACCACTGAAGACACTACTCCCGCTTTTGTAAATGTTCCTCTTCTAAATTATTTTTTCCTCCTCTCTAACTTCTCTGAGTAATTCTGCAAAAGCTGGTGGAATGCGCATCTTCAAGGCTATCCGAATACGTAGAACGATCACATGATGTGACAGTGCGCACTGGACAACTTTCACCATCCGCAAGTATTTTCTCTCAGACAGTTTATTGCCCCCTTTGTGGCACAAACAGTGCAGCAGTTTACACATTCTGAAAAGGTAGGCAGACAGCTTCTCTCCTTCCTAAGCTTTATCAGCTGCACTTTCTACTGTGCCCAAAGCATCTTCCAGATCTTCCAGGTATTCAGCAGACGTGGCTAATAGATTTCTGCCTTTAGATACGTAGATACATCCCCACAAATGTAACTCTCTCACCGGAATCGTATATCAACTAGGCTCGTACGCTGGCTCCACTTACAGTCACGTGACTAAGCGGTGAGAAGGCCACCATTCATAAATAATATACGTCTAGGGTCGGTAGGATTTGGGTTTCAAACTAACAGTCTGATGTTCCGATTTTAAAAACCTCGATTTGAGCGAATGCTGTATGAATACTACCCATACACGACGATCAGTCAGCAAGAAATAACAGATTGTACACCGCATAAGATTATAAAAAAAGTATATTTACTAATCCCAGCTTTATCAAACAGTTATTAACATAAGGAAAAGAAAGAAGAACAAATAAAGGGGCTCTTGACAGTTAGACCAGTCTAAATTTGCACATGACCGTTGGAGCTCATCTGGAGCATTCGGTTGTGTATCTTTTGCTCACGCGCTGGACCCACGGTCTGCGTGAAAACACCCGCCATATTTTCGAACATCCCTCCAAGACCATCTCGAGTAAACTGGCTCAGTCTCTCAGGAGTATTGTCCTTCCTCCTTGGAGACATTCATTTGCATAAAGCACTTCTTCCAACGGGAGCATTCTTTCCAACGGCATTCTGCGGCATCTGCCCTTTCGTCCCGCTGTGCAGTTCCGCCAAGAAACCCCAAACCAGATTACTGCCCTTCAGAAAGCTCTTCCCCTGAGCTCTCTGGTACATTCTCCAGCACCCCGCAATCCTGATTGGCAGATTCACATTCCTAAGCAGAACAACATGGGCCC
Organism: Mobula hypostoma; assembly: GCF_963921235.1. Taxonomy (NCBI): domain Eukaryota; kingdom Metazoa; phylum Chordata; class Chondrichthyes; order Myliobatiformes; family Myliobatidae; genus Mobula; species Mobula hypostoma. The sequence goes on along the minus strand of NC_086109.1, from coordinate 48,262,947 downwards.
TTACCTTAGCCGAAGCCAAAACACACTATTCCGGTTTGGCGCACTGCTTTGACAGAAAATTGCTGATATAAACTACCTCACTGAATAGCAGTGGGGATCTTAACCAGGGCATTACAAGTGAAATACCCTTCCGCTTTAGAAATGGAGAGACACAGTATCTATGGAATGGAGTGATACGGCCGCTGCCTGAGGATCTCCAGGGCATGACTGAAGCTAGCGGTGCGCATCTCAGTATGCGTACCGCTGAATAGGCGGGCAAACGTCAGGAACCTGAAAAAGATACACTCAGCATTCAAAGTAGCCCACCAGCATCACAGTCAGCGACTGCTGCAAGCGTTTCTCAGGGGAGCAGTCCACTTACATCTGAATCCACTGAAGCATTTAAGAGAAGAAAGACACGTATGAAATTGTCGTTAGAAGTAAACATGAATAATGCGTGTTATATCATCGAGTAACGGAACTTGAGACTAACATGACCGAACTCAGGGACAAACTTCATCAATAGTTTATAACACAACGTCATTTCATACAAGTAAATAATAACAATAAATAAGCAATAAATGTACAGAATATGAGATGAAGAGTTCTTGAAACTGAGTCCGTATGTTGTGGGAACTTTTGGGCAAGTGAAATTCAGAGAGGCTATCCGCTTTGGTTCAAGAGCCCGATGGTTCAGAAGTAGTAACTGTTCCTAAACCTGGTGATGTGTGTTATGAAGCTCTTGAGCCTTCTTCTCGAGAGCAGCAGCGAGAGTACAAAATGTCCTGGCTTTTGGGGGTCCTTGATAAGGGATGCTGCATTTCTACAACAGTGTACTGTATCGTGTAGACGTTCTCAAAGGTGGAGTGGTTTTATCCACATGGACTGGACCGTATCAAATACTTCTTGTGGGATTTTCCGTTCACGGGCATACACTTGGTATGGTGTTTCCAGACCAAGTTGTGATGCAGCTAATCAATATATATTCCAATAAACATCTACAGAAGTTTATGAGAGTTTTAGATATCATGCTGATTCTTCGCAAACCCTTAAGGAAGCTTAAGAAAGCTGGTGTGCTTTCTTCGTAATTACATGTACGTGCTGGGTCAAAGGCAGCACCTGTGAAATAATAACACCGATGAAGATAAAGTTACTGACTCTCGCCACCTTCGATCTTCCGATGAGGAGTGGCTCAGAGACCTATGGTTTGTTTCTCCTGAAGTCAATAATTAGCTCTTTGGTCTTGCTGACATTGATTACGACGTTGTTGTCATGGAACTTCTCACCCAGACTTTAAATTTCCTTACTATATGCTGTTTTATCACATAGAACATAGAAATCTCAATACATTACAGGCCCTTCGGCCCACACTGTTGTGTCGACCATGTAACCTACTCTAGAAACTGCCTAGAATTTCCCTAGTGCATAGCCCTCTATTTCTCTAAGCTCCATGTTCTTATCTCTCTTAAAAGACCCTATTGTATTCGCTTCCACAACCGCCGTCGGCAGTGTATTCCACTCACCCACCGATCTCTGTGTGAAAAACGTACCCCTGACATCCCCTCGGTACCTATTTCCAAGCACATTAAAACTATGTTCTCTCGTGTTAGCCGTTTCAGCCCTGGGACAACGCTTCTGGCTATCCATATGATCAATGCCCCTCATCATCTGTCAGGTCACCTCTCATCCTCTGTCACTCCAAGGAGAAAAGGCCAAGTTCACTCAACCTATTCCCATAAGGTACACCCTCTAATCCAGGCAATATCCTTGTAAATCTCCTCTACATTCTCTCTATAGTATCTACATTCTTCCTGTATCAGGTGACCAGAACTGAACACAGTACTCCAGGTGGGTTATGACCAAGGTAGTCGGCCGCTGGTGGTATGTAAACTGCGGTCAGAATTATGGAGGAGAAATCCCTTGAGTAATAGAATGGACCACGTTTGACCGTGTTCCAGGGCGGGGGAAACACGAGTTCGAGAAAACCACCGGAGCTCCACCGTGAGTTTATCATGAAGCACACACCTCTACCCTTTGGCTTTTCGGAATGAACAGTTCCATCCATCCAGCAAGTTGAGAAGCCTAATGATTTGATCGCTGTATTCGATATGATTGGAGAAAGCCGACATAGAATACAACAATACTTCAGTTCTCTCTGATAGAGCAATCTTGCCATCAGAATCTCTGTTCAGTTCTCCAGAGACTGCATATTTACTAACCAGATGCTGGGCGGAGGTGGCCTCAACCCTTGGATTCTATCTATTTCGCCTCCATAATTCTGACCGCAGTTTACATACAACCAGCTGCCGACTATTATCAAGCACTTGAGAAACTGCATGATGCCCACTCCAAACAAGAAACAGTCCATACCAATACATTTCAAGTCGACAAATTTAAACACGCTTGATTAAAGAAACCCTGCCTATTTACCATCAGTATATAAACTGTGGCACCAGCGGTCCAAACACTACAAAGTTAAGGAATGCCTATACTTCTATGTTGAGGCTGCATTCCTGCAAATCTGATGAACTAGGTCGTGATCAGGGAGTGAGATATCGATCTGAATGAATACACCATGGTTGTCACGGACTTTGCAAAAACAGTTGTAGACGAGTGCGTCGTCATAAGTTCACCCAGGGTCTTCCGCAATCAGAGGCACTTGCTGAAACATGAGATATATAATCTGCTGAGGGCCTGGGCAGAGGCATTAAAGTCTGGTGACCAAGAAAGTTACAAGAGGTCCGTGTACGATCTCTGGAAAGCCATCTCACGGACGGTGGCAATTCTGCACTAAGCTTGAAAGATGTTCAACGGTTGTAGCGGGACTCGAATCAAATCACCGCTTGTAAGATTAATTCAAGGGATATGGCCACAACAGGGGTTCTGTTCCAGATGAACTCAATGCCTTCTATGCTCCCTTTGACCGTAAAAACACGAAGGAACCATCGCGACTTACCGGAGCCCGCTATAACCCTGTGCTGACCAACGCGCTAGTGTGTTCATGGATATCTTCCAGCTCTCACGTCGGAAGTGTGATACCCACCTGCTTTAGTTATACCGATGCCAAGAGGAGCGCGGTGACTTGCCGCAATGACTATCGCCCAGTCGCACAATGTCCACTGTGATACAGTGTTTTGAGAGGTTGATGTTAATACCTATCAACTTCTGCCTGAGTAACGAGTTGGAGCGGCATTGGTTTGCGAGCCGGAGCAACAGCTCCACAACAGATGCTGTCTCATTGGCTTTCACTCAACTATGGAACATCTAGACATCAAAGGTGTATACATCGGTATACGCTTTATCGAGTTCAGCTCAATACCATCGTCCCCTCAAAACTAATTAATAAACTCCAAGTCCTTGACCAAAGTACCTCTTTGTGCAATTCGATCTTTGAATTCTTCACTTGTAATCCACAGTCAGTCCGGAATATGAAATTCATCTCCTCCACAATCCCTATGTGCGCCGGCACCACAAGGCTGTGCACTTAGACCCCTGCCACCGCCGCCTCGCTTACAATTCTGGTGATGAGCTATCTTCCGCTTAAAGGTGCCGTACCTTCTTAGTCCGGCGTATCCTTCAGAAGATCGTACAACTTGTAGAACATTAAGTTGATTTAAAACTACATTGCTTAAAGGGAAAATGCATGTTTCAGATTGAAGTGAGAGTAGTTAAAACATATTTAGAAGCATTGTCGGCAGCCCGCAGATCGTCGTTGGGGTCGGCACCATCTTGCAACAATTTGTATTCATATAAATTCCCATTACAGGTAAAATGACTGCATGGAACATATGAGAAACACAGATTCAAATGTAGCAATATAAAACATTTATAAGGAGGTTCGAAAACGAGCTAAATAATTAAAAACATAAAATAAGTAATAATATGTCCAAACAAACTGAGCGATGGTAAATAGAAATTAATAGTGGAGAATTATTAAAGATAAATTAAAACTGCTCCTACTCAATCTGTGAAATGAATCAATAGCATCTCAGGTATTAAATCGCTCATAAATTAGTAGCATCTATATCAGTCAACTTCAGCCATAGGTGGCGGGTTAGGGGAAGGAGTTGGTGGTGGTAGTGGAGTGATGGAAATTACTGAGGGAAACAATGGAAATGTGCGCCGAAATCTCTTCTGGGTCCTGAAAGAGTTCATATTTAATGACGAGGCAAATTAAATATTCTATAATCTTCCTTTAATTTCTAAACTATCATCTGTGTCCTAGAAAGTTCGCAATGATTGAAAAGTTAAAACAACTATTACATTTTTATTCAAGAGGAGAAGCATAACGTGGCAAGACACTGTAAGATAGTAAGGTGAGTACAATGTATGTCAGAAACAAAGCAACTACGTTATCATTAAAGACAATATAGCAGATTATTCAGTAAAATGCATGAGATTCTGCTAAAGGCAGCGACGTTTTCCTCTTGAAATACGAAATCACCTTCATGGCTGATTGCAATATTTGTTGAAGAAGTAATACGTACTTTGGGTGAAGGAGAATTGAGTTTAGGTCATTAAACACTATAATCTATTTCACGGATTAGCATGAATATCGACGTCAAATGCCGTCACGAAGATAGTTTTGAAATGGGGTGTACAATAAGTGTTCTTAGCTGGAGTTTGATGTCATTTTCCATGTTCTCACTGGAAGTTCTAAGAACGCTGTTTGATATATCTCAGTCCATGCACCTCGGACAACGAAATCTTCCGAAAATTCAACATGTTTTGCCTGGTTCCCGCAAGAGGGAGCCTGCGTCATTAATTAGTTTCATAACACATTCATCGAGCCAGTAAATGAAATTGAATCATCTTTTCCTGATTATATATCGGTAAATGAGATTCCACAAATGACCTCTATAAACTACATATATACGCCATTCTAGCATTGACAACAGTGGAATTAAATGGCCGAGTAATAATATGAACACAAGAGATGCTCCAGAAGCTATTTTACTGACTATCGGAGTTACCTTGACTATACCTCTTCCTAATAACAGGGTTCTTATCGTGAGTGACTTTAACTTCCCTAATATTGATTGGCACCTGATTAGTTCCAAGGGTTTAGATGGGGCAGAATTTGTTAAGTGTGTCCAGGATGGATTCCTGTCACAGTACGTGGACAGGCCGACCAGGGGTAATGCCATACTAGATCTAGTACTAGGTAATGAACCGGGTCAGGTCACAGATCTCTCAGTGGGTGAGCATCTGGGGGACAGTGACCACCGCTCCCTGGCCTTTATAATTATCATGGAAAAGGATAAAATCAAAGAGGACAGGAAAATTTTTAATTGGGGAAAGGCAAATTATGAGGCTATAAGGCTAGAACTTGCGTGTGTGAATTGGGATGATGTTTTTGCAGGGAAATGTACTATGGACATGTGGTCGATGTTTAGAGATATGTTGCGGGATGTAAGGGATAAATTTGTCCCGGTGAGGAAGATAAAGAATGGTAGGGTGAAGGAACCATGGCTGACAAGTGAGGTGGAAAATCTAGTCAGGTGGAAGAAGGCAGCATACAGGAGGTTTAGGAAGCAAGGATCAGATGGGTCTATTGAGGAATAAGGAGAAACAAGAAAGGTGCTTAAGAAGGGGCTGAGCAGAGCAAGAACGGGGCATGAGAAGGCGTTGGCGAGTAGGGTAAAGGAAAACCGCAAGGGATTATTCAATTATGTGAAGTAAAAAGAATGACAGGAGTGAAGGTAGGACCGATTAGAGATAAAGGTGGGAAGATGTGCCTGGAGGCTGTGGAAGTGAGCGAGGACCTCAATGAACACTTCTCTTCGGTATTCACCAATGAGAGGGAAATTGATGGTGAGGACAATATGCGTGAGGTTGATGCTATAGAGCATGTTGATATTAAGGGAGAGGAGCTGTTGGAGTTGTTCAAATACATTAGGACAGATAAGTCCCAGGAGCCTGACGGAATATTCCCCAGGCTGCTCCACGAGGCGAGGGAAGAGATTGCTGAGCCTCTGGCTAGGATCTTTATGTCCTCGGGAATGGTACCTGAGGATTGGAGGGAGGTTAATGCTGTTCCCTTGTTCAAAAAAGGTAGTAGGGATAGTCCGGGTAATTATAGACTAGTGACCCTTACGTCTGTGGTGGGAAAGCTGTTGGAAAAGATTCTTAGAAATAGGATCTATAGGCATTTAGAGAATTATGGTCTGATCAGGGACAGTCAGCCTGGCTTTGTGAAGGGCAGATCGTGTCTAACAAGCCTGATAGAGTTCTTTGAGGAGGTAACCAGGTGTATAGATGAGGGTAGTTCAGTGGATGTGATCTATATGGATTTTAGTAAGGCATTTGACAAGGTTCCACACGGTAGGCTTATTCAGAAAGTTAGAAGGCATGGGATCCAGGGAAGTTTGGCCAGGTGGATTCAGAATTGCCTTGCCTGCAGAACGCAGAGAATTGTCAAAGATTGCAGAGAGACATTGATAGGATGCAGAAGTGGGCTGAGAAGTGGCAGATGGAGTTCAACCCGGAGAAGTGTGAGACGGTACACTTTGGAAGGACAAACTCCAAGGCAGAGTACAAAGTAAATGGCAGGATACTTGGTAGTGTGGAGGAGCAGAGATATCTCAGGGTACATGTCCACAGATCCCTGAAAGTTGCCTCACAGGTGGATAGGGTAGTTAAGTAAGCTTATGGGGTGTTAGCTTTCATAAATCGAGGGATAGAGTTTAAGAGTCGCAATGTAATGATGCAGCTCTGTAAAACTCTGGTTAGGCCACACTTGGAGTACTGTGTCCAGTTCTGGTCAACTCACTATAGGAAGGATGTGGAAGCATTGGAAAGGGTACAGAGGAGATTTACCAGGATGCTGCCTGGTTTAGAAAGTATGCATTATGATCAGAGATTAAGGGACCTAGGGCTTTACTCTTTGGAGAGAAGGAGGATGAGAGGAGACATGATAGAGGTGTACAAGATAATAAGAGGAATAGATAGAGTGGATAGGCAGCGCCTCTCCCCCAGGGCACCACTGCTCAATACATGAGGACATGGCTTTAAGGTAAGCGGTGGGAAGTTCAAGGGGGATATTCGAGGAAGGTTTTTTACTCAGAGAGTGGTTGGTGCGTGGAATGCGCTGCCTGAGTCAGTGGTGGAGGCAGATACTCTAGTGAAGTTTAAGCGACTACTAGACAAGTATATTGAGGAATTTAAGTTGGGGGCTTATATGGGAGGCAGGGTTTGAGGGTCGGCACAACCTTGTGGACGAAGGGCCTGTACTGTGCTGTACTATTCTATGTTCTATGTTCTATGTTCTATGTTCTACCCTTGTCCCTTGTAAAAATACAGTTCGCACTCGAAATTATTCCGTTTCCACCGCATCTATTCTTAGGATGAGTTTTCCATTCTAGAGCAACTGAAACTGGGTCCTCTTCCAGCACCATAGATGTTGCTATCACCCGCATCTCCTCGAATTCTGACATTTGCCCACATCACATCCTTTCATTATCTGATTGAAACGTATAAGATCCTAAAGGGATTGGACAGGCTAGCTGCGGGAAGATTGTTCCCGATGTTGGGGAGGTCCAGAACGAGGGGTCACAGTTTGAGGATAGAGGGGAAGCCTTTTAGGACCGAGATTAGGAAAAACTTCTTCACACAGAGAGTGGTGAATCTGTGGAATTCTCTGCCACAGCAAACTGTTGAGGACAGTTCATTGGCTATGTTTAAGAGGGAGTTAGATATGGCCCTTGTGGCTACAGGGGTCAGGGGGTATGGAGGGAAGGCTGGGTTCTGAGTTGGATGATCAGCCATGATGATAATAAATGGCCGTGCAGGCTCGAAGGGCCGAATGGCCTACTCCTGCACCTATCTTCTATGTTTCTATGTTTCTATAACAGAGATAGGACTTCCCTTGTCCTTACCCACTATCCACGAGTCTCCGTTTTCAGCACATCATTCTTTGTAATGTGCAGCATCTCCATTGGAATCCCAACACTGAGCATAACTCTAAGCCCTCATACCCGAACTTTTTGTTGTCCTCTGTCCGAGATCTATCTTTTGTTTTCATTTAACCATTGTTTTTCCTCCAGTGTAATTGGTTTATCATTCAACTACACCAGATATATTTTATTCTCTTTGCTTTTAGCTTACAAGAGAACGGGAAAGACCTTCTCTATGTTTGCCGTTCAACTAACAATTTGCAATATTCGAGTCATATCTCCGCTTTTAATTCTTCCTCCCATTCAGAGGGTCAAAAAATCCTTGCTGATGTAAGAGAAATTCTTTGACTTTTCCTAAATTTACAAAATTATAATTTTGTTCCCCCCCCCCCCCCACCCGCCGCCGGTTATGTTTTCTAAAGAAGTTGGATTGGGTGATTGTTTTTAGAATGCATCTAAATAATATGACAAGGAGAAACATGTTTATTAAATTGTACGTGAAGCGACAGCCTTGCAATAAATTGAGTATTGCAATATTAAATTATAACACCATCGATTTCTGTAAAATTCTCAATGAAGCTGAAATCTAAAGTTGGAAACAAAAGCTGTCCTATGGCTTAGGATCATCAGTAACATAGCACACCACCGTGGTAAAAGCAAGAAATTACTGCTAATTTCTTTCAAACATAAATGCAAAATTGAACATTCTTCATAGACATAACTGGACTGTATGCACCGGAATTTTTAATGGAACAGCACACGCAGCTGGAACTTACGTTTCGTTGGGGGATAAAGAACGAGAAATATAATAATGTGTTATTTGATACGTAATGAACAGTGATTTTGTAATTGTCACGATTATTGTTCAGACGGTATAGGAAAAAAACTAATGAAAATTCAGCCTTCGGAATTTAAGAAGGAATGTGTGCATTTTTTCATAGACTACGTGATACTCGAATAAAATGAACATGTTTAAGGGAAATTAAATATGCGTGTAACTATTATGGCCGAAGTATAAGCGAAAAGAAAACATTTAGTGATTGCTTAACTCGCTTGAACAGACCGACCGATCATCCAAATTACACTTTACTTAGTTGGAAGTGTATACAATGCGATGGTATTGAGGAAAGGAGATGAAACTATTTCCAACACTCGACTTTTCCGCAGTGTTAGCTTGAAGCAAGTGAGAAGTTGACAAGCATTCACAGGACAATCTTTCACGCAGATGCATAGACAATGCTCTCAGTAAAATTGTCTATGACTATTTGCATCTGCCTTGCCACGTGTCCCTGAATCGATCTAATCTATCTCATGAAGTACCAATTACTCAGTGAATTGCAAATCTTCATGCTAGTTCTAACCTTCAGTGTAGATAACATAATGTTCACTATCTGAAAAAAGTGATCATATGCAATCTCTGTATCGGTCCAGACTTCAATTCGTAACCTAATTTCTGTCATCTTTACCAAGCTCCTAGCTTGTATCGTGGTGTGCCACACAACATGGAAATTTGTTTGTTATCATGAATGTTGTGAAGATTTTGCTCCCGAAAAGCACAGATAAATCCGTTTTCTTCGGGTATACCCAATAGCACCACTCTAACCGAGGGAAATGAGAAAATTAAGCGTGAGGCTGATCAGTCTAAAATAATCACTGGAATTATTAAAGTCAATTATTAATAGTTTGAAACGAAACTATATTTTTACCGGCTTGACACGATTTCACTTTGTCCTCTGCGAGGTAAAACGGGAAATAGAAATGATTAAGATGTAAGTACTGAGAGTTATGCAATTTATTTGTTTCATGTTGCATTTCATATATAAAGGCTGATCCATTATATATCCGATGATTTTAACAGACTGCACGGCTCTACTGAGGTTATTTCGATAGTACTAGTTGCCGTCCTTTGTAGAAGAACTGAAATTATGTTTCCTACTTGTCAAATCAACAGCCTAAAAGCACTTCTCTTTCGTATCTAGGAGCCTGCAAAAAAACTATATCTGATACACTCAGAAGTCCATACGTTCAGATTTGTTAAAGCTTCTGTCTAGCAGTGCAATTTAAAGTATCAGTTTACGTAGTGAATATTTCAGGTCTCCTAACTACTGGAAGGTGAGTGTCCACGCTGTTGATCCAACAAGCATCACCAGCAGTAATATCCTTTGAAATCGAGTCTATCTATTTACTTCAACCATGGACTTCATACCGTAATCGTCCCGCGGAAAAACTGTTGGCACTGCCAATGCACAAAAGATGCTCGTAGACTAAAGAGCATATTTAAAAGCATATTCGACACGACGTCCAAAGGCAGTTGCAGCAGTTGTATATGATCAACAACAGCTTCAATTTATGAGTTTTTATTTCCAATAGTTTGATGAGAATCATGCTTAATATCACTGTCATATGTCATGAAATGTTTGTTATGCAGCAGCAGTTCATTGCATACATAATAATAAAACACTATACAGAATATTACTATGTATACTGCACACACACACACACACACACACACACACTGCAAACACACACACACACTGCACACACTGCACACACTGTACACACACACACACACACTCCACACACTGCAAACACACACACACACACTGCAAACACACACACACACACTGCAAACACACACACACACACTGCACACACTGCACACACTGTACAAACACACACACACTGCACACACACACACACACACTGCACACACACACACACACTGCAAACACACACACACACACACTGCACACACTGCACACACACACTGCACACACACACTGCAAACACACACACACACTGCACACACTGCACACACTGCACACACTGCACACACACACACACTGCACACACTGCACACACACACTGCACACACACACACACACACACACACACACTGTACACACACACACACTGCACACACACGCGCACTCACGCACTGCACACACACACACACACACACACACACAAACACACACACACACACTTCGAAACTACAAGGCACAGGAACACAATTAGGCCATTCCGTCCATCGAATATGCTGCGCCATTTCATCATCGCTGATCGAATTCAGTCTGAACCATACTCTAATACATCACTCCGTAATCTATCACGCCCTAATCAAGAACCTATCGACCTCAGCTTTAAATACGCCCAATGACCTGACCTCTGTAGCCGCCTTTGACACTGAATTTCGCAGATTTCCCTCCCGCTGGCTTATGAAATTCCTCCTCATCTCCGTTCTAAATGGACGTCCCTCTATTCTGCGGCTGTGCCCTCTGGTCTCTTCTCTCACACTATGGGAAAATCCCCTCCACGTCCACTCGACCTAAGCCTTTCAACATTCAAAAGGTTTCAACGCGACGTCCCCCATTCCCTCACATCACACCCCCATTCTTTTAAGTTCCACCGAGTATACGTCCAGAAGAATATCCTCATATGACAACCCGTTCAATTCCGTAATCATCCTTCGGAATCTCCTCTGAACCCTCTCCAATGTCAATACGACGTTTCTTAGATAAGAAAGATAAAACCACTCAGAATACACCAAAATTGCGGCCTCTCCAATGCCTTATAAAGCCTCATCGTTGCATCCTTGTTTTTGTATTCTAATCCACTCGGAATTAATGTTAACATTGCATTTGCCTTCCTCACCACCGACTAATCCTTTAGGAAATCCTGAGCAAGTATTCCTAAGGCCCTAACACCAACTCCTGCGGAGCACCATTTCTCACCAGCGGCCACTCAGAAAAGGAACCCATTATTCGCACAAATGATGTTACTGAAAAGTCGAGAGGGTATCCTCAGGCTCTTGTACCTCCTCCTTGATGATAGTAATGCCAAGTGGGCAAAAGCTGGGTGATGTGGGTACTATTGATGCGTGCCACCTTTTTGAGGCATCTTCTTTCTATTGCAATTGCAAAGTATTGGCAAGCACACCATTCTATTGCAGTCCTTACCTGCCTGTCGTAGATTTTCTGTTAAATGTTGTATTTCTAAAGATGAAAAGAAAAGGTATATATAATATGCATTGCTGTTTAGATGCCAGATGTTCAATGTTTCAATGGCCAAATCGTTCAATCTAATATCAGAGAATGCATGCACTATGCGACTTGAAATTCTTGGTCTTTTCAGGTATCCACGAAACAGAGAAAAATATCAAAAGATACTTGTTTGAGCTGTTTCCAAAATTTGCCACCACAAACTCTCCACTAACTGTTCTGGCACTCTGGTTTCCATCCTCCTGCAACTCTAGTTTGAACCCCCACCGCGCAGCATTAACAAACCTTCCCGTAGGATATTAGTCTCTCTATGCTTTCTTCATGTGAGCTATTTACACTATGCTTTCTTCATATGGGCTAATTGTAAAGTCACGTGTCGAATTTCATTTCGTGCAACGTGCTTTCTCTTCCGGGAGAAATTTGACATTGGTAACTTGAAGTTGATACTTAGCTGAAAAGCGCGACTGCATTTTTGCTTCACAGATATGCCATAAAATGGTACGACACGTGACGGTTTCATAAAACGTGCTATAACATTCAACCCCGGAGCTTAATAACTCCATAAATAATTCGACCTAGTAGATCAGGAATGACTCGTTTTGCCATATTCGAGGAAAGATTGCTGAACGTCTCGAAATCGTTTCGATTCAGTTCATTAGAATGTTTTCAAATATTTGTTCAGAAGAAATCATGTCTGATACTTCTAATTCTAAACTGCGACTTTGCCGCTACGGCTGTTCATTTATCATAACATGGATCAATGGAATTTATCTTACCGTCACTGATCCTGGAAATTCAAGTCGGCCGATCTTCGGAAGTGTGTATCCATTTTCTTCCTCATTAACTCCTATCTCTAAGTTATTTCGGTCTCCCTGATACTTGAAGTGCTATGTTAGCAAAGTATACATCGGTATTCTATTATTGACCATGCTTCACATGATACCAGGTGGGTGAGAAAAGTAAAGGGCTGGAAAAGGAACAATCTGTTAGGACAGGAGAGTGGATCATACGAGAAAGGGAAGGGGGAACAAGGGGAAGATGATAGGCGGGTGAGAAAAGGTAAGAGGCCACAGTGAGGAATAGTAGGAGAGTGGAGGGGGGGGGATTTGTTTCTTTACCGGAAACAGAAGTGGTTATTCATGGCATCGGGTTCGAGGCGAACTAGAAGGAAAATAAAGGCGTTGCTTCTTTATCCGCAGGATGGCCTCATCGTGGCAAAAGAGGAGGCCATGGACAGCCATGCAGGAACGGGAATGGGAACCAGAATTAAAACGTTTGACCGCTGGGGAGTTCCGTTTCTGGCAGATAGATTTCTGACGCCTTCAGCAATCTGGAGGAGGCCGCTTCGGGAGGACGGGATACAATAGGTAACCACAGCATGTTGCCTCACATGGAAGGACTCCTCATGGTCCTGATTGGAGGTGAGGGAGAACGCGTATCGGCAGATATTGCCCTTAGTTCGTTTGCCAGTATGGTGATTAGTAGAGTGAAACGAATGGACAAAGGAATCACGGAGGGAGTGATGTGGAAAGCATAAAGGTTTGTTTAGTGGTAGGACCCATTTGCGGAAAGTGATGTGTTGGATGCGTAGGTCAATGCGGTGGCGAGGAATCACAGGAAGAATTTTATCACTGTTAGGCGAAGTAAAACTGGGTGAGAGCGGTTATCTCGCAAATGGACGAAATGCGGGTGGGGCAGCATCAATGGCGATGGAAGGGAATTCTCGTTATATGAAGAAGAAATACATTTCTGTTGTCCTGGAAAGGAAAGCTTCCTCTTGGGAATAGATGGGGCCTAGACTAAGGGACTGAGATAATGGGATATCATTTTATAGGACACAGGGTGGGAAGATCATAGTCAAGACAGCCGTGGGGCAGCTGTAAGTGTATAAAAGATTTCATCGACAGTTTGTCTCGGAAGATAGAGACAGAGAGATTGAGAAAAGGGAAGGAGGTGTCAGAGATTGACCAAGTGAATTTAAGGGCATGGTGGAAATTGGAGACAAAGTTGGTGAAATTGACGAGGTCAGCTATGGTACATATGACTTTTGCACAGTTCTGTATAATACAGTACATAATGGTGATGATGGTGTCAGCACTGAATATGTAACTATGGAATAAGAAAGTAATTACAAATCACGATAAATTGAAACTTAGCACTAAAAAGGTGTAACGACATTCAGGAATTATATAACTCCCAAGTGATTACCTCCTCCTACCATGTTTCTTGTGCTTGCTGTCCGGCAGGGGGCATTCCACTTAAGCTTTTGATGTTCATTTAGTCGCACAGAAATGTGTTTTTTTCAAACAGACTGTAGTTTCTGATATGTTGTTTTACTTACCTTTATCTTTATCAATAATGGACTTTGCTGCGAATAGAATTAAATTATTCGCAATTAGGCGAATGCAGGGCATATCCGACAAAATGTCTACTATTGAACTTAAAACCAAAATAATTGCTAAGATGTGTCTGAGGAATGTCGCAATGAAACAGAGTACAGGTCTGTTTTATTAAGTGCAAAAATAGGAGCAGATGATATAGGAAAAACTGGCATGCACTCTCTATCGTAGTAAAAGGTTATCTCTGATAACAAATGCAAGCCAGAAATGCAAATGCAAATCAAAAGTTTGCAATGCAATGATGCAGAAAAATAAAGTTAAATGCAACACGGGAACCTGGGTGATACAATGAAAAACACCGTGGTAAATGAAAGTGCAATAGAAATTAATAAAACTGCCAATAGTTACGAATATTTGTTTTAACATGGTTAACATCGTTACATATTTTCAAATGCTCCGAATGCAATAAGCTACATCTCCCATCTTCTGCACGTCAATTTGACTTGAACACAAATATGTACTCGTGACTTTTTCCGTGAGGTAATGTTACAGCTATAGCAGACCTTGGTCAGACCCCATTTAGAGTACTGTGTTCAGTTCTGGTCACCTAACTACAGGAAGGAGGAGGATACTATAGAGAGAGTGCAGAGGAGACTTACGAGAATGTTGCCAGGATTGGAGAGCCTGCCTTATGAGAATAGGTTAAGTGAAATGTGTCTTTCCTCCTCGTAGCGACGTAGCATGAGAGGTGACTTGATAGACGTGTATAAGATGATGAGCGATATAAGGAGGTGGCTGGGAACGGACCCAAGTGCAAGACACAGACACTGAAATACTAGGGACAGGACTAAGAAACAGGGTGAGGGCTAGGACATGGACACGAAAACCGGGAAGTCGGAACAGGACTGGGCAAGAGAGCTAGGAGCCTGCACTTGGACTACGAGCCAGAGACTGGACAAGGACCCAGACCCTGGGTCTTGCTTCTGGCTCGGATCCCAGAACTAGGCAAGGACGTGACTTGGCTGGCAGGCAGGACGAGGCTGGAGTCTTCAGACTTGAGGTGAAGCTGGAGACCAGAGACTTGAGGTGAAGCTTGAAACCAGAGACTTGAGGCGAGGATTGAGACCAGAGACTTGAGGCGCGGCGAGGCTTGAGACCAGAGACTTGAGGCGCGGCGAGGCTTGAGACCAGAGACTTGAGGTCTTGAAGCTCCTCCTGGGCAGGGTGCGGTACTCCTGGGCAGGGCGCAGATCACCTGGCAGGGCGCGGATCTCCACCCGACGGAGGCAAGAGACAGGAAGGGACAGAACCAACCGCAGGTAACGGCAATACGGCCAGGCTTACCTGACGGAGGCAAGGGACAGGAAGGGACAGAACCAACCGTAGGTAACGGCAATCTGGCCTGGCTTACCCGGCGGAGGCAAGGGACAGGAAGGGATCTAGGTACAGGGTGGCTCCAAGCCAAGTATTCAGGCGAGACGAGGCGAGAGTTACCGGCAAGACAAGGCAAGGCTTCAGGAGAACAAACAGAAGGCAGGGGAAGGGATACAAGGAGTAAGGACAAGAGCAATCCAGCAGCTACGCGTTGGTCTCTGGAGGTATTTATTCAGAAAGCGCCAACGAGAATCAGCTGCCTGAATTTGTGCTCAACAGGAACAGAAACAGGGTAGACAGGAAAACCTGGAGCAAGGGTCGATGGACGTGTTTGGAAGTATGCACAAGGGGAATGTCAGAGGTAAGTTTTTCACACAGAGAGTGGTGGGTGCGTGGAATGCACTGCCCGCGGTGGTGGTAGAGGCGGATAAATAGGGTCCTTTAATAGACTCTTTGACAGGTACATGGAGCTTCGAAAAATAAAGGGCTAGACGGTAGCGAAATTCTAGACAGTTTCTAGAGTAGGTTACATGAGTGGCACAACGTTGTGGGTCGAAGGGCTTGTAATGTGCTATAGATTTCTATGTTTCTATGTTTTGGACAATTCATTGCAGGTGATCGTAGGTATGTTGAATAACCTATGTATATATGTATGACATCCACTTCTAGATACTTTTACCCCTGTACTAGCTTGGGCAGGAGGGGCAAATTCAGTAACTCTTCTTCAACAGGAATTATAGATTCTGCACTCAATGTGACGGGGCAGCATCGGTTTGGCTGCCTGGTTAGATCACCAAGATCCAACTGAAATTTTCAACTGATTTTACCCATTCCAACTGGGCAACTGCTCATTCCGA
The DNA here is from genome assembly GCF_963921235.1 of Mobula hypostoma. Taxonomy (NCBI): domain Eukaryota; kingdom Metazoa; phylum Chordata; class Chondrichthyes; order Myliobatiformes; family Myliobatidae; genus Mobula; species Mobula hypostoma. The sequence goes on along the minus strand of NC_086109.1, from coordinate 48,246,502 downwards.
AATGAATCCTCACTTTCTCCACGGTTCCTTATTGGCAATAACCTATGGCTACGTAGTTTAAAGGCTTCCACAATATAACCCATGTGACACCAATGTGAGAAAGCTGAGTTGAATGAGATATAAGAATTGCGCTGGGTATCACAGTGGGGGACATATTAGCCTCTATATGTTTGTGGTCTCCAGCTGCTATGCTACATCTACTTTAAGGTTCGAATTTCTATGCGTTCAAAGGCTCTCCTGCACACCACCGTTGTAAGGTTTTGTTATTTGAATTACTGTGGCCTTCCAGTAAGCTTCAACCAGTCTGGCTATTCTTCTATTACGTCTATTATTAACAAATTAACAAGGCTTTTTCGCCCACAGTATCGATGCGCAGTAGATTTTCGCACCGTTCTCTGTAAACTGTAGAGACAGATGTACGTGAAAATACCAGGAGGTCAGCAGTTTCTAATATTATCAAATCATCCCGTCTAACTCCAGCCATCATTCCATGGTGAAAGTCAATTCCATCGCACTTTTTCACCTTTCTGATATCTGGTCTGAACAACATTAATGATCAAGTGTGCGGGTGTACCTTATAATGTGGCCACTGTGTACATCCTTTAGGCAGACAAAGGTACATCGCCAAGGACAAAATAAAGTGAAAAGGGGAGAACTCCTAGATAGATTGACACGCCGCGGAATGAAACTTCCTCTACCAGCATCTTTCTAGCAAATATCCAGTCGCTAGAAAGAAAGGTTGGGGAACACATGGCAAGAGCAAAATGAGGATTTGCTGTGTTCTGTGCTTCAGGGAGACATTGCTCACCCCGAACACGACGCATACGTGGTTGAGACACGAGCGCTCCTCATTATCCTTAGTTAACCGGACTTCTGATTCGGAGAAGAATGAGTGTGCCCCCACAAAATTATTCAAAGTCGTCCCTTATCAGAAGGCCTGGATGAACAACGAGATCCGCAATCTGCTGAGGCCTAGGTCAATGGCGTTTAGGTCTGGGTGTCCAAGTAAAATACAACAGGTCGAGGTACGATCTGCGGAAAGCCACCTCACGTGCGAAGGGGCACGTGACCAAACTGGAATCACTGAATGATGCTGGACAGCCGAGGCAGGGCTTTAATGCTATCACCTACCACAAAGCGAATCCAAGTGACATTGGTTACAAGGTTCCGCTGCCAGATGAGCTCAATGCCATCTATGCTCGATTTGACCGTCAAAACATGTGTGTTCCTTCAGAAAATCCCACAGTCCCCGATGACCCTGTGATTTCCGTCTCTGAGTCCAACGTGAGAGCATCTTTCAGGAGGGTGAACCCACGGAAATCATCAGGCCAATACTAAATAACTGTGCTGATCAATTGTCTGAAATGTTTTCCGATATCTATATCCTCTCGTTTCGGCAGCCTGAAATGCCATTTGCTTCAATCAGGTTTCAATAATAAGGGTGCGTAAGAAGAACATGGTAACCTGGGTCAATAACTCTTGTCCTGTAGAACTTACATCTAATGTGATAAAGTGTTTGGAGAGGTTGGTGATCAAATATATCAACTCCCGCCTGAGAAGCAACTTGGGTCTGCACCAATTTGCCTGCTTGTAAAAGTGGATCTACAACAGATGACATTTAGATAGGTAGATAGATAGATAGATAGATAGATAGATAGATAGATAGACAGATAGATAGATAGATAGATAGATAGATAGATAGATAGATAGATAGACAGACAGACATACTTTATTGATCCCGAGGAAAATTAGATTTCGTTACAGTTGCACCAACCAAGAACAGAGTACAAACATAGCAATACAAAACCACAAACAATCAAATAACAATATGTAAACCATGCCAGACGGAAATAACTCCAGGACCAGCCCATTGGCCCAGGGTGTACGACCCTCCAAGGGAGGATCTGCAAAGTTTGATGGCCACAGGCAGGAATGACTTCCCAGGACGCTGAGTGCAGCAGCCTGGTGGAATGAGTCTCTGGCTGAATGTACTCCTGTGCCCAACAATGTAAATGATGTTACACACCGACATCTGATTCGCAGAGGGAGGGATGTACACAACAACCACAATTGCATGTGAGATTTCCCTTAGCAAATAATATCGCCAGAGTCCAACAGCAAAAAGTTCAATATCCGGGCTACAAACACGATCCTTTATTGGGTCTTCATTCAATCCTGGGACATCTGGAGAGCAAATATGCACACATCAGGATGCTCTTCATTGACGACAGCCCGGCATTCAATATTATTCATACTCTCAAAATTAATCAATAAACTTCAAGACCTTGACCTCAATACTTCCTCGTGCAAATCGATGATGCTTGATTTCCCCACTTGCAGACCCGATTAATTTCGCATTGCCAACAGCATCTCTGCACGTTCTTCATCAACACAGGAACACCACAGGGCTGGGTGCCTATCCTCCTATACTAATCGATTTATACTTATGACTGTGAGACTACAATGCCACGTTGACCGAATCACAGGCGGTGAGTAATCAGCATATATGAAGGAGATTGAAAATCGGGCTGAGTGGTGCCACAACAAGAACCTTTCAGTCAATGTCAGCAAGTCCAAGGATATGATTATTGACTTCAGGTGCAGGAAACCAGAATCCCTAATCGGAAGATCGGAGCTGGAAAGGGTCCAAAACATTAAACTTCTCGGTGTTATTATTTCAGAGGATCTGCGTAAGGGTTATTACGAAGAGTGCACGGCAGCGCCTCTGTTTTCTTATAAGTATACGAAGATTGGGCATATCATATAAAACTTCGTCAAACGTCTATTGATGTGTGTTGGACAGTATATATCGCGGCCTGGTATGGAAGCACAAAAGACTTTGTATGGATTATTCTCCAAAATATAATGAACATCACGGGTAGAGCCCTCACCACCTTTGAGCAAATCTAGACGGAGCACCATGGCAGGAGAGCAGACCTCCAACATGCAGTCCCTGTTCTCTCGCTGCAGCCATCAACAAGGAAGTACAGAAGTTTTGGGTCCCACTCCATCAGCTTCAGAAAGTTATTAACCGTCAGTCTTTTGAATCAGAGGAAATAACTTCCAGAATTTCTCTCTCCGCTTCGTTGAACAGTTCCCACAATCTACGGACTCACTTTCAAGGAATTTTTTTCTCATGCTCTCGATACGTATTTCTTATTCATTAACATTACTTTTATTATTATCAGTATTATTATAATTTCTTGCTTTTGCTTTCTTTTCGTATTTGCATACTTTGTCGTTTTTTGCACATATGTTGGTCGTCTGCCTTATGGGGTGCCGTCTTTCGTTGATTTTATTGTGTGTTTACTGTGATTTTCCGCAAGAACTTGACATTAAAAGATTTTCCTTACCTGTATCTTGAAGTAGTTTGTCAAGATCTGAAGGGAAAGCAAAGTTTCTTATCCAGAAGCATATCTACGAGAGATCTTGTGGCGCACTTCATGGACGTTTAGAGGGACTTCGCAAAGCCATTTTATTTTCCAGTACTACGATCATAGTAGAGATACATCTCTAACAAAGGAGGTACAAGGCTTTCCTTCCCTCTGCTCGCCTGCAGGTTACCCTTGGGCAAAGTTTAACACCTTCTTAGCCCTCCGATCATGGTGGTATATGGTTGGATTAGCAACTGATGCATATCACAGGTCCTAGTTACACGTCCCCTGGCGCCAGGCAGACAAATCTCTGAGGAATATTGATATTGGTTGGGATTACCCGTCTTATAAAGGGACTTCCCAGAATAATGCAATGACAAACCACTTCTGTAAAAACAATGCTAAGAACAATCATGGCCATGGAAAGATCATTATCACCCGTGTCATAAGACATGGCACATATAGTGACTATAAAAGTATTCACAGCCTCTCCCCCACTCCCCGGAAGTTTTCACGTTTTATTGTTTTACAACAGAATCACAGTTGATTTAATTTGGCTTTTTTGACACTGATGCACAGAAAAAGACTCTTTCATGTCAAAGTGAAAACAGATCTCTATACAGTATTTACTCCCCTTCAATATGAAACACCAAATCATCACTGCTGCAGCCAATTGGTGTTAGAAGTCACATACTTAGTTAAATGGAGAACACAGAGTGCAGTGAAGGAGTTTCAATTGATTGCAGTAAAATTACAGCTGTATCTCGAAGGTCCAACTGCTAGTGAGTCAGTATTCTTGCAAAAACTACACGATGAAGACAAAAAAAACACTCCAAGCAACTCCATGGAAAGGTTATTGAAAAGCACAAGTCAGGAGATGGATACAAGTAAATTTCCAAGTCATTAAATATCCGTTGGAGTACAGATAATTCAATAATTAAGAAATGGAAAAAAATATACATAGGTGTGAATCTGCTTCAGTGGCTGAGATGGGAGAGATTGCGCATAAAACAACTGTTGCCCGAGTTCTTCACCAGCCTCAGCTTAATGGGAGAATGGCACACAGAAAGCCACTGTTAAAAAAATCTCTCGTGAAATTTTGGTGAAGCCAGAAGACGCGTGGGAGATTCTAAAGGTAGCTGGGAAAAGACTCTCTGGTCTGATGAAGCCAAAATTGGGCTTCTTGTCCATCATACTAAACACTATGTTTGGCGTAAGCCAATCACCATACATTATCAAAAACACACAATCCCGTCCGTGAATACCATAAGACCATAAGATATAGGAGCAGAATTAGGCTATTCGGCCCATCGAGTCTGCTCAGCCTTTGCATTATGGCTGATCCCCGGATCCCACTCAAACCCATACAACTGCCTTATCGTTTGATGCGCTGACCGATCAGGAAACGATCAACTTCCGCCGTAAATACACCCACAGACTTGACCTCCACAGCAGACTGTGGCAGAGAATTCCACAGTTTTACTACTCCATGGCTAAAACAAAACTCTTCCTTACCTCTGTTCTAAAGGGTCGCCCCTTAATTCTGAGGTGTGCCCTCTAGTTCTGGATACCCCAACCATAGGAAACATGCTCTCCACATCCACTCTATCTAGTCATTTTAACATTGGGTAGTTTTCAATGAGATCAGCCCCGCATTATTCTAAATTCCAGTCAGTACAGGTCCAAAGCTGCCAAATGCTCCTCGTATGTCACCTTTCAATCCTAGATTCATTCTCGTGAACCTCCACTGGACTCTTTCTGACAGCTGGGACACGAAACTCTTGACAGTTCATTAAGCGAGGCCTTACTAGTGTCTTACAAAGGCTCACCGTTATCTCGTTGCTTTTATATTCTATTCCCCTTCAAATAGAAGGGGAATTGTGTTGGGCACGTGGCCAAGTGGTTAAGTCGTTGGTCTAGTTACTTCAAGATCGCTAGTTCGAGCCTCAGCTGTGGCAGCGTGTTTGTGCCCTTGAGCAAGGACATTAATCACACATTGCTCTAGTCTGTGCGAGGAGTGGCGCCCTACGCAGACTTCCAATCTGCACCTTGTAAGGCATGAAAATGCCCGACGCAGGTCTTTCATGGTCTGAGCCGACGTTCCCTCCTCGACGTTCCCCTCCATCTCATTCAAATAAATGCCAACATTGCATTTACCTTTTTTAACCACAGAGTCAACCTGTAAATTAACCTTCTGGAGTCTTGCACAACGTCTTCCCAGTCCCTCCACAACTCTAACGCTTGAACCTTTGCCCCATTTGGATAATAGTCCGGACCAAATTTTTTACCAAATTTCATTATCATACTGTATTCTGTCTGCCACGTTTTTGCCCAATCTTACAATTTGTCGAAGTTTTGCTGCAATCGCTTTGCTTCCTCGGCGCTACCTACCCCTCCACCTATCTTCGTATAATCCGCAAACTTTGCCACAAAAGCATTCAATTCCATTAGCTAAATCATTGAGAAATAATGTGAAAAGCAGCGGTCCCAATACTGACCCCTGAGGAACACAACTAGTCACTGGCAGCCGACCAAATAAAGGCCCTTTTTATTCCCACTTTGCCTACTGCCAGTCGGCCATTCTTCTAGCCATGCCTGTATTTTTCCTGTAAAACCACAGGATTTAATCGTCATAAGCAGCGTCATGTCTGGCACCTGATCGAACATCTTCTGAAAATCCAAGTAAATGAAATCCACTGCCTCTCCTTTGCCCACCTTGTTTGCTACTTCCTCGAAGACCTCTAACAGATTTGTCAGGCAAGATTTCCCTTCACAGAAAACATGCTGACTTTGACGTATTTGATCATTCGTTTCCCAAAACCTCGAAACCCCTTTCTCAATAGTAGATTCTAACACTTTCCCAACCACCGAGGTAAGGCTAACTAGCCTACAATTTCCATTTTTTTTTTGTCTTCCTCCCTTCTTAAAGAGTGGTAAGACGATTGCAATCTTCCGGTCCTCCAGGACCATGCCAAAATCAGATGATTCTTAAAAGATCATGATCAATTCATTCGTTATTAATCTTAAGAGATAAATTAGAAAAGCTAAAAGAAGCTACGAGTCTGCTTTGACAAGCAAGGTAAAGATAAATCCAAAGGGTTTCTACAGTTATGCTAGTGGCAAAAGGATAATGAGGGATAAAATTGGTCCCTTGGAGAATCAAGGTGGACGGCTACGTGCGGAGCCAAATGAGATGGGGGAAATCTTGAACAATTTCTTTTCTTCTGTATTCACTAAGGAGAAGGATATTGAATTGTGTATGGTAAAGGAAACAAGTAGGGTAGGTATGGAAAGTATGACAATTATAAAAGAGGAAGTACTGGCACTTTTAAGGAATATAAAAGTGGATAAGCCTCCGGGTCCGGACAAGATATTCCCTAGGACCTTGAGGGAAGTTTGTGAAGAAATAGCAGGGGCTCTGACAGAAATATTTCAAATGTCATTAGAAACGGGGATAGTGCCGGAGGATCGGCGTATTGCTCTTGTGGCTCAATTGTTTAAAGAGTATTCTAAGAGTAAACCTGACAATTATCGGCCTGTGAGTTTGACGTCAGTGGTGGGTAAATTGATGGATAGTATTCTTAGAGATGGTATATATAATTATCTGGATAGACAGGGTCTGATTAGGAACAGTCAACATGGATTTGTGCGTGGAAGGTCATGTTTGACAAATCTAAATGAATTTTTTTGATGAGGTTACTAAGAAAGTTGACGAGGGTAAAACGGTGGATGTTGTCTATATGGACTTCAGTAAGGCGTTTGACAAGGTTCCAAACGGAAGGTTAGTTAGGAAGTTTCAATCGTTAGGCATTAATATGGAAGTAGCAAAATGGATTCAGCAGTGGTTATATGGGAGACGCCAGAGAGTAGTGGTGGATAACTATGTGTCATATTGGAGGAAGGTGTGTAGCGGTGTGCCTCAGGGATATGTACTGGATCCAGTGTTGTTTCTAATATATATTAATGATCTGGATGATTGGGTGGTAAATTGGATTAGTAAGTATGCAGATGATACTAAGATAGGTGGTGTTGTGGATGATGAGGTAGGTTTTCAAAACTTTCAGAGAGATTTAGGACAGTTAGAAGAGTGGGCTGAAAGATAGCAGATGGAGCTTAATGCAGAGAAATGGGAGGTGCTACATTTTGGTAGAACTAATCAAAATAGGACATACATGGTAGATGGTAGGGCATTAAAGAATGCTGTAGAACAGAGGGATCTAGGAATAATAGTTCCTTGAAGATGGAATCTAATGTGGATAGAGTGGTGAAGAAAGCTTTTGGTTTGCCGGACTTTATTAATCAGTGCATTGAGTATAGGAGTTGAGATGTCATGTTGAATTTCTATAAGGCATTGGTAAGGCCAAATCTGGAGTATTGTGTACAGTTCTGGTCACCGAATTATAGGAAAGATATCAATAAAATTGAGAGAGTATAGAGGAGGTTTACTAAAATGTTGCCTGGGTTTCATCTCCTAAGTTACAGAGAAAGGATGAACAAGTTAGGTCTTTATTCTTTGGATCGTAGAAGGTTGAGGGAGGACTTGATAGAGGTGTTCAAAATTATGAAGGGCATTGATAGAGTTGACGTGGTTAGATTTTTTCCATTGAGAATGGGGGAGATTCAAACAAGAGGACATGGGTTGAGAGTTACAGGACAAAGGTTTAGAGGTAACATGAGGAGGAACTTCTTTACTCAGAAAGTAGTAGTTGTGTGGAATGAGCTTCCAGCAGAAGTGTTAAGGCAGGTTCTTTGTTGTCGTTTAAAGTTAAATTGGATAGATATATGAACAGGAAAGGAATGGAGGGTTTTGGGCTGAATGCAGGTCGGTGGGACTAGGATAGGGTAAGAGTTCGGCACTGACTAGGAAGACCGAGATGGCCTGTTTCCGTGCTGTAATTGTTATATGGTTATATGGTTATATAGTTATATGGTTATCTCTTCAGCAACCTCTCTCAGGATTCTGGGAAATAATCCGTCTGGTCCAGGTCCCTTGTCCACGTTAAGACCTTTGCACTTTCTCTGGCATTTTTTCCTTTATAATAGCAATGACACTTAGTCCTGCTCCCTGACCCTCATGGACATCTGCACACTACTAGTGTCTTCCACAGCGAAGAAAGATGCAAAATACTTATTAAATTCATCTGCCATTTCTTTGACCCCATTACTACCTCGCCAGCATAATTTGCCAGTGCTCCAATAACAACTCTGACCTCCCTTTTACTCCTTATACAACAGAAAAAAAATCTTTTTGGTATCCTGCTTTATATTATTGGTCTGTTTGCTCTGATAATTCATTTTCTTTCTTTTTATAGATATATTACTTGCCTTTTATAGCATTATAAAAGCTTCCCAATCATCAAACTTCCCATTCACTTTTGCTACGTTATATGTTCTTTCCTTGGCTCTTATGCAGTCCTTAATTTTCTTTGTCAGCCACGGTTGCCTACCCCTGCTATTTGAGAACTTCATCCTCTGTGGGACATATCTATCCTTCCCCTTGTGAACTATACTCAGAAGCTTCAGCCGTCGCTACTCTGCCGTCATGCCTGCCAGTATCCTCATCCAATCCATCTGAGCAAACTCCTCTCTCATGCCTCTGTAAGTCCCTTTGTTCCATTGTCATACTGATACATGCGATTTATGCTTCTCCTTTCAAGTTAGATTAGATTAAATTAGATTAGATTAGATTATGAGGACACACGGCACTCTTTTATTGTCATTTAGTAATGTATGCATTACGAAATGATACATTGTTCCTCCAGTATGATATCGCAGAAACACAAGTCAAACCAAGACTAAAAAAACTGACAAATAACACATAATTATAACACATAGTTACAACAGTGCAATGCAATACCGTAATTAGATAAAGAACAGACCATGGGCACGGTAAAAAAAAGTCTCAAAGTCTCTTCAAGTCCCATCATCTCACGCAGAAGGTAGAAGGGAGAAACTCTCCCTGCCATGAACCTGCAGCGCCGCAAACTAGACGAAGCAGCACGCTGGAAGCACCCGACCACAGCCGACTCTTGAGTCCGTCCAAAAACTTCGAGTCTCCGACCAGCCCTCCGACACCGAGCACCGATCACCATCTCTGCTAAGCGCTTCGACCCCGGCCCCGGCAACAGGCAATAGGCAAAGCCGAGGATTTGGGGCCTTCTCCTCCAGAGATTCTCGATCGAACAGCAGCAGTGGCAGCGAAACAGGCACTTCAGAAGTTTCTCCAGATGTTCCTCCGTGCTTCTTGCGTCTGTCTCCATCAAATCAGGATTGTGCACGGCCCCTACTTAACAAATACGATGTCATTTCGGAGAGGCCGCGCGCGCTGCGTCGCACCGCTATCTTCTCCTCCCCTCCCCAGTAATTGCAGTATGAATTCAATCATATTGTGATCATCGTCTCCCAAGGGTTCCTTTACGTCAAGCTCCCTAATAAGATCTGGGTAATTACAAAACACCCAATCTAAGATAGTCTTTCCCCAAGAAGACTCAAAGACAAACTGCTCTAAAACTCTATCTTGTACGCATTCAACAAATTCCCTCTCTTGCAATTCGATTTTCCCAATCTCCTTGCATATTCAAGTTCCCCATTACAATTGTGGCATTACGCTTATTACATGCCTTTTCCAGCTCCCTTTGCAATCCTAACCACACAACTTGGCTTCTATTTGGAGGTCTATATATGATTCCCATATTATTTACCCTTGCACTTTCTTAACTCATCCCACAAAGATTCATCATTCTCTAACCCTGTGTCACTTCTTTCTAAGAATGTAATTCCATCTCCTACCAACAAAGAAACATCACTGTCTATGCCTTCCTGCCTGTCATTTCGATATAAAGTATATCCCTTGATATTAAACTCTCAACAAAGACCTTCTTTCAGCCACGACTCTGTGATGCCCATACTGTCATATCGACCAATCTCTCATTGCGGCATGAGTTCGTCCACCTTATCCTGAATGCTACACGAATTTAAATACAGCATCTTCAGTCCTGCATCCTTTGCCCTTTTGAACTTTGCCTCTGTGGTACAATTCAACTCTTCGCTCTTCGCATTTATACCAAGTGATTGTCTTATCCTTCCTTACATTCAGGTTACACACATCATCTACTTGTAGACCTGCTGGCTCATTCTCAGCTCTATCATTCTGGTTCCCAGCCCCCTGCCATATTAGTTTAAACCGCTCCCAACAGCTCTAGTAATTTTTCCTGCAAGAATATTGGCCCCTCGGACTCAGGCAACACGTCCTCTTGTACAGGTTCCACCTGCCCCAGAAAAGGTCCCAATTATCCAGAAAAAAGTGATTCCCTGGCCCGTACTCCAATCCTTCAGCCACGCATTTATCTGCCACTTCATTCAGGGATGCTCTCCTCTATCTGACGTTCCCTCTTGACTCTCCTGAACGCCACCCATTTATCTGTCTCCTGTAGCCTTGGGGTGACTACCTTCCTGTAGTTCCTATCAATCACTACCTCACTTTCCCTAACAAGCCGAATGTCACCGAGCTGCAGCTCCAATTCCCGAACACGGTCTCTAAGGGGCTGCATCTTGTGTACCTGGCGCGGATGTGGCCATTGAGGAGTTTGGGAATTTCCTGGAAATCCCACATCGGACACGCAGAACAGAACACTAAAGCCTTCTTACTCTTCCTCAGACTACTCCGGCAACGACCGCTCCCACGATGACTACCCCGCTAGGCAGTACCTCACTTTCATAGAGACTGGGTTTCCCGTAGAAAATCTTTGTCAGACCTGCGCGGAAACGCTCCTGCTGTAGTACAATCATGACTCCCTTCCAAAAACTTGCTGCTTTTTCAAGCTCTCTGTCGGACCTGCGTGGGAACGTTCTTGTTGCGTGTGGGCAGTACTCTAATCAAGCAAGGTGGTGGCTGCATCATGATGTGGGATGCTTCACTGCAGGAGGCCTTGAAAGGCTTGTGAAGGTAGAGAACAATTCGAATGCAGCAAAATACAGGGAGATCCTGGAGAAACCCCGATGCAGTCTGCAAGAGAACTAGGACTTGGGAGCAGATTTGTTTTCCAGCAAGACAATGGTCCCAAGCTTAAAGCTGAAGCTACACGGGAATGGCTTAAAAACGACAGTTAATATCCTGGAGTGGCCAGGTCAGTTTGCAGACGTCAATCTCATGGAAAATTTGTGGCTGGATCCCTATAAAATCTGACAGAGCTTGAGCAGTTTTGTAAAGAAGAATGGGGAAAAATTGCAGTGTCCAGATCTGCAAACCTGATAGAGGCCTATCTACATAGACTCAAGGCTGTAGTTGCTGCCAAAGATTCATCTACTAAATACTCTTGAAGGGGGTGAATACTTACGCAATCGATTATGTTATATTTCATATTTGTAATTAATTTAGATCACTTTACATTTACAGAGATCTGTTTTCAGTTTGGCAGGAAAGAGAATTTCTCTGTTGATCAGTGCCAAAAAATCCAAATTAGATCCAATGTTGTGAAACGCTAAAACACGAAAACTTCCAGGGGGGGGGAGGGTTAATACTTTTCATAGGCACTGTAATGAACAAACGAAGATTCTTAGAGTTTGCTGTGTCTCGATAGTTTTGTTCTCAAAGGGAAATCAAATATCGTGAAAGAATCGTGGGATGGTAGATCTGTGCTGAGCAATGTATGTTCACACCTTACCTTCCCCTGCAGTTTTCAATTTACCAATACAATCGTGATTTTCATAGAGTGAGGCTCATGTGTAAATACATGATTTCTCTTGCGTGTCATGTCCTTAATGGCTAATATAAATGTATATCTTAAAATGCTAAAGGGGCAATCGTGTGCTCTTTGCTTTGGGGATTACCAAGTTAATGTGAAATATTTATTCGTAAATGAGTTATTCGTTCCATTAGATATCCTGTTCTAAGAGAATGTATGTCAGGTTTTGATATATTCCCGTACAGGTTGACAACCCGGGCTACGTGCCTTAGAATAATTAAGCTATTCCGCTATGGTGTCACATCGAGTATCCTGAACTATTAACAGAGTAGATGTGTAGGATGTTTAATCACTCATCAGGCTGTGCAAACCTTTTGATCTTTTGCAACTGCCGCAGTTCACGCATTTCTGTACGAAAACGAAGTTAGGCTGTATGAACAATTAAGTACATTAATTAAGGTTAGCAAATGATCGCCAGTCAACTGTAGTTTATATCAGTTACTTGCCGGCTGGAATGCTCAATATTTTTGTTTTGCGCTTTCTTTCTGGTGCTCCCAGAGCAGGTGCCAATGGATGGAAATTGTCTTTTCTGCAACTGTGATCATGTGTCTGCTCGGTAGATTGTTCGACCTTTACCGAAATAAATTTTGTGTTCAATCGATTTCTTGACATTACCTTCATCAAATTGGCAATGGAATCGTACTGAAATTAAAGAAAACATGTAAGTTGCATAGATAGAAAGTAAAGATTCATTCAGTTCCATATACTATCTGCTGATGCAAAAGTTTAAAAGGAAGGAATTAGGCAGGTAATCGGTGCTTCCTTTAGATGATAAAGTCGATCTGTAGAACAATGAAACGTTAGAGCAACAGATGTGAAGTGAAATGTAGCCTGTGATTGATATAGTCGTCGAAAAATTGCGTAGAATTTCGGAGAAGTGTAATCTTCACACTAAGATTTACAAGGACTATTTTTAAGTTAATTATCTAACAGGTATTTTTTGTCAGATACCATGAGCCGTTGATGCACTGGTTTGTGAAAGCATCCTGGAAGTTATATAAATTTAATTGTTGGTTTCTTTTCTCTATCTCAACGAACAGTCACTCTCATTGCTATCTAACATAAAATCGACATTGAGCTGATAAAACATGCAAAATTATTAATACCTCCACCTACTGCACCACAAATTTATCCAACTATTCCCCGATCTGCGGTGGCAAGCCTAGTCACTGAGAATTTGAACTCTGCTATCTCCAGGTTAGAAAATTACATTGTCACCATTCCGTTTTAAGTTACTTCTAGCTATGTTCCAACCATTCCAGTTTTAGGATATAGTGTCTTCATATGTAACTTCTGTGACTTTTCTGGCGGTTTCCTATAAGATATCCCTGAGTTGAGCCATTTAAAATTGTGACGCAAATTCATTCTGCGCAATGGATAACCAAGAATTAAATTTAATAGTTATTCCTGTTCATGCACTTATCTATATAGTTTCTCTCTCTTCTATCTAGTGCCCATATGACATTTTCTCTCTACAAAGAATTGACAGTCTAATTGGCATTCTGTCGCAGATCAGCATTGTGAAATATTTCATCATTCTGTGCATTGCGGTTCAACCGTTCTCCACTCTTACAATATAAACATAAATACTCAATGCATATGTGCGAGACTGAGATGTATTTACAATATTACAATATTGTAATGGTTTAGATTAAATCACATATAACACATGAGGGGTGTGTAGTGCAATGTACTCTCGTAGTATAATGAATGTAAAAAACTATGCGGAAGCACCTTAAGAACATTCAGATGAAGCAACAGGCTTTATTGCAACATTCTTCCGCCCCGCGCCCCCAAATATTATCATTCCTTGCAAGTTAATCTCAAGTAACGCTTTCTTCGGCGTACATGCGTCTCTGACATTATCCTTCCAGCAATAGTTTGACGTAAACCTGGTGAAGAACATGCCTGACTCATATTGTCCTATTTTGTGACATAAGTGTTAGTATTTTATTGACATCTCCATCAAAAACAGTTATTCATTTAAAAGTGAATCAGATAAACTATCAGTTTTCGTTGATGCTTTTATTTATTCCTCATATCCATCGATATTGTGTCAAGAATCTCTACCTCTTGATTTCTTCCAGTTAGTCTTAGAAATGCAATTATTTTTCTCACAAAAGCGCTTTGGCCAATTATCTGAGAAAGCCGAGATTTCATATCAGTTGTGGATTTGAAATGAACGAATTCGGCGACAATTTTATTGGTGGTAAGGAGTGAACTGCTAGATGAAGCAGAGCCAGATTCGCAATTTTTCAATAGTAATTGCGCAAGCATGTTTAAGAATAAAATATAAAATAACATGAAAGAGCATGGAGAAATTCTGTAGAAGCATTGTCAGTAAACTTCTGCATCCCTAACCGAAAGAACAATAGTCATGTGAAGAGCGAAGTGACAAAGTGACATCGTCTCACAACATTGTTACCTTTCTCACACTGACGTAATTTTTCTTCTGAAAGACAATTAACAAGAGCATTAACTATTAAGAGTGATATATTCACATATTTTACTGCTAATGTGTAACGCCGTGTTACAAGATTCATCCCTTTTAATGATGACCAGTGCGTCACAGAGAATCTGTATGTACGAAGAGGTAACTTTTATGTCTCGGGTACAAACCTGTGTGTACCCCACTAGAATCCCTGACAGTTGCTGGAGAGTTATTTTCCTTACGTCTTTGAAGCTCCTGTCTCTTATAGTGTTCTTCATCAGTCGAAATGGTGGATTCCCATCCCACCGGTTCCAGGTCAGCTGACCTATCTGGGTCACCTTCTTACCGGTTCTAGTCCAGAGCTAGAATCAACATTATTTCATGGTTTTGCCCACCCCAGCTTTCTGTATTTCTGTCTTTCAAATCTGACTGCTCGAAACCAGTTAAATGACGTGACCAAGACAGAGTCTAACGAGATTACAGATTACTTCTTTGTAGGTTTGGCATTGTAAGAGGCTACTCATCTGATAACGGTCTTAGCTTCAGTAGGTCATTATCTGGAGCTCCTCGTGTCCACATTCAGTGGCTCTGATTAGATTATCCCAGAGCAAGATCAGTTCAGTGTCCACAAAATAGAGAGAGGGAAACAAAAACAATTGGTTTGTTTGCTCCCCCTGTCCTTGATTAATCAGACCCTCTGATTGCATACTATAGTTCTTCTGGTCAACAACAGAAACCGGAGTTACTAGATTCAGCCGTCGGATTAAAATCGATGTTTATTGTCCTGACTAGCCGCGATGTTGGAATGCAAGCCCATACGTGGTGCCAGATCTCAGTATATTTTTTGACAATATCCTAACTGAGGCGAGTGACAATTGTTTAAACTATTTCTAAAATTCACAAGTTTAGGAAATATGTGATAAACAATATTACAGAAATGTTAAAATGTACTGCAAAAGATGTTTAAATCTTCCAAAGTTTCAAAGAGACTTCAGGCGATCAAATCAAAATTGGATGTCATTCAAACGATTCAAAGATTCAGATAACATTTATTATCAAAGAATTTAGAAATTATACACCTTAATATTTGACAGCTTATAGGCAGTCCCAGAGCAAGGAACCCAATAAACCAAATGTTTTAAGCCCTAAAGCCACTGCGCAGGAAAGAGAGAAATAAAAACCTCGTGCAAACAATAGAAGGAAGCCAACAGCATTCCACACCGGACAGAGTCTTTGAATCGCTTCCGGAGCAGCCGGAGTAGACCCAAGCCTCGGTCCCCAATTCATCACACCAGCGGGACAGAAAGGCACTGTAACCGGACCAGTTCATAGTCTCGGCGCGGTGGAGACAGGAATAATCATGCGCGGGAGAACGAGCGCAATCAGGCCCACCCTCGCTTCTGTCCCCGAACCTCGGAATCCCAGTCTATCTGGGCTCAACTTTAAACTGGCCATACACCGGGTCGTACTGCGATCCAGGACCCGGATCCCGGCGTCCCGATACGCTTGGGTCTCCCAGCCCGAAGCCGTTCTCGATCTCACTACTGTTGTCTTATGCTGTCTGTCTTTGGTTGATTTGTCCACTACAAAATTACGGAGAAAGCTGGAAGCCTGAACTTTTTATGCTTGGTCCAGATTCCATCTTCGTTGCTCCCTCAATAGAATAAACACAGGAAAGTGATGAATTTATTGTCAGTCGACAAGTATTGGAATCACTTCGTGATTATCAGAAAACCAGATTAACACAGTAGGAGTGGTTTCTGAGGATACAATGTTTAATACGGAATAATATACAACCATGTGTATCACGAAGTGGGAGTACTAAATTTTCAGTAGATTAACAATTGACAATATGACTGTCTGTCAGATCAATTCCCGTTTATTGGGAATCATTCTGTCCTAGATTATCAAATGCGAGTCAGCTGTAGTTACAGAAAACATTGAATTGTTTACCTCCTATTGCTTGGTTGGCTCTCAATATCTGTATTTCTGAAATACATAATTAAATCAACTTCGAAACCTTTATCTTGATAGTTAACCAAATACGATTTCTATTTCGCTCTGAACTTAAACCGATATGTCATGCCAAAGTACACTTAGCTGTTGAGAGATAAACCAGTTTGATTGGTCATGTCATATGGACAGTTTCACTGGCAGATATCTGTGAGGACCCTCTCAGAAGAAACGACGACCAGTGTGTCGATAAGCCCATCCCCATGGGAAACAAAAAGAAATGTTGGATTATTTTGTGGCGGATGGATTCACACATTCTTGTGGAAATTAGATGAACTCCAAAGACAGTTCCAATTGGATGCGGAATTCTTGCAAAGCTTAAGCAAAGTAACAAAAGTTTTGCAAAGTTTGCTCGCCTATTTTGAATCAATTCTGAGGTTCTCATATTTTGTGAATTGTTTCGTATGAACGAAGACATTGTTAGCTGCTTAAAATGGTTACATGAATAATTGCCAATTGTAATTTTCATTTTGTCGCTAATAAGGGCAAGAATGGAAATAGGTTTCTTAAAAATAAAAAGAAAACCAGAAATATGTGTTCCTAGCTCTTGGGCAATGAGCATAGAAATATGAATAAAAACAAAATGTGCCTTTCATTTTTTTGTTTTGGCTATCACACACAGTAGATCATGGGATAGTCTTTTTGCATTCACTGCAATAATGAAGAGATAATGCTATTATTGTAAAAGGACACAGATTACTCCAATATTGTGTTTAAGTATATAGTTGGAGTTACAGTACATTTAATTCGGGCAAGAGGGGCAAGAGATCTTCCCTTCCAGCGTAATCACGAGACAAAAATATGCCCAGTTCATCAGTTTCGACAATGTTACCACCAACATTCCAGGAGAAATGTGTTCCTAAAGGTAACATTCCGGTATAGGATGTGGATTATTTGTACCTGTCGCGCTTATTACCTGAAGATATTCAGACGTTTTAGTGGCTTTTACACAATTATTGTAAATGTTCAATTGATTGAATGGGGGAAAGAGGGGTAATGCATCTTGATTATTACAACGACATTTATTTGAGCTAAAACCTGCAGAGAAGTACAAAATAAGACATATACAATTCTGACAACTGTGTATTCCGCTTGGGTGCGGCAGTGCATATGCCGGTTGTTCAGTTTGCAACGTCCAATAGCTAAATATTTTGCTGTTCCAGACGTCTTTTTGTTTTACGCGATCAGTAAAAAAAAATTACAAATGGAATTCCCCATAATTCCAGGGAAAGACTTTGACATGAAATATTTACCTTTATCTTTCTGAATCAATGATCTAGCTGAATATGGTCGGACAATAAAGAAAAACATTTTAAAAATCGCGATTAGGAATTTGTTTCTGTCATCGTCATTATGCGCAGCTTGGATCAGCGACGAAAATAATTTCCTGGGCATTATACGACGGGAAAAGTGAAAGAAGAAACACCTGTCGGCATTTCACAGTGCTAACACTCCAAATAATGCGTGAGTTGCAGGTGATATTCCCAAAATGATTAATCCGGCAGATTGAACATTGTGTCAATACAGATTGAGGGAAGGGTGAAACAGAGCTATGTATGTCTAACGCTCATAGCGGGATTGTTCTAGAATATGCAACAACAAACTGCTTGGAAAGCATAGGCATACTTTTACAAACCCAATGCATGTATATGAAAGTAATTATGATAAAAATTACTGGTGATTTTTTTCTGAACATGTAATTACTTTTTTTTAGAGAATTGTGACGAGAATACACATAAAATTAAGATGTTTGCTGGCCTGGGTTAGCATCAGTGGCATCAGCAGTTGGTCTGCCACCTGTCCCCAGGGGAAGGAGAGATAAGGAACAATGAAGCAGCAGCTGGAGATGTGTAATGAAGGGACGGGAGAGACAGAGCTGTCTGGAGCGGCTCCCCCCTTTGAACCCTGAACTGTTTGAAGTGATGGACAGGCGATACCCCAGCAGGGGGATAAAAAGGGACAGGTTCGCTAAGGCAGGACACACACACGACACCCGAGGTAACGAGACCCTGGAAGCGGTGCGCCTCTCACGAGTCGGTGGGAAGTACCGCACCTTAAACGCACAGGGTGGAAAGGTACGATCAGCGGGAACCCGGTGTGTGTCCGCCCTTGCTTGGGTGCCGGGTTCATTGCAGAGGATCGACCGCATCTGGAGGAGGGATCACAGTCGGTGACCTCAGGTGACATCACCAAGGACCCGCCCGGAAAGCTGCTTGTGAGCAATTATCGCCGGTCTGTGAGTGGAAGCCGTTTCTGAATGATCAGTCGTTCCCGTTCTCTCTCTCTCTCTCCCCCCACGTTGTCCATCGCCATGGCAACGATTACTGCGAACTGAACAACTAAATTGGACTGAACTTTGTGTCACTTTGAAATTGGTCATTTATCCCTAGACAACGATAGAGCTTGATTGATGCTGTTATCTTAATTCTGAGCACATGTGTGTTTATCATTGCTGAATTGTTGCATTTATTATCCTTTCGATTATTGTGTTGCTTGTTTCTTTAATAAAACTTTCTTAGTTCTAGTAATCCAGACTCCAACTGAGTGATCCATTTCTGCTGGTTTGGCAACCCAGTTACGGGGTACGTAACAGAATCAAGAAATGCAAGGTTTATGGAATTCATAAGAGCTATGGATAGGATAAGTATTGATAGGACAAGGGATAAGTGTGCAAAATTTAAGCACAGTGGATTATGTGAAATAAAGTGACAAGGCACAGAATTTAGTTAAAGATGTCAAAACTCTAGGATAAATTACTCAAGTAGCGGATGAAAGCCAACGTTAAGATATCGATTTGAGTCTTTACTTAAACTGAGTCGCAATCGTGTTAATTGTTAATGTATGTGAATTACCATATCAATTTTTAAATGATTCAGACTCTTCTGAACTTTGCATTTATGATATTATGTGAAATATAGTAGAAATTAAACTGGTTCTTCCAAAAAAGAATAACTGCCTCTTTCTATAAAAAAATTTATATAACTGGAAGAACACCAAAGGGAAGTGTAATATTTATTTATTGATTGATGTATTTATTTATTTTTTGAGATACAGGGTGGTGTACGCCCTTCTGACCTTCGAGCCGCACCGCCCAACAACTCCTGATTTAACGCTGGCATAATCACGGGACAATTTCCAATGACCAATTAACGTACCAATTCTGACATCGTCTATTCTTCTTGCATACCTGTGTCTTGCAGAAGTTTGTCAAGATCTTAATGAAAAATTGCATATATTGAGTTAGGACAGTGCGGAAAATCATAAATTATATAACAACCTGTTAAAAAAAAGAGCCGAAAATCGATTTGTCTGATACGACACAATTCTCCCTATTTCTCTATCTTCTTCATTTGCTAATAAAGATAGCAGTGAATCAGAATTGAACCACAGGTTAAACGCGAATACGGGACGTGATCTTCAGAAGCTCTGTTTAATTTCCTTCACGAGGTTATGTTTTGCTCGATGTGTTTCCTCGTCTCTCTGCTCCCAATTGAAGTAATGGAGAAATTAGGCCATGCGTTTGTGGGGACTTGCAAATGTAATTCTCGGATTGTTTCTGCTTGTTGATCGGGTACCTCTGAGAAGCACGAGACACTCAAAACCCAAGATTGTATCATTTATTATGCATGTGAGGATACGCTTATGAATTCATAGGATAGACAACACTATTTCAAAGAAGAACGAACAACTGAAAAGAATATGACTGAACTTCTTTCTCATTGAGATATTAATTAGCTATATAATTCATCCGAAATGAGAAGATCTGCTGATCAAAAGACACATTTCAAAGAACAAAGAGTATTTAAACTTGCAGACTAGAATTTAATTCTTATTCAATGTAACTGCTTATTTGAATCCTAATTCTCAATGGTTATTTTTCTAATATTGCAAAACATCATTTTCTGCGGAGTGAGAGTGGAGAGGAAGTTTAGATGTTGCCTTGGTAGTTTAGAGGTTTCAGGTAACATTTACGTGCCATGATGCCAATGCAGTAAAACGTGCATTAATGCTTAAATACTGCATGATCGTTGATATCGGTTTTGCAATTAAAGAAGAACGTGCTCAGGAAATAGTCAGGCAAAGTTATTAAAGTAAAGAAGATTTCAGAATCGTAAGAGACACCTATTAAAATTTATTGATGGCTCGGACAGTTCTGGAAAATATAATGTTATGATATTGCCCCTTTCGTTGATCCGATGGTACATACCACGACATTCCGGAAACACAAAACGTTTTCTGTCCTGCAATCTCTGCTTTTACTTTCAGATTACGACGTTTATGGGAACTCTCCTTTGGCTTTTCTGAATGGGAAATCTTCATTAATTTACAGGAATCATGTCATAGTTTGAAACCAAGGAACATATTTGCAATTTAAAAAATGTTTAATTTAGGTAAAACACATAGTTTATCTTATTTCAGAAATCTGCTAACAACTGTTTTAAGGAATCGTTGCTTTTGAATGTTTGTAATTTCCAAAAAAAAAACAAATACTTTGTAAGTACGCTGTGGTCCAAAAGAAGCACGAAGATGTAGAGTGAGCCATGGGTAAAAACTAAGTAGACTATCGTTAAATATTACCTTAACACGCTTCCTGGTCGTGATTTTATGCACATCTCCCCTCTCGCTATCCCTCACATGACCGCAAGCCTTATGCTAGACCACCCTCGCCATGAAAGACTGGTCTGGGATTATATCGGAGTTCCATACTGTCAAAACTGTAGATTAATTTTCAAATTTCCTCATCAGTGGAGCAGAAAGCTGTCAACGCAATCATACTGGAAACTGATCCAGAAACTGATCATAAAACTTGACGCCAACAGAAAAGTGTTAGATCCGTAATTATATGGTTAGCTGAGCTAATAGCTACAACCTACAGTTACTTGCATTAACCAAAGTAGGTTCCGAGTTGTGACGAGACTACGGCTATTTTAGTTGCTGAGTAATTACACACCCACACACTCAGTGACCCCAGAAGCCTTTTTGGAAGCTCAACTCTCCAAACGTGTTTAAAATTTTTACTAAATGAAAAAAATATATTTGAACATTTAACATAAACTTCACTTAATTAAAGTATATATATAAAGACGTGTTGAAGTTTACCCCGGTGCATTATTATTTAATATATTTTGAAATCCTTCGAAACAGTCAATCAATCATCGAAACAAATAACAAATCCAAGTTAAAAAAGAATACATCAAAGCGTTTAGCATGCCTGCACGTATCCTGTTGTATTTAACTCATGACAATCATACGTGGTATAATATGAGGGGATAGCGAATTATAACAGGTTCTGAACTCAGCGCGGAAATTGCTCACTTAGTTCATGGCCGAGAACAAACAAGAGATCAAATGAGTCAGTTCGTTCTTGATTTGTTCGACTTCAGTGCAGAACTGTGGATGTCAATTTCGAACTTACTGGCGAAGCTGACAAAGCTCATGGTTAACGACAGAGTCGCTAGTCACTAGTAGTCATTCTTTGGTCCTACTTTACAAACGTTGCATCATTTTTGTGTCCAATGATATAACACCCCACGCTATAAACTTATAGCTTCCAGCAAATCACCTGCATTAAACGAAGTAAAGAATCGTTCTGGGAAAAAAAGAAAAGTCAGTAATTACCAAGTTTTTGACCAAGCTTCAGAATTCGCAGGGAAGTATACAAATTCTTGTGAAATTATTCTTCCAACGAAATTATCAATAAGCAGCTTGGGCCGTTTCATTTGTTGATCTATAAACTAAAATGTACATTATATTTTTCACACTGTATTATGAACTCATATATTTATAAAGCAGCCACCAGTAAAATTAATTATTTCTCTTTTACTCTTCACTGTGTCCTTCAAATATATTTTAAAAGGGTATTCACATCATAATTCTCAGTATAAATGCAGACGCATAAATTATTTGCAACATTAGTCGAGCATGACATCATTTGAAATTTCATAAAAAGCTTAACTTCTAACTATTTGCTGTCCAAAGTTCGAAGTGGTAGAACAGCGAGAGTTCTATATATAGAGACTTGACCTTGCTGTTTAAGATTTCACAAATTATTACGCAGTTTCCTTCAAAGTAATTAGAGAGGGTTTTCATGAGTTAATAGAATTATGTACCCTGTACGTACGATCTTCTGTTCAACCCCTTTAATTTGCCAAATGCCCTATATCAATATACGGAACACCGCTTGTAAATAGGATCTCAACTGTACTTGATATCAGTGTTTCCTCTAAGGTGCGTGGTTGTGTGGCCCTGCAGTAACTGAAATGCTCCTGCGCTCACATCCTTTTTTTGCCGCGTGGCTGAAACTGTATGCAGCCAAAAAGCGTTTCCTCCAAAACGACCTTGCTGTTGGGTTTGGAGGCTTGCATGCCTCAACGACCCAGAGAGCTGTGTTGGCTGGAGTCAAGTCTTTATGCTTTCGCTGTTAGTAGGGTCAGCGAAGAAAAAACAGGTGGGGGGGGCAGAAAAATAGTAAACTACCGGTCCTCCAGGTTTGGAGGTTCAACCCAGGGCCAACAGCTCTGACTGGTAAAACATTTTTTTACCGAAAACAGCAATGAAGAATCTTTCTACATCTGAGTGTGACGGTATTCCTGGGAGTTGCATGACTGACAGTAGTGAAAACCGAGAGGATACTA
Source organism: Mobula hypostoma (assembly GCF_963921235.1). NCBI lineage: Eukaryota > Metazoa > Chordata > Chondrichthyes > Myliobatiformes > Myliobatidae > Mobula > Mobula hypostoma. The sequence goes on along the minus strand of NC_086109.1, from coordinate 48,223,305 downwards.
CTGATTTGACGAAGAAAGCCCTGAATACCGCCAGAGATGAAGGACCTTCATTGGTGCGCTAAACGCCAGTGGCGTATTGGGCAGTAAGTAAGTAAGAAAAGAAAGGTTTATGAAACGAGAAAGGTTTTCTTTGATATACTGCATTTAATTACACCTATCAATAAAAAAAATAAAAGGAATGTGTTTTTACAATTTTCTTAATAAATATGGATAGCATGCACATCACAAAAAAAGACATTTAAGTTGCCGCGCAATTTTCCGGCTGTGCAACAATGTTCTGCTCAGAAATATGGTTGATCCACGCAACTAAAAAAATGGTGAGAATTGCGCAGTAGACACAATTAGAAATCACCTACAAAATACCTCAAGAGCATAAAACCATAAGATATAGCAGCAGATTTACATCACTCGGCCCACTGATTCTGCTCCGCCATTCTATCATGGCTCATTTATTGTCTATCTCAACCATTGTCCTGCCATCTCCCCTTAACAAAATGGCGCCCTGACAAGTTAAGAAGCTATCACCCTCCGCTTTTAATATTCCTACTGACATTCCGACAAAGTCACCACAGCTGGCTGTAGCAAAGCATTCCGAAGATTTTCCACTCTCTGGCTAAAGAAATTCCTTCAGATCTCTGTTGTAAAGGAACGTCGTTCTATTCTGTGGCTGTGCCCGCTGGTCTGTGACTCACTCACTATAAAAAGCATTTCTTCCACGTCAACTCCATCTAGGCTTTCCAATATTGGATAGATTTGAAAGAGATCCCCCTTTTTCTTCTGAAAACCGTAGAAGAAGATTACATATTTGGTACTGCAGTATAAATAGCTTATTTCCTAACATGCAAGTACATTTTTTTAAATCGAAACCATTATTCAAGAGCTTGCACACACTCAGGTTGGAGGAACAACACCTTATATTCCCTTTGGGTAGCCTCCAACCTGATGGCATGAACATTGACTTCTCTAACTTCCGTTAATGCCCCACCTACCCCTCGTACCCCATCCGTTATTTATTATATAAATATAGTATATTCATTTTCTCTCTCTCATTTTTCTCCCTCTGTCCCTCTCACTATACTCCTTGCCCGACCTCTGGGCTTCCCCTCTCCCCCTTTCTTTCTCCCTAGGCCTCCTGTCACCAAATTACAGGAAGGATATAAATAAGGTTGAAAGAGTGAAGAGAAGGTTTATAAGGATGTTGCCGGGACTTGAGAAACTCAGTTACAGAGAAAGGTTAAATAGGTTAGGACTTTATTCCTTGGAGCGTAGAAGAATGACGGGAGATTTGATAGAGGTATATAAAATTATGATGGGTATTGATAGAGTGAATGCAAGTAGGCTTTTTCCACTGAGGCAAGGGGAGAAAAAACCAGAGGACATGGGTTAAGGGTGAGGGGGGAAAAGTTTAAAGGGAACATTGGGGGGGGGGCTTCTTCATACAGAGAGTGGTGGGAGTATGGAATGAGCTGCCAGACGAGGTGGTAAATGTGGGTTCTTTTTTAACATTTAAGAATAAATTGGACAGATACATGGATAGGAGGTGTATGGAGGGATATGGTCCGTGTGCAGGTCAGTGGGAATAGGCAGAAAATGGTTCGGCACAGCCAAGAAGGGCCAAAAGGCCTGTTCCTGCGCTGTAGTTTCTATGGTTCTATGGTTCTATAATCCTCTCATATCACATTTACCAATCAACTGTCCAGTTTTTGGCTTCATCCCTCCCCTTCCTGTCTTCTCCTATCATTTCGGATCTCCCCTTCCCCCTCCCACTTTCAAATCACTTACTAGCTCTTCTTTCAGTTAGTCCTGACGAACAGTCTCAGCCCGAAACGTCGACTGTACCTCTTCCTAGAGATGCTACCGGGCCTGCTGCATTCACCAGCAACTTTGATGTGTGTTGCTTTTTATTCAAGAGCTTGTCTTGTTTACTTTGGAACTATCCAATATCCTGCTTGGCGATATATTTCATTCATTCATGCCCATTATATCAACCTACAACTTCTCCGACTTCGTTTTGGCGGCAAGTCTTTGCAGATTATGGAACTGGCTTCCCATGTAAATAAGGAATGAACAACAAATCGCGGCTAAGTTCGCGATGTTTAATAGTAATTAAATATAAATCTACAAACAACAAGATGGAGCAGAAATGGCATGAATGCTCTGTAAAGCCTGGACCATTTGAGACAAACTAATTCTTCTCACCCGTGATTTTGTTAGGGTCCTTTATTTTGGCTAGAAATGAAAAACAAATAATATTAATGAACCAGAAAAAAGTTCATGAAGATTACGATACTTTCCTCTAAATTTAAAATGCAGCGAACGCTTATGAAAATGCTGCTGCCATGTCTGCATAACTTATATCATTGGGTATACTGGGCCAGGCGCTAAAAATAACCGACCTGTTTTGATTTCTTGTTACACCCATATGAAGTTGTGCGATTCAATTATTATGTAACTGATAACTAAAGACTCCTTGTTCAAAGAAATGCATTGTTTTGGGTAACTTTACGAAAAGTTCTTTGTTTAATATCAATGTTGGGCAATACAGTGGTTAGGACCAATTTTATTCAACACCGCTTATAATGCGCATGTCTCTGATTAGCCGTACGTCATGGTTGTGTTGGCTGTGCGCTGGTGTTAGAATCTAACAAATTCCTCTGGCGATGTCTGGTTTTGCCTTTAAGTCCAGAAGCAAGACAGTTCATTCAGTGGAAAGCGGCCAGAGCGTGAGTGGGCCAGTGAAGGAGTGGAGCTTTGAGGCTTTGACTCAAGAGATTCTGGCAGTTTTGGCAGTTGGTTGAGCAATCAAGTCAATCGAGATTTGAATAGATCAGCAGAAAGCCGTTGATTAGACAATGAAGATTTGAATAGCTCAGACTCAGCAGAAAGCAGCTGATTGGGCAGTCGATGTCAGGTGACCAAACATTTTGAAAAGCTCAAACAGATAAGTAGAGGGATAGCTCAAGCGAAGCGGCCAGAGCGTGAGTGGGCCAGTGAAGGAGTGGAGCTTTGAGGCTTTGACTCGAGAGGCTTCGACGAGAAGAGGCGGAGGACAAGCTTGCTCACAGTTAGTTTTTACAATGTCTCCTGAGACGGTGATGTGCCTCGCATGTGAGATGTGGCAGTTTTGGAAGAACTCCCCTCACCCGCAGAGTCACATCTGCCAGAAGTGCATACTGCTGGGCGATCTGGAAGACCGTGTAAGGAATCTGGAGCAGCAGCTGGATGACCTTCGACTCATAAGGGAGAATGAAGCAGTCATAGATGAGAGCTACAGGGAGGTAATCACACCTAGGCTGTCGGAAGCAGGTCGTTGGGTGACAGTCAAAGGGGGGAAAGCAAAGGTGAGCAGACAGGTAGTGCAGAGCACCCCTGTAGCCATTCCCCCGATTAATAAGTTTACCATCCTGGATACTGCTGGCGGGGACGACCGACCAGGTGTGAGTCACGGTGGCAGGGCCTCCAACACTAAGTCTGACCCTCTGGTGCAGAAGGGTGGGGCGGAGAAGAGGAGAGCTGTCGTCATTGGAGACTCTATAGTCAGGGGAGCAGACAGGAGATTTTGTGGACGTGAGAAGGACACCCGCATGGTTTGTTGCCTCTCGGGTGCCAGGGTCCGGGATGTCTCTGACCGGGTGCTCGACATCCTGGTACGAGAGGGAAAGCAACCAGAAGTCGTGATACATGTTGGGACCAACGACATATGCAGGAAGAGGGATGAGGTCCTGAAGTGTGAGTTTCGGGAATTAGACAGAAGGCTGAAGAACAGGACCTCAAGGGTGACGTTCTCAGGCTTGCTGCCAGTGCTACGTGACAGTGATGGTTAGAATTGGAGGAGATGATAGTTGAATGTGTGGCTGAGCAGTTGGTGCAGGGAGCAGGGTTTTAGATTTTTAGAACATTGGGATCTCTTCTGGGGAAGGTGGGACCTGTACGGATTGGATGGGTTGCACCTGAACTCGAGGGGGAGCAATATCCTTGCAGGTAGGTTTGCCAGCATGGTTCGGGAGGGTTTAAACTAATTTGCGAGGGGGATGGGACCCAGAGCGATAGAGCAGTGAAAGAAGTGCATGGAGTAAAGCCAGATCTAACATACAGAGAGACTTTGAGGAAAGAGAAGCAGAACAAACGGTGTAAAGACAGTAAGGTAGAAGGACTGAAATGTGTGTACCTCAATGCAAGAAGCATCAGGAACAAAGGTGATGAACTTAGAGCTTGGATACATACATGGAATTATGATGTAGTGGCCATTACAGAGACTTGGCTGGCACCAGGGCAGGAATGGATTCTCAATATTCCTGGATTTCAGTGCTTTAAAAGGGATAGAGAGGGCGGAAAAAGGGGAGGAGGGGTGGCATTACTGGTCAGGGATACTATTACAACTACAGAATGGGTGGGTAATGTAGCAGGATCCTCTTTTGAGTCAATATGGGTGGAAGAGAGGAACAGGAAGGGAGCAGTTACTCTACTGGGGGTATTCTATTAGCCCCCTGGTAGCAGCAGAGATACAGAGGAGCAGATTGGGAGGCAGATTTTGGAAAGATGCAAAAATAACAGGGTTGTTATCATGGGTGACTTTAACTTCCCTAATATTGATTGGCACTTGATTAGTTCCGAGGGTTTAGATGGGGCAGAGTTTGTTAAGTGTGTCCAGGATGGATTCCTGTCACAGTATGTGGACAGGCCGACCAGGGGGAATGCCGTTCTAGATCTAGTACTAGGTAATGAACCGGGTCAGGTCACAGATCTCTCAGTGGCTGAGCATCTGGGGGATAGTGACCACCGCTCCCTGGCGTTTATAATTATCATGGAAAAGGATAGAATCAAAGAGGACAGGAAAATTTTTAATTGGGGAAAGGCAAATTATGAGGCTATAAGGCTAGAAGTTGTGGGTGTAAATTGGAATGATGTTTTTGCAGGGAAATGTACTATGGACATGTGGTCGATGTTTAGAGATATGTTGCGGGATGTAAGGGATAAATTTGTCCCGGTGAGGAAGATAAAGAATGGTAGGGTGAAGGAATGGGTGACAAGTGAGGTGGAAAATCTAGTCAGGTGGAAGAAGGCAGCATAAATGAGGTTTATGAAGCAAGGATCAGATGGGTCTATTGAGGAATATAGGGAAGCCTGAAAGGAGCTTAAGAAGGGGCTGAGCAGAGCAAGAAGGGTGCATGAGAAGGCCTTGGCGAGTAGGGTAAAGGAAAACCCCAAGGCATTCTTCAATTATGTGAAGAAAAAAAGGATGACAGGAGTGAAGGTAGGACCGATTAGAGATAAAGGTGGGAAGATGTTCCTGGAGGCTGTGGAAGTGAGCGAGGTCCTCAATGAATACTTCTCTTCGGTATTCACCAATGAGAGGGAACTTGATGATGGTGAGGACAATATGAGTAGGTTGATGTTCTGGAGCATGTTGATATTAAGGGAGAGGAGGTGTTGGAGTTATTAAAATACATTAGGACAGGTAAGTCCCCAGGGCCTGAGGGAATATTCCCCAGGCTGCTCCATGAGACGAGAGAAGAGATTGCTGAACCTCTGGCTAGGATCTTTATGTCCTCGTTTTCCACGGGAATGGTACCAGAGGATTGGAGGGAGGCGAAAGTTGTTCCCTTGTTCAAAAAAGGTAGTAGGGATAGTCCGGGTAATTATAGACTAGTGAGCCTTACGTCTGTGGTGGGAAAGCTGTTGGAAAAGATTCTTAGAAATAGGATCTATAGGCATTTAGAGAATCATGGTCTGATCAGGGACAGTCAGCCTGGCTTTGTGAAGGGCAGATCGTGTCTAACAAGCCTGATAGAGTTCTTTGAGGAGGTAACCATGTATATAGATGAGGGTAGCGTAGTGGATGTGATCTATATGGATTTTAGTAAGGCATTTGACAAGGTTCCACGTGGTAGGCTTATTCAGAAAGTTAGAAGGCATGGGATCCAGGGAAGTTTGCCCAGGTGGATTCAGAATTGGCTTGCCTGCAGAAGACAGAGGGTGGTGGTGGAGGGAGTACATTCAGATTGGAGGATTGTGACTAGTGGTGTCCCACAAGGATCTGTTCTGGGACCTCCACTTTTCGTGATTTTTATTAACGACCTGGATGTGGGGGTAGAAGGGTGGGTTGGCAAGTTTGCAGACGACACAAAGGTTGGTGGTGTTGTAGATAGTATACAGGATTGTCGAAGATTGCAGAGAGACATAGGATGCAGAAGTGGGCTGAGAAGTGGCAGATGGAGTTCAACCCGGAGAAGTGTGAGGTGGTACACTTTGGAAGGACAAACTCCAAGGAAGAGTACAAAGTAAATGGCAGGATACTTGGTAGTGTGGAGGAGCAGAGTGATCTGGGGGTACATGTCCACAGATCCCTGAAAGTTGCCTCAGAGGTGGACAGGGTAGTTAAGAAAGCTTATGGGGTGTTAGCTTTCATAAGTCGAGGGATATAGTTTAAGAGTCGCGATGTAATGATGCAGCTCTATAAAACTCTGGTTAGGCCACACTTGGAGTACTGTGTCCATTTCTGGTCACCTCACTATAGGAAGGATGTGGAAGCATTGGAAAGGGTACAGAGGAGATTTACCAGGATGCTGCCTGGTTTAGAAAGTACGCATTATGATCAGAGATTAAGGGAGCTTGGGCTTTACTCTTTGGAGAGAAGGAGTATGAGAGGAGACATGATAAAAGATAATAAGAGGAATAGATAGAGTGCATATCCAGCGCCTCTTCCCCAGGGCACCACTGCTCAATACAAGAGGACATGGCTTTAAGGTAAGGGGTGGGAAGTTCAAGGGGCATATCAGAGGAAGATTTTTTACTCAGAGAGTGGTTGGTGCGTGGAATGCACTGCCTGAGTCAGTGGTGGAGGCAGATACACTAGTGAAGTTTAAGACACTACTCGACAGGTATATGGAGGAATCTAAGATGGGGGCTTATATGGGAGGCAGCGTTTGAGGGTCGGCACAACATTGTGGGCCGAAGGGCCTGTACTGTGCTGTACTATTCTATGTTCTATGTTCTATGTTCTATGTTCTATTCTGTAGAATCAGATTTAGTAGATTGAAATAAGCTCAAAAGAACTTCTTTATTAAAGCCTTGCGCGAGATAAAAGAAGACTTGAGCTGTTGCTGCAATTAGCTTTTCTGTAGCTTTTCACTCCACTCTTTAAGAAAAGAGGAAGGTAAAAGAAAGGAAATTATAGGCCAATTAGCCTAACCTCGGTGGTTGGGAAAGCATTGAAGTCTATTATTAAGAATTGGGTTTCGGGGTACTTGGAGACTAATGCTAAAATAAGTCAAACTCAGCATGATTTCTGAAAAGGAAATCATTCCTGATAAATCTGTTAGTTCTTCGAGGAAGATGCAAGCAGGGTGGACAAAGGAGGAGCAGTAGATGTCATGTACTTGAATTTTCAGAAGGTCTTTGATAAGGTGCCACACGGAAGGCTGCTTAACAAGATAAAATCCTATGCCGTTACAGGAAAGATACTAGCATGTTTAGAGGAATGGTAGATAGGCAGGAGATAGCGTGACAGAATAAAGGCGGCCTTTTCTGGTTGACGGCCAGTGGGTAGCGGTGTTCCTCAGGTGTCAGTGCTGAGACCGCAACTTTTCACATTGCTTGTCAATGATTTGGATAATGGAATTGGTGGCTTTGTGACAAAGTTTGTGGATGATACGAAGATAGATGGAGGGGTGTGCAGTGCTGAGGAAGCAACGCGATTTTAGCAGGACTTAGACATATTGGAAGAATGGGCAAAAAATTGTTAGGTGAAATGCAGTGTTGGGAATTGTATGATAATGCATTTTGGTAAAAGGAACAATAGTGCAGACTATTATCTACATGGGGAGAAAATTCAAACATCAGAGCTGAAAGGGGTCCTTGGCATCCTCGTGCAAGACTCCGAAAAGTTCAATTTACAAGTTCACTCTGTGGTAAAGTAGGAAAATCTAATATTGGCATTTATTTAAAGGGGAATAGAATATAAAATCAAGGAGATAATGCCGAGGCTTTATAAGATACTACTCAGGGCGCACTTGAAGTGTTGTCAACAGTTTATGGCCCCATAGCTCAGAAAGGATATGTTATCATTGGAGAGAGTCCAGAGGAGGTTCATGAAGATGATTCTGGGAATGAAGTGAGATGCGTTTGGCAGGTTTGGGCCTATACTCACTGGAACTTAGAAGAATGCCGGGGAATCTCATTGAAACCTACCAAAGGTTGAAAGGATTAGATAAGATGGATGTGGAGAGCATGTCTCCTGTGATATCCAGATCTAGAGGGCATAGCCTCAAAATTGAGGGGCGATCTTTTAGAACACAGGTAAAGAGGAATTATTTTAGCCAGATTGTAGTAAATCTGTGAAATGCTCTGCCACAGATTGCGGTGGAGGCCAGGTCCGTGGGTATATTTAAAATGAAAGTTGATAGTTTCCTGATTGATCAGAGCATCAAAAGATATGGCGAGAAGACAGGTGTATGGGGTTGAGTAGGATCCTGGATCGCCATGATGGAGTGGTGGAGTAGACTCGATGCGCTGAATGGCCTAATTGTGCTCCTATATCTTATGGTCTTCTCGTCGTATGATGGTTCCAAAGGGTTTTGTGTACCCGAACAACCTCTTCCAGTTCATTTACGAAACATTGTAAATATACTGTTCTCGTGTTTCCCTTTTTCGTTTTCAAGGTGGCACGGGACCTGTCTGAGTCCATTATCTCCAACTGCGGTGAAACTACGTTCTTGAAGGGTGTTGTTTCCTGCACTTTGGAAATTACCGAGCGGTCTAGCATTTCGGGATCTCCAGGAACGGCTTGGACTTCGAGAGCTCATTTCTTTTTTTTTTTTTGCTTTTTCTTTACTAACCCTTAAGTCAAATTTAGAATTATAAAGCTAAATCGTTTAATTGTGTGCGGTGTACTGTCCGTTATGTCGTGGTATTTATTTGTAACAAGGTCAGGAATCACGCAGCATCCACACAAAAAGGGGGATTTGCGGGGCCGGCACTTCAATCTCCCACGTTTGGCGGGGTCGGAGATTGTCTTCCCTGGACTTACGCAGCCAACGGAACCGGAGAGTTTCACGTGATTTCCTGTTTCTAAAACCCTTCAGATTGATTTTTCAATTCCTATCGCTGTTTATACATAAAAAATTATTATGTCTTCAATGATGGTATCAAGCTTCCCTCTATCACTGCTGTGGTTTTTACCAAAGTCGTGCAGTTATATTTATTATGTTCGATGTTAAGTGAGCTAATGTAGAAATAATATAGCATCGGAACAGGAGAAACACTACATCCTTAAACATATCTATCTTCGGATGCAACGCCTGATGAATTATGGGTTTACAACCCCATTTATTGTCTGAAATACAGTATTTGGGTAGGCAATCTGGCATAAAGTTACTGTATTACCCAATGAAGAAGATTAACCTTTTACCGTTTTTCTGTTACATTCACAGGATAATGAAGGAAATTTGCATCATAGTCTTTATGCCTTACATGGCTTGCATTCGATATGATGGAACTGCAACATGCGGGAAATAGGTTTTGCTATTTTATTTCACAACTATATATACCCTAACTATGCGTTAGTTGCTCGCTTGAATCTGGTTTCCTGTTAATGAAATCGAATTCCAATTTTTTTTTTTTACTGATATGTATCATTGAACTGGGGAGTTTCCTGTACAGCGTCTTTCGACGAGTGGGCACAAACTTTTGATAAGTGATCACAGATCTGATCAGATATCGGAGACAAGGCGTTTGCTCGAAAAGGAAGCATTTTGAGGGATCCATTGACGTGCTGGGGATGCAAATCCCATTAACTTATTTTCTAGCTAGTATTTTGCTATTGACTGCATGGCAATTCTGAACCACAGAAAGGTGTGCGCTCTACCACGGAAACAGTTTACCGCTGTGCGGTTGAAGTGACGTTAAAAATAGACAAGCGGTTATATAAGATATCATAACCAGTGGAAAGATACTATGATCAGGAATAAAGAAAAATATCTAAAGCTGTAATTTCCTGTTGCAGCGCTCAGACTCCCTCTTCTAGAATAGACTGAAAGAGTTGAAATATGACGACTCAATTATACGGTCATAAAATTACAGTCATGCAACCTGGAAACGGACATTGGGCCCACCATGGTGACGCCGACCACTGGGCAGCCTAACGTATAATTGACATCTCAGACTTTTGTAACAGAGCCTTGCGTGTCTAAGTAACTCAGTTGTTTGTCTGAATACCTATTGAATTCTCCCAGTAACTATATTCCCACCAGCCACTGAGTTTTAATTTTCCAGTTGTCAGGATCACACTGGTACGAACTCAGGCCTTTTGTTTGTCCTGGACATTTGTACTTTTCTATAGCTATTATAAACTCTGAGTTTTCCAATCACAGTCCCGAAGTGAACCTATCCAATCCGATGTTTGAGATAACATACTGTGAGTGCCATGCGATAATTAGTGGACATTGGTTTGCTACCTTAAATTGAGGTGAGATTTGAGCAGACTTAAAATATCTGATATGATATTCTCTGTTTTAATACAGATGGAGGTAAGTTCTCAATACCATACAAGTGAGAGTATTTTACTTTGATATTGCATCATTTCTCTCCAATTTATGCACGTATATCCCTGTGCAAACGAACATATTGCATCCCTGTTCTCAGATGCTCAACCTATTCAAATGAGTGATCCAAAATAGATTAAAGAAACTCATTCACCCACGTTAACTTCAATTTCTGTAAACACCTTTGTCTCGCTGCTCCATAAAGAATTATCCCGAATAATTTTCAATGGCAAAGATGATGTATTGTAATTTCTGTAATGTATGAGTGAATCTCTGTTATCAGTTATTGAAAAAGATCAATTTTATAATTTCGAATAAAATTGGGTGTACATATATAAACGTAGTTCCTCCGTATTAAAATACAACGGGGTTTACGTGCTCACCAGAACGTTCGAAATTCGGAATATCATCTAAAAATAATTATATGCACAAAGATGTAATTATTCAGTTATGATGTAAAGCTACCATGAACAATATTTTTTTACAGCTTTATTAAAGCCATTATACGAGACAGGCCATATAATCATCTGAACATAAATGGTAAATAATCCATATCCTTGTTGGCAAAAAAAAAGTCGATATAGAATTGCAGCCATTTAGTGTCCATGCAATTTCATTGAGTTAGCGTTATATGCGTGTAACGCGTTGTTAGGTTTCACTGCTAATGTAACGGTTTCTCCGTAGCAGCAATGTTTGGGTTATGACTAGAGATAACGGGACTTTGGAATGTGGGGCTATCCAATGAGAGAGATGTTGTTCTTTCTTGTGGGTCTGGGAGCAGGGATTTCGCGGTCTTTTGCCAGGGAGAAACGAGGAGAGAAGACGTGAATGGAGAGAGGTGGTAGACCGCTGGACAAAGTGGACTTGGAGCAAGGGTCCGAAGGTCAGCGACGCTCGGAGGAGTTCGATAGTGGACTAACGGCCTTATAAGTGAGCTCCAACATCGCGCATTAGACTCTTTCACGAGAACGGACCCTTTTTTTTTGTTCCTTTACTAACCACATAGTCAAATTAAGAATTGTAAATCCTTTAATCGCATATTCTGTGTACTCTTTGTTATTTCGCGATGCTGATTTGTAACAGAGGACATACCGCGCAGCATCCACCCAAACAAAATTTCTTAAGTTTGGCCGGGCCGAGGGCTGTCTTCCTTTAGATTAATCCGCTAGCCGAACCGAGAGTTACAGACCAAGATACCATTGTTTACGTCCTGTCATCCAATTGACATTTGCTTCTCCCTTACGCTTGAACAAAAAAATCAACATCACCTTTGATAAACATTTTCAATTTCACTTCTGAAAGACAGCAATACAAAGTTTATCGCTATTTAAAGTTTCAACTCCGCGCCTTTTGACGGCAGATCGTATGGGGACAAAGTTTGAACTCAGAACTGGCTTGACAATAGAAGCAGAAGGCTGCTTTTCTGGTTGGAGACTAGTGACGCGTGGGGAGGGTACACTGCACTGGAAGTAATGCATCCAGGTCTGGTGGCCTCATTATGGGACGGATGCAAAGAATGTGGAGTGATCGCAGACGAAGTTTACCAGAATGTTGCCCAGATTCGAAGGTATGGATAGATAGATAGATAGATAGATCGATAGATAGACAGATAGATAGATAGATAGATACTTTATTGATCCCAAAGGAAATTAGAGTGTCACAGTATCATCACACGTGCACAGATATAAATCTTAAAACGGAAGTAGAAAGAATATAAAAATAAATTACCAGAAACAGTCTAACGGGAGGGGTCATCACTTCCCCGGCTATAGGTTGACTCATTATAGAACCAAATGGCCGAGGGCATGAATGACCTTAAATACAGTGGCCTGCAAATGTTTGAGCACCCCTGGTCAAAAGTTTTGTTACTGTGAATAGCTAAACGAGTAAAAGATGACCTGATTTCCAAAAGGCATAAAGTTAAAGATGACTAATTTCTTTAATATTTTAAGCAATATTACTTTTTTATTTCCATCTTTTACGGTTTCAAAATAACAAAAAAGGAAAAGGGCCCCAAGCAAAAGCTTGGGCACCCTTTATGGTAGGTAATTAGTAACAATCCCTTTGGCAAGTATCACAGCTTGTAAACGCTTTCTGTGCCCAGCTAAGATTCTTTCAATTCCTATTTGGGGAATTTTCGACCATGCTTCCTTGCAAAAGGCTTCTAGTTCTGTGAGATTCTTGGGCCATCTTGCAGGCACTGCTCTATTAAGGTCTATCCACAGATTTTCGATGATGTTTTGGTCGTGGGACTGTGAGGGCCTTGGTGAAACCTTCATCTTCCGCCTCTTGGGGTAGTCTATCGTGGATTTTGAGGTGTGTTTAGGATCATTATCCTGATGAAGAAGCCATACTCTTTTCATCTTCAGCTTTTTTACAGACGGTGTGATGTTTGCTTCCAGAATATGCTGGTATTTAATTAATTTCATTCTTCCCTCTACCAATGAAATGTTCCCCGTGCCACGGGCTGCAACACAAGCCCAAAACATGATCGTTCCACCCCCATGCTTAACAGTTGGAGAGGTGTTCTTTTCATGAAATTCTGCACCCTTTTTTCTCCAAACATACCTTTGCTCGTTGCGGCCAAAAATTTCTATTTTAACTTCATCAGTCCACAGGACTTGTTTCTAAAGTGCATCAGGCTTGTTTAGATGTTCCTTTGCAAACTTCTGACACTGACTTTTGCGGTGCGGATGCAGGAAAGGTTTTCTTCTGATGACTCTTCCATAAAGGTCATATTTGTGCAGGTGTCGCTGCAGAGTAGAACAGTGCACCACCACTCCAGAGTCTGCTACATCGTCCTGAAGGTCTTTTGCAGTTAAACGGGGGTTTGATTTGCCTTTCTAGCAATCCTACGAGCAATTCTCTCGGAAAGTTTTCTTGGTCTTCCAGACCTCAACTTGACCTGCACCGTTCCTGTTAACTGCCATTTCTTAATTAGATTACGAACTGAGGAAATGGCTACCTGAAAACGCTTTGCTATCCTCTTATAGAAACATAGAAAATAGGTGCAGGAGTAGGCCATTCGGTCCTTCGAGCCTGCACCGCCATTTATTATGATCATGGCTGATCATCCAACTCAGAACCCTGCACAAGCCTTCCCCCCGTAGCCACAAGGGCCATATCTAACTCCCTCTTAAATATAGCCAATGAACTGGCCTCAACTGTTTCCTGTGGCAGAGAATTCCACAGATTCACCACTCTCTGTGTGAAGAAGTTTTTCCTAATCTCAGTCCTAAAAGGCTTCCCCTTTATCCTCCAACTGCGACCCCTCGTTCTGGACTTCCCCAACATCGGGAACAATCTTCCTGCATCTAGCCTGTCCAATCCCTTTAGGATTTTATACGTTTCAGTCAGATCCCCCCTCAATCTTCTAAATTCCAACGAGTACAAGCCTAGTTCATCCAGTTTTTCTTCATATGAAAGTCCTGCCATCCCAGGAATCAATCTGGTGAACCTTCTTTGTACTCCCTCTATGGCAAAGATGTCTTTCCTCAGATTAGGGGACCAAAACTGCACACAATACTCCAGGTGTGGTCTCACCAAGGCCTTGTACAACTGCAGTAGTACCTCTCTGCTCCTGTACTCGAATCCTCTCGCTATAAATGCCAGCATACCATTCGCCTTTTTCACCGCCTGCTGTACCTGCATGCCCACTTTCAATTACTGGTGTATAATGACACCCAGGTCTCGTTGCACCTCCCCTTTTCCTAATCGGCCACCATTCAGATAATAATCTGGTTTCCTATTTTTGCCACAAAAGTGGATAGCCTCACATTTATCCACATTAAATTGCATCTGCCATGAATTTGCCCACTCACCCAACCTATCCAAGTCACTCTGCATCCTCTTAGCATCCTCCTCACAGCTAACACTGCTGCCCAGCTTCGTGTCATCCGCAAACTTGGAGATGCTGCATTTAATTCCCTCATCCAAGTCATTAATATACATTGTAAACAACTGGGGTCCCAACACTGAGCCTTGCGGTACCCCACTAGTCACTGCCTGCCATTCTGAAAAGGTCCCGTTTATTCCCACTCTTTGCTTCCTGTCTGCTAACCAATTCTCTATCCACATCAATACCTTTCCCCCAATACCGTGTGCTTTAAGTTTGCACACTAATCTCCTGTGTGGGACCTTGTCAAAAGCCTTTTGAAAATCCAAATATACCACATCCACTAGTTCTCCCCTATCCACTCTACTAGTTACATCCTCAAAAATTTCTATGAGATTCGTCAAACATGATTTTTTTTTCACAAATCCATGCTGACTTTGTCCGATGATTTCACCGCTTTCCAAATTTGCTGTTATCACATCTTTGATAACTGACTCCAGCAGTTTCCCCACCACCGACGTTAGGCTAACCGGTCTATAATTCCCCGGTTTCTCTCTCCCTCCTTTTTTAAAAAGTGGGGTTACGTTAGCCACCCTCCAATCCTCAGGAACTAGTCCAGAATCTAACGTGTTTTGAAAAATTATCACTAATGCATCCACTATTTCTTGGGCTACTTCCTTCAGCACTCTGGGATGCAGACCATCTGGCCCTGGGGATTTATCTGCCTTTAATCCCTTCAATTTACCTAACACCACTTCCCTACTAACAAGTATTTCGCTCAGTTCCTCCATCGCACTGGACCCTCTGTCCCCTACTATTTCTGGAAGATTATTTATGTCCTCCTTAGTGAAGACAGAACCAAAGTAATTATTCAATTGGTCTGCCATGTCCTTGCTCCCCATAATCAATTCACCTGTTTCTGTCTGCAAGGGACCTACATTTGTCTTTTCCAGTCTTTTCCTTTTTACATATCTATAGAAGCTTTTACAGTCAGTTTTTATGTTCCCTGCCAGTTTTCTCTCATAATCTTTTTTCCCCTTCCTAATTAAGCCCTTTGTCCTCCTTTGCTGAACTCTGAATTTCTCCCAGTCCTCAGTTGAGCCACTTTTTCTGGCTAATTTGTATGCTTCTTCTTTGGAAATGATACTATCCCTAATTTCTCTTGTCAGCCACGGGTGCACTACATTTCTTGATTTATTCTTTTGCCAAACTGGGATGAACAATTGTTGTAGCTCATCCATGCAATCTTTAAATGCTTGCCATTGCATATCCACCGTCAATCCTTTAAGTGTCATTTGCCAGTCTATCTTAGCTAATTCACGTCTCATACCTTCAAAGTTACCCCTCTTTAAGTTCAGAACCTTTGTTTCTTATAGCCTTCTCCTGTCTTTGTAGGCATTTTTTATTTTAATTTTCAGAGTGTTAGGTAGCTGCTTAGAGGAACCTATGGCTGTTAATTGTTGGGACAAAGTTTGAGGAGTCAGGGTATTTATAAAGCTTTGAATTTTGCATTACCTGGCCTTTCCTAACGATGACTATGAACAAGCCATAGTCCTAACTAGCTAATTAAGGTTTGAGACCTTGGTAAAAGTTATCTGAGAGCTTAAATCTCTTGGTGTGCCAAAACCTTTGCATGGTGCTCTTTTCCTTTTTCTTTCACTCTACAATGGTACAAAACAAAAATAATACAGTAATCTTGCTTAAAATGTTGAAAGAATGTTTCATCTTTAACTTCAAGATTTTTGGAGATCAGTTCATCTTGTACTCAGTTAACACAGTTGTACATAGTCACAGAAATTTTGTCCATGGGTGTCCAACCTTTTGCATGCCACTGTAGCGCTCTTTGGAGCAGCGCTGTTCTCTTAGTCTATTACGAGAAGTACTCCTCTGTTCAGCCAAGATGGCATGCAGGGATGAGAAATATTGTGCAAAATTGACAGAATTTTTCGTGGGTCTCTTATTCTACCAGAGCCTCCAGTGTGTCCAGTGTGAATCCAATAACAGAGCCAGCCTTTCGAATCAGTTTATTGAGCCTGTTGCCATTACCTGTATTGATGCCATTGCCCCAAAACGCAACCGCATAGAAGATAGCACTAGTGACAAGAAACTGCTAGAACATGCGAAGGTAGAACATGTATAAGCTATAAGGTAAAACTAGGTAAAGCTGGGATGTTCTGTCAGAACGCCAGAGGCCTGTAGAGACCCGATAGATTTTTCTTTTACAATTATAAGAGGTACGGATAGAGTAGACAGTCAGAATCCGTTTCACAAGATAAAAAATGTCACTCACTGAATGACATACTATTAGATTATGAAGACACTCAGTCCTCTTTTATTATCATGTAGTCATTTAGTAAGGTTAGAGAGCGGAAGTATGGGCGACGTGAAGATTATTTTTTTACGCAGCAGAGCAGGTTCCTAGAGTTAACTACCAAGGATGGTAGCGGAAGGAGGCATCGTGGAGGGATTTAAGCAGCATTGAGACCATCACATGAAGATGAAAAGAATTGTGGGAAATGGTGATGCAGAGCAGCAGAACATTTAGTATAAATTGATGTCAAGGTCGGTTTAACATCATGGGACGAGTATTCCATCCAGTGCTCTACTACTCTGTACTCTAATCAATTTCCTAGGTTTAGCCTTATTTTGAAAGCTGAATTGTATGTCACGGAAGTACTCCACCAGTCCCTGTCGAATACTGAGTTCAGTTCGGTGCAGAAAACAAACGTGTCATTTTCTGTTTACCAGGAATGTAACTCCAAAGATTTTAATAGTTATATGATGCTGAAGATGACCATATTCAATGATGACATAGGCATAGGTGAAGTTTGCAATAGCCCACATTCATATTTGGAAATTCAGCTACATGTTGGCAGGTTTCCATACTGAATATTCCACTTAATCCTAGTACTTTACGAAATGCGACAACCATCTATGATCGTCATTTTATAATCATTGCGTAAGGAATCGACGATATTTTGGAATAATTTTGGGTTGAGTGGTCTTAGCTGTAATCAATATCAGCCGGCTAAAATATTCATTAGGTGACTCTAAGTGATTTTGGAGTCAGTGCTACCGAATCAAAATTATTTCTGCTCCTCTTCTCAAGTGAAACTATATCAATAATCCCGTCCCCATAGCCATACATCGTCCTTTCTAAGTAATACCAGAATGGACACTGACATGCACGTGAAAGTTGCATTCCTTGATATCATTCTGACAAAAATGCATTCAGATTAATCTCTGCCAATGTAGGTATCTGAGTTGAGTTACAAAGTATACGTGGACTAAGATGCTAACTGTCCTGTGCTATCACCAGTGGGATCATCAGTTGATCTGCCACCTGCCTTCAGGAGTTTCGGCCCGCTTATGATCAAGGCTCCCTCGAGGTTGTGGGCCAGTAGTGTTAAAGCACCACTGCCCACTGGTGAGTTTAAAAACCTGCCATCTGCCTCTATCAGAGTTGTTGGTCACTTTCATCCACCAGATAGTCTGCTCTTCAGGTGTCTATGCAACTACTGAAGGGTTTGCAAGAGATGTATACAATGTCTGACTATCTGCCCCTCTGGACATACTTGGTCCACACCCATGCTGATACTTTTTCTGCTGCTTCAGCTACAACCCTGCTGATTGACTTGATCTCTCTTCTAGTGAAGCCAAGGTCACGCAGCCACTTCTGGAGAGTGAACGCAATAACCCCACGGCAGCCTACATCGATTGGATAGCATGAGACCTTCCACCCTCTGTCTCTGCACTCTGATCTTAATTCTGCATATTTGATTAACTTGCGCTCATGGGCTTCATCGATGTTGTCTTCCCAGGGGAGTGTGAGTTCACCAATAACCACTTCTCTACTGGTGTCAGACCATACGATTATATCTGGACGCAATGTTGTGAAAGCTATTTGCTGCGGGAAACTGCCTTTCCCGTCCAGGTCAGCCATTGTTCACCAATCATTGGCTGAAGAAAGTGTGCTTGATCGTGAGCCTGTGCTGTGTACACCCTTGACTTGGAGCCCTCTTTCACAAATGATATGCGATGTTCTGTGCAGCATGGGCATGAGATAAGTTGTGCTGCAGTACTCTCCGCTCAACCGCTTCTGTTACAACTTTAACAACGTTGTTATGTCTCCAAGTGTACATGCCACTGGAAAGATTGACTCTGCATGCACTCAAGATATGTTGAAGTGTTCCCTTCTCGCCACAAGCAGCACACCTGTCTGTCTTATCTTCATACCATGTGCTGAGGTTGGCAGGTGTTTGGAGCAGATCGTACGCTGCTCTGCATAGAAAAGAAATGAGGAGCGGTTTCATCTGCCATAGAACATTCCAAGATAGATGTCGTTGTTCAACACTTTCCCACCGGGTCCAAGCCCCTTGTTTGGCCAGGCCAGCTGTTTTAGTTAACCTCTTCTCCTCTTCTACCTCTCGTATTTCTTGTGTTACAAGCTCACTGCTCTCCTTACCTGTAAAAGATGACCACCACTTGTGGGTTGTCCATCCAAGTCCCTGGCGGCCTAGCTGGATAGCCCCAAGCATCTCCTTGTGTTTCAATCTAGACTCTGCCTCATCAACTGCTACACGGGCTGACCACTTCCTGCCTGATCTCACATCCGGCTGGGTGTTCTTGATGACAGGGACTTTTGCGTCTCGAAGCATCAAGAATGATCTTACCTTGGCTACCTTGACCTCCTCAACAAGGGATTGCACTGGGATGGTAAGCTTTGTCTGGCTACTGTGGATTGCAACATTGGTGAGGCTGCTCGATACTCCAAGCCACTTCTTCACATACTGGTTGATCTTCCGTTCCATTGCCTCAACATGGGACATTGCCACTTCATAGACAGTTAGTGGCCACATTATCCGTGGCGTCAGCCGTACTGCAAGCTCCACAAGTTCAACTTACCAGGCAAGCCACATTTGTCAACAGACATCAGACCTCTGCTGATCTGTTCTCCTGTCTCTTGAACCCTTTTGGTGTCTCTCAGCTCCTCTGTGTACCATCGCCCGAGGCTCTTAACTGGTTGGTCCTGAATGGATGAAATCTCCTCTCCAAAAAGGGTGAAATGAAAGTCAACTAGCTTTCCACTCCTAAGAACAAGGCTCCTTGACTTCCTGGTCTTGAACTTCATTCTTCCCCAATCCATTAGCTCTTCTAGTCAAGATAGTACATTTTCCACTGCCTCCGTGCTGGGACCCAAAAGGATAAGATCGTCCATGAACGCTCGTATTGGTGGTAACTCCTCTCTGCCATCAAGTACGACATCTGGTCCCACTGATTCTGCAGCCCTCACGATGACCTCCATGGCTAACACAAAAAGGATGAGTGAAATTGCACATCCCATTGCGATTCCGACATCCAAGCTCTGCCTCTTAGTTGTAAACTGCTGAGTGGAAAATCTCATCCGGAAATCGTTGTAGTACTGCATAATAAAGTTCCTCACCTTAGCAGGAATCCATAGGAATTCCATCGCAAACTCAATCAGGGGAACAGAACCATACGCATTTGGCAGATCAAGCCAAACTACAGCCAAATTTCTTCTCAACCTTTTTGACTCCTGGCTGGTATGTCATATCATACTAGAATGTTCAAGGCATCCTGGGAAGCCTGGTACTCCTGCCTTCTGCACAGATGTATTTACTAATCCATTCTCTATCACAAATGAAGATATTCTTTCCGCCAGAATGCCAAACATAATCTTCCCCTTTACATTCAGGAGTGAAATTGGTCGGAACCGATTCAATGTAGAAGAATTCTCTTCCTTCGGGATGTATACTCTTTCAGCCTCATTCCATGAAAAAGGAACAACACCTTGTCTCCACACCACCTTTAACAATCTCCACAAGTATTTCCTCAGCTGTTCACACTTCTTGAACACCTTATACGGCACTCTATTAGGTTCTGGCATTGAGCCTGACCTTGCCTTTCTGATGAATCGTTCGACTTCTGCCAGTTTGGGTTCTGACAGATCGAGCTTCACTCCTGGCTCGGTAGGCTTCACAAGCCCTGAAATGTCAAGCAAAGGAACCTCCCGCTGTTCGTCAGAGTAAGTGCTTGCCAGGTGATCCTCAAGTTCTTGTTGAGAGATGTTAAGCTGCCCGCTCTTACTTTGTTCAAAGAGTTTCTTTGTGAACTCGTGAGTGTTCTCAAAGAACGACTTTCTTGCCCTCTCTCTCTTCTTTCTCTTTTTACGTTGTGACTCTGCACGACGGAGTGATGGTAACTTTATTCGAAAATTCTCTCGGAGATCAGCAAGCCCTGGCTTGTCACCCTCACTTGCTACCTACCACCTCCGCCTCAACGATGTAAGCTCTCTCCTCAACCTACTAATCTCCTTCTGGCGCCTGCTTGGTTGCTGTGTAGGCTTTGCTTTCCTCAACTCAACCAAACCAAACCTGTACTTTCCAACATCGTAAATCATATCGCCCATCACTTCCAATTTTCTCTTTGATGTTCCCCTGAGTGTGTTCTCCAACATCATACTGATATCCTCATCTAACACACGCCAAGCCTTCTCATCTGCCATTGCTGGCCACTTGACCTTCCTCTTCTTCTCTATCTCCACACCACCGCCATCATGCCATAAAAGGGGGCGCTGGGAGCGGACCCAAATGCTTGGCACAGACACTGAAATGTTAGGAAAAGGACTAGGTGTCTCAAGAAAGCAAGAGAAGTGGGGAAGAAACGACGCTGGGCAAGACGCAGGACCTTGACGAGACCAGGATACAGGACCTGGCTAAGGACTAGACTCGGAAAGCGGGACCTTGAAGAAGAACAAGGAACTTGGAACCTGGACAAGGACTCCGAGCCAGAGACTGGACAGGGACACGGAAACTGGATCTTGACTCGGGCTCGGACTCCGGATCTAGGCGAGGACAAGACGTGGCTACAGGATGTGGCATGGCAACAGGACAAGGTACTTGGACAGAACGAGAACGCAAAGCTTTGACTTGAACAGCACGAGGTTCTTGGACATGGTTTGGACAGGACGAGTTTCTTGGACGTAGCTTGAACAGGACGAGGTTCTTCGACGTGGATTGCACAGGACGAGATTCTGGGACGTTGCTTGCACAGGACGAGAGACTCCTGTAGAGGACGAGGGAACCCCAGCACATGACGAGGGAACGCCAGCACTGGGCTGGGCGAGGCACATGGACAGGACGAGAACACGAAGTCTTGACTTGGTCGAGGGAGGCAGGAACGCAGTGCCTTGGTCAAGGGTGAACGGGAACATGGAGCACAGAGCCGGGACCCCTCCTTGGGAACAGAACGTAAGGCCGGGAATCATACACAGAATGCTGAACACGACGAGACAGTTCCCAACACTAGGTAGCGGCAAACGGCCGAACTTACCTAGCGAAGGCGTGGACACAGAGACGGTTCCCGATACAAGGGAGCGGCAAACGGCCGGACTTCCTAGCGAAGGTGCGGACACAGAGACGGTTCTCAACATATGGTAGTGGCAGACGGCCGGACCTACCTAGCGAAGGCGTGGACACAAAGACAGTTATAAATAACGAAAGGCAGTTCCTTCTCCAGGCATAGCAAGGCTCCGGTCTTGTTCCAGAGGTAGGACTTGACAGCGATACGGATGAGGACGCAGGCGAGGTTGAAGGCAAGTCTTTAGGCAGAGGTTGCAGGCAGGGCTCCAGCAGGAAGGTGAAGGGAAGGTAAAGGAACAGTCCAGCAACTGAAGCTGAACCCAGAAGCTATTTATGTAGCCAGCCAAAATGAGAATCATGTGTCTCAATTAAGGCACCAACAGAACAAAGAAAAAACGGAAAACCCGGAATAAAGAACGATGGACCGGACTGTGAAATGGAATCCGGACTTCACGGACGGGACCATGACATCACCCCACACCCCATCTATGGGAGCCTACTGGCGACCCAAGGGGCCTCCCCAGACTATGGACGACACGGGGGGGTTGGGGGCATTCAACAGGAGAGAACCCAGGATGGCGAGAGTCCCACGACAGTGCCTGTGTCTCTGGGTCTATGCTTGGCTGGACTGTTCTGTCACAAAAAGGGGGCGCTGAGAGCGGACCCAAATACTTGACACAGACACTGAAGTACTAGGAACAGGACTAGGTGTGTCAAGAACGCAAAGAAAGTGGGGAAGGAACGACGCTGGACAAGACATAGGCCATGGACGAGACTAGGATACAAGGCCTAGGCTAGGACTAGACTAGGAAAGCGGGACCTGGACGAGGAACAAGGAACTTGGAACCTGGACAAGGACTCCGAGCCGGAGACTGGACAGGGACCCGGAACCAGGGTATTTACGCGGGCTCGGACTCCGGATCTCAGCGATGACAAGACGTGGCTACGGGATCTGGCGTGCCAACAGGACAAGGCTCATGGACAGGACGGGAACGCAAAGCCTTGACATGGACAGCAGGAGGTTCTTGGACGTGGCTTGGACAGGACGAGAGACTCCTGGACAGGACGCGGGAACCCCAGCACCGGGTTGGGCGAAGTACTCCTGGATTGGGCGAGGTACTCCTGGGCTGGGCGAGGCACGTGGACAGGAGGAGAACACAAAGCCTTGACTCCGTCGAGGGAGACAGGAAGGCAAAGCCTCGGGTGAGGGTGACAGGAACGCAGAGCCTTGGTCCAGGGAGAACAGGAACATGGAACACAGAGCCGGGACCCCTCCTTGGGAACAGGACGTAAGGCCGGGTGTCATACACAGAATGCTGAACACGACGAGACAGTTCCCTACACTAGGTAGCGGCAAACGGCCAGAACTACCTAGCGAATGAGTGAACACTGAGACGGTTCCAAACAACGAATGACATTTCCTTGTTTAGGCACAGCAAGGCTCCAGTCTTCCTCCGGCAGTAGAACTTGAGAGCGATACAAGTGAGGACGCAGGCGATGTTTCAGGCAAGTCTTCAGTCAAAGGTTGCAGGCAGAGATTGCCGGCAGGGCTCCGAGCAGGGCTCCAGGAGGGAGGTGAAAGGAATGGAAGGGAGCAGTCCAGCATTTGTTCAGATCATGACAGTATCATCGCAACGAAACATGGAATAAACGTGTATGGCTTTCATCTCTAGATACAAAACCAAGGAATCAATAGACCATAAGACCATAAGACCATAAGACAAAGGAGCATTCGGTCCATCGAGTCTGCTCCGCCATTTTATCATGAGCTGATCCATTTTATCCTATTTAGTCCCACTGCTCCGCCTTCTCACCATAACCTTTGATGCCCTGGCTACTCAGATACCTATCAATCTCTGCCTTAAAGACACCCAATGACTTGGCCTCCACTGCTGCCCGTGGCAACAAATTCCGCAGATTCACCACCCTCTGACTAAAAAAATTTTTTCTCACTTCTGTTCTGAAAGGGCGCCCTTCAATCCTGAAGTCATGCCCTCTCATACTAGACTCCCCCATCATGGGAAACAACTTTGTCACATCCACTCTGTCCATGCCTTTTAACATTCGAAATATTTCTATGAGGTCTCCCCGCATTCTTCTAAACTCCAAGGAATACAGTCCAAGAGCGGACAAACGTTCCTCATATGTTAACCCTCTCATTCCCGGAATCATTCTAGTGAATCTTCTCTGTACCCTCTCCAACGTCAGCACATCCTTTCTTAAATAAGGAGACCAAAACTGCCCACAGTACTCCAAGTGAGGTCTCACCAGCGCCTTATAGAGCCTCAACATTACATCCCTGCTCCTATACTCTATTCCTCTAGAAATGAATGCCAACATTGCATTCGCCTTCTTCACTACCGACTCAACCTGGAGGTTAACTTTAAGGAAATCTTGTACGAGGACTCCCAAATCCCGTTGCATCTCAGAACTTTGAATTCTTTCCCCATTTAAATAATAGTCTGCCCGTTTATTTTTTCTGCCAAAGTGCATAACCATTCACTTTCCAACATTGTACTTCATTTGCCACTTCTCTGCCCATTCTTCCAATCTATCCAAGTCTCTCTGCAGACTCTCCGTTTCTTCAGCACTACCGGCCCCTCCACCTATCTTCGTATCGTCAGCAAACTTAGCCACAAAGCCCTCTATTCCATAATCCAAATCGTTGATGTACAATGTAAAAAGAAGCGGCCCCAACACTGATCCCCGTGGAAAACCACTGGTAACCGGCAGCCAACCAGAATAGGATCCCTTTATTCCCACTCTCTGTTTCCTGCCAATCAGCCAACGCTCTATCCACGTATGTAACTTTCCTGTAATTCCATGGGGTCTTATCTTGTTAAGCAGCCTCATGTGTGGCACCTTGTCAAAGGCCTTCTGAAAATCCAAATATACAACATCCACTCCATCTCCCTTGTCTAGCCTACTGGTAATTTCCTCAAAAAATTGTAATAGGCTTGTCAGGCAGGATTTTCCTTTAAGGAATCCATGCTGAGTTCTGCCTATCTTGTCATATGCCTCCAGGTACTCTGTAACCTCATCCTTGACAATCGACTCCAACAACTTCCCAACCACCGATGTCAAGCTAACAGGTCTATAATTTCCTTTTTGCGTCCTTGCCCCCTTCTTAAATAGCGGAGTGACATTTGCAATCTTCCAGTCCTCCGGAACCATGCCAGAATCTATCGACTTTTGAAAGATCATCGCTAATGCCTCCACAATCTCCACAGCTACTTCCTTCAGAACACGAGGGTGCATTCCATCTGGTCCAGGAGATTTATCGACCTTTAGCCTTCCTGAGTACTTTCTCTGTCGTAATTGTGACTGCGCACACTTCTCTTCCCTGCCACCCTTGAGTGTCCGGTATCCTGCTATCTTCCTCAGTGAAGACTGATGCAAAATACTTGTTCAGTTCCTCTGCCATCTCCTCATCTCCCATTACAATTTCTCCAGTATAATTTTCTATCGGTCCTATATCTACTCTCACCTGTCTTTTACTCTTTACATACTTGAAAAAGCTTTTAGTATCCTCTTCGATATTATTTGCTAGTTTCCTTTCATAGTTAATCTTTTCTCTCTTAATGACCTTCTTGGTTTCCTTTTGTAAGGTTTTAAAGACTTCCAATCCTCTGTCTTCCCACTAATTTTTGCTTCCTTGTATGCCCTCTCCTTAGCTTTAACTTGGCTTTGACTTCTCTTGTCAATCACGGTTGCATCCTTTTTTCCACTGGAAAATTTCTTCTTTTTTGGAATATACCTGTCTTGCACATTCCTCATTTCTCGCATAAACTCCAGCCACTGCTGCTCTGCCGTCTTTCCCGCCAGTGTCTCTTTCCAGTCAAGTTTGGCCAGTTCCTCTCTCATGCCACTGTAGTTTCCTTTACTCCATTGAAACACCGACACATCAGATTTCGGCTTCTCTTTTTCTAATTTCACAGTGAACTCAATCATGTTATGATCACTGCCTCCTAAGGGTTCCTTCACCTCAATCTCTCCAATCACCTCCGGTTCATTACATAATACCCAATCCAGTACAGCCGATCCCCTAGTGGGCTCAACAACAAGCTGTTCTAAAAATCCATCTCGCAGACATTCTACAAATTCTCTCTCTTGAGATCCAGTGCCGACCTGATTTTTCCAATCTGCTCGCATGTTAAAATCCCCCACAATTATTATAAGACTGCCCTTCTGACAAGCCTTTTCTATTTCCAGTTGTAATTTGTAGTCCATATTGCAGCTGTTTGGAGGCCTATAAATAACTGCCATCAGGGTCCTTTTACCCCTGCTATTCCTTTGCTCAACCCATAAACATTCTGCACCTTCTGATCCTATATCACCTCTTTCTAATGATTTAATATCATTTCTTACCATTAGAGACAACAGATAATAGGTGCAGGAGTAGGCCATTAGGCCCTTCGAGCCAGCACCGCCATTCACTGTGATCATTGCTGATCATCCACATTCAGTATCCAGTTCCTGCCTTATCCCCATAACCTTTGATTCCGCTATCTTTAAGAGCTCTATCTATCTCTTTCTTGAAAGCATCCAGAGATTTGGCCTCCACTGCCTTCTGGGACAGAGCATTCCACATATCCACCACTCTCTGGGTGAAGAAGTTTTTCCTCAACTCTGTTCTAAGTGGCCTACCCCTTATTCATAAACTGTGCCCTCTGGTTCTGGACTCACTCATCAGCGGGAACATGCTTCCTACCTCTAGCGTGTAAATCCCTTAATAATCTTATATGTTTTACTCAGATCCCCTTTCATCCTTCTAAATTCCAGTGTATACAAGCCCAGTCGCTCCAATCTTCGAACATATGACAGTCCCGTCATCCCGGGAATTAACCTTGTGAACCTACGCTGCACTCCCTCAATATCATGAATGTCCTTCCTCAAATTTGGAGACCAAAACTGCACACAATACTCCAGGTGTGGTCTCACCAGGGCCCTGTACAGCTGCAGAAGGACCTCTTTACTCGTATACTCATTTCCCCTTGTTATGAAGGCCAGGATGCCATTAGCTTTCTTCACTGCCTGCTGTATCTGCATGCTTGCTTTCAGTGACTGATGTACAAGAATCCCCGCACAAATAATGATAGCGAATAATGTCATTATTTCTGTGTTGTCTGGACTGTACTTTTGTACATAATTACATTTGGTAAAGGTAAAACGTTGTTCTATTGATCCGCTAACCTTGTTCTGCTAACGTTCTGTTCAAAACTTCAATTTCTGAAAGATAAGTAGTGTTAAAGTGTCAGACAAATTTTTAGCCCCTTAAGAATTTTTTTTAATGATTTGGCAGAATTTAATTAAGTCATTCTGTTGAATGAATTTTTAGATGTTCCAACATTAAGTCTCTTACGTTGATATTATATCACTGGCTTTATTCCCTCACAAAAGATGTCATTTTCCTATTGATTTGTCGTTTGAAATCCCCACATGCTCACATATATTAATTAACTGTAAATAAAACTGAATAGATTTGCATCAGCGCTGCTGATGAAAATAATGCGCCACAGCTGTTTGAAGTGACAAGCTCTGCTTGCCTAACTATAGGATGTTAAATTGAGGCTACCGTTGGTCAGAAACCGTCAGAAACACTTGAAATGGCCAAGCAGAGCAGATTACTCAGCTATATGTTTGCATTGCAATTAATATGTTCAGATGATAAAATTATTATGGAACCAATGGCAGTCTCCTGACATATTTGGTGAAATCACACGCTACGACAGGATACAGCTTATAGTATTGCGGATAAAAGAGATGAGAATGTTGAGGACAAACAAAAATTAGCAAAATGGAGTGAGTGAAGAAGTTCTGCGGACAAAAAAAAAGAAAGATCTCATAAAATAGGAGATTCGGCATTCATGGACAGAGAAAGAGCTTCTTGTTTGCTGACAATACCATAAGGCATTAGAAGCATAATTGAGCCATTTGACCCATTGAATCTGCTCCGCCAGAACAATACGCAATCAGAACTGCAGTAAAAGAACAGGTGCTTAATTTTAGGTGGAATATCACCAGTAATTGGATAATTAGATACTGTAAGTGAAAAAGATGCATAGATGTTATTAAAAGTAAATATCTGAATTATGTTTGTATTAAGAGATGACATCGGAGATAGTATCCAGCCATCTGTCTCTCCACATATCGGCTCTCGTGTATCCGTCCATCTATCAATCTATCCATCCGCTCCTATGTCTGTTTCTATTCGTATTTCAGACCATAATACCATAAGATATACGAACAAAATTAGGCCATTCAGCCCGTCGAGGCTGCTTCACCATTCCATCTTGGCTGATCCCTGATCCCACTCTACCCCATACACCTGCCCCCTCTCCATATCCTTGGATGCCCTGACCAATCTGGAAACTATCACTTTACCACTTTAAATATACCTGTGGACTTGGCCTCCACCAAAATCTGTACAGAGCGTTCCACAGATTCATTAGTCTCTGGATAAAAAGAAAATACCCCTTACATTTGTTCTATGAATTCGCCTCTAAATTTTGAGGCTGTGCCCTCTATTTCTGGATACCTCTACGATAGGAAGCTTCCTCTCCGCATCCACCTTATCTAGTCCTTTCAACATTCGGTAGATCTCAGTGAGATCACCCTGCGTTCTTCTGAATTCCAGTGAGTACAGGCCCAAAGCTGCTTAATGCTCCCTGTATGTTAGTTCATTCATTGCCGGAATCGTCCTCGAGAATATCCTCTGGACCCTCTCCAATGACAACACATTCCTTTCTGAAAAATGAGGCCCAGAGCTGTTGACAATACAGCAAGTGCGGCCTGACTAGTGTCTTATAAAGCCTTGGAGTTATCTGCTTGCTTTCATATTCTATTCGCCTTAAAATAAATGCTAACATTGCATTCGCCATCTTTACCACAGATTTAACCTGTAAATTAACCTTTAGGAACTCTTGCATGAGGACTCCGAAGTCCCTCTGTAACGCTGATGTTGGATTTTTCTCCCCATTTTAACAATAATCTGCATGATTACCAAAATGCATTATAATACATTTCCCAACATTGTATTCCATCTGGCACTTCTTTGCCCATTCTTCCAATTTGTCTAAGTCTTACTGCAACCACATTGATTCCTCAGCCTTATCTTGCCCTCCACCTATCTTTGTATCATCCACAAACTTTGCCACAAAGCCATTAGTTGCATTATTTAATCATTGACAAACTGTGAAAAGCAACAGTCCCAACGCTGAGGAATACCACTGGTTACCAGAATCCAACCAGAGAATGCCCCGTTTATTCCTGCACGCTGTCTTCTGCCTGTCATCCATTCCTCTATCCTTGCTTGTATCTTTCCTGCAACGGCATTGGATTTTATCTTGTTAAGATGTCTCATGTGTGGCGCCTTATCAAATGCCTTCTGAAACTCAAAGTAAATGACTTTGCATCTACCTTCTGTCTGACAGTCTATGTGTCCTTGTGTCGGTCTGTCTCTATGTATATCTCTCTGTCATTCATTCATTTTTTCTCTATATTCACTGATTTATTTTCCGTGTTTTAACTGCTGACGCCACACGTTGAATATCCTATGGTCAGGTGGAAAAACCTATCGAGAAATGTTAAGAAAATGTAGACTTTCTTCTATTTTTATATAATCTGATCATGGGAGGAAGAAACGTTAACAATTCTGCTTCCTCTTCTTCACTTCAATTAAACATATACTGCTTCCTCCTCTACATTTCAATTAAATATGCATGAGGTCATCTGCTTTTTTTATTGTTCTGCTTGTCCTTCTACTCGCTCTCCTGATACTTTGCAACATGTTAACAGGCTGTAAGTTCCAGTCCAATGAAAATATGTGGGTGCCATATTTACCATCGATTTCTGGAGGAAAGCTATTTGTTTGAAATTTGCCTGCAATGATACTATAGTACTTGTACGATATAGGTCTCAAACCTGAATGGAACTACAGAGTGATTTCAATCCTAAACAGTCTGCTGAATGTGGGTTGGGATTCATGCAGCATTGCTTGGAGTTCGGTGTTAAGGATTAGCGTTGTGGTCTTTTGGATTTGTCTGTATCGTTCTTATTTATAGTTCTTTGTAGCGCGAAATAGCATTTCGGAGCAGGTATTGGACAGGATGAAATTACTTGCAATGGCTGTTCACAAGTACCCCTTCAAAAGGACAAGTATCGGACTTTGCATTCCCTGTCGACTTATATATCAGAAAAGTTCTGAACTTACCGTTCTCTTTTTCATGAAGTGTTTTTGCTGTAGAAAAGAAGCAATACTCCAGCATTGGTGATTTAATTAAAATAATGCTTTGTGTAAATATTTATTGAAAGTAGATATGCAGTATATTTTGAAAGCAGTCAATATATATCAAATTCATGTTTTTTTTTTTATTCATTTAACGCTTTAACTTAATTCTAATGAGCCCTAGGCAGAATAAATGCTAGAATACTGTCGATTAGAAATCCAAAGAAAACAATTTTATAAAAAGTCAAAGGTGGAAGTATTAATACCCAGTGTCGGGATCTGCTGACATTTGTTCGGGTACTCACAGAAACTTATTCGGTTATTTAATACACCCGTATACGACGGGTGGTTATTGCCCAAATTTTTCAACTCATTAGCTGTATGTGATATGTCCGCAGTGATATAATTCATCTGCGTAATAGTTAAACATGTACGCAAACACATTTTCTTAACCGGTAACTATAGCTAAATATAAGTAGATAGCATATATTGATTCACAGACTGACAGAAAGATAAATAGTTGTTAAATGCTGTAGAAAGATAGAATATCAGAAAGATACAAGAAAGAAAAAAAGGCGGACAAGCTGATATTATAGACAGGCAGACCAGCATAGAGAACAGTTTCAGATATGTCAAAGTGTTTTATTTCAATGTCGATAGGTGTATGTGTTCGTGACAGAAAATACTTCGCTAAGATTCAAAATATGTTGCTTACCTGAATCTTGAAGAAGTTTTCCAATTCCTAAAAAAAGCAAGTAATTGTAAAGTATAAGTTGCTGCCAAAATAAGTGCAATGTAAGCGAGCTTGTGAATAAACTGCGAAGTTCCCAACGGAAATAATCTCACATTGGTTTGGCATTGTTCGGAACGTAGACCTTTACCGAACAAATATCTCTTATATGCAAACGTATGAAAAATTCGTTTTAGTTCTGCATGGATCCATAATCTGGACGTATGTTTGTAGGTTAATAACAACATAGCATTATGTTAAGGAACATAATGATAGTGTTAAGCTACAGTTCGATGACATTCAGGAGACTGAGGAAGTGCTATTTAGGAGCTACTGGGAGGTAAGCATCCCTGGTATGCAGGAGGCAGGTAACTGGCTGACTGTGAGGAGAAGAAAGGGAAATATGAAGCCAGTGCAGTGTAACGATGAGGCCACTCCACTTCACAATGTATACGATTGGGATACTGTTGAGAGGGACGACCTAGCGGGGAGGGGGCGTTGGGTGGACGAAGAGAGCTGCAGAGGATTGGTCTTTGTACTGAGTGTGGCGCTGTGGCTCATAAAAGAAAGGTGAAGAGAACGGCAGTAGTGATAGGAGATTTTATTGTTAGAGACGTCTGGGTATTATGTGGACTCTAAATGTCTCGGATCGGTCCATGGCATTCCGGTGAATAGCTAGAGTTCTTGCTGCATATTGGCACCCATTTGATAGGTTAGAAAGGTGAGGAGGTTATGAAGAGAGATTTTAAACAGCCGGTAGAAAAGTGACAACAAGATATCTAGGATATTGCAGCCTGTGTCACTCGCCAGTGAAGGCAAGGATAGGATTTGGCAGATCAATGCGTGGCTCAAGAACTGGTAACTGATGCAGCGGAAGAGAATCATATTCCTAGATCTTTGGGATCTCTTCTGGGGAAGGTATGACTTGTACAAAAGGATAGGTTACATCTGAACCTGAAGGGAACCAATATCCTTCATCTATTCAAGAGGATTTAAACTAATTTGGCAATGGTATAAGAACCGGAATGATAAAGCTAAAGATAGGGTAGTTGGTTTCCAAGCAGAGGGAGTGTGCAGTGAGACTGCTGGCAAGGAGAGGATAGTAATAGAGATTATTTTCAGTCAACGGGATAAGTTGAAATGAAAAAGGGGACAAATCGAAAAGGATGATAATACAGACTAAAAGTGTTTTATTTGAATACATGCAGCATGCAGAATGAAGTAGGTTTACTTGCAGAACAGTTGCAGATTGGCATGTTTGATGTGGGCAGCACTGAATCGTGACTGAAAGAAGATTTTAGCTGGGAGGTTCACGTCCAAGGATAGACATTATATCGAAGGGGCAGGCAGTTATGGCAGAGTGGTTGAGGTGGGTATGTTTGTTAAAAAATACAAACTCCTTTGTAGAAATCAAATCATGAGAAGGAGGTAACCTAGGATCTGAAGATGTAGAATAGTCGTGGGTAGAGCTAAGAAACTGCAAGATAAAACGAGTCGGATGAGAGTTATACGAAGTCCTCCAAACGGTACTAACCAATTACAACGGGAGATAGAATATGCACGCCCAAGGGGAAATGTCACGGTGGTGATGGAGGAGTTTAAGTATGCAGGTAGATTGCAAAATCCAGTTGGTGCTCTGTCTCAAATGGAGAATTTACAGAATGCCCACGAGGTGGCTTTTTACAGCAACTCGTCGTTTAATCCACTACGGGATCAGTTATTCAGGATTGGGAGCTGTGCATGGACAAGTATTGATTTACGAGGTTGAGGTAAATGAACCCTATTCGGCAGTGGTCTTAACATGACTGAATTCACCTTCCAGTTTAAGAAAGAGAAGCTAAAGTCATGTGTATGTCATTGTCCGGTCCGTGAAGACCGTATTCCAGTTCACGGTCCGGTCCATCGACCCTAACTCCAGGTTTTTCTGTCTACCCTGTTTCTCTTTTTGTTGAGCTCTAATTGAGGCATCTGATGCTCGTTGGGGCTGGCTGCATAAATACCTTCAGACACCAGGGCGTGGCTACTGGATTGTTCTTGTCCTTATTCCTTGTATCCCTTCCCCTGCCTTCTGTTTCCTGGCCGGATCCTTGCCTTGTCTTGCCGGTAACTCTCGCCTCGCCTGAAGTTCTGACTTGCCTTGCATTGCCTGAAGCCTTGCCTTGTCTTGCCGGTAACTCTCGCCTCGCCTGAAGTCTGTCTTGCCTTGCATTGCCTGAAGCCTTGCCTTGTCTTGCTGTCTTGTCCTGGGGCACCCCATACCTAGCTCCCTTCCTGTCCCTTTCCTCCGCCGGGTAAGTCAGGCTGTCTTCCCATTACCCTGCAGTTGGTTCTGTCCCTTCCAGTCCCTAGCACAGTCGGGTAAGCCAGGCCATATTGCCGTTACCTACGGTTGGTTCTGTCCCTTCCTAACCCTTGCCTCCGCCGGGTAAGTCAGGCTGTCTTCCCATTACCCTGCAGCTGGTTCTGTCTCGTCCAGTCCCTAGCCTCCGTCGGGTAAGCCAGGCCGTATTGCCGTTACCTACGGTTGGTTCTGTCCCTTCCTAACCCTTGCCTCCGTCGGGTAAGCCAGGCTGTCTTGCCGTTACTTGCGGTTGGTTCTGTCCCTTCCTGTCCCTTTCCTCCGTCGGGTGGAGTACCGCGTCCTGCCCAGGAGTATCGCGCCCTGCCCAGGGGAACTGCGCCCTGCCCAGGAAGAGTCTCCAGCCTCCAGCCCCAAGCCTCGCCTCAAGTCTCCAGCCTCCTACCTAGCCTTGCCTCAGGTCTCTAGCCTCTAGACTCAAGCCTGAAAACTCCAGCCTCCTGCCTCCTGCCAAGCCTCGCCTCAGGTCTCCAGCCTCTAGCCTCAAGCCTGAAGACTCCATCCTCCTGTCTCTGCCAAGCCTCGACTCAAGTTTCCAGCCTCCTGCCTCCAGCCAAGCCTCGCCTCAAGTCTCCTGCCTCCAGCGAAGCCTCGCCTCAAGTCTCCTGCCTCCTACCAAGCCTCACCTCAAGTCTCCAGCCTCCTGTCAAGCCTCGTCTTAAGTCTTCTGCCTCCTGCCCAGCCTAGCCTCAAGTCTCTTGCCTCCAGCCAAGCCTCGCCTCAAGTCTCTAAGACTTCAGCTCGTCCCGTCTGCCAGCCAAGCCACGTCCTTGCCTAGTTCTGGGATCCGAGCCAGAGGCAAGACTCAGTTACTGGGTCCTTGTCCAGTCTCTGGTTCGGAGTCCAAGCCCGGGCTCCTAGCTCTCTTCTCCAGTCCTGTTCCGGGTTCCCGGTTTTCGTGTCCATGTCCTTGCCCTCAACCTGTATCCTAGTCCTGTCCCTAGTACTTCAGTGTCTGTGTCTTGCACTTGGGTCCGAACCCAGCCACCTCCTTATGACAGTGTATCATTATTACAGTGGGGCAAAGGGAAATAGAGAGGCAAAAGAGAGAAGCTGGCCAAAATTGATTGGAAGGAACTAGATGACGGTGAAGCAGAGAAAGTTGGAATTTGGACGGGACTGGATAGATGAAAACCAATGAAATGTATTCCGAATGAAGGATAGTGCAACCATGGCTGACAAGAGAAGTCAAAGCCAACATAAAAGCTAACGAAAGGGCATACAAGCTAAAGAGAGAGCAAAATCTAATGTGCTAGGGGAGCTAGGAGATTTATAAAAACATCAGAATGCAACCAAAAAGTCATAAAGAAGGAAAGGATGCAATATGAAGGTAAATTAGCAAATAATATTAAACAAAATTCCAAAGGTTTCTCCAAATATATAAACTATAAAAGAGAGGCAAAAATAGATATCGAATGGATGGAAAATAATGGTGGAAATGTAGTAATTGGCGACATGTACATGGCAGACGAACTAATTAAGTATTTTGCCACATATTCACTGTGGAAGACACTTTAAGGCCATTACACCATAAGATATGGGAGCAGAAGTTGGCCATTCAGCCCATAGACTCTGCTCCGCTATTCAATCATTGGCTGACCTCCCAGACATCCCCACTCCCCTGCCTTCACCCCATACCCTTTGATGCCTTGGCTAATCAAGAACATATCTATCTCTGCCTTAAATGCATCCAATAACTTGGCCTCCACAGTCGCTGGTGGCAACAAATTCCACAGATTTACCACCCTCTGATTAAAGTAATTTCACCGCATCTCTGTTTTAAATGGACGTCCTTCAATCCTGAAGTCGTGCCCTCTTGTCCTAGACTCCCCTACCATGAGAAATACCTTTTCCATTTCTAATCTGTTCAGGCCTTTTAACATTTGGGATGTTTCTGTGATATCCCCCCCTTACTTTCCTGAATTCCAAGGAATACAGTTCAAGAGTCCACTAGTTGTATGCCGAACATTCAAGATTTTCCGGGGCTGAAGTACGTGATTTTCTCATTAGTGGATAGAAAGTGCTTGAAAACTGAAAGCTCTGAAGGTAAGTAAGTCAGCTGGACCTAATAGACTACACCCCAGCTTCCTGAAAGAGGTGGCTGCAGATATTATGAAGACATTAGTAATGATCAGTCAAGAATCAATGGATTCTGGCATGGCTTCAGAGGATTAAAAAATTGCCAATGTCACTCCATTCTTCTAGAAGGGAGAGAAGCAGAATAAAAGTAAGTTCCGAGCAATTAGTCTGACCTCAATAGTTGGGAAGATGTTGCAATCCGTTATTAAAGATGAGTTTTCTGAATACTCGGATGCACATTATAAAATAGGCCGTAGTCAGCATGTTTCTTGAAACGAAGATTTTGCCTGACAAACTTGTTGGAATTCTTTGAAGAAATAACAAGCAGAATAGACAAATGAGAATCGGTCGGTGTTGTGTACTTGGATATACAGAGAGCATATAACAATGTGCCACACGTGAGGCTACTTAACAAGTTAAGATCCCATGATATTACAGGAAACGTACTAGCATGAACAGAACAGTGATATTGGAAGAAGGCAAAGAATGGGATTGAAGGGAGCCTTTTCTGCTGGGACGCTAATAATTACTTGTGTTCCACTGAGGCCTGTGTTTGACCACTTCTTTTTTGTTATATGTCAATGATCTGAAGGACAAAATTGATGTTTTTTTGGGCAAGTTTTCAGACGATGTGAAGATAGGTGCAGGAGCACGTTATGTTGAGTAATCCGAGATGCTACAGAAGGACATAGGCAGATCAGGAGAATGAGCAAATAAGAGGCTGATGTAACACAATGTCGGGTCATGTACTTTGGAAGATATAAGAACGTAGACGATATGAAAAGAACATTCAAACAACTGAGGCGTAGGTGGACTTGGGAGCCCTCGTGCGATATTGTTAAGTTGGTAGTCAGGAATGTAAGTGCAATATTGGAATCCATGTCTAAAAGACTGGAATATAAGAACAGAGATGTAATATTGAAGATTTATGAGGCACTGGTACGGCCTCACGTGGAGTATTATAAACAGCTTTGGGCACTTATCTAGGAAAGATGTGCTAACATTATAGAGGGTTTAAAGGACGTTCACGAACCTGATTCAGGTTTGAAAGGTTTATTGTATTTGGAACGTTTGAAATCTTTCAGCCTGTATTTACTGCAAATCAGAAAAGTGAGGGAGGGGGATCTCAGTAAACGCAATCGAATTTTGAAAGGCCTCGATAGAGTGGATATGGAGAGGATGTTTCCTCTGGAGTTACAGTCCAGAAGCCTGAGAGTAATAAATCTGTGGAATTCGTTGCCACAGGTGGCTGTCGAGGCCAAGCTGTTGTATATATTTAAGGCAGAGGTTGATAGATTTTTGATTTCTCAGGGCTTGAAGGGTTAAGGAGAGGAGGCAGCAGTTTAGGGCTGCGACAGTAATCGATCAGTCAGGATGAAATGGCGACGCAGACTCTTTGAGCCAAGTGTCCTAATTCTGCTCCTATATGGCAAAACATCACCACGTAATTCTCAGTGGATCATCTTACACAATGTTTTGGACATCAGTTGTCAAGAAAATAATGTGCGAGGTCTACCGAATCTAAGATGTTTCCGTTGCTATTAACGGCATCTGCGATTTTACTTTGAGTAAAACTTTAGGGAAATCAATGAAGAAATTTAAGGAAGAACCGGGTGAGTGTTTCTCTTTATGTCTGGCACATGCTTTTACGACGGGATAAAAAGGTCACTTTTAGCTTTCAAGAAGGTGACCAGGTACAGTGTGCCTTTAAACTATTGTTTACCGGAACTCGAAATGGTTGTCAAAAATCCGCTCAACCTTGTATACTGTTTCTCTCCAAGTGGCGAATATGTAGATGAAAGCAACATTATCATGAAAATATAATTGAAAAATCTGATTAGAACAGCCATTGCCATGCTAAAATGTATTGGTGGAATAAGCATATGTAGATTAATTCTTCAGATATCTATAATGTCACCGCAGTTTCCCTTATATTAGATTAATTCCCAATGGTATCAAAAATCTACCAGGTTCTGTAAGGGTTTTCGCTCATCTTTACCAAGTGGTACTGGTGTTCAAATTTTCCTGATGAATTGGACCTCTCTGAGTATATGAATGCCGTATTTAATAAATGGAGATATGGAGCAATAGTTTTCAGTTGTATTAGCAAGAGTTCATCACAGGATCCTGAGATTGAAAATGCTTCCCCCTCCTTCACGATAAAGCAGAAAATGCTCCAACGAGTAAATTTATCTTATTTACCTGCTCGTCGAAATTTATCATCAGCGCCTATAAAATAAATGTTCGTAAAGAATAGTGTTCATCAATCTGAACAGAACTCTCACAGCAATTGGACCTCAACTTTAATACTTGTGGTACCCCAGAAATTCTCCCACATTATAACCATCTACTAACGTATTGCATGTTTTATTAGTACCGGGAGACTGCAGTTTTGCTTTCGGTTACACTGGTCATGTACGTTTCATTCTGCTACAATCGTGCAACACGTGTATTCTATTAAATAAACATGCAATATATTTCGGGTTTACTTTATTTCAAAATGAGCAAAACATTACTGGGATTTAAATTTATGGAAAATCTGTCCGACGAAACATATTGGTATTCATCTCAAGTTACTGTTAGAAATGGCCGAAACCTAGTAGACGCGTTTGTGATAATTTACCAAAATTCTGCAGATTATGTGCAGAAACCAACGGATGAGAAGACAGCGAATGTCGTGTCACTATTTGCCGAAAGCAAAACGCAGGCAAAGGCGTGTAACTATAAAGGCCGGTGAGTTTAACGTAAGTAGTCGGGGTAATGAAATGATTAAGCCTATTACCAAGGGGTAAACAGCGAGTCATCTAGATGGAGGTGGTTCTCTTAACCAGATACAGCATGGATTAATGAGGGAAAGGAAGTTTTGACAACCTTTATGTAGTTCTTCTGGACACAACATGTGTGAAGTTGAAGGGGTGGATGTTGCACAGCGGCCACATAATATACGTACTGTATCTATAAGAAATGCATAGACGATTTGTTAACTCATTGAAAGTAGAGAGCTGGGATTAATGTGCGTTTCTCTGCTTGGTATCAGTGGAATTGACATATTTACGAAAGTGGTAGATAAGACAGAAGCAGATACGTTGTTGCCACTGATAAGAGAAACTAAAACCAGGAGACATAGTATCCCGATTCTGGTGAATAAATTTAGGACGGCTTTGAGTTTGATGTTTTTTCCCAGAGAGCACTGAAGCTGAGGAATATCCTGTTTATCCTCTACTACTCTAAGCAGTAGCTCTACAACCTCTACCAATCTGCTGCTCTGAATATGTAAGGTACACCTAAACAAAACGATGATTTGTGTGGCCTCGGGGCCAGAAGTCCAAAATGTAATTACGATACATATCTTCCTGTAATTGTGTGATTAACTTGAGAGCAATGCTTGCTACAGGTCGTAGATCTTCTCTAGTTGCGTGATTTATTTATGAAACGTAAAGTACCAGTAAAGTTAAGCTATCAACAGATCCAGTAGATGTCAAAGATCATCATTTCGTAAGGTTGTACATAGAATATCAGTTGACTGAGTCATATTAATCTGCGAATGATTCACAAGGCGTCGGGAAATAAGCCTGAAAATCGTATGAAGTACTACCGCGGTTTAATGTTGTCTCTTTATTTGTCATTACTGTATAGCGAAGGTCGAGGATTTTAGTTCCATACAAGCAAACTTAGAATTTGCTGTAATATGACCGACTAATAAATCAGCATAACATTTATACATGTTCAGTGTAACCAGTCTCGAAATGTTCGTTTAAATGGTTTCGAAAATCTTGTAAAAAACATAATCCGATTTGTTAATTATCAGTATGTACCTCTGCACATTTTTCATAGCTGAAATCCTTTTATTTCCAGGCTTAATATACATATAGAAAGATATAGAAAACCTACAGCACAATACAGGTCCTTCGGCCGACAATACTGTGCCGAACATGTACTTACTTTTAAAATTATCCAGGGTTACTCATACCCTCTATTTTCCTAAGCTCCATGTAGCTATCCACGAGTCTCTTAAAAGACCCTATCGTCACCCGCCTACCATTGTTGCCGGCAGCCCATTCCACTCTATGCGTAAAAAACTTACCCTGACTTCTCCTCTGTACCTACTTCCAAGCACTTTAAAACTGTACCCTCTGGTGTTAGCCATTTCAGCCCTAAGAAAAAGCATCTGACTATCCACAGGATCAATGCCTCTCATCATCTTATAGACCTCTATCAGGTCACTCTAAGGTGAAAAGGCCGAGTTCATTCAACTTATTTTCATTATGCATGCTTCCCAATCCAGGCAACATCCTTGTAAGTCTCTTCAGCAACCTTTCTATGTCTTCCACATCATTTCTGAAGTGAGGGTACCAGAACTGAGCACAGTACTCCAAGTGGGGTCTGACCAGGGTCGTGTATAGCTGTAATATCACCTCTCGGCTCCTAAACTCAATCCTACGATTGATGAAGGCCAATGCACTGTATGCTTTTTTTAACCACAGAGTCAGCCTGCGCAGCAGCTTTGAGTGTCCTATGGACTCAGACCCCAAGATCCCTCTGATCCTCCATACTGCCAAGAGACTTGCCGTTAATACTGTTTAATCTAGTTTAAAAATGACATATACGCCAAATGCCACTTAATTTTAGCATTTCTCTACCATTTGCCTTCCCTTTCTGCCTCGCCCAGATAATTTATTTATCTGCATTTTCTATCGCCTTTTTGGCAACTAATACCACTGCCAGTGTATCAGCCCTTGAAACCATAGTTACAGTTTTAACCTAGAAGTTGAGAACATGGACAACCAATGCACATGAAGAGTCAGCTGATATGGACGAAGTTGCATTTGTGTGAATAGGTACATTTAGATGTTGTATTAGACTATTTAATCAGAAAAAAAATGGTGGCTTATAAATAACCTGTCATCGATCTGTTTCAATGAAATATTTTAGAATATATAGCTTTGTTCAAAACGTAATCGTTTAATTACGGTTATAATGAATATTAAATTGTAAGATATAAAACATATAAAGAATTTCGAATACATGTATTCAGAAATATTCGGGCTTAGGGACGAACGTTTTTTACTGCTAGCAACTGGTGCACGGAGGGTTCTGTCGTTGATATTAACAAAATAACCTGAAGCGAGGATTTATTGTGCTGATGCAGTTTCTGTTGTTGGTCCAGCTACAACTCAAAGGCGGCGAATTCTTCCGCCTGTTAAACGATACAGGTGTCCTTATTACAGACTTTTTGACGTGTAGCAGAGGAAGAATTAGCTTATGATCTGGTTGAAAGTAATACGTGATGAACATTGCATTTTTATGTGTAGGGCTCTCAGTATACTTGGTGGACTGTTAACTGTCGACCGCTTATTACCAAAATGGCTTCTCGTAATGTTAACTGCTGACCAAAGGGTTCTCTGTAACTGGAATGTTTGGGTTATACAGGGAGATAATGGAAAATGTAATCAGTTGTTAGACAATAGAAGTCATGTTCTGTATCTTGTATATGTGTGCCGAGTTGAGGAGCGCGGTCTTTATCGGGAGGCGAGCAGAGAGGCCGGACTTTTGAGGAACGGACGGCGGTTCCCAGGCGGCGGACACCGGACCTCGGGGGTTCGGAGGGTGGCCGGATTCTCGGCAGGACGTTGTGGTTGGAATCGGAGGTGTTGGCTCCAACGTATTAAAATATTATGTGCACCAGACTGATAAGTTACCTATGTGGCGCCTTTTCTTGTAGTTGTTTCTACTAACCCAACACCAAAAATTTGCTATAAAGGATAATTTTTTACTCGCACTTTGTATACTGTTTTATATTTGTGTCGTGGCTGATCATTGGGCGACTCAAACCTTAACCGCACCAAAGCAATTGCACTGTTTGGCGGGGTTGACGGCTATTCACCCTAGGCAACGGGGGGTCAGTGGGGCAAAGACCCTTACATATGATTGAAAATATTCAGCTTATTTTTACAATGCATCCATCACGCTGATTTTATATAATTTGACTGCAAATTGAATTCATTATTTAAACAAATAAACAAAACTATTTATCATGCCCTCAAAGAAATACCGTGAAAGGTACAATAACCGTCTGATGCCCTATCTTTCCAATACGAACGATATTTACCTTTCGTTTGCTTCTTCAGTTTTTCTTCTAAATGGAAAGGTCAATGTCAAAACAACAAGAATTGAAATCAGACCTCATTTCGTTTAGATTTCTGTAATCATGCCAACACAATTAATCCAACTTCTGTAGAAAGACCACGCAATGGAATTATTTTTGTATAACTACTAACTGATTTCGTTATCAAATATGTCGCCACGAGTTTTTTTTAATGATCTTATCGTTGTCCTAATAACGTGAATCCTATTAATCCCTGTGTTCCCGCAGCTGGAAGTAAAACCCCAAGTATCTATCTTCCACACCTGCATGTTTAGCACTTAAATTGAGAATATGTTTCATTACTATACGATGAGTGATTTTACATACAATAGCACCGCGGAACTCCATGTCCCTATGACTCCGGAGAATTTGTTGCTGAAACCATTCTCCCGTCCTCACCATCCGATTGTTAGAACTACCATTTGCAATAAGCCTCTCAGTTTGGTAAAAGCTGGTGTTTTAGAAACATTGATAAATAGAAAACCTACAGCACAATACAAACCCTTCGGCCCTCACAAGTTGTGCCGAACATGTCCCGACCTTAGAAATTACTAGGCTTACCCATAGCCCTCTATTTTTCTAAGCTACATGTACCTATCCAGAAGTCTCTTAGAAGACCCTATCGTATCCACCTCCACCACCGTTTCCGGCAGCCCATTGCACACATTCACCACTCTCTGAGTAAAAAACTTACCCCTGACATCTCCTCTGGACCCACTCCCCAGAACCTTAAACCTGTGTCCTCTTGTGGCAACCATTTCAGCCTGGGGAAAATAAAAAACCTCTGACTATCCACACGATCAA
Source organism: Mobula hypostoma (assembly GCF_963921235.1). Classification (NCBI taxonomy): domain Eukaryota; kingdom Metazoa; phylum Chordata; class Chondrichthyes; order Myliobatiformes; family Myliobatidae; genus Mobula; species Mobula hypostoma. Next base: position 48,181,203 of record NC_086109.1, on the reverse strand, counting down.
TGCCTCTCATCATCTTATACACCTCTATCAGGTCACCTCCGTCGCTCCAAAGAGAAAAGGCCGAGTTCGCTCAACCTGTTTTCATAAGGCATTGTCCACAATCCAGGCAACATCCTTGTAAATCTTCTCTGCACCCTTTCTATGGCTTCCATATCCTTCCTGTAGTGAGGCAACCAGAACAGAGCACAGTACTCCAAGTGGAGTCTGACCAGGGTCCTATATAGCTGCAACATTACCTCTAGGCTTCTAAATTCAATTTCACGATTAAAGAAGGCCAATACACCGTATGCCTTCTTAACCACAGAGTCAACCTGCGCAGCTGCTTTGTGCGTCCTATGGACTCTGACCCGAAGATCCCTCTGATCCTCCACACTGCCAAGAGTCTTATCATTAATACTATATTCTGCCATCATATTTGACCTACCAAAATGAACTACTTCACACTTATCTGGGTTGAACTCCAACTGCCACTTCTCAGCCCAGTTTTGCATCCTATCAATGTCCTGCTGTAACCTCTGACAGCCCTTCACACTATCCACAACACTTCCAACCTTTGTGTCATCATCAAACTTACTAACCCATCCCTCCACTTCTTCATCCAGGTTATTTATAAAATTCACGAAGAGTACAGGTCCCAGAACAGATCCCTGAGGCGCACTGGTCACCGTCCTCCATGCAGAATATGACCCGTCTACAACCACCTGCCTTCTGTGGGCAAGCCAGTTCTGGTTCCACAAAGCAATGTCCCCTTCGATCCCATACCTCCTTACTTACTCAATAAGCCATGAATGGGGTATCTAATCAAATGCCTTGCTGAAATCCATATACACTACATCTAGTGCTCTTCCTTCATCGATGTGTTTAATCACAGCCTCAAAAAATTCAGTCAGGCTCGTGAGCTACGACCTGCCCTTGACAAAGCCATGCTGACTATTCCTAATCATATTATACCTCTCTAAATGTTCATAAATCCTGCCTGACGGTATCTTCTCCAAACAACTTCTACAAACAAGCTCATTTGTTCAATGTTTTCTTTTGCTTCGATCGGTTTCAAGTAAGCATATTAATAATTTATTTTTATCTAGAAAGTCCAGAAATCATTCACGCTACTTTATTGTTTTCGTATTTCACGCACATCAACACATAGCGAGAGGAGTAAAATGCCGATTACGGTAGAAACAGTGACAGACAGTTTGGCGTGTATCAATACTGTGTGGTCAACGAGTGCTCTGCAGACATTCGTGGACATGTTCAAGCTTGGTTCGCGGCGGCCGACGCCTACGTTTTCAGGATCAACTACCAGGTGAGATACAACTAAAGTCACAAGGTAAGGAATCATGTATCGTGGCGATAGAAGTTTGGATCTAAAACTTTAATACGTCCCATGATAGAAAACCAATAGTTGTAAAACTATGGACTGTTTCTAAGCATCGTGCAACGTTAGTAGAGAGGGCAGCGTAGTGCCATAGAGTTATAGGTTTTGATAACATAGACACAAGCCGTTCGGCACAGTCACTCCAAACTGGATTGCTTATATGTTGATTTAAGATTTAGGTCCCAATGGATCTTTATCTTATTTGCTCAAGCAGTTCAGCATCCTCGGACTAACCTGAATATGCAATTGAATTCATGAACTAATTTAAGGGCAGAAGTCAATGCAAGTGGTAGGGAGTCATACCAGAGGAAATGTGCGTGGAGGACGGTGTTCTATCTGGGAAACGGAACTCAATGAACACAGACTTATAGTTTGGAACTGGTTGACAATTTTAAGTGTTGGACTATGGGGAATTCATATAATTTTAGGGGAGAATCTCAAAGAAACTACAGGAAGAACTGATCGTTGAGATTAAATGACGATAATTCCTAAATCATAATATTAACTAAACTAGTTTAAGTCGTGAAAAGATTTCTCACCTGCCGCTTTCAGCTTCCCCTTCAGTTTTTCGATTTCTACAGAGAAACTACGCAAATTAGTTGTTTTCTTTTCAATAATGTTGATATCTTTACGAGGCACTTTATGCTGCAGAAAACTTTTACGTTTATTGAGCAACCATGTCACCATAGAACTATGGAAAATGCAATAGCAATTAAAATAGAATAGATTACAGCTTGCCTTGGAGGGTAAACATAAAGAAAGAAAATGAAGTAGCTAGCCTTTTACTTAGGGAAGCAACTCTTGACTGACGCCCCGACTGAATTTATTTTGTCGTTTACATCAAATTTCTTATCGTCACAATGAGAAATCTGCGCAGTGAAACAATGCTGACAGGCATTAATAAGACATTCTGTAATTAGTAAAGTAGCCCAATCGTGGTTACGTTCAGAATTATAACCTAACTAGTAGTATAGTAAATGATCCATGACAGGAATTCCACATTAAAACCTAACTACTAAAGTTAATGCTCAACCATAAATAAAATGGATGCTGGTATGACTTTAAAAAAAAAATTTTGTGGAAACGAAAATCCGTTACGTCCCCGGTGATGGAACTCGTGTAGTATTCATTTCTTACAAGGAATGACTAATTCGATCGGATTAATAAAATAATTTCTGAGATTGGTATCACCGTAATATGTATTAATCAATTACAATTTACATACTTTATTTGATTCCACTTGGTTTTCAGAAAATCTGTAGGAACTTCTATTCCTTGATTCAGAAAGTAGATGATTTGAAGTTGAAATAGATGCTCTTAATGCAAGGCAGTTATATTCCTGCATAAGTTACAGGGACAGTAAACTGAAAATGTTACTGCCGTGATTGGTGAAGATCTCTACAATTTTGAACAATTCATCGATTTGAAGAATGTGAAAACAAATGCTAGTCTGCTTTCTCCATTGCGCTAGGGGGAATTGAGGACTAGGACTGGAAGCGTATTGATTGGTTTTGAGGGGATGATTGTATTGAATGCCAGAATGGTCAATGAAGAACATTCTGATGTATGCATCTTCGGGCTGGCCAGATCTTCCAGGATTGAGTGAAGGCGGTGGATCAGCAGATGTCTTTAGTACTCGGCCAGATACTCTTTCTGGGACGGGTGATTCTCGTGAGTTCATTCGCCTGAAGGATACTTTGACGACGGCCTTCAACACTGAAATCACACGATCTATCAGGGATGTGAGAGTTCGCGAAGGTTCATTTGTGAGGGTCACCAGCGAAATCAAGGGAAGGAATCACGGAAGCTTTAGCAATTCAAACAAAGCTAAACATTTACTGCAGAAATTAACTAGAGAAACTAACAAGTTCTCGGGCAACCTTTACAGAATCTTAATGAACTGTAATCACTCACGATACCCAGAAGACCTACACCTGAGTTTCACCAGACAAGAAACCGCAACGACCGCGCAAAGAAGTATTGTCATGCCCCCTGAAATACCCCGCAGGGCACGTAGGAATTCAGGGCCAATCAGACAACATGTGTGTCCAGACGAAGCAATACTCCTCGAAGCCAGCAACTACAATACAAAACATTGAAAATACCGTGATATTTAAATTATCACAGATTCAATATAAGTGATGAATCCCCGTAATAATAAATGAGACATTTGCAGCACAACATTAAAACCCGGACCCAGTCTAAAGACAAGCAAATAGACATAAATGGTAAACAATCAAAGGACCCTGCAATCAAAGAAGTCAGGGTGACACTGAGAAAATAGAGACTACATACTAACTGGGGGAAAATCTCATTTCTTTAAAAGAGATGTGACATCCACCATGTTTGGTGGTCAGTCGGGCTTTAAAGACATTGAGGTCATCTGGAAACGAAGTGTTGTTGTCACCTGTGTCGCTAGGTTACGCTTTGTAAAAGGTGATTTTACACTTTTTACACTTTGTAAAACCTGCCACACACTGTCGAGCATCCTTCAATGATTGACGTTTATTCCGGAATTGCCATTTCGCTCGTCACAGGGCTTTTTGGAGATCGTACCTTGACCTCTTGCATTTAACTTGGTCCAGCGACCTGCCTGCTACTGATCTTATGGTTCATCCAGGACTTCTGTTTGTGGAAGACTGAATGATCTTTCAGGGGCACACTCCTTTGCGAATGTTTCTGTAAAGTCCTTGACAACCACGATGTATCCCTTCAGTTTATCTGAGGAGATCAGTTCAGTCCCCCGACGGGGAGTAATCCCATACCAGTCCTTCAGCCTCCCACGGCCATCTCGTTGTTGGACGTATTGCCAAAGCATCGCTCATTAGACTCTGCCTGTATGTATTGGTGGGGCCAGCCAAGGGATCAGATTTCCCGAAATGGGGTCCAGGCATGGAACGGAAGGCAACCCTATTCGTAGTGTAACTGTGGTGAAGAGAATTGTGATTCCTGCTGCTGCAAGGAACGTGTTGCTGATATTAGAGCAGAATTTATTTTTTCAAACAAGTCTGACTGGAGTCCCTGACAGTTATTTGAGGCGTCCGGGATAGCTATTTCCTTTCTTGCTAGTCCTGACACTCATTACCTCGAGCGCCTGCTTAACATTGGCCTTTGACGGTGTGTAAACTACGATTTCTATCATGGAAGGGAACTCTGTTTGTAAGTCGGACGGTAGGGACTTAATCATTAGATGTTCTAAGTCTGGTGAACTATATTGCGACGGCCGCTGCATCCGATCACCGCAAATTGTTTATTATGAAACTCATACACCCACCTTTTGCCTTCTCTAAATCAACAGTCAGATGCATCTTGTGTATCGAGAAAAACTCAGTTATTACCGTTGTATCAGTCGTGTCTGGAGTAAGCCATGTCTCCGTGAAGCATAAAACACAACATTTTGTCATTTCCCACAGAAACAGCAATCTTACTTACAGTCCTCAAACTTGGTCTCCAGCGTTCCAAGATAGAGGGAATTTCATACCCCAGTGTTTCAGCCTGATTTGGAGTCCATCGCTCCTCTGTCTCTTCTGGCTATAGAGATGTACCCTTATCGGCTTTAAGATGCCGTACCCCCATGCTTGAGAGTCCAGTCCTCCAGGAGATCCTAAAACCACTAGTTCATTAAGATGGCTCAAACGCACCTAGCTTTAAGGGGAATGGCAGAGTGTAAACTGCAGTGACAGTCAATTAGAAGTATATTTTGAAGTATTGTAAGCAGTCCTCAACACGTCGCCATAATTCACCTGCGCCATCCTGTAGGATGAAAGAAAACTCAAAAAAAACTCTAAACTCGTAGCAACACATAAAAGTTGCTGGTCGGGTAGCATCTCTAGGGAGAGGTACAGTCGACGTTTCAGGCTGAGACCCTTCGTCAGGACTAACTGAAAGAAGAGCTATTAAGAGATTTGGAAGTGGGAGGGGGAAGGGAGATCTAAAATGATAGGAGAAGACAGGAGGGGGAGGGATGGAGAAAATGAATATACAGTAAAATAACGGATGGGGTACGAGGGGGAGGTGGGGCATTAACGGAAGTTAGAGAAATCAATGTTCATGCCATCAGGTTGGAGGCTACCCAGACGGAATATAAGGTGTTGTTCCTCCAACCTGAGTGTGGCTTCATTTTGACAGTACAGGAAGCCTTGGATAGACATATCAGAATGGGAATGGGACGTGGAGTTAATATGTGTGGCCACTGGGAGATCCTGCTCCGTAGGTTGATAGATATCCCATGAAGCCTGTTTATACAGTTTTGCGATTTGAAAATAGAGAAGTATTTCGCTCCGTGTGTCCAGATGATTTTATTTGAACTGCTGAGCAAGTCATTATATTTTATTTTGTGCTTAAATATGGACCAAAATATTTATACTTGTTAACATTGCCAAAAATTACCTAGACTTTTCTCAGTTACCAGGCGGTCTGCAAGATAAATTTGTGGAAACATGAAGAAATAGACTTGAAGTATGGTACTATTCTAGATATTTGGATGTCGGGCTAACTGAAAACGTAATAACAGGACACGGAGATTGCTCTATAAAAATTGGCTAAGACATGAAATGATTCTGATTAGTTTGGAATTCAAGGTAAACAAACTTCTGACAAATATTTTGTTTCTCTTTTCATTATTTTATTTTCAAAGTGAGCCTCGTTTCAGGGTGAAGAAAATACAAAGTATGTGGTTTATCATATCACATTTTTCTACTCTGTAATTTGGCATGCTTAGATGAAAAGATCCACCTGAATCTTCCATGACGAATTGCAGAGTTAGTCGCTATCTTTTCTCCATAATTTACTCACCATATTTTTTATTCCCTGCATCGAGTTCTAAGAAAACAAAACGTACATTTCTGTTGGTCTCAAAGTGACTACACGATTACATTTGATGTAGTCATCAACACTACGATTCCTTGCATCCTAACATTACTTCACTCAATTGTAACTTTAAACGGGCAATGAATAGACGTCCTGAATAGAAAATAATATAATGGCAATTTCTGGGAAAATCCAAAACAGAAGAGGCAGTGCTGGGAATAATTGGCAAACATACCAACGTCCGCGAAAAGTAAAAGAGGCTTAATATTTAAACCATAAGACTATAAGATATAGGGGCAGAAGTAGCCCATTAGGCCCATCGAATCTGCTCCGCCATTCAGTCATGTACTGATCCACTTCATCCAGTCATCCCCCTCCCCTGTTTTAAGATCGTTATTCTTCTTCGCTACTACAAAGTGAAAACAAATTCCTTTGAAGTTGTATAATTTGAAAGAAACCTCAGAGAATACCGCAAATGGTTATGATAAGGTGAGGCTATGTTTTTCACAATGGGGCCGCTGGTAGCGGACCCAAATGCAAGACACAGACACTGAAGTACTAGAAACAGGACTTGACTAGACTAAGGACGTGACAGGATACAGACAAGGAGCAGGGACAAGAACGCAGACTTGGGCTTGCACCCCGATCCAGAGATTGGACAAGGACCCAGAACCTGGGTCTTGCCTCGGGCTCGGGCCCCAGAACCAGGCAAGGACATGACATGACTGCAGGACTGGAGGCTGGGTTCTTAAGGCTTGAGGCTAGGAGACAGGCTTAGGGTCTTGAGGCTTGAGGCTTGGAGACAGGCTTGGGATCTTGAGGCTTGGAATGCAGAGGCCGATAACTGGGAGGCTGGAGCTCGGAGACAGACTGGGAACTATGCATCAACATGCAGCCGGGACATATCCTTCGAAAAGCCGGAACTCATCTTCAAAAAGACACCAACATGAGACAGAACAGTACATTGACATAGAGCCGGGACTTATACTTAGACAAGCCGGGACTCAACTTCTCCACACTAAGGTGGAACAGGACCATCCGTCGGGTAACGGCAGAACGGCCGGACTTACCCAACAGAGGCAAACACAAGACAAGACAAGACAGGACCCCACGCAGGGCAACGGCAGAACGGCCTGACTTGCCCCACGGAGGCGAGAACAAGAAGAGACAGTCACTGAAGAACGACAGACAGTTCCATCTCTGCATTGGCGATTGAACTCAACAGTAGTGCAGGCGAGGTATCCAGGCAGAGAGTCAGGCGAGGGGGAAAGACAAGGAGGGGAACAGAAGAGTCCAGCAAGGAATCCCTGGTTTGCAGAGGTATTCTGTCTCAGCCCCCAAAACGAGAATCATGTGCCTACAACAGAAACTGGGGAAAACCAGAAACCCTGGAACAAGGAACCACGGACCGGACTATGAACTGAAACACGGACCCCACGGACCGGACCATGACAATGTATACCATTTTGCTCTTGTTACAGAGCAGCTATCTGAACCGCCGGGTGTGCTATTGCTCCGTTTCGTATGTTGTTAAATTCACCTCCCAACCTCGCCAAGTCAGCGGTAAAACGTAGTCAGATTTTCTCTCTGTATTACGAAAGACTGAACATATATGTCCTGCAGGACTGTAGTTTGTTATGTTTTAGAAACATTCAAGTGCTGCCTACCAATTTGTCCCCATAGCATGGCTCCCTTTCCTCGTTTTCCAATATCCTAATACAGCATTCGACTAGAGAGTTTCGTGGGCAACCTGGCTCCACGGAAATTGAGTCCTCAGCTTTACCCCTTTAAACAATAGGTCCTGCCCATTCCCTCTTCGATGTAACTCAAAATATTTTGTCCCTTTTGCAGATGTGGCTAAAGATTTTCGTCCAGATGTTAAATATGATAGTGTTCAGTAAATAAAGTATGACTTTCCTGATATTTCTAACATTCCCCTGGAAAATTACGCATTTATATTTTAACCTTTATTCTAATAATAGGCTGTGTACAAAGTTAATGCTTTTCTATGCCTACTGAGAGCGAGTTTACAGATGATGCGCTTCCCAGATCTGCTATGTGTTGACTGTTTCGATTATTACACGGCTACAACAGAAAGGCGATGAGCAGGTCAAGGGCTCTCAGAATAACTGAGCACCACATCTTTCCCCGCGTATGACACACTAAAGCTTATCGATATTAAGTTAATGACTCAGCGTTTGGGAACTAATCCTCTATGCCGCTGCGGTTCTGCTAATCGTCAAAGCACTTCTCAATAATGCCACAGCCTTTGCGTCTTGTGAGTCATGAGTCTGCTCCATGAACAGACTTTAAAAGTCTAGAAATTCAGCCTACGAAAGAGAGCGCACATTTTGATTTGAAACTCTCCTCATGTGCCTTTAATTGGCTGTTTTCACTATCTTCCTTCATTTCTGAAGTAATTGAATTTATACTTCATATTGTAGTGTAAGCTTCTTGTTTGACCTAAGCTATGAAGACTCAATAAAGTAGATTTTTTTCATTGCCGGTGTTGCTCAAGTTCAGCTTTGTTTCTGTTAAAGAAGCAATGTTGCAATCACATGTTCTGAACGAAGTGTTTCATTCATTCGTCCGGCAACTCAGACTAACTTCATCGAAATAGATACAACTTAAACTCGTACTTGCACCCTCATGTAATATTCCACGAAAACGCTTTGCAGAATAGACTAACTATGCTCTTGTTTTTCTCCCACCATTAACCGCATCATCCTGTAACATGTGCATTTATTATTTGCCGCATTCCCCCTGCAAATTAGACCTGCTGCAACACATACTTTGTACAGTCCCTCTCTTACACAGAAATTGTTCTAACATCCCGTCAGTCCAGGCTGTCACATTCGAGCATCTCATACGAACGTATTTAGCTGAGCTATCTCCCAATTGCTACTTTAACTAGAATGGCCGTACTTTTCGGATCGTTTATATTACGGTTCATATTACGTGACATATTCTTTCTTTATCGTTTAACTCCAATGCGGTTATGATACTCAGTCTCTAAAAGTACAACCTCTTCCTTTGGTATGTTTGCACAATTCGATGCTCTAAATTTTCACCGAATGAGGCAAAACACATCTTTCTGGATGAAACTCATGGCTGGAAAGGGCCGATCTATGGACTTCTATTTCTGATGAATCGAGTACAACTCTAGCTGTTACAGCTGTTCAACTCTCTGATTTCAATTCTCTAGTGTGCACCATTTTCCTATAATGTATTTTCTTAGATGCTACATGACCACGTCTAAAATTCTGTCCTCAATGTCACACCTAGGTGAGTTAGAAAGCGTGTTGTAAATGCAACACTTGCTTGTGCATTCTTCAGATACTTCTCTCTTGCGTGCAAAGCACATTTAATGCAAAGGCAGACTCAAAATATTCTGATCTTTATACGTTAAATTAGCACACCTCTTAACTAATGAAGATCGCTATGGACAACAGAAAAGAACCATCTCATCAACAGTAAAAAGCTCAAGAATAACAATGAAGTCAATACTGTTTGTTACTTACGCAATGCACTTATAGTGTCTTTCAAGTTTTTTATTTCTGGAATGAAAAAATCGGTATTGTTAATTCTTGCACTCTATAAATGTAGACTTAATATTTTTTCAGGAATTTCAAAAAGCAGAAGGTACAACATCCATAAATGAATGGGCGAAGAAATATGGCAAATGGGCGGAGCTTCGAGCTCATCTATTACAGCTTCATTTCAACCTTTAATGTCCCTCTTTTGTCCATTTCAATGTGGATAAGGTTATGTCGGAGACCCTGAACTAGAGCTATACTCAAACTTCGGTACTTCGCGCTTTTTGATATCTCAAATACGCGACCAAAGGTCGCTCTCTGGATTCCGATGTCATGGTCCGGTCCGTGAAATCCACATTCCGGTTCACGATCTGGTCCCAGGACTCAGGACTCCCGGTCTTCCAGCTGTCCTTTGTTTTGATTGAGTTAGTCATAGGCACCTGATTCCCATCTTGGGGCTTGGAATACAAGTAGCCTTGGGGATGAGTGTGAGCTGCTGGTTTGTCTTGTCAAGATCCCCTGGGAGCAACCTGCCAGTCGAAGACTGGTGTGGCCTCTTGCCATCTTTAGGCCGCCTTGGAGAATCATCGCTTCATGGAGGCTTGCCCTCGGTGGTCAGAGTTGTCTTTGCGGTATGCATTTGGCTGTTTCCTGGGCCAGCTGAGAGGCCGTCAGCCACTCCGATCTAGGTAGGTATCCGGCTGTTTCCATAGCCAGCTGAGGTTGCTGGCTGTAACTGCGACTCGGAGCAACCCCGAAGCAGAGCTGGAATTGTCTGTCGTCCTTTGGTGTTTGTCTCTTCTTGTCCTCGTCTCCCTGGGGTAATTCAGGCTGTTCTGCCGTTGCCCTGCGGGGGGACCTGTCTTGTCTTGTCTTTGCCTCTGCTGGGTAATTCCGGCCGTTCTGTTGTTACCCAACAGCAGACCTGTCCCACCTTGGTGTGGAAATAAAGTTGAGTCCTGGCTTGTCTAAGGATCAGTCCCGGCTCTCTGTCTCTGTACTGTTCAGTCTCGTGTTAGTGTCGTGTTAAAGATGAGTCTCGGCTTTTCAGTAGATAAGTCCAGCCCCAGTCTGTCTCCGAGCTCCAGCCTCCAAGTTATCAGCCTCAAGCCTCAAGAGCCAAGACCCCAGCCTCAAGCCTCAAGAGCCATGACTCTAGCCTCTAGCCTCAAGCCTCAAGAGCCAGGACCTCAGCCTCAAGCCTCAAGAGCCAAGACCCCAGCCTCGGGCCTCAGTTGCCAAGACCCCAGCCTCAAGCCTCAAGAGCCAAGACCTCAGCCTCAATCCTCAAGAGCCATGATCCCAGCCTCAAGCCTCAAGCGTCAAGAGCCAGGATCCCAGCCTCAAGCCTCAAGCGTCAAGAGCCAGGATCCCAGCCTCAGGCCTCAAGAGACAGGACCCCAGCCTCAAACCTCAAGAGCCAGGGCCCTAGCCTCAAGCCCCAAACCTCTAGACCCCAGCCATGTCCTGTCCTGTAGTCATGTCATGCCCTTGGATAGTTCTGGGGTTCGAGCCCGAAGCAAGACCCAGGTTCTGGGTCATTGTCCAGTCTCTGGCTCGGAGTCCAAGCCCAGGCTCCTAGTGCATAATTCCTTGTCCGGGTTCCCCGTCTTGTCCATGTCCTAGCCCAAGTCTGCGTTCTTGTCCCTGCTCCTTGTCTGTATCCTGTCACGTCCCTACTCTAGTCAAATCCTGTTCCTTGTACTTCAGTGTCTGTGTCTTGCTTTTGAGTCCGTTCCCAACGCCCCCATTGTGACATCCGAGGCTTCGTGGCACCATGGACCAGCCGATTCCCGTGCCGTATCGTCGCGGGGATCGAAATATCGAGAGAGCTGGTGTGGCTCTCGGAGGTCTTTCACTCTTTCTCTTTGTTGCCGATTCTCGTGTTGAAGAACTGGGGGAAAAAAGACGCGACAGATTGGATCATCGCAAATCAGCGAGTTGGTTTGTTATGCCTCCCCTCGCGCTGGGAAAGGTTGACATCTTTCTGTCCCTTTGTTGCTTCTTTCTGTCCCTTTGTTTGGGAAGAGAGTGAGAGTGAGAGTGAGATTTGGATTGTCGAATTGTCGGGGAGAATGACTATTTTTCGTTAAGTAGGGGAGGGGGAGGATCGTTGCTCTGTGGCTGCTTGTGCGTGGGAGTGGGAGTGGGGAGCTTTGAGGTTCTAAAATTTTTACTGTGACTCATTGTTTGGGACGCTCTTCTGATTTTGTGGATGTCTGTGAAGAGCAAGAATTTGAAGTTGTAAATCGTATATATTTCTCTAATTAAATTGAACAATTGATTGATAACTCTAAAAAATCGAGAAGGTAGCAAAGCAAGTAAATGGAGATTGAAGCAAAGAAATGAATTGTATGTCAAAACAATTAATCAGATTAAAATAGATTTCTTTACTTTGACATTGCTTTGTAGGGAACATATAGGGCAGTTGTTTCTGAAAATGGCAATGTTAGAATGAACTTTTGCTGTTCATCCATTTTACTTAATATACATCCTGGCATCCATGCACTGTCAAGCCCTATGTTCAAATGCATAATCTTGACCTTAATCGTAATAATACTTGTAACATTAAAAGGAACTGCAATGATAATAGTGCAAAAAAGAACTGAAGATTGCAATGAGTAAAATAGCAAAAGCAATAGTTGTTTTTTAGTTACAGCTATATAAGTTCTTAGTGAGACCCCACTTGGAGTACTGTGCTCAGTTCTAGTCACCTCACTACAGGAAGGATGTGGATACTATAGAGAGTGCAGAGGAGATTTACAACGATGTTGCCTGGATTTAAGACCATGCTTTCTGAGAATAGGTTGAGTGAACTCGGCCTTTTTCTGCTCGGAGCGACGGAGGATGAGAGGTGACCACCTAGAGGTGTATAAAATGATGAGAGGCATTGACCGTGTGGATAGCCAGAGGCTTTTTCACAGGGATGAAATAGCTAACACGAGGGGGCATAGTTTTAAGGTGCTTGGAAGTAGGTACAAGGATAAGTTTTCCACACAGAGAGTGTTGGGTGTGTGGAATGCACTGCCGGCGACGGTGGTAGAGGCGGATACAATAGGGTATTTTAACAGACTCTTAGATAGGTACATGGGGCTTAGAAAGATAGAAGGCTATGCGTTAGGGAATTTCCAGGCAGTTTCCAGAGTAGGTTACATGGTCGGCAGAACATTGTGGGCCGCAGGGCCTGTAATGCGCCGTAGATTTCTATCACTCAACCAATGGGAATCATTGCACATTTGCGTTGCCAGTTTCTCTAAGTTTCTACGTTTTATGTTAAAGATAAGAATAAACTGAAAGCAGCGATATGACGTAGTCAGGAAAAGTTTAATGCTGTAATATTTGCTGCGCTAATTTTTGTGCGAACTTTCGTGAAAACTTTGTGAAAATTTCCCTGATCATTGCACTTTGTTTCTCTTGATTTGAGAGAAAAAAATCCAGGAAACTTCTAAACTCTGTAATTCAACTGACGTGCACATAATATATATCAAATAATTACCTTTATCCTTTGCAATAAGTGACCTGGCTGTACATAATATACGAAACATTAGTACATTACTAAACAAAAGCAAAAAAAAAAGTTGCATCGTGACCAATGGGTATAGTATGAAAATTTTCCTTCCTAATTGCACGACCCAGATAATTTCATTAGCATTAATCATTTAAGCAATTATTAACGAAAAAATAGCGAGGCATCTGGAAAGAAATAGAACCGTTAGGCAGACGCAGCATGGATTCAGCAAAGGCAGATCCTGTTTGCCAAACTTACTGGAGTTCTTTGTGGATATAACGAGCGCAGTGGACAGAGGGGAACAGATGGACGTTATTTACTGGGATTTCCCGAAGGCGTTCGATAAGCTGCCACAAAAAAGACTTTTCCATAAGATAAGGATGCATGGAGTTGGGTGTGATGTATTAGCATGGATAAACGATTGGTTAACAAATGTAAAGTTGGGATACATTGGGTGCCACTCTGGTTGGCAATCAGTGGTGAGTGGTGTGCCGCAGGGGTCAGTGCTAGGCCCACCACTGCTCACAATATACGTTAACGATCTGGAAAAGGGGACTGAGTGTAGTGTATCTAAGTTTGCTGATTATATTAAAGTAAGTGGAAAAGCAAATTGCCCAAAAGATACAGGGTGTCTGCAGGGAGATATAGATAGTTTAAGTGAGTGGGCAAGGTCCTGGCAGATGGAGTACATAGTTGGTAAATGCGAGGTCATCTACTTTGGAAGGAAAAATAAAAGAGCAGATTGTTATTTAAATGGTAACAAAAATGCAGCATGCTGCTGTGCAAAGGGACTTGGGAGTGCTTGTGCTTGAATCACAAAAAGTTGGTTTGCAGGTGCAAAAGGCAATCAATAAGGCAAATGGGATACTGGCCCTCATTGCTAGAGGGATTCAAATTAAGAGCAGGGGGGTTATGCTGCAACTATACAGGGTACTGGTGAGGCCACACCTAGAGTACTGCATGCAGTTCTGGTCTCCTTACTTGAGGAAGAATATACTGACTTTGGAGGTGGTGCAGAGAATGATCACCTGGTTGACTCCAGAGATGAGACGGTTAGACTATGAGGAGAGATTGAGTCGTCTGGGACTGTACTCGCTGGAATTCAAAAGAATGAGAACAGATCTTATAGAATCATATAAAACTATGGAAAGGATAGATAAGGTAGAGGCAGGAAAGTGGTTTCCACTGGTAGGTGAGACTAGAACTAGGGGACATAGCCTCAAGATTCGGGGAGTAGATTTAGGACGGAGGTGAGGAGGAGCTGCCTTTTCATGAGAATGGCGAATCTGTGGAATTCTCTGTCCGATGAAGCAGTGGAGGCTACCTCAGGAAATAGATTTCAGACCAGGTTGGATAGACTTTGCATACTAGGGGAATTAGTGGTTGTGGCGAAAAGGCAGTTATGTGGAAATGAATCCATGGTCAGATCAGCCGTGATCTTATTGAATGGCAGACCAGGCTCGACGGACGAGATGGCTTACTCCTGCTTCTATTTCTTATGCTGTTTTTATTTGAGAAATAGAGTAACAGCGGAATTACATTAATTTGTCTATCTAGAATAAGAATGCGCGGTTGTCTTATTTTATAATTCAACTTGGATGTGAACTGTAAGAAATGCAATATGTGAACATGACCCCCAGTTTTTTCTTTGTTCTGGAAATTTGTTTGAATGAGAATGTGTGTGATAAAAGTTCAATACACAAAGTTCAGAGTTAATTTATTACTAATGTACAATTCTGCTGCCATGTAATATCTTGAGATTCATTTATCTGGAACCATTTGCAAGAAAATCACGGGTAAAGCCTTCCCCACCATTGAGCTCATCTGCACGAAACGTCTCAGGAAAGCTTTGGCTCTTGAACTAAAAGGGATAAGGACTCACTTTCTGTTGTCTGTTGGTCTGTTGGATCATATACTGTGTCCGGTGCTCCCGGTGTGGCCTCCTGTATATCAGTGAGGACGGTCCAGTAGGAAACACTGTCACGTGCTGTGAGCAGAATTATCTGCAGCTTAATGTGAAAAAGTCTAAAGAGCTGGTGGTAGACCTGAGGAGGGCTAAGGCACCGGTGACCCCTGTTTCCATCCAGGGGGTCTGTGTGGATATGGTGGAGGATTACAAATAAATACCTGGGGATACGAATTGACAATAAACTGGACTGGTCAAAGAACACTGAGGCTGTCTGCAAGGAGGGTCAGAGCCGTCTCTATTTCCTGAGGAGACTGAGGTCCTTTAATATCTGTCGGACGATGCTGAGGATGTTCTACCAGTCTGTGGTGGCCAGTGCTATCATGTTTGCTGTTGTGTGCTGGGGCAGCAGGCTAAGGGTAGCAGACACCAACAGAATCAACAAACTCATTCGTAAGGCCAGTGACGTTGCGGGGATGGAACTGGACCCTCTGACGGTGGTGTCTGAAAAGAGGATGCTGTCCAAGTTGCATGCCATCTTAGACAATGTCTCCCATCCACTACATAATGGACTGGATGGGCTCAGGAGTACATTCAGCCAGAGACTCATTCCACTGAGATGCAACACTGAGCGTCATAGGAAGTCATTCCTGCCTGTGGCCATCAAAGTTTACAACTCCACCCGTGGATGGTCAGACACCCTGAGCCAGTAGGCTGGTCCTGGACTTATTTCCTGGCATAATTTACATATTACTATTTAATTATTTTTGGTTTTATTACTATTTAATTATTTATGGTGCAACTGTAACGAAAACCAATTTCCCTCGGGATCAATAAAGTATGACTATGACTATGACTATGGCCGACATAGATTGGGAGACCGCTTCGCCGAGCACCTACGCTCCATCCGCCAGAAGCAGCGAGATCTCCCAGTGGCCACCCATTTTAATTTCTCTTTCCATTGCCATTCCGATATGTCCGCGATTAGGCCACACTAGGTCAGAGGAGCAACACCTTATATTCCCTCTGGGTAGCCTGCAACCTGATGACATGAACATCGATTTCTCGAACCTCCCGTAATGCACACCCTCTTTCACCATTCCCCATCTCTTTACCATATCGCACCATATCTCCTTGCCTGCCCATCGCCTCCGTCTGGTCCTCCTGGCCCCTTTTTTTTTCCATGGACTTCTTTCCTCTCCTATTAGATTCTACATTCTCCAGCTTTGTATGTCTTTCACCAATCAACTTTCCAGCTCTTTACTTTACTCTTCCCCCTCCCTGTTTCACCTATCACTTTTGTGACAAGAATACACATAGATAAGATGTTAGCTGTCCTGTGTGATCAGCAGTTGGTCTGCCACCTGTCTTCAAGAGAGAGATAAGGAACACAATGAAACAGCATCTGGAGATGTGTAATGAAGGGACGGGAGAGAGAGAGCTGTCTGGAACGGCTCTCCCTTTGAACCCTGAACTGTTTGAAGTGATGGACAGGCGATACCCCAGCAGGGGGATAAAAAGGGACAGGTTCGCTAAGGCAGGACACACACGACACCCGAGGTAACGAGACCCTGGAAGCGGTGCGCCTCTCACGAGTCGGTGGGAAGTACCGCACCTTAAACGCACAGGGTGGAAAGGTACGATCAGCGGGAACCCGGTGTGTGTCCACCCTCGCTTGGGCGCCGGGTTCACTGCAGAGGATCGACCGCATCTGGAGGACGGGTCACAGTCGGTGACCTCAGGTGACATCACAAAGGACCCCCCCCCCCTTAAAGCTGCTTCTGAGAAATATCGCCGGTCTGTGAGTGGAAGCCGTTTCTGAATGATCAGTCGTTTCTGTTCTCTCTCTCTCCCACCCACCCCCCCCCCCCCCCGGCCACGTTGTCCATCGCCATGGCAACGATTACTGCGAACTGAACTACTAAATTGGACTGAACTTTGTGTCACTTTGAAATTGGTCATTTATTCCTAGTCAACGATAGAGCTTGATTGATGCTGTTATCTTAATTCTGTGCACATGTGGGTTTATCATTGCTGAACTGTTGCATTTATTATCCTTTCGATTACTGTGTTGCTTGTTTCTTTAATAAAACTTTCTTAGTTCTAGTAATCCGGACTCCAACTGAGTGATCCATTTCTGCTGGTTTAGCAACCCAGTTAAGGGGTACGTAACATTTTATTTCTCCATCCACTCCCCCACCTTTTAACTCTACTCCTGTTTTTTCTCCAGTCTTGCTGAAGGGTTTCGGCCCGGAATGTCGACTGTACTCTTTTCCACAGGTGCTGCCTGGCATGTTGGGTTTTTCCAGCATTTCGTGTGTTTAGCGTGGATCTCCAGTGTCTGTAGGTTTTCTCTTGTTTGTGACACACTTTCAAGGACTCCATCTCATGTTCTCGATATTTATTGCTTATTTATTTATTTGTTTATTATTATTCTTTCACTTTGTATTTGCACATTCCGTTGTCTTTTCCACACTGGTTCAACGCCCAAGCTCGTGCGGTCTTTCATTCATTCTATTCCGGTTGTTATTTTTTCATGGATTCATTGAACATGCCCGCAAAAAAAGTTGAATCACTGGATTGTATACGGTGACGTGTCTGTACTTTGGTAATGATTTACATTGAACTGTGAAGTTGTACCGAATCCTTGAAAGTGAGTCCGCAGGTCTTAGAGACATATCAGAATATTGGTGCATGAAGTTATGCAGGCCGGCTCAGGAGCCTGGCGTTTGTATGGTAATATCTGCTGATGAAGAGGTATTGTGGGAATTAAGATTTCTGTGCTTCCTCTCCGAGGACGGTGGCGAAAATATGACATGGCCTCCTGTCGCTACTTCCTAAAAGGAGCTGTAGAACCATACACTTCGGGATTATTGTATCTCCAGTTTCTACGTTTTAAGGTTCATGAATGATACTTTTCTCTGAAAATGTAAAATAATTGCAAATGGACTTTACATTTGATATATGCACCCGAGAATTCTCAAATATGTGGATTAGGTAGCAAGTTAGGAATTATTATACTTACTATGAGAGAAAATCGGAAAAGCTAACCGCGAGTAATATCTTCGTGCAACACACATCAAAGTTGCTGGTGAACGCAGCAGGCCAGGCAGCATCCCTAGGAAGAGGTACAGTCGACGTTTCGGGCCGAGACCCTTCGTCAGGACTAACTATCTTCGTCAATGTTTTTTCTTATAAATTTCCCTGCTGATGTGATAACTTTTTGCCTCTTAATCAGCAAAATACATAAGGGAATTTTAATTGTCTTACTCAGGAATAACATCGCATTAATTGGCAAATTCGGAGAGGATTGAATGTTTAGAACCTGAGAGTAAAGAATAAAAGAAGAAAACAAGTAAAATAAATGGTAATGTAAATATCAGGAGAATAGGAGAATGCAGTCACCTTAAATGCCTTTGCATTGCAGTTTTGTAAATGTTTTCGCAAGGATGTGTGTGCATAATTACATAATGATATCAAATACGCTATCTCATTTTAATCCCGCGGGAGATATTTTTATAAAGGAATACATTGCCCATGCCAACATATAGCACACAACAGCAAATTTACTATTTGCTTGTGTTCCCGTGATCAACATGGTTTCTCCTTCGCTTTGATCGCATTGTTAATACGCCAGTTGGGATGTGAATCAATTAACTAATGCGTTTTTATCAATAGAACCGGAACACCCCTTTCCGTCAGATTGTGTAGATTGAATTTTACGCAACAGGGTATCTTTGAAAAGGAACGGTGACCTGGCAGAATTCGAAAGTTGATTGACGCCGTTAAGTGGAAAACAAAATTGGTGACTGGAAAGGAAATAAGATGTTGACCAATCGTTTTGGTCTGAATGGTTATACTCCAGATCACTCGTTGTGGAAAGCTGTATACCAAACCTCCCAGAGATATTTCTGGAAGCTCAAAATTTGCACAATGAATTCGTGTAATGCATTTCTGCATTATTAAAAGCACTGATAGTGTTTATGCATTTCCCGCTTCATAACACAACACAATCAAATAATTAGATTGCATTGTTACAATTAATGAGGTATGTTTATGGAATCTGGGAAGTACGTCAGACTGGGAAGCACTACCAATCTAGCTTACCTGTGTCCCGCAGTACTTTGTCAAACTCTTCAGAGAAAAATGGAAAATATTAACAGATTAACATTCTGGGTGTTATATTCACGAAACTACTGTCGGTAATCCAAAATATCCGGAGGAATTTGAAATGATTATTCCTTCTTTTTTATCTAATTGCCACAGTGCTGTCTGATATTGAATTGAACTTTAGCTCGGGCCAGTCTCCAGTTAGCATGCGGTACCTTTGTTTTATTTTCGCTGAAAAATTGTCGACATTTGATTTAACGTTAATTGCCAATAATTAAGCTGAAACAGCATCAGCTTTATTTGTACCTTCCATCACTGACGCTAATTGTGGTTTCTACACAGGAATTAGATAGTTTTTTTTTCCATAAATGTGTTAAAATATTTCGCCACGCACAATACTTCCTGCAACATTTTACAAACTGCATTGAAAAGACAGATTTAAAGAATATATTCACAGTGAACTAATGCTAAAATATTATCTGGTGATAGACAGATATTTTTTTCCAATCCAGTCAGGTGGCAGGAGGAAATTTGATCCATTTGATCTACAATTTCTCCAGTCATTCAAAACGCATGAAAATACTAACCTGTACTAAACATATTGGTTTTGCTTTAATAATGTAACTTTTAGTATGTATCTTGCCTGTCTCGTCAATGCATGACATGATAATACGTAATTGACTATTAAGAACATCTTAAAATGGACTTGACAATATTTTGTTTCAACACAACATTAGAAACAGTGGCAGTCAAGGTTTAGTAACCTAGCACTTTGTAAATGGAAACTATGAATGTATATTAAATTTTTGCAACCATTGCTCCATTCAGAAAACATTTGGAAGGAAGACTACGCTTGCTCCATAATATATGCCAAACTACACTATGAAAGTGCCATCAGTTTCATCTATTTCCAAATGCTATTATATATTTGTAAATCAGGTTTTCCTTTACTGTTGAGCAGAAAGGAAATTCAGTTGGATTCCGGAAATGATGGGGTGTTGTTTGGAAAATGTTCATCCCGTTGTCTCTTCTGAATCTGAACTCAAACTCTACTGCTATCTATGAGCAACATTTCACGGTAGGCATGTATAGAACATAGAATAGTACAGCACAGTACAGGCCCTTCACCCACAAGGTTGTGCCGACCCTCAAACCCTGCCTCCCATATAAGCCCCCAACTTAAATTCCTCCATATACCTGTCTAGTAGTCTCTTAAACTTTACTAGTGTATCTGCCTCCGCCACTGACTCAGGCAGTGCATTCCACGCACCAACCACTCTCTGAGTAAAAAACCTTCCTCGAATATCCCCCTTGAACTTCCCACCACTTACCTTAAAACCATGTCCTCTGGTATTGATTAGTGGTGCCCTGGGGAAGAGGCGCTGGCTATCCACTCTATCTATTCCTCTTATTATCTTGTATCATGTCTCCTCTCATCCTCCTTCTCTCTAAAGAGTAAAGCCCTAGCTCCCTTAATCTCTGATCATAATGCATACTTTCTAAACTAGACAGCATCCTGGTAAATCTCTTCTGTACCCTTTCCAATGCTTCCACATCCTTCCTATAGTGAGGTGACCAGAACTGGACACAGTACTCCAAGTGTGGCCTAACCAGAGTTTTATAGAGCTGCAACATTACATCGCGACTCTTAAAACCTATCCCTCTACTTATGAAAGCTAACACCCCATAAGCTTTCTTAACTACCCTATCCACCTGTGAGGCAACTTTCAGGGATCTGTGGACATGTACCCCGAGATCCCTCTGCTCCTCCACACTACCAAGTATCCTGCCATTTACTTTCTACTCTGCCTTGGAGTTTGTCCTTCCAAAGTGTACCACCCCACACTTCTCCGGGTTGAACTCCATCTGCCACTTCTCAGTCCACTTCTGCATCCTATCAATGTCTCTCTGCAATCTTTGGCAACCCTCTACACTATCTACAGCACCACCAACCTTTCTGTCATCTGCAAACTTGCCAACCCACCCTTCTACCCCCACATCCAGGTCGTTAATAAAAATCACTAAAAGTAGAGGTCCCAGAACAGATCCTTGTGGGACACCACTAGTCACAATCCTCCAATCTGAATGTACTCCCTCCACCACCACCCTCTACCTTCTGCAGGCAAGCCAATTCTGAATCCACCTGGCAAAACTTCCCTGGATCCTATGCCTTCTAACTTTCTGAATAAGCCTACCATGTGGAACCTTGTCAAATGCCTTACTAAAATCCATATAGATCACATCCACTGCACTACCCTCATCTATATGCTTGGTCACCTCCTCAAAGAACTCTATCAGGCTTGTTAGACACGATCTGCCCTTCACAAAGCCATGCTGACTGTCCCTGATCAGACTATGATTCTCTAAATGCCTATAGATCCTATCTCTAAGAATCTTTTCCAACAGCTTTCCCAGCACAGACGTAAGGCTCACTGATCTATAATTACCCGGACTATCCCTACTACCTTTTTTGAACAAGGGAACAACATTCGTCTCCCTCCAATCCTCCGGTACCATTCCCTTGGACAACGAGGACATAAAGATCCTAGCCAGGGGCTCAACAATCTCTTCTCTCGCCTCATGGAGCAGCCTGGGGAATATTCTGTCAGGCCCTGGGGACTTATCTGTCCTAATGTATTTTAACAACTCCAACGCCTCCTTTCCCTTAATACCAACATGCTCCAGAACATCAACCTCACATAAACTGAACAAAGCCATTTGGTACGGTTTGTGGTGTTAAGAATATATACATTTGTATAAACAATTTGTTGGCCGTCAGGCAAAATAGGGATGTGTCACTTTTTGTTCCCCGACATTTTTCCTGATGTGGCACGGGGTCATCCTACAGTTAACATTTCTTGACCAAAAGCCTCGTATGTATTCCACTGCATGTTAATCACTGATGTTGAAATTACATTTGCGTATCTCCATGCTGCATATTCAATTATTAAGTTCACCTGGATCGCGTGCACTTTTTCTTTCTCCTGTATTATATTTGTATTCCAAGAGAAAAATAAAAATTATTTTACAATATTTGCATAAATGATATCTGTAATCTGTCAAGTAGGGTACCGTGCACAATTCTGATTTGATGGAGACAGACGTGAGACTACGGAGGAACATCTGGAGAAACTTCTGAAATGCCCGCTTCGCTGCCACTGCTACTGTGTGGTAACCGGAATCTCTGGAGCAGAAGGCCCCGATTCCTCGGCTTTGCTTGTTTCGGCGGCGGGGGCTAGGTCGAGGACGCTCAGCGGAGGATGGCGCTCAGGAGGCTGTATCAGAGGGTCTGGTCGGAGGCTTGAAGTTTTCAGATGGACGGACACGGTGTCGGCTGTGGTCGGCTGCTTCCAAGGCATCGGCAGTTGTCGGTGCTTGGAGGTTTATGGCAGGGAGTTTCTCCCTTTTGCCGCCTGCTATTGGGGACTCGGGAGTCGACCGGGACATGAGACTTTTTTTTACCATGCCCATGGTCTGTTCTTTATCAAATTATGGTATTGCTTTGCACTGCTGTAACTATATGTTATAATTTAGTGGCTCTGTCAGTTTTAGTCTATGGTTTGTCCTGTTTTCTGTGATATCACTCTGGAGGAACTTTGTATCATTTCTTAATGCATGTATGCATTTCTAAAGGACAATAAAGGAGGACTGGGTGTTCTCATAATCTAAATCTAAAATGCACTAAACAATTAGTAGAATCCTGAATGGATAGCTTAAATATCTATTATTTTGTCAGCATGAAAAGCTCATAGTCCTACTTGAGTCCTATGCTTCATGTCTTGTAACTGCCTCATTCTCCACGTCCTGTACAGAGAGAAATCAAGCTGTAGCAGTGCTTTCTCTTTTCTTCTTTTAAAGCCGATTAAGTGCGACAGAAGTCTCTAAATTTAAATTTGGGGTGGGGCGGTAGCAAAGTGGTTAGCACATGCTTTACAGCAACAGCAACCCAGATTCATTTCCCGCCACTTCTTGTAATGAATTTGGACGCTCTTCCCGTTATTGCATGGGGTTTCTCTCGAGTGCTCCAATTTCCATTTGTTAGATTATTGTAAATTGTCCCATGCTTAGGCTAGGATTAAATCGGGGGATTCACTGGCGGTGGGGCTCAAAGGGCCAGGAGGGCTATTCCATGCTGAATCTCAATAAATAATTAAATAAAGTAATTTAGTATCTAACTGGTGAGAGCGCAAAATATAACGATGCTTATAAATTATTTTAACATTGGTTAGTAAATTGAGTATTCCACAGTGTTTGCTGTCTCCAGGTATGGCTTACCTTGTACTGGAATTCCAAGCATAGCTTACCTTATAATGGAATACTAATAACATCATCTGAATTTAAAGCAAATCATTTCCTCTAAAAATAATGTTTGATCCCTCCTTAGAAGATCTTGGACAATTAAAATGGAATTGTTTCCTCTGCATGGTTGTGTAGTACAATGTATTGAAAAGTGAGGCTCAGTTTATGGAGATGCCAAAGAAGAGCCAGATAGTCAGATCTTTCTGAACATCAAACTTTATGAGACATTGAAATAATGTTGAGCATATTAATATGTATGGAGAAAAACCCACTGATGTGGATAATGGTGACTTGCAGAATGAGTAATTAGAGGATGAAAATCATTTTCCTTCTTTGTAGGATGGGATTGAACAGTAGGTGTAGAATTGATGTAGGTATGGATACCTCTGATTATTATTCATAAACATTTCATTAGAATAAAAAGAAACAGTATCGTTGTGAAACGTGACATACCCAAAACCAGAAAGTCAGATGAACAAAATACATGAGCTGCGGAGGTTTGTAGAGTTCGGCAAAATCCTCTCCGCCACCGAGGACATCGTCGAGAGCTTGCCTCAAAAAGGTGGCATCCGTCGTTAAAGTCACTTGCCATTCTGGAAGCTTTCTCTTCACATTATACTATCGGGGAGGAGGTACAAAACCCTGAGGGCCTACACTCCAAATTGTAGTAACAGACGCTTCACTCATCCATCCGATTTATGAAGTGTATACATTCATGAACACTATCTCATTATTTGCTTTTTGTATTACTGTTATTTAATTTAATAACGTAACAATGATATTATGTCTGCGTACACTGCTCACCTCTTCATAGAATAGTATAACATAGAAGATAGAAATATACAGCACATTACAGGCCCTGCGGCCCACAACGTTGTGCCGACCATGTAACCTATTCTAGAAACTGCCTAGAATTTCCCTAGCGCATAGCCCTGTACTTTCCTAAGCTCCATGTACCTATCTAAGAGGCTCTTAAAAGACTGTATTGTGTCTGCCTTCACCACCGTCACCGGCAGTGCATTCCATGCACTCACTAATCTCTGTGTGAAAAACTTACCCCTGATATCCCCTCGGTACCTATTTCCGGGCACCTCAAAACTATACCCCCTCGTGTTAGCCATGTCACCCCTAGGAAAACGTCTCTGGCTATCCACACTATTAATGCCCCTCATCATCTTATACACCTCTATTAGATCACCTCTCATCCTCCGTCCTTCCTAGAAGAAAACGCCAAGTTCACTCAACCTATTCTTATAAGGAATGCCCTCCAATCCAGGCAACATCCTTGTAAATCTCCTCTGCACTCTCTCTCTCTCGTATCCACATCCTTCCTGTAGTGATGTGACCAGAACTGAGCACAATACTCCAAGTGGAGTCTGACCAAGGTCCTAAACATTACCTCACAGCTCTTGAACTCAATCTCACAGTAGATGAATGACAACACAGCATACGCCTTCTTAACAACATAGTCAACTTGTGCAGCAGCTTTGAGTGTCCTATGAACATGGGCACTAAGGTCTCTGATCCTCCACACTGCCAAGAGTATTACCATTAATATTATATTCTGTTTTCAAAGTTGACCTACTAGAATGAACCACTTCACACATCTGCGTTGAAGTCCATCTGCCATTTCTCAGCCCAATTCTGCATTCTATCGATATCTCGCTGTAACCTCTGACAACCCCCCAGACTATCTTTAACAACCCCAACCTTCGTGTCATCAGCAAACTTAGTAACCTACGTTTCTACTTCGTTATCCAGGTGATTTCTAAAAATCACAAAAAGGAGGGGTCCCAGTACAGATCCCTGCGGAACACCACTGGTCACCGACCTCCATGCAGAATACGAACCATCTACAACCACCCTTTGCCTTCGGTGGGCAAGCCAATTCTGGATCCACAAAGCAAGGTCTGCTTGGATCCCATGCCTCCTTACTTTCTGAAGGAGCCTTGCATGGGGTACCTTATCAATAAAATCCATTTACACTACATCCACTGCTCTACCTTCGTCAATGTGTTGTTACATCGTCAAAGAATTCAATCAGGCTTGTAAGGCACGACCTATCCTTGAAAAAACCATGCTGACTATCCTTAATCAGATTATGTCTCTCCAAATGCTCATAAATCCTGCCTCTCAGGATCTCCTCCAACGAGTCAGACTCATTTGTCTATAATATCCTGGGTTATCTCTACTGCCTTTCTTGAACAAGGGAACAACGATTGCAACCCTCCAATCCTAGGGTACTTCTCCCATACCTTAGACTACACAAAGATCATCGCAAGAGGCTCAGCAATCTCCTCCCTCGCTTCCCACAGTAGGCTGGGGTCTACCTCATTCGGTCCCGGTGACTTCTCCAGCTTAATAATTTTCAAAGACTCCAACACATCCTCTTTCTTAATATCTATATGCTCAAGCATTTCAGTCAACTCTAAGTCATCCTCAAAATTACCAAGGTCTTTTTCCCTGGTGAATGCTGAAGAAAAGTATTCATAAGTACCTCCTCCAACTCCATGTACACTTTTCCACTATCGCACCTCATTGGTCCCATTCTCACACGGCTCATCCTCTTGCTCTTCATATACTTGTAGAATGCGTTGGGGTTTTCCTAAATCCTGCTCACCAAGGCTTCTCATGGCATCTTCTGGCTCTCCTAACTTTATTCTTATGCTCCTTCCTAGCAACCTCGGAATTTTCTAGAGCTTTAACAGTACCTAGTTTCTTGAACCTTCCGTAAGCTTTTTTGCTTCTTAACTAGATTTTCTACATCTATTGAACACCGTGGTTCTTTAACCCTACCATCTTTTCCCTGTCTCAATGGAACATATCTATGCAGAATTCCATGCAAGTGTTCCCTGAGCATTCAGCACATTTCTGCTGTGCCTATTCCTGAGAATATATGCTCCCAATTTATGCTCCCAAATCCCTACTTAATAGCATCATATTTCCACCCTACCCCTTTTAAATGTTTTCCCAAATTATCTCCTGCTATCCCTCTCTGCCGTTATGGTGCAGGAGATAGAGTTTAGGTCACTGCTTCTAAAATGCACTCCCACCAAGAGATCTCACGCCTGCCCAGGTTCATTTCCCAATACCAGATCAATTGCACCCTCTCCTCTAGTTGGCTTATCTACATATTGCATCAAGAAACCTTCCTGAAAACACCCAACAAACTCGACCCCATTTAAACCCCTTGCTCTAATGAGATGCCAGTCAATATTAGGAAAGTTAAAATCACACATCACAACAACCTTATTATTATTGCACATATTATTATTGCACATATTTATATATATGTGTGTGTGTGCGTGTGTGTGTGTGTGTGTGTGTGTGTGTGTGTGTGTGTAAATATAGAAACCAAGCTTCCTCAAGTCTAGGGGTAAATGGATACAGTCTTACGATGATGAGTGAAGTTTAGTTCTGTTCGTGGAATTGAGTTCAGTAGTGATGGAGAGAGAGAGGTGTTTGGTTCTTCAGGTGAGCTGATGCCGTCGATCTTCCCGTTGTCCTCCGAAATTCTTTAGAAGTCACCGACTGTGACCACAACAAAGGGGATCGTTCTTCTGTGGTGGAATTACCAACCCAGGCGAGGGTCGGCCACACGAATACCACCCACAGGACACACCCTTTTCACACTGTGAGAGCCACTGATCGATCCGCCTGAACGACCCTCCAATACCCTCCTGTTCTGTGGGCACATCAAAGCTCATTCAGTGTCCAAAACCACGTGTTTGTAGGTCTAACAGCTGACCTTCTCTTTATCTCACCGTGCTGAAAACCAGCTGTCCATCAAGCAGCTCCTCCTTTCGCTCTCTGTGAGGACTTGAAACTGCCAGTGTCCTTGCAAAGTGTAAACATGCTGCAGTGAAACCATAACACCATCTCCAAGCAGTCTGCACCTCTCTCTCTCTCTCTTAATAACAAGGTGTCTGGTATTGAACAACTCTCTATCTCTTCTCAAAAGTACAGTTCATAGGGATAAATTAGGACACTGTCACACCTCCTTCCTATTAGGAAAAAAATTTGACAAAGGCAACATTTTTGCTTTAACTGTAAATTACAAAGTTTAATTAACAGAGCAAAACGTGTACCACTTCTAACTTAACATCTAGATAAACAATCAGCTGTAATGCTTTCAGTACCTTTCACATGTTTGATTTTTAGATTATATTCTTGCACTATCCGACTCCAGTCTAATAACCTTCTATTCTTATCCTTCATTTTAGTTAGAAACACTAACAGATTGTGGTCCGTGTAAACCACAAATGGTCTCTGAGCAGGACAAACACAGACTTCAAAATGTTGTAAAGCCAGAATAAGTGATAGCAACTGCTTTTCAACAGTGGAATAATTTTTCTGGAGCACATTATATTTCTTTGAGAAATAAGCTACTGGGCGATCAATGTCGTCCTCGCCCCTCTGTAACAGTAATGCCCCAGCAGTTTCATCACTAGCGTCTCTTGTTATAGAGAATGGTTTGGCAAAATCAGGTGCTTTGAGCACAGGATGATAAAACAGGATGGTTTTCAGACCTTCAAATGCCTCCTGGCAATGGTCATTCCATACGAATCTTTCACTCTTCCCAAGGAGTTTTGTTAAGGGGAGAGTGATATCTGCAAAGTTTTTACAAAGCATTAGGTAATACTCCACCATTCCTAAACATCTTTTTAAAGCTTTCTTGCTGGAACGGGAAGCTCAGCAATAGCTTGAACCTTGGCCTGTACAGGGGTCAGTTGGCCCTGGCCTACTACATAGCCCAGATATGTAACTGTGGCACAGCCAAACTCACTTTTAGCAAGGTTCACAGTAAGACTGGCCATGGAAAGTCTGTCAAATAGTTTTTCTACTGCTGCAGTATGCTCTTCCTACGTGTCATTCCAGACAAGTAAATCATCAATGTAAGCCCCTGTGTTTTCTAGAACTCTAATCACAGAATTGTTCATTCTTTGAAATGTCCCTGGAGTATTTTCCATCCCAAAGGGTAAAATTTTATATTCATACAGTCCAGATGGTGTCACACATGCTGATATTTCTTTAGCCCTCTCGGTTAAAGCAACACCCCAGTATCCTTTTAATAGGTCCATCTTTGTAAGGTATTTAGCCTTTCGCACTCTATCAATACAGTCATCCACTCTCTTTCTTCGTTCTTTCTTGTTTCCAATTTCTTGTTCAACCATTTTACTTTCCTCTAAATTCATTCTGTAAGGATGCTCTTTGATCGGCTGGGCTGAATTTACAATGACGTCATGCACTGCAGCTATACATCGTCTTGGAATGTCAGGTGATAAATTTTTATCCTTGCTAATTAATTCTTTCAATTGTTTTTGTAGTGTAGGCTCCAACTGATTGAGCTTGTTATTAATATCTTTCAAAACAACAGCGCTTCCGACCTTTGTGGAGACTACACTAAGTACATTAAAATTTTCTGGTATCTCGGTACCTGACTTCATGTCATAGTGGGGGGCGTTGGGAACAGACCCAAATGCAAGACACAGACACTGAAGTACTAGGAACAGGAACGGACAAAACTAAATAACGGGACAGGACGCAGACTAGGCTAGGGGAGCAGGACCAGGATGAGGGACTGAGAACAAGATGCCTGGGCATAGACTCTGAGCCAGAGACTGGACAAGGACCCAGAACCTGGGTCTTGACTCAGGCTCAGATCCCAAAACCAGGCGAAGAAGAGATGAGGCTTGGGTTCCTGGAGACCAGGCGAAGGCGTGACGTGGCTTGGGTTCCTGGAGACCAGGTGAATATGTGGCGAGGCCTGGGTTCCTGGAGACCAGGCAAAGACGTGACGAGGCTTGGGTCCTTGGAGGCTAGATGAGGACATGGTGGGGTAAGGATACTTCGCAGCAACTCCTGGGCAGTACGCAGGACCCCTGGGCAGAATGCAGGTGTCCACCTCACGGAAGCAAGGACAGGGAGGAATAGACCCAACTGCAGGGTAACGGCAAACGGCAAGGGACAGGAAGGGACAGAACCAACAACAGGGTAACGGCAATCGGCCTGGCTTACCCAACGGAGGCAACCTCAGGAGGCTACAGAACAGCCAAATCCATATCTCGATGACTGCACTAGCCTTTCACAGCTGGGTTGGTCCAAGAGGAGACTGAGGAGATGAACCAGCACCCACATTTGATCCAAGGGCCACATTTATTCCGAGCTCCAAGATGAGCATCAGGTGCTTATGGTTTAGTCCAACCGAAACCAAGGACAGCAGGAAGACCCGGAGTCCAGAGTCTGCGGTTCGGACCATGAACCGGAATACGGACTTTGGACTGGAGCATGACACTTCACAAGTCCATTTGTTTTCATAACAGTACCCACAGGTGCTATTCTATCAAACAAATGTTCCATTTTAATTTGGGAGTTTTGCAAATTCTGTTTTGCAAGGTCACAAGCATTGTTAAGTCTTTCCCGAAATTTCAAAACATAATTAAGCACACTGACACATATTTCCGAATCAGGCCACAGTTCTCTGAGTAGGGTCAAAATTCATTTGGACCTGTGACCGAACACAGGTTCATAAAGACTACACTCCAATGATTTTTGAAACGAATCTCCATCAGCAAATAAGAGTAGGAACCCCCTCATCCCAGTTTTTTTTTCATTTTCCACCCAATATGTTTTGATCATGGTCTTCAGTGTGGAGTTTAACTGTTCCAAGGCTCCCTTGGACTCTGTGTGATATGCAGATGACACAATGTGCTTAGCTCCCAGTTCTCCAACTATCCCCTGTAATGTTCTCGGAGTAAAGTTACTACCCTGGTCAAATTGAATTTCTTTGCACAGACCTAGCAGTTTGAAAAACTTACTGAGTGCTTTTACCACAGTTTTGGCCTTAATGTTTCCGAGAGGCACGGCTTCAGCGAACCTAGAGACAGCACACATATTTATTAACAAGTACTGATGACCAGCTGCAGTCTTTGGCAATGGGCCAGCACAATCCTCTATGACCAGAGAAAAAGGTTCACAAAAAGCAGGTATCGGTTTAAGTGGTGCTACTTGAGTAACCTGATTAGGTTTCCCCTCAACCTGGCAGGTTTGGCAAGTCCTGCAAAAATTCACACCATCGTTTCTTAAACTAGGCCAGTAGAATTCCTTCATAATCCTGTTCACTGTCTTTCTCACTCAAAAATGTCCACCTAAAGACATACTGTGAGCTATGTTTAAAATTTCAGCCCTGTAAACTTTTGGAACCACTACCTGATGTTCAATAGCCCTATCCTCACTTGCAGGCACAGTGGCTGGTCTCCACTTCCTCATTAACACCCCATCTTTAAGATAATATCCTGCAGACTCTCTCTGAACCTCCTGTTTGGTGAGAGCTCTCTCCTTTAAAGCCACCATTTCAGAATCTCGCTATAAATTCCTTCCTCAATAAGAACAAGTCTTTCTCATCAGCCTTACTCTCCAAATTCTGTTGTAACATGGAAGGTAGAGAAGTCTGTGACACATCATCATACTTTAAACCTTTGGTTTTGCTATCATGGGCCTCAGTAGACTTTCTAAACATGCTTCGAGTAACAGTGGATGTGGGATAAACATCAATATTTCTGTGTGGATCATCAGCAACAGCTTTGCTCGTTAGCTGAACTGCTGAATAACCATTATCTTGAATAGGTGTCAACCTCCCCCCAATGTTTACTGAACTCAACACTACTATCAGACTTACAAAAACCATGTGTATATTGTGAAAAATGCCAAACAATCTATTTATCTTATTCCTACAACCTTTATCCCGATCTGTCTCCATAGTAACTTATTTAGTCGGCCTCTCAAAACCATAACAATCCTTCTTCTCCACAACGTCATCGTGAACAACATCATAACCTTGAAGGTGTTTACCTCCAAGTGTCAAAACACAATTCAACAGAGTGACACATTCAGCAGGCCCTTGTCCTGCAAGCAGGGTCAAATGTCGCAAAACCAATCCAACTTTCACATGTACTTTATTCAGAAGTCCAGAAACAACACTTTTCTCAATATCTGCAGTAACATTTTCATCTCATCACTAACTTTTTGAACACTCTCTAATACAGGTGACTGAGAATCCTCAATTTCCACTGGTTCCAAAGTTAACCCCTTATTCACTGAACTAAGACCATCTGACACAAAGGGATTGCATTCCTTTTCAACCGAGTCAGATACCTCAGAGCTTAACTGAGCTTCAACACAAGGTTCAGTACCCTGTGAATCCACCGGTACTTCAACAACCGGAACACAGGCAATCGGAACAGCTCCCTCTTCTAGGGTTTCATCACTTGTCCCAGTTTCAAATTCCCCCAGATCCTCCCAGCTACTGTCTGGGAAACTCTCATCTGGGGTAAGCACAACCTCGTGGGTTAAAACAACTTCGTCTGCTTTCTTAGCAGACCCCCACAGGGTGGGGTCATCCTCTTCATTTAGGTATGCCCTTACATCATAGAACCATAGAAACTACAGCACAGAAACAGGCCTTTTGGCCCTTCTTGGCTGTGCTAAACCGTTTTCTGCCTAGTCCCACTGACCTGCACACGGACCATATCCCTCCATACACCTCCCATCCATGTATCTGTCCAATTTATTCTTAAATGTTAAAAAAGAACCCGCATTTACCACCTCATCTGGCAGCTCATATAGGGGACACAAATTTTAAATTCTTCAATCAACACAAGCCCTTTCGAAATTATAATTATTACCAGGGCTGACACGGGACCTCCCAGCTGCCACATCTTCCTCTCGAACTGTTGCTTTCTTCCTGCCTCTTGTCTCTGTTTTCCTGCCTCTTCTCTCTGTGTTGCTGCTTCTTCTCTCTGTTTTCTGCCTCTCTAGCCTCATGAACTCTTGTTTTTGTGCTTCATCAGCCTCGAGCTGTTTTAATTGCAATTCATGCTTCATCTTTAATTTTGCCAACTGAAGCTGAACCTCAGCCTCAGTAAGCACCTTACTTTCAGCAAGTAACTCTAACACCTCCTCTTCAAACTTTCCCTTAGCTATATAATGCTGGGCTATTACCGTCTGCATCTGAGATTTCCTCATTTTAGTGGTCACCTTTAGTCTTAACTTTTGAGCGATTGCCAACAGCACATTCCTCATAGCATCATCCAACGCTTCAGGGGTTGGTTCCAACAGAAACCTCTCAGCACTAACGTCCATTTCTGCTGTTTTTCCACACAACCAAATCAAAAGGGATTTTCCCCAATCAATTCAAATAAGCCCTACCACAATTCGTTGAATGACTCCCACCAACTTGCTCATTTCCCAGACGCAGGCCCCAATTTTGTCACGTACGCCGTGACGGGTTCAAGAACCAGCAGAAATGGAAAACACTTTGGAGTCCGGTATTGCTATTAACTAATGGTATTTATTCATAACTACGCAGTACAGTAATATAAAATCAGATATATCAAACAGGTTAGCAAAGATTATATATAATTATTCGTGGAATTGAGTTGAGCAGTGATGGAGAGAGAGAGGTGTTTGGTTCTTCAGGTGAGCTGATGCCGTCGATCTTCCCGTTGCCCTCCGAAATCCTTTAGAAGTCACCGGCTGTGACCACAACAAAGGAGACCGTTCTTCTGTGGTGGAATTATCAATCCAGGCGAGAGTCGGACACACGAATAACTCCCCACCGGTCACATCCTTTTCACACTG
Source organism: Mobula hypostoma (assembly GCF_963921235.1). NCBI lineage: Eukaryota > Metazoa > Chordata > Chondrichthyes > Myliobatiformes > Myliobatidae > Mobula > Mobula hypostoma. The sequence continues at coordinate 48,148,021 of NC_086109.1, read as the reverse complement.
CGAGAGCCACTGATCAATCCACCTGAACGATGTCCAATACCCACCTTTTCTGTGGGTACAACAAAGCTCATTCAGTGTCCAAAACCACGTGTCTGTAGGTCCAACAGCTGACCTTCTCTTTTTCTCACCGTGCTGAACACCAGCTGTCCATTAAGCAGCTCCTCCCTTCTCTCTCTGTAAGAACTTGGAAGCTCTCAGTGTCCTTGCAAAGTGTAATCATGCTACAGAGAAACCATAACACGATCTTCAAGCAGTCTTCGCCTCTCTCTCTTAGTAACAAGGTGTCTGGTGTTGAACAACGCTCTCTCTCTCCCTCTCTTTTCAAAAGTACAGTTCATAGGGGTAATTCACGACCCCTCACACTATGGGGGGGGGTGGCGGTCTATAAAACCATCCAATCAAGTTATTGGCCCCTTTTCTGTTTCTGACTTCCACCCACACTGATCATCCCTCCATGGCTTCCTCCTTTTTTGCAGCCGTGACACTACCTCCAATTAGCAAAGCCACGTCCCCAGCTCTTTTGCCTCCTTCTGTGTTCTTTTTGAAACATAACGTTTGATCCATATCCCTTGAGTTCACTTTCGTGTAGTATGCTGATGAGTCTTGATTTCCTTACTTTACTTCTTCCAGTATGATCTGCTCTAGAGCTGTTCATGTCAAGTTTTTCCTCATGATTCACTATCTGTTCACAATGAGTTATTCTTCATCTCATTCTTAGCCTGGCACCATACGATTATTTTGAAATCAAACACACTTTTTATGAACTGCCACATGCGAGGATACGCCTGTTGGAGTGATTTTGGGTTCAGGGCATATACATTTAGCCTTTGCTACCAGTCTTCATATCTGAGTATGTATTGTGGATTTAATTTGGAGTGCGGCTCTGAGCTATGGGTGCCTAAAAACTGTGATCCCCACACCAGACATTGCTGATTAAAATTCATTTGGATTGTGGTGTGGATGCGAATCAGGAGGTGTGAATGTTGTGTGCTGTTTCAAAGAAAGCATTGTCTATGCATTGTAAATATGGAATTGTCTTTTGATGTTGAGCACAAGAATATCGAGCCCCATGTTGGGCCAACAGACCTTTCGACCAGAAGTGTTTCCATATGATGCCTGCTGTACCTTGTTTTCTCCAATAAAGAAGCTGCGTTGTATCTGCCAGCAATCTCCACTGGTGACTTCATTCACGCAACAGCAATGTCCTCTCAGCACTTATTCTCTCAAGCCATATAAGAAAGATACGTCGTGTTAGTTATTTGTCCTTTTCTTAAACACTACCGTGTAACGCTTCAACATGTCTAAAATGTTCCAGTGGTTCAAAATCCATCCGCCCGATACTAGATGCAAAATAAAGTCTTTGAAGTTACAAGAACGGGTAAAAAAAAACTCAAACCTTCTCTTTTGCATTTGTCCTGTAATTCTGAAGATACAACAAATAAAGCGTATCGAGGTGAGCTCTGCAAACAGAGTAATATGTGAAGAATACTGAATCAAATGGCTGTTTCTAAAGAGGTCAACCAAGTGCTCCTACCTTTCTGACACTGAAGAAGTTTTTGTTCTGATAGAGTAAACATTGTTAATACGGTTGCATTCATAACAGTGTATATTTCTGTAGGTCCACTGAGATAATTAGCGGCATAATAGTATCTTGTATAAATTGACCATCAAAAATGAAGACACGAGAATGACACAATAACATGATATTAGGTGGACTAATGCTGCATCGACAGTTCGTGTTGAATCCTATACTCTTGTTATGGCCACAGCTTTCTGGGCCACTACCAAGAGACTCACAATATTCAAAACAAACTGATACAACATTATCTGCTGAGATGAATCATGGGCCACCTACAGTAGTCAACTGAAAACCCTATAACTATACTATGAAACACGATTAACCAACACCAAGGCTCATGGTTAGGTCATGTCATTCGATGCCAAAACAGGTTCTTTATTCGCAGTCAAAGGAAGGTCAGCAAGCCCCTGGTGAGCAAAGGAAAGGCTTCAAAGATAACATCAAAATCAGCCTGAAGAAATTCAACACTAAAGCTAAAAACTAGGAAGACAATACAATTAACAGTTGCATCCGGGAGAAATATGTTCAAGTGGGAACTGCACTACATGAGAGATCCTCCGCTGTACCGCAGAAAACAAGTGGCCGCTGTGAAAGGAAAGGCTGAAATAAAAAAGATCCATCTAATAAGCACATCAGGATGAGATGCACAGCTTTACCCCAGCAATAGAGTGGATAGGAGCAATTTTCGAAGGATCAGCTTCAGCGGAATTTATCTGCCGTTTAGTCGCAGAAGAGTAATAGTTAACACAACATCACTGCTTAGTGCCAGTTTTATTCATATTTTCCTTGAAACTGAGAATATAGTATAGAACTTGTCAAAGTTTTAAATGGCTGCGTATCTGTATACGGTACCGTAAATATCCTTGAAAGAATAGCTTACGATGTTATCGATACAATGAAATTACAGGCATCCTCGGCAACATTCCATTTTGTTGCCATGTATCCATGAAATTATCAACATAAGATGGGCGGGGCCAAGATCAGTAGGCGAAGGATTTACTCCCCACTTTCTACATTAAGTAACGGTCACTTTTCATCCACATTATATGATATCTTGTCTTCGGAAATAGTGCGGGTCACAGGACTTTGATACATCTATTAAAGCAAATAAGAATGTCAACCTCTGGTCTTCGGTTGAGTATTCTGAGCGCACAGAGTTTTTTGCTGTTTGTTTTTTTTTGTATTCTCCGGATTTTATTAATTATAATTATAATGTTATATTACGGTGCGGGAGTTGTATGTGCTATAGTTAGGTCTTCAACAGTTTAGATTTCAATTGCTATTGTTCTTGGATGCTTCCAATTAATGCTCCTCGAGACGCTGTACGTGCCCAATTAGGTATCCTTGTACTTTTGAATCCTCAGAATTGTTAGCTATAAGCTTATTAAGAGTCTGTGGTTTTAATCAGCTGGACACATTCTTTCATACCCAGAAGTGAATTTAAAGGGGCAGGGCTAACCCCACGTTACTCGATGGTCCTAGTTCTTGCCTCGTAAAGTTTTGCCCGAGTTATTCCGAGCTATCAAAGATCTTAAAGTTGTATTATTTTATTTGACTCTTTCGTTAATAAAATTGGTAGTTTTGTTTAACCCTTCCATGATGATGATCCCGATAGAAATGGTTTTGTCAAAAAAGTAACTGTGCTCTCCATTTTATGAAAGGTATAAATGAAAGGTATGAGTGCAGATGGTATTGTCTATCATTGAATCTGCAGCACTGTAGCCCTGCATTCCCAATTCTAAGCTGTCGCAATGTAAACATTATCGTCATCAACACATCATCATCAGTCCTGCTGAAGGGTTTCGGCCCGAAGCATCGACTGTACTTTTTCCCATAGATGCTGACTTCCTTGCTGCGCACTTCCAGCATTTTGCGTGTGTTGCTCGGATTTCCAGAATTTGCAGACTTTCTCTTGTTTGTGATTATCTTCATCTTTGCCGTCGTCATCATTATTATCATCATAAGATAAATCCTCAAGTCACTTTCGTTCGTTTTTCTGCCTAAATACTGTATTTTCTTTCCATTGTATACTCCGTGTGCACCATTAATCATGTAACAGAACTTTGATATATCCATATTTCATACACCTCTTTTAAAGGAAGGTAGTGTCTACTCCTTCCCGTCTATTAAATTTTCCGCAGTCGATATATTCTTACTTACCCATCACTTAGAAAGAAACTATATGTCCTGCAAACATCTGCAAGTTTTACGAGCAAAGGTTTATTCGACAAATCCGATTTTATTGAAGCGCTGAATTCGAGAACAGTAAGAATCCATTCGGTGCTTCGCTCATAATGCCTATGACTAAGAACAATCTAACTCTCTGCCACTCGAGTTCTACGTGATTCAAGCTGCTATAAGAGAAGAATACCTGGGGTCTTTGAATAGGCGGAATATCCGAAACTGTTTTGAGCGGAAGTCTCAAGTCTCAAGGTTACAGATTAAGTGTTACTTTCTAAAAGTAAATTAGCACGAGGTAGTTGTATTTATATGCAAACACGCCGAAGAGTAAATCCGACAACATAAATAATAAAAACAAGATCCAGGATATTTCTGAAAAAGAGGAATTTACATGGCATACATTGATCATAGATAGATAGCTGGATAGTCACACAGATACTGTAGGTAGATATATCAATACATTCTTAAATACACAGTGAGGAAGGTTTTCAGAGCCTGCAGTGGGACTTGGACCAGCTGGAAAAATGGGCTGAAAAATGGCAGATGGAGTTTAATACAGACAAGTGTGAGGTATTGCACGTTGGAAGGACAAACCAAGGTAGAACATACAGGGTTAATGGTAAGGCACTCAGGAGTGCAGTAAAACAGAGGGATCTGGGAATGCAGATACAAAATTCCCTAAAAGTGGCGTCACAGGTAGATAGGGTCATAAACAGAACTTTTGGTACATTGGCCTTTATTAATCAAAGTATTGAGTATAAGAGCTGGAATGTTATGATGAGGTTGTATAAGGCATTGGTGAGGCCGAATCTGGAGTATTGTGTTCAGTTTTGGTCACCAAATTCCAGGAAGGATATAAATAAGGTTGAAAGAGTGCAGAGAAGGTTTACAAGGATGTTGCCGGGACTCAAGAAACTCAGTTACAGAAAAAGGTTGAATAGGTTAGTACTTTATTACCTGGAGCGTAGAAGAATGAGGGGAGATTTGATAGAGATATATAAAATTATGATGGGTATAGATAGAGTGAATGCAAGCAGGCTTTTTCCACAGAGGCAAGGGGAGAAAAAAACCTGAGGACATGGGTTAAAGGTGAGGGGGGGGAATTTTAAAGGGAATATTGGGGGGGCTTCTTCACACAGAGAGTGGTGGGAGTAAGGAATGAGCTGCCAGATGAGGTGGTAAATGCGGGTTCTTTTTTAACTTTTAAGAATAAATTGGACAGATACATGGATGGGAGGTTTATGGAGGGATATGGTCCGTGTGCAGGTCAGTGGGACTAGGCAGAAAATGGTTCGGCACAGCCAAGAAGGGCCAAAAGGCCTGTTTCTGTGCTGTAGTTTTTCTATGGTTTCTATGGTTTCTAATACACAAATAAGTAATGACACATGCAAAATAAGAATAGCCACGTTTACGAACTCATGGATCGTTCGGAAATACAGGGTACAGCATCACTGCGATTCTTTTCGTTTTAGAATTTTTGGATTTAAGAGTGTATGCTTGCCTAGTCTTGTCTCCAAATAAATTATTACCACATTCGGATGCAAGCAGGCTATGATTTCTTAAACAAAACAGTATTTACAAAAAATCAACAATTGCTGCACGGAAACTGAGTCTCAATGCCTCATAAATTCTCAATGGTGCAGCTAATTTATCCGCAGGTTGAATGTGTTCAAACAACTACACCGGACAGATCGTTCCAACTCGAGTTTCAGAGTCCAATCGACATATCACCGTCAACCCTTTCACTTATGCATACAAGTGAAGGAGCATATGATATTCGGAAAACAATAACCTTGTCCACGCTTAGCGTGGTAACGTTACTTGCCTAAACATGCACAGAGTGGACAATCCCACATTGAGAATAAAGTTCCATAGACCATAGAAAAGGTAGAACACCCTTTAAAACTTCGGGAAGCCAAGTCCTCCATAATACTCCTGAACTTAAAGGAGTACCGAGAAAGTGGACAAGGATGTTGCCGGGATATGAGGATGTGAGCTAAAGAGAACACTTATTAGGCTCGGAAGTTATTTCACGGAGCGTAGGAAAATCAGGGGAGAATTGACAAACTCATAAAAATTACATAGAATATTGATAGGGTAAATTAAGCAGACCTTGAGATCTCAGGTTCTGTGAGACGAGGATTAGAGTCCGTAGGTGAGGCGAAAGATGGAATATACTGTGCTTTTTGAGCGCTGTTGGGCTGAGGGGGCACGAGATTGAAAAAGAGTTCAAGGTCAGCTGGCAAAAGTGAGTGTAGCAGGCCAGGAGTCATTAAGCCACACACACAAAATGCTGGAAGAACTCAGCAGGCTAGGTAGCACCTATGGAAAAAAAGTACAGTCGATGTTCCGGGCCGAAACTCTTCGGCAGGACTGGAGAAAAAAGATGAGGAATAGAGTTAAAAGGAGGGGGCGGAAAGGAGGAAGCACAAGGTGATAGGTAAAACTGGGAGGGGAGGGGTGAAGTAAGGAGCTGGGAGGTTTATTGGTAAAATAGATACAGGGCGGGGAGGGGGGTCTAATAGTGGAGGATTGAAGGCCCTGGAAGAAAGAAAATGGGGGAAGAGAACCAGAGATGGGTAGTCAAGGAGGTAAGGTGAGAGAAGAGAAATGGGATCAGGAATGGTGAAACGGGGGAGGTGCATGACCAGAAGTTCGAGAAATCGATGTTCATGCCATCAGGTTGAAAGTTACCCAGACGGATAAAAAGTGTTGTTCCTCCAACCTGAGTGTAGCACCGGACACAGTGTATGTGCGTGAAATGGAAGAGATGCGCCTGAGGGCAGCGTTGATAGTGCAAGAAGGGAAGCCCCTTTCTTTGAAGAAGGAGGACATCTCGTTCGTTCTAGTATGAAAAAGCTATTTCACGTACTTCTGCTCTCACCCCATCCTCCCCCCACCCTACCAGGGATAGGAGTTCTCTTGTCCTCACAAACCACTTCACCAGCCTTCGCGTCCGGCACCTAATTCTACGCAACTTCCGCCATCTCCCGTGGGATACCACCACCAAGTTAATCTTTACCCCCTCCTGCTTTCTGCTTTCTGCGATTCACCACTGATCTCCCTCCAGGGTCTTATCCTTACATAAGAACATAAGAAATAGGAGCAGGAGTAGTCCATCCGGCCCATCGAGCCTGCTCCGCCATTCAATAAGATCACGCCTGATAAGGCAATGGACTCATCTCCACCTATCTGCCTTTTCCCCATAACCCTTAATTTCCTTACTATACTATGCTTGCGAGCGCAACAAGTACTACACCTGCGCCTACACCTATTACTATTCAGGGTGCTAAACAGTCCTTCCAGGTGAGCCGATACTTTACCTTTTGGGGTCATATATTGTATCCGGTGGTCCCGGTGTAGCCTTTTGTATATCGGTGAAACCCAGCGAGGATTGGGAGAACACTTTGCTAGAAAAAGCGGAATCTCCCAGTGGCTACTGGTTTTAACTTCACTTCCCATTCCCATCCCGATACGTCTATCCATGGCCTCCTCTACTGTCGCGTTGAGTCTACACTCCGACTGAACAAACAACACCTTATATTCCGTCTGGGTAGCCTCTATCCTGATGGCATGAACATCAATTTCGCGAACTTCCAGCAATGGCCCTTCCACACCATTCGCCATTTGCTTTTCCCTTCTCACTTTACCTCCTTGTCTGCCTATTTCTCGTGCTCCTCCTCCATTTTCTTTTTTCCATGGCCTTCTGTCCTCTCCTGTTAGGTTCCCTCTTCTCCAGCCCTGTATCTCTTTCAGCAATCAACATCCCTTTTTTCTTCACCCCTCCCGGTTTCACCATCACCTCGTGCTACTCCTTCCCTCCGCGCCTCCCCCCCCCCCATTGAACTCTACTCCTCACCTATTTTTTCTTCAGTCCTGCTGAAGGGTCACGGCCCGAAATGTCGACTGTACTATTTTCCATAGCTGCTGCCTGGTGTTCTGAGTCCCTCCAGCATTTTGTCTGTGTTTCTTGTATTTCTAGCATCTACAGATTGTCTCTTGTTTGTTGTCGGCGGCTTCAAAGCTCATCGCCACGGTCGAAGGCTTGGCAGGAGTAGAGGAAACCGGGAAAGGTGAAGTGCAAAGAGATGAGCCCATCTCTACACAGCATCTTGTTTGCAAATGTGTAGTCACTGGAGAATAAAGTTAGTGATGTGGGGGTAAAACTGCTCTTTCAGAGGCAGATGAGTAATTTCTCAATTGTTTGCTGTATGGAAACTTGATTATCTGCGGACACGCTGGATACAGCAGTCAGACCAGAAAGATTTACGATTTTCAGAATGGACCGAACTGCAGACTTGGATAAGGCAAAGTGAGATGGCGTGTTTTTATGTTCAGTTTTCGTCGGTGGTCGGCGTGGCGGTTATGTCAAATCTGTGTTTCCCCGACTTGGAATATCCGATCAAGTGTCGACTGTTCTATTTGTCTTGGGATTTCTCATCCATAAACCTGACCGTGACCGCGGAGTACATACCACCAGAAGCCGACTATAAGCAAGCAGTCGCAACACTCTACAATGTTGTCTGCAAACAAGAAACAGCCCATCCGGTCGCATTTCAAATTATAGTCGCAGAATTCAACCAGGCCTGTTTGAAGAAGACAATTATCACTAGCATATAACCTGTAGCAGTAGAGGTCCCAACACAGTATTCCACTGCTACACCAAGATAAGGAATGCTTACCGTTGCTTGCCCAGAACACATTTTGGTAAATCGGATCACTTGACCGCCCTTTTTCTACCTGCATACAGGCAAAGCCAACAAGAAAGACTCCAAAGATTCTGACAACTAAGAGGTGATCGAAGGAGACAGAGCAACAATTACAAGATTGCTTTGACTTAGTGGACTGGGTCATGTTCAAGCACTCATCCAGAAATATGAATGAATTCACCAGGGTTGTAACAGACTTCATTAAAACAGCTGCAGAGGAGTGTGTCCCCATTAAATCGTTCAGAGTCTTCCCCAACGAGATGTCCTGCATGAACCATGAGTTCCGAAATTTACTGAGGGCCAGATCAGAGGCATTAAAGTCTGAAGACCAGGAATGCTACAGGAGCTGCGTGTATGATCTCCGTGAATCCATCTCACGGACAAAATGGAGATTCTGGACGAAAGTGGGATAAACTGTAGATGCTTGACAGCTATGGTAGGGTTTCAATGCTATAATTTCTTACAAAGTTAAATCAAGCGACACTGGGGACAGCAGGGCTTCTCTTCCAAATGAGGTCAATGCCTTTTATGCTAGCTTTCACCGTCAAAACATGGTAGAACCATCGCGAATCCTCACATCTCCTGATGATCCTTTAATCTCAGCATCTGAAACTGACATGCGTGCTGCCCTTAGGAGGGTGAATCCGAGGAAAGCATCAGGACGGGACGGGGTAACTAGCCACATAGTAAAGACCTGTGCTGACCGACTGGTGTGTCCATTGATATCTTCAAGCTCTCGCTTCGGCAGCGTGTGGTACACACCTGATTCAAGCAGGCTTTGATTATACCGGTGCCCAGCAAGAGCGTGGTGACCTGCTTCAATGATTATCGCCCAGATTCACTTACATCCACATGATGAAGTGTTTTAAGAGGATGGTGATGAAACACATCAGCGCTTGCATGAGAGGCGAACTGGGCCCGCTCTACTTTGCCTCCTGGAGCAACAGGTCCACAACAGGTGGCATTTCATTGCCTCTTCACACAACACTGGAGCATTGGTCAGCAAAGATAAAAGCATCAGGATTATCTTTATAGATTACAGCTCAGCATTTATACCGTCATCCCCTCAAAACTAACCAATAAGCTCTGAAGACCTCGGCCTCAATACCAGCCTGTGGAATTGGATCCTGGATTTCCTCACTTGTAGACCCCAGTCAGTTCGGATTGGTAACGCATCTCCTTCGCGATCTTAGCACAAATGCGCCACGGGGGATATGTGCTTAGCCCCGTGCTCTACGCACTTTACACCTATGACTGTGTGGCTAAGCACAGCCCAATACCATTTTCAATTTTGCTGATACACCACTGTTGTGGGCCGTATCGAAGGTGGTGATGAATCAGCATATAGCCAGGAGATTGAAAAGGCTGAGTGGTGACATATCAACAACTTCTCACACAAGACAGCAAGACCAAAGAACTGGTTGTAGACTTCAGGAGAGCGAAACCAAAGGTCTGTAAGACAGTTCTCATCGGCAGGTCAGAAGTGGAGAGGGTTACCAATCTTTAAATTGTTGGGTGTTACTACTTTCAGAGGACCTGTCATGAACCCAGAACGTAAGTGCAATTGCGAAAAAAGCACGGCAGCACTTCTACTTCATTATTTGTCTGCAGAGATTCGGCATGACATCAAAAACTTTGACAAATTTCTATAGATACGTATTGTCTGGTTAGAGTACGGCCTGGTATGAAAGCACTGCTACGAGCGGAAGTCCCCACTTCTTTCAAAAAGGCAACAATTATACCAATGCCTATGAAGAATAATGTTGCCTGTCTTAATGACTATCGCCCGGTAGTACTTACATCGACAGTGATGAATTGCTTTGAGGTTGGTCATGACTAAACTGAACTCCTACATCATCAAGGGCATGGACCCATTGCAATTTGCCTATTAACACAATAAATCAACAACAAACGCAATCTCAATGGTTCTCCACATGGCTTTAGACCACCTGGACAACATAAACACCGAGGTCGGGATGCTGTTAATCGACTATAGCTCAGCATTTAATACCATCATTCCCACATTTCTGATTCAGAAGTTGCAGAACCTGGACCTCTGTATCTCCCTCTGCAATTGGATCCTCGACTTCCTAACTGGAAGAACACAATCTTTGCGGTGATAACATATCCTCCTCGCTGACGATCAACACTAGTGCACCTCAGGGGTGTGTGCTTAGCCCACTGTTCTACTCTCTATACACACATGACTGTGTGGCTAGGCATAGCACACAAATACCATCAATAAATTATCTGACGATACAACCATTGTCGGTAGAATCTCAGGTGGTGACGAGAGGGCGTACAGGAGTGAGATATACCAACTAGTGGAATGGTGCCGCAGCAACAACCTGACACTCAGCGTCAGTAAGACGAAAGAGCTGCTTGTGGACGTCAGTAAGGGTAAGACGAAGGAACACACACCAATACTCATAGAAGGACCAAAAGTGGAGACAGTGAGTAGCCTCAAGTTCCTGGATGTCAAGATCTCTGAGGATCTAACGTGGTCCCAACATATAGAAACATAGAAACATAGAAAATAGGTGCAGGAGTAGGCCATTCGGCCCTTCGAGCCTGCACCGCCATTTATTATGATCATGGCTGATCATCCAACTCAGAACCCCGCCCCAGCCTTCCCTCCATACCCCCTGACCACTGTAGCCACAAAGGCCATATCTATCTCCCTCTTAAACATAGCCAATGAACTGGCCTCAACAGTTTCCTGTGGCAGAGAATTCCACAGATTCACCACTTTCTATGTGAAGAAGTTTTTCCTAATCTCGGTCCTAAAAGGCTTCCCCTCTATCCTCAAACTGTGACCCCTCGTTCTGGACTTCCCCAACATCGGGAACAATCTTCCTGCATCTAGCCTGTCCAATCCCTTTAGGATCTTATACGTTTCAATCAGATCCCCCCTCAATCTTCTAAATTCCAACGAGTACAAGCCCAGTTGATCCAGTCTTTCTTCATATGAAAGTCCTGCCATCCAATTTATCGATATAAAGAAGGCAAGACGGCTGCTTAACTTAATTAGGAGTTTGAAGAGTCTTGGCATGTCAACAATTACACTCACAAACTTCTATAGTTGTGCTGTCGAGAGCATTCTGACAGGCTGCACCACTGTCTGGTATGGAGGGGCTACTGCACAGGGCCGAAGGAAGAGGCAGAAGGTTGTAAATCTAGTACCCAGAATATCTTCAAGGAGTGGTGGCTCAGAAAGGCAGTGTCCATTATTAAGGACTTCCAGCACCCAGGGCATGCCCTTTTCTCACATCAGGTAGGAGATACAGAAGCCTGAAGGCACACACTCAGCGATTCAGAAACAGCTTCTTCCCGTCTGCCATCCGATTCCATTGAATCTTTGAGCACTACTTCACTTTTTTTAATATACAGTATTTCTGTTTCTGCACGTTTTTAAAATCTAAACAATATACGAAATTAATTTACTTGTTTATTTATTATTGTTACTGTAGTATTTTTATTTTATTCATTATCATAGGGTATGGACGTATAGGGTATGGATGCAAGTAGATGGGACAGGCAATAATCAGGTTGTTTGAACTAAATGTTCTGAATGGCCTGTTTAGGTGCTGTCATACTCTGTAGCTCTATGACTCTATCGATGACTCCTGACTCATCCTGTTGCCTCCATGTACTCCTCTAATACTCAATTTAATTGTAATAGATCCCCCAACGTGTTGAAAAAGATTGGATATGCTCTCTCTGCGTATCAAACAAAACTATAAACAGGACAAAGAAAACTTTTCAAGACCAGGTAACAATCAGTCAGTTCCAATAGTCGCTGCGCTAATTTCCAGCATATGGTTCACTAATCTGGCATGCTACTTCGAAATAAGCGTGTCAGCCGATATCAAGATGGACAGTGCCAAATAAAATCGTTCAGTGTTGCATCCGATATAAACCTGGTTATCCTTGGAACAACACATATGGATATTTGAAATAGAATTTCGAGATGTTATTCACTACCTTGAAGACTCCCATTGGAAACGCACCCAACATATCACACGACCAGTAGATTTAGTAATAAACTGCGGAACATACCAACATGATGCACCAAAAAATAGCAACAGTTCAATATCTTATTTCTGTATTTCTCACGCTGTTCCGTCAAAAGTAGAATGTACTTAGCCCACGCGACCGTAATTAATAGAAGTAATTAATATTCAACTTTAGAACCAGGTTGATAAGGTTATGTAACATTTAGACCGCGCAAACTGCAGACATTGCACGAATACAAAATCCTACTGGACTCTCCATCGTACTGCTAACTTGGAAAAAAAAGCAGACAGCGAACATCCTGTGTAAACGGGTAGATGGTGAAGTTTTGATAAGAGCTGGCCAGCACATATAAAATTCAAATGATCTATCCAATAACGCCAATGACATGTTGTTACAGATGGTGGATAACCTAAATAAAATCCTGCCCAGAATTGCCAAGTCTAGTCGAAAAGCAATTCCACAACACGCAAAATGTGCATAATAATACACGGGTAGTTTCCAAATGTAAACACTGGCTTGAAGTACTATTTGATAAATATTAACGTTTCTTCCCCGTGACGGAGTCTAAACCCCTGGTACAACAATAATCTAGGAACGAGCTCCATGGAACTGTGACAGCAATCATCAGCGTGTGTCAGCTGTACCTTCCAGAAATCAATCGGACTAATAAAATAATTTATCAATTTGACACTGATATCTATCCTTCAACCAACCAAACTACACCGTACTTCTTTTATCAACTGAAAGTCGAAATCCACCAATACGAGAATCGCTCACTATAATTCCTTATTTGTTAGTTTCAGGGGGAGACTTGCGGACGATTTCATCAGAGGTATATCGTAATCGATACTGTGATGTGCCGAATGTTAGAGCTTATGTGTCTTTGGCCAGACGCCGGAGAAAATCAGAGAATCTTTTCAAACTGAGCAAGATTGCGTTTTTTTTTATCAAAACGTCCTTACGTTTCTATCGATTGCCTTCAATTGGGATTTGAAGCTGTAAAAATCTTTGTGCGATATGTGTTGATCCTTTCAAATGTATGTCATTTTCTCTTAACTTTGTGACTATTTTTCTGTAGTGTAGGGTTTTGTAACGCGATTGCAGTGCCAGCGACCTGTCTGCATTATATAAAGAATTTGAACATTTTCCCCAAGATCCAGTGGGTTTCCTGCGGGTTCTACTTTCCTCTTACATTGCAGAAACATAGAATATAGAATAGTACAGCACAGTACAGGCCCTTCGGCGCACATTGTTGTGCCGACCCTCTAAACCTGCCTCCCATATAATCCCCGACCTTAAATTCCTCCATATACAGTACCTGTCTAGTAGTCTCTTAAATTTCACTAGTGTATCTGCCTCCACCACTGACTCAGGCAGTGTACTCCACGCACCAACCAATCTCTGAGTAAAAAAAAACCTTCCTCTAATATCCCCCTTGAACTTCACACCCCTTACCTTAAAGCCATGTCCCCTTGTATTGAGCAGTGGTGCCCTGAGGAAGAGCCGCTGGCTATCAACTATATCTATTCTTCTTAATATCTTGTATACCTCTATCATGGCTCCTCTCATCCTCCTTCTCTCCAAAGAGTAAAGCCCGAGCTCCTTTAATCTCTGATCATAATCCCTACTCTCTAAACCAGGCAGCATCCTGGTAAATCTCCTCTGTACCCTTTCCAGTGCTTCCACATCCTTCCTATAGTGAGGCGACCAGAACTGGACGCAATACTCCAAGTGTGGCCTAACAAGAGTTTTATAGAGCTGCATCATTACCTCGCGACTCTTAAACTCTATCCCTCGACTTATGAAAGCTAACACCCCATAAGCTTTCTTAGCTACCCTATCTACCTGTGAGGCAAATTTCAGGGATCTGTAGACATGTACCCCCAGATCCCTCTGCTCCTCCCCACTACGACAACGAGTTAATAGATTAACTGGTTGAATCGTGTGTTTATTCGAACGGTGGGGGGGGGGTGCTCATTGGGTCGAAGGAGCTGTTACAATTGCTATACCGCTAAATAAATAAATATGTATTTTAATAGACATTCTTACCTGTGTCTCTTAGTTTTCTTTCTAATGAGTTCATTTCTAAAACAAAGGAATAAATACTACATTTCCTACTTTAATTCTGAAGAATGACGGCAGTTTTATTATATTATGGCTGGTCTGATACCACAAATCTCGTAATTCGCAACATTTTGAGCCACGGTGGAATTTCAATGCGCAATGGAAAAATACCAAAAATAATAGCGCTGGTAAATCGCTGGAAAGAGCTCATTTTGATGTGGATACCAGATCATAAAGTGAAATGATAGACTACTTATTTTAATGAATAACGAGTAACAGATTGATTTTTTATCAAATCTACGTTGATGTATCTGGAATGTTCTACTTCACTAACTTCCAGACCTATCATTTAAATGTATTGGCTTTTCATAATTTATTTATTTTGGCTTACGGATAAATTCTGTGACATTTTTTCCATCAATTCTCGCGTGCACTTTGCACAGAACACCCTTTATCTTTTTTCTTTTAACTCTCCCTTTATGCGATTGCGATGTCGTGTTTATATTTCCTCTGCTTTCTTAGTGGAATAATCTCTTAATCAGTGCATTGTGTTTGAAAATGAAGCGCAGTGTAACCCAAAATCCCCTCATGCAATGCTATATGTTTTTTGCAGATAAAATTATTTGTATCTTTATTATTTTCAAAGTGTTGACGGTCTGTCTAGCAGTTTGGTAAATGGGACAAGGAATGTCTCGGAATAGGTGAGTAACTTAAGACTGTTTTATTAACACAGACAGCTCTGATGGTGATCCTTACTTTCAGTTTGTGTTATATGTTATTTCTTTTCTCGGCAACAATTAGGATATCATAGAAAATTCCAAGATTATAATAGTGACCATGTAGGATTTCTGTTAACTCCCCCGACACTCCTCAGTCCGTATGTACTACTGATGTTTATACTTCTGTATCACTTGACAGTATTCTACAACACTACTAACTTCTGTATCGTCTGCAGACTTAATAACCCACATATCTACGTTGTGATCCAGTTCATTTACAGTATATATGGCCGAACGGCAGACGTCTAAATAAGGATCCCTGCGTAGTCATAGATCCTTAGCTAGACTAAGTCCCATCGACCACTTCACTGTGCATTCTATGGGCAAGAAGGTTCTGAATCCAAACCTCCAGTTCCAGGTAGAATCCATGCATCTTAATATTCACTGTGAGACTTCCACGGAGAACCTTGTCAAACGTCTTACGCAAATACATATAGACGGCATCCATATTTCTATCTTCATGAATTAACTTCGTCACCTCCTCAAAAAATACTCATCTAAGTTTTGCTGTACCGATTAATGTTGCACCCACAGATCAATGCAAGACTCCGAAAGAAATCACACAATTCTGTTTAATTTGGTCTGGTATTGGTAGGTGTTCGTTTGGGAGTTGTTTTTTCATACATTTGCGTTTTCCCTTGTATTCAGTTGTGCAGTCTATTAGGCGGTGGGCAATACACAGTACTAAGCAAACCCTGTCTATCCATCCGTTCCGATTGTAACATTCGAAGAAAATCAATTTAGATTTATAAGGCAGCAGACACAAAGTTTGATGACATTTTTTGCTTTTCTGATGTAGGAATTGTGACCAAGAAACAAGTCAAGTAATTGAGCAGATTTTTCCACGAAACCGAATGATGCCGAATTACGTAAAGCAGTGCTAGGATTCTTGAGAATCGTTCCATTGTGGCATCTTCTAATGAAAAGATTTTCCGTGGTAAAAATCTGATCACTAATTAATCCCATTGAATTGAAGTTTCATTTCAGGAAACGCATCTGCAACTTTCGACGCCCCGTCTTGTTAACTACGAGTTTTCCTAAATTTACATTATTTTGATCAGCACATCGTCTCGTATTGGTGACATTTTCCTGTTTGAATCGATGTTGGATGTTGTCCATTTTACCTTTCTTTTTAATGTACCTGTCAAATAAATACGATTTGTAATTATAGCTGCCATGCTTAGTAGTCAGGTTTAGTGAAATATTTTATTTCATTTCGACTAATCTGTGATGAAACGGCACATTTGCAGGCATATTTATTTTCCATTATTGTATTTCGCGGCTTTGCTCTAATCTTTCATTCACTCAAATAGGCATCCTCTTGCATGACTATGTTAAGTTCTTGAAAGATTTCTGAAACAAGCATATTTCCGCTTGTACTCATTTTTTACTGTTCTTTGAAATTTGCACAAGTACTTTCATTTTCCTTTCCTCTCCTTTCTATTTTGCATCTAATATTAGTGATGCATCCCTCAAAGTCTCGCGAAAAAATCTCACTCACTGTTTCTGAGTCGTATTATTTCAAAATGCATAGGGCTGAGGCTGCATTGTGAACAAATTAACAACATGATGCAACGGATTTTTTTTAATATCTTTGTCACATAAGATGTCAGTTATGGGTGATTTATCATTTGAAAGGATGGCTGTGTTGTGCACAGTCTGCAGAAAGCTGCAATTTAATGACAAATGCTGTCTTTTTCAAATGGATAGGATTCCGACCAGCAGGAAGCCCGAGTGAGATCAGCAAGGGGCACTACGGATGCTCTTTTTACGTTTTCAACGAATTTTATAAATTGTAATTCGGCTGCACACAGTTTTAGATCACAAAGTTCAGAATGGGAATCAAATTGAAGAGACTAGGACAGAGGAGGTTAGTTCACAAATAGAGAAAACTAGTAAAGCTAGTGACAGAGAAGGGGAGCGCTCAGACCGAAGATGTAGGGAAAAAGGAAGAAAAAGATAATAAAGTGTTTACACCATTTGGGACAAACAGAGAGTAAGAGGTGAAGAGTTTCTTAAATGCATCTATTTTAATGCTAGGAGTATTGTAAGAAAGGTGGATAAGCTTAGAGCATGGATTTATACCTGGAAATATGATGTTGTAGCTATTAGTGAAACATGGTTGCAGGAGGGGTGTGATTGACAACTAAATATTCCTGGATTTCGTTGCTTCAGGTGTGATAGAATCGGAGGGGCTAGAGGGGAAGGTGTTTCATTGTTTGTCAGAGAAGATATTACAGCGGTGCTTTGGCAGGATGGATTAGAGGGCTCGTCTAGGGAGGCTATTTGGCTGAAATTGAGGAATGGGAAAGGTGTAGTAACACTTATAGGGATGTATTATAGACCACCTAATGGGGACAGAGAATTGAAGGAGCAAATTTGTAAGGAGATAGCAGATATTTGTAGTAAGCACAAGGCTGTGATTGTGGGATATTTTAATTTTCCACACATAGACTGGGAAGAGCAATCTGCAAAAGAGCTGGATGGTTTGGAGTTGTGAAAATGTGTGCAAGATAGTTCTTTGCAGCAATACATAGAGGTACCAACTAGAGAAGGGGCAGTGTTGGATCTCCTGTTAGGGAATCACATAGGTCAGGTGACGGAGGTATGTGTTGGGGAGCACTTCGGGTCCAGTCATCACAATGCCGTTAGTTTCAATACAATTATAGAGGATAGGACTGGACCCAGGGTTGAGATTTATGATTGGAGAAAGGCTAACTTTGAGGAAATGCGAAAGGATTTGGAAGGAGTAGATTGGGACAATTTGTTTATGGGAAGGATGTAATAGAGAAATGGACGTCATTTAGCGGTGAAATTTTGAGGGTACAGAATCTTTATGTTCCTGTTAGGTAGAAAGGAAAGGTTAAAAGTTTGAGAGAGCCATGGTTTTCAAGGGATATTGGAAACTTGGTTCGGAAAAAGAGAGAGATCTACAATAAATATAGGCAGAACAGAGTAAATGAGGTGTTCGAAGAATATAAAGAATGTAAAAAGAATCTTCAGAAAGAGATTAGTAAAGCTAAAAGAGGATATGAGGTTGCTTTGGCAAGTAGTGATGGATAAAATTGGACCCTTGAAGAATCAGAGTGGACAACTATGCGCGAAGCCAAAAGAGATGGGGAGATTTTGAACAATTTCTTTTCTTCGATATTCACTAAAGAGAAAGATATTGAATTGTGTAAGATAAGGGAAACAAGTAGGGTAGTTATGGAAACTATGATGATTAAAGAAGAGGAAGTACTGGCGCTTATAATATATAAAAGTGGATAAGTCTCCAGGTCCTGACAGGATATTCCCTAGGACCTTGAGGGAAGTTAGTGTAGAAATAGCAGGGGCTCTGACAGAAATATTTCAAATGTCATTAGAAACGGGGATGGTGCTGAAGGATTGGCGTATTGCTCATGTGGTTCCATTGTTTAAAAAGGGTTCTAAGAGTAAACTTAGCAAATATCGACCTGAAAGGTTGACGTCAGTGGTGGGTATATTAATGGAAAATATTCTTAAAGATGGTATATATAATTACCTGGATAGACAGGGCCTGATTAGGAACAGTCAATATGGGATTTGTGCGTGGAAGGTCATGTTTGACAAATCGAATTGAAGTTTTTGATGAGGTTACCTGGAAAATTAACGAGGGTAAAGTGGTGGATGTTGTCTATATGGACTTCAGTAAGGCCTTTGACAAGTTTCCACACGGAAAATTAGTTAGGAAGGTTCAATCGTTAGATATTAATATTGAAGTAGTAAAATGGATTAAACAGTGGCTGGATGGGAGATGCCAGAGAGTAGTGGTGGATAACTGTTTGTCAGTTTGGAGGAGGGTGACTAGTGGTGTGCCTCAGGGATCTGTACTGGGTCCAATGTTGTTTGGCATATATATTTATGATCTGGATGATGGGGTGGTAAATTGGATTAGTAAGTATGCAGATGATACTAAGATAGGTGGCGTTGTGGATAATGAAGTAGGTTTTCAAAGCTTGCAGAGAGATTTGGGCAAGTAAGAAGAGTAGGCTGAAAGATGGCAGATGGAGTTTAATTCTGATAAGTGTGAGGTGCTACATTTTGGTAGGACTAATCAAAACAGGACATACATGATGAATAGCAGGGCATCGAGGAATGCAGTAGAACATAGGGATCTAGGAATAATGGTGCATAGTTCCCTGAAGGTGGAATCTCATGTAGATAGGGTGGTAAAGAAAGCTTTTGGTATGCTGGCCTTTATAGATCAAAGCATTGAGTATAGGAGTTGGGATGTAATGTTAAAATTGTACAAGGCATTGGTGAGGCCAAATTTTGAGTATTGTGTACAGCTGTGGTCACCGAATTATAGGAAAGGTGTCAACAAAATCGAGAGAGTACAGAGGAGATTTACTAGAATGTTACCTGGTTTTCAGTACCTAAGTTGCAGAGGAAGGTTGAACAAGTTGGGTCTTTATTCTTTGGAGCGTAGAAGGTTGAGGGGGTACTTGATAGAGGTTTTAAAATTATGAGGAGGATAGATAGAGTTGACGTGGATAGGCTTTTTCCACTGAGATTGGGGGAGATTCAAACAAGAGGATATGAGTTGAGAATTGAGGGGCAAAAGTTTATGGGTAACACGAGGGGGACTTCTTTACTCAGAGAGTGGTAGCTGTGTGGAACTAGCTTCCAGTAGAAGTGGTAGAGGCAGGTTCGATGTTGTCATTTAAAAAAATTGGATTGGTATATAGACAGGAAAGGAATGGAGGGTTATGGGCTGAGTGCAGGTAGATGGGACTAGGTGAGAGTAAGTGTTCGGCACGGACTAGAAGAGCCGAGATGGCCTGTTTCCGTGCTGTAATTGTTATATGGTTATATGGTTATACGGTTAATGGGGATTTCGTTGAATTAGCATAAACCCTGTGTTCGAAATTCGAGGAATAGGGGTCTGACGTAACTAAACACTTAATAAATTTTGCTGACAATATCAAACCTTCATCTTATCAGTAGAGACCACCAGCACAAATCGAGTGGCCTATATCTACATTAACACCTGGGTCTTGGAAAAATGATTCAAGTTGCATTTACACACGATTTTCACATCGACAGTTAACCACCTCATCCTCATCTTCATCTCAAGTACAAAATGGCCGGGCTGGCATAAAGGAACTTTCTTTTACCAGAGTAACCCTCTACTTCACTAACACATTTGTACGACGCTCGAGGAGTCGTATAGTTAACACCACGGAAACCGTTTGTTACTTTTTGGAAGAAATGTTGAGGTGAATTTCTCAATGCACTGGACCATAACGATCAACAAAACCACTTAAAAAGTGATCGCCCACCTCAAAGTTTATAATTCACAATCCGCCATAGTGAACACCAAGTTTGTTACGGCAGGCTAGAATGTTTTTGGAAAGCGACTATTACAAAAGCGCAGATTGTTATACTCCGCTGGTAAGTATTTTGAAAGACTTTACATGATTGATTCGCTGAACAGTGCAACTGTTATGCAAACAAGACAACACAGCAGTAACGGGGAATCCTCGAAAAACACAGTAGAAATCACAAGAAGGTTTTCCTACCGAATTCTTCGTGGACCAAATTGATCTGTAAAATCGATTTTCCGCATAGGATCTCAGCGGATCTTATAGCAGAGTTGACCGGCCGAACTTCAGGGCAGATTCCTTCTATTGGTTAAATTCTTGGTTTCTTGTGATGCTGGGACTGAGAACAGAGGAATATAGGGATGCGTATTTCATGAGCAAGTATACTAGTTTTGAGATTGTAAGAATGTTTGTTTTATCGCATTTATGTATCTTTGCGGCGGACGTAATTGTATTTTGATCACGTAATGCAAAACAATGTTCTTGCTCAGCAACTGAATAGCACATTGTGATTTGGAGGTCTGTACTCGTCCGTTGGAGGTCAAATATCTAACTACAGCCGTCCTCAAGTCTCGCACCGCCGGAACAGTTACAACCCCTCAAACATCAGGCTCTTGAATCGAAGGAAATGACTGCACTCATTTGCTCCATCATTGAAATGTTCCTACAACCAATTATCTCACTTTAATTACTTTTTATCTCAATATCTCGTGCTCTAGTTATTTATTGATATTTATTTATATTTGCTTTTGCACAGTTTGCAATCTGCTTGATGTTTCATTGATCCGGTTTTCATTACTATTTCATAGATTTGCTGAGGATGCTCACAGGAAAATGAATCTCAGATATATATACTTTGAAGTGAAGTTTACTTTGTACTTTGTATTTGCATTTTGACTATTTGTTGAGCTGATGTCAAAGCTATCCAGAAATAATAAGATATTAATTCCACATGTGAACAGCATTTCAACAGAGTATATTGTCGGCAGATAGAGTTACCACGGGCGCAAATCCAGTGCCTTCTCCAGTCCTGAAAAGGAGACTGCAGAAATTTGCTAAAAACGCAATGACATGTCACGTAAAGTAGATACAAGAGCCATGGTCCGCCCAGTAGCTTGCTCCGTGAAAGTTTTGCTAATTTTACAGTTCCTCCTTTTTTTGAAAACACCGTGGCATTCGTGTGATTTGCATGAGAGAAAAAAACGCACAACTGAAGCAAATATCGATATGCTGTCCCATGAAATTTCAGTATATTCGCATTTAATCCCATATGTTTCTTATTATTTTTGACATTGCGTTACATGGAATGGATTCACCTTGACTTCTATTCATAATAACACTGATAATCATAAAAAGAAAACTGTTATTCGGATCCTGGGCAAATATAGTTTGCTTCTGGATCGGGCATCTGTTACATTTTCAAACTTCAACGAAGAGACGATTTCGGAAGAACAGACAGACTGCAGTGAATGGGTGACACAGCCTGATGTTCCTCATAGCTATGAAATTAGAGAATTCAGTTCACTTTCAGAACACGTTATTTAGCCCCGTGCATGTTATGCACCTTGCACGTGTAAGCCTCAGTCAGGCCCAGCTGTTTCTGTTGCAGCACATGTTTAGCACTGGTAGCAGCCTCAGTTTTACTTGTCTATGAGTGGCATTTGTGAATTCAGCTACAATTAGTTTTCAATCCAGCTGCATCTCCCATGTTGTAAATGTTAACCAGACAGACCATACAACGTTGTGTATTAAATCTATCTTGCCAACAGTACTGGAGGTTTTACGATAATGTTTCAACTTTATCACATCGCAGTAGTTCCTTGCTACAATGAAATTCTGCAATGTATCTATTATGATTACAATGCAATTACTCTGTGATGTGATTATGTATGAAGTCCTCAAAGGGAAACGGCAGATAGATTTCAATAAAGTTAACGCTTGAAGAATGCGATCCAGGATATTAATCTTACGTACAAAAGACTTTCAAAATCCAGCAGATAAAGAAACAAAGACCTGCAACAAAAAAAAACACGTAACACAATTCAAATTGTACTTCCCAGCTAAAAAGACAAAACAAAAACAAAAATCTATCGCTAAAATCACTCCCAGAGCTCTGTCGCTCTTCATCTGCTTCACGGCATTGTTCTTAAAAATAATAATAAAATGTGAAACCTTATTATCGTCAAGACAACACTGATTTCGTTTCCACAGTTACCGATGTTGGAAGCTTTGCAATAGTATCAAATACTTTATTGAAATTAATCTATGTTGATAACGACAGGGTAGAGGTAATGGTATATCGACATTCCAAAATAATCCAACACTAATATGCCCATAATTATAACTGCATTATAAGAAATGTTTGCTGGCGACATTGCAAACCTTTGGGTAAAGAGGAACAGACGCCGTTTTCCATCTGATCTTCTGTAAGAAGTGTCACAAAATGCAATGGACAAACTAAATTGGAGAGCACGGCATTAGGAGTGGTATTTTGAATGCAGAGTAGTTTTTATAGGCATCCGTTAGTCTCGTGAGACCATGGATTTGCGCCTTGGAAGGTTTCCATGGCGCAGGCCTGGGCAAGGTTGTATGGAAGACTGGCAGTTGCCCATGCTGCAAGTCTCCCCCCTCCACGCCACCGACGTTGTCCAAGGGAAGGGCACCAGGGCCGATACAGCTTGGCACCAGTGTCGTCGCAGAGCAATGTGTGGTTAAGTGCCTTGCTCAAGGACACAACACGCTGCCTCAGTTGATGCTCGTATTAGTGACCTTCAGATCACTAAACCAACGCCTTGGCCACGCGCCAACAATAGTAATTATGGAATCGGCATAAATTATGTTTGGAATAGATGTGTCATTTTCAGGTTGAGTATTTGAAATTTGTGGGGATCCGGACGGTGTTTCAACGATTTCTATTATAGTGGGTGTCTGATTATTGGGTAGAATATTGTATAGCAAAGTTTGCTGATGGCATCCACTAAAATAACTGGCATAGGAGATGGATGGAATTTGCTGTGATACAGATAGTGAGGCACTTGCCGCGGGAAAATATTACGGTGTCTACATTGGTGGGAAATGAGAAAAAATTAAAATAAAACTTGAATAAGTAGAGCAAGTTGAGATGCAAGGGGAGCTGAGAGTTCGTGAAAATGACGGACATAAATTTACCCTGGTGCTGCAGCAATTTACGTAGGAAGGGAAAACGTTTATTATCAGTCATTGCTCGCAGTATTACCATTAAAAGCAAGCACTGTTTTGGTTATTAGGCAATTGCGTTTAGTACCATGGTTAAAGAATTATATTCTCGGATTACCGAGAACGCATGCAATAAAATGTTTAAAATACTCGATTACCACATGAACAATAGTTTTGTGTTGTGGTTTTCTTCTTGGCTTTTAAAGCAATTAAAGGAAAAGGGGATTAGTGTAGTAAGAATTTTAAGATTCCGATATCATATGAAACCATGTGTGATGATGTCCGCAAGACAGAGGCAGCAAACGGAACGAGAGGAATTGTTGCACAATACATAGCCACCAACGTAATCATAATACGAAGGGGAATTCCATTCCTCCAGGTACCATAAATACTTGGAATTCTCCACGCAGGTATTTGTAGAGCTTATTTTGTTGTACGTGTGGTTAATGACGTTGGATATACACTTAAAGTGTAATGGGTTCAAAGAGTTCGGGGGAAATTTAGGGCAGTATTGAATAATGGAAATAAAATCTGCAGGGAATTTTCCAGAATCTATATCTTTTGTTGCATTTTCTGTCTGTACTAATGATTTAGCACGCATTTCAAAGCGACTGAATACGCTTTAAAGGGGTAAATAGCAATGCAATTGACATATCCGGCAAAATATAACAGAAACAGTGAAACAGGGCGGGAGAATAATAACAGAACGAAAGAGCTAAATATAGAGAACATAAAGTGTTCAGTACAAGAAAACAATAGAAGGGACCACAGAATTGCGCTGTTGGCAGATACTGGTTGGAGGTTCGCTGTTTGACCTAAAGAAGGTGGAATTTCACAAAAATAGCATTGCCCTGCAAGTTTTGGAATAACAAGTGAAACACCAATAAAATTATTTCACTCAAATTTTTCATAACTTTAGGTGCTGCTTGCACAGATCAACACATTGACAATCTTGGCAGAACGAATGTTTCTTTTATTTGCAATAATTTTCCTATATTTTATACTCCATACGTGTTAATTGATTAGGTGTCTGATAACAGTTGTTAACTGACTATTTCAGGAGGGAAAACCAGTATACACAGATGAACATTGTCCTTCACGTAGAAGCCTGAGACAAAGAAAGATTATGACATAGCTTATTCGGCTATTTATGGATCGAAGGGAAACAGTGTACAATCTTAAGGAAGTAATGTATCGAGTTTTGCGAAAAAGAATGTTTGTTACAATTTCACACAGGATATCGACAAGGAATGCTAACGCAGCTTTCAACAGTATTTGTTTCTAAATGCCTTTATACAGCAAAAGAGAAATCACAAATATACTTACATAAAGCATGTCGCCTCCACAGAGACTGATCCGCATACAGTTACAAATTTGCCATATTTATTTGTTTCATTCGTAAGAATTGAAATATAGGGTATGCCTTCCACACACGTCCCCGTATACTTTGTCAATTCTGCCCTGTTATTTCCTCAAAGACTTCCAACAGATTTGTGAGGGAAGATTTCCCCTGATGGAAATCATGCTGACTTGGGCCTTTCATGTGCCTGCCTCCTGGCGCCCGGAACCTCATGCTTGATAACAGACTCCAAAATATTCCCAACCACTGAAATCAGACTAACTAAATCAGATTTACTAATTTATAGTAGCTCCATCACTATGTAAATAGTCTCTTATATTCATCTATATACAAATTTCAAGGCATGTAACAGTGATATTAAACCTGATTCTGATTTAGATTAACGGCGACTCCTCTTTAAGGAATCGCGTACTTGAAGACCACAATACCTCAGTTCTACAACGATGCCCTGGACTCTCTCCTTCACTAAGTTAGCCTATCTTGATATTACTTTCTAGGATCTAAGACCACGCACTTCTTTGAAGTAAACACCATTTACCATTTCGGGGCCTACTTAACTGATCTAGTGATGTCCTGTTAACTTAAGGGCGTCTGATCCTTATCAATGCAAAAAACGTATCCGAAACAGGATGGAGCGACGGAGGATGAGAGGTGACCTGATAGAGGTGTATAAGTTGATGACAGGCGTTGATCGTGTGGATAGTCAGTGGTTTTTCCCAGGGGCTGAACTGGTTGCCACAAGAGGACACAGGTTTAAGGTGCTGGGGAGTAGGTACAGAGGAAATGTCAGGGGTAAGTTTTTTACTGAGAGAGTGGTGAGTGCGTGGAATGGGCTGCCGGCAATGGTGGTGGAGGCGGATACGATAGGGTCTTTTAAGAGACTTTTGGATAGGTACATGGAGCTTAGAACAATAGAGGGCTATGGGTAAGTCTAGGAATTTCTAAGGTAGGGACATGATCGGCGCAACTTTGTGGGTTTTCTACGTTTCGATGTTTCTAAACTGTTTTTCATTAGAGAAAGCCTTATAGATATGCGAACACAACGCTATTCCCGAGCATAAAGGAAATCAGATCAGGATTTGCAACGTGAACAATATTTGGGATGCATTTCCCAGCGATAATTGGGTCAACTGCCACAGTGTAACCAGACAAAGAGATAATAGTGGCACGTATCCCGTGACGGATTAAGGAACCAGCAGAAATGGAAAACACTTTGGAGTCTGTTATTGCTGTTAACCAATAGTATTTATTAGTAACTACACAACACAGTAATAAAATTCAGATATATTCAACAGGTTTGAAATGATTTTATATGTGTGTGTGTGTGTGTGTGTGTGTGTGTGTGTAAGTATAAAAATCAAGCTTCTTCAACCCTAGGGGATAAATTGATACAGTCCTACGGTGATGGGTAAAGTGAATCATTCAATTCGTGGTATTCAGTTGAGTAGTGATGGAGAGAGAGAGGCGTTGTGGATGTCCGAGTAAGCCGATGCCGTCGATTCTTCCCGTTGTCCTCCGAAATCCTTTAGAAGTCACTGAATGTGACCACACAAGGGGACCGTTTTCTGTGGTGGAGTTATCAACCTAGGCGAGGGTGGACACACTAATAACTTCCCACAGGTCACCTCTTCCACACTGCGAGAGCCACTGATCGATTCTCCTGATCGATCCTCCAAAAACCCACCTTTCTGTGGGCACAACAAAGCTCATCCAGTGTCCAAAGCCATGTGTGTCCAATAACTAGCTGACCTTGTATTTATCTCAGCATGCTGAACACCAGCTGTCCGTCAAGTAGCTCCTCCCTTCTGTCTCTGTAGGAACTCAGAAGCTGGTGTCCTTACAGAAATGCCAAACCAACTGTGAGCAGTCTTCACCTCTCTCTCCCCTTAATAACAAGGTGTTTGTGCTGTACAGCTCTCCCTCTCTCTCTCTCTTTAAAAGCACAGTTCATAAGGGATAATTCAGGATCCCGTCACAATAGAAACAGAAAAACATAGAAAACCTAAAGCGCAATACAGGCTCTTCAGCCCATAAAGTTGTGCCGAACATGTCCCTACCTCAGAAATTACTAGGCTTACCTATTGCCCTCTATTTTTCTGAGCTCTATGTACCTATCCAAAAGTCTGTTCCAAGACCCTATTGTATCCACCACCACCACTGTCGCCAGCAGCCCATTCCACGCACTCACCACTCTCGGCGTAAATAACTTACCCGTGACATCTCCTCTGTACCTACTCCACAGCACCTTAAACCGGTGTCCTCTTGTGACAACCATTTCAGCCCTGGGAAAAAGCCTCTGACTATCCACACGATCAAGGCATCTCATTATCTTATATACTTCTATCAGGTCACCTTCGTCGCTCCAAGGAGAAAAGGCCGAGTACACTCAACCTGTTTTCATCAGGCATTGTCCCCAGTCCAGGCAACATCCTTGTAAATTTCCTCTGCACCCTTGTTATGGTTTCCACATCCTTCCTGTAGTGAGGCGGCCAGAAATGAGCATAGTACTCCAAGTGGAGTCTGACCAGGGTCCTATATAGCTGCAAAATTACCTCTCGGCTCCTAAATTCAATTGATGAAGGCCAATACACTGTATGCCTTCTTAACCACAGAGTCAACCTGCACAGCTGCTTTGAGCGTCCTATGGACTCGGTCCCCAAGATCCCCCTGATCCTCCACACTGCCAAGAGTCTTATGATTAATACTATATTTTCCCATTGTATTTGACCTACCAAAATGTACCACTTCACATTTATCTGGGTTAAACTCCATCTACCACTTCTCAGCCCAGTTTTGCATCCTATCAAAGTCCCTCTGTAACCTCTGACAGCCCTCCACACTATCCACAACACCTCCAACCTTTGTGTCATCAGCAAACTTACAAACTCATCCAGGTCATTTATAAAAATCATGATGAGTAGGGGTCCCACAACAGATCCCTGAGGCACACCACTGGTCTCCGACCTGCATGCAGAAAATGGTCCGTCAACAGCCACTCTTTCACTTCTGTGGGCAAGCCAGTTCTGGATCCACAAAGCAATGTCCACTTGGATTCCATGCCTCCTTACTTTCTCAATAAGCCTTGCATGGGGTACCTTATCAAATGCCTTGCCGAAATCCATATAGACTACATCTACTGCCCTTCCTTCATCAGTGTGTTTAGTCACATCCTCAAGAAATTCAATTCAGACTCGTAAGGTACGACCTGCCTTGACAAAGCCATGCTGACTATTCCTAATCATATTATATCTCTCCAAATGTTCATAAATTCTTCCTCTCAGGATCTTCTCCATCAACTTACCAACCACTGAAGCAAGACTCACTGGTCTATAATTTTCTGGGCTATCTCTCCTCCCTTTCTTGAATAAAGGAACAAAATCCGCAACCCTCTAATCCTCTGGAATCTCTCCTGTCCTTATTGATGATGCAAGGACCATCGCCAAAGACTCCGCAATCTCCTCCCTCGCTTCCCACAGTAGCCTGGGGTACATCTCATCCGGTCTCGGCTACTTATCCAACTTTATGCTTTCTCAAAAGCTCCAGCACATTCTCCTTCTTAATATCTACACACTCAAGCTTTTCAGTCTGCTGCAAGTCATCACCACAATCAGCAAGATCCTTTACCATAGTGAATACTGAAGTAAAGTATTTATTAAATACCTCTGCTATTTCCTCCGGTTCTATACACACTTTCCCACTGTCACAATTGATAGGTCGTATTCTTTCACGTCTTATCCTCTTGTTCTTCACATACTTGTAGAATACCTTGGGGTTTTCCTTAATCCTGCCCGCCAAGGCCTTCTCATGGCTCCTTCTGGCTCTCCTAATTTCCTTCTTAATCTCCTTCCTGTTAGCGTTATAATCTTCCAGATCTCTAACATTACCTGGATCTCTGAACCTTTTATAAGCTTTCCTTTTCTTCTTGACTAGATTTATTACAGCCTTTGTACACCATGGTTCCTGTACCCTACTATAGCTTCCCTGTCTCACTGGAACGTACCCATACAGAACTCCATGCAAATATCACCTAAAAATTTGCCACATTTCTTCCGTACTTTTCCCTGAGAACATTGGTACCGAATTTAAGCTTCCAATTTCCTGCCTGGTAGCCTCATAATTCCCCTTACTCCAATTAAACACTTTTCTAAATTGTCTGTTCCTGTCTCTCTCCAATGCTATTGTAAAGGAGATAGAATTATGATCACTATCTCCAAAATTCTCTCCCACTGACAGACCTGACACCTGACCAGGTTTATTTCCCAATACCAGATCAAGAACAGCCTCTCCTCTTGCAGGCCTATCTACATATTGTGTCAAGAAACCCTCCTGAACACACCCAAAAAACTCCAACCGATCTAAACCCCTTGATCTCGGGAGATGCCAATCGATATTTGGGAAATTAAAATCTCCCATCACGGCAACTCTGTTATTATTACAGCATTCCAGGATCTGTTTCCCTATCTGCTCCTCAATATCCCTGTTACTTTTGGGTGGCCTATAAAAAACACCCAGTAAAGTTATTGACCCCTTCCTGTTCCTAATCTCCACCCACAGAGACTCCACAGACAATCCCTCCATGACGTCCACCTTTTCTGCAGCTGTAAAACTATCTCTGATCAACAGTGCCACGTCCCCACCTCTTTTGCCTCCCTCCCTGTCCTTTCTGATACATCTAAAACCCGGCACTTGAAGTAACCATTCTTGTCTCTGAGTCATCCAAGTCTCTGTAATGGCCACCACATCATAGGTCCAAGTGCTGATCCACGCTCTAAGCTCATCAGCTTTGTTCACAGTACTCCTTGCATGAAAATAGACACACCTCAAACCGTCAGTCTGAGCGCGTCCCTTCTCGATCGCCTGCCTGTCCTCCCTCTCGCACTGTCTACAAGCTTTCTCTATTTGTGAGCCAACCGCCTCTTCCTCAGTCTCTTCATTTCAGTTCCCACCCCCCAACAATTCTAGTTTAAACTCTCACTAGTAGCCTCAGCAAACCTCCCCGCCAGGATATTGGTCCCCCTGGGATTCAAGTGCAACCAGTCGTTTTTGTACAGGTCGGACCTGCCCCAAAAGAGATCCCAATGATGAAGAATTCTGAATTCCTGCCCCCTGCTCCAATCCCTCAGTCACGCATTTATCTTCCACCTCATTCTATTCATGTCATAGTGTGGGTGTTGATGGCGGACCCAAATGCAAGACACAGACACTGAAGTTCTAGGAACTAGACTAGAGTAGTCAAAAAAGCAAGGGAAGTGGCGAAGAAAGGACGCTGGACATGACACCGGCCCTGGATGACACAAGGTTACATGGCCTGGGCTAGGACTTGACTGGATAGCGGAACCAGAACATGGAACTTGGAACTAGGAGCCTGGGCTTGGACTCCAAGCCAAGACTGGATAAGGACCCAAAACCTGGGTCTTGACTCGGGCTCAGACCCCGGTTCTAGGCGAAGACATAATGAGGCTTGGGTTCTTCGAGGCTAGGGTACTTCGAGGCTTGGGTATGGACTCCGAACCAGAGACTGGGCAAGGACCCAGAACCTGGGACTTGACTCGGGCTCGGACTCCAGAACTAGGAGAGGACAAGACATGGCTACAGGACTAGGAGAGGCAACAGGACTGGACGTGAGACTCCTGGACAGGACAAGGGAATCCCAGCACAGGACGTGAGAACTCCAGCACTGGGCTAGGCAAGGTACTCCTGGGCTGGGTGAGACATATGGACAAGATGAGAACACAAGCCATGGCTTGGACAGGACAAGGTTCTTGGATCATGGCTAGAACTGGACGAGACCCTGAAGCCTTGACTTGGTCGAGAAGAGACAGGAACGCAGACTCTTGGTCGAGGGACAGACAGGAACATGGATCACAGAGCCGGGACCCCTCCTTACAAACAGGACATTAGGCCGGGACTCATACACAGAACACAGAGCCGGGACCCCTCCTTGAGTACAGTACATAGGGCCGGGAATCATTACACAGAATGCAGAATACGACGAGACGGTTCCCAATGCAAGGCAGCAGCAGACAGCCGGACCTACCTAGCGAAGGTGTGGACGCAGACAGTTGCCAACACTAGGTAGCGGCAAATGGCCGGACTACCTAGCGAAGGCATGGACACAAAGACAGTTTCGAACACTCGGTAGCGGCAAATGGCTGGACCTACTTAGCGAAAGCGTGGACACAGAGACAGTTCAAAACAACGACAGACAGTTCCTTATCTTGCTCCGGCGATAGAACTTGATGGCAATGGAGGCAACGATTACAGGCGAGGCAAGGTGAGGCAAGACGAGGCAAAGCTTCAGACAAGACAAGACAACAGAAGAAAGGGGAAGGGAAGGGATTCAGACAGGGGGTATGGACAGGAACAATCCAGCTCGTGGCGCAGTTAGAGATCGGTCAGTATGACGTTGTGGGCATCACTGAGTCGCTGAAGAAGGTCATAGTTGGGAGTTTAACATTAAAAATATACTTTGTAGCGAAAGAACAGGCAGGAAAGCATAGGCGGTGGGGTGGCACTGTTGGTAAGAGATGGAATTACATCTTTAGAAAGAGGTGACATAGGTTGAGAGACTATCGAATCTTTGTAGGTGGAATTAAGAAATTGCTTTGGTTACAAAAACTATAAGAATTGACTTCTTGTATTGGAGTCAAAATGTGGGGTTGAGATTGCAAAGGGAGCTGCAAGGTGCATGTAATAAGTGTAATGTCACAATTGTAATGTCAAATTGCAAGGTGATTCGGAAAATCAGGTTGGTGTCCAATCCCAAGAGAGCAAATTTGTTAAAAGCCTACAAGATAACTTTTCAGAGCAGATTGTGCTCCAGCCTACTAGGGGAAAGGGTATCTGACATTGGGTGTTGTGTAATAACCCAGATCTTATTCAGGGACTTAACATAAAGGAATCCTGAGGAGGCAGTGATCATCACAGGAAGGGAGCAGTTACTCTATTGGGAGTATTCCATAGGCCCCCTGCTAGCAGCAGAGATACCGAGGAGAAGATTTTGGAAAGGTGCAAAAATAACAGGGTTGTTATCATGGGTGACTTTAACTTCCCTATTATGGATTGGCACCTGATTAGTTCCAAGAGCTTAGACGGGGCAGAGTTTGTTAGATGTGTCCAAGACGGATTCCTGTCACAGTATGTTGACAGGCCGACTAGGGGGAATGCCATACTAGATCTAGTATTAGGTAATGAACCGGGTCAGGTCACAGATCTCTCAGTGGATGAGCATCTGGGGGACAGTGATCACCGCTTCCTGTCCTTTAGCATTATCATGGAAAAGGATAGAATCGGAGAGGAGAGGAAAATTTTTAACTGGGGAAGGGCAAATTATGAGGCTATAAGGCTAGAACTTGCGGGTGTGAATTGAGATGATGTTTTTGCAGGGAAATGCGCTATGAACAAGTGGTCAATTTTTAGGGATCTCTTGCAGGATGTTAGGGATAAATTTGTCCCGGTGAGGAAAATAAAGAATGGTCGGGTGAAGGAACCATGGGTGACAAGTGAGGTGGAAAATCTAGTCAGGTGGAAGAAGGCAGCATATATGAGGTTTAGGAAGCAAGGATCAGATGGGTCTATTCAGGAATATAGGTGGCAAGAAAGAAGCTTAAGAAGCGGCTGAGAAGATCAAGAAGGGGGCCCGAGAAGGCCTTGGTGAGTAGAGTAAAGGAAAACCCCAAGGCATTCTTCAATTATGTGGAGAACAAAAGGATGACAGGAGTGAAGGTAGGACCGATTAGAGATAAAGGTGGATTCATCAGGCGGATCGATCAGTGGCTCTTGCAGTGAAAAGAAAAGGCAGTGATCGGTGGGGAGTTGTCCATGTGTCCATCCTTGCCTGGGTGATAGCTCCACCACAGAAAACAGGTCCCCTTTGTTGTGGTCACAGTCGGTGACTTTTAAAGGATTTTGGAGGACAAGGAGAAGATCGACGGCGTCAGCTCACCTGAAGACTCAAATCTCTTCCTCTCTCTCTCTCTCTCTCTCCATCACTACTCAACTCAATACCACGAACTGAACTGAACTTTACTCATCATCATAAGACTGTATCTTTTTGCCCCTAGACTTGAAGAAGCTTGGTTTTTCATACATATATTTCCACATTTACTGATACACTTACTTATATATATAATAATTCCTAACCTGTTTGATTTATCTACATTTATATTACTGTATTGCGTAGTTACTAATAAATCTTATTACTTAATAGCAATACTGGACTCCAAAGTATTTTCTATTTCTGCTGGTTCTTTATTCCTGTCACAGGGTACATAACAGCAGGATTTGTTGATCCATTATGAAATTAATAAGCAAAGCATTTGGTCGAAGATCGCAGAGGAAAACATGCTGAGATATGGTCAGTTCTAGAGAAGTGGGGCAGAATGTACACAGTTAAAGGTGGCCTTAGAATATGCCAATGCTAACACAGATCCCATGAAATACTTGAAGACATAACATAGGTGGACTATTTGGTGGATTACCTCAGATTTTTTTTTACCAGAAATTGTAATTCTGCATATTTGTTTCACATTGTGGACTGGGTACAACTGCACATCCATGACCTAACAACCTATCATGAAGCTCAGATTTTCTGTCCCAAAAGTATTTATTACAGAATAATTTTAATGCCCTTGTGTGATTCTGCCCTTGTGACCTGCATACAAACCATAGAACCATAGAAACTACAGGAGAGAAACAGGCCCTTTGGCCCTTCTTGGCTGTGCCGAACCATTTTCTGCCTAGTCCCACTGACCTGCACAAGGACCATATCCCTCCATACACCTCCTATCCATGTATCTGTCCAATTTATTCTTAAATGTTAAAAAAGAACCCACATTTACCACCTCGTCTGGCAGCTCATTCCATACTCCCACCACTCTCTGTGTGAAGAAGCCCCCCCTAATGTCCCTTTAAACTTTTCCCTCCTCACCCTTAACCCATGTCCTCTGGTTTTTTTCTCCCCTTGCCTCAGTGGAAAAAGCCTGCTTGCATTCACTCTATCTATACCCATCATAATTTTATATACCTCTATCAAATCTCCCCTCAGTCTTCTACACTCCAGGGAATAAAGTCCTAACCTATTCAAACTTTCTCTGTAACTGAGTTTCTCAAGTCCCGGCAACATCCTTGTAAACCTTCTCTGCACTCTTTCAACCTTATTTATATCCTTCCTGGAATTTGGTGACCAAAACTGAACACAATACTCCAGATTCGGCCTCACCAATGCCTTATACAACCTCATCATAACATTCCAGCTCTTATACTCAATACTTTGATTAATAAAGGCCAATGTACCAAAAGCTCTCTTTACGACCCTATCTACCTGTGACAACACTTTTAGGGAATTTTGTATCTGTATTCCCAGATCCCTCTGTTCCACTGCACTCCTCAGTGCCTTACCATTAACCCTGTATGTTCTACATTGGTTTGTCCTTCCAACGTGCAATACCTCACACTTGTCAGTATTAAACTCCATCTGCCATTTTTCAGCCCATTTTTCCAGATGGTCCAAGTCCCTCTGCAGGCTCTGAAAACCTTCCTCACTGTCTACTACACCTCCAATCTTTGTATCATCAGCAAACTTGCTGATCCAATTTACCACATTATCATCCAGATCATTGATATAGATGACAAATAACAATGGACCCAGCACTGATCCCTGTGGCACACCACTAGTCACAGGCCTCCACTCAGAGAAGCAATCCTCTACCACCACTCTCTGGCTTCTTCCATCGAGCCAATGTCTAATCCAATTTACCAACTCTCCATGTATACCTAGCGACTGAATTTTCCTAACTAACCTCCCATGCGGGACCTTGTCAAAGGCCTTACTGAAGTCCATGTAGACAATATCCACTGCCTTCCCTTCATTCACTTTCCTGGTAACCTCCTCGAAAAACTCCAACAGATTGGTCAAACATGACCTACCACGCACAAAGCCATGTTGACTCTCCCTAATAAGCCCCTGTCTATCCAAATGCTTGTAGATTCTGTCTCTTAGTACTCCCTCCAATAACTTACCTACTACTGACGTTAAACTCACCGGCCTATAATTTCCCGGATTACTTTTCGATCCTTTTTTAAACAACAATGTCGAGGAACTAGCACATTTGTGTGGACTTGGGGATACCATCATAAATTATATTCCTAACGGTAATAACATTATAATTCATAACCTTTAAACCTTCGTCTTTCTATTCACGTTATCTAAGGTTCGTGTATTTCCATGAAGTTATTGCGTTTTACACGTCTTTCATGTTCTCTTACAAAAAAGGAAAAATTGCATTCATCACGTTATGGTGAAAATTAATATTACAATACATGCCCACAATTATGTCAGCCACAGACCACATTTATTCTTAGCGAGTCAGTATGTAAGTAGTTATGGAGGTGCATGTGTACTTTCCAACGAGGGCTAGATCTAGTAAGGTATCACTGAGTTCCAAACTGACACGAAAATAGATTCTCAATGCGTTTTCTTTTTGAAATTCTCTGGCTTTGAATTTAGTTCCAAAAATGATGGTAATTATGCAATGCCAATCACCTTTCAAGAGAACACTGACGACTCCTCGAAATGCTAGGGATAAATCTGCTAGGTGTTACTGCGGTGGCCTTTTCAGTTATTTTCTTACATCAAGGCCAAACGCCAAATTAGTGTTAGACATGCTATGATACTTCATGACAATTGGTTTCAAAAGATAATATTGTGAAGTTATTATTATTAAAAATAATACATTCATTTTTTCTCAGCTCAATGTAAACCCTAAGGTAGAAGATGCATTTCTCAATTGCTAGGAAATTCCAGACGATTTTAGCTGTGATTGCTATTGTGGCTTTCAGCAAATTTACATGTGTTACTGCGTAGGCCTAATTGTGTCATACCAGTGTTTAATGACTTTGGGATGATATCAGTGGTAGATACAGTGGTGTGCACAAGTTTGGGCACCCCTGGTCAAAATTTCTGTTACTGTGAATAGCTAAGCAAGTAAAAGATGAACTGATTTCCAAAAGGCATAAAGTTAAAGATGACATATTTCTTTAATATTTTAAGCAAGAAAACTTTTTTATTTCCATCTTTTACAGTCTCAAAATAACAAAAAAATGAAAAGGGCCCGAAGCAAAAGTTTGGGCACCCCACATGGCAGTACTTAGTTAATACCCCCTTTGGCAAGTATTACAGCTTGTAAATGCTTCTTGTAGCCAGATAACGGTCTTTCAATTCTTGTTTGGAGGTTTTCCGCCTGTTCTTCCTTGCAAAAGCCTTCCAGTTCTGTGAGATTTTTGGGCCGTCTTGTATGGACTGCTCTTTTGAGGTCTATCCACAGATTCTCGATGATGTTTAGGTCAGGGGACTGTGAGGGCCATGGCAAACCCTTCATCTTGCACCTCTTGAGTTAGTCCATTGTGGATTTTGAGGTGTGTTTCGGTTCATTATCCTGTTGTAGAAGCAATCCTCTTTTCATCTTCGGCTTTTTTTTTACAGACGGTGTGATGTTTGCTTCCAGAATTTGCTGGAATTTAATTGAATTCATTCTTCCCTCTACCAGTAAATGTTCCCCGTGCCACTGGCTGCAACACAAGCCCAAAGCATGATTGATCCACCCCCGTGCTTAACAGATGGAGAGGGGTTCTTTTCATGAAATTCTGCACCCTTTTTTCACCAAATATACCTTTGCTCATTGCGACCAGAAAGTTCTATTTTAACTTCATTAGTCCACAGGACTTGTTTCCAAAATGCATCAGGCTTGTTTAGATGTTCCTTTGAACCTGTTAAATCGAACTTTTTGGCCTTTTTCATCAACTGTGCACTCAAACACATCTCTCCTATTTCACGCACATCTGCTCTCACCCATCCTCCCGCCACCCCACTAAGGATAGGGATTCGCTTGTCCTCAACTACCACCCCACCAGCCTCCGGGTCCAACATATAATTCTCTGTAACATAGAACGTAGAATAGTACAGCACAGTACAGGCCCTTCGGCCCACAATGTTGTGCCGACCCTCAAACCCTGCCTCCCATATAAGCCCCCACCTTAGATTCCTCCATATACCTGTCCAGTAGTCTCTTAAACTTCACTAGTGTATCTGCCTCCACCACTGACTCAGGCAGTGCATTCCATGCACGAACCACTTCTGAGTAAAAAACCTTCCTCTAATATCCCCCTTGAACTTCCCACCCCTTACCTTAAAGCCATGTCCTCTTGTATTGAGCAGTGGTGCCCTGGGGAAGAAGCGCTGGCTATCCACTCTATCTATTCTTATTATTATCTTGTACACCTCTATCATGTCTCCTCTCATCCTCCTTCTCTCCAAAGAATAAAGCCCTAGCTCCCTTAATCTCTGATCATAATGCATACTTTCTAAACCAGGCAGCATCCTGGTAAAACTCCTCTGTACCCTTTCCAATGCTTCCACATCCATCCTATAGTGAGGCAACCAGAACTGGACACAGTACTTCAAGTGTGGCGTAACCAGAGTTTTATAGAGCTGCATCATTACATCGCGACTCTTAAACTATATCCCTCGACTTATGAAAACTAACACCCCATAAGCTTTCTTAACTACCCGACCCACCTGTGAGGCAACTTTCAGGGATCTGTGGACATGTACCCCGAGATTCCTCTGCTCCTCCACACTACCAAGTATCCTGCCATTTACTTTGTACTCTGCCTTGGAGTTTGTCCTTCCAAAGTGTACCACCTCACACTTCTCCGGGTTGAACTCCATCTGCCACTTCTCAGTCCACTTTTGCATCCTATCAATGTTTCTCTGCAATCTTTGACAATCCTCTACACTATCTACAACACCACCAACCTTTCTGTCGTCTGCAAACTTGCCAACCCACCCTTCTACCCCCACATCCAGGTCGTTAATAAAAATCACGAAAAGTAGAGGTCCCAGAACAGGTCCTTGTGGGACACCACTAGTCACAATCCTCCAATCTGTATGTACTCCCTCCACCACCACCCTCTACCTTCTGCAGGCAAGCCAATTCTGAATCCACCTGGCCAAACTTCCCTGGATCCCATGCCTTCTAACTTTCTGAATAAACCTCCACGAAGCACATCTTCGCCACCTCCAGCGGTATCCCACCACGAAGCACATCTTTCCCTCCCCCCCCCCGTTTCTGCATTCCACAGGGATTGCTTCCTACGAGAATCCTTGTCCATTCGTTCCCCCCCATCCTTTCCCACCGATTTCCCTCCCGTCAGTTATCCTTGTAAGCAGAACAAGTGCTACACATGCTCTTTCAGTTCCTCCCTCACCACCTTTCAGAGGCCCAGACAGTCCTTCCAAGTGAGGCAACACTTCACCTGTGAGTCGGCTGGTGTGATATAATGCGCCCGGTGCTTCCTGTGCTACCTTCTATATATTGGTGAAACCCGACGCAGAGTGGGAGACGGTTTCGCTGAGCACCTACGCTCTGTCCACCAGAGAAATCAGGATCTCCCAGTGGCCACACATTTTAATTCCATTCCCATTCTGTTATGTCCATCCATGGCCTCCTCTACTGTCAAGATGAAGCCACACTCAGATTGGAGGAACAGCACTTTATATTCTGTCTGTGCAGCCTCCAACCCGATGGCATGAACATTGACTTCTCTAACTTCCGTTAATGCCCGTCCTCCCCTTCTTACCCCATCCCCATTTATTTATTTATTTATATTTTTCCTTTTTCTCTCTCTTTTTTCTCCTTCTGTCCCTCTCACTATATCTTCCTCTGATGCTCCCCTCCCCCTTCCTTTCTCCCTAGGCCTCCTGTCCCATTATCCTCGCCCT
Source organism: Mobula hypostoma (assembly GCF_963921235.1). Lineage (NCBI taxonomy): Eukaryota > Metazoa > Chordata > Chondrichthyes > Myliobatiformes > Myliobatidae > Mobula > Mobula hypostoma. The sequence goes on along the minus strand of NC_086109.1, from coordinate 48,109,012 downwards.
TCTCCAGCCTTGTATCACTTTTGTCAATCAACTTTCCATCTTTTAGCTCCATCCCTCCCCCTCCTGTCTTCTCCTATCATTTCGGATCTCCCCCTCCCCTTCACACTTTCAAATCTCTTGCTATCTCTTCTTGCAGTTAGTCCTGACGAAGGGTCTCAGGCCGAAACGCCGACTGTACCTCTTCCTATCGATGCTGCCTGGCCTGCTGCGTTCCACCAGCATTTTGCATCTGTCAGTTGTAATATAGTTTGTAGTACTGTAACTCTAAAACTGAATCAAGCTTGTATTTATAATAAGGTATGGTGTCTTTTATGAGTTTGTATTTTAAATCAAGATTTTGTTCACTTGCTTGTGCCCGTCTAAGTAATCAGATTGAGTTAAACTGCTGCAGGTTCGAGTTATGTGCTGGTTTCTCTTGGAAGTTTCTGTAGCTATTATATTGAATTTGCTGGTCTTCTGTCATGTAGTTTTGATTATTCTTGCGTTCACCACCCAGTCCCTTCTGCTTCTGGTAAGAGGTCTCCAAACTTTATTATTATTATGATTTCTATTGTTATCATTATTGTTTGGATGTGGATTAATTATCCTGCCTGACATTTCTACTGTCCTAGCTGAGCATTTATAAAGAAGAGAAGGAAAAAACTTGAGTATTTCTTTCCATTGCTTTCTCTGAATGAAGCATCGAGGAGCTAAAGCCTTAAGATCACCACTCTGTCTCTGTCCACTCAGACGACGGTTGCTCCGCCTTCCTTTAATTTGTTCTTTCTAATCAATCCCAAGCACCGATTGGCCACTGGTCAAAGCTCTAATACTGGAATGGGAAAGCTGGCATTAGTTAGTTCAGCTAAATTAATTCAGCATTGCTGAAAACGAATTTATTTCCTTCTGTTATTTTTGGCACTATGATTTCATATCAGTGAACAGATAACTGTGAAAATCTAGTTACAGGACCATAAGTGAACACAGCACCTCTAAAAGTGAGTATTTATATCAGTGATAATTCCCACGTATTGCCCTCAGCGAGTTGCTGGATTCCTTCCTCCATTACACACTGTCAAGGTATTTGCTCAGGAATGGTGCCCTTGTGAATATAAATGCACACGCAGTGTCCTTCTATGATTTTTCCTAGCCCTAATACACACATAACGTTCTTGTAGCCAGCTGCAGTTGCAATTTCCATCAATTCAAGCATTCAGACAAGAATGCCGAAAAAAGATATAAGTGCTGTTGCACCTTTAAGCTGAATGTTCAACACTCAGAGACAAACTCCCATTGCTGAAGGACTTTTATTGAAATTCAGCAAATGCTAGATGACAATTGTGGAACGTCAGATGCTGTACACGCACCATGGTGACAGTTTACCTCCCAGAAGACAATAAGATGTAGGGTCAGAATTGGGCCATTTGGCCCATCGGGTCTGTTCTGCATTTCATTATGGCTGATCAATTTCCCTCTCAGTCCCATTATCTCGAGTTTTCTGCATAACCCTTCATACCCGCCTCATAAAGAATCCATCAACCTCTGTCTTAAATATACTCAATGACTTCGACACCACAGCTATCTGCGGCAAACAATTCCATAGATTTATCGCTTTCTGACTTAACAGATTTCTCATAATCTCCGCTCTAATTGGACCCACCTCTATTTTGACGATGTGCCCTCCATCATAGAAAAGATCCTCTCCACATCCACCCTATCGAAGTCCTTTAACATTGGATAGGTTTCAATGAGATTCCTCCCTCACTCTTCTGAATTTCAGTCAGTACAGACCCAGAGCAAAAGAAAGCTCCTTATTGGTCTTTCAATCCAGGAATTATTTTCGTGAAAATAAAGCCTCAACATTACATCCTTGCTTTTAAATTCTAGTGCTATCCAACAGAGTGCATTTGCCTTCCTCACCACTGACTCAACTTGCAAATTACCCATTAGGGAATCCTACATAAGGGTTCAAGTCCCTTTGCTCCTCGGATTTTTGTTTATTCTCTCCATTTAGAGAATAGTCTTGCTTTTATTTCTTCTACCAAAGTGCATGACCATAAACTTCCCGACACTCTATTCCATCTGTTATCTCTTTGACAATTCTCCTAATCTGTCTAAGTCCTTCTGTAGCCTCTCTGCTTCCTCAATACTACCTGCCTCTCTACCTATCTTGGTATCATTCGCAAACTTTTCAACAAAGTCATCAATTGCACAATACAACTCATTGACATATAATGTCAGAAGAAGCAGTCTCAACACAGACCCTTGTGGAACACCAGTAGTCACCAGCAGTCAAACAGAACAGGCTCCCATTATTCCACTCTTTGCCTCCTGCCAAACATCTACTGCTTTATCGATGTTAGTAACTTTCTAGTAATAGCATGGCTCTTTACTTGTGAGAGCAACCTCATGTGTGCACCTTGATAAAGGCATTCTGAAAATCCAAGCACACAACATCCACAGATTCTCCCTGTTATTTCTTCAAATCCTTTTTATTATTTCTTCAAAAATTACAACAGACTTGACAGGCATGATTTTCGGCTTATTTTATCATCTGCTTCCAAATGCCTCGAAAACGCATCCTTCACAATCGACTCCAATATCTTCCCAACCACTGGGGTCAGTTCAATTGGCCTATTTTTTTTTTTTTTTTTTTTTTTTGCTTTTCTTCTGCCCGTCATCCTTCCTAAAGACTGGAGTGAAAATTGCAATTTCGCAGTCCACCAGCACCATGCCAGAATCTATTAGTTTTTAAAAGATCATTACTAATGCCTCCACAATCTCTTCAGCTACCTCTATCAGAACCCTGGGGTGTATGCCATCTGATGCTAGTGACTTATCTACCTTTAGTCCGTTTAGTTTCCCATGCACCTTCTCCGTAATAATAGCAACTTTACTCACTTCTTCTCGCTGACACACTCGAACTTCCAACCGCCAGCCAGTGTCTTCTACAGTGAAGACTAGTGCAACATACTTATTCAGTTGATCCTCCCTTTTGTTGTCCCCCATTACTACCTATCCAGCATTGTTTTTCAATGGTATGATATCTACTCTCGACTCTATTGTGCACTTTGAATATCTAAAGCGTCTTTTGGTATCCACTTAATATTATTCGCAAGCTTACTTTCGGATTCCATTTGTTCTGTCTTTACGATTTTTCGTGGCCTTCTGGTGGTTTTTAAAAGCTTTTCAGTCCTCTAAGTTCCCCACTAATGTCTGCTGTATTGTATGCCTTGTCTTTTATGTTGGCTTTGCGTTCCCTTACCAGCTACGGTTACGTCATCCTGCCTTTAGAATACTTTTTGGGATGCATCTGTCCTACATATTACTAATTCCTCCCAGAAACTCCAAGCCATTGTCTCTCTGTCGTCATCCTCACTTGAGTACTCTTTCAATCAACTTTAGCTGGCTCCTCTCTCAAGACTCTGTAATTCTCTTCACTCCACTGTAATACTGATTCATCTGACTTTAGCTTCATCTTCTCAAATTGCAGGATGATTTCAATCATGTTTCAATTACTGTCCCCTAAGTTCTTATTACCTTAAGCTCCATGATCAATTCCAAATCATTGCACAGCACCCAATTCGGCATAGTGGGTCGCCAAGTGGGCTCAACCACGAGCTTGGGTTCAGGTGTAACCCATTTCAATTTGTACAGGTCTTGTTGGCATTCTACAAATCCCCCCAACAAAACTGATGTTCACAACCTACCTGCATATTGCAATCTCTCTAGCCTATCTTAATATTGCCCTTATGAGATACATTTGTGTTACAAGTTCATGTACCTTATTCTATATACTGATTGGTTGATTGGTATCCGTCTGTCTCGAATGACAATGGGTAATGATGATCATCATCACAACCCTGGGCAGAAGGTATGAAGATCCTGAGATGCCCAGTCTTCAAGATCCTCCTCTCAGCCTCACCTGTGTAGTCCAAAGGAAAGCTTCTGAAGCAATGCGTTTGGCACCAGCTTGTTTGCAGGAGCTGCCGGAAGGATGTTCAATGACGTCCAGCCGCCTTAGGAGCTCCACTCCAGATTTGCTGCCTGGGTTTACTCCCGTAGCCGTCGTCTCTTCCGAGGCTGCGTGCATTCATATATAACACCTTCAGTCCTGTATTCACCACAATTTTCGATTTTGTCCACTTTTTACATTGCAACCCATCCCGTTGACTCCCTTTTTGCCCTATCATCAGCCTGTCCCTTGCTAGCACTGCACACTGCCTCTGTCCGTAAACCAACCATCGTCAGCCCTATCACTCACTCATGTTCTCATTCCCCCTACTAGTTTAGTTTAAACCCTCCCGAACAGTTGTAGCAAACAGGTCAGCAAGGATATTCAGCCCCCTCAGGTTCGGGTGAAACCCATTTCAATTTGTACAAGCCTTACCTTCCCCAGACGGGCTCCTAATCATCTAGAAACATGAAACTGTGCCCCCTGCACCAAAGCCTCAGCAACGCATTTATCTACTAAATGCTTCTATGCTTACCGTGACCGGCGCCAAACTCAGTTACAGACTTTGTTTAAATGAGAATGAGAAGGACAATGAGAAATGGCCATGGAGAGATAAATGACTCAGAAACTTGCAATACTTCGCTCGCGATGAGCTTCTGGAAGAGCTCTCTCATGTTTGCCTTTATGTTTTGTATAGCTCATGAGATCTGTCCACGTAAAGCGTAGAACAGCGTTCAATCAAATTTTCGCGTATTGCCTTATGCTATTAACAATTTCATTTCATTGAATAGTAATGCATGACGTTCAACCATAATATCTTTTCTTTGTGGCAACTTAATATTTCAAAGCCTGCCATGGTCTGGCGGCACACCTCTGCGATGTAGGAAACGGCTAACATTCTGGGTGACCCAAAGACACAGCAAGAAATCTATTGTAGGCCGTGTTTTTGCATGGTATGGGGTAAACTATAGTGTACCGGGGATGTTGGTCCATCTGGGATTTTCTGGACTCAATGACAAGCCAGCCTCCACATAACTGCACGGAGGAAACGTTTCAAATGCAAAACGCAAGATGCTGGCGGAACTCAAGGATCGGGTAGTATTCGCGGAGGAAACTACCAGGAGACGACGTTTCCAGTCCTCGCTCCATTTCCATCCACATCAGCGACATGTCCCGTTGGGTTTTAGTAGCATCTTTCTTGTTCTCCCGATTCATGCCTCAAAATTCTCGAGTGTAATTATTTTGTTTCAGGTGCATTCTGGTCTGCTCCGGTCATATTAAGTTGCGGAAAAATCGTAGTCCAGAAATTCTGTGCACACTCTGCTGATTTATTGAGAAGGTGACAGAAATACACATTCCTGTTATCACATCAAACTCTAGAGTAGAATGTATGAAGTTGGCAGGCAGACAAAAAGACGCGCACTCAGACAAGCAAATAGAAAATACTCTCTGGTTACGAGCGTCCGGTCCTCGTGTTTCTTAGAGACGTTCATGTGAGATTTGGGAGAGTCATTAAAGTGTACGTATCTATGAAATACAGTAGAGTGCAAAAGTCGTAAGCACGTAAGTATAGCTACGGTAGCTTGAGACTTTTGCATAGTGCGCTATTTGTCAATGTGGAGCGAGGGGGGCGAATTTGTAAATCTGTTGAGATCAAAGGATGTTGAGAATGGCAAAGTTGGCGCGCTGCGGGAGGGGTGTGCCACAGATGGCATAGAATTAGTATCTGGTGCGGGGGTACAGTTATACCCAGACCTGAGACACTAGGAAAGCTCATTTGATTCCAAACAATGGGTTTATTGATCATTTCATAATGTCTTTCTTACGCTTCCTGCTCCTTCCCCTCTCACTTCCCCTTTTCCCACCAGAATTTCCCCTCTCCTTGACCTCTTCCACTTTCTGTTCACAATAGAGACCCATATCAGAATCAAATTTATCATCAGCAACATAGTTCGTGAAATTTGTTTGTTTTTACGGTAGTATTACGGTGCAATACATAAAATTTAACTACAGTACTGTGCAAAAGTCTTAGGCCTTGATTGGAGTGCTGCGCAGACGCAACAGAAAGCCGTCTGGCGCAGGTCCGGCGAACAACTTAAAAAGCTGAAAATTTTTCGACGGGGTCATTGATTGGAGTAGTGCGCGGACGCAACAGGAGCCTTCTGCTTGATTGCCTTCGGCTTGTTAGGGAAAGGGAAGCAGTGATAGACTGGAGCGACCGGGATTCACCCCAAGGCTACAGGAGACAAATAAATGGGTGACTGTCAGGAGAGGGAAGGGAGAACGTCAGATAGTGGAGAGCTCCCTTGTGGCTATCCCGCTCAACAATAGGTACTCTATTTTGAGTACTGTTGGGGGTGGGGTGGGGAATGACCTGCCTGGCAAAGCAACAGCGGCCATTCTTCTGGCACTGAGTCTGGCCCTGTGGGGTAGGGTAGGGAAATGAAGAAGATGGCAGTAGTAATGGGGAACTCTGAAGGCATGGGGTCAGATAGGCGATTCTGTAGACGCCTCCCAGTTGCCAGGGTTTGCGATATTTCTGAACCCGTCCACAATATCCTGAAAAGAGAGGATGAGCAGCCAGAAGCCGTGGTACATATTGGTGCCAACGACATAATGAGTACAGTAGATGGGGTGCTATGTGGAAGTTGTATAAGACATTTGTGTGGTCTGCGTTGGAGTATTCTGTGCAATTTTGGTCTCTACCTACAGGAAAGATAACGTTTTTGGAAGTATGCAGAGAAAATTTACAAGGATGTTTCCGGGTCTGGAAGATATGAGTTATAAGGAAAGATTGGGTGTGAAATGAGCTACCAGGACAAGAAGTACATGAGAGCTTGATTTCAACATTTAAGGGAAGTTTGGATAGGTACATGTATAGTAGGGACATGGAGGTCTGTAGCCCCAGTGCAGGTCAATGGGAGTAGGCATTTTCAATGGTTTTGTCATGGGCTAGATGGACCGAATGAGCTGTTTCGTCCTGTACTTCTCTTTGACTCTGAGTATACTAAAGGCATGCATTAGATCAAAAATTAGTGGGAAGTTAGCTGATTAGGAATATTTTTTAAAAACAACAGAAGTCAACTACCAAAGTCAGAGTGAGAGAAAAGAAGGAATATGAAGATAAACGGGCCAATAATTTTAAACAGAATACCAAAGCTTTCTTCAGATAAATAAAGTGCAAAAAGAGGCGAGAGTACTTTGCAACACTTGAAAATTATGGTAGAGGATTAGGCTTAAAATTTACTTTAAAGTGTACAGAAAAAGTTTGGAATACTTTCTTCCAATATTTTGCAGGACTTGGGCATGTCCAAAACATATGAATAAATAAATTTTCCATTGTTACACCTATCACAGTATGGAGATATAGCCATATAAAAACAAGATAACTTATCCTTTGACTGCCCTATTTGATATTGTTGGAAGGAAAGATATAATCTTGATGACATCGTATTTGCACATTCTGGCTTTTATCTGTCTTATGGCTAGGAGGGCACTTTTGTTTAAATGGAAGGATGCTGTTCCATCTAATCATGCTCAGTGGTTACGGAATGTTATGGCATGCCTAAATTTAGAAAAAAATTCGCTGTTCAACTTCTGAAACTAACCAAGATTTTCAAAATTTGTGGGGGCCGTTTTTAAATTGGTTTCATAATTTTTGACTTCTTGTTAAAGTATAGAAGTTGATTAATAGCATATTTTATTATCTGATAAGTTTTTTCCCCCACACAACTTCGACTTTGGTAGTGGGTGTAGATCTTTTTTTCATAAAATTGTTTCTATTCTAATATACTAATTAATTTAACCTATATGAATATGAGTAAGGAGTTCGTTAATATGATTCAATATACTGTATCTGGTATTATTATATTTTGTCTTTTGTTTTATAATATGTATCCTCTTGGACTCTGTATTCTTCTATATAGAAATCAATAAAACTATTGAAAAAGAAAGAAAATTATGCTAGAGAGGTAATGATGGGGGGGGGGGGTTCAAAGAAATGGTGGATGAACTGAATAAGTTTTTTTTTTACACCTTTCACCTTGGTTGACACTACCAGTATGCCGGAAGTTCGAGAGTGTCATGGGGCAGAAGTGAATGAAGTTTCCATTAGTAGATAGAAGGCGCTTGGAAAATTGAAAGGTATGAAGTTAGATAAGTGGCTGCAGAGACTGCATGTGTTCATAATGAAATGATGTATTATGGCATGGTTCTGGAGGACTAGAAATAGAAAATGTCACTCTACTCTTCAAGAAGGGAGAGAGGTCAAAGTAAGAAAATTATGGGCCAATTTGTCTGACATCAGTGTTTGGGAAGATGTTGAAATTGACTGTTAAGGATGTGGTTCTGCGGTGCTTGGAGGCACATGATAAAATAGGCTGGAGTCAGCATAGTTTCCTTCAGGGAAAACTTTGCCTGACAATCTTGTTGAAATTGTTCGAAGAAATAACAAGCAGGATAGAGAAAGGAGAATCTGTTGATGTTATATGGATGGATTTTCCGAAGGCCTTTAATAACGTGCCACCCATGAGGCTGCTTATCAACTTAAGGTAAGGTAAGATACGATAAAACTTTATTTACACCATAAGACCATAAGACAAAGGAGCAGAAGTCGGCCATTCGGCCCATCGAGTCTGCTCCACCATTTTATCATGAGCTGATCCATTCTCCCATTTAGTCCCACTCCCCCGCCTTCTCACCATAACCTTTAATGCCCTGGTGACTCAGATACCTATCAATCTCTGCCTTACATACACTCAATGACTTCGCCTCCACTGCTGCCCGTGGCAACAAATTCCATAGATTCACCACCCTCTGAGTAAAAAAATTTCTTCGTATTTCTGTTCTGAATGGGCGCCTTTCAATCCTTAAGTCGTGCCCTCTCATACTAGACTCCCCCTTCATGGGAAACAACTTTGCCACATCCACTCTGTCCATGCCTTTCAACATTCGAAATGTTTCTATGAGGTCTCCCCTCATTCTTCTAAACTCGAAGGAATACAGTCCAAGAGCGGATAAACGTTCCTCATATGTTAACCCTCTCATTCCCAGAATCATTCTAGTGAATCTTCTCTGTACCCTCTCCAACGTCAGCACATCCTTTCTTAAATAAGGAGACCAAAACTGCCCACAGTACTCCAAGTGAGGTCTCACCAGCGCGTTATAGAGACTCAACATCACATCTCTGCTCCTATACTCTATTCCTCTAGAAATGAATGCCAACATTGCATTCACCTTCTTCACCACCAACTCAACCTGGAGGTTAACCTTAAGGGTATCCTGTACGAGGGCTCCCAAGCCCCGTTGCATCTCAGAACTTTGAATTCTATCCCCATTTAAATAATAGTCTGCCCGTTTATTTCTTCTGCCAAAGGGCATAACCATACACTTTCCAACATTGTATTTCATTTGCCACTTCTTTGCCCATTCTTCCAATCTATCCAAGTCTCCCTGCAGACTCTCTGTTTCTTCAGCACTACTAGCCCCTCCACCTATCTTCGTATCATCAGCAAACTTAGCCACAAAGCCATCTATTCAATAATCCAAATCATTGATGTACAATGTAAAAAGAAGCGGCCCCAAAACGGACCCCTGTGGAACACCACTGGTAACCAGCAGCCAATCAGAATAGGATCCCTTTATTCCCACTCTCTGTTTCCCGCCAATCAGCCAACGCTCTATCCACGTATGTAACTTTCCTGTAATTCCATGGGCTCTTATCTTGTTAAGTAGCCTCATGTGTGGCACCTTGTCAAAGGCCTTCTGAAAATCCAAATACACAACATCCACTGCATCTCCCTTGTCTAGCCTACTTGTAATTTCCTCAAAAAATTTTAATAGGTTTGTCAGGCAGGATTTTCATTTAAGGAATCCATGCTGAGTTCTGCCTATCTTGTCTTATGTCTCCAGGTACTCTGTAACCTCATCTTTGACAATCGACTCCAACAACTTCCCAACCACCAATGTCAAGCTAACAGGTCTATACTTTCCTTTTTGCTTCCTTGCCACCTTATTAAATAGCAGAGTGACATTTGCAATCTTCCAGTCCTCCGGAGCCATGCCAGAATCTGTCAACTTTTGAAAGATCATCGCTAATGCCTCCGCAATCTCCACAGCTACTTCCTTCAGAACACGAGGGTGCATTCCATCTGGTCCAGGAGATTTATCGACCTTTAGACTATTCAGCTTCCTGAGTACTTTCTCTGTCGTAATTGTGACTGCACACACTTCTCTTCCCTGCCACCCTTGAGTGTCCAGTATACTGCTGATGTCTTCCTCAGTGAAGACTGATGCAAAATACTCATTCAGTTCCTCTGCTATCTCCTTATCTCCCATTACAATTTCTCCAGCATCATTTTCTATCAGTCCTACATCTACTCTCACCTGTATTTTACTCTTTATATACTTGAAGAAGCTTTTAGTATCCTCTTTGATATTATTTGCTAGCTTCCTTTCATAGTTAATCTTTTCCCTCTTATTGACCTTCTTAGTTTCCTTTTGTAAGCTTTTAAAAACTTCCCAATCCTCTGTCTTCCCACTAATTTTTGCTTCCTTATATGCCCTCTCCTTTACTTTAACTTTGGCTTTGACTTCTCTTGTCAGCCACGGTTGCATCCTTTTTCCATTCGAAAGTGTCTTCTTTTTTGGAATATACCTGTCTTGCCCTTCCTCACTTCTTGCAGAAAATCCAGCCACTGCTGCTCTGCCGTCTTTCCCGCCAGTGTCCCTTTCCAGTCAACTTTGGCCAGTTCCTCTCTCATGCCACTGTAATTTCCTTTACTCCACTGAAATACCGACACATCAGATTTCGGCTTCTCTTTGTCAAACTTCACAGTGAACTCAATCATGTTATGATCACTGCATCCTAAGGGAGGAGATTTATCCCAAAGGAAATTGTTGTTGCAAGGTTGTTCAGTCATAAATACAGTATATGCTTTAAAATACAAAATCTAAGCCTTTTGGTTCAAAAAAAATACAAAATGTGCATTTAAAAAGTAACAGTGTAAGATACAGAAGTGCAATGAAACCACATACTTGAGGAGGAGGAGAAGCTACTCTGCAGCTTCTGCAGCTTCTGCAGCATCCTCCTCTCAGACACCACCACCATGGAATCCAGTTCCAGACCCAAAACAGAAAGGGCCTTCCTGACTAGCTTATCGATTGTCTTGGCCCCAGCTGCTCTCACCCTGCTGCCCCAGCAGACTACAGCATAGAACAGAATGCTGGTCACCACTGAGTCGTAGAACATCTGCAGCACAGTACTGCCGACGTTGAATGACTGGAGCCTCCTCAGGGAGTACAGTCAGCTCTGCCCTTCTTGTACAGGTCCTCTGTATTTTTAGTCATGGGTTTATGAACCCATGGTATTACAGGAAATACGCCAGCATGAATAGAGCATTGGCTGTTTGGCACGATCCAGACAGACACATGTTTCTCGGCTATTGGGAGGACCACTGGCATTGCCCAGGGTCTCCATTCAACCTGGCAGGGTGTTCCTTTAAGACCATTAAGACATAGGAGCTGTGTCCTTTCGTTCTGGATACCCCCACCATAGGAAACATCCTCTCCACATCCACCTTATTTAGTCCTTTCAGCATTCAATAAGTTGCAATGAGATCCCCAAGCATCTTATAAATTCCAGTGAGTACAGGCCCCAAGCTGCCAAACACAGGTATGCTAACCCCTTCATTCCCAGAATAATCCTCGTGCACCTGCTCTTTAGCCTCCAAGTGATTTAGCACACTGGCTATATTATCACAGATAGTCTATGGAACAGGATGGGTTTTATAAAACTCGGCGTGTGGCACCTCCTTTTCACATTCTTTTGCCCTCAACATGTGCGAGCTTTCAAATGCCATCATTAAACACAACTGTGGCATTATCCAGTTTCCTTTCTAACTAGTTTTCATTTGACTTCACTGCGGGGGATGTAAATGGTGAATGGATATTCAATCAAGATGTAGTTCTTTCAGCCAATCATGGCTGCACTATGATGGCCGTCCTCAAACAAGCACAATATGGCTTGTTAGCTGTTGTTTTGCACTGTTTAGAGTATCATTTCCTCAGGAGTTATATTTTCTCCAGAATAAGTTCACAGTTGAATATCTGCAGGCTTCTGTTCATTATCTTTGAAATGCCATCCCAAACTTATTTTGTGGAATGACTGAAACAATCAAGTGTCGAATTCCATTTGAATTAATTTGACATTCACTTCTGCCGTAAACCACATTGCTAGTTTCTTGATAGTTTTCTATATGTAAATCTCAAAATTTTTATTAACAGCATGCATTACAGTTGAATTTTTAAAACTGCAACTAGACTTTTGATCTTTTACTCTTCCCAGAACAGTCCATTTCTGCCTGACATGCTCTTTGTATGTGTTCTACCTTGTTGCATTTTCTGCAAGTTTTGACTAATAAACCCGCATTGGTCTGGCATATGTGAGTGCTTGCCACAATGGTAACACAGCTTGTTCAGACAGCAGCTGTCTGTTTAGACGCTTCAGTTTTGTTCACACTTAATTTCATTCCTGATTGCAACTTAAATGTATCTCTCAATGTTGTTTGCATAAATACAGCAGTTTCAACTGTTCTTTAAAATTTGTGCTTCAGTTGGGAGCTGAATGTGTTCTTTGTAAGATTTCACAAACTAAACAACCTCTCAGTAGGTTATTAAACCCATCACTGAACCGACAATGCTTCTTCAATTCAGCCATGTAATCTTAAAGGATCTCCCCTTCTCTTTGAAACCACTAATGAAACTGAAAGGTGCTGCAGTCAACAATGGTTTTGTTTCTAAATATTCCTGCATTACTTTCGTGATATCACCAACGTTTGGTTGGAGAAGTAAACTTCTAACCAAACTGTATTCTTTTCCACCTATTGCACTCAGAACGCCGCCACTCATTTTTCATTTTCTTGAAAATGCAGCCATTCCTTATTATTGATTTGTCTATTGTTGTTATCACACTCTATTCACTGCTTATGACCCCGTGAAATTTCATCCATTTTCTGCCTTTTCTTAAAATCTCAAACATCTCTCCCCTTCCTGCCATACTTTAACAGATAGTAGACATCTTGGTTTCATTTTAGAACTTCCTTGTCACCTTGGTTATGATTTGCAAATCCAGAAAATAGTTGAAAGAAAAAAGGACACGGAAGCCGAGCGATGTGTGTCTGCTTAGAGTTTATTTTTCAGGTGCTCACAAATGACGTGGAGGCATAATGGCGTCTACCATTCACATGCTTCTTAAATGTTAGTGATAATGAGTTCTGCAAACAAGCAAAATGCTAATTCATACAATATATAACAGGACTGAAATATTAAATGCACAGTGATTATGACATGTCTCAATATAGTTTTGATGGTGAGCATAATGCAAGTCTGTATTGTATATTGGGATAAAGGCTTTCATTCAGAGATGGAGCAAACTTTGATGACACACGTTCATTGAGTAAGTGGGCTAACAGGGAGAAACAGTTTACTAGCAGCCTTTGAGGGATACCATGATTTTGTTACTATTTATGTTAATGGACAATGCATGCGTGAGAGTGTGGGCTTGTCCGAATTTTATTGGAATATATTAAAACAAAATTATTGGAGTGTTTTGACTCATGGTCATAGAGCACTGCAATACAGAAACAAAACATTCGGTCCATCTAATTCTGCCGAACTGTTATTCTACTTTGTCCCATCGTCCCGCTCTTCACACTCCTCTCAATTATCAAACCACTCTGAAAGAAATGTTCCAATGGAGTCCAGACCTGCCACAGCTCATGGCACGCTCGCAGGACCTGCGAGTGAACAGGTTTCCCCTCAGCTTCCCCATAAATATTTCACTTTGCACCCTTAATGTATAATCACTATTTCTAATCTGCTTGCATGCACCTTAATTATATTGTTCATAATTGTGTATACTTCCCTAATTCTCCTACACTCCTGAAAAAAGCATTCAACTCAATTCTTCCAGCCGGAAAGGCAACCATCCACTCCCTCTTTTTGGGTTCCCCCGCGAAGCCGGTGCTGAATCTAATTTAATTGAATCAAACACTAAATGCTAAGTGGCTGAAACTTCTTAACCAGCTTCCAACACAGTAGCTTGTCAAAGGACCTGGTAAAGTCGATGTAGACAATTTCCACCCCCTTTCCTTTGTTGTTTCTCTAGGTAAATATCCCAAAACATCGCTATTAGACAAGGCTTACCAAGCCATAAGACATTGTACCTATCCCCATTTAGAACCCAGCTACCAAAATAGTTTCCATAGTCTTGTCCCTTAGAATGCCTTCCAATAAACTATTCACTACCGATATCGGAAATGTCAGCCTATAATTTCCTAGATTATTCTTAGAGTCGTTCTTGAACAACAGAACACATTAGCTTTTCCCCAGTCCTCCGATATATCACCTGCGCTTAAGAACATTTTTTGAAATGACTCTGCCAAAGTTTCTGCACATCAAGCATCTCTGCCTCTGTAATCCTTATACGGTCTATGAACTCACTACCTCTTCCCTCTGAATTCTGTGGACTCTGTGTATGTTTGCTGAGTAAACAGATGCAGTAATTTATTGAATACCTCCCCCATAAAGTTTGTGTCCAGGCATAGATGACACGCTGATCATCTAGTGGATAAGTGTTTTCCTTTCTTCCCTTTTGCTCTTGACTCCTCCGTGGAAGCCCTTGCGATTCCCCGTCACTTTGTCTGCTACAGAAAGCTCCTGACTTCTTTTATCCCTCCTGATTTCCCTCTATTGCAATTCTTACACTTCTCCAGCCCGACTTTTGTTCCCTGCTGCCTATACCTGCTATGCCCCTCTTTCTTCTTATGAACCAGGGTTTCATTAACTCTTGAAAGCCAAGTTCCCCTAAACCTGTTCACCTTGCATTTTCTTCTGACAGAGATATACAACATCCATTCTCTCAAACTTTCAATCCTGAAATTATATGAGATCCAGTATCACACTTGCTCTGTTGGAAACCGCTATTGATTAAGTCTGACTCGTATGCAGAATGATAAAACCACAAACTCACTCACGCACACTCATGAGAAGCAACGGCTCGCGCAGTTTCAATCTCTGGGCGAAGATACATGAATTTAACTGCATTGTGCATATATCAATGTTCTAGTTGGGTAGCCTTCTGCAACAACTGACCCGTGACACCTAGGCTGTTAGAAAACACATTATAAATGAAAATTCTAAGACTGTGATTTCGCAAATACCAAGAGTTAAACTGTAGAATTTGCCATTTGGTGATCATGTTTAGTTTTGTCAATTGTGAGAGATCTAAACATGGCTGATTTCATTTGAACTTCAGAATTTGAAGTTTGCAAGAAGATTCCATCTGCAGCAGATTAGATCCCAATTAACAGAAACCAGAAACTATAGTATAGAAGGAAGCACGAATGGTGAGAATAATAGTCAACGATTCACTCCTCCGAGCTTGTTCCGGTATTAACTGCGTTAACAAGAGATGTTCTCCAAACCCTGTATTCCCTGGTTGGGAATCAGGCTGGGTTCATCAGACCGGTATTATCTGGAAGAGTGGGTGTGATCTGATTGAACCAGCACGGATAGCTGCATTGGCCGGATGAAATTAACTTACTTTGAAACACTAGGAAGACTTTGCACTGCACTGATATACCTGGAAGAAATCTGTTCAATGCGGGCTGCTTTGTGTGACAGCGCCCTCAGCTGTCCATAGGGAACAACTGCACCAGTATATGTGGATCCAGGATCGGCCTCTACATACATCTAAAGACCCACAAAAAGACAATCCCACAGGAAAAACATCTCATATACTCATCCACTCGAGGTCCTTGGCAGGGGAAGTTTCCCTGGTTGTTATATGGGGAAAAAGATGGGTTATAACTGCAGAATGTGAGGTGAGAGAAGCAAAGAGAGTATATATGAAAAGGATAGTTGACTGTGCAATCTCATGTATATTTTCTCTTGCTGTTTTATTTATTGAACATTACTGCAAAGCATGGTTTATTTGATCATTGCAGATGAAATAAAAAACTCATTAACAGAGTTTGAATCACTGAACAATTTAAAATATTTGAAGCATGGGATTTGTTTTTATTTCATTGAAACCTGTAAGCTTCAGAGCAGGAGCACATCGATCTTATTAAATTGAATGGTCGGCATTGTTTACATGTTCTATTGCAGTGCTCACAGCGTGCAAAGGTTGCTTGAAGAAAAATGGTAATTAATGAGAATAATCCTTTAGTTGTTTGGCTTATTAATCCATATCAATGTTGCATGAATCCGTAGCATTTTGATGGAACCTTGTGCTATTCTTACTACACATGTAGTCATTTTTATTTTTATCCACTCACACTTTCCTACTAAAACTATTGTTTTCACAAGCCATAAATTGTAAGTGGATTAAAAATTTTAATTTTATATGCTAGAAACTATAGTTATAATTCTATATTTCCTTTACAGCAATTCAGTAGTGTAGTCTTCTCATTACCACAAAAAATATCATTTTTATTACATTAGTATAACCCTGATATCCCTGTATTTTTCCAGGGATATTTGTATCTTGTTCTAATGGTTATTCAGTGTATCAATGCTCCACTGGCAATTCCAGATACTCTTAGAACTCAGAGAAACTGGCAACACAAATATGCAATGATTCCTATTATCTTAGAACATAGAAAATAGAAATCTACGGCACCTTACAGGCCCTTCAGCCCACAATGTAGTGCCGACCATGTAACCTACTCTAGAAACTGCCTAGAATTTCCCTACTGCATAGCCCTCTGTTTTTCTAAGCTCCATGTACTTATCTAAGAGTCTCTTAAAAGACCATTTTGTGTCTGCCTCTACCACTGTCACTGGCAGTGCATTCCACATACCCATCACTCTCTGACACCCCCCTTGTACCTACTTCTAAGCACCTTAACACTGTGCCCCCTCGTGTTAGCCATTTCAGCCCTGAGAAAAAGCCTCTGGCCATCCACATGATCAATGCCTCTTATCATCTTATACACCTCTATCATGTCACCTCTCATCCTCTGCTGCTCCAATCCAGGCAACATCCTTGTAAATCTCCTCTGCACTCTTTCTATAGTATCCACATCCTTCCTATTGTGAGGTGACCAGAACTGAACACATTACTCCAAGTGGGATCTAACTAGGGTCTTGTATAGCTTTAACATTACCTCATGGCTCTTCAACTAAATCCCATGGTTGATGAAGGCCATTACACATTATACCTTCTTCACAACACCGTCAACCTGCACAGCAGCTTTGAGTGTCCTATGCACATGCACGTCAAGATCCCTCTGATCCTCCACAATACCAGGAGTCTGACTATTAGTATTATATTCTGTCTTCAAATTTGACCTACCAAAATGAACCACTTCACACTTATCTGGGTTGAAGTCCATCTGCCACTTCTCAGCCCAGTTCTGCATCCTATTGATGTCCCGCTGTAACCTCTGACAACACACCAGACTAACCCCAACTTTTGTGTCATCAGAAAACTTGCTAACCCACCCTTCTACTTCCTCATCAAGGACATTTATGAAAATCACAAAGACGAAGGGTCCCAGAACAGATCCCTGCGGAACACCACTGGTCACCATCCTCCATGCAGAATATGAAACATCCACAGCCACCTTTTGCCTTCTGTGAGCAAGCCAATTCTGAATCCACAAAGCAAGGTCTCCTTGGATCCCATGCCTCCTTACCTTCTGAAGGAGCCTTGCATGGGGAACCTTATTAAACGTCTTACTGAAATCCACATACACTACATCTACTGCTCTACCTTCATCAATGTGTTTTTTTACATCCACAAAGAATTCAATCAGGCTCATAAGATATGACCTGCCCTTGACAAAGCCATGCTGACTATCCCTAATCAGATTATGTCTCTCCAAATGCTCATAAATCCTGCCTCTCAGGATCTCCTCCAACAACTGCCCACCACTGAAGTAAAACTCACTAGTCTATAATTTCCTGGGCAGTCTCTACTCCTTTTCCTGAACAAGGGAATAATTGCAACATTCTAGCCCTCTGGTACCTCTCCCGTCCCTATTGATGATGCAATGATCATCAACAGAAGCTCAGCAATCTCCACCCTCGCTTCCCACAGTAGCCTGGGGTATATCTCATCCAGTGCCAGCGACTTATCTAAGTTAACACCTTTCAAAAGCTTCAGCACATCGTCTTTTTGAAGGCCTATATGCTCAAGTGTTTCAGTTCTCTAAGTCACCACTACAATTGCCAAGGTCCTTTTCACTGGTGAATACTGAAGCAAAGTATTCATTCATTCCCTCCGCTACCTCCTCCTGCTCCATGCATATGTTTCCACTCTCCCTCCTGAATGGCCCTATTCTCACACAGCTCATTCTCTTGCTCTTCATGTACTTATAGAATGTCTGAGAGTTTTCCATAATCCTGCTCGCCAAGGCCTTCTCATGGATCATTCTAGCTCCCTAATTTCATTCTAGAGCTCCTTCCTGGCACTCTTGTAATTTTCTAGAGTTCTAACAGTACCTAGTTTATTGAACCTTTTGTTCATAAGCTTTTCTTCTCTTCTAAACTAGATTTTCTACATCCTTTATACAGCATGGTTCTGTAGCCTACTGGTAAGCCTCAGGCTCGCTCAGCTCGCTTTCGTCTAGGGGGAGCAGCCTTCGGCCCCACCAAACTGGGTAATCAAGTTTGTGTGGATGCTGTGTGATGTACCCCACCCCGCCAAAGATCAGACAATACAACATATGCGCTTAAATGATTGCATTTTATAGATCTTACTAGAACTATATAATTGATAGAGATAAAATATAAAAGGAAAGTAAACGGCGCCAAACTTATCAAAGTTCAACCACTTCGTGCCCACAGTTGGAGCTCAATTAACGGAGTCTTCTTTCCACCATTCGATCCCCTCCGACCTCCTCGGCCCACCACCTGGGACCAACCACGGTGGTCGACCAGACGCTCCACACGAGTCTGTCTTCGTCTCCTCTCCTTGCCGAAGACCCCGGGCCTCGGACTCCCACTCGCGGTCCGTCCCATCACCCAGCTTACAGTATCGTGTCTCCTCTCTCTGTTCCCATCCGCCTTCTGCTCCAAAGCCTGCGAAACAATAGCTTACAGACACACAAGAAAGAATAACATCTATCCCAATTGGATAGCAAATTAATACAATTCTCATTATCAGTAATATAACCCCAACAAGCTGCTAGAGAGAGAACTTTCTCAGCAGTTAACATAACAATGAAGCCATTTTATTCTAACATAGCAAAGAAGTGATTTTGATTAGCCTCAGCAGTAACATAAAAGAAGAAACCTCTCACAGTTCTTTAATACTACCATCCTTTCCCTGCTTCAATGGAACTATGCAGGACTCCATGCAAATGTTCCATGAACATTTGCCACTTTTCTGTCATGCATTTCCCTGAGAACATCTGCTCCCAATTTGTTATGCTGGATGAACTCAGCAGGTCGGGCAGCATCAGTCAGAAATGATGAGTCCACGCTTCGGGCCGGAACCCTTCGTCAGGACTGAAGAATGAAAGATGGGGAAGGATTTGAAGAATGCTTGTAGCGTCAGTTGAAAGACCAGTAATTTGAAAGACAAAGACAAAGTCGCAGGGATCGGTCCCTTCGCGACTCCCTTATCCACACGTCCATCCCCACTGATCTCCCACCTGGAACTTATCCCTGTAAGCATAAGTGCTACACCTGTCCCTACACCTCATCTCTTGCAACCATTCAGGGCCCCAAACAGTCCTTCCAGGTGAGACAACACTTCACTTGTGAGTCTGTTGCATCCGGTGCTCCTGGTGTGGCCTCCTCTACATCGGTGAAACCCGACGCAGATTGGGGGACCGCTTCATCGAGCACCTCCGCTCTGTCCACCACAACAGACAGGATCTCCCGGTAGTCACCCACTTCAACTTTGCTTCCCATTCCCATTCAGATATGTCCATACATGGCCTCCTCTACTGCCATGATGAGGCTAAACGCAGGTTGGAGGAGCAACACCTCATATACCATCTAGGTAGTCTCCAGCCCCTTGGTATGAACATAGAATTCTCCAACTTCCAGTAATTCCTTCCCCCTCCCTTCCTCTATCCCTATTTCACTCTACCCCCTCCCCCAGCTCCCTCATGGTTCCGCCTCCTTCTTCTACTACCCATTGTTTTCAGGGCTATGACGTCAACGCTTCCTCTCCCCCATCCCTTTGTCTTTCAAATTACTGGTTTTTCAACTGACGCTACAAGCATTCTTCAAATCCTTCCCCATCTTTCATTCTTCAGTCCTGACGAAGGGTTCCGGCCCGAAACGTCGACTCATCATTTCTGACATGCTGCCTGACCTGCTGAGTTCATCCAGCGTACTGAAAGTATTGCTTTGATCTTTTACAGCATCTGCAGATTATTTTGTGTTTGCTCCCAATTTGTGTTTCCAAGTTCCTGCCTAATAACATCATATTTCCCCCATCCCAATTAAATGTTTTCGCAAATGGTCTGTTCCTATCCCTCTCCTGTGCCATGGTAAAGGAGATAGAGTTGTGATCACTAGCTCCAAAATGCTCTCCCATCGAGAGATCTGACAGACACCTGATCAGGTACATTTCCCAATATCAGATCAAGTACAGCCTCTTCTCTGGTTGGCCTATCTACATATTGCATCAGGAAACCTTCCTGAACACACCTAACAAACTCCACCCCATCTAAACCCCTTGCTCTAAGGAGATGCCAGCCAATATTAGGAAAGTTAAAATCACCCATCACAACAACCATATTATTATTGCACTGTTCCAGAATATGCCTCCCCATCTGTTCCTCGATCTCTCTGTTACTGTTAGGGGGTCTATAAAAAACAGTAGAGTTATTGTCTCCTTCCTGTTTCTGACTTTCACCCACAATGACTCAGTAGACAATCCCTCCATGACTTCCTCCTTTTCTGCAGCCGTGGTACTCTCCCTGATTAGCAGTGTCACTCCCCCACATCTTTTGCCTCCCTCCCTGTCCTTTTTGAAACATCTAAAGCCCGGCACACTCAGTAGCCATTCCTGCCCCTGAGACATCAAAGTCTCTGTAATGGCCATAATGTCACAGTTCCACGTATTGATCCATGCTCTACATTCATCCGCCTTGTTTATGATACACCATGCATTAACATAGACACCTCTCAAAACCATCTGGCTGAGTGCATCTTTGTTCTATCATCTGCTTGTACTTCCTTGCAAACCCCCTACAAGTTGTCTCCACTTCTGCACCAACCACCCCATCCTCTACCTCTTCACTTTTTTCTCACTCCCCTGCAAATCTAGATCAAACCCTCCCCAATAGCATTACCAAACCTCCCTCCCAGGATATTGGTTCCCCTCCAGTTCAGGTGCAACCCATCCCACATGCTAATCACCGCTTCCCCAGTAAAGGTTTCAATGATCCAAGAACTTGCAACCCTGCTCCCTGCACCACCTCCTCGGCCATTTATTCATCTGTGTTATCTTCCTGTTCTGACCTTCCCTAGCTTGTGGCACTGGGAGAAATCCAGAGATTACCACCCTGGAAGTCCTGCTCATCAGCCTCCTTCCTAACTCCCTAAACTTACTGCGCAGGACCTCGACCCCTCTCCTGCCAATGTCATTGGTTCCAACATGTACTACGACCTCAGGCTGCTCAAGAATATTCTGCAACCATTCAGAGACATCCTGGACCATAGCATTCGGGTGGCAACACATTATCCTGGGATCTCTTTTGCTCCACAGGATCTCCTACCTGTCCACCTATCTACCAAGTCCCCTATTGATCTGCCTGACTTCACCCTACACTTATGAAGCTCAGAGCCAACCATGGTGCTATTGGTCTGGCTGCTGCTGCCTTGCCCAGATAGGTTATCCCCCTCAGTAGTATCCAAAGGGGTGTACCTGTTGCTAAGGGGAATGGAAACAGGGGGACCCTGCACTGACTTCTTCCTTTCTTTACATATCTCAGTATTCACCCATCTACTCCCTGAATTCTGTTCTCCAGCATAACCACTTGTTCAAAAGACATATCTATCAATTTCTCTGCCTCCTTAGTTCATCCAGCTCCAGCTCCTTAATGCGGTGTTTCAAGAGCTGGAGTTGGCTGCACTTCCCGCAGGTGTTGTTATCAGGGAGACCATCAGGTTCCATGAATTCTCACATCCTACAGGAGGAGCATTCCACTGCCATATCTGGCATCCTGACTGCACTGTACTATGGGCAAACAAAACCAAATCTGTCATGGTCCGGATCGGGGTCTCTTTAAATTTACTTTATTTATGTTAGGATCCGAACCGTCGACTCCCTGTTTCCCTTTGGTTCCCTGTTTTCCCGTGTCCCTCGGCCTTGGTGATCAGAAGCAATTTACTCTCGGCTGAACCGGTAGTTCATAGTCTCCGGCTTTCAGCTGTTCGGCGCGAGAGCGTCCGCAAAGTCACTAAAGGTACGGCATGCCAATGTCATCTGGCCGGAGCAAGCCTAGTCTCCGCCCAAAGCGAGTGCCAGTAATTCGCCTCTACTCACCGGAGCACTCCTGTCAAGTTACCTCGCCAAAGCGAGCCTGCAAAGTTTACTCACTGAGGTGGGTCCGTCAGTTAACCCGCCGGAGGGAATCACGAACCGCTGTCTACTGTTCCCGGGCCGAGTCGAGAGCTCACCACTACCCGGAGGCTCCAAGTCAAGTCCTGGCTCCGGGGGCATTCAAGTACCGAGACAGCTCCCAGCCCTGGCGGCATCCATGTACCGAGTCAAGTCCCGTCCCTGGTGGCATCCAGGTACCGAGTCAAGTCCCGTCCCTGGCGGCATCCAAGTTCCAAGTCAAGTCCCGGCCCTGGCGGCATCCAAGTTCCGAGTCAACTCTCGGCCCTGGCGGTCTGTGATTCCTGTCCTACTCCCCTGTCTGAATCCCTTCTCTGCCCCTCTTGCCTCTAGCCCTCATCTGCAGCCCCCACCTGCACCTCGGTCTACTTCTATCGCCGGAGTTAGATAGGTACTGTCTGGTGTTCTTTTGCGTTGGTCTTGTCTTGTCCTCGCCTCCGTGGGGTAAGTCAGGCCATCTTGTCGTTGCCCCACGAAGGGTCATGTTTTGTCGTGTCTTGTCCTCGCCTCCGTGGGGGAAGTCAGGTCGTCTTGCCGTTGCCCTGCGGGGGGTCATGAGTCCTGGCCCTATGTCCTGTACCCAAGGAGGGGTCTCGGCTCTCTGTTCTGTGTGTGAGTCCCGGCCCTATGTCCTGTACCCAAGGAGGGGTCCCGACTCTGTGTTCTGTGTATGTGTCCATGGTTCCATGTACCCGCTCTCCCAGGACAGAGGCTCTGTTTTTCCATGTTCCTCCTCTCCCTAGCCCATGTCATATCCATGCCTGGTTCTGGGGTCCGAGCGCAGGGCACGATCCAGGTACTGGGTCCTTGCCCAGTCTCTGGCTTGGAGTCCATACCATAGCCTTTTCATGTCACCGCTAGTTCTGGGATCCAATTCCGAGTCCAAGCCCAGACCCTTGGTCCCAGCCTAGTCATAGTCCTGAGTCCTTGTCCAGTTCACTATTCCTGCTCCTGCCTTGCTCTCCTGGTATTGAACAATAAACTCAATTTAATTAACCTCACAAGATGTGTCTTGCATTTGAGTCCACCCTTGCTCCCAATGCCCCCTCATTGTGACCAAATCAGTAATAATGAAAGGAAAAACTAACGCTTCTAACCTGTTTCTTTGGCCTCAGCCTCTTCTCGTTAAAGCCTCTTCAGTCAAAGCCTGACGCTCCTAATCTCACCGCTGTCCTACTCCCAACAATGGCCGCTCCACTTGTCCCTTCTGTACTTCTATCTAATTTACAGTGCTCTGCTCCCGATGCTGATTGAGCCTCCAGAATGTCCGAACACGTGCCAGGTTCTCCTATTATACAAGCTTCGCTGACCTGCGAATAACCTTCCTGTTTATAATTAATGAGAATTATATAACAGTTTTGTTTCCACTCCGGATTGTGTTTTTCTCACTTTAAATATAATTTCCCAGTAACCAAGCGTTAGAGATCATTTTGCTCAGTCAGTTGAAAACGAGAATGTGACGGCTATCTTCATATATGCACAAGGGTTTAGTTCTGCTTTCTATATATCTCTCAGGTCGGTGTCAAATATCAGTGGACATTACATTGAACAAGCATTTGAACCTCTTCAGCACAGATTTAGCAGCGACATTTATGAAGCAGAAACATACAAAGATAATATCATAAGGAATCATAAGACATAGGGAGCTGTAGGCTGACCACTCCTCACTACACATACCATAAGACCATAACACGTAGGAGTAAAATTTGGGCATTTATCCTGTCGAGTCTGCTCCACCATTCCATCGTGGCTGATCCTGGATGCCATTCAACCCCATACACCTGCCTTCTCACCATATCTTCAGATGCCCTGACCGATGAGGAAGCTATCAACTTCCGCCTTAAATATATCCATGGACTTGGCCTCCACCACAGTCTGTGGCAGAGCATTCCACAGATTCACTACTCTTGGCCTAGAAAAAACTTCCTTACCTCTGTTTTAAGAGGTTGTCCCTCAATTCTGAGGCTATTCCCTTCAGTTCTGGTTACCCCCCAGCATAAGAAACATTTTCTCCACATCCACCTTATCTAGTTCGTTCAACATTCGGTAGGATTCAATGAGATCTCCCCTCCACCGGCCCCCCTGGCATTCTTCTAAATTCCAGTGAGTACAGTACAGGCCTAAAGCTTCCAAATGGTTCTCATATGTTAACCCCTTCATTCCCAGAATTATCCTCATCAACCTCCTTAAATTCTCTCCAATGACAGCACATCCTTCCAGAGATATGGGGCCCAAAACTGTTGACAATACTCCAAGAGTGGCCTGACTAGTGTCTTATAAAGCCTCAGCATTGTCTCCTTGCTTTAATATTCTATTCCCCTTGAAATAAATGCCATCATTGCATTTGCCTTCTTTAGCACAGACTCAAACTGGGAGTAAATTAACCTTCTGGGAGTCTTGCACAAGGACTCCTAAGTCCCTCTGCACCTCTGATATTTGAATTTCCTCCACATTTAGATGATAGTCCACACTACTGTTCCTTTTACCAAAACACATTATCATACATTTCCCAACAGTGTATTCCATCTGACGCTTTATTGCCCATTCTTCCAATTTGTCTAAGGCCTGCGGCTATTGCATTGCTTCCTCAGCACTACCTACCCTTCCACCTATCTTCGTATCATCCGCAAACGTTTCCGCAAAGCCATCCATTATCCAAATATTTGACAAACAATGTGAAAAGTAGCAGTTCCAATGCTGACCCCTCAGGAACACCACTAGTCACCAGCAGCCAACCAGAAAAGGTCCTCTTCATTCCTATTCTCTGCCTCCTGCCTGTCAGCCATTTCTCTATTCGTGCCAGCATCTTTCCTATAACACCATAGGACCTTATCTTGTTAAGCAACCTCATGTGTGGCTCCTTATCAAATGCCTTCTGAAAAACCAAGTAAATGATATCCACTGCCTTTCCTCTGCTTGTTACTTCCTTGAAGAACTCTAACAGATTTATCAGGCAAGATTTCCCTGTACAGAAACAATGCTGACTTTGACTTATTTTATCATTAGTCTCCAAGTACTCCAAAAGCTCATCTTTAATAATAGACTCCACCACATTCCCAACCACTGAGGTTAGGCTAACTGGTCTATGATTTCCTTTCCTTTGCTTTCCTTCCTTCTTAAAGAGTGGAGTGATCATGACCAATGCATCCAGTATCTCTTCAGCAACCTCTCTCAGGACTCTGGGATGTAGCCCATCTGACATATTCACCTTAAGACTTTTCAGCTTGCCTTTGTAATAACCATGGTACTCACTCTGCTCCCTGAACTCACAGACCTCCAGCACAATGATAGTGCCTTCCACAGTAAAGACTGAAGCAAAGTACCCATTAAGTTCATCTGCCATTTCTTTGTCCCCTATTACTACCTCAGCAGCATCATTTTCCAGTGGTCCAATATCAACTCTCAGCTCCCTTTTACTCTTTATATAACTGAATTGTTTTTTTTTTAGTCTCCTGCTTTATATTATCGGCTAGTTTGTCCTCATATTTCATCTTTTCCTTTCTTACAGCCTTTTTTAGTTGCCTTTTGTTGGATTTTAAAAGCTTCTGAATCGTCTAGCTTCCCACTCACTTTTGCTACATTTTATGCCCTTTGCTGGGCTTTTATGCAGTCCTTAACTTCCTTTGTCAGCCACGGTTGCCTACCCTAGCCATTTGAGAACTACTTTTTCATATCTATCCTGTGAACTATTCCCAGAAACTTCAGCCATCTCTGTTTTGCTGTCATCCACACTGGTCCTCCCCTACCCCCCAATCCACCTGGGCAAGCTGTCATGCCTTTGTAATTCCCTTTATTCCATTGTGATACAGATACATGTGAATTATGCTTCTCCCTCACAAATTGCAGTATGAAGTCAATTATATTCTGATCACTGCCTCCTTTACAATAAGCTGACTAATAAGATTTGGGTTATTACACAACACACAGTCTAAGATAGCCTTTCCCCTAATAGGCTCAGGCACAAGCTGCTCTAACAAGCCATCTCATAGATATTCAAAAAAATTCCTTCTCTTGTGATCCGACACCATCCTGATTTTCTCAATCCCCTCGCATATTGAAGTCCCGCATTGCAATTTTGTCTTTACCCTTACTACATGCCTTTTCCAGCTCCCTTTGCAATGTCAACCCCAAATCTTGGCTAATATTTGGAGGCCTATATCTGATTCCCATTTTTTTTTACCTTTACAGTTTCTTAACTCCACCCACAAAGATTCAACATTCTCTGACCCTATGTCACCTCTTCCTAAAGATGTAATTCCATCTCTTACCAACAGAGAGACACCACCGCCTATGCCTTCCTGCCTGTCCTTTTGATACAAAAGGCGTGAACATCGATTGCTTAAACTTCCGGTAATTACACATCCCTCCTCTCCTTCACCTTCCTTCTGTTCTCTACCACTGGCTTCTCCCTTCTCCAGCCCTTTTTTTCCCTTCAATTCCCAGCTTTTTACTTCATCGCCTCCCTTTCACCTGGTTTCACTTTTCACGTCCCACCGTGTACTTCTTCCTCCCTTGTTCCACTTTCTTGTTCTGACTTGTTCCCCCTTCCTTTCCAGTTCCGATGAAGTGCTTCGGCCAGAAACATGGACTGTTTATTGCCACCCACAGACGCAGCCTGCCCTGTTGAGCTCTTCCAGCACAGTTTGTGTATGTCTCCAGCATCCAACATCTGCAGTACCTCTTGTGTCCGAAAGAAGAATCATAGATTTGCAAGCAACCTGAAACTTTGGGTTCCGTACATTATAAACGAATGGGGATATATGAAATGAATATGTGAGGAAAGGTTGTATTGGAGCTGTCAGGTTTCTAGATAAAACCGCTTTGGAACATCATGCACAATATTTGTCCACTTCTCGATAGCTGTTACACTTATGTTAAAGGGAATTCAACACACTGCAAATGAAAAGATAATCAAATGGTCAAATGTAGTCCGTACTGGGGTGGGAATTTATGTTTTGGCTGTGAATAGGAAAGTTCAATTATAATATAGAACTAAATGACTATTAATGTACACACGACACTGGATGTTATAACATCATCAATATATCAACATCATCCATTTTGATTTTTTTCTAGATGCTGTAAAATCAACAATATATACAGTATATATGAATCATTTGTTTTCAATTCCATGCAATTTCTGGGGTTCAAAACTTTTTTGGCTGCATAAGGATTGTTCAGATTAGAAACAAATAATAAAAGTACATCTCAAATATATTTTTAAATTCACCATGAATGCACTTTTCGCAGCTGTGGTCATCAGGGAGATTCATGCCTTCCCACATCCCACAAGAAGAGCATTCAATTATCCTGCCAAGCATTCATTCAACTGTCCTAACTGAGCAGATATGAAGAAGGGAAGGGGCGAATAAAACTTTACCTAGAGCTTTTTATTTACTTTCTCGCATTGGAACCTCTCTCCGCTGAAGCCTCAAAGAGCTAAAGCCTCAAGATTACTACTCTAACGCTATCCAGTCAGGCGATGGCCGCTGCAACGATGCACTGTGTTTTGCACTTTAGGTCCTGAGGAACGATGCTTTGTTTCAGTGTATACATGTGTACTTTTGAATGACAATAATCTTGAACCTGAATTTGAAAGTTTATATAATTAATATTTTACACATTTAACGTGTAGGTTTAAATCATTTACCGCCATTTCAAATTATTTGCTTGTACGTTTTTTATTTGCCATTACTAAGCTTCATTGGTCAGAAATTCGGCACCTGGATTTGCTTTTGTTAATGCACGAAATGTTGTCTGCAACACCATTTCAATCAAGTTTCATTATAATGATATTACAATATTTTCATGCGCTCTCTGTACAGTTTACATTTGCCCAACCTTATACTCCAACGAGGCTTATACTTGTTGGCTTATACTCGAGGCTTATACTTGAGGCTTATACTCGTTGGAATTTAGAAGATTGAGGGGGGATCTGATTGAAACATATAAAATCCTAAAGGGATTGGACAGGCTAGATGCAGGAAGATTGTTCCCGATGTTGGGGAAGTCCAGAACGAGGGGTCACAGTTTGAGGATAAAGGGGAAACCTTTTAGGACCGAGATTAGGAAAACTTTCTTCACACAGAGAGTGGTGAATCTGTGGAATTCTCTGCCACAGGAAACAGTTGAGGCCAGTTCATTGGCTATATCAAAGAGGGAGTTAGATATGGCCCTTATGGCTAAAGGGATCAGGGGGTATGGAGGGAAGGCTGGTACAGGGTTCTGAGTTGGATGATCAGCCATGATCATACTGAATGGCGGTGCAGGCTCGAAGGGCCGAATGGCCTACTCCTGCACCTATTTTCTATGTTTCTTGTTAACCTCTTGAGGAGCTCCGCAACCTTGCATAAACTCACCAATCCTGCTCTTGCACAAGTCCGCATATTAACACCACTCCTCAAAGTATTCCAAATTTAAAGAGAAACGTGTCCGTTAATGCAGGTTCCCAGCATTCACAATCTCACAATCTCACAATCTGTCCTAACCATAAGGCACTTTACAAAACAGGATGGTAGAGTCATAGAACATGGGAAGAAGCCATTTTGCCCACTGTCCGTGCAGGCACGTGGACTCCTGTCCGTACTAAGCCTATTTTCCAGCCCTTGATTGGCCTGTATCATTCTATGATGAATCAGATTCAAGTGTCCTTTCAGGCAGCTCGTATTTATTATGTGACGACAAACCAAGTTATCAGAAGATTGATGCTGATGAGAGAGATAAGGGAGACAATGGAGAAACATTCAAAATGCTAATAAGAGAGAAGAGAGAGATTAACGAGAAAGCAACACATTTCAGAATATTGACAGACTGGTTGCTTTGAACCTGAACTGTTTGAAGTTTGATGGACAGGCGATACCCCAGCAGAGGGATAAAAAGAACAGGTTCGCTAAGGCACGACACACACCACGAGATCACGAGATAACGAGACCCTGGAAGAGCGGTGTGCCCCCACAAGTTGGTGGAGTTTGGAGCTCTGCTCGCAGGAACCGACCATAGACGCACAGGGTGAAAAGGTACGATTGGCGGGAACCTGGTGTGTGTGTCCGCCCTTGCCTGGGTGCCGGGTTCACCGCAGAAGAACGGTCATATCCGGAACGGAGGGGTCACAGTCGGTGACCACAGAAGACATTAAAAAGGTTCACCCGAAAGCTAACTGCGATTTGCATATTACCTCTCTCTCTCTCTCCAATGGCACAACGGCGATTACTGCGAACTGTACTAAGCTGAACTGAACTCTGCATCACTTGAGTCTGATCATTTTACCCCTAGACTGCGATAGAGCTTGGTTGATTCCTATTACCCTAGTTCTGTGTACATATGTGTTTTATCATTGCTAACCTGTTGCATTTACATCCTTACGATTAGAGTACTGTGTTACTTATTTCTTTAATAAAACTTTATTAATTTCTGTTAAACCAGACTCCAACTAAGTGGTCCATTTCTGCTGGTTTGGCAACCCAGTTACCGGGTACGTAACATAAGTGGGGATCTCGTCCCCGATTTTGAACGCCAAATTTGGGACTGGGTAAATTGATTGGGTTAAAATTCCCGAAAGAAAGAAAGGGCAAACAGCAGAAATGGAGATTGAGGAATTTCTAAAGGCGCCAACCTTGGAGGCATTAGAAGATGCCAGAAAATCAGAATTGGCAACTGTGGCCAAACGGTTGAATCTTTTTAAGGGGAAGTCGACAATGAGGAGAGCGGAGATGCACAGAGCTATCCTAGAGCATTATGTATCAAAAGGTGTGTTTCCCCAAGGGGAGCTGGAGGCAGTATCTATGAGCAAACCTGGTGGAGAGGCAGTGCAGCTGCAGATAGAACAATTGAGACTCGAGCACGAGTTCTGGGTAAGGCAGCTAGAACAAGAAGAGAGGCAGTTAGAACGGCAAGAGAGAGAGAGGCAGAAGGAAAGGGAATTTGAGCTGGAGAAGTTAAGGATGACGCTAGTGCAGGGGCCCATGCAGAACCAAGGTGGAGGGTTCAGAGCGACCCAGGAGGTTAGGCGGGTTCCTCCATTTGAGGAGGCCGATGTTGATCGGTACTTCCTACATTTTGAAAAAGTCGCTGCAAGTCAGGACTGGCCGAGGGATAAGTGGGCTGTTTTGCTTCAGAGCGTACTTAAAGGAAAAGCCCAGCAAGCTTACTCGGCATTGTCCGCAGAAGATGCCCAGAGGTATGATGTGGTGAAAGAGGCGATAATCAGGATTTATGAGTTGGTCCCGGAGGCATACCGGCAGAGGTTTCGGAATACGAGGGCGGCACATATTTAGAGTTTGCCCGTGAGACGCAGATGTATTGTGAGCATTGGTGCGCCTCGAAAGGGGTCAGTGGGGATTATGAAAGACTGCTACAGCTAGTACTGATTGAGCAGTTTAAAAGTTGTGTCCCTGAAGGTATGAGGCCCTACCTAGATGAGAGAGAGGCAGAAACCTTAGCCGCAACTGCTAAGATAGTGGATGAATACGCGTTAACGCACAAAGCGAAGTTTACCCTGAGTAAAAGCTACCAGAAGGGTAGTCAAGAGGGCGGAGAGAGTCCACCAGAAAAGTCAGAAAGTAAGCCGGGGACTAGTGAGAAGGATAAGGAAGACCGGGAGCAGTTTGGTAGGAAGTCTCCTGGGGTCGTATGCTATAATTGTGGGAAAGCCGGACACTTTGTGTCCAGGTGCTTTGCCCCAAAGAAGGAGACGGGGAAAGGAAAAACGACGGTTCTGACTGGCTGTATTGAGCTGGCAAACAAACTGCTAGGGGAGAAGAGGTCTGATAAAGTTCAAGAAGGGCGCAAGAAGTTTATCTCGGCCGGATTGGTGTCGGTGAAAGAGGAGTTAAACCCAGTTCCAGTGCGGATCTGGAGAGACACTGGAGCTTGTCAGTCATTGATCTTAAAGAGTGTGTTCAACTTTAATTCAGAGACTGAGACTGGGGAGGTCAGGGTGATAAAAGGCATTGGGAAAGGGACTGAAGCAGTACCTTTGCACCAGATATACCTAAAAAGCGACTTGGTCTCCGGACTGGTCACGATTGGGGTGAGACCCGAACTACCAATGGAAGACATGGAGGTCTTACTCGGTAATGACCTCGCCGGCGGTAATGTGTTCTCAGCAGTAAAACTGACAAGCCAGCCTGCCAGCATTGAGGCCCCGCCCATGGACTCACTGGCTTATACGGTTTGCGCAGTGACTCAGCGCATGTCCAGAAAGGCTGCCGAAGTGAATATAGATTTAGCTGAGACGGATTTACCAGCCTGGTACCAGGAGGGGTTAGAAAGTGAGAAGCAGTGTAGTGAAATGGAAGTTGAGGTAGACTTATCATTAGCAAGGAAGGAATTTATACAGACACAGGAACGAGATGATGAGCTAATGGTTTTGACGGAGACAGCTCTCTCTGAAGCAGAATTAAAAAGGGAGCCAGTGGGCTATTATGTGAAGGAGGAAGTACTAAGGAGGAAATGGAGCCAAGTACCATGCCCGCAGATGAGGAATGGGGGGTGGTGCACCAGGTAGTGTGCCGAAAATTTATGGGGATGAGATTTTTAACCTGGCCCACAAGATACTCTTCGGTGGACATTTTGGGGTGAGGAAGACAGTTGATAGAATCATGAAAGAGTTTTACTAGCTGCACAGGAGGAAGGATGCTATTGACTATTGTAGATGTGAGCTAACACAGTTACAGGCTATTGCTATGCTAACAGCTTGCCACGATAGGCGAGCAGGCCTAGTCAGTGTTATCGCGAAAATTAATGAGGCTAGGGTGCCACCTGATAAGGGGAAAACTTATTTTGAAAAGATAAGTATGGTGCCGACCAGATGGGAGAACTCTATTGTTTTGGCCAACTTTGCTGATGAGTTCTCTCACTTAACCCCCGAACAGAGCGAACCGCTGAGAAAGATAATTAACTGGCATGCATACATATGTCCGGATGTCCCGAGGCAATGCAAAGAGCCGGGACATGGTGTTGTTGTCACATCAGGTTAGCCTAGAAAGCAACACTCCTATAGGATGAATAATTAAGTGACAAAAGGGCTAAGGAACGCAGAAGCGTATATTGACGATATAGTGGTCTGGAGTGACACGTGGGAGGAGCACATTGTGGCAGTAGAGGAACTGTTTAAAAAGCTGTCTGAAGCCAGCCTGACAGTGAACCTCGCAAAAAGTGAATTCGGCTACACGAAGGTCACTTATATGGGATTTGTCGTAGGACAGGGCAGCTGGCTCCGATGCAGGCTAAGATGCGGGCTATCTCTGAAGTTCTCACCCCGACAGACAAGAGAGCCCTGAGAAGGTTCTTGGGGATGGTGGGGTACTATCGGAAGTTTTGCAAAAACTTTGCGGATATTACCCTCCCTCTTACTAAGCTCTTGCCAAAGAATGCTGAGTTTGTGTGGGACAACCCCTGTTATGTTTGTCCGGGG
The DNA here is from genome assembly GCF_963921235.1 of Mobula hypostoma. Taxonomy (NCBI): domain Eukaryota; kingdom Metazoa; phylum Chordata; class Chondrichthyes; order Myliobatiformes; family Myliobatidae; genus Mobula; species Mobula hypostoma. The sequence goes on along the minus strand of NC_086109.1, from coordinate 48,076,075 downwards.
CAGAAACCACTGATAATTTACACTGATCACAACCCATTAGTTTTTGGCCACTATGAAGGATAAAAACAAAAGGTTGCTAAGTTGGAGCCTGGTTTGAGAGGATATTAAAATAAAACATATAAAAGGAATGGAAAATATGATTGCTGACTGTCGGTCAAGGTGTTGACAACTTAAAGTTCTCTGTATTAGCCGAATAGCTGATCACCCTGTATATCAGTGTGTATCTAATAACGTATTCATACCTATAATTTTTACCCCGGTAAAAATCCTTTGAAGGATAGGGGTGTGATGACAAACCAAGTTATCAGAAGATTGATGCTGATGAGAGAGATAAGGGAGACAATGGAGAAACATTCAAAATGCTAATAAGAAAGAAGAGAGAGATTAATGAGAAAGAAACACATTTCAGAATATTGACAGACTGGTTGCTTTGAACCTAAACTGTTTGAAGTTTGATGGACAGGCGATACCCCAGCAGGGGGATAAAAAGAACAGGTTCGCTAAGGCACGACACACACCACGAGATCACGAGATAATGAGACCCCTGGAAGAGCAGTGTGCCCCCACAAGTTGGTGGGAGTTTGGAGCTCTGCTCGCAGGAACCGACCATAGACGCACAGGGTGAAAAGGTATGATTGGCGGGAACCTAGTGTGTGTGTCCGCCCTTGCCTGGGTGCCGGGTTCACCGCGGAAGAACGGTCATATCCGGAACGGAGGGGTCACAGTCGGTGACCACAGAAGACATTAAAAGGGTTCGCCTGAAAGCTAACTGCGAAGATCATCAAAGGTCTGTCTGAATCAGATTTGCATATTACCTCTCTCTCTCTCTCTCTCTCTCCAATGGCACAACGGCGATTACTGCGAACTGTACTAAGCTGAACTGAACTCTGCATCACTTGAGTCTGATCATTTTACCCCTAGACTATGATAGAGCTTGGTTGATTCCTATTACCCTAGTTCTGTGTACATAGGTGTTTTATCATTGCTAACCTGTTGCATTTGCATCCTTACGATTAGAGTACTGTGTTACTTATTTCTTTAATAAAGCTTTATTAATTTCTGTTAAACCAGACTCCAACTAAGTGGTCCATTTCTGCTGGTTTGGCAACCCAGTTACGGGGTACGTAACAATTATAAGGCACCATTCATTCGGTCAGTCTATTCCAGGTACTCGTATATTTAGAAATGCGACATTGTTCTTCTCAATTCCATTCTGAGTCTACTACACTAATGCCGTAAACCAAAATTATCTGCTTATCCAGGCAGAGACACCTGCTGCAGCCCCCCACTCCAAAGAAAACAGATCTCGCGTGCCCTAAATTGATGCATCCAAATTTATTGAGGTATCCAATTATCGTTAAATCCGCCTATTTTCACAACATACTTCTTCGGCAATCTAACCGGCTGTTACGTATTTTTACAAAAGAAGTTGAAATATTTAATAGCAAAATTGTCGCCGCAGGCTTTGATCATCACCCTTTGAAGATATGCGGTAGTGTTTAGTCTGATGGCCAAAAAGCTTAATTTTAGTTTCATCAGACCACAGGGCTGTCTTCCGGCTGACTTCAGTCTCCCACATTCCTTCTGGCAAACTCTGGCCGAGATTTCATGTGAGTTATTTCAACAGTGGTTTTCTCTTTACCACTCTCTCTTACAGCTGTGACTGGTGAAGCACCCGGGAAACAGTTGTTGTATGCGCAGTCTCTCCCATCTCAGCCACTGAAGCTTGTAACTCCTCCAGAGATGTCATAGGTCTCTTGGTGGCTTCCCTCACTAGTCCCCTTCTCACACAGTCACTCAGTTTTTGAGGACGGCCTGCTCTGGACAGATGTACAGCTGTGCCATATTCTTCCCATTTCTTGATGATTGACTTAACTGTACTCCAAGAGATATTCAGTGACTTGGAAATTTTCTTATATCCACCTCCAGTTGCTTTTTAACAACTTTTTCACTAAGTTACTTGGAGTGTTCTTTTGTCTTCATGGTGTAGTTTTTGCCAGGATACTGACTCACTAGGAGTTAGACCTTCCAGATGCAGGTGTATTTTTACTACAATCTATTGAAACACCTTGGCTGCACACAGGTCTTCAAAAACAGATCTCCATTTATCTAATTATGTGACTTCTAAAACCAGTTGGCTTCACCAGTGATGATTTGGTGTTATATTAGAGGTGGGGGGGGCGGCTAATACTTATACAATCAGTTATTTTGCATTTTATATGGAAAAGGATGGAATCAGAGAGGACAGGAAAAATTTTAATTGGGTAAGGGCAAATTATGAGGCTATAAGGCTAGAACTTGCGGGTGTGAATTGGGATGATGTTTTTGCAGGGAAATGTACTATGGACATGTGGTCGATGTATAAGGATCTCTTGCAGGATGTTAGTGATACATTTGTCCCGGTGAGGAAGATAAAGAATGGTAGAGTGAAGGAACCATGGGTGACAAGTGAGGTGGAAATTCTAGTCAGGTGGAAGAAGGCAGCATACATGAGGTTTAGGAAGCAAGGATCAGATGGGTCTATTGAGGAATATAGGGTAGCAAGAAGGGGCTGAGAAGAGCAAGAAGAGGGCATGAAAAGGCCTTCGCAAGTAGGGTAAAGGAAAACCCCAAGGCATTCTTCAATTATGTGAAGAACAAAACGATGACAGGAGTGAAGGTAGGACCGATTAGAGATAAAGGTGGGAAGATGTGCCTGGAGGCTGTGGAAGTGAGCGAGGTCTTAATGAATACTTTTCTTCGGTATTCACCAATGAGAGGGAACTTGATGATAGTGAGGAAAATATGAGTGAGGTTGATGTTCTGGAGCATGTATATATTAAGGGAGAGGAGGTGCTGGAGTTGTTTAAATACATTAGGACGGATAAGTCCCCGGGGCCTGACAGAATATTCCTCAGGCTGATCCACGAGGCGAGGGAAGAGATTGCTGAGCCTCTGGCTAGGATCTTTATGTCCTTGGTGTCCACGGGGAATGGTACCAGAGGATTGGAGGGAGGCGAATGTTGTCCCCTTGTTCAAAAAAGGTAGTAGGATAGTCCTGGTAATTATTGACCAGTGAGCCTTATGTCTGCGGTGGGAAATCTGTTGGAAAAGATTCTTAGAGATAGGATCTATGGGCATTTAGAGAATTATAATCTGATCAGGGACAGTCAGCTTGGCTGTGTGAAGGGCAAATCGTGTCCAACAAGCCTGATAGAGTTCTTTGAGGAGGTGACTAGGCATATAGATGAGGGTGGTGCGGTGGATGTGATCTACATGGATTTTAGTAAGGCATTTGACAAGGTTCCACACGGTAGGCTTATTCAGAAAGTCAGAAGGTATGGGATCCAGGGTTGCTTGGCCAGGTGGATTCAGAATTGGCTTGCCTGCAGAAGGCAGAGGGTCGTGGTGGAGGGAATACATTCAGATTGAAAGGTTGTGACTAGTGGTGTCCCACAAGGATCTGTTCTGGGACCTCTACTCTTCGTGATTTTTATTAATGACCTGGATGTGGGGGTAGAAGTGTTGGTTGGCAAGTTTGCAGATGACACAAAGGTTGGTGGTGTTGTAGATAGTGTAGAGGATTGTCGAAGATTGCAGAGAGATATTGATAGGATGCAGAAGTCGGCAGAGAAATGGCAGATGGAGTTCAACCCGGAGAAGTGTGAGGTGGTACACTTTGGAAGGACAAACTGCAAGGCAGAGTACAAAGTAAGTGGCAGGATACTTGGTAGTGTGGAGGAGCAGAGGGATCTGGGGCTACACGTCCACAGATCACTGGAAGTTGCCTCACAGGTAGATAGCGTAGTTTAAATGCTTATGAGGTGTTGGCTTTAATAAGTCGAGGGATGGAGTTTAAGAGTCGCGAGGTAATGATGCAGCTCTATAAAACTCTGGTTAAGCCACACTTGGAGTACTGTGTCCAGTTCTGGTCACCTCACTATAGGAAAGATGTGGAAGCATTGGAAAGGGTACAGAGGAAATTTACTAGGTTGCTGCCTGGTTTAGAGAATATGGATTATGATCAGAGATTAAGGGAGCTAGGGCTTTACTCTTTGGAGAGAAGAAGGATGAGAGGAGACATGATAGAGGTGTACAAGGTATTAAGAGGAATAGAAAGAGTGGATAGCCAGTGCCTCTTCCCCCGGGCACCACTGCTCAATACAAGAGGACATGGCTTTAAGATAAGGGATGGGAAGTTCATGGGGGATATTGGAGGAAGATTTTTTACTCAGAGAGTGGTTGGTGCGTGGAATGCACTGCCTGAGTCAGTGGTAGAGGCAGAAACACTAGTGAAGTTTAAGAGACTACTAGACAGGTATATGGAGGAATTTAAGGTGGGGTATTATATGGGAGGCAGGGTTTGAGGGTCGGTACAACATTGTGGGCCAAAGAGCCTGTACTGTGTTGTACTATTCTATGTTCTATATTTGTAATTAATTTTGAGCACTTTGTAGAGATTTGTTTTCATTTTGATACAAAGGCGTCTTTTTTCTGTTGATCAGTGTCCAAAAAAAGCCAAATTAAAGCCACTGTGATTCAATGTTGTAAAACAATAAAACATGAAAACTTCCGATGAATGCTTTTTAAAGGCACTGTATATTGCCAAAGTGATGAATCTGAAGCATTGTATCTGCTTTGAACATTTTACATGAAACTCCAAACTGAGTGTTTGGAGTTTCATTGTAACAAAATACTTGCCAAGTTTCCTTTGTTCATATTCCAATATATCTCATCATGAACTGATTGAAAATTTCCGACACTTTCCAACTTAGGACGAGGCATTGAAGCATATGGCTCAAGAAAATGTTATCTGCTATAGTTAGTTAATTGCCACGTATACCTGTAAACTTTCATGCACGTTTTCATCAACTGTCATGATAAAATCACTTGACTATCCAACCTTATGTCATAACGCTTTCTAAGGATTCCGTTCAATTTCTGCATTTCTTGTGCTTTTTGATCGTTGATATCAAGTAGACCATACGACCATAAGATACAGGAGCAGAAGTAGGCCATTTGGCCCATCGAGTCTGCTCCGCCGTTCAATCAGGGGCTGATCCAATTCTTCCATGTAATCCCCACTCCCCTGTCTTCACCATATACCCTTTGATTTCCTGGCTAATCAAGAAGTTACCTATCTCGTCCTTAAATACGCCCAACGACTTGGCCTCCACAGCCACTCTTGGCAAAATATTCCACAGATTTACCACCATCTGACTAAAGTAATTTCTCCGCATCTCTGTTCTAAATGGACGTCCTTCAATCCTGAAGTAGTGCCCTCTTGTCCTCGACTCTCCTACCATGGGAAATAACTTTGTCATATCTAATCTCTTCAGGACTTTTAACATTCGGAATGTTTCTATGAGATCCCCCCTCATTCTCTCGAACTCCAGGAAATACAGCCCAACATCTACCAGACGTTCCTCATATGGTAACCCCTTCATTCCTTGAATCATTCTCGTGAATTTTCTCTGAACCCTCTCCAATATCAATATATCCTTTCTAAAATAAGGAGCCCAAAACAGCACACAAAACTCCAAGTGTGGTCTCACGAATACCTTATAGAGCCTCAACATCACATCCCTGCCCTAATATTCTATATCTCTAGAAATGAATGCTAACATTTCTCCTTGCTTTTTAATTATTGCCTTTAGTACAGATGGAAAATGAATATTACCTTGGATAAACAAAGATCAGAAAGGCACATAAATAAGTTGACAGTCACACCATTGTTACGTACCCGGTAACTGGGTTGCCAAACCAGCAGAAATGGATCACTCAGTTGGAGTCTGGATTACTAGAACTAAGAAAGTTTTATTAAAGAAACAATCAACACCGTAATCGAAAGGATAATAAATGCAACAGTTCAGCAATGATAAACACACATGTGCACAGAATTAAGATAACAGCATCAATCAAGCTCTATCGTTGTCTAGGGGTAAAAAGTGACACAAAAGTTCAGTCCAATATAGTTCAGTTCGCAGTAATCGTTGCCATGGCGATGGACAACGTGGGGGGAGGGAGAGAGAGAACGGGAACGACTGATCATTCAGAACGGCTTCCACTCACAGACCGGCGATATTGTTCACAAGCAGCTTTCCGGGTGGGTCCTTGGTGATGTCACCTGAGGTCACCGACTGTGACCCCTCCTCCAGATGCGGTCGATCCTCTGCAGTGAACCCGGCACCCAGGCAAGGGCGGACACACACCGGGTTCCCGCTGATCGTACCTTTCCACCCTGTGCGTTTAAGGTGCGATACTTCCCACCGACTCGTGAGAGGCGCACCGCTTCCAGGGTCTCGTTACCTCGGGTGTCATGTGTGTTGCCTTAGCGAACCTGTCCCTTTTTATCCCCCTGCTGGGGTATCGCCTGTCCATCACTTCAAACAGTTCAGGGTTCAAAGGGTGAGCCGCTCCAGACAGCTCTCTCTCCCGTCCCTTCATTACACACCTCCAGACGCTGCTCCATTGTTCCTCATCTCTCCTTCCCCTGAGGACAGGTGGCAGACCATTTGCTGATGCCACTGATGCTAACCCAGGCCAGCAAACATCTTAATTTTATGTGTATTCTCGTCACACCATCGAAACACAGGAAGCACGACCAGTAGCATGCACAGTACAGCACGCCACTACTGTAAAAGTACGGATACATAGCTGCTTGCGGATCTTTTTAAACTATAATGTCCTTTCTGAGTATCGTCAGCATTGAAGAAAAAAGTGACACACTTCAATTAAAAAATATAAATAATGCAGTTACAAGTTTATTGCAAAAAAAAGCTCCTTTCATTTAATCACATTTCTTCCATGAAACTGATAATCTGGAGTGACATACATGGCACGGTGAGTACAAAACTTCTGCTCCACAGAACGGTGTAGATTATGTAATAAAAGTGCAATATTTGCACGATATGGAGATCGAAAATTCTCCATGTCTAAGGCTCAGCATAATTCCAGTGCAGATAGCAAGTATTAGCAGCTTTGTGTGGCTCTGTGTAACAGCAGACGACTCCCTCCTGTCCACAAATTATCAACTATGATTTTACACTCATTTGATTGTATTCCTGGTATTTTTGGCATTTTTACCCAGATGCACCAATTTCAAATCAGAGATCATTTATAGCGACCAGTTACACTAACCAATGTTAATTTTGTTTTTATTTGTTCAGAAACTCTCGACGGCCTGGAATAAACCAACCTGGTCGAAAGAGAAACCTGCAAATATCAACATTTTCAATCGTGTTTTTTTCCACTGTAAGGCACATAATTCGGTTTTAATGAAATATCAGAGTACAAATCCATCTGATATCTTTCCATTAGATCAATCTTGCAAATGTATGAACTTTAAAATTGATTAAAGCTACGTTTTCCTTCCATACATTACTAAAATAATCTTTGTGGTCGTCTTAACTTGCGATTGTTTCCATTTCCCTATCATATTTCGAACACCGACATCGTCCAAATGTATTATTCCCAGCAACATTTGGCATGATAATTCTACAAGACTATTGTGCGTATCTTATCAGGTTGATTCGTTTTGCATGTACATATTTACATTTTAAACCTGTCTATGATTTGCATACTGCTTTATACCAATACCATATTATTTTCCACATCAGTCATATCTTTAACTTCCTGGATATTGTAGATTCTCTCTTTTGCATTTATGATGATGAAGAATTGGTCTCCATTGCACTAATGCACCTCCTTTATACCATTCCCAACCCCAAAAGAAAATTCTCTCATTCTTTCTCTCTCTCTCTCTCTCTCTCTCTCTCTCTCTCTCTGGAGGGCACAGGTTTAAGGCGCTGGGGAGTAGGTACAGAGGTGATGTGATGTCGGGGTATGTTTTACGCAGAGAGTGGTGAGTGCGTGGAATGGGCTGCCGGCAACGGTAGTAGAGGTGTATTCGATAGGGTCTTTTAAGAGACTTTTGGATAGATACATGGAGCTTAGAAAAACAGAGAGCTATGGGTAACCCTAGTAATTTCTAAGGTAGGGACATGTTTGGCACAACTTTGTGGGCTGTAGGGCCTGTATTGTGCTGTAGGTTTTCTATGTTTCTATTGTTACGCACCAGAAGCAATAGATATGAAATTGAGTCGGGTTTTTATAAATAAACAACGAAATTTAATAACCTCTACTCAAAATCATAGAAAAGTAAACAAATGACTAACTGAAACAGAAGTTAACGGTGTTATGCGTCTATAGTTATCAAACAGTCGAACTTAGAGACAATTCTTAACAGATCTCATTCAAACACAGTCGTAAGGTGGTAGTTTAAGGAGTCCGAGTAATTTGTGAAATAAGTGAGAGGAGGAAGAAAAGATGAAACTGCTGACGCAGATCCCAGCTGAGAAATGCCTTGTCCGAAGAGATCACGAAGAATAAGATTTCTCACAGTAACTAACCTTTCGCCAGAGGTTGTCACCGCACAACACCCGAGACCATATAGGGGTTAACCAAAAGCGTGTGCCACAATACCCGTATGGGCCATACCAAATGTTAATCACGTTCAAGGCACACAGAACACCATCGATTTCTACTCAATTCTTTGGGTTCATACGAAGCTGGCAATTCTTCACGCTCTCTATCCTTCTACGATTACGTAACCACTGACTGTGACTCCCCAACAAAAACAACAACACCTCAACAAACTGCGGTCACCCCTTTTATACCGGTTGGAACATGCCATCACGTGACATCACGTCACCCCCCCACTATCATGACAATTACATAATGCCAATATCACGAGACAATTACACCATGCCCACGAGATACTCACGGGACAGGTAACACTATGTTTTTATAGGGCATCGGACCTATGCAATCACTTTACTTCTCAATGTTGTTGCTTGCTTTTATTGTTTACATGATTTGTGTTCTCTCTCTCTCTCTCTCTCTCTCTCTCTCTCTCTCTCTCTCTCTCTCTCTCTCTCTCTCTCTCTCTCTCTCTCTCTCTCTCTCTCTCTCTCTCTCTCTCTCTCTCTCTCTCTCTCTCTCTCTCTCTCTCTTCCCCCCCCCCCCTCCACTGGGTGTTGGTCTTATTTAATTGAGGTATTTTGTGTTCCTTGTTTTATGGCTGCCGGTAAGCAGACGAATCTTAAGGTTATATAATTTATATATACTTTGAAAATAAATATACTTTGATCTTTGAACTTTGGAACTTTAGAATAGGAGAATAGGCAAAGAAATTGCACGTGTAATATAGTGAAAAGGAGTGTATAATCATACGCTTTGGTAGAAGGAATAAAGGCGCAGACCATTTTCTGAACGGAACAAAATACGGAAATCAAAATTGCAAAGAGGCTTGGGAGTCCTTGTGCAGGATTCCATAAATGTTAACGCAGTTTGAATCAGTGGTTAAGGAAGGCGTATGCAAAGTTAGCGTTCACTTCAAGAGGACAAGAGTATAAAAACAAGGATGTGATGCAAATTATTGGTCAGGCTGCACTCGGAGTGTTGAGAGTGGTTTTAGAGCCATTAATTAGAAAAAGATATGCTGGTATTGGAGATGGCCCAGTGGGGTTTCACGAGAATGATTCCGGGAGATAAAAGTTTAAGTATCAGGAGCGTTTCATGTCTCTGGTCCTGTACTCACTGAAACTTACTCACTGAACGTGGTTCGTATTGGAACCTATCGAATATGGAAAAGCCTAGATGGCGTGAATGTGGAGAGGATGTTTCATATAGTGGGGAAGACTAGGACCAGAGGGCACAGCCTCAGATTAGCCTCAAAATGTTTAGAAAAACTACGAAGAGAATTTTCTGTAGCCAGCGCTTGGTTACAGCACTGTGGAATTCATTTGAGTGAACTCGGTCTCTTGGTTGAGTGAACTCGACCTTTTCTCCTTGAAGTGGCGGAGGATGAGAGGTGACCTGATAGAGGTGTATAAAATGATGAGAGGCATTGATCGTGTGGACAGTCAAAGGCTTTTTCCCAGGGCTGAAATGGCTAGCACGAGAGGTCAGTTTTAAGGTGCTTGGAAGTAGGTACAGAGATGTCAGAGATTAGTTTTTTTACGCAGAGATTGTGAATGCGTGGAATGAGCTGCTGGCGATGATGGTGGAGGCGGATACATTAGGGTATTTTAAAAGACTCCTGGACAGGCACATGGAGCTCAGAAAAATAGAGGGCTATGGGTAACCCTAGGTAATTTCTAAGGTAAGGACATGTTCGGCACAGCCTTATTGCGCTGTAGGTTTTCTATGTTTCTAAGTTCGTTTTCACATTAAACTGTGGAAGCCAAGTCATTGGGGATATTTAAGGTAGAGGTTGATGTGTTCTTCATTATTAAGACTGGCATGGGTTTCGCGGCGCAGGCAGGACAACGGGGTTGAGAGGGATAATGAATCAGCCACGATGGAATGGCGGAACAGACTCGATGGGCCGAAGAACCCGATTCGTCTCCTATGTTATATGCTCTTTTGATCTTAATTAGTTGTAACGGTTGCAAAGGAGCAAAATTTCTTTTCGATGGCATGACGGAAGTGGTTTGATAATAATGCATAATTAATTATTTATTAAAGCACGTTTCCAAGATGTGCATGATGGAACACACCAATTTTTCGTTTAATATTGGACTAGATTTTAGTGCATTATTGACCGCCCCTGATAAAGGCAGACAAATATTCACTTGTACTTTTATGAAGTACAACTAGAACTAGATCATGAAAACCGTGGAGCCGACAATGTTATTGCCAATAATATGTTCCATTTCACAAAACAAGCGAAACCTTGATCGAAACAGGAGAATACTGGCAGATGCTGGTAATCCGAAGCGATAGACACAAACTGTTGGAGGCAATTAGCAGGTCGGGCAACACCTAGGGAAAAGAGTAAACATTCGACGTTTCGGGCATAGACTCCTCATCGGGACGGTTGAAGTGTCTCGGCCCGAAAAGTCGACATCTTACTCTTTTTCTTGATGGTCCCTAGCCTGCTGAGTTCCTCCAGCATTTTGTGTATGAACCTTTTATCGAAATCCTTGCCAACATGGACGAATTACTCCTACTAACGTATATGCCATGAATAATACATAACCAAATTATCTATTTGCTTTTTAATAGAAGAACAGATGAAGGGTAACTACAAAGTGAGCAAGTGCCCGTAACCCAAATCACGGACGTGGGCAGAGGGATAGTGTTTCAGAACAAAAGGCGAAGGTGGAAGCAAAATACCTGATACCTGGCAAACATGGATAGAAAAATTACTGATCTTACTTGAACTTATCGAGACTCAAAACGGTTAACATAAAATTCTCATTGTTTAATTGTTATGGATGTTCACGTGCCGTCACTTCGAACTGTTCATCATTCTTAATTCGCCCAAGGTTAGGAAATTATAGTCAAGAGTCTCGTCTCATATTCCTCAAGCGCCTGCCTTTGACTTTGCCGGAATGTATTAGCGAAAAACTGTAAGATGATTTTTAAAAACTAATAGTCACATCTGTGGGAAATTCTGAAGGAATATCTTGCAGCTGCGAGATATATTTTTTAGTCAGGAGTGGGTTTTTTTTAGTTCCAGGCAGATTGCCCCGTGGTTCTGTCTGGATCTCCGAACAGTAAATATTTCAGAGAAGCGGGAAGTGGCGACGTCAAGCATATGTTTTAAAGTTTCCTGTCTCTTTGCGATTAATTCCAAATGGATGTGTTTGAAATGGCAATGAGATTTAATGAAAAATATGGAGGGGCTGAGATCATTGTGATGTCGCGAATTTCAAATTCTCCCTTCTCATGTTAAAAATTTATCCCGTTACTCTTGCTGTATTTTTTTAAAGTGTCGTTAAAATTACTATAATTTTATGTGATTTTATGGTGTTATGGTCTGATGACCTCGAAGCTGCAAAACAGGAATTCCTCGACAAGTTCAATATGCCTCAGTGTTTCGGCTTTCACTAAAGTCCACCCTCACTTTCAAAAGAACTGAGAAGTCTGCTTCATTCACATCCTCGTATAATTTTCGTTCGGTTTGCCGGGTGCCTACGCAACATTTCTTTCTCTTCTGTGATCCCGAACAAACTGTGCAGTCTCGCGACAAGCCACACTCTTCAGCACAAGGTAATTCCCGACAGTAAATGATCAACAGCTCTCTTTTAGGAAACCATAGTTTTACGAGCCATTGTGATCGTGTTTTCAAAGAAGCATAATCTCGAACATAGTTCGAGGGGTGTTATACTGTATATTCCTCAATTAGGCTCAATGGGATGAAATGAGATTAATGGTGCTTTCCTGTATCAAATATTAGAACGTTTAACCCAGTAAAGAATAATAAAATTTTCATAAATTAATCTTAAAAAAGAAAGCTCAGAACAAGGCAACTCATTTTAGCATCCAACCCAAGGTTACAATTATCCATCCGTCACTCAACACGGCAAAGCATCATTTGCAAAACCGTTAATAGTTGAGTTGTTAGGTCACTGATTACTACATCGAGTTAAGAATTTTCTGCAGTTTTGCGAAGATATCGTCATCACATGAAGGTGTGAGGGGTAAAGTTGCACAGAAATTTCTGGCAGATTGAAAACATCTCCTAAAACCAGCAGCAGATTTGGCCGTTAAGGTAATTATAGATTCACTATCCTTCTCTGCCATTCAACAGAAACACACCTGCTGAAATTGTAATTTTCGGATCCCGGCTTCCAGGGGTCGTATTTTACCATCAATCTAACCACGAATTTATCTACCTTTGTTTTATCTTTCATTTTATTTTTAAATATGAGGCAGTAAGTTCCAAAGACACACAAGAGTCTGGAAATAAAGCAATGCTTCTGCATTTTTCTCTAAATGGGCACGAAGTTTCTTGTGAATAACGTTGGCGCTTCTGTCCCCTGTCGAAAAACGATCCATTCTTATGTTACCTACCTCGATCGGACGCCTCGTACCAATATTCGTGTCAGTCAAGTCGCATTTCGCTCTTGCATCTGTAAAAGGCATGTATTTTCTGTAAGGTTGGCAAACTGCCCAGAAGGTACATGCGCAGCCAGCACTCTCTTAAAAAAAAACCGTTTCAGAGCGTGTAGGTTGTCCCCCGTAACAAACCAAGATGTTTTGGTTGTTAACGTAAACGACGCGAAAATAAACAAATATCCAAAGACCGGTAGTTCTGTGGGTGAATACAGGATCTCCCTCAAAAAGAGGCAACTGACTGCATATGTCTGTATATGAGTATATACTTGTATGTCTGTGCGTGCGCGCATACACCAGCACTCAGAACTAGTTTTGGTTAATTTTTCTCTCTGTCCCACATATATGTTACATGGAACATCTAAGGTTGCTTGTCCTAGCTGTTCAGACACAGGACATGTCAGTTATAACGATTTTCATTAGTTCCGACCTTCTCAGATCGAAAATGCATTTTCTCGAAACGCCATTCCAATGTTACAGTTCAATCATCTTCGAAGTTTAGGGTTGGTCTTAAAAAGCAACTCAAAGGAATGTACTACAAAATGACTTCTGGTGGGTAGCAGTATCCATCAACTGCTGAGAACGCAAACTCGAAATTACTGTGAAAAATGGTGTAAATGGCATACGTTTCTATTGCATTGAGCGACGTTCGGTTTGTTACTTTTGCTCTCCTTTAAGTTTTCTTTTCTGTTCAACAGAGGAATCATTGCCAAGAAAAACTCAGGTATGTCTTGTGTCGGGAATTGATAGCATCACATTTTCACTGCCTTGGCTAGTTGCACGAAACCTACCCGGCTTAACTGCACTGTCGGCAATTATTCTGGATGGCTGTGAATTGTGTATTGTGGAAGTCTTCCTTATATAACGTCTCAACTTTAGAGTTTCAAGTTGTCATTTTATCCCCATTAACGCAGATTGTCATGCGTTAATGGGGATAAAACGAGGAGTCCCAAATGACACGATCAATATATATCTTTCTTTGCAAATAATTTAATCTTACGAACCAATAGAGACTACATGTTATTAGTTTGAAAAGGCTCTGAGGTTGTGCAGTGTTGCGATGACGAGAAAGCAAACTCAGTATGTTTTCCTTTTAGGCTACTGTGCGATGTCGTTTTTGATAAACATCCACGCACTTAGCGGCGTTTGAAATTGTCTGCGGCATTTTTTCCTATTTGCGTTTGAAATTGTCTAATGCATTTCTTCTTATTTTGGTAAATTGTGTGACTTTGGCTGATGGCAGTGGCTGACAGAATAAAAACCTTGTTTAGTGAATGGAGTACAAGTTAAACCAACCGGCTCTGATATGATTTAGCTTCATTAGGACCTACAGTCAAGAAGCTGGCTGGGAACTACTCCAACAAATTCTTAATTTTCTTCCCGAATTTATCGAAAGTGTACACATTAAGGAAGCGCATTTCTCACCAGAGGAAACGATTATTAACATACTCTTGCAAATAAAGCTGTTACCCTCAGTGACGTGAATTTTTGGTTAATGAGCCCTACAGCGATATGAAAACTCGACAATAAATGTGTGCACGCATGCCTTTTTCAAGGGGTCGGATTGGACATGGCGGTTCTCTGACTTTGTTGCAGGGATATTAACTCCCATTTACAGTATTAGGCCAGAGCTAATCACAGAAACAATATCACACGGTCCAGACTTTCATCCTGAATGTATGCAGTGAACTCTAGAATACAAGGCCTTGGCCCACAGCAATAGATACGTAAAGTTCTAAGATGATCGGTTTCGGTGAAAAGCAAAGTAGGCATCACTAATCATGATACATGCGACAGAGACAGTGGGTATTCTCCTTCTATCATCTAGCTAAGTAACTATGTTAAAATTTTGCTCGTCGATTGAGATTTTCTTTCTGAATGGCGGAGGATTTTTGACGGTCATTTCTGATACGTTTGTCAGTTCTACAGTCGTCCCTTATTTCCATGAATGCATACCAAATATTCAGGAAATTTCGATTTATTTTTATATAACATGCATCGCTTCTACTGAGAACATTAATGACTTCAACGCAAATAAATGTCAGGATCTGACACAACTCTGAGGACACTATCAACATTTTAGGAACAGCTTCTAACCCATGAACTTTGCCTCACAATTTTTTTGCATTACCTATTTAAGTTACTATTTTATATATTGTACTTCTTATTGTAATTTATGTTTTAAATGTATTAAACTCTACTGCTTCCGCGAGACACCACATTTCACTAAATATGTCAGTGATAATATACCTGATTCTGATTCAGATATCCGATCTGCGTAAGAGCCAATAAATTCTGCGTCAGCTACATTGCTATAAGCCATAAGCGACTGAAAATTCGCACGGTGTAAATAATTGCTTTTACCTTGCGGATGTGTCTGCTCTGAGAAGGAATCTCCCAGATGCAGGTCAAGGGAGATATATTAATTTTCTTGTCGTCACTGTTCCTCCATAATTATATGCAATTTATCCCTTGCAAAAACTGTTAAATATCTCCTTGTTGACGATTTCAATATTCGACAAGGAGTGACAGATGAACTGACATTTCTTTACGTTAATGTACTCCATATTAAAATGCAGGAATCTGAAATGCAGAAGGACTTGGGAGTTCTAGTGCAGAACACCCTGAAGGTTAACTTGCAAGTTGTGTCTGTGGTGAGGAAGGCAAATGTCATGTTAGCATTCATTTCAAGAGGTCGAGAATACAAGAGCAGGGAAGTGATGCTGAGGCTTTATAAAGCACTGGTGAGGCCTCACCTTGAGTATTGTGAACAGTTTTGGGCCCCTTGTCTTAGAAAAGATGTGCTGGCATTGGAGAGGGTCCAGAGGAGGTTCACAAAGATTATTCCAAGAATGAAAAGGTTATCATACGAGGAACGTTTGATGGTTCTGGGTCTGTCCTCGCTGGAATTCAGAAGGATGACTGGGGGATCTCATTGAAACTTTTCGAATGTTGAAAGGCCTAGACAGAGCAGATGTGGAAAGGATGTTCCCTATGGTGGGAGAATCTAGGAGAAGAGGGCACAGCCTCAGGATGGAGGGGAGCCCTTCAAAACAGACATGCGGAGAAATTTCTTTAGCCAAAGGGTGGTGAATTTGTGGAATTTGTTGCCACATGCAGCTGTGGAGGCCAGGTCGTTGGGTGTATGTAAGGCAGAGATTGATGGGTTCTTGATTGGACATACCATCAAAGGTATAGTATGATAAAGCAAGACAGCCGGAAACTGGGGTTGAGGAGGAGGGAAAAAAAGGATCAGCCATGATTGAATGGCTAAGCAGACTCGATGGGCCAGATGGTCTAATTCTGCTCTTATGTCTTATGGTCTTACATTGTCATAATGAAAAAAATGTCCCTTGCGATCATAGGTAAACTGAGGGAAATACTTGACAACATCTCGGAGTTTATGTAACTTCTCGCACTATTGATTTTACTGCTGAACAACAGCTGCGGTTTAGAAATCCTGCATTCCTGCATGAATAATTGTACGATTCGATGAAAATATCCTCTATAAATTTTTCTGTGCCGGCAAGATAAGATATCCCAAACACTGGTACTGGCAAACGACACAGCATTTGGGACAATCGATTATAGCGAAAGAAAATTGCGCCCATTCATGTGGCTATACGATCCCCAATTACAACTACATTTTTCTTCCCCCACCACTTCACTGACTCACTGAACACCCAGGTAAGATAGCCACACTCGTTTCATACAGTTATTGCAAAGAATACCGGAAACGAGTCCCTTGGCTCTGTACATCCGAAACAAACACCCAGAACTCCCTCAAACGAAATCCATGATTTGTTTGATATGTTGATAAGGGGGGCGCTGTTGTTGTCTGGCATACTGACCTCTACCTTGCCGAGGCACAGCGACAACTCGCTGATACCTCCTCTTATTTACCCCTCGATCATGACCACACCGAGAAGCACCAGGCCATTGTCTCCCACACCATCACCAACCTTATCAGCTCTGGGGATCTTCCATCCACTGCCACCAACCTCATAGTTCCCACACCCCACACTTCCCGTTTCTACCTCTTACCCAAGATCTACAAACCTGCCTGTCCAGGTAGACCCATTGTCTCAGCTTGCTCCTGCCCCACCGAACTCATTTCTGCATACCCCGACACTGTTTTATTCCCCCTTGTTCAATCCCTTCCCACCTATGTTCGTGACACTTCTTAAGCTCTGGATTTTTTCAATGATTTTAAGTTCCCTGGCTCCCACCGCCTTATTTTCACCATGGATGTCCAATCCCTATATACCTCCATCCCCACCAGGAAGGTCTCAAAGCTCTCCGCTTCTTTTTGGATTCCAGACCTAACCAGTTCCCCTGTACCACCACTCTCCTCCGTCTCCCGGAATTAGTCCTTACTCTCAATAATTTCTCCTTTGGCTCCTCCCACTTCCTCCAAACTAAAGGTGTAGCCATGGGTCCCAGCTATGCCTGCCTTTTTGTTGGCTTTGTGGAACAATCGATGTTCCAAACCTATTCTGGTATCTGTCCCCCACTTTTCCTTCGCTACATCGACGACCGCATTGGCGCTGCTTCCTGCACGCATGCTGAGCTCCTTGACGTCATTAACTTTGCCTCCAACTTTCACCCTGCCCTCAAGTTTACCTGGTCCAATTCCGACACCTCCCTCCCCTTTCTTGATCTTTCTGTCTCTATCTCTGGATGCTGTTTTGCTTTCTTTATAGCTGCATAGATATGTTGGGTCCAAGTTAGGTATTCAGAGATATTGACACCGAGGAATTTGAAACCGTTCACTCTCTCCACTTCTGATCCCTCTATGAGGATGAGTGTGCAATCCCTCATCTTTTCCATTCTGAAGTCCACAATCAGTTCTTTGGTCTTACTAATGTTGAGTGCAAGGCTACTGCTGTGGCAGCGCTCAGCCAGCTAGTATATCTCACTCCTGTACGCCCTCTCATCACCATCTGAGATTCTGTCATCAGCAAATTTGAGCTGTATGGAGCTATATAGTCATAAGTATAGAGAGAGAAGAGCAGTGGGCTAAGCACACATCTCTGAGGTGTGCCAGTGTTGAGTGTCAATGAGGTGGAGATATTAATTCCAATCCACACGGATTGCTGTGTTCCAGTTGCAGTTTAAGAAGTCAAAGTTCCAGTTACAGAGGGAGGTACAGAGGTTTGGCTTCTGGAGCTTTTCAATCAGAACTGTAGGAATGATGGCGTTAAACTGTGGGCTGCACTCAATGCACAGCATCCAGATGCAAGTATTTGATTGTTCAGGTGATCCATGGCCATGTGGACAGCCAGAGAGATAGCATCTGTCGTAGGCCTATAGAGGAAATAGGCAAATTGCAGTGGGTCCAGGTCCTTGCTGGGGCAGGAGTTCATTCTAGCCATACCCACCTCTCAAATCACTTCGTCACTGTAGATATGAGTGCCACTGATCATTACTGGTTAAGCCGGCTCTCCCTGCTCTTCTTGGGAATTGGTAAAATTGTTCCCCTTTTGAAGCAGATCGGAATTTCCAACTGTTGTAATCAGAGTTTGAAAATGTCTTTGCGCACCGCCGCCAGTTGGTTGGCACAGGTTTTCAGAGCCATACCAGGTACTCCATCAGGACCTGCCGCCTTGCGAAGTTTCACCTTCTTGACGGCCTGATGTTGGCCTCTGAGACAGAGATCACAGGGTTACCAGGTAGCTGGAGTTATTTTTCCTTTTCAAAGCAAGCATAAAAGGCATTGAGCTTGTCTGGGAGTGAAGCATTAATGTCATTCATGAGGTTTGGTTTTGCTTTGTAGGAAGTCACGGACTACAAACCCTGCAAGAATTGATATGCATCTGATGTCGCCTCCGACCACACTCAGAATTGTTCCTTAGCTCTTGGAATAGCACTCCGCAAGCCATCTGCTTTTCTCAGTTCCTCTATCTCCACCACAACTGCTCTCAGGATGAGACTTTTCAATTCAGAACAACTGAGAAGTCTTCCTTATTCCTCCACCATCAACACTGCCCTCACACACATCTCTTCCATTCGCACACATCTGCCCTCACCCCATCCTCCCACTACCACACCAATGATAGGATTCCACTTAACTCCTCCTACAACCCCACTAGTCTCTGCTCCCAGCAGATAATTCTCCACAACACCCATTACCTCCAATGGGAGCTCACAACAAAGCACACCTTTGTGGAACAAGCGTCACACCTTCTCCCTCACTACCATTCATGGTCCCAAACAGTCCTTCCAGGTGAGGCAACATTCACCTGTGAGTCTGCTGGGCCATCTACTGCATCCAGTGCCCCCAGTTTGGCCTCCTGTATAGCAGAGAGACCCAATGTAGGTTAGGAGACTGCTTTGCCATTCACCTTCGCTCTGTCTGCCACAAAAAGCAGGATCCCTTGGTGGTCACCCATTTCAATTCTACTTCACATTCACATTCCAACATGTCAGTCCATGGCTTCTGCCACGATGAGGCCACACTCAGGTTGGAGCACAATACCTTATATTCCACCTGGGTAACCTTCAACGTGATGGCATGAACATTGATTTTCAAGTACCCAGTAATTGCCCGTGCCCCATTCCCCATTTGTTTCCCTCTCTTACCTTATCTCCTTACCTGCCCATAATAACCCTCTGATACTCCCCTCCCTTCCCTTTCTTCCAATGTCTTCTGTCCTCTCTGATCAGATTCCCCCTTCTCCAGCCCTTTATCCCTTTCCCCATCCAACCTCCTAGCTCTCTACTTCACTCTCTCCCCTTCTCCCAGTTTCACATATCACCTGCCACCTTGTATTTCTTCCTCCCCTCTTCCCACCTTCTTACACTGACTTCTTTCCAGTGCTGATTATGAGTCTCGGCCAAAACATCAACTGTTTACACTTTTCCACAGATGATGGCTGACCTGCAAAGTTCCCCAGTATTTTGTGTGTGTTGTTTTGGATTCCTGGCATCAGCACATGACTTGATTGCACAGCTCCAGCCCTCATTAAACTACAAAGCTCCTGAGTCATCCACAGCTTTTGATTTGAGTGTGTACAGTAAGTTCTCATAGGTACACACTCATCCAGACAGGTTTTAATGATGTTACTGACAGCTGTGGCATACTTATTCAGACTTGAAGATGAATCCCTGAATATAGTCCATCATTTAGAGACAATTAAATTTCACAATCTTCCATCAATTCTCCATAAGGGGTTTTTAATATTATTCTTTTCATCTATTTTAGTTTTATTGCATATTTTGTTTTAAATTTGTGATGTTTTAAGCAATTAATACTATATTTTACAATTTAATTTACATATTACAGAATGTAATTCCTGCTACTGCTAACACAGGCTTTCTGCTTTGGTGTTTTTAAATATATGCAAACAATAGCAGTTTCGTCCTTACCGCATGCTTGTAGTAGAGGTACATGAGCTACATAAAAACTTTAAGTATGTACAATGTGTTTGAAAAGTATAAACAGCATTACATATTATTTGTCTTTGTGAGAAGCAACAGTATGGAGTATGTGTACCATACTGAATAACTGAATATCTGGCTGTTAAATACTAGCCACATCCCACTGCTGTGAAACCAATGCCAGGAATAGCAAAGGTTCATCGATGAATGGAGGGAGGATCTATGATTCAAAAGAACCTCTGGTTGGGTCACCACTGAGAGAAAAGGGTCTGTGGTAGAGAGGTAGGAGAACAGATATTCTGTGAGTCATGAGATGATGAGATGAGAGAAAGACCTGTAGTACGATGAAAAACAGAGGAGATGCCATTGGATGGGGAGGGATGGGAGTGGGGAGATAGGGAAATGACTAGAGAACATTGAACTGCTCTGTAAGACTGGACAACTGTGCAAGTGTTGTATTTTGGATACACAACTTTGATCCAAAGTACTGAGACTGCCTGAAATTTGGGGTCTGTAAAAAAATTAGGGCGGGGTATATGAAATGGGGCAATCTGGGAAGATAGGTTGGTCTGCAAAGCAGGCATTAATCAAAATTTGTGAACTGAATTGTCTTGCAAATTAAAAGCAATTTTCTAAAATTTTGAAATATTAAATTTGTGATTTTATGTTTATTTACGTACATAGTTTACAGAGGACCTATTTGTTGTACCTTTCAGTCATTTTCTCACAGAGTACCTGTCCAGTAGCTACAATATGAACCTCAAACCATCCCAGTCAGGAAGGATCTTCTCCATTTCTTAAACGTAGAATATAGATCATTACAACACACTGCAGGTCCTTCAACCCGCGATGCTGTACTGATCTTATAACCTACTCAAAATCAATCTGACCTACATTGACCCTCTGTTTTTCTCTAGTCCATGTGCCTATCTAAGAGTCTCTATTTCTGCCTCTACCACCACTGCTGGAACACCTTCCATGCACCACATTTCTGTATGAAAAACTCACCGCTATCATCGCTCCTGTACTTTCCTCCAATCACCTTACAATTATGCCGTCTCATATTAGCCATTTCTACCCTATTTAAGCGTAAGCCTCAGACATGCCCAGCTTGTGTTCGTCTAGGGGGAACAGCCTTTGGACCCGCCAAACTGAGAAGTCACGTTTGTGTGGATGCTGTGTAATGTACCACCCAGTTACAAACCCACAACGCAAAATATCAGACAGTACACCGTATGCAATTAAATGATTGAACTTTATGAATCTTAATCTGAATATAGGGTTAGTAATGAAAATTAAAAAAGGGCCCAATTCAAGGAAAAGTCGTAAGTTCACATTGGAGCTCACTCAGTCGTCATTCGTCCACCATCGGTATCCTCGGAGCGTCGCCGATCTTCAGGCCCTCAGATCCCAGCCCACTCTGTCCAGTGGTCTACCAGCTCTTTCCACACATGTCTTCCCTCTTCATCCCTTCTCGACAAAAAAGACCGCGAGGAAACATCCTTCCAGATACACAAGACAAAGCAACAATCTCTGATTGGCTAACATGCATACCACAATCCTGTTATCTCCACCCTTAACCAAAACATTGTTTCTACAGAGAAACCGTTACCTCAGCAGTGAACATTACAGAGAAGCCATTACATTGGCCTTAGCAGTGAAACATTACAGTGCTTTACATAAGTCTCTGGCATTCTACTTAATCTATTCCTATTATCATCTTGTACACCTCTATGAAATCACCTCTCATCCTCCTTTGAAGCTGAACATGCTCATAAGACATGCTTTCTAATCCAGGCAGCATCCTGGTAATTCTCCTCTGCACCCTCTTTAATGCTCCACATACTTGCTATAATGAGGTAACCAGAACTGAACACAATATTCCAAGTGTGATCTAACCAGGGTTTTACAGAGCTGCAATATTACATCATGGCTCTTGAACTCAATACTCTGACTAACAAAGGCCACCACTCGCCTTCTTACAAACCCGATCAACTTGGGCAGCAACTTTAAGGGATCTATGAGTATGACCCCAGGAATCCTTTGTTCCTTTCCACTACTAAGAATCCTACCATCTTCCCTCAAATTTGACATTCCAAAGTAAATAACTGCACACTTTTGCCTGCTGAATTCTAGCTTCCACTTCTAAGCCCAGATCTGCATCCTATCAATGTTCTGTTGTAACCCTCGATGACCTTCTATACTATCTACAACACCAACCACTTTCAAGCCATCTGCAAATTTACTAAACCACTCTTCCACTTTCTCATCCATGTCAGTTACATAAAGAAGTCACAAAGAATAGGTAACCCAGAACAGCACTGGTCACTGAGCTTCCGGTAGAAAACGCTCCAGCTACAACCAGAATTGCCTTCTGTCGGGAAGTACCAATTCTGAATCCACACAGCCAGGTTTCCCTGGATCTCATGCCTCCTGACCCTCTCAATGAGCTTCCCATGGAAAACTTTATTAAATGCTCCAAGTTAATCAATGTGTTTTGTCACGTCCTCAAATAATTCAATCAGGCCCTTTCTGTCACAAAGCCATGCTGAGGGAATGGCCTAATCAGAATATGCTTTCCCAAAACATCATAAATGCTATCTCTAAGAATCTTCCCCAATAATTTGCCCACTACCGAAGTAAGACTTACCGGGCTATAATTACCTGGCTTACCCTACTCCCTTTCTTGAACAAATGAATAACATTTGTCACCATCCATTCATCAGGTACTACTCCCGTGGCCAGTGATGATGCGAAGGTAATTGCAAAAGGTGTGGCAGTCACTTCCTGTAGCAGCCTGGGGTTTACTCCATCCAGCCATGGAGACTAATTTATAACAATGTGTTCTGTGAATCTCAGAGCCAAGAGAGCAGTCTGAGTCATGAGATAAGCCTGGCATTTGGTACAAGGGATAGTTAACCCACAAATCCACCTTATCCCTCAATCAGGTGTTTCTATTTGTTCTGCAGAATGATATTAATTTCAAATCAGGAATGGGCTTGTCTATTATCTGGGAATAAATTGTAATTTATTGAAGAGCTTCCAAAAAAAACCCTCTGAAATAAAAGCAACACACACAAAATGCTCGTGGAACGTACCAGGCCAGGCAGCGCATATAGGAAGAAGCACAGTCAATGTTTTGGGCCGAGACCCTTCGTCAGGACTAACTGAAAGAAGAGATAGTAAGAGATTTGAAACTGGGAGGGGGAGAGAGAGATCGAAAATGATAGGAGAAGACAGGAGGGGGAGGGATAGAGCTAAGAGCTGGAAAATTGATTGGCAAAAGGGATACAGAGCTGGAGAAGGGAGAGGATCATGGGACGGGAGGCCTAGGGAGAAAGAAAAGGGGAGGGGAGCGCCAGAGGAAGATGGAGAGCAGGCAAGGATAATTGTGAAAGGGACAGAGAGAGAAAAAAGAGAGAGAGAAAAAAAAGGAAAAACAAACAAACAAATAAATAAATAATGGATGGGGTAAGAATGGGAGGAGGGGCATTAACGGAAGCTAGAGAAGTCAATGTTCATGCCATCAGGTTGGAGGCTACCCAGACGGAATATAAGGTGTTGTTCCTCCAACCTGAGTGTGGCTTTATCTTTACAGTAGAGGAGACCGTGGATTGACATACCAGAATGGGAATGGGACGTGGAATAAAATGTCTGGCCACTGGGAGATCCTGCTTTCTCTGGTGGACAGAACATAGCTGTTCAGCGAAATGGTCTCTCAGTCTGCATTGGGTCTCGCCAAATTATAAAAGGCCGCACTAAGAGCACCGGACGCAGTATAATCACACCAGCCGACTCACAGGTGAAGTGTCGCACTTGTTCCGCTTACAAGGATAAGTGCCAGGAGGGCAATAAGTGGGAAGGGATGGGGGGGACGAATGGACAAGGGAGTCACGTAGGGAGCGCCCACGGTACGCGACTCCCTTGTCCATTCGTCCCCTCCATCCCTTCCCACCGATCTTCCTCCCGGCACTTATCCTTGTAAGCGGAACAAGTGCTATACATGCCCTTACACTTCCTCCCTCACCATCATTCAGGGCCCCAGACAGTCCTTCCAGGTGAGGCAACACTTCACCTGTGAGGCGGCTGGTGTGATATACTGCGTCCGGTGCTCCCGGTGCGGCCTTCTATATATTGGCGAGACCCGACGCAGACTGGGAGATCGTTACACTGAACACCTACGCTCTGTCCACCAGAGAAAGCAGGATCTCCCAGTGGCCACACATTGTAATTCCATGTCCCATTCCCATACTGATATGTCTATCCAAGGCCTCCTCTAATGTCAAGATGAAGCTACACTCAGGTTGGAGGAACAACACCTTATATTCTGTCTGGGTAGCCTCCAACCTGATGGCATGAACATTGGCTTCTCTAACTTCTGTTAATGCCCCTCCTCCCATTCTTACCCCATCCCTTATTTATCTATTTGGTTGTTTGTTTTCTTTTCCTTTTTTTTCTCTCTCTTTCTTTTTTCTCTCTGTCCCTCTCACAATTATCCTTGCCTGTTGTCCATGTTCCTCTGGCACTCCCCTCCCCCTTCTCCAGCCTTGTATCACTTTTGCCAATCAACTTTCCAGCTCTTGGCTCCATCCCTCCCCCTCCTGTCTTCTGCTATCATTTTGGATCTCCCCCTCACCCCCCTCCCCACTTTCAAATCTCTTACTAGCTCTTCTTTCAGTTAGTCCTGACGAAGGGTCTCGGCCCGATACGTCGACTGTGCTTCTTCCTATAGATGCTGCCTGGCCTTCTGTGTTCCAACAGCATTTTGTGTGTGTTGCTTGAATTTACAGCATCTGCAGATTTCCTCGTGTTTGCCCTCTAAAATAAATTTATAATTGAACACCCAAAGAATTGCTGCAAGTATTCTTTTATTTACCCTTTCTGTATATATATTGATCAGTATCAGTTTTACAATACTGAAGCACATAGTATGATTTATAATTTAAATTTTTAATATTTACTAATTTTAACTATTTTTAATATTTTTAATATTTAATATTTGTAATCCAGGGAGTGTGAAGCGCAGAATCAAATATCGCTGTGATGATTGTACGTTCTAGTACCAATTGTTTGGCGACAGTAAAGTATAAAGTATAAGACGACAAGACATTGATCGTGTCGATAGTCAGAGTCTTTTTCCCAGGGCTGAAATGGCTAACACGAGAGGACACAGTTTTAAGTTGCTTGGAAATAGGTACAGGGGAGATGTCAGGGGTAAGTTTTTTTACGCAGAGAGTTGTGAGTGCGTGGAATGGACTGCCGGCGATGGTAGTGGAGGTGGACACGATAGGGCCTTTTAAGACCCCTGGATAGGTACATGGAGCTTGGAAAAATAGAGGGCTATGGGTGACCCTAGGTAATTTCTAAAATAAGTACATGTTCAGCACAGCATCATGGACTGAAGGGCCTGTATTGTGCTGTAGTTTTTCTATGTTTCTATTCAGTTTTTGCAACTAGATTCTATGTGAGCAAACACTGCTTGTTATGTGTGCTTTGTGACTTTGTACTTTCCAGTGCAATTAAGTTATTCCACAGCACCATAAGCACTTCTGTATCTTCAGACCAAAGGTTGCCAACTTGACTGGTAACATGTACCCTTGACACCCAATATTGAACAAGACTTTGGCTGTCAGCATTCTACATTATGAAACACTGAAACCCATGGAGCAAACAGCACAGCACACACAGCAGCTCCAGCCAGAATTCATGGTGTCCATTGGAAATATTATGAAATTTAATAATATATTATATAAATATATAATAAATTTAATAAAATATTATGGCCAATATTGGTTTCTCCTGTCTGCTCTTGAGTACATTGAAAACTGACTGTAGTTCTTTGTTTGTCCTTTGTACCTGGTGACATGATTGCTAAATAAGCTGTGAACAGAACCACTGAGAGAAATTCTGTGACTATGTGGGGAACTATAACCAAACTTGCTCCTTTCCTCAGCTAGCGTCCTCACACATGGTTCTTACAAGGGTTGTTTGAGAGCAATCAATGAGAAAGTATCACATGATTTTCATTTCCTTCACTCTGTGGCAAATTGTGATAAGTAATAAAGTTCCTTAATTACAATTAACTGAATTCAGGTTGCAAGCCGAACTTTAATTGAGCCTGGACTTTCTCTTGTCTCCCCTCTCCCAATGATCAGAAGATACAAAAGCCTAAAAGCACATACCACCAGGCTCAAAATCAACTTCTATCCCAATGTTATCAAACTCTTGAACAAACCTCTTGTACATTATGATAGATTCTTGGCCTCACAATCTACTTTGTTGTGATCTTGCACTTCGTTTACCTGCACTGCACTTTTTTGGTAGCTTTTACTTTATTCTGCATTGTTATTGTTTTACCTTATTCTAGCTCAATGCACTCTGTGATAATTTGATCTGCATGAACAAGCTTTTCATTGTATTTTGGTACATGAGACACTAATAAACAAATACCAATACCTTGACCTTGACAGAAAATGATCCTGCTTGGCAAAAATTGGCTGTCATTAAAACAGTAACTGTATTTCAAGTGCATGTCCATTGGCAGCGAGGTGCATCAAGACGTCCAAAGACATGAGAAGCATTATAGAAAATTCTTCTTTACATTTTGTGGGTTAGCTTTTCAAAGCATAGATGTACTAATTTTCCTAGTTTTTTTCAAAAGTTCACTCTTCACTGAATGACTAATTTAAAATTCAGCAAACCTAGGGGCATGAATTCATCCTGCGATGGCACAGCAATAATATAAACAGATAGTTTAGCATTAACAATTGCTCAGTGTCAGAATATGTCAAGTTAAACTCTACCAATGCAACATTAATCTATAGCATTCCACAGGTAATCGATACCTTCTCATCTGAGAGGACAAAGTACTCTAAGGGTTTAAAATACAAAAGCTACAAATTTAGCTTTGTAATATCTTTTTATTGCAAAAGATTATAATTTGGATCAATGACTTATATTGAGTTATAAAATATAATTCTCAGCTCGCTCCTAGTTTGGTAAGGCAAATAGCTTTGGAATTAAATACTTGTTATTCTGAAGTAGAAATAAAGCAAATTTTTGCATAGAAGAACACAAGAAACTGTTTTCCACATCACCTGTTGACTATAAAATTTTTAACAGTTTTAAATTGATGGGTCGGGTCAATAAATATGAAATAGTCTTGCCCTACACTTTCTTAAGACTATCATTATGGTCCAACTTCAAACATTGAACAGCTAGTATATTTTAAACACTTGCATTAATTTTCAGTAAAACTCCAATGATCCGGTATCTGATGGAAGCTGGAAGGGATGCACTAGCATACTTTCCTGACTATTGGATTTTACTCCCTTTAATATTCCAAATCACTCAGATTTTTCAAATGGTATACAGTAGAATAATAAATTCTTTAGTGAAACAGGTGAGTTAAAAAAGGGGTGACAGATGAGGTTCTGCCAGACTTAAAAGGACAAGTGAGTTTAAGGGAGCAGAGCAAACATTACCTGGATATGTACTGTAGACGCCGAACCTTTGGGATTTCACGCCAATCAGATAGCAAATTAGAAATACCAAGGTAGAAAATGCTGACTGTTCTATATGTTGGAATTTATTCTCTAGAACAGTAGTTATTATATGCTATCCCATTGCTCCTCTGGTGATTAATGGAACAGAGAGTTAATCTTCTGCATTTGAAATAGTATAAGTGTGATTGTGTACAACATCCTCGGTAAAACAGCCTAAATTTCTACATCTGAGGAAATGAATGGATCTTAAATCATGAATATTCTTGGGGATATTACCATACTTGTTCAATGAGCAAAAACACCTTTTGATAAGGCAGAGTTTACCAAGCATGTTAAAAGGAAAAGGATCTAGTGCAAAAGAAGATTTTGCACTGAAATACTGAAATGATTCTCTGATTATGAGAAAAAGTTCCCACACTTTCCAGCATTTGTATCAAATAAACAAAGTGTGGAATAACATTTTTCAGAACCTCAGGATATCTCACACCACAGACTATAAAATGTTACTGAAGTGTAGTAATTGCTATAATGTAGGAAATAACCCAGAGAAAAGTCAAGGATTTAGGAAAAACTATTGAATCAGCCTATTGCCTTGAATTGAACAGGGTTATTTGACTTCATCAGTGATAGATTAGAAATTTCTTTAGCAAATGGCTGTAAATGATTAACTGTTTATAATAAGTTCATAGAATACAATACGCCCTGTCTTTATCTGCATTTAGGAGATTTTTTCACTCTCTCTGTGAGCTAAGATTTGCGCCACGTTTCTGAGATTACTGCATTTTTATTCTTCATCTCTGACCTTAATGACACAATAAAATTTCTCCTCGGCTGAGAACACAGAGAACAGTACAGTACAGGAACAGGACCTTTGTTGGCAATATGGGGAGCAAAAACTGTACTTAAGAAAGGAAAAGAACAAGGGTTGTGTGTGGACATTATCCCAAAGGGCCTCTTCCTATGCTGTAGCTCACTGAGTTTCTGTGAAATGAGGGAGGAAGCAGATTTCATACACTTTTATTGATTTATAATCATCTCTTGCACAAAACATTATCAGCTGCATTTTGGAAAAGAATTTACTATAGATTCCTATAAATTTCTCATTCCAGAATGTTCATAACTTCTTCAAAACACTCGTTTGGATTTGGCAAACAAAACCCAGCTCCTCACTAAGTTTTGTTTGCTGTCTATGATCAAACCATATTCAGTTAACTTGGCCTTTGATGTCAGGTTCCAGTAACATGTTCATTTCCTGTTTTTAAGAATTATAAGGCCATAAAACCATAAGATATAGAAGCAGAATTAGGCCATTTGGTCCATCGAGGCTGCTCCACCATTTCATCACAGCTGATCCAATTTTCCTCTCAGCCGCAAACTCCTGACTTCTTCCTGTATCATTCCCTGACCAATCTATTAACCTCTGCTTTAAATACACAAAAAGACTTGGCCTCCACAGCTGTCTGTGGCAAAGAATTCCACAGATTCATCACTTACTGTATAAAGCAGTTCCTCCTCATCTCCATTCTAAAAGGACACCACTTTATTCTGAGACTGTGTCCTCTGGTCTTAGACTCTCCCACCATAGGAAACATCCTTCCTACATCCAGTCTATCAAGGCCTTTCACCATTCAATAAGTTTCAATGATGTCATTCATCTGAATTCCAGTGAATGCAGGTCAAGAGCCATCCAATGCTCTTCATATAGCAAGCAGTTCAATCCTGGAATCATTTCCATGAACCTCCTTTGAATCCTGTCCAGTCCCAGCACATCCTTTCTAAGGTAAGGGGCCCAAAACTGCTCACAATTAGATTAGATTATGAGGCCACTCAGTCCTCGTTTATTGTCATTTAGAAATGCATACATTAATAAATGATACAATGTTCCTCCAGAGTGATATCACAAATAAAACAGGACAAACCAAAGACTAACACTGACAAGACCACATAATTATAACATATAGTTACAGCAGTGCAGAGCAATACCATAATTTAATAAAGAGCAGACCATGGGCACGGTAAAAAATAGTCTCAAAGTTCCGATCAATTCCCAACAGTCCCGGTAGCAGGCGGCGAAAGGGAGAAACTCTCCCTGCCATAAACCTCCAGGCGCTGACAACTGCCGATGCATTGGAAGCACCCGACCACAGCCGACTCTGTGTCCGTCCGAAAACTTTGAGCCTCCGACCAGCCCTCCAACACCGAGCACCATCTCTGCCGAGTGCTTCGACCCCACCCCGGCCACCAAGCAACAAGCAAAGCCGGGGACTTGGGGCCTTCTCTTCCAGAGATTCTGGATCACACAGTAGCAGCAGCAGCGAAGAAGGCATTTCAGAAGGTTCTCCGGATGTTCCTCCGTTCCCTCACGCCTATCTCCATCAAATCAGGATTGTGCACAGCACCCTACTTGACAGATAACAGATATCATTCACCGGAGTGGCTGCTGCGCACTGCGTCGCACCGCCATCTTCTCCTCCTCCACTGATTGAATCATAGAATTATGATTCAAGTCTACAACTTCAGGCCTATTTTCTGTTTCTCTGTGTTGATTATTTTTAATCAGCACACTAGATATGTAACATTAATCATTGAAAGTATCCTTCCGTATGAATTCTGCTAAAGTGGAGTTGATTTTTTGATATGATTTGAATCTCTATGACTAACATTTCCCTTAATAGTCAAAAAAATCTAAATGATACCGAACAAGGACAGCCTCAGGTCAATAAATGTCTAATCAAAGGACTTAACAGGTTTAAAAATTAGCCTCCAGGACTTTCTTTTCAGTTAATGTTGTTTTGCATCTTAAATAAAATGTGGCCCATTGAGTATAATACCAAAGCTGTGGTGTGAGGTGTGCAATGTCCAGAATGTGAGATTGAGGATAACAATGAAAACAGACGACAGATCCTGTGAGCGCTTAGTATAGTGAGTCAAAAGCTACTCCATGATGTTGTGAATCACTTCTCATGTTATTTACTTCTTATGCAGAACTACTTATAACCATGATTAAATTTCATTCTTTATTTTAGCATCGTTTCATCCTTTAATTTTCAGTACTACAACTCCAACATATTTACACATATCCTACATTAACTCACACTACAGACAAACGTTCAGCTGTCTGGAGGCTCTGTTCTAGAAGGCCTCATTAAACCTTTCCACCTCTCTCTTCTCTAAGATGCAGTTCTAAACCTATCTCTTTGACCAGGTCCTAGTTCACATATACTACCATGTTTTTGGTTCAACGTTTGTCTGAAGAAAACTAGTACATTTTACAAAAGCATAGTGCTATAGACACTGGAACTCCGAAATAAAATCAGAAAACGCCAGAAGAACTCAGCAGACCTGAGAGTACCTGTGGAAAGAGCAACAGTGTAAGCTTTCCTGGTCTTTAGGTTCTGAAGTGTTAACTCTTATTCTTTCTCCAAAAATGCAGCCTGACCCTCTGAGTGTTTCCAGCACTTTCCATTCTTTTTAAGTGTTGCTGAAGTATAATCACTTTTTAATGTAAAATATTTGCAGTCTATTTGAAGCCATCAAGAACTCACAAAGAAATGCCAAGGGTGGTGAAAATCTGAAACAGAAACAGCAGGGTTGTCCAGGCAATTCCACTGTTTCAGCCTACCCTTGCTGTACCAGACATTTCATCCGCCATTGACTGCATCATTTCTCCTTTGTTTCAGTCCCTGGTTCTGATCTGAGGTACATCTGAGAAACTCTGTTGCCCTCTGCTTCTTTCACAGTTTCTAATTCCTTGCTCCTAACTTTCACCATCCCACATCAGGAGGATCCTGGGGCCCTTTGCGTCTTCCTTGTAGAGACGCCCACCAACTTATCTTTTACCAATATACTCATTCGTATGGCTAAGCAGATTCTCACGTTAAACAACTTCTCTTCCAATTCCACTCACTTCCTCCAGATCGAAGGTGCAGCTGTGGAAACCCACATGGGCTCATGTCACATTTCCAATCCTGCTCAGGGCCCTTCCTCTTCTTAAGGCATATCAGTAGCTACACTGATGCTGCTTCCTTCACTTAAACCAAACACAAAAGTTTCATTACCTTTATTGTTATTTTCCTCACTCCCTATCACCTTCACATGGTCCATCTCTAACTCCCCCATTTTTTGGGTCTCTGTGTCTCAGTATCAGAACAGGGTGGTGACAGACATTTGTTACATTATTGTTAATGAAGCTTCCTCCAACTCTGCCTTCTGTTTGAACTACATTCAATTCTCTTAGTTCCTCTGGCGATGTTTATTTTCTCCATGAAAGATTTTCCATACAGGTGCTACTGTACGTGAGGTTTTCCTTCTTTCTGAACCATGACTTCCCTCTACCACAGCTAACAAAGCCTTGGACTACATATCATCTATTTCCCCACATCTGCTCTCACCAGAGATGGAAGAACAATCCTTTCTTTAATCCTCACCTTCCACCAGTACCATTGTGATTCCACCACCAGATACCTCCCCTCCTTCAAAATAATAGATTTCCTCTGTGACTCTCTTCTGGCTCCACCAACCACTCTCTTTCTCACAGCACTTAGTGCCTGTAGGAGATGCCACACATAACCGTCTACCTCTTCTGACCAGCCAAGTGAAGCAGTGATTGACTGGCACTTTCTGTACATTGGAGCAACCAGACACACGTCTGGATGATCACTTTGTATAGCACCTGTGTTCAATTCATTGGGGTGATGTGGAATTTCTGCCTGCAGTCTCTTTAATGCTCCACCTTATTCCCACTATGCCCAGTCAGCTAGTGCACTGTTACAAGGCCCAAAGCTAGCTCGGTAAACAAGATTACCTGCCTGGACACATTACAGCTTTCCAGGCTTGGTAACAATTCCCTCCGTATCAGAATCATCAATTCTGTAAGTTATCATCTGTGATTCTGGCTCAGTTAGTCTCTCCATTTGCACAGCATGACCTGTGGGCATGTATTAGAGTCCTGCAATTTGTACTCTTTCTCTAACTGCCTTTCCCTCAGAGCCTTTATTATCTCACTGTCTACCTCCACTGATCCGAACAAGAGCATGACCATGCCCTCACCCTATCACCCTTTGTCCTATTGAGCCCTCCCCCCACCCTAATCCTCTCTGCAACTTAAACCTATTGGACTTTCTCTTTTTGATGAAAAGTATTCAACATGAAAAGTCATCTCTCTTCCCTTTTGCTGCCTAACCAGCCGAATGCTGTAAGGAATAAGAATCAGCAAGAGAAATACTGGTGCAAGGGGCTGGGTTTTGGATTTCTGGATCTTTGGGATCTCTTCTGGAGAAGGTATGACCTGTACAAAACGGACAGATTACACCTGAAACCAAGAGGGACCAATATCCTTGCAGGCAGGATTACTAGAACTGTTGGGGAAGGCTTAAATTAATTTGGAAGGGGGTGGGAAAACTGAGTGATAGGGCTGAGGATGGGGCAGTTGCTATACTAGCAGAGGCTATACAAGCAGTTGCTATACAAGTGTAGTGAAACTGTCAGGAAGGACAGGCAGAAAATAGGGCAAAATTACAGCTAGTGGGATGAGTTGTAT
The DNA here is from genome assembly GCF_963921235.1 of Mobula hypostoma. Lineage (NCBI taxonomy): Eukaryota > Metazoa > Chordata > Chondrichthyes > Myliobatiformes > Myliobatidae > Mobula > Mobula hypostoma. Next base: position 48,042,766 of record NC_086109.1, on the reverse strand, counting down.
CAATTACAGGGGGTCAAAATCAAAAAAGGTGATGAGTATCCGATTGAAAGATTTATATTTAGTTACATATAGTACATGGAATAAGGTAGATGATCTTGTAGCGCAGTTAAGAGATTAGCAGGTATACCGTTGTGGGTATCACTGAATATTGGCAGAATGAAGATTATAGTTGGGAGCTTAACATCAAAGGATACACATTGTATTGAAAAGACAGGCAGGTATGCAAAGGGGGTAGTGTAGCTCAGATGGTAAAAAATGCAATCAAATGCTTAGAAAGAAGACATAGAATTGGAAGATGTAGAATCACTGTGGGTAGATTTAAGGAACTGCAAGGGTAATTTCAGTTCTGGTCACCTCACTACAGGAAGGATGTGGATACTATAGAAAGAGCATAGAGGAGATTTTTCAAGGATGCTACCTGGATTGGAGAGCAAGCCTTATGAGAATAGGCTGAGTGAATTTGCTTTTTCTCAATGTCTTTTCTCCTTGTAGTGACAGAGAATGAGTGGTGACCTGATACAGGTGTATAAGATGATGAGAGGCAGTGATCATGTGGATAGCCAATGGCTTTTTTCCCCCAGGGCTGACATGGCTAACATGAGGGGACATAGTTTTAAGGTGCTTGGAAGTAGGTACAGAGTGGATGTCAGGAGTAAATTTTTCACACATAGAGTGGTGGGTGCATGGAATACATTGCTGGTGACGGTGGTGGAGGCAGATACAATAGGGTCTTTTAAGAGACTCTTAGATAGATACATAGAACTTAGAAAAATAGAGGGCCATGTGGTAGGGTAATTCTAGGCAGTTTCTAGAGTACATTACATGGTTGGCACGATATGGGGGGGGGGGCGAAGGGCCTGTAATGTGCTGTAGATTTCTATGTTCTAATAAACAGCTTGATGGAAGTAATAAATGGGCCTCCAAAGTGTAGCAAAGACATAGGCTACAAATTAAATGGTAGATAGAAAATGCATGTCAAAAGGGTAATGTTACAGTAATCATGGGGGATTTCAATACACAGTTTGATTGGGAAAATAAGGTTGGTGCTGATTTTGGATCCCAAGACAGAAAATTTGTGGAATGCCTACGAGATGGCTTTTCAGAACAGCTTGCGGTTGAGCCCACTAGGGGATTAGCTATTCTAGAGCGAGAAACTAAAGTCAAATGTTTTGTGGATTAAAGCAAATTACAGAGGCATGAGAGAGGAACTAGCCAAAGTTGATTGGAAAGGGATGACAGCAGAGCAGCAATGGCTGGAATTTCTGGGAGCAATTTAGAAGGTACAGGATAGATACATCCCAAAGAAGTAGTATTCTAAAGGTAGGAAGACACAACCATGGCTGACAAGGGAAGTCAAAGCCAGCATAAAAGCAAACTAGAGGGCATATATCAGAACAAAAATTAATGGGAAATTAGAGGATTGAGAAGTTTTTAAAAACCAACATAAGGCAACTAAAAAAAGGGAAAAGATTAAATATGAATATAAGCTAGCCAATGATATCAAAGAAGATACCAGAAGTTGTTCAGCTACATAAAGAGTAAAAGAGAGGTGAGAGTAGAGAGTAGTAGGCTAGACTTCTGGAAAATTTATTTATTGTGATACAGTGCAGAATAGGCCCTTTCAGCCGTGCCATCCAGCAATCCCCAGCTTAATCCTGGCCTAATCATGGGACAATTTAACAATGAACAATTAACCTAAAAACCAGTACGTATTTGGGCTGCGGGACAAAACCTGAGTGCTTGTAGAAAACACACGGTCATGGGGAGAACATACAAACTCTTTACAAGCAGCCATGGGAAAATAATGCTGGAGACTGAGTAATGGGGGACAAGGAAGTAGCAGATGAACTGAATTGTTATTTTCCATCACTCTTCACTCTGGAAGACACTAGCGGTATGCCGGAAGTTCAAAATTGCAGTGAATGCAGTTGAAGGCACTTGGAAAGATGAAAGGTCTGAAGGTAAATAATGACTGGACCAGATGGAGTACACCCCAGGGTTCTGAAAGAGGTAGCTGAAGAGATTATGGAGGCATTAGATAAGACTGGAAAATTGCAAGTGTCACTCCACTCTTTGAGAAGGGAGAAAGGCTGAAGAAAGCAAATTATAGACCAATTAATCTGACCTCAGTGGTTGGGAAGTTGTTGGAGTCAATTGTCAAGGATGAGGTTTTGGGGTACTTTGAGGCACATGATAAAATGGGCCAAAGTCAGCATGGTTTCCTTAAGGGAAAATCTTGTCTAATAAATCTGTTGGAATTATTTGAGGAAATAACAAGTAGGATAGACAAAGGAGAATTGGTGGATGTTGTGTGCTTGGATTTTCAGGCCTTTGACAAGGTGCTGCCCATGACACTGCTTAGGAAGACAAAGGCCCATTGTATGACAGTAAAGATACTTGCATGGACAGAGCATTGGCTTATTGGCAGGAGGCAAAGAGTGGGAATAAAGGAAACCTTTTCTGATTAGTTGCCAGTGACTAGACTTGTTCTTCAGGGACTGCTTCTTTTTATTGTATGTCAATAACTTACATGATGGAATTGATGGCTTTTGTGGCCATATCCGCAGACAATACAAAGATCGGTGGAGAGCCAGGTGGTGTTGAGGAAGCAGGGAGGCTGCAGAAGGACTAGGACAGATTAGGAAAATGGGCAAACAAAAGGAATACACTGTTGGAAAGTCTATGGTTATACACTTTGAGAGAAGGAAAAAAAAGTGTAGACTATTTTCTAAATGAGGGAAAAATCGGAGGTGCAAAGGGTCTTGTGCAGGATTCACTAAAGGTTAACTTGCAGGGTGAATTGGTGGTGAGGAAGGCAAATGCAATGTTAACATTCATTTTGAGAGGGTTAGAGTATAAAAACAAAGATGTAATGTGGAGGCTTTATAAAGCATTAAGATTTTGTTTGGAGTATTGATAGTAACTTTGGGCTGCTATTGGAGAATGGGGTTGAAAGGAAAATAAATCAGCCATGATTAAATGGTGGAGCAAACTCTATGGCCCAATTCTGCTCCTATATCTTATGGTCTAAATACTATTTTTGTAAGGGACTTCAGTTCTTGTAGCTGTGAAATCAAAGCATCTATATATCTGCATTTTTAGGGGGAAATCCTCAATTTAACATACTTCAGTAGTTTCACTTCAGTATTTACTGCACTTTAGTTATTTCCATAAGAGCTCTGGAGTCAGAGGCCAATGCTAGTAAGCTAGTTCCCGACCCCTATAGGTTTTTTTAAAAATACATAAAATAAGATTTATACCTAAAGCAAAATTCTTCTGGAGAAATCTAATCAGATTCTTCTGTTCTCACTTGTTCTACAAGATGGCGATTTTAAAAATGTATTTCATTGGGTTAGTTGTTTGACCACATTGCTATTTATTCATTCACATGAGGTGCATATTGTCATACAAGTTAAATGGGATAAAGCTCAATTTTTGTACAGATTAATGGCCAATTAACAATATTTATTTGAGCCAATTAATTATTCACATGATTTTACAGAACAGTAACACACAAGCAAAATCTGGTGTCAGTAAATCTTGATGAACTTGCCTTGCAAAAAATTTCAGCGTATGATTGCAACATAGGAAAATATGGTGTATGAACTTTAGTCGAAGGCTGCCAAATGCTTTTATCAAAAAATTCCTTGATGCCTCTATACATGAAACAAAGTACAGGTGACAAATACAATCATGATCTTTATTGTGAGGATGACAAAATATAAACAAGTCTCATACCAACTGTACGAGACATATTTTGGTCTTATTTACAAAACGTATGCTTACATTGGGAGGCAATTCTGAGGAAGTTCAAGAGGTTGATTTCTCAACTGAAAAGGTCGACAGGAATTTCATCACTAAAAATCATGATTTAACTTTCATGAGACCCCTGAGACACAAATTGTAAAATTCTTAAGGCTGTGACAGAGCTTTTTGGTGCAGAGAGAGCAAGGAGCTGCAGGAAAAGACCAAGAAATGAAACGGAAATCAAGATCAGATCGGCCATGATCATCTTCAGTGTTGAAACAGACTCCAAAGGCAATTTGACATTGCTCCTATTTCTTATGTCCTCCATAAAATTCCTGGTGAAGTCAGTGAAGACAAAATCTATTTAGTGTATCTAAGCATCAAATTAAGCATGTCTCCAAGAACGAATTATTATAGGTTTTATTTAAATTTGCAAACACAACATTTGTTTATAAAGACATGGCTTTATTTCACTGTACAAACACAACTCATTTCTTTCCAGTAACAGTAAACAGAGCAGCACAACTGATACAAATTTGATTGCAACTGCATTTGATTCAACATGAAGTATACAGCGCCACACATTCTTTGTACTTACATATTTTAGCCATTTCAAATTGGTAATTCTCCAAAAAGTTCCCAACAGGACAATCAGTACACATTTGTTCTCATGAGAGAAAATGCAAAATATAAAAACTTAAGAACACTTTCACATAATGCTTAAGAATGCTGTCCAAGTTGCATGCCATCTTGGACAATGTCTCCCATCCACTACATAATGTACTGGTTGGGCACAGGAGTACATTCAGCCAGAGACTCATTCCACTGAGATGCAACACAGAGCATCATAGGAAGTCATTCCTGCCTGTGGCCATCAAACTTTACAACTCCTCCCTTGGAGGGTCAGACACCCTCAGCCAATAGGCTGGTCCTGGACTTATTTCCTGGCATAATTTACATATTACTATTTAATTATTTATGGTGCAACTGCAACGAAAACCAATTTCCCCCGGGATCAATAAAGTATGACTATGACTAAACAGTCACACCATAATACCATTAGAACATTAGCAAAGTCAATGGCAGATACATTCACCAAATCAACCTAATGCTTTCTGGAACAAACTTACACATGTCTGCAGAATAAAAGGATATGATTGCCATTGTGACCTATGATTTACATCAACATCATAATTAGGCCTCAGGATCAACAGGCAAATAGTGACTGTGTGAAAGTGTAATAATCTTTGATAATTGTTAGGAAGAAACTGACTGCAATTAGAGTCTAGAACCAAAATGCAGCAGTTTCATTTTCAGTAAGTGGCCATTTCTTAGCTACCCATAAGATCACACCTGAAATCTGATAAATTAATCCTTTTTTTCCCCAAATGGAAGATAGGTTTGCACTTTATTTCCAGTGGTCCACAAGTATTATTTATGCTGCACAAGCATAAACTTGGAAAAACTCAAAGTATTTGTAAAGAAATTACCGTTTGTATTTAAATTGACTCACCGCGGAATGTGCAAACACAATCAAAACAAGCAACACACATAAAAGTTGCTGGTGAACGTTCACCAGCAACTTTTATGTGTGTTGCTTGAATTTCCAGCATCTGCAGAATTCCTGTTGTTTGTGTTTTACAATCAAAACAATACTTGTTTGGACCTTTGCATGTTTTGTTTGCCAGAAGCAAACAAAAGTTATCCGCTAGGAACTAGAAGCAAATTTTCAGTCCATATTTATTGCTAGCAAGAAGTGCTTACAAAAAAACGTACCTACAAAAGGAAATTAAAGCTTGCTGGTAAAGAGTGATGAAAGGAGTTCAAAAAACATACAAAGGATTAAAAAAAAATCACACAAATCCAAGAAGAGTCAATGCTGTTAAGTTTGCAAGGACAAATTCTGCTGTTCTAAAATTGATGAAATTTTTTTTATTTTGGAAGTTTCCTGGAAAAAATATTTAACACCACCAATTTTAAAGTGTGGAGGACCCCACATAACTCTGTACTAAACTCAAATGCATTTACAATTTACTCTGGGTTTATATTTTTCTTACAATAGAATATGGCTGGATTTGAAATTGGCCTTTGTTAAACAGAAAACAAACAAAAAAACTCAATACGAAAGAAACTGGAGGAACCAGTTCTAAAAGGTTTGGCTGAAATTTAGCTCACTGCAAATTTCATCTTCTAAAATGTTAGGTATTTCTACCACAAAAACCTCTGGCTCACTGCATGAACTTTTAACAGTTTGAAAGAGTTGTACAATATTCTCTATGCACTGAGCTTGGTTTCAGTAATGCTTGGTGTTCTACCAGATTCTCAGATGAGATTTGATTTGTCTTATGCACCACTATTTGTAGATAAAGCTGATCTTGCATATAGCTGTCATCTGCAGCTAAACACTGTTGACATCCAAACTTACAGGTGTTGTGATTGCTCTGGTAGAGAGCTGAACTCATCACATGCACAACATAACTCTGATGCTTCAACATTTCTCTGCTGCACATCTTATGCACGAGAAGTCAAATATTGACCTATCACAAATTCCTTTTGTATTATCCTTTCATTAATTTTTCATTTCATGTCTATCTTATTGGGCTTCAATTCTTTTTAAGGTAGTCAAAGACACCCCCCCTGATATTCCACTAATTTAACAACTCTACTTGGTTAAGATTTTAATGAGCTTTCAAAGAATTCAATGCTCAACACATATAAAATCCACGATCCATGTTCACTGAAATTCAAAGATTTCGTATTATAGGTTAAAAAGTGTTTACAAATTTAAGATCATGTACAACCATCAGACAGACTACCTAATTTAACATAGACACCTCTGGTCCATACCAGGAAATACATCTTAATTAACCAGCACAAAGAGCACAAACTATTTGATTAGCCTTCTACAGGTGAAGTCAGAAATGGTGTGACTACTAAAAACAGATAATCACTGACTGACCATGAGCACAACAGTTTTTAAAAATTTCCCTGGGCAAGAACAGCTATGAGGTTGATCAAGTCGCTCCATATCAGACTCTCAGACTACTCAGTTCATACTTGAAAGTGTACAAAATCTGGGCAAAATAATACACAAAGTGTCAGATACATATAATATTTCCTCTGACAGACCTCAATTAACCTCCAAAGTATCACGGGCAACAGCTATGTCAGCAGCTCACAAATCTGTCAGCTGACATCATAGCTGTCACACATCCTTTCCATAATTTTTCAATTTGGGAGCACAAAACTGAGATGGATGCAGTAGCCCTGTATGACCATCTTTACTTCTTCACAGACAGACATTTTGTTTACAGAATTCAAATCACTAAAGGTAAACAGCATCAATTTCCAGTCAAGGAAATGATAGAGTAATAATGTTTGGGAAGGAAATATGCCCCCTCAGTAGTCATTCAAAATCTGCAGAAAACTCAACTTTCAAATTGACGAAATTTTAAGCTTTGTAAGCAAAATCAGCACCAAAAATCCCTCAGCCATTGCACAAGAAGCAAACCAGCCCCATTTTGAAAATAAATTTAAAACACAATAAAGTGGCCATGTATCAAGTACAGTTCTTGTTCAACTGTTTTCTTTGACTGGGTTCCTCCAGTTTGGATAGTATTAGCAAATTTCTTTATCACAATACCTGAGGTAAGGATGTGCACCTGAAAACTGCATGTGCCACTAAGTTACAAAATTAGATATTCTCCCCACTTGCGATGGTACAAAAATATACCCTAACTATTCACACAATTCATTTTCGCCCTTTATCCTTTGAGCTTCAAGTAAAAAAAATCTGATTTTTCCATTATAACTTTCGCCCTCTCCTACTTCCCACTCCAAAATGGCCACCTCTCTCTCCACTCAGCTTCTTTGCTCTTACCTGTTCACTAACAGATAATTTCACTAACATTGAATATGTGCACAAATTGTCCCCATTTCAATTTCCATAATACTATACAATTTCTCCAAAAACTTCCCACCATGCAGAAATGTGCTTAAGTTAGTGACAGAAGACAAGGAGTTAATTGAGCAGCAGCAACAAGAAACAACCTAGTGAATGTGGATAAACTCAAATGTTTTTTCCCTTTGTATTTGGTTGCACAAGTGTAGAGAATACACACTCCGGTCCCGACAAAACTGTGAGATTGAGATGGCTCTCCCACCGCAAACCACAGTTTGGGTGGATGCTGTGCAATTTGCTACCCTGTTACAACACAGTGCCAAGAAATAACAGATAGCACACTGCATACTATTAAAGGAGTTATACAAATGTGAGAAACTGAACCAGGGTGTTACAAATTGTTATGTTGGTCTTCAAATAATCTCAAACACAAGTACACTGAATTTAAAGTTTTTCTTTAAAATAACTTATAAATTTACCATCATCTATCTTCAGACCAAATTTACACAGAAAAACCTTAGGATACTTTGAGATACCAGTTGGGCTCAACAGCATAACTGATTGGTATCCAAATTCAGATTATGACTCAATTCCAAACTAGATTAGAGTCAATTCACAAATTATAGACAAAGACAGACAATTAAGCCTCAGGCAGTTATAACCACAAATTGAATGATCATGCACTCAGTCTTGTCGCAAGTACTTGCCAAGTCATTTTAAAATGAACTTTAATTTGCTCTATATGCTGCATTGTTTCCCACGTGTTACAACAATCAGAGGATACCACGCCAAAGCTCTTAAAACCTAGAGAAGGTATCCAGGTCTTATTGCAAAGAACAAATTGTTTTGTTAAAAATTAAACTGCCTTGACACAACAGGATACCCTTAACTTTTGTTAAACATATCAAACACTCCAAGGCTCAATAATCAGGATACAAATGCTGTCCCTGCAGGAACAAAATTCACAAATAGATGGGAACTAGTTGCCAGTACAGTACTCAATAGTTCTGTGCTTACAGAATGGAGAACTGAGCTCATGTTTTAGAAATGGATTACACACAAGTGGTCCGCCTGAGAATTGGTACAAATTCATTTAAAAAATAAAATGATTATTGTTGAAATTGACAATCTAATAAATCACAGCTGGGAATTTCTGGTTAAACATTTCGTGCATAATCATTGGCAAGTCTTCACAATTTTGTAGCTGAATTGCATCTAAAAATAATTTTTCCAGTCTAAGGCTAGAGGCCTGCTCCAGCAAAGATCCATGTATTAAGACTTGTAAAACTTGTGAACCACGAAAACACCAAGCAGAACCACAGCCAGAATTCCAAGCATCCACTTGACATAAATATTATCTAACTCTAAAGCCGCCACCTGTGGAGAAAAGAAAGAAGGTATCAAACACTTTACAATAAACAAATATTTTAATTTCATTTCAAGGAAGCAGCTCTGAAAGAGCAAACATTTCCTTTGTATCAACTTGCACCAAATATCACTAAGGTAAACCCCATATTGTACACAAGTTACATTTGATAATTTACATTTATAGTGTAGGGTAATAGAATGAATAACAGATGACACATTGCTCGTAATAGAGCCTTCTACATAATTCACAAAACACCGTCATTGAGTTGTTGTTGACGGGGTCTGACATCAGTGTAAGGCGACTGCTTTTGGGTTTTAAGGACTGCAGCATTTGTTAAGCACACAAAATGACTCTCCCATGTTTTATTCACAAAATCCTACAATAGCAATGCTAACGTTCAGTTTCACGAACTAAAAAGAAACCCAAGTATCTGGAAAAAAAACATGTTCTTTATTCCTTGGCATGTAGAAGACTGCAAGAAGATTTAGTAGAGGTATACAAAATTATGAGGGGCATAGATAGGATAAATAGGATAGATGCAAGCAGGCTTTTTCCACTGTGATTGGGTGGCACAACAACTAGAGGCCATGGGCTAAGTGTTAAGGGTTAAAGGTGAAAGGTGAAAAGTACAAGGGGAACCTGAGGGGAAACTTCTTCACTGAGGGTTGTGAGAGTGGAATGAGCTGCTAGCACAAGTGGTGCATGCGAGCTTGATTTCAATGTTTAAGAGAAGTTAGGATAGGTACATGGATGGTAGGGGTATGCAGGGCTATGGGTCCCAGTGCAGGTCAATGGGAGTATGCAGCTTACATAGTTTGGCATGGACTAGATGGGCCAAAGGGCCTGTTTCTCTGCTGTACTTTTCTATGATTCTACGACAAAGGCTCAATTTGGTTCTGTTCCCAAAAAGTCAATACTTGGGGCTTTGTTACCAAAAGGCAGAGGAATCTATCTATTATCACATGGTGTGGGAGGAGGGAGAAGGGGAAATAACCATTTATGTATTAAATGATTTAAATATTAAATTTTTCAGACGAATCAAGACTTTTTCAGCTGAATTATAAGAATGCTGTTGAGAAATTGTACATTGCATTAAAAATTAGTTACATAATTTTGCAAAAGTATTCTTATGAGGGAGATACATTTTAAAAAAAGTAATCAAACTTCAACACTGATTAATCATTATACTAAATAATCAATTTTCCCCAAAATACTTACACCTCTTTAGACTATCCTTGAACTTGAACTCAAATAACAAGCATAGCATGTGACTGACTTTCCTCAATATTGGCAAATATGTAGACATCCAAAAAAGTCACTATTTTCTCAACAGCCAACTCAATTTATTTAATAATGGTTTTTTTTCAAGATCAACCCTTTCGTGCTCAGTTACTTGTCAAAAGATGGTCTATATCTGGCTTCAACATTCCAGGGCTTAAAAGCAGCAGAGAAGAAGCCGTTAGAAACTGAAAGAAAAAAGGCATCAGATAAACCGAGACCAGGGGCTCCCAACCTTTTTTTTATGCCAAGCAAGGTGCCTGTGGACCCCACCTGATCTGGACTGAAAAATTAAGAGTATCTTCTGATTCTCATAGAGTGAACTTTTTGGACAGCTATTGAAATGCTAAAACTATGCTTCAGGAGAAAGCTAGAGTGGTAAGAAAAAAAACTGCTAAAAAAAACAAGCCGAGTAATTCCTTAACAAGTAACAAGTCAACAGTTGAAAACAGGCAATATAGTTCCTTGCACTTACCCAGCCTCCTTGCATTGCAATCCATTGTGCAATTCTATTTTTCAAAAGAAACTTTGCAATGAATTTTGCAATTTGACTGATGAATCCTTTCATACCATTCTGGAAGACATAAATGGCCATGCGATAGCCAAAGCCCAATAAAGCAATTACACGGCCCCAATTTATACCACTTTCAAAAAGCCTGCAAGAAGAATGCACAAAAACAGTATTACCTTAAAGTTCTGAGCTAATAGAAACTGTTGCACATAGTGCTTCTAACACAGAAGGCATGATCATGCTACCCATGTTGAATAATGGTCACTTCAATACTGCTGTTTATATAAATAGCTATTACATAAGATTGTCAACTGTAAATAAGTGAACAACCTTGGATAATACTTGACCATGGTCATGAAATCCAGTCAATGCAATTCATAGTTATACAAAATTGGGATAAAATTTACCAGTTTTACTAGTTTAAAATCAACTTGTTTTCAATAATAAATTCAGTATTTCATCTTTAAACAAGCAGTTTCAATTAAGTAATTGTCACTCAATATCACAATAGGATTCCCACAGCTCTTCACAGCAGCAGCAACTGTTAACACCCAAAGTTTAACTACATTGCAAGACATCAACTTCATCCTACATGACTTCCAGTATTATTAGTGAAATTTTCTTGCATAACTTGGTAACTGATTATTCTCAGCTATTTTTTCCTCAATGGGTGATTCCATGATAATGGTCTTATGGAGTATGAATGATAAAATCATACACTCAAGCCTTTAAATGTCCTAATTCTTTAACTAAATGTTTTAGTAAACACTGGGATCACCTTAGCAGCTGTAGCCTCACTATAGATATTCCCTTTAACTTATCCACTCCTCCCTCACACACCCCTATCCTGACCTACAGATGATCTCTTTGCTGAGTGTACTAACATTTTCTGTTTTTATTTCAGAACTCCTGCATTTGCAGGTTTTCATTTTAAATATTCTTCCAATTACTGTTAATCAGGCTGTACTACAAGAACAGAAATTACTTAACAGTTAGTGTTTGCTTATTCATGACCTCTCTAGCTATTTCAAACTTTCAGTTAATATTACCAATTCTGTTTGCAAAATCTCATTCACTTGCAAATTGCCAAATTAATGCAAGTTAAAAGAGTACAAGGCAAAATGAGAATGAATTTACTTGCCCTTACTGTTGCAAAGCAGTACTAATCAAGCTATAGAAAAGAGCCTATAGTCCATCATCCAAAGGAAGGCAGAAATAAAGGATAGGAAAAACAGTTAGACATGAGCTATCACAATGCAACTTCAACAATTCATACTTTAACGAATGTTGAAAGTGAATGAGAAATCCAGAAAATTTAATAGCAAGTTAGATTGGAATACACAACAGCAGCTGAAACCATAATTTCCAGAGAGGTTATCTTTTGACTGAGTATTTAAATATCTTATCCCAATTCCAATTAATCTGTCTGGAGAGAAGATCTACTTACAACTTTGTGCAAAATTCAAGGTTACTGTTTAGGATGCACCATACAGATGAATGCAACTACATTTTATAGATAACACACAAATGGAGAATGGAATCTATATTTGTACATTATGGGGAAACTGCAACAGCATTACATTATAAAATTAGCCAAGAACTTAGAGCTAAGAATTATTATAGGCATCCATTAGTCTCATGAGACCATGGATTTGCCCCTTGGAAGGTTTCCAGGGCACAGGCCTGGGCAAGGTTGTATGGAAGCCCATGCTGCAAGTCTCCTCTCTCCACACCACCGATGTTGTCCAAGGGAAGGGCATTAGGGCTGATACAGCTTGGCACCAGTGTCGTTGCAGAGCGATGTGTGGTTAAGTGCCTTGCTCAAGGACACAACACGCTGCCTCAGCTGAGGCTCAAACTAGCGACCTTCAGATCATTAGACCACGCCTTAACCACTTGGCCACACACCAGCACAGCCAGGAATTATATCAGCAATATAATTCATTTAATTATGTTGAATCAAAATACAACATTAATACAATTGATCAACAGCTAGAGCTATATGGAGAGTCACAGGTAGATTGTTCATAGTTCAAGTTTAATTGTCATTCAACTATATACAAATACAGGTATCCCCCGCTTTACGAACGTTCGCTTTACGAAACCTCACTGTTATAAAAGACCTAAATTAGTTCCCTGTTTTTGCTAACAGCAGGTGTTTTCACTGTTACGAAAAAAATCAGCACGTGATAAAAAATCAGTGCACGAAAAAAGCAGCGCGCGTCCCATGCAGCCACTCTCCCCCGGATTCGAAACGGCATTCTCGCCGGCATTGCTTAAATACGTACCTGTGAGTAGCCATTAGCAAGGTGAGTTCTAAGGTATCGGAAAAGTCTGAAAGAGCTCGTAAGGGTGTTACACTTAGCGTAAAACTAGACATAATTAAGCGTTTCGATCGTGGTGAATGAAGTAAGGACAAAGTGAGTTTGGCTTGTGGAAGCTGGTGAAGATGATGCTGAAGAGGTTTTGGCATCCCATGACCAAGAACTGATAGATGAAGAGCTGATGCAATTGGAAGAGGAAAGGATAACAATCGAAACCAAATGCAGTAGCGAAAGTGAAGCAACTGCCTGAGATTTTCGCTGCAATGATAAAGTACGACTTTAATTTTAAAGGGTACGTAGGTTTAGGGGATATTTGCAGGATGGTTTGAGTGCTTACAAAGAACTGTATGATAGAAAAATGCGCGAGGCTCAGCAGTCAAGCAAGCCTTCCACATCAGCTACAGCAGATGACGAACCTCCACCTTCAGCATCGAGGCAGGCAGTCAGAGGAGAAGATGAGCTGCCTGCCCTGATGGAAACAGATGACACCTCAGTGTCCCACCACTCCAACCCTCAGGCCGCGGACAGATACCGATTCGCGGAGAATGCAACGGTAGCCGGGAGGCACACAACACATCTTTAAGAAAAAAGCCAAAATAAACATGCTAATTAATTAGGTGCCGCCCAGCACGTAATTTTCGGCCCAGATCAGAGGTGATGCATGTTTATTTTGGCTTTTTTCTTAAAGATGTGCTGTGTGCCTCCTGGCTACTGCTGCACCGCTGCGTTCTTCGCTGACCAGTATTGGGTCGCTGCCCAGAGGGTGGGGGCCACTGCACCACCCAAACTCCGGCGACTCAGTCTAACACACCATCATCAGTGTGCTCGCTGTCTTCCCCATTCCCAAAAGTGATACTACACTGTACATACATTATTTCTACTTTATATAGGCTATGTATTTTTACGTGTTATTTGGTATGATTTGGCAGCTTCATAACTTAAAGGTTACTGGAGAGAGTGTTTTTGCCCACAGCGCTTGCGTGAGATTTTCGCTACGGATTTCGCGACGGAAATCTGTGCAGGCAATCGTTGTAGAGAAGTATTTCTACTTTATATAGGTGTGTATTTATCATATCATTCCTACTTTTACTATATGTTACTGTTATTTTAGGTTTTATGTATTATTTGATAGGTTACTTTTGGGTCTGCGAACGCTCAAAAGATTTTCCCATATAAATAAATGGTAATTGCTTCTTTGCTTTACGTCATTCCGGCTGTTTCATAGGAACGCTCTACCTTCGGATGGCGGGGGAAACCTGTACAGTCAAATGAAACAGCATTACTCTGGAGCCTAGGTGCAAAACACAGAATTAACAGTCACACTCAGCACAAAGCACATCTAGCAGTAAAAACAGTCATACGAAAATATAGTCCAAGACCTTGAATCCATGAATGTTGCATAAATCTGCAGTCGAAACAATGTGGCTTGTCTTCTGCTAAGTCACCAACTTCAGCTTTGATGACGCACCGACTCTGACGCCTCTCTCCCATAAACTGGCGATATCACAACTTGAGGCCCAGTCCTCGCTTCACCAGAGGCCACGCCACTGCTCCACCGCCCACCAATAAATCAATGAATTGGACTTCCAGCACTTCAAGTTCTTAACGTTTAGCAGGGTCTTGAGCTCGTAAAAATACATTAAAAAAAAGGAAAACAACACCTTTGGAAGCCACTGCAAGCGAACGCACCACCTTTGTCTTCCCCCAGTTGGAAGTGCCAAACACTAGAGAGCATAGGTTTACGGTGAGATGGAGAAAGTTCAAAGGAGATTTGTACAACAAGGTATACATGGAGTGACAAGTGTCTGGAATGCACTGCCGGGGAGCTGGCATAAACAGATATGATAGCAGAGGGCAGTGAACAGAGGGGTATGTACAGGTAGATGTGATTAGTATAGATCAGAATCATGGTCAGTGCACATTTGGTGGGCAGAAGGGCATGTTTCCATACTATACTGTTCAGTCACAAACATGAATTATGCATGTTAAAATCAATTCAGTCCAGGAACCCATTTCAAATATTTAACTTCTTAGACCCAATTAGTCCAAACTATATGAATGATACCCAAAATATTTGTGAATAGAAAATCTCAGAACAAATATCAGGGGAAATGACATTGATGGGAGAATAATTATGAAAAATTGGTAAAATTATTCCTAGGATAACAGAAAAATAAATAAGGAAATATCCAGCCTGCAGATGCTGGAAATCCAAGCAACACACACACACACACACACACACAAAATGCTGGAGGAACTCAGCAGTAGGCCAGGCAGCATCTATGGAAAAAAGTACAGTTGATGTTTCGGGCTGAGACCCTTCAGCAGGACTCAGTCTCAGCCCGAAACGTCAACTGCACTTTTCTCCCCCCATAGATGCTGAGTTTCTCCAGCATTTTGTGTACGTTGCAAGGAAATATCCAGAATTGTTCCATCTATTTCTCTTGGAAGGGTTTGTGGAAAGAAAAGGAAATAAAAATTTTCAGGTTGAAGATGCCAGAGGTATCTTTTGAATTTCACAATATGCATTTTTTAAAGGTTCTTTTTGTTGGGGATATGATCCTGTCAGCTGATACCCATGATGGATTCGGAGCAAGAAGGCTGCGAGTGAACGGCTGATTTTCAAAGCCAAGGCAGTTTTTACCAGTCGGGGTGAAAGAGAGGCAAGACTACGCAGGCGGTGATGTCAGCCAGTAGAGCATGAAAGGTTTAAAAAGACTGCCATATTCAGCAGGCAGCGGAGTGAGAGGCTGCAAAGTGATAGGGCTTTGGCTCTACAGGCTTAGGCGGTAATGCGACGAGGTGAGGTAGGCTTACCGCTGTTATTTGCGGAAAGGAGGAAGTATGTGTGTGAGGCCAGTTTTCTGTCCTCGGTGTCAGATGTAGGAGGTCCTGGAGTCTCCCAGCCTCCCAGACGGCTTTGTCTGCACCAGGTGTGTCGAGCTGCAGCTCCTAAGGGACCGAGTTAGGGAACTGGAGATGCAGCTCAATGACCTTCACCTGGTGAGGGAGAGTGAGGAGGTGATAGAAAGGAGTTATAGGCAGGTGCTCACACCGGGGCCACGGGAGACAGACAAGTGGGTAACAGGCAGGAGGGGGAAGGGCAAGAGTCAGGTACTAGAGAGTACTCCTGTGGCTGTACCCCTTGACAATAAGTACTCCTGTTTGAGTACTGCTGTGGGGGGACAGCCTACCTGGGGGAAGCAACAGTGGCCGTGCCTGTCTGGCCCTGTGGCTCAGAAGGGTAGGGAAAGGAAGTGGAAGGCAGTAGTGATAGGGGACTCTATAGTTAGGGGGCCAGACAGGCGATTCTGTGGACGCAGAAAAGAAACTCGAATGGTAGTTTGCCTCCCAGGTGCCAGGGTCTGGGATGTTTCAGATCGTGTCCAAGATATCCTGCAGTGGGAGGGAGAAGACCCAGAGGTTGTGGTACATATTGGTACCAATGACATAGGGAGAAAAAGGGAAGAGCTCCTGCAAAAAAATTGTTGGGGGGTGGGAACCGAACTGAAGAGACTGGGGAAGAGGAGGTTGGCTCACAAATAGAGAAAGCTTGTAGGCAGTGCGAGAGGGAGAATAGGCAAGTGATAGAGAAGGGACGCGCTCAGACCAAAGGTTTGAGATGCGTCTATTTTAACGCAAGGAGTGTTGTGAACAAAGCGGATGAGCTTAGAGCGTGGATCAGTACTTGGAGATATGATGTGGTGGCCATTACAGAGACTTAGATGGTTCAGGGATGGTTACTTCAAGTGCCGGGTTTGAGATGTTTCAGAAAGGACAGGGAGGGGGGCAAAAGAGGTGCGGGTGTGGCACTGTTGATCAGAGATAGTGTCACGGCTGCAGAAAAGGCGGATGCCATGGAACAATTGTCTACGGAGTCTCTGTGGGTGGAGGTTAGGAACAGGAAGGGGACAATAACTTTACTGGGTGTTTTTTTTATAAGCCGCCCAATAGCAACAGGGATATCGTGGAGCAGATAGGGAAACAGATCCTGGTAAGGTGTAACAATAAGAGTTGTCGTGACAGGAGATTTTAATTTCCCAAATATCGATTGGTATCTCCCTAGAGCAAGGGGTTTAGATGGGGTGGAATTTGTTAGGTGTGTTCAGGAAGGTTTCTTGACACAATATGCAGATAAGCCTACAAGAGGAGAGGCTGTACTTGATTTGGTATTGGGAAATGAACCTAGTCAGGTGTCAGGTCTCTCAGTGGGACAGCATTTTGGAGATAGTGATCATAATTTTATCTCCTTTACAATAGCATTGGAGAGAGATAGGAACAGACAAGTTAGAACAGCGTTTAATTGGAGTAAGGGGAATTATGAGGCTATCAGGCAGGAAATTGGAAGCTTAAATTGGAAACAGATGTTCTCAGGGAAAAGTACGGAAGAAATGTGGCAAATGTTCAGGGGATATTTATGTGGAGTTCTGCATAGGTATGTTCCAATGAGACAGGGAAGTTACGGTAGGGTACAAGAACCGTGGTGTACAGAGGCTGTAATAAGTCTAGTCAAGAAGAAAAGAAAAGCTTACAAAAGGTTCAGAGAGCAACGTAATGTTAGAGATCTAGAAGATTATAAGTCTAATAGGAAGGAGCTTAAGAAGGAAATTAGGAGAGCCAGAAGGGGCCATGAGAAGGCCTTGGCGGGCAGGATTAAGGAAAACCCCAAGGCACTCTACAGGTAAGTGAAGAACAAGGGGATAAGACATGAAAGAATAGGACCTATCAAGTGTGACAGTGGGAAATTATGTATGGAACTGGAGGAAACAGCAGAGGTACTTGATGAATACTTTACTTCAGTATTCACAATGGAAAAGGATCTTGGTGATTGTAGTGATGACTTGCAGCAGACTGAAAAGTTTGAGCATGTAGATATTAAGAAAGAGGATGTGCTGGAAATTTGGAAAGTATCAAGTTGGATAAGTCACCGGGACCAGCTGAGATGTACCCCAGGCTACTGTGGGAGGCAAGGGAGGAGATTACTGAGCCTCTGACAATGATCTTTTCATCATCAATGGGGATGGGAGAGGTTCCGGAGGATTGGAGGGTTGCAGATATTGTTCCTTTATTCAAGAAAGGGAGTAGAGATAGCCCAAGAAATTAAAGACCAGTGAGTCTTACTTCAGTGGTTGGTAAGTTGATGGAAAAGATCCCGAGAGGCAGGATTACAGGCATGACTGAATTTTTTGACGATGTGACTAAACACATTGATGAAGGAAGAGCAGTAGATGTAGTGTATATGGATTTCAGCAAGGCATTTGATAAGGTACCCCATGCAAGGCTTACTGAGAAAGTAAGGAGGCATGGGATCCAAGGGGACATTGCTTTGCAGATCTAGAACCGGCTTGCCACAGAAGGCAAAGAGTGGTTGTAGACGGGTCATATTCTGCATGGAGGTCAGTCACCAGTGGTGTGCCTCAGGGATCTGTTCTGGGACCTTTACTCTTTGTGACTTTTATAAATAACCTGGATGAGGAAGTGAAGGGATAGGTTAGTAAGTTTGCTGATGACACAAAGGTTGGAGGTGTTGTGGGTAGTGTGGAGGACTGTCAGAGGTGATAGGATGCAAAAGTTGGCTGATGGAGTTCAACCCAGATAAGTATGAAGTGGTTCATTTTGGTAGGTCAAATATGATGGCAGAATATAGTATTAATGGTAAGACTCTTGGCAGTGTGGAGGATCAGTGGGATCATGGGGTCTGTGTCCATACGACGCTCAAAGCAGCTGCGCAGGTTGACTCTGTGGTTAAGAAAGCATATGGTGTATAGGCCTCCATCAATCGTGGATTCGAATTTAGGAGCCGAGAGGTAATGTTGCAACTATAGAGGACCCTGGTCAGACCCCACTTGGAGTACTGTGCTCAGTTCTGATCGTCTCACTGCAGGAAGCAAGTGGATGCCATAGAAAGGGTGCAGAGGAGATTTACAAGGATGTTGCCTGGATTGGGGAGCATGCCTTTATGAGAATAGGTTGAGTGAACTCAGCCTTTTCTCCTTGGAGCGACGGAGGATGAGAGGTGACCTGGTAGAGGTGTATAAGACGATGAGAGGAACTGATTGTGTGGATAGTCAGAGGCTTTTTCCCCAGGGCTGAAATGGTTGCCACAAGAGGACACAGGTTTAAGTTGCTGGGGAGTAGGTACGGAGGAGATGTCAGGGATAGGTTTTTCACTCAGAGAGTGGTGAGTGCCTGGAATGGGCTGCCAGCAACAATGGTGGAGGCGGATACAATAGGGTCTTTTAAGAGACTTTTGGATAGGTACATGGAGCTTAGAAAAATAGAGGGCTATAGGTAAGCCTAGTAATTTCTAAGGTAGGGGCATATTCAGCACAACTTTGTGGGCCGAAGGGCCTGTATTGTGCTGTAGATTCTCTATGTTATTATGGAGTAGAGGCAGCACTGATGGAAGCACTCGAGCAACTGGATTTGCTTGCAGTACAAGACACAGGCTTCAGAGCCGTACAGCAGTGTTGTGAAGACAGCAGACCTATGCACCTGGATTTTTGTGGACAGACGCAGCTGGTGGTTCGTCCACATATTTCTGAAGGGGCTCGAAGACAAGTGAGTCCAGGGCTGGATGTCCTGCTCACTTAAGGACGATGAAGTGTCTCCCACAGCATCTCGTTTCCAGATGTTGTGATCACCGTAGGACCACTGTTTGGCTTGCCATGCAGAGGTCACTCACATATGGTCTTCTCCTGCAGTTCAAGCGGCATCCCTGTTCCCTGCGTTCGGTGCTCCCGATGCGGCCTTCTATATATTGGCGAGACCCGACGCAGACTGGGAGACCGTTTCGCTGAACACCTACGCTCTGTCCGCCAGAGAAAGCAGGATCTCCCAGTGGCCACACATTTTAATTCCACATCCCATTCCCATTCTGACATGTCTATCCACTACCTCCTCTACTGTCAAGATGAAGCCACACTCAGGTTGGAGGAACAACACCTTATATTCTGTCTGGATAGCCTCCAACCTGATGGCATGAACATTGACTTCTCTAACTTCCGCTAATGCCCCACCTCCCCCCGTACCCCATCCGGTATTTATTTATTTATATACACACATTCTTTTTCTTTGTCTCCTTTTCCTCCCTCTGTCCCTCTCACTATACCTCTTGCCCATCTTCTGGGCTTACCCCCCTCCCCCTTTTCTTTTTCCCTAGGCCTCCTGTCCCATGATCCTCTCATATCCCTTTTGCCAATCCACTGTCCAGCTCTTGGCTCCATCCCTCCCCCTCCTGTCTTCTCCTATCATTTCGGATCTCCTCCTCTCCTTCCACTTTCAAATCTCTTACTAGCTCTTCTTTCAGCTAGTCTGATGAAGGATCTTGGCCCGAAACGTTGACCATACCTCTTCCTAGAGATGCTACCTGGCCTGCTGCTTTCACCAGCAACTTTTATGTGTGTTGCTTGAAATTCCAGCATCTGCAGATTTCCTCGTGTTTGCATCCCTGTTCTTTCTGAGTTTGCTATGTCATGGCACGACTGAGTAACTAAGTGGGCAGGCTGGGCTCCAGCCTTATGGTTGCCACAGTTTTCGCAGCTCACTGTGGAATGCCCCCGGCCTAAAGAGTGGAATCTGATCCTCAGTATAAGCCTACGCAGTGCAGGCAGGAAGAAAAGCCCTACAGCGATGGAGAAGGGGGCGAAACGACAGGTGCGGGCGAAACAACAGGTGCTGGATGACATTGGAAGTCACAGTCTCAACTTTGCATGTAGGCGGCTCAGACCCATGGGTCAACTGTCTGTTGACCTGAGGCAACAACAATATTCGGCAGCCCTCTGGGTGACCAAGCAGCCCTCTTCAGGTATAACACGGCTTGCTCCAAATGAAGATGGAGCTGGAAAAGGTGGTGCCCCAAAAAAGAAACACACATTTCAAAATTGTGTGCTGGAATGTGCGCACAATGCAAGACATTGTGGCATGAGAACTAGCTCAGCTGGCTATTGACATTGCTGTTATAAGTGAAGTACATTTACCAGATCAAGGACCCTTGATAGAGCATGGTACAGGCTACACTTTCTTCTGGTCAGGCAGAAGACGCAACAAGAACAGCTTCTCAGGGGTGGGCTTCATGATCAAAAACACCATTGTCAATAAGTTTCAAAGCCTACCAGTTGGACGATCTGATCGATTCATTTCCCTGCAACTCCCACTGCAAGACAATCAATTTGTCACCCTGTAAATGTATATGCTCCCACATTGCACAGACTCTGTTGTCAAAGAGATACACAGTTAGGTGAAAGATCCAGTCCCAAATGACCTACGCAAAGCTGTAGTTGTCTATCTGTACAAGATCAAAGGGGAAATCGATTGCTCAAACTACAGAGTTGTTGCCCTGTTACCCACTGCCGGGAAGATCCTTGCCAGAATCATCTCTACCATTGCCGAAGGCAACCTCACAGAGTCAATGCGGATTCAGAGCGAACAGAGGCACATCTGACGTGATCTTCATGCTGAACCAGATACAGAAGAAGTATCGTGAACAGAACATAGGACTGTATAGTCAGGGATTGACACAGTCAGCTACGATGGTCTCAGGAAGATTCTGTCGAAGCTCAGCTGTCCCCTGAAGTGCCTCACCATCCTTCTGCAGCTCCATTAAGGACCAAAGCAGTCAGGTTAAACACAATGGTGACCTGTCTGACCCATTCCCCATCAGTACCAGCATGAAACAAGGCTGTGTTTTGGCACCAACGCCCTTTGTCATCCTTTCCAGCATGTTACTGCGGGAAACGAAAGAGACACCTTGGAGAGCATCTACATTTAGTTCCGCACAGACTGAAGTACATACAACTCCACTGCCTTCACGCCCAACAAAAACCATGCTGGAGCCCATTCTCGAGCTACTATGTGTGGACAACTGTGCTCTCCTCACAACACATAGCAGATGGGTTACAGGCTGCAGTCACTCAGTTTGACAAGGCTGCAAGGACATTCAGGTAAATGGTCAGTCTGAAGAAAACAATGATGCTCAGAAGCCCCCTCGTGGCGTTTACAACCCACCTCGGATAACCATTGACAACCACCCTCACAGTACAGTTGAGCAGTTCACCTATCTCGGCAGCATCATCTCCAACAACGCTATGGTAGTAAGGGACGTTGACAATTGACTCGCCAGAACCAGCAGTGCCTTCAGGCGCCTCCAGAAATGTGTGTGGAAGAACCACCAGCTGCATCTGTCCACAGAAATCCATCTGAACAGGGCTGCCATTGTTACAACACTGCTCCAAGGCTCCGAATCCTGGGTCGTATACCACAAGCAAATCCAGTTGCTTGATCACTTTCATCAGCTTTGACTCCGCTCCACCATGGGTATCAGCTGGCAGGATCATGTCTCCAACAATGAGGTCCTGGAAAAGGCTCAACTTTCAAGCATTGAAGCCACTTTGCTGCTCAAGCAGCTCTGTCGGTCAGGCCATGTATCTTGCATGGACAGCTCCAGGTTACCAAAAGCAGTACTCTCAAGGCAAAAGAGATCATGGTGCCCCGTGCAAGAGATACAAAGACCAACTTAAGCAGCAGCTCTCAGGCAAACTTCAAGGTCAACTAATGGCAGCAGCTGGCTTGTGACAGACACTGCTGGAGAACCCTGATCCATGGAGCAGCCAAGAATTTTGAGTCCAGAAGAGTCAATGCTGAAGAGAAGAGGAGATGCAGGAAGAATCCTACTACCCAAGCGCCCGCATCCCAGCTGTTCCTGTGTCCCTACTGTGCCAGTCTGCAGATCTAGAGTTGTCCTCTACAGTCACCAACAATCATGCCACCCCTCCTGAAGACTCTTCTTCCCTCCTGATCACCGCAAGCAAAGAAGTATCTATCACAGGTGGAAAATGGAACATTGCATACCTTAAAAATAATATGCCCAGAATAAAATGAACTTCAGCTTTGCATATGGTGTACTTTGATAATAAAATTTACTTTGAACATCTCATTCAGGTGGCTGTGTGATAGAATGATTGCAAGTGGATTCCAGAGGATGTGGCTTTGCTGGGTCATCTTGATTCACAATTTATATTCTTGCAATAATTGCAACTTAAGCAACATTTCATTCCTCTGACCTGCTTTAACTCATTCATATCCTTGTTCACAAAACCATTTCACAATTTGCTGAATAGTGACATCTTCGGATTAAAAGAACTTGTTCTATTAAAATTCTGGCCAATATACAAAATAATAGACAATGGCGTTTTAATTTGCTATTGCTTCAGGACTTGGACTTTGTTAACTTTATAAATGAACAGATTGATCTTTTTTTTACAATTAACTATGCAGAGGATATTTCTGTCAACATTCTTTGGGACACTTTTAAAGCTTATATTCGTGGTCAGATTATCTTGTATTCTGCTGCTTTGAGGAAGAAGCTGAAGCAGGAGGAGTTGGTAATTGTGGACAAGATTAAGGAAATTGATAAGAAATATGTTATAGCTCCTTCTGAGGAGTTATATAAACCAAGAACTGAACTTCAAATGGAACACAGTTTATTACTCTTGTCCTCGATTGTAAACCAATTAAAGAAAACAAGAAGTGAATTTTATGTACACAGTGACAAAATTGGCAAACTGTTGGCTAATCAACTGAAGTCTAATTATGCTAAATCTCAAATTAATCAGATTTATAATCAAAATGATCGACTGATACTTGATCATGTGGGGATTAATCAAACCTTCTGTGATTTTTACTCTTCCTTATATCAATCAGAGTCTCCTCGAGATTCTAAATATATGAATGATTTTTTAGATAATTTAGACTTCCCTGAGATTTCACAGGATATGTCTTCTATGTTAAGATACTCCCATTACCATGGATGAGATTAAGAATGTTATTTTCTCTATGAATTTGGGGAAAGCTCCTGGCCCTGATGGGTTTACCGTAGAATTTTATAAATGTTTTGCTCCTTCATTAATCCCTTGGCTCTGTAGGGTTTTTGAGGCTTCATTAAAACTTGGTAAACTTCCTGAATCTTTCAATAGAGCGTCAATTTCTCTAACATTAAAGAAGGATAAAGATCCTGCTCAATGTGCATCTTATAGACCAATATCTTTATTAAATGTTGATTCTAAAGTTTTTTCTAAGTTATTAGCAAATAGATTAGAAAAAGTACTTCCTTCTATTATTTCGGAAGACCAAACGGGTTTTATTAAAGGTCGTTACTCTTTTTATAATATTCGCACACTGTTAAATATCGTTTATACTCCCTCACAAAATGTTCCTGAGTGCGTTATCTCTTTAGATGCTGAGAAAGCTTTTGATAGAGTAGAGTGGCCTTATTTATTTAAGGTGCTTGAAATGTTTAATTTTAGCTCGAAATTTATATCCTGGATTAAACCGTTATATCATTCTCCTGTGGCCTTGGTCCGTACTAACTCTTTAAATTCACCTTTTTTCCCTCTTTTTCGAGGTACTCGACAAGGTTGTCCTCTTAGTCCCTTATTATTTGATATTGCATTAGAACCTCTTGCAATTGCCATTCGAGAATCTCCAAATATTACTGGGATAACTCGGGGCTTAAAGTCCCATAAAATATCACTATAAAATATCCCATAAAATAACTCTATGCTGATGATTTACTTTTATATATTTCTAATCCTCAAAAATCCATCCCGGCTGTTTTAGAGCTATTAGCACAATTTGGTCTTTTTTCAGGTTATAAATTAAATCTTAGTAAGAGTGAACTCTTTCCGATTAATAAACAACTTCCCTTATATTATAAATTTCCATTTAAATTGATTAATAATTATTTTTCATATCTTGGGATTAAAATTACTTGTAAATACAAAGATTTATTTAAGACTAACTTTTTACCATTAATAGACCATATTATTCAACTTCCATCTAAATGGTTTCCTTTATATTTAACTTTGATTGGTCGTATTAATGCAGTTAAGATGTTTTTTTTGCCAAAATTTTTATATATATTTCAGGCATTACCAATCTTTGTTCCAAAATCTTTTTTTGACAAAGTTGACTCTAAAATTTCTTCATTTATTTGGCAGAATAAAAACCCGAGACTGGGTAAAATACATTTACAGAAAGCTAAGAGAGATGGAGGCTTAGCATTACCTAACTTTAGATTTTATTATTGGGCAATTAATATTCAACATATGAAATTCTGGTTACTTGACCAGGATATACCATCCATTCCTAAATGGGTAGCATTGGAATTACAATCTGTTCAGGGTTTTACATTTGGTTCTATTTTAGGTTCCTCTCTTCCTTTTGATTTGAAACGCCTTAAACAGGTGTCTAACCCGATAGTTAAATATACCTTACGTATTTGGTTTCAATTCAGAAAATTTTTTGATCTTAATCAATTTGGGTTAGCGATTCCTATTTTAGGTAACATATTTTTTCCTCCCTCTTTTACGGATCGTGCTTTTCAAATTTGGAAGACTA
Source organism: Mobula hypostoma (assembly GCF_963921235.1). NCBI lineage: Eukaryota > Metazoa > Chordata > Chondrichthyes > Myliobatiformes > Myliobatidae > Mobula > Mobula hypostoma. The sequence goes on along the minus strand of NC_086109.1, from coordinate 48,017,240 downwards.
AGGGTATTTCACGGTTTTTGGATTTATTTTTAGATGGTTCCCTTATGTCTTTTGAACAATTATCTAATAAATATAACTTATCAAGAATATATTTTTTTTAGATATCTACAAGTTAGAAATTTCCTAAGTACTATACTTTCTTCCTTTCCAATGCTTCCTCCTACATACATTTTAGATACTATAATTAACCTTAATCCATGTCAGAAAGGTGCATCGGCTATGATTTATAATATTATTATGAAACTTAGGAAAGCTCCATTTGATAAGATTAGGGTAGATTGGGAACAGGAATTGGGGTTTACCATTAACCGTGGATGACTGGGGACAGATTTTACAATTAGTCAATACTTTCTCTATCTGTGCTAAACATTCCCTAATTCAATTTAAAGTTGTTCATAGAGCACATATGTCCAAAGATAAGTTAGCACGCTTTTATTCTCATATTAATCCTTTTTGTGATAGATGTCCGGGGCAGATAGCCTCTTTAACTCATATGTTTTGGTCTTGCCCTACTTTGGAAACTTTTTGGAGAGATGTTTTTAATATTATCTCCAAGGTATTGAATATAGATATCTCTCCTCACCCTATTACTGCTATCTTTGGACTACCTAAAATTTCCAGTAATCTTTCTCCTTCAGCCCGTAGAATGATTGCATTTCTTACTTTAATGGTGAAAAGATGTATCTTACAACATTGGAAAGAGCTTAATGCTCCAACTACCTTTTTTTGGTTTTCTCAGACGATATTATGCTTGAATTTGGAGAAAATTAGAAGCAATCTTTATGACTCCTCATTTAGATTTGAACAGACTTGGAGATCTTTTATTCAATATTTTCATTTAATGTAATATATACCCTTCTTGTTTTTTTTTACTGTTTTTAATGGAGGTCGGGATTGAGGACGTGATTTTAAGTTTAACTCTGTTTGGTTTCAAGTTAGCCCATTGCTTTGCTTTGCTTTTAGTTAGTTGCACGGTGGGTTTTTTTTGGGGGGGGGTTTCCTTTTCTCTATTGATATATATATAAAAATTAGTATACTATTATGTTACCTTGGTATGTTATGTTTAAATTACATTGTTTGTAGTATTTTTTTTGTATTAATATCTTCTGTAATTTTATTATATTCTAACAGTGTATTAGTGTCTATATGGCTTACCTTTTTGTATACTTATTCAATAAAAAGATTTAAAAAGAAAAGAAAAGAAAATAACTTGTTTTACCATAAAAAGGGCATTTGGTAACATTGTCATTTTGTTTGTCACACTGAGCACAAGTGATGACTCTTGTGTTTTAAGTAGGACCAAATACCATCAAATTATTTAGTTAAAAGTATTAAATTTATCAGATTAAATGTATCAGTAAACTGTTTAAAATGTAAAGGCAGATTCATATACAAACTACTGCATGCTCTATGTTAAGCAGAGTTTGATTTCACAATCGAAGCTTACCCATCGGCTATTTTGCAGAAGTAATCATAGGCATTTTGTGCATTCAGTGGCAGCCTTGACAACAAATTGTGGAACTCCAGGTCATATCTTCGATTGATGTCATCTCCAATAACAGCAAGTTGCCGCCCTACAAGAGCTGGAGTACTGGTTGTTAAAAGTTAAAAAAGGAATGTAAAAGGGGAAACTCAAATCATGATGCCAAAAGTCTGAAATAAACAACCTGTTGGACAGTTTCAGGTTAGGCAGCATTTGTGGATTAGAGGAAAAAACAGTTAATGTTTCTGGTTAATCACTCTCTCAGAACCATGGTGGGGAAGAAATTCAGTAGTGAAACTCTGAGCTGTGATCAATAGGGCTTCTATCTGCATCTGCTCCATGCCTCACACTTCTGTTCTTAGCACTCCTCTAACCAACAGCAAGAATACTGTCCCATCCACACACTCCAATCTTTAGCTTCCACATTGAATGCATCATGATCTAATTTTCACCACCTTCAAGGTGGTACTGGTAACAGATACATCATCTCTTCTTTCAGCATTCTGAAAAGCTCTCTCCTCTGATTTCATGGTTCAGTTTTCCATCTCCACCAATACCCTTTCGCCCTTCTCACGATACCTGTCCTTTCACCTCTTTCCTGTCATTCAAGAACCTAACCTGCCTACCCTGGTGAAGCAACAGTCCGCTAATTTAATGTATTGCATTTGGTGCGGGAAATAGACCACAGAGCTGTACAATGGGGGGGAAAAGAAACAAACGAAAATTGGGTGACCACTTTGCTCTATTATAGAAACATAAAAAACCTACAGCACAATGCAGGCCCTTCAACTCACAAAGCTGTGCCGAACATGTCCTTACCTTAGAAATTACCTAGGGTTACCCACAGCCTTCTATTTTTCTGAGCTCCATGTACCTGTCCAGGTATCTCTTAAAAGACCCTATCGTATCCACCTCCACCACCATTGCTAGTAGCCCATTCCATGCACTCACGACTCTCTGCGTAAAAACTTACCAGTCATCACCTCCGTAACTACAAACGTTTGTACTTCCAAGCACCTTAAAACTATATCCTCTCGTGCTAGCCATTTCAGCCCTCGGAAAAAGTCTCTGACTATCCACATGATCAAGCCTCTCATCACCTTATACACCTCTATCAGATCACCTCTCATCCTCTGTCATTCCAAGGAAAAAAGCCCGAGTTCACTTAACCTATTCTCATAAGGCATGCGCCCCAATCCAGGCAACATCCTTGTAAACCTCTGCACCCTTTCTACGGTTTCCACATCCTTCCTGTAGTGAGGCAACCAGAGCTCAGCACAGTACTCCAAGTGGGGTCTGACCAGGGTCCTATATAGCTGCAACATTACCTTGCACCTCCTAAACTCAATCCCACGATTGATGAAGGCCAATGCACCATATGCCTTCTTAATCACAGAGTCAACCTGCGCAGCAGCTTTGAGTGTCCTATGGACTCAGACCCCAAGATCCCTCTGATCCTCCACACTGCCAAGAGTCTTACCATTAATACAATATTCTGCCATCATATTTGACCCACCAAAATAAACCACCTCACACTTATCTGGGTTGAACTCCATCACAAACTATTCAGCACTTGACTGATCAAGCCTGAGCTTCAAGCTACTTTTCATTCATTCTGAAATTCATTCTAACTTTCTGATTTGGCCTCTTATGCTTGGCTTTGATTCGATAGTGAAGTTCGATGCATGACATCTCATCTTCTGACTGGGCATGTCACAGCTCTTGAGACTATTTCAAACTCAACAATTTCAGTTGACGAGCAATTTCAGTTGGTATTAGTATTGATCAGTTCTGACGAATGGTTGGTCTATAATCTTAACTGTGCTTCTCTCTCAATACCTGACCATCTGGGCATCCTCAGCATTCTAAATTTCCTTGCTGGATTTGCAGGAACTGGTCACCATCTGTCAATTTCTTAACCTACCCATATCTGTTTGCAGAATGAATCCCTCTCACAACTTGCTAACTTGCCTTTCTATCAGCAAATCTAGCTACAGTACATTCAGTACCTTCGTCCAAGTTATCAACATAGATTACGAACAGTTAATTTCTGTGGTACCCTATTAGTTACTGATGGCCAATCTGAAAATGATCTATCTATTCTTATCATTTTCTCATTTTCTGTTATTAGCCATAACCCTATCCATGCCAATATTATTCACAAAAAAATTGTACCCTTAGCTTGAGTTGTCTCTACCCTAATCCCTCTGTTCACACCATCCCACCCTAGCAATAGGAAACAAGTTTGATTTCAATCTTTTCTTTATGTGCAAACATCTGAAATGGATGTTTCTCTTGATAGACATTGCCCAACCTACTGAGTATATCCAGCATTAATGATTAATTCCAAGAATGTCCTACTTCTATGTCAAACCCAAACATGATTCTATTTGCATGCTTTTATTAAATTAATTTACAACAGCTTAAATTTTTCTCTGAACTCCACAAAATGATCAAAACAAAAACTAAACAAAAATGAGATCCTTTTACTCACGCCATATTAGTTATTCCTGCATGCAATGAAAATGGGTAGGATGAAATGAAATATCTTAATGTTCTTCTGGTTTAGATGGGCAGTAAAAATTTATTGGAACTGCTTTAGGAAACTTCTAAAGTAAACAGCCATAAAACAGATTAACAGCCAGCTGGAGGGAAATGGATCAAGGGAAATCAGCATGGATTTATTCAGGGAAAATTGTGATAGTATTTTTGATGAAGGTACATATAGCGCCGATGACAATAATGCACTGAATATGGTGTACACCAACCTCTGAAACCTTTTGGTGAAGTGCTCTCTAATACCTTAGCAGCAAAGTGGTAGGAGATAGCAATAAAAGGACATTGATATCATATCTACATATCAAAACAGTTATAATGTATGGTTGTTTTCTGACTGGAGGAAGATGAATAGTAGCATTTCCCAGGGATTGGCATCAGGGCATTTTTTTGGCGGGGGGGGTCTACTGTATATTAATATCTATATCGAGGTTGCTTCTATTATGAATTGTATTCATTTAGCATTTGCACCTATATCAAACCTTTAAGTTGACATATTATGCCAATATTTACCTATCAGTAGGCTGATGCATGCCGGTTATCTCTGGATCATCTGGAAGCTCCCCTTGTTCCTCCCTCTCTGTGCAGTACCGGAAGAATACATAACTCCTGAAGACATCTTCGGTCTCTTCCACAACATCTAATTCTAGAAGCACAAACAGTACACTGTTGCATTGTAACAGGTGCTGGTTTTATATTTGTTTTTTTCAATTATGAGCAGAAAGTCTTTTGATATACATCCTTGACTAATGTATTGTTTCACAGCATTTAAAGCAAATTGTACTTGTATTAAATATAGCTTTACACAAGACAACAAATTCCTTCATATTCAAATTACTTAGTTTTCCCCAAAACTGATAATCTGCGCAAAAAACTGTTGACAGGCTATTCAAACAATATTAACGTTCCAATAAGATGTAAATTTAGCCTACACCTCCACCTCAGATGGGTACAAGTGATTTTCTAGCTCCATTTCAAAAGGAATATTTCAGGCATTTTTGGTCAGCACTTGTTACTAAATAACCCAAAAAAAGAGCTAGCCTTTATCACATTCTTTGCAAGACCTCCTGTGCAGAATTTAGCTGCTATATTTCTCATGATACATTAGTAACTACACTTCAAAGGTACTTTGACTGTAAAGCATATTGGAACAGCTTAACAGGATAGTCACAACAGAAATACAACCTTCTCTTTCATGATCCTTCTGTTGGTACACTTAATCTTTAAATAGGCACAATTACACTAAGCTGAAGTACATGACATGTCCTGACCTCCTTAGATTACTAGATAAATTGTACAATAGAATTTCTGTAATGAAACTGATGATAAATGGATCCAGAGTTAAGATCCTGTGAAATGTATGAGAAATAAACTTTAATGATATTATAACTGTTGTATCTCATTAACATTTTGTATGAACTTTGATAAGTCTCATGTTGGAATTGGTTTATTATTGTCACATGTACAAGATACAGTGAAAAGCTGGTCTTGCATACTGCTCATAGATTAATTCATGAAAATAATAACAATGTAGAATAAAGTAAAATAGCTACATAAAAAGCACAGTGCAGGTCAAAACATATCTGTGATCCATGGTCCATACCAACCATTATTGCCCTTCAACACTAATCCAATTTGCTAGCAAATGGTCTGTAATCTTCTCCACCTTGGCAATTCAAATATTCATCCAGATCAGGCATTCCCAACTTTTTTTTTAAAAAATGCCATGGACCCCTACCATTATCTGTGGGGTCTGTGGACCCCAGATTGGGAACCCCAGATCTAGATACTGAACTGTTGTAAGTATTTGGTTCTGCCATCCACTCAGACAGCACATTTCAGATTCCAACCACTCTTTGGATGTGGGGGTGGGTGGAATCTTTATCCTCCAAGCCTTTTCCTCTAATTTTTAAGGCAAGTTTCCTCCTATTAAATGCTGATGCTGGATATCTGAAACAGAAGTAGTAGAAAATGCTGAAAAGTCACAGTTCAAGTAGTAATCTGGAAGGAAAGAAAAATTATAATCAACATTTCAAACCACATGTCTGAACCATTAACTATTTCTTTTTCCACAGATGCTAGCTGAACTACTGTGTGTTTCCAGTATTTTCTGGTTTGTTTCTTATTATGTATTCTAACCATGCCCATGGAAATATTGTATATTTTAAATCAGGTTCTCCTTCAGGTCCTTCTGCTCCAAGGAAAACAAAACCAGTCTCTCCTCATACCAAAGTGCCCCACTCTGGGAAGTGTTCTGGTGACTCTCCTCTGTCTTCAATTCAACTGCAAAAAAACAGAATTGCACAGTACTCCAGCTACAGTCCAACCAGTATTTTATACAGCTATACAACAAATTCCCTGTCCTTGTACTCTGACACCTCAGTTATTGAGCCTAGCAACACATACATCTTCAGACCTTATCTACTCATGATGCCAATTTCAGCAATCTTTGGACTTGTATAAAGACCCTATTGCTTAATATTTCTTCAGATTGTAAAAATCATTGGACATGCCCTTAGTTCTTCCAAAGTGCATTATTTCACACTTATCCAGATTAAACTCCACCTGCCCATTTTACAAACTGATTAATATCTCCTGACAATCCACGACTACTAATTTCCGTGTCATCTTTAAGCTTACAAATCACATCTCTGACATTCACAGCCAAATCATTAACACATATGACAAGCAGCAATAGTTGCAGCACCATCCTTATAGTGCACCACAGGCTCATAATCACAAAAATTATGAGCTTCACCTTTCATCTCCATCACCAAGCTAACTTAGGCTCCAATCTATTAACCCACTCTAAACATCTGGATTAGTTTCCCACATGGAATCTTGTCAAGGGCCTTACTGAAGATTACTGCAAGACTACAACTGCACTGACTTCAACATCTTTTGTTCCCCTTCAAAATTCATTCAGGACTTTCCCTTAATTAAATCAAGGTGACCATCTTCATTAGTAACTGTTCTTTCAAGTGTAGGTTAATCCTGCCCATGAAGACTTGTTCCAATAACTTCCTTACCAGTGATGTTAGATTCACAAATCAAGCTTACTTCTGCTGTCCATCTTGGATAAAAGATTCCACATTTGGTATCATCATCAGCACCTTATCTGTAACTACTAAAGGTTTTAAAAATTTCTCCTGTACCTCCAATAACAACTTACTATACAGTTATTAAGATCCAGCCGATTTAACTATCTTTAGGCCTGCGAAGGCACCTAATAACTCCTTCTCTTTAGTGAGATGTACTGAAATTTACCCTATCGATTCTCAAGATACTACTGCCTTCTTCCTTAGTGCATTCTGACAAATATTCATTTAAGATCTCATTGAGATTTTCTGACTCCATACACAATTTACAATTCTGATCCCTAATAGGCAGTATAATAAATAATACAGTATACATTAGTAATTTCCTTAGATGCCAGTGATATTTCACTTCTTCATTGCCTTCCTGATCCCTTTTCCAATCCTCTTTCTTACCATTCTTTTACTTCCTAAACTGCAGAGGAGCCTCTGGTGCATTCAGTCCTCTGTCAGATACAGCGGCATGCAAAAGTTTGGGCACCTCGGTCAAAATTTCTGTTACTGTGAATAGCTAAGTGAGTAAAAGATGAACTGATTTCCAAAAGGCATAGAGTTAAAGATGACACATTTCTTTAATATTTTAAGCAAGATTACTTTTTTATTTCCAACTTTTACAGTTTCAAAATAACAAAAAAAAAGGGCCTGAAGCAAAAGTTTGGGCACACTGCATGGCAGTACTTAGTAACACCCTCTTTGGCAAGTATCACAGCTTGTAAACACTTTCTGTAGCCAGCTAAGAGTCTTTCAATTCTTGTTTGGGGGATTTTCACCTTCCTTGCAAAAGGCTTCCAGTTCTGTGAGATTCTTGGGCCGTCTTGCATGCACTGCTATTTTGAGGTCTATCCACAGATTTTCGGTGATTTTTAGGTCGTGGGACTGTGAGGGCCATGGCAAAACCTTCAGCTTGCACCTCTTAAGGTAGTCCATTGTGGATTTTGAGGTGTGTTAAGGATCATTATAGAAACATAGAAAGTAGGTGCAGGAGTAGGCCATTCGGCCCTTCGAGCCTGCACCGCCATTTATTATGATCATGGCTGATCATCCAACTCCGAACCCTGCCCCAGCCTTCCCTCCATACCCCCTGACCCCCGTAGCCACAAGGGCCATATCTAACTCCCTCTTAAATATAGCCAATGAACTGGCCTCAACTGTTTCCTGTGGCAGAGAATTCCACAGATTCACCACTCTCTGTGTGAAGAAGTTTTTCCTAATCTCGGTCCTAAAAGGCTTCCCCTTTATCCTCAAACTGTGACCCCTCGTTCTGGACTTCCCCAACATCGGGAACAATCTTCCTGCATCTAGCCTGTCCAATCCCTTTAGGATTTTATACGTTTCAATCAGATCCCCCCTCAATCTTCTAAATTCCAATGAGTACAAGCCCAGTTCATCCAGTCTTTCTTCATATGAAAGTCCTGCCAACCCAGGAATCAATCTGGTGAACAACAGGAATTCTGCAGATGCTGGAAATTCAAGCAACATACATCAAAGTTGCTGGTGAACGCAGCAGGCCAAGCAGCATCTATAGGAAGAGGCGCAGTCGACGTTTCAGGCCGAGACCCTTCGTCAGGGTCTCGGCCTGAAACGTCGACTGCGCCTCTTCCTATAGATGCTGCTTGGCCTGCTGCGTTCACCAGCAACTTTGATGTATGTTGAATCAATCTGGTGAACCTTCTTTGTACTCCCTCTATGGCAAGGATGTCTTTCCTCAGATTAGGGGACCAAAACTGCACACAATACTCCAGGTGTGGTCTCACCAAGGCCTTGTACAACTGCAGTAGTATCTCCCTGCTCCTGTACTCGAATCCTCTCGCTATAAATGCCAGCATACCATTTGCCTTTTTCACCGCCTGCTGTACCTGCATGCCCACTTTCAATGACTGGTGTATAATGACACCCAGGTCTCGTTGCACCTCCCCTTTTCCAAATCGGCCACCATGGCAGATAATAATCTGTTTTCCTATTTTTGCCACCAAAGTGGATAACTTCACATTTATCTACATTAAATTGCATCTGCCATGAATTTGCCCACTCACCCAACCTATCCAAGTCACTCTGCATCCTCTTAGCATCCTCCTCACAGCTAACACTGCCACCCAGCTTCGTGTCATCCGCAGACTTGGAGATGCTGCATTTAATTCCCTCATCCAAGTCATTAATATATATTGTAAACAACTGGGGTCCCAGCACTGAGCCTTGCGGTACCCCACTAGTCACCGCCTGCTATTCTGAAACGGTCCCGTTTATTCCCACTCTTTGCTTCCTGTCTGCTAACCAATTCTCCATCCACACCAATACTTTACCCCCAATACCGTGTGCTTTAAGTTTGCACACTAATCTCCTGTGTGGGACCTTGTCAAAAGCCTTTTGAAAATCCAAATATACCACATCCACCGGTTCTCCCCTATCCACTCTACTAGTTACATCCTCAAAAAATTTTATGAGATTCGTCAGACATGATTTTCCTTTCACAAATCCATGCTGACTTTGTCTGATGATTTCACCGCTTTCCAAATGTGTTGTTATCACATCTTTGATAACTGACTCCAGCAGTTTCCCCACCACCGATGTTAGGCTAACCGGTCTATAATTCCCCGGTTTCTCTCTCCCTCCTTTTTTAAAAAGTGGGGTTACATTAGCCACCCTCCAATCCTCAGGAACTAGTCCAGAATCTAACGAGTTTTGAAAAATTATCACTAATGCATCCACTATTTCTTGGGCTACTTCCTTAAGCACTCTAGGATGCAGACCATCTGGCCCTGGGGATTTATCTGCCTTCAATCCCTTCAATTTACCTAACACCACTTCCCTACTAACATGTATTTCGCTCATTTCCTCCATCTCACTGGACCCTCTTTCCCCTACTATTTCTGGAAGATTATTTATGTCCTCCTTAGTGAAGACAGAACCAAAGTAATTATTCAATTGGTCTGCCATGTCCTTGCTCCCCATAATCAATTCACTTGTTTCTGTCTGTTTACCAGTCTTTTCCTTTTTACATATCTATAAAAGCTTTTACAGTCAGTTTTTATGTTCCCTGCCAGTTTTCTCTCATATCTTTTTTCCCCTTCCTAATTAAGCCCTTTGTCCTTCTCTGCTGAACTCTGAATTTCTCCCAGTCCTCAGGTGAGCCACTTTCTCTGGCTAATTTGTATGCTTCTTCTTTGGAATTGATACTATCCCTAATTTCTCTTGTCAGCCATGGGTGCACTACCTTCCTTGATTTATTCTTTTGCCAAACTGGGATGAACAATTGTTGTAGTTCATCCATGCAACCTTTAAATGCTTGCCATTGCATATCCACCGTCAATCCTTTAAGTGTCATTTGCCAGTCTATCTTAGCTAATTCACGTCTCATACCTTCAAAGTTACCCCTCTTTAAGTTCAGAACCTTTGTTTCTGAATTATCTATGTCACTCTCCATCTTAATGAAGAATTCCACCATATTATGGTCACTTTTACCCAAGGGGCCTCTCACGACAAGATTGCTAATTAACCCTTCCTCATTGCTCAAAACCCAGTCCAGAATAGCCTGCTCTCTAGTTGGTTCCTCGACATGTTGGTTCAAAAAACCATCCCGCATACATTCCAAGAAATCCTCTTCCTCAGCACCTTTACCAATTTGGTTCACCCAATCTACATGTAGATTGAAGTCACCCATTATAACTGCTGTTCCTTTATTGCACACATTTCTAATTTCCTGTCTAATACCATGTCCGACCTCACTACTACTGTTAGGTGGCCTGTACACAACTCCCACCAGCGTCTTCTGCCCCTTAGTGTTACGCAGCTCTACCCATATCGATTCCACATCTTCCCGGCTTATGTCCTTCCTTTCTATTGCATTAATCTCTTCTTTAACCAGCAACGCCACCCCACCTCCCCTTCCTTCATGTCTATCCCTCCTGAATATTGAATATCCCTGAACGTTGAGCTCCCATCCTTGGTCCCCCTGGAGCCATGTCTCTGTGATTCCCAACTATATCATAATCATTAATAACAATCTGCACTTTCAATTCATCCACCTTGTTACGAATGCTCCTTGCATTGACACACAAAGCCTTCAGGCACTCTTTTACAACTCTCTTAGCCCTTATACAATTATGTTGAAAAGTGACCCTTTTTAATGCTTGCCCTGGATTTGTCAGCCTGCCACTTTTACTTTTCTATCCTGTTGTAGAAGCCATCCTCTTTTTACCTTCGGCTTTTTTTTTCCACAGACGGTGTGATGTTTGCTTCCAGAATTTGCTGGTATTCAATTGAATTTATTCTTCCCTCTACCAGTGAAATGTTCCCCGTGCACTGCAGATCATGGTCTTTATTGGGGGCTTTGTAATTGCATACTTAGTGGATGGAGGGTGTGGATATTTTTTTGAGGAAGTGGCTGAGGGTGGGAGAGGGTCTTTGCTTTGCTGCTGCCTGTGCGTGGGAGGGGAGAGTTGAGGGGGGGTGGGGCTTTGGGATTCTAACATTTTTTAACAGTCACTTATTCTTTGGGGCACTTCTGTTTTTGTGGATGTCTGCAAAGAACAAGAAAGTATTGGGAAAAAAACTATTGGATACCACTGGACAATTGTTAAATGTGGTAGAAAAGCAAATAAGCACTCCTATGTGGAACAAGAGCAAGCATTCACGAAGTCATGCTCATGGGTGTAAAATATAGAGCCAAGAGCCAACAAAGAAAGTCAAATATCTTATTTCTAAAACAAGTAATTTTTGTAAAAATACTGTAATAAACATAGAAAATGGCATGCCCAGAAATAATCTCAAATTTAGTCTAAATCTAATAGTGGTAACTAGAAGCAAGAGATGCTGCAAATACTCAGGATACAAGTGTGCATCTATGGACAGAGAAAGCTGTTAATGTTTTAGGCTGATGATCCTTCAGAGTGGGGTATAACAGATGCAAAGTAAGTTTTAAAATGTTAAAAGGTCGGGGGGGGGGAGGCAGGTGGTAAGAAAGAACAAAGAGCTTATAATAGAATGAAGGACGCAAATGATAAATAAAATGGGTAAAGAAACACTGAAAGAGGGACCTAAATTAATATAGACTGGACCCACATCTCCTCAGTTATCTCCAATTCTTAAGTAGAAAATGTGTCGATCCTGCTCAACTAGGGCAACTCATAGGTCGTTCTGACCTTCTGAATTGCTTGGTTGAACACTTTCCTATCATTTATATTCCACAAGGGCCCAGTCTGATTTTGGCTTCTTAAAACTTATTTATGCTTTCTTTTACTTCTTGACCAAATTTAATCCTCTTAGGTCATCCAAAGACCCCTCCATGCCTTACCATCGCTGCCCTTACTCCTTCACTGAACATTTCAATCCTTAATTCTGATCAACCAGTCTTTGAACAACTCCAACATCCTATGTGGATTTGTCCAACAGCAGCTGTTCCAAAGCAACACCCATCAGCTCCTGTCGTAATTTGCCCTTCCCCAATTTAATACCTTCCCTCAAAATCCTATTTTATCTTTTTTCATAACTCTTAAAATGTCTATTCCCAAAGGGTTTACCCATTATCAAGTCTATAAACTAACCTGTCTCATTCCAAAAACTAAGTCCAGTATGTTGTCTCCTCCAGTTGGACTCTTCACATAATGTTTCAAGAGTCTCTCATGGATGCACCTGTCTCATTGACTATAGTCCAGTAGCACTTATATCCAGTGTGATGAAGTACTTTGAGAGGTTGGTGATGAAACATTACAACTCTTGCCTGAGGAACAACAAGGATCCACACCAGTTTGCCTACTGTTGCAACGGGTCAACAGCAGATGCCATTTCATTAGCTCTTCACTCAACCCTGGAATATATGGACAGTGAAGATGCATATATCAGGATGCTCGTTATTTACTACAACTTAGCATTCAAAACTATCATCCCCAGGAAACCAATCAACAAGTGTCAAAACCTCTAAAAGTTGCTGGTGAACGCAGCAGGCCAGGCAGCATGTCTAGGAAGAGGTACAGTTGATGTTTCAGGCCAAGACTCTTCATCAGGTCTGGCCTGCTGCGTTCACCAGCAACTTTTATGTGTGTTGCTTGAAATTCCAGCATCTGCAGATTTCCTTGTGTAAGTGTCAACACCTCCTTGGGCATCTGGATCCTCAATTTCGTCACTTGCAGGCCCCAGTCAGTTCAGATTGGCAGCATCTCCTGCACAATCACCAACAACACTTATGCACCACAAAGGCTATGTGTTTAGCTTTCTGTTCTGCAACATCACTGTCGTTGGCCGAATCAAAGGTGTTGACACATGAAGAGTGTTTGATGCCTCTGAGCCTGCATTCACTAGAATTCAGAAGAATGTGGGGTGACCTCATTGAGACCTATTGAATGGTGAAAGGCCTTGATAGAGTGGATGTGGAGAGGATGTTTCTACGGTACGAGAGTCTAAGACCAGAGGACACAGCCTCAGAATAGAGCGGCGTGCTTTTAGAACAAAGATGAGGAGGAATTTCTTTAGCCAGAAAGTGGCCAATCTAGGCCAAGGGCATGAAGGGAGACTGGAAGAAGTCAAGATATTGTGGCTGAGAAGAAATGTCAGAGCAGAGTTGACGGGCCAAATAACCTAATTCTGCTCCTGTATCTTATGGTCTTATGGACAAATCAGCATAGGGGAGGGAGACTGAAAACCTTGCTGAATGGTGCCATAACAACAACAACCTCTCCCTCAATGTCAGCAAAACCAAAGACCTGATTATTGACTACAAGAAAAAGGAAACCCGAGGTACATAAGCCAGTCCTCATCAGGAGTTCAGAGCTGGAGAATAAGAGGATCTGTCCCACGTCCAGCATACAAGTGCCATTACAGACCATAAGACATAGAAGCAGAATTAGGCCATTCAGCCCATCAAGTCTGTTCTGCCATTCCATCATGGCAGATCCTGAATCCCTGTCAACCCCATAGACCTGTTTTTTCACCATATCCTTTGATATCCTGACCAATCAGGAAACTATCAACTTCTGCCTTAAATATACCCATGGATTTGGCCTCCACCACAGTCTGTAGCAGAGCATTCCACAGAGTCACTACTTTCTGGCTAAAGAAATTCCTCCTTACCCGTGTTCTAAAAGGTCACCTCTCAATTTTGAGGCTGTGCCCTCTAGTTCTGGATACCCCCACCATAGGAAACATCCTCTCCATATCCACCTTAACTAGACCTTTCAACATTCGGTAGGTTTCAATGAGATCCCCATGCATTTTTCTAAATTCCAGTGAGTACGGGCCCAAAGCTGGCAAACGCTCCCATCATCCCCATGAACCTTCTCTGGACTCTGTCCAATGTCAACACATCCTTTCTGAGATATGGGCCCCAAAACAGTTAACAATTCTCCAAGTACAGCCCGGCTAGTGTCTTATAAAGACTCAGCATTATCTCTTTGCTTTTATATTCTATTCCCCTTGAAATAAATGTCAACATTGCATTTGCTTTCTTTACCACAGACTCAATTAACCTTAACATACAGTAAATTAACCTTCTTGAAGTCTTGCATGAGGACTCCCAAGTCCCTTTGCACTTCTGAAGTTTGAACTTTCTCCCCATTTAGATAATAGTCCACACTATTCCTTTTATCAAAATGCATTATCGTACATTTCCCAACACCATATTCCATCTGCCACTTTTTTTTGGTTCATTCTTCCAATTTGTTCAAGTCCTGCTGCAATCACATTGCTCTTCAGCACTACCTACATCTCCACCTATCTTCGTATCATCCACAAAGCCTTTTTCTAAATCACTGACAAACAATGTGAAAGGCAGCAGTCCCAGTACTGACACATGAGGAAAACCACAAGTTACTGACAGCCAACCAGAAAAGGCCCCCTTTCTTCCCGCTCGCTGCCTCCTGCTTGTCCGTCATTCCTCTATCCATGCCAGTATCTTTCCTGTAACAGTAACGCCATAGGATTTTATCTTGTTAAACAGCCTCATGTGTGGCACCTATCAAATGTCTTCTGAAAATCCAAGTAAATGACATTCACTGCCTCACCTGTATCCACCCTACTTGTTACTTCCTCGAAGAACTCTAACAGATTTTTCGGGCATGATTTTCCTTTACAGAAACCATGCTGATTTTGACTTACTTTATCATTCATCTCCAAGTACCCTGAAACATCATCCTTAATAATAGATTCCAACACTTTCCCAACCAATAAGGTTAGGCTAACTGGCCATATAATTTCACTTCTTTTGCCTTCTTAAAGATTGGAGTGACATTTGCAATATTCCAGTTCTCCAGGACCATGCCAGAATCAGGTGATTCTTAAAAGATTGTGAGCAATGCATCTGTCATCTGTTCAGCAACTTCTCTCAGGACTCTGGGATGTAGTCCATCTGGTACAAGTGACTTATCCACCTTTAGAACTTTCAGTTTGCCTCACATTTTTTCCTTTGTAATAGCAACAGCACTCACAGACCTCTGGCACACTGCTTGTGTTTTCCACAGTGAAGACTGATGCAAAGTTCTCATTACGTTAATCTGCCATTTCTTTGTCCCCCATTACTACCTCACCAGCATCATTTTCCAGTGGTCCAACATCAACTCTCCTAGAAGCCATTCATCTGCACAAAACACCTTGTGCAACAGGGACGGCATTCTCAGCCATCTTCTGTTTTCTTCCAGCTCCTGCCAGGAAGACCTCAACCCATACCAGTGTCCGTCACAAAAACCTCTCTGCCCAGTATTCTCTGGAACTTTTCCCCATTCCACCATCCTGATTGGATGACACTACATTCCTAAGCATGAACATCACAACCCCTCATCTTTAGCTCAAACCCAAACATGCTGAAAGCAGAACAGACTACTCTTATAGAACTGCTAAAATGAAATATCTACAGCATTGCAGCAAAAATCTTAACCAGAGTGTTACACAACTTTCTGCAGCTTTTACCGATCCTGAGCAGTGGCCCCTGCATACTAGACAGATCTAACGAGTTGGAATGCTCTCCATGGTATATCTGTAGAAATTTGTACGTGTTTTTGATGACAACCCTCAAAATATGAAATATAGCTGCTTTCATGCCTTCTTTCTAATTGCATCAATACGTTGCACCCTGGCTAGATCTTCAGAGATCTTGACACACAGAAACTTGAAATTGCTTACCCTTTCCACTTCCGATCCTTTGATGAGGACCAGTGTACCCTCAAATTCCCCTTCCTGAAATTGACAATTCCCACGAACAAATCCCATCTGCTCTGGAAGAGAACCCAATTATCCATAGACCTGGAGTTCCTTCCTGCACCGGGTGAGAACAGGAGGTTTAAATGGTTCAGCACAGACAAGATAGACCAAAGAGCCCATTTCTGTGCCGTACTTTTCTATGACTATGACCAGTTCCTTAGTAATCTTCAACACTTCACTCATCCCACTGCTGTCCCCACATGCTTCATATCAGCCACCTTCATTCTTTTACCAAATAACTTTATACCTTCAGAACTAAATGACTACCACCCAGTGGCACTGACACTAATCATTACGAAGTGCTCTGAACAGCTGATAATGGCATAACATCAAAAACTCCATTCCTGACACATTCAACATTCCCTGACAGAGCTGCTCTGCAACAGATGCCATAGCACCTGGCCCTGACACAACTACAAAAGGAGGATATATACATCAGAAATAATGACATTAGCTCAGAATTCAAAGCTACCGTCCACCAGACCTTGATGAACAAACTCCTTGGTCTAAATAAACCACTGTGCAACTGGGTGTTGGACTTCCTAATGAAGAGACCTCAGTCAGGATGCACAACTGCTCCTTCCTCATCAAGGTGGGACCTGTACAGAAGAGGCGGTTTGCACCTGAACTGTGAAGGACTAATATCCTAGAGGGAAGGTTTGAAAGTGCTGCACAGGAGGTGGTCTAAATTAGAGTTGCAGTGGGATGGGGACCAGACTGTCAGAAGAGATAGTGAAGAGGGATTGGAGGATAGCCAATGTTGTTTTGCTGTTTAAGAATGACTCTAAAAATTTACGAGGAAATTATAGGCCGGCAAGCCTATCATCATTAGTGGGAAAATTACCGGTAGGTGTTCTAAGGGACCAGGTATATGAGTATTTGTATAGACAAGGATTGATTAGGGATAGTCAGCATGGCTTTGTGTTTGGTCCGTTGTGTCTAAACAATCTTACAGAATTTTTCGAGGGAGTTACAGGAAACTGGATGAAGGCAGGGCGGTGGGCGTTGTTGACATGGACTTTAGCATGGCATTTGACAAAGTCCCGCATGGGAGGATCATCAGGAAGGATCAGTCGCTTGGCGTTCATGATGTGATAGTAAATTGGGTTAGACACTGGCGTTGAAGAAGAAAGCACTGAGTGGTAGTAGATGATTGCCTCTCTAACCGGAGACCTGTGACTATTGGAGTGCTGCAAGGATCAGTGCTGTGTCCATTGTTGTTTGTCATCTATCTGAACGATGTGGATGATAATGTGGTTAACTGGATCAGCAAATTTGTGGATGACACCAAGACTGGGGGTGTAGTGGACAGCAAGGAAGACTGAGAATTTGCAGCAGGCTCAGGACCAGCTGGAAAATTGGACAGATAAACAGCAGATGAAATTTAATGCAGACAAGGGTGAAGTGTTGCACTTCCGTAGGACCATTCAGGTTAGGTCTTACACAATGAACAGTAGGGCACTTGAGGAGTGTGGTAGAACAGAGGGATCTGGGAATACAGGTCCAGTATTCATCAAAACTGGCGGCAAGAGGTAGGTAGGGTCATAAAGAAAGCTTTTGGCACATTGGCCTTCATAAATAAAATTATTGAGTACAGAAGATGGTTGAAGTCGTACAAGACATTGGTGATGCCTAATTTGCAGTATTGTGTGCAGTTTTGGTCACCTACCTAGGAAAAATTAAAATAAGGTTAAAAGAGTACAGAGACAATTTACAAGGATGTTGCTAGAACTGGAGGGCCTGCGTTGCAAGGAAAGTTTGAATAGGTTAGAACTTCATTCCTTGGAACGTAGAAAATTTGATAGAGGTATACAAAATTATAAGGGGTATAGATAGGGTAAATATAAGCAGGTTTTTCCCACTAAGGCTGGGGTGGGACTACAACTAAAGGTCATGGGCTAAGGAAAGGGTAAAAGGTGAAAAGTTTAAGGGAGACATGAGGAGAAAGTTCTCACTCAGAGTGTGGAATGAGCTCGCAGTGCAAGTGGTGCATGTGGGCTTGATTTCAATGTTTAAGAGAAAATTGGATAGGTACATGGATGGGAGTGTTGTGGACAGCTATGGTCCCAGTGCAGGTCGATGGAACTAGGCAGTTTAAATAGTTTACCATGAATCAGATGGGCTGAAGGGCCTGTTTTGTGCTGTACTTTCCTGACTCTATGATTCATAGATGCCCACCCCCAGGGCTGTGTGCTGAGCCCATTGCTGTACACTCTGCTGACACATGACTGCATGGCCAAACACCCCAGTAATCACATCGTCAAGTTCACTGATGACAGTGGCGGAGCACATTGCCAACAATGATGAGACAGCCTACAGAGAGTAGGTGGAAGATCTTGAGGCCTTGTGCCAGGCAAATAACCTCTTCTTTAATGTCAACAAGACAAAGAGGATGATTATTGACTTCAGGAGAACTCAACACTCACACACCCCCACCCTTTTTCACTGGCAGCACAGCAGTGGAAATTGCAGTTTCATCACACACAACTGCGCTTGCTCCTGGAACACAATCAGGAAAGCTCACCAACATCTCTAACATTTTGAAGAGATCAAATGAGCTGAAATTTGCACATTCATACTTAAGGCATTCTACAGATGCGCAGTAGAGAGCATCTTAACAACTGCATCACTGCTTGGTATGGAAACTATACTGCGGCAGACAGGAAGGCTCTATATTAGGTAGTCAGAACTGCCCAACACATCACTGGCACCAGCCTCCTCACCATAAGGAGGGGTTAGTAAACTTCAAGAAGGATCCACACACTGCTCATGGACTGTTTGTTCCACTCCCATCAAAGAGGAGGCCACATAGCATCCATGCCAGGACCACCAAACTCAAAATCAGTTATTTTCCCAAGCAGTGAGGTTGACCAACACCTCCACCCACTAACTCTGCCACCACTTTATATTTCCCATCAGTCACCTTATGTACAGCCTAAGCATCACTTTATGGACATACAATAAATGTATACAAGCTATCTCAAGTATTAATGCTTATTGTGTTCTTTTTGTGTTGCATCAAATCTGGAGAAACAATTATTTTGCTCTCCTTACACTTACATAGAACAATACAGCACAGATACAGGAATGTTGTGCTGAACCTGCTAAAACGCAAATTTAATAAAACAGAAACAAATCCCTCCCAACTACACAATACCCATATCCCTCCATCTTCCTTGCATTCATGGCCTATCTAAACGCCTCTTAAAAGCCATTAATGTATTTTTGTCTCTACCACCAAACAAGGCAGCACATTCCAGGCACACAACATTGAGTAAACAAATTACCCCTCACATCCCATTTGAACCCACCTCCCTCACCTTCAATGCACAATCTCTTGTATTAAGACATTTCTACCCTGGGAAAAAGATACTCCCTGTCCACTCTATCTATGCCTCTCAATCTCTTATAAAACTCTCAGCTCTCCCCTCAGTCTCAGCCACACCAAAGTAAACAACACAAGTTTGTACAGCCTCTCATGATAGCACATGCCATCTAAACCAGGCAGCATCCTGGTAAACCTCTTCTGCACCTTTTCCAAAGCCCCAACATCCTTCCTATAGTGGGGCAAACAGAACTGTATACAATACTCCAGATGTGGCCTAACCAGAGTTTTAAATTCAACAACCAATTTGTTTAGCCTCCCATGAGAGACTTTGTCAAACGCCTCACTAAAATCTATGTAGACAACATTACTGCCATACCCTCATTCCCTACCCTCATCAATTTCTCTCATCACATTGTCAAAAAACTCAATCAAGTTGTCAAGACATGACGTGCCCCACACAAAGCCAATTAGGCCGTGGGTTTCCAAATGCTCATATATCCTATCCCTATGAATTTTCTCCAGCAATTTCCCTACAACTGATGTGAGACTGACTAGTCTATGGTTCCCAGGATTTTCCCTTGTTGCCTTCTTAAATAGAGTTACAACATTAGACACTCATCAGTGCTCCAGGACTTTGCCTGTGCCAAGAGAGGATATGATGATACTGGTCAAGGCCCCAGCAATATTTCAAGTCAAGTCAAGTCACGTCACTTTTTATTGTCATTTTGACCATAACTGCTGGTACAGTACACAGTAAAAACGAGACAACGTTTTTCAGGACCATGGTGCTACATGAACAATACAAAAACTACACTGAACTACGCAAAACAACACAAAACTACACTGCCTCCCTCAATTACCTGGGGTAAATCCCATCAGGCCCTGGGAACTTATCCACCTTAAGAATCATTAGGAGGTCCAACACTTCCTCCTCCTTGACCTCTAAATGCTCCAACATATTTATAGACTCAGCACTGATCTTTTAGTACTCCCTATCCTTTTCCTTGGTAAATACTGAAGTACTCATTAAATATATCACTCACATTCTCCACATTCAAGCAAATGTTTCCCTCTTTATCATTGAGTGTCCTACCCTCTCCCTAGTTACCCTCTTGCGTTTGATGTACGTATAGAATGCCTTGGGATTCAACTTTCTCCTACTTGCCAAGGACTTTTCAAGGCCCCTCCTGGCTTTCCTAATTTCCTTCTTCAGTAATTGTCTGGTTTCTTTATAATCCTTGTGTGCTCTGTTTGATCCTAACTTCCAAAGCTCTACATACTTTTCCTTTTTCTTTTTGACTACATTCATCACCTCTCTGGATATCCAAAGTTCTTTCCATCCCTGTCCTAACAGGAACATACATTTTCTATACTCTGCGCAATTGATCTTTAAACACCCGCCACATGTCTGATGTGGACTTGCCAGAGAAAAGGTCCTCCAATTAACTCTTCTTAGATCCTGCCTAATGTCTTTGAAATTTGTCCAATTTATACTCTCCCATAAGGACCACATCTATCCTTAACTTTCAGGATAGCTATAGATAAGCAGCTGTGGTCACTATTCCCTAACTGCTCACCTACTGAGAGCTCAGTCACCTGGCCAGGCTCATTACCCAACACCAGGTCTAGTACATCCCTTCCTATCAGTGGAACGTCTACATATTGATTTTTTTAAAAACTCCTGGATACACTTATTTTCTGGTCGATCTAAACCCCTTGCACCAAGAAGGTCCCAGTTTATACTTAGGAAGTTAAAATCTCCCCTGACAACAGCCCCATCACTCTGCACATTTCCTTAATCTACTTACATATCTGTTCTTCAATGTCACTTGTGCACAGGAAATTACATTGAACAATCTTTAATCTTGGAAGTATTTTAACTGTACTATGTATGTATTCCTCACTTCATGAGCATGTGGCATGGGTAATAAACTTGCGATTACAACACTGGAAGTCCTGTTTTTTAAACTTTCTAATTTAGCTCCAAAGTTACTTTGCAGTACTTCATCCCTGCTCCTGCCAATATTATTGGAACCTATATAGAATACAACCTCTGGCTGCTCACCTTCCCCTCTTAAAAGATCCCGTACCCATTGTGAGAAATCCTTGACCAACAGGGAGGGAACACACCATTCTGGAGTATTGATTGCAGCCACAGAAACTCCTGTCTGCATCATTCACCCTTCCCTCCTTTACCTGAGCCAGGTTTAGTACCACTCACCTGGCTACTGCTGCTGGCCTCTGAAAAGTCATCACCCCAAAAATTATTGACGGGAACAACCACCTGCTGTGTCTGTCAACTCCTCTTACTTTTCTGATGTTCACCCACCTATCTGAAGCTTGCACTCAAAGTATGACCTTCTCACAAAATTTCATCTATATCCTCGGAATCCAGATAATTCTGAGCACTTTATTTCTAGTCTTTCTACAAGTACAACCTGAAATCTTATATTCAAGACTTTGCACCTTTTTCATTTCCCCCTCCCAAATTCTGCCATTTTGAAGACAAAATTTCAGAACCAAAGACTTATGAGCCATATCGTAAACACATGCCACACAACAGATTATTTGGGCATCAACACTTGATTACCTATTCTTAACCAACATATACAGAGAGTTCATGAGAAATTTCCCCCTCCATTCTTTAAAGTGTACTGTCACGTACGACAAGTTTTTTTTAAAAAATGACATAGTTTAGAATTAATCAAAACTGATCTACAGTCATTGTTACTATAATGGTTGATAAAAAGTTAATAATATTGTCATAAATTTTTTTTGATAATTGAGTGAAGACCATTTGCTTTGTAAGTCTTACAAGTCCACAGTATTAAGCACAATGATACCGCAGTTAGAATGCTGCCTCACAGCACATGACCTGGGTTTTGTTCTGATCTTAGTGCTCTCCAGTATGAGCTTACACATTCTCCATGTGATCATACAGGTTTCTCCCTGGTGTTCTAACTTCCTGACATACACCCTGCAGGCTAATATTCAACTGTAAACTGTTAGCAGATCTGGACTGCAGGAGAACTGGAGATAGAAGAGTGTAATGAGTGCTTCATGGTCAATGGGGACAACTAGATCAATGCACTTGCTTTTCTGATATATGACACCATGTTAAAAAAAATACTGACATACTGAAAACATTAGTGGAATTAACAGAAACCAAAATATTATCCACATGACTGAACAGTAAACATTGAGGTGAATCAAAAATTATGGAAAAACAGCTTCCGCTTTCTGTTTTAGCAGCAAATTTCAGCACAACTTCAATGACTCATGAAAATAACTAATCTTTAGTTGATTAACACAGCGGCCAAGAAGCCCAATGAAGTTGTACTGCAAAAGATTTTATAAAACAAAAAATGCTGGAAATATGAAACAGGTCCTGCTATATCAATAAACAGTCAACATCTTAGATCAGAAACCTTTCATCCAAACTAAAGAGAAAGCAGCTGGTGAAGCTGTAGTGAGGAGGGGGGAGTGACTGTCCCTGATAAAACTGGGGGTGACAATAGGGATAGCTGTCTATAAATAATCTGGTCAATGACAGCAATTGGACGGTGAGATTGCCGGTAAAAAAAAATACAAGAGCTGCAAAATGTAGAACAGGAAAACAAACCTGGCCATGTCCCTCACTTGCAGAGAGAAGAAATAAAACTACAGAAGGATAACTGATTGGAAGCAAGAAATTATGTTATCAGAAGTTGTAGAATTCGGTGCTGAGTAAAGGTGGCTGTGATGTGCCCAAATTGAAATTGAGGCACTGTACTTCAAGCTTGCTTTGGATCTCACTATGACACTATGAGGGTAGAGGAGACCACCATGGGAGTAGAGTGAGGAATTAAGTGTTCAGCAGTGAGAAGTTTGGAGTCACCCTCCTGGACTAAATGCAGGTGGCTCACAGAACAATCACCTAATTTGTATTTGGTTACACTAATGTAGAGGACAGTACATTGTGAACTGTGAATGCAGTAGACTATATATATATTTTTTTAAAAAACGGGTTAAATTTGGTTTCTTTGCTTTGTGGCTGTCTGTAGGGAGATGGATCTCAAGGTTGTATATAGTATATACACACACTTTGATAATAAATGTACTTTGAACTTTGAAGTGTAATGAAGCACTGCTTCACATGGAAAGACTGCTTGGGTCTCTGGATGGTGGGAAGAGGTGAAAGATGATGAAACTGCCATCTGCAGTTGCAGGAAAGTGTGCCATAAGGGTGGAGGCTGGTGGAACAAAAAAATTACATCAGGAAGAGATGAAGAGAACCGTTTCTGCAAAATGTTGAAGGATGACAAGGAAAGATATGTCTGATGATGCTGGATTTTGTGGAAAATGATCTGCTGAATGCAGAAGTTGGTTGGGTGGAACGGGAGGACTAGGCTTGTTCTGTCCTAGAAGAGTTGGTGAGTGCACAGTGTAGGAAGTGGACAAAATGCACCATTGTACAAACGTAGAAAGGATGCTATATTTTAAGAAAATAAGATTTCAGGGACACCTGTAAGGACAGTCTCATCACTGGGGCAAATAAAATGGAGACAGGAAGGAGGGAATGGAATGGAGTTTTCATGGATTGGATGAAAAGTACTCTGGAGTCAGGTTTGCAATGAATGCCAGTAGCCAATCTCCTGACATGGCAATCAAAGTATCTAACAAAGGAAGAGAAGAGTCAGAATGGCCTGGTGAACGTGAAAGTAGTGTGGAAATTCAAAGTTCAAAGTAAATTATCAAAGTACATATGTCACCATATATATACAACGCTGAGATTCATTTTCTTGTAGGCATACTCAATAAATCTGTAGAATAATAACCACAACATAATCAATGAAAGACCACCCAGTTTGGATATTCAACCAGAGTGGAGAAGACGACAAATTGTGCAAATACATAAAAACAATAAATAAGCAACATGACATGAGGAGTCTTTGACAGTGAGTCCATTGGCTATGGGAACATTTCAATGACGGAAGTTCAAGAGCCTGATGGTTGAAGGGTAGTAACTGCTCCTGAACCTAGTGGTGTGAGTACTGAGGTTTCTGCGCCTTCTTCCTAATGGCAGCAGCAAGAAGGGAGCATGCCTTGCCTGGGCAGTGTGGGTCCTTGATGATGGATGCTGCTTTCCTGAAACAGCATTTCATGTAGATGTGCTCAATGGTGCAGAGGGCTTTACCTGTGATGGACTGGGCAGTATCCACTACTTTTTGTAGTACTTTTCATTTAAGGTCATTGGTGTTTCAGTACCAGGCTATGATGCATCCAATCAATATATTCTCCACTACGCATCTATTGAAATTTGTCAAAGCTTTAGATATCACTCTGAATCTCTGCAGACTCGTAAAGGCTGATTTATACTTGTGCGTACTAGCTGGCACCATAGCCTACACAAATGGGCTACACCGTTGTGAGCATTTATACTTGTGCGTTGGCGTGTCTGCGTCGCTGTGCAATTCGGGCACATACACACATGTGCACGTCACGTATTCGCATGTCACGCATAAACACACAACTGCCTGTGCAAGGCTTTGTGGTCATGGTTGTCTTTCTCAGGGTAAACAAGTTTAAAGTGAGCATCTTTTTTTGTAAAAGCAAAATGTGTCTTCCATAATTTTGGAGGTCTGTAAAGCTTTATGGAAAGCATTGCATCCAGAGTTCCTTCCCTGCCCTTCAGTCGGCCAATGGGAAGCTATTGCAGTGTAGGAGGAAATGCGATACTACCAAGCAGACCAATCACAGTTGTTGCGGTCTGCGTTGCCATGACGCATAGTTACATTTTGGGAGAGGTGCGCGTCAGGCTACGGCGTAGGGATCTATGTAGGGTTCACGGCTACGCCGTACCTACGGCGTCAATTTGATGCACAAGTATAAATCAGCCTTAAGGAAGTAGAAGCGCTGCCGTGCTTTCTTTGTAATTACACATGTGCTGGGCCCAGGACAGATCCTCCGCAATAATGGCATTTAAAGTTGCTGACCCTCTCCACCCCGATGAGGACTGGCTCATGGACCTCTGGTTTCCTCTTCCTGAAGTCAATAATCAGCTCCTTAGTCACTCAGCCAGATTTTCATTCTCTCTCCAATATGCTGATTCATCACCACTTTTGATTTGGTCTATGACAGTGGTGTCATCAGCAAATTTGAATACGGCACTGAAGCCATGCTTAGCCACACAGACACCAGTGTAAAATGAGTAGAGCAGGGGGATAAGCACACAGCCTTGTGGATCACCTGTGCTGACGGAGATCATGGAGAAGATGATTCTGCCAATCCAAACTGCCTGGGGCCTGCCAGTAAGGAAATAGTGGATCCGAATGGACAAAGTGGTGTTGAGGCCAAGGCCCTAAAGCTTATTGATTAGTTTTGAGAGGATGATGGTATTGAATGCTAAGCTGTAGTTGATAAAAGAGCATCCTGATGTATGCATCTTTCCTGTCTGAATGTTCCAGGGCCAAGTGAAGAGCCAATAAGATGGCATCTGCTGTGGACCTGTTGATGTGGTAAGCATACTGGAGTGGATCCAAGTTACTGAAATGCAGTCCGGGCATGGAATGGTAGGCATTCATCATCCCAGTATAACTGGTCGAGTATGTTGGGACCTCTGATGCTACAGATCATATGCTGATGGTAATTGGGCATGGTTTTCTTCAGACAAGTCTAGTTGAAGTCCCCGACTATGATTTCGAATGCATCAGGGTGGACTGCTTCTTGATTTCAGGCAGCATCATAGAGCATCTCAAGCACTTGGTTATATTCAGCCACTGGTGATATGTAAACTGCAGTCAGGATTAAGGAGAACTCCCTGTGTAAATAGGGATAGTGTTCGACCATTAGGTGTTCAAGGTTGCAGGATTAAGAGTTCAATAAAACCACCACATTGGAACACCAAGAATTTATCACACCTCCACCCTTGACCTTTTCTGAATCAACAGCTTGGTCTATTCGGTAAATTGAGAAGCCTTCCAGTTTGACCACTGTATCTGCTGTGCTGGGAGACAGCCACATTTCTCTCAGCCATAATATAACAGTCCCCCATTTCTCTCCCATAGAACAATCTTGCCCTCAGGTCCGCAATTTTGTTCTCCAGCGAATGACCATTTGCTGGGTAGAGGGGTCCTCGTCCCTCTGTTTCAGCCTGGCTTGGAATCCACCCCCTCCTGCTTCTCTTCTGGCCAGTGATGGACCTTCATCTGCTTAAAGGCGAAGCATCTGCCAGGTCCACCAAAACCTTCAGATGATCATGATACCTGTAGATCAATGTTGATTTAAAAATACTTTCTTACGGGAAAATTACATGCTGCAAATTGCAGTGAGTGTCATTCAATAGAGGTGTATTTAAGAGTATATTTAGAAGTACTATCTGCAACCCACAGAACGTTGTCATGGCTCACCAGCGTCATCGTGTATAGATGAAGGTGGGTTATGGATCTGGGTCAAATTGCCATCAAAAGCAATAATCATTTGAGTTCTCCATGAATGCAGGAGGCAACAACAATGCATTCATCAGTACACTGGAAAAGTTGGAGTGGGCACAGGTAAGACTGAACAAGACTTTTCACCTATCTCACAGACGACAGGCATAGTCTGGGCACATGCAAGTGCCCATTGCTACACCTTTGATCTAGGAGTGAAACAAGTTGTTCAAATTGAAAACAAGTCCAGCCAGGCTTGCAACATTTCCAAACAGATTAGATACCTGTAATAAGCCTCAGCAGCCACATTTATGTCACCACACCATCACCTACACTTAGTGACCACGTTATTAGGTACACCTGCTCATTAATGCAAATATTTAATCAGCCAGTCATGTGGCAGCAACTTAATAAATAAAAGCAGTGACTTGTATTCATAATACAGACATTTAAAAATGCCTTTGGTTGGCCTAGTAGAAGTCGTTGCATTTGAGCATGCCCCCATCTTACTGGTCCTGTATTGTTTAGACTAGACATCAAAATGGGGAAGAAATGTGATTAAGTGGACTGACCGTAGAATGATTATTGGTGCCAGACAGGGTATTTTGAGTCTCTCAGAAACTGCTGATTTTCTGGGACTTGCATGCACAGTCTCTGGAATTTACAGAGAATGATGTGAAAAACAAAAAATACCCAGTGAGGGGCAGTTCTGTGGGCACCTTGTTAATGTCAGAGGAGAACAGTCAGACTGGTTGAAGCTGACAGGAAGGCGATTATAACTCAAATTACCGCATGTTACAACAGTGGTGTGCAGAGGAGCATCTCAACCTTGATGTGGATGGGCTACAACAGCAGAAGACAATGACCATACATGCATCTAATAAAGGGGCCACGGTATGTATGTTCAGAATTCAGGTAATTTTAGGAAAAAGAGGAAATGGAGTTCCATAGTTAAGTATCCAGCAACAAATTGTAAATAAGCAATGGTGACCAGGAGAAAGCATCAACTTAAAGTTGCAAGAAAAAGTTTGTGAACCCTTTGCAATTACTTGGTTTCCTGCATTAATTATTCAAAATGGTCTGAACTTCATCCAAGTCACAACAATGGACAAACAGAATCTGCCTAAACTAATAACACAAACAATTGTACTTTACACATCTTTACTGAACACATTGTTTAATCATTCACAGTCCAGGCTGGAAAATGCATGTGAACCCTTGTATTTAATAACTGGTAGAACTTTCTATAGCAGCAATAGCCACCAAATGTTTCCTGTAGCTGCTGATCAGACTTGCACAACAGAGAAGAGAAATTTTAGACCATTCCTCCATGCAAAATTGTTTCAGTTCATCAATGTTTCTGGGATACCTTGCATGAACAGCCCTTTTCAAGTAATGCCACAGCATCTCAATCAGGTTAAGTCTCAACTCTGAATTGGCCATTCAAAACACAAATTTTCTTCTTTTTAAATCATTCTGTTGTTGATTTACTCGTGTTTTGGATCATCATCTTGTTGCATCATTCAACTGCTATCAAGCTTAAGGTGACAGTCTGCTACTCTGACATTCTCCTATAAAATGTGCTGATACAATTTTGAATTCATTGTTCCCTCAGCTGCAAGCCATCCAGGACCTGAGGCAGCAAAGCAGCCCCAAACCTTGATGCTCTTTCCACCATGCTTCACAGTTGGGATGAGGTTTTGGTGTTGGTGTGCAGTGCCCCTTTTCCTCCAAATACAGTATAGCAGTGTGCATTACTGCCAAAAGGTTCAACTTCTGTCAGTCCACAGGACACTCTCCAAGATCCAGGTAGTCTTTTCTATACTTGAGACAAATAGCAATGTTTTTTTTTGGAGAGCGGAAGTTTCATCCGTGGTGTCCTTCCATGAACACCACTTTTGTTCAGTGTTTTTCTTATAATGGGCACATGAACTTTAGCAAGTTCTACAGATTTCTGCAGATCGTTTGCTGTTATGCTGATGTTTTTTTCCACCGACTTCAGCATTGTACATTGTGCTCTTGGTGGGCATCTAGCAGGATACCCACTCCTTGGGAGTAGCAACAGTACTGAATTTCCTCCATTTGTAGACAATTTCTTTTACTGTGGACTGATGAACACTCAGGTCTTTAGAAATGTTTTCGTAGCTTTCTCCAGCTTCATGAAGCTACAATTCTTTTTCTAAGGTCCTCTGAAAGTTGTTTTGGTCAAGGCATCGTGCACATAAACAGATTTTTCTTGAGAAGAGCAGGCTCTGTCAGTAACCTGACTTCGTGTGTCTTTTGTTTTTAAATGGGGCACAGCACCTCTATAACCCACACCTCCAATCTCACCCGACTCCAAATAACTTTTGTGAAGGGATTACTCCAAAGGTTCACATACTTTTTTGAACCAGTGATTGTTGAAATGGTGTGCTCAGTATTGTCGAGAAGTACAATTGTTTGTGTGCTATTGGTTTAGGAAGAATGTGTTTGTCTATTATTGTGACTTAAGATGAAGATCACACCTCATTTTATGAATAATTAATGCAGAAAAGCAGGGTTCACAAAATTTTTCTTGCAGCTGTACATACCTGCTGTTAATAAGTCAGTAGATTTCAACAACCCCACCACACAGAAAAATCAAAGACTTATCAGCCATATGCTGATAAATTGCTTGTTTAAACACTGTTTCAATTTCTTAAAATCTTATAAAGCCGGTGCCTCGTATTTTATGTTTTCCTGAGTTTCTCGAATCTGCAAACAATTTAGTTGTTCAGATTCTTACAGTGGATCTACATTTGCTATATTTTTATAGAATTTGATACAGAATTACAGGTTATTAAGACCATAAAACATATGGGAAGAATTAGGCCATTTGACCCAGAAACTGCTCCATCATTTCATTATGGCAATCCATTTCCCCCTCAACTCCATTCTCCTGTCTTCTCCCCATAACCTTTCACACCCTGACTAATCAAGAACCCATCAACCTCAGCCTTAAATGCATCCAGTGACCTGGCCTCCACAACAGCGTGTGGCAATGAATTCCATAGATTCACCACCCCCGGCTGAAGAAATTACTTATCTGTGCTAAACAGACATTCCTCTATTTTGAGGCAGTAACTTCTGGTCCGAGACTCACCCACCAAAGGAAACACCCTCTTCACATCCACTCTATCCAGACCTTTCAAGATTCCATAGGTTTCAATGAGGTCCCCTCATTCTTCTAAATTCCAGAGAATACAGGCCCAGAACCTTTAATTGCTGCTCATATGATAACCCTTTCATTCCCAGATTCATTCTCATGAATCTCCTCTAAATCTCCTCCAATGTCAGCACATCTTTTCTAAAGGGCCCCAGAAGTGCTCAGAATACTCAGAGTGAGGCCTCACCAGTGCCTTATGCAGCCTCAGCATTACATTCTTGTTTTGGTATTCTGGTCCATTCCAAATGAATGTTAATATTGCATTTGCCTTCCTTACCACCGATTCAACCTGCAAATTAACCTTTAAGGGAATCCTGCACGAGGACTCCCCAATCCCTCTGCACTTCGGAACTCTTGAATTTCCCCAAGTTTAAAAAATAGTCTATGCTTTTATTCCTTCTATGAAATTGTATGACCATACACTTCCAGGCACTGTATTCTACCTGCCACCTTGTTACCCATTCTCTTAATCTGTCTGTGTCCTTCTACAGCCTCTCTGCACCCTAAACACCACATGCCCCTCCCCCTATCTTCATATGTCCACAAACTTGGCCACAAAAGTCATCAATTTCATCATCCAAATCGTTGACATACAACGTAAAAAGTAGTCCTATCACAGACCGCTGTGGAACAGCACTGGTCACTAGCAACCACTCTGAAAAAGACCCCTTTATACCCACTCCTTGCCTTCTGCCAAGCAATCAATGCTCTATTCATGCTAGTATCTTTCCTGTAATACCCTGGCACTTATCTGGTTTAGCAGCCTGACGTGCAGCATCTTGTCAAAGGCCTTTTGAAAATCCAAACACACAACATCCACTGATTCTCCTTTGTCTATCCTGCTTGTTATTTCTTGAATTCCAACAGATTTGTCAGGCACGATTTTCCCATGCAGACTTTGGCCTAGTTTGGCGTGTACCTCAATGTACATCAAAACCTCATCCTTATAAACAGAAACCGAAACACCAAGGTCATGCTAACTGGCCGATAATTTCTGCCTCCTTCCCTCCTTGATGAGTGGAGTGACATTTGAGTGAGATTTGCAATTTTCTAGTCCTCCGGAACCTTGCCAGAATCTATTGATTCCTGCAAGATCATCACCAATGTCTCCACAAACTCTTCAGCTCTTTTACAGCCCTGAGGTGTAGTCCATTAGGTCCAGGTGACTTACCTACCTACTAGATCTTACAGTTTCCTGAGACCATCTCTCTAGTAATAACAACTGCACTCAATTCTGCCCCCTAACACACTCGAACTTCCGGCATACTACTAGTGTATTCCACTGATGTAATGATCCAGTAAGAGAAGAGAAAGAGAAATTGCCTTTAAACTCATGAGAGAGCATAGGCCATCAACTTTCTGCTGTTGATGTTTCTATAGCAGGCAATTTCTTTTTTACGAGGTCGAGTTGCTAGCTCAACGCTCAACTCAGCACAGATGGAAAGCGTGCACGGGAGCCAGCTGGATTCGAACTTGGGACCTTCCAGCGCCGATGCCACAACGGCACCAGCCCGCTAATGATCCAGTGAAGACTGACGCAAAATACTTATTCAGTTTATCCACCATTTTCTTATCCCTCATTACTACCTCTACAGTGTCATTTTCTAGCAGTCCAATATCTACCCTTGCCTCTTTTACACTTTACATATCTGCAAAAGCTTTTGGTATAATTTTTGGTATCATTGGCTAGATTACTTTCACATTTCATCTTCCTGCCCCCCAACCCCCATGGTTTTGTTTTTAAAGTTGTCTTCTGTTGGTTTTTAAAAATTTTCTAATCCGCGAACTTCCCAGTAACTTCTCCTTTTATGTTTAATGTGATTTTCCTTGTCCGCTACGGTTACATCATCTTGCCTTTAGAAAACCTTTTTAGGATGCATCAATCCTGCATCTCCCGAATTTCTCCCAGAAACTCCAGCTATTGCTGCTCTGCCACCATCCCCTTCAATTTATTTACAGCTTTGGTTAGCTCCTCCCATGTGCCATTGTAATGCCCTTTAGTCCACTGTAGTACTGATACATGTGACTTTAGTTTCTCCCCCAGAAACTGCAGGGTGAATTCTATCATATTATGATCACTGTTTCCTAAAGGTTCCATTTCCCTAAGCTCCCTGATCATATCTGGTTCATAACACAACACTCAATCCAGAATTGCTGATCCCCTAGTGGGCTCAAGTACAAGCTGTTTTAAAAAGCCATCTCAGAGGTGGAGAATATCTAAAACTGTTGGAGCTCTTTGGACAGTGGTAAAATGTGAGGAGGCTTTTCAGTCACTAAAGAAATTGCTGACCCAGGCGCCAGTGCTGGCTTTTGCGGACCTCCGATTGCCGTATGTACTGCACACAGATGCCAGCCGAGAGAGTTTAGAGGGCGTCCTGTATCAGGATCAGGGCACTGGGTTGAGGCCTGTGGCGTTTGTCAGCCGGAGTTGTCACCCTCCGAGAGAAACTATCCCACACACAAGTTGGAATTCTTGACGTTGAAATGGGCGGTGGTGGATAAGCCGAGTGACTATCTCTGCAGGGCCAAGTTTGAGGTGAGGACGGACAACAACCCCCTAACTTATATCCTCACCTCGGCGAAACTGGATGCCATCGGCCATCGGTGATTGGCAGCGTTGTCTGCCTATGATTTCAGCCTAAAGTACCAGCCGGGGAGCCGGAACATTGATGCGGATGCTTTGTCCCGACGGGTGCATGAGGGACTGGACGAGGACGAGGAGTGGGAGAGCGTTCCTGCCCTGGAAGGCCATGTGTCAGTTTGCCACCACCATGAAGGCAGAGGAAAAGGAAAGGCAGGAGCGAGCGGTGGATCTATTGGGAGCTTCTGAAGGTGCCATACCGCAAATTTACTGTAACCTGACTGCTCTGAAGACAAATCAGCTGCCGGAATGAAGTTCTGGGGAAGTGGCAGCTGCTCAGCGAGATGATCCAGGCATTGGCACTATTTGGTCCACGGTTGAAAAGGCGGAGGCGGAGAAGACGAAACACGCTTCGGTGCCTCCATTACTGAGGGAATGGCCTCGGATGGAGTTGAAGAACCAGATCTTATACCAGGTCACATTACCCCCGGACCGACCTCGGCGTTGCCAGCTGGTTCTGCCTGAGAAGTATCGGAGGATTGCACTGAAGTCACTTCATGATGATTCTGGACATTTGGGAGTGGAAAAGACCTATGGATTGCTCAGACACCAGTTTTACTGGCCCCGAATGAAGTCAGAGGTTGAATACTGCAAGTCGTGCATTCGCTGCATACGGCGGAAGACACTGCCTTCACAGGCAGCTTTTTTGTCCCACTTGCAGAGTGCAGGGCCCCCGGACCTAGTGTCCATAGAAACCAATGCCAGCAACACAGCGAGTGTCTTAGTCATCACAGACCACTACACCAGATATGCTCAGGCTTTTCCTACCAAAGACCAGAGGGTGACTACGGTGGCAAAAGTGTTATGGGAGAAGTATTTTGTTTATTATGGCCTTCCCAGGTGGATACATGGTGACCAGGGATGGGACTTTGAGAGTAGACTCATCTATGAGTTACTGGGCATGCTTGAAGTTGAGAAGTCGAGGACCACGCCCTATCACCCACAGGGCAATCCCTAGCCTGAGAGGTTTAATGGGACCTTGCTAGACACACTCAGGATCCTGGAGATCAGCAAGAGCAGGTAGAGTCAACACATTGGGCATCTGGTTCACTGTTACAACTGTACACGAAATGAAGCTACTGGGTACACGCCATATTATCTGATGTTTGAGCACGGGGTGAGGTTGCCCATTGACCTTTGTTTTGGGACTGATGAGGGTGCCTCACCACTAAAGCCATATCTGAAGTATGTCTCTGATATGAAGAGAGAGCTGAAAAGGGCTTATGAATTGGCTGGGGTCATGGCCGCCAAGCAGAATCAAGGAAATAAGAGGAGGTTTGATCAGAAAGTGAGGTTCTCCCCACTCCTGCAGGGAGACTGAGTCCTCATAAGGAATTTGGGACTACCTGGAAAGCACAAGTTGGCTGACTGCTGGGTGGCCACACCCTATGTGGTGGAGAGTCAGATGCCAAACCTACTAGTTTTCCGGGTAAAACCAGAGGAGGGGAATGGGCCTGTCAAAATTCTCCATCAGAATCACCTGTTGCCCCTGGGACAAGAGGTGCAGGTAGACCCAGAGCCTGACTTGGAGCCTACACCTAGTAAAAAAACACTGCGAAAACACGGGGCGACTGCAGGGCCCACAGTGGGAGAGGTTGGGCCTGACCACACCCACGAGAGGGATAATGATTCAGAGGATGATGATTTGGATGTGTGGTACATGCTGCCTTTCGCTAACTCGATTGAGGAAGAGACTCCTGGCCTTTCTCCCACTGAGTCAGGTGAGGTGGAGGGGGCTCTGTGGGCAGCCTGGGTTACAGTAGGACACTGAAGGAGAGGAAGCGGGGCCTGGACACGGGACAGAGGGCTCTGAGTTGCAGGGGGGCACGAGTGATAGATCTGGGGAAGACTTGCCAAGTAGGCCCGAAGTATCCCTATTAGCGTCTGAGTCTGAAGAGTTAGGTGAGGAGGTACGGAGGTCTCAGAGAACTAGGAGACCACCGGATAGGTTGGCTTACATAGCGCCTGGGGAACAGGGTGTGATCTCTACTGTTTTGGGGAGCTATGTCACTGCCTTTTGTACCTGGATTGGGCTTTGTGTTTTGCAGGAAGGTTTGGCGAACTATCTCAACATCATGAGGACATGACTAAATTTAGTGGGGGGAAGAGTGTAATGTGCTGAAAGGGTTCACTGCTATGTAATAGTTTTTTGTAATGCTCACTGCTGAAGTCATAGTTTCTCTGTAGCAGCAATGTCTGGGTTATGGCCGGAGATAACCGGACTGTTGATACATGTTAGCCAATCAGGATTTTGTTGCCCTGTCTTGTGATTCTGGAAGCAGTTGTTTTCGCGGGCTTTTGGGAGAGGGGGAGAGAGAGAGAGAGAGAGAGATGGAGAGAGAGAGAGAGAGATGAAGAGAGAAGGCGCGAATGGAGAAATTTGGTAGACCGCCGGACAGGGTGGACTCGGAGCGGGGTCTGAAGGTCGGCAACGCTCGGAGGAGATCGATGGTGGAAGAAGGACTACTGAGTGAGCTCCAACTTTGTGTGCACAGACTGTTCAATAAGATTTGGGCCCTTTTTCTTTTATATTTTGTTTCTCTACTAACCACATCGTCAAAGTAAGAGTTATAAAGCTTAATCATTTAATCACATGTTGTGTACTGTTTGTTATTTCGGGGTACCGATTTGTAATGGGGAGACATTGTGCAGCATCCACCCAAACCAGATTTCTTAAGTTTGGCTGGGCAGGGGGTTTATCACCACCTCTATTAAGCCGCTAGGAGAAGCGAGTGTTACAGAGGCATATCACAAATTCTCTATCTTAGGATCCAGCATTAACCATAAGACAAAGGAGCAGAAGTTGGCCATTCGGCCCATCGAGTCTGCTCCGCCATTTTATCATGAGCTGATTCATTCTCCCATTTAGACCACTCCCCCACCTTCTCACCATAACCTTTGATGCCCTGGCTACTCAGATACCTATCAATCTCTGCCTTAAATACACCCAATGACTTGGCCTCCACTGCTGCCCGTGGCAACAAATTCCATAGATTCACCACCCTCTGACTAAAAAAATTTCTTCGCATTTCTGTTCTGAATGGAATCGCATTTCTGTTCTGAATGGAAACTTGAATATCTCAATCTATCTTCATACTCAAAACTCCCATGAGTTAAGTAACACTGCCTTTTTGACAGGCTTTATCCATATCCCACTGTAATTTGTAGACCATATTTTGGCTATTGTTCGGAGGCCTATAAATGCAAGGTTCCTTAGAACTCCCATCTGGGTCTTCCTACCCTTGCAGTTTCTTAATTCTAACCATAAGAATTCTACATCTTCCGACCCTATGTCACCTCTTAATCTAAAGACCTGATTTCATCTTTCACCAGCAGAGCCACTCCTCCTCTGCCTATCCTTTCGATAGATTGTGTATCCTTGGAGCTCCCAACTACAATCATCTTTCAGTGATGACTGATACCCAGAATGTCACACCTACCAATTTCCAACTGCGCTACAAGTCAATCCACCTTTTGTATACTGTGTGCAATCAAATATAACAACTTCAGTCCTGTATTTGTCACCCTTTTCAATTGTCTCCCTTTTACACTGCAATTCATCCCACTGACTGCAGCTTTGCCTTGTCATCTGCCTATCCTTCCTGACAGTTTCACTATACACTATCTCTGTTTGTACACCAACATCCCAATCCTCAGCCCTATCACTCCATTATGGAATAACATAACACAAACTGAATATAATGCAACTGATGAGAGTTAGGATACACCACATGTATTACATAGGCCCAATTGACTATACCACTATTTTGATCAGAAACTACAGAACCACTTGAGTTACTTTGGAAATTGACAAGCGGAAAATAAGTTTTGAAGAAAGGAACTATTTATATGTAATCTCCTTGCAGTTAAACATCCACTTCCTCTCAAGATGATAAGATGTTTGTTTCACAGCAAGAGATCACTGAAAATTCACAAGACATTACCTCTATTGGCTCTTGGGCAAGCATACCTTAATAAACTATATAACATGGAGCTTTTAGCTTGCAATAACAAGACAAACTTAGCTATTAAAAACACTTTAAAAACAATCCTGCAGAATTTCTTTAGTATTGCAAGTCAAACTAAAGCCTTTAATCCCCCACTCCTTTCCCCAATGACAAATTTGTTTTAAAATAATGCAACTTTCTACAATGCGAGGTTCCTTACAACCATCATGTTACAGCAAACTCCTGTAGTATGAAGCCAACACTCACCAGTTACAGACTGTGATGCACTTTTACAGTGGTTCTTATGTGCTTTGTCTGGGTTTCTTCGAAAAGGTTCCCCATCACTGCCACCTGAAGCCATAGCACAGCCCAGGGAGACAAACAGCTGCAATTAGCCTCCTAAAACATTAAGTTACATTAAGTCAGAACAGAGGAAGCACCTGCCATTTCTTTCTATTATTCCTCACTTGCTGTTAAGACAGACAGAAAGGAGATGAAATATAATATTTATATTACCGAGACTCAAAACGTGTACACATACATATGAATAAGCATTACTGCAAACTTGTTCCAAACAACTGAAGTCAGCCAATAATCACCAGAATAAGCTACAAGCTACATTGGTGATAAGCAGTTAAACAGTCAGTGCAGAGTACCCCTGTGACTATCTCCCTCAACAAGGAGAATACCACTTTGGATACTGCTGGGGGGAAGAGGGGGCAAAGGAAAATCACAGCAAACAGGTCTCTATCAGGCACTGAGTCTGGCTCTGTGGCTCAGAAAGGGGTGGGGTAGTGAAGTGGGGGGGAAGAGAAGAGGTGAGTCGTGGTGAAAGGGAATTCGTTAGTTTGGGGAACAGAAAGGAGGTTCTGTGTACGAGAATGAGATTCCCGGTTGGTATCACTGGACAGCAATTTTTTTTTATTTTGAAAGTGTTGCTTCCTCAGAATTTTTTTTGGCTATGAGAGACCACTTGAAGCTAAACATTAATAATTTCAGACTACTTGTATCACAAAGGAATGTGGAAAAATGAGAAAATAACTTCATTGAATAAAATGTTTAATAGCACAGCGATAGTGGTGCTTTGCTAAAAAAGTTTTCATAACAATTTTTGTTTGTACTCAGTGACTGAAGCTTCTCGCTTAAATGTCCAACAATAATCAGCCAGCATTGATGGATTCCAGTTACCCCGATACTGTTTCTCCATGACTGCAATGTCCTGATGAAAACTTTCACTATGCTGGTCACTGACAGTGCCAAGAATTCAGGGAAGAAATCAAAACTGGAATTCAGAAAATGAATTTTCAGTGACATGTTGCACTTCATAGTTTTGTAGCCTGAAGTATGTTGTCAACCAGCTGCAAGTAATTTGCTGCTCTATAGTTGCCAAGAAAAGTTTCAACACCCTTGAATGCTTTTCATGTGATTTTCCCTGGTCCCACTAAAAGTTCTTCAAATTGCCTGTTTGACCAACAAAAATGCCTTCCTTAATCTTAGTACCAGTTACTCTAGGAAACATCTGTCTCAAATATCAAAATCCTTCACAGGAATTTTTGCGACTGGTGACAACAGACTTCATCCTTGCAGTCCTGAACCCAGTAATTCTGCTTCTGCCTTTGACAAACCGAAGTCTCTGACCAGGTTGGTTAACTCATTTGATAACTGAATCTGAGGCTCACTCGACATAAAGGGTTCAAAATCTGTGTCAGTATCCGTGTCATTTTCATTCTAGGCTCACACATCATGGTATCTTCATCTGCCTCCTTTAGACTCCATGTCTCTGGTGGCTTTGGTACTGGAAGACTATCGTCATGCTGCACAGGTCTCATGACTGAAGGGAGATTGGGGAATTCAACAGATTTCTTGTTTTTAAGCAGAGAAACCAGACACACTGGTCGGACAGGAGCAGCAGTCCGTCACATGATCCTTCTGCTTTCACCATGTCATCCGGACAGCAATAGCATTACCTTGCAAGTACCAAGCTTTAAAATCGACAGCGCATGCTGCACAACAAATGTCAGAAGCCCAGGCTTTGTCTTGGTCGCCAATTTTACACCCAAAGTAGAGCTCACGGGCTTTCTTAATAAGACGAGTCATGCTCCATCTTTGAGATTTAAGCGTATACTCATCATAAATATAACAGAAAGTATCGTGGCTGCTGAACACTAGTGTGACATTTTGCTATCACAAATACTCCTGAAAAATACTTTATTATAATGAGTACACACAATACAAGGTAAATGGTAGGGCATTGAAGAATGCAGTAGAACAGAGGAATCTAAGAATAATGGTGCATAGTTCCCTGAAGGTGGGATCTCATGTGGATAAGGTGGTGAAGAAAGCTTTCGGTATGCTGGCCTTTATTAATCAGAGCATTGAGTATAGGAGTTGGGATGTAATGTTGAAATTGTACAAGGCATTGGTGAGGCCAGGTTTGGAGTATTGTGTACAGTTCTGGTCACCGAATTATAGGAAAGATGTCAATAAAATTAAGAGAGTACAGAGGAGATTTACTAAAATGTTGCCTGGGTTTCATCTCCTAAGTTACAGAGAAAGGTTGAACAAGTTAGGTCTTTATTCTTTGGAGTGTAGAAGGTTGAGGGGGGACTTGACAGAGGTATTTAAAATTATGAGGGGGATAGGTAGAGTTGACGTGGATAGGCTTTTTCCATTGAGAGTGGGGGAGATTCAAACAACAGGACATGAGTTGAGAGTTAAAGGGCAAAAGTTTAGGGGAAACATGAGAGGGAACTTCTTTACTCAGAGAGTGGTAGCTGTGTGGAACGAGCTTCCAGCAGAAGTGGTTGAGGCAGGTTCAATGTTGTCGTTTAAAGTTAAATTGGATAGTTATATGGACAGGAAAAGAATGGAGGGTTATGGGCTGAGTGCAGGTTGGTGGGACTAGATGAGAGTAAGAGTTCGGCACGGACTAGAAGGGCCGAGATGGCCTGTTTCCATGCTGTAATTGTTATATGGTTATATGGTTAATATGCTGTGCGCATAGAGCATGCACATCAACTTCTGCCACCTCCAACGGGATCCCACCACGAAGCACATCTTTCCCTCCCCCACTCTCTCTGCTTTCCGCAGGGATCGCTCCCTACGTGACTCCCTTGTCCATTCGTCTCCCCCATCCCTCCCCATCGATCTCCCTCCTAGCACTTACCCTTGTAAGTGGAACAAGTGCTACACATGCCCTTACACTTCCATTGGCGAGACTCGACGCAGACTGGGAGATCGCTTTGCTGAATACCTACGCTCTGTCCGCCAGAGAAAGCAAGATCTCCCAGTGG
Source organism: Mobula hypostoma (assembly GCF_963921235.1). Lineage (NCBI taxonomy): Eukaryota > Metazoa > Chordata > Chondrichthyes > Myliobatiformes > Myliobatidae > Mobula > Mobula hypostoma. The sequence continues at coordinate 47,977,121 of NC_086109.1, read as the reverse complement.
CCACACATTTTAATTCCACGTCCCATTTCCATTCTGATATGTCTATCCACGGCCTCCTCTACTGTCAAGATGAAGCTACACTCAGGTTGGAGGAACAACACCTTATATTCTGTCTGGATAGCCTCCAAACTGATGGCACGAACATTGACTTCTCTAACTTCCGCTAATTCCCCACCTCCTCCTCGTACCCCATCCGTTATTTATTTATATACACACATTCTTTTTCTCTCTCTCTCCTTTTTCTCCCTCTGTCCCCCTCACTATACCCCTTGCCCATCCTCTGGTTTCCTCCCCTCCCCCTTTTCTTTCTCCCTCCTGTCCCATGATCCTCTCATATCCTTTTTGCCAATCACCTGTCCAGCTCTTGGCTCCACCCCTCCCCCTCCTGTCTTCTCCTATCATTTCGGATCTCCCCCTCCCACTTTCAAATCTCTTACTAGCTTTTCTTTCAGTTAGTCCTGACGAAGGGTCTCAGCCCGAACCGTCGACTGTACCTCTTCCTAGAGATGCTGCCCGACCAGCAACTTTTATGTGTGTTGCTTGAAATTCCAGCATCTGCAGATTTCCTCGTGTTTGAGATAGTTTAATCAAACATTTGGATCATGGTACAAAAAAAGCAATTTGGCTGAGCTTCATCATTCAACTGACGACCATGAATACTAGCTCACTATTCCTCCTTGACACCATTTTGTTTTTACTGTCACTTACAGCAAATGTCTTTTTAATGATCTGCGCTGTACTGCTGCCATAAAACAACAAATTTCATGATACATGTCGTGATAATAAACCCAATTCTGATATTCCTTGATCCATTTAACATAGAAATGTTTTTAAGGAGGTGGTAGATGTCCTCAGTTTGTGTGGTAGAGAATTCCATAGGTTCACCCCTTTAAGGAAAGAAATTTCTTCTTATACATATTAAAATAGCATGTCACATGTCCTTGAAGCTGTGACTCATGTTCCTAGACCCAACCACCCCGCCTTCCCAACAGCAAATGGGAATACCATCCTTGTATCTGGTCCTGTTGGAATTTTTATACATTTCAATTAGATCACCTCATTCTTCTAAACTCCAGGATAAATAAACTATTTCTCTTTGTACATCAGTGCTGTCATTGCAAGAACCAGTTTTGCAAAACTTCACTGTACTTCAACATCAAAATCATCTTTCCTCAGATAAGGAAATCATACCTGCGTAAAGCACTTAAATTAGTGTCTCAGAGGCACTGTACAAGAGCAATACTGTACTCAAATATGAGCAAGCATAAATATTTAAAAACAGGGTTCTCAAATTTACAGGTAACACACACAAAAAGCTGGAGGAACTCAGCAGGCCAGACAGCATCTATGGAAAAGAGTAACCAGTTGATGTTGCAGGCTAAGACTCTTCATTAGATTTGGAAAAAAAGAGAAGTTAGAGCAAGAAAGTGGGTGGAGGGGAGGAAGAAGTACAAGGTGGTAGGTGATAGGTGAAACAAGGAGAGGGGAGGAGTGCCAAAGGGAGGTGACGGGCAGAAAAGGAGATGAGATGAGATGGGTAAAGGGAATAGTGAAGGGGAGGGGGCAATTACTGGAATTTCCTCAAACTTTCGGTAATTGCTCCCCCTTCACCATTCTTGTTTCCCTCTCTCACCTCCCTCTGGTGCTCATCCCCTTCCCTTTCTTCTACGGTCTTCTACCGTCTCTATCAGATTTCCCCCTTTTCCATCCCTTTAACTCTTTTACCTATCAAATTCCCAGCTCTTTATTTCAAACTGCCCCCCACCCCATCTCGGTTTCATGGATTTCCAGCATCTGTAGATTCTCTCATCTGATATCGTATCGCTGAAGTAGGACGCTGTGCACAATCCTGATTTGATAGAGACAAACGTGAGAAGAAGCATGGAGGAGCATCTGGAGTAACTTCTGAAATGCTTGCTTCGCTGCCGCTGCTACTGCGCGATCGAGAATCTCCGGAGGGAAGGCCCCAAATCCTTGGCCTTGCATATTGCCTGTTGCCGGGGCTGGGGTCGAAACACCGAAACACTCGGCAGAGATGGTGCTTGGTGCATCGGTGTCGGGGAGCTGGTTGGAGTTTTCGGACGGACTCTGAGTCGGACTATGGTCGGATGCTTCCAGGAGGCTGTATTGGCAAGTTTGCGGCACTGAAGGTTTACCGTCTGCGTGAGATGATGGGACTTGAGAGAGACTCTGTGATTTTACCGTGCCCATGGTCTGTTCTTATCAAATTACGGTATTGCTTTGCACTGTTGTAACTATACGTTATAATTAAAGCAACACACATCAAAGTTGCTGGTGAACGCAGTAGGCCAGGCAGCATCTCTAGGAAGAGGTGCAGTCGACGTTTCAGGCCGTGACCCTTCGTCAGGACTAACTGAAGGGTCATGGCCTGAAACGTCGACTGCACCTCTTCCTAGAGATGCTGCCTGGCCTGCTGCGTTCACCAGCAACTTTGATGTGTGTTGCTTGAATTTCCAGCATCTGCAGAATTCCTGTTGTATACGTTATAATTATGTGGGTTTTGTCAGTTTTTCAGTCTTGGTTTGTCATGTGTCTCTGTGATATCATTCTGGAAAAACATTGTATCATTTCTTAATGCATGCATTACTAAATGACAATAAAAGAGGACTGCATGTCCTCATAATCTAATCTAATCTTAAATTTACTGATTCACTTTACAAAATTGAGGCCTAGTGGTAGAAACCTTGATGAAGTTGCAGTTTAAAAATGCAATAAAGGTTTGTATTCTGTGAACATCAAGCACCTTGTTTACGAGTAATTAAAGTTGTTATCACAGATCAATAGGACAACATTATGAATCATTCAATTAAAAATTACGTAATACTGCACAGCCACTCCAGACTTAAATGTGCACATGCTAGTTCCAACAACTGCCTTCAGAAAAGCAACAATCCACTTTTACCACTGCATTCCTCTTAATGTTAGTAATTCTTTATGTACTCATTCAAAGCAACACACAAAATGCTGGAGGAACTCAGCAGGCCAGGCAGCATCTATGGAAAAGAGTAAACAGTTGATGTTTCGGGCCAAGACTCTTCATCAGGACTGATCAAGGACTCATTCAAAGTTAGTTTACAGACATGGAAACAAATTTATATTTCTAGTTACATCAGATTTGCATTAGGTCAATTAACATTTACTAACACGCAAGTGCATTAAAAAGTTACAAAACACAACTAAAAATAAAAAAGGCCTTTTGAAGCATTTTACAAAGCAGAATGCAAATCAACTGGAAAGATTTGCATTGCTAAATCAGAGTTGGGATCAAAAGCACTCTACAAGTAATAAAGTGGGAGATTACGAGAAAACATGGATCAACAGTATTTGAAATATGCCTGAATTTCACATGAAGTTCACACATTTCAGCTGAAGAAACTTATTCGGGATAGTCAACATGGTTGTGTGTGTGATGGGTAGGTCATGTTTAACCAATCTTAGAGGTTTTTTGAAGAGGTTATAAAGAAAAATGATGAAGGGAAGGCAGCGGACATCATCTACATGGACTTAATCAAAGCCTTTGACGAACGCCCGCAGGGGAGGCTAGTTCAGAAGGCTACATTGCTTCGCATTCAGGATGCAGCAGCCATTTAGACCCAATATTGACAGAGAGAGAACCAGAGAGTGGTAGAAAATACATACACAAAATGCTGGAGGAACTCAGTAGGTCAGGCAGCATCTATGGGGGCGGGGGGAGACTGCAGTCGATAATTCGGGCTAAGACCCTTCCTTGGGACTGAGAAGCAAGGTGGGTTGGGGGAGGGGAGAGGAAGGAGGAGAGATTAGATTAGATTATGAGGACACGCGGTCCTCTTTTATTGTCATTTAGTAATGCATGCCCGAACTAAAAGGTGAGGTTGGGGAAATGCCCGGCTGGGAGATGATAGGTAAAGCCAGGTGGGTGGGAAAGAATCTGATAGGAGAGGAGAGTGGATAATAGGAGAAAGGGATGGATGGGGGAGACCCAGGAAGAGGTGATAGGCAGGTGAGAAGAAGTGAAAGGTTCGAGTTGAGGAATGGGGGGGAGGGGAGAAATCTGTTCACTGGAAGGAGAAATCACTATTCACACCATCAGGTTGGAGGGTACCGAGGGTTCATCTTGGCACAAGGAGGCGACCATGGATCGACATGTTGGCACACCATCAGGATAGATTTACAGAGTCTCTCAAAAGTAGAGGTGCAGGAATATGCCTCATGATCAATCCTTCTTGGTGCACAAATATATCAGTGCATCCCAATTCTGCTCACCAGACCTGGAATATCTAGTTGTTACGTACCGTCCTTTTCACCTACCATGAGAGTTCTCTGAGGTCATTTTGGTAGCAGTATACATTCCACCTCAGGCCAATGTCAAGCAAGCTTTAGGTGATCTGAGCAATGGAATCAACATGCATGAAACAACGCACTCTAATACCTTCACCATCATTTTGGGAGACTTTAACCAGGCCAGTCCAAAAAAAAATCACTTGCAATTCTAGAGGAAACATTACACAGGACAATTGCTACACCACCATCAAGAATGCCTACCGTGCTATTCCACGCCCTCAGTTCGGGAAGTCTGATCACCTGGCTGTACTTCTACTCCCTGAGTATAGGCAGAGACTGAAGACTGCAGCACAAGTAGTGAGGACCAAGAAGGTATAGACAAGGAAAGCACAGGGGCACCTACAGAACTCCTTTGAATCAGTGGACTGGACTGTATTCAGGGATTCAACTTCGAACCTGGATGAATATGCTGCAGTTGTTACTGACTTCATTAAAACCAGTGTGGATGAGTATGTACTTACAAAGACATACTATACATTCCCAAACCAAAAGCCGTGGCTGAACCAGGAGGTACGTTGTCTGCTGAAGGCTAGGTCTGAGGCATTAAAGTTTGGCAACCCAGGCCTTTACCAGAAAACCAGCTATGATTTGCGGAGGGCTATTTCAAGGGCGAAGAGACAATTTCGAATGAAGTTGGACGCGACATCCGATGCACGGCAACTATGGCAGAGTTTGCAAGACATTACTTCCTACAAAGCAAAACCCAATAGCATGAATGGCAGCGAAGCTTCACTAACTGATGAACTGAACGCCTTCTATGTCCGCTTTGAAAGGGAGAACACAACTACGGCTGTGAAGATCCCTGCTGCACCTGATAACCCCGTGATCTCTGTCTCAGAGGCCGATGTTAGGCTGCCTTTAGAGAGAGTGAACCCTCGCAAGGCGGAAGGTCCCGATGAAGTACCTGCTAAGGCTCTGAAAACCTGTGAAAACTAACTAGCAGAAGTATTCAAGGACATTTTCAACCTCTCACTGCTACAGGCAGAAGTTCCCACTTGCTTCAAAAAGGCAAGAATTATACAAGTGCCTAAGAAGAATAATGTGGGCTGCCTTAATGACTATCGTCCGGTAGCACTCACATTGACAGTGATGAAATGCTTTGAGAGGTTGGTCATGACTAGACTGATCTCCTGCCTCAGCAAGGACCTGAACCCATTGCAATTTGCCTATTGCCACAATAGGTCAACGGCAGACACAATCTCAATGGCTCTCCACACAGCTTTAGAACACCTGGACAACACAAACACCTATGTCAGGATACTGTTCATTAACTATAGCTCAGTATTTAGTACCATCATTCCCACAATCCTGATTGAGAAGTTGCAAACCTGGGCCTCTGTACCTCCCTCTGCAATAAGATCCTTGACTTCTTAACAGAAGACCACAATCTGTGCGGATTGGTGATAACATATCCTCCTCACTGACGATCAACACTGGCGCACCTCAGAGGTGTGTGCTTAGCCCACTGCTCTACTCTCTATATACACATGACTGTGTGGCTAGGCATAGCTCAAATACCATCTATAAATTTGTTGACAATACAACCATTGTTGGTAGAGTCTCAGGTGCTGATGAGAGGCATACAGGAGTGAGATATGCCAACTAGTGGAATGGTGCTGCAGCAACAACCTAGCACTCAATGTCAGTAAGATGAAAGAGCTGATTGCGGACTTCAGGAAGGTTAAAACGAAGGAACACATACCAATCCTCACAGAGGGATCAGAAGCGGAGAGAGTGAGCAGCTTCAAGTTCCTGAGTCAAGATCTCTGAGGAGCTAACCTGGTCCCAACATATCAATGTAGTTACAAAGACAAGACAGCAGCTATACTTCATTAGGAGTTTGAAGAGATTTGGCATGTCAAAAACTTCTATAGATGTAGTGTGGAGAGCATTCTGACAGGCTGCATCTCTGTTTGGTATGAGGGGTGGGGCTACTGCACAGGACTGAAAGAAGCTGCAGAAGGTTGTAAATCTTTAGGGGGCGGTGTTTCAGAAAGGCAGTGTCATCCAGGACCCAGGGCATGCCCTTTTCTCACTGTTACCATCAGGTAGGAGGTACAGAAGCCTGAAGGCATACACTCAGCGATTCAGGAATACCTTCTTCCCCTCTGCCCCATCTGATTCCTAAATGGCCATCAAACCCTTGGACACTACCTCACTTTTAACAAAAAAAAATACAGCATTTGTTTTTTGCACTTTTTAAAAATCCATTCAATATACATATACTATAATTGATTTACTTATTATTTTTTTCTCTTCTATATTATGTATTGCATTGAACTGCTGCTGCTGCTAAGTTAAGAAATTTCACGTCACATGCCTGTGAAAATAAACCTGATTCTGAACGAGAACCAAGATTAATACTTGGGACACTGGGAAATCCCGCTTGCAGCAGATGGTGCAGAGGTGCTCAGTGAAGCGGTCCACCAATTTACGATGGGTCTCCCAATGTAGAGGGGGCCGCATTGGGTGCACGAGATACAATAGATGACCCCAGCAGATTACAGGTGAAGATTTGTCTTACCTGGAAGGGCTGTTTGGGGCCCTCAGTGGAAGTGTATGAGCAAGTGTAGCACTTGGCCAGTCGAGGGAGATTAGTGGGGAGGGACGAATGGACAAGGGAATCATGGAGGAAGCGATTCCCGCAGAAAGCAGACGGGTGGGGGAGAAGGTAAAGATGTGTTAAGTGTCAGGTTCCCTTTGGAGGTGGCGGAACTTGGAGGATAATGTGTTGGATGCAGAGGCTGATGGAGTGGTAGGTAAGGACGAGAGGGACTGTCAGGGGTAGGAAGATAGGGTGAGTGTTGATGTACAGGAAATGATGATGCAGGTGAGAGCAGCATTACTAGAAGAGGGAGGGAAACCCCATTCCTTGGAAGACTTCTCTGATATCCTGGAATAGGAAGCCTCACCCTAGGAACAGATGTGGTGGAAGTGAAGAAACTGAGAAAAGGGAAATAGTATTTTTAAGGGAAATAGAGTTGGAAAAGGTGTAGCCGAGAAAACCATGGGAGTCAGGTGGTGTATAAAAGGTGTCAGTTGAGTTTGTTTCTAGAGATAGGGACAGAGAGATCAAGAAAGGGGTGGGAGGTTTCTGAGATGACATAAATGAATTTAGCTGCAGGATGGAAGTCAAGAGACAAAATTGATAAAATTGATGAGCTCAGCATGGTGCATGAAGCAGTGTCAATGCAGTCATCAATGCAATGGATGAAGAGTTAGAAGTAGAACTGGAAAGGCTTCGAGCATAGACTGCTCCACATAGTCGATGAAGAGGCAGGCGCAGCTTGGGCCCATGTGAGTGCCCATGGCTACCCCTCAGGTTTGAAGAAAGCGGGAGGATCCAAAGGAAAAACTGGTCAGGGTGAGGACCAGTTCTGCCAGATGGCTGTAATGCCCCGATTAAGATTTCTCCTGTTGTGCTGTGATGTATTTATTTAAGCATTTTTGTGTAAAAGCAGTGTGTTTTGGCTTCGGCTAAAGACAAGGAGCTATGTTGTCCAACTTAGGGATGTTGTGTCAGTCAATCAGGATTTATGGGCTGTGGAGAAGTTTCTAGGGAGCTAGGTGGGAAGGGACTTCTGAAGGACCGGTTTGGGTTCTTTAGGCAGGAGCTGTGGAGCTGGGCAGAAAGGAAGATGCTGTAGAATGCCCTTGGAAGGAGAGACCCTGTTGCAAGAAGTACTTTGTGCAGATGAATGGCTCCAAGGAGGTAGTCCCAATACTTCTGAGAGAGGCAGTTCAATTGAGATGGCCTTGGAGGGAAATTCAGACTGTGGTGGGTGCTTTCCTGTAGTGCGTGAATAAAGTGATACAGCCCCGACTACTCCAGAAATGAGCTCCAAAAGTTATGTGCACATTAGACTGGTTTAACTGGAATGGGCTCTTTTTTTTCTTTTTCTGTAACTGTAAATTTGGTAAATATATTTCCTTTATAATTGTATGCAGTGTACAATCTGTCATTTCCAGGCTACCGATAACTGTGTATGGGCAGAATTTACACAGCATTCGCCCAAATTAAGGTTAATCAGAACATCCCGACAACTGTTTGGTTGAACTCCAAATCATACCGACCCGAGATATATATTGCTTATGAAAGGTGGCCTTCCCACCGCTGAGTCACGAGGCTGTTAGCAAAGTTAGCTTATGAGCCCATTTGATGTACAAGCCCTAATGAGAGGGATACATTGGTGGGGTGCTCAGCCTGGTTTTCGGATGCTGTGTGAATGCTGTTTGATTGATTTGTGTACTTAAGCTAGTGTTTGAAATGGTGTTTGGGGAAAGTGAGGTGAGTCATAATTAAGATACATTATTACGGATGCTGCAGTGATTCGTCGTCATCATGGCTATCCCTTGCGGTTGAGGATGATGGTCTTCGTTCCGTTGATCTATTTATGGGCTCTCAAGTGGCTTATGAGTCCAATCTTGGCTTTGAATGTTCTTCCGCATTCAGGACAGATAGTTCCAGATGGCAGATTGGGCTTTGGTTGTTGCTGCCTCTCTTTCCATTTTCTTCAAATTCTGCACATCTGTTGGCTTCGAAAGTTGCTGTTCCTTCTTGGATGATGGTTTGCTAAAGATTCCTGTCCTTAGCATTGGTTTCCCAATTGTTGATGTTGATGTTACATTTCTTCATGTTGGCTTTTAAGACAATGATTAAGGTTTGGTGCGTTTCAAAGAGGTTATCCACAAGTAATGCTTGTGTCCTCAGCAGGATGAATATTCAAATCCCCAAACTGCTACTTAGAGCATTGAGTTCTGTTAAAGTATTGGGGAAAGTTACACTGATTGAACAGTGTTTTGATCAATCAGCTAGTAAGGATGTCGTGTTGGTCCACGATATCAATGACGTGACAGAAGTTGTGCTGCCTGATAAGACTGGGGAGCCTGGAGAGGTGGGGCCATGTGCAGTTCATATTTTATAGAAGGGAGGGAAATGTAGCTGAGGGTGAAGATTTCAAGGACAACTTGTTCTCGCTTTTGCGAAGTGAGAGCAAGGAGTTGGCTGATGTGGGAAGTCCTTCAACTGTTGATTTAAGTTCTGAGCTGGTTTCAGCTATTACATCACTGGTTGACAAATGCCAAAATGTACCTGCGAAGAGCCAAAGTTATCGTAGGCTAAGAATTTTCTCTGGAGTTAAGCCCACAACTGATGGGGAAGCAAGAATATGAGGCTTGGGCTGAGTAGACATCTCAGTTACTGAATTTATGGCAGTGCTCAGATAATATGAAAAAACAGACTGGTCAAAAGTTCAAAAAATTCCGGCAGCTGATATAATGAGATTCCTAAAGGCAGAAAACCCATTAGCCATGTCAGCTAATTACCGCAAGCTCTGGAAAATGTTTTTGGCACTGCACAAAGTGCAGCTGATCTTAGGATGAAGTTTAGGCACACATTTCATGAGGAAAGAAGCTTTCTGCCTACATTTTCAGGTTGGAGGAACTGCTGCACTCTGCCACACAGGGGGCATTCAACTGTCTGAGAGAAATTGCTTGAGGATGGAGCAAGTTGTGAAGGGCATGCAGTCACATGACACAACTGCTCTACATATTCGAATGACCCAGAAGACCTGCCTTTCTCCATCTTTTACTGAGTTACTCAGAGAAGTTAGAGGGGTGGAAAACAGGACTGAGAAATGAAACATTTCCAAAAGCCGAGTAGCGTCTTCAGTGGCAACCTCTGTTGCTAAAGTGACCCCTGATGCCACAGAGATAGAGCTTTTGAGGAATGGGGTGAAAATCCTTTGAGCCAAGCTGACTCAATGGATGTCTGCCAATGTTTCGGCTAAACATGGCACATCCGTTGGGAAACTGACCCACCTGTAGCAAGTAGAGGAGTGCTGCTGAAAAGGGTAGGCGACTAGTATTTTCTGTTACAAATGTGAAGATGGACATTTCAAGCGAGACTGTGAGGGACAGGAAATCTTCGAAAAGTCAGTCAATGGTTAATCAAACAGAAGAAAAGCAAAACCAAGGAGGGACTCTGTAAAGGAAAGGGCTGGCGCCTCAGAGAGAGTACGTTCCAATCAGTGCATCAAGGGTAATACTAAAGTGCAAAACACCACTCCCAAAGTTTCAGTGGGACCAAGCTCTGATGTATCCATACAGATTGATGGTATTTATGCTAGAGCCATACTTCACACGTGTCCTCAAGTTACTTTATAGATCCTTCTCAACCGGTATTTGACACATTTACCATTGACACCACTTGGTGCCCTTGATATTTGGGAGCTTCTTACTGATGATTTCCCATACAATGGTTACTTGTTGTTGAAACTGGAATTTTCCGAAGCAGATGTTGGGATAACTGAGACTACTGATACACCTGTGTTGGCTTGCCCAGATCCGGTTGGAAAAATGTGAAGCTTCCATTCTTGCGGGAACAAGTACTCCCATTGAGGCTTGAGGGAGCATGCAAAAAGAGAAATAGAGAGAATTTTTGGAAAGTCCTGTCTATTCACCCAATGTTCAGAGCTGCTGTTGAGAAGGTGGAAGCTCCTCCGAAGCAGGATGATGAGCATAAATGAGGAACTGTGTGGTACACCCGGTCCAAATTCATCATGCTACATCCTGGGTACATAGCTAGAGTGACAGGATAACCCAAATTCCTTGGAATGTCCAATACCAGTTGAGTTCTGTTCATTTGGACTATGCAAGTATTTAGTACGTAGGTGCACTCTACCTGTTATGCATGTGCTCGCGGGAGAAGAAGGGGGAAATTGTGGGATGTAAAGATGGCAGCCCTCAGATATTGAAGGGAGATGTTGAAAGCAAAGTTATTTAATCAAAAGAAAAACGTGTCCTTGTTGTTTGGGCATTAACAGTGGTAGCAGAGGATGGTATCCAATTACAGGAACCCGCCAGCATTTGATGACAGCAAGCTTTACAAAAACTGGAAAAATGAAATTGGAATATGGACTTATGTTACGGAACTAGAGAAGAAGCAAGACTTGGCTGTTGCACTGTCGTTTTGAGGAAGAGCGAGAGAAATCTCAACGGGAATTTTGGTGGAAGACTTGAACAAAGATGTCGGTATGAATACGCTAATAAATACTTTTGACTTTTTATTTTGAAGATAGAAAAGGATTGGATTTAGGAGGCATATTCAGACTGACAAAATTTATAGAGACAATTCTAAAAATATAGCTGATTGACTTTGAACAAAAGTACAGTCCCATGCGTAAATACAAAATAGAACCTCCTGATGCTGTATTCGCTGTTAAATTGTTGGATACTGCACCTCCAGACAAAGGACAGACCGCTAGCATTAACTGCATGCACAGAACTAACAATTGCATCTATGAAGTCTCTTTCTTTCTTTATTAATCTTTTTATTGATTTAAAAGGAACATAAATACAAACGAGAATTATCTCAAATATACATCAATAACAGAGTGAAATAGACATTATCAACATCATACATAGTGTTAAGCTAGTATGTAATATATAATAAAAAAGAAAACAGTTAATTCTCCTCTTATCAGTTCATGAAGAGGAAAGAAAATACTTCGAATTTCAAATGAAGAAAAAAAACCACTACACTATATAAAAAAAACAAAGGGCTAGGCAGTCCATTCTGAGGATACAACCAAAAAAAAGGAAGATTTTCTGATCAAATCTAAAACTTCGAAAAAAAAATTGGAAGAGTAATAAATCAAATCAAATGAAAATATTGAATAAAAGGTCACCAGATTTGCTCAAATTTAAAGGTTGTATCAAATGTCCGACTTTTTATTTTCTCTAAACTTAAACAGGACATAATGGAGGAAAGCCAATAAAAGACAATAGGTGGATTAGGATCCTTCCACTTCAGTAAAATGGCTCTCCTAGCCAATAAAGTTGAAAAGGCTATCATACGTTGAGCAGAAACAGGAATATTTCCTGGTTTCGATGGGGTAATCCCAAATATTGCCGTAAGTAAATTAGGTTGTAGGTCCAGATCCAAGACTTTTGATAATGTTTTAAAAACATCTCTCCAAAAATTGTCTAGTTTTATACAAGACCAAAACATACGAGTTAAAGTGGCCACCTCACTATTATATCTGTCACAAATAGGATTGATGTTGGAAAAAATACGTGCTAGTTTATCCTTTGACAATTGGGCCCAATGCACTACCTTGAACTGTATCAAGGAATGACAGGCACAAATAAATGAGTTGTTTACCAAATGAAGAATATTACTCCATTTAAACGCAAACAACAGGAATTCTGCAGATGCTGGAAATTCAAGCAACACACATCAAAGTTGCTGGTGAACGCAGCAGACCAGGCAGCATCTATAGGAAGAGGCGCAGTCGACGTTTCAGGCCGAGACCCTTCGTCAGGACTAACTGAAGGAAGAGTGAGTAAGGGATTTGAAAGCTGGAGGGGGAGGGGGAGATGCAAAATGATAGGAGAAGACAGGAGGGGGAGGGATAGAGCCGAGAGCTGGACAGGTGATAGGCAAAAGGGGATACGAGAGGATCATGGGACAGGAGGTCCGGGAAGAAAGACAGGGCATTACTCCATTGATTATCTGAAAATGACTCTTGAACTTCCAATTCCTAAGCACATATAATTTTATCATTGGATATCATTCGTAAATTTAATATCCATTTATAAATTATAGTTATCAACACTTTTTGAAGTGGTTTAAGCTGAAAAAGAGCATCTGTCATATTAGGTGGATAAGCAGAAGGGTAATTTGGCAGCAAACCGTGTAAAAAAATAACTTAAAAATATCTAAAGAAATATACATTAGGTAAACTATATTTATCCACTAAGAAAAAGACATTAAACAGTCCCATAAAAACAGATCTTAAAAAGTTGTTATTCCCTTGGTTTTCCAAATTAAAAAGGTCTTATCCAAAATCGATGGTTTAAAAAAATAATTAAAATAGATATTACTAGGAAGAACAAAATTATTTAACTCAAAAAATCTACGAAACTGAAGCCAAATTCTTGAAGTATGTTTAATAATAGGATTAAAGTCTTGTCTACTAATCTTAGAAAACAAAAAAGGGAAGAGGAGCTCTCAGTAAAGAGACCAAAGAAAACCCCTTCACCAGGTTTTCCTCCAAATGCAATCATGAAGGACATTCATGTATGTCTGAGTAATGAATCCAAAAAGTAATATATCAAATATTAATTGCCCAATAATACATTTTAAAATTTGGCAAAGCCATACCACCATCCTTTTTTAATTTCCGTAATAAAGGTTTACTCAATCTAGGATTTTTATTATTCCAAATATAAGATTATAGAATCTATTCTAACAAAAAACGTTTTAGGAACAAAGGTAGGAACTGCCTGAAATGTATATAAGAATTTCAGTAGAACTATCATTTTAATAGCATTAATTTGACCTATTAATAATTGTTGGATTTTTGGGCGGATGAATATATAAATATATTATTAATTATACGGGGGGGGGGAAGAAAGATTAAAATTTGAATAATACTAGTTGGGAATAGTAATATTAATTTTGTTTATATATATATATAATTTTTTTTTGTTGCGGGGGAGCTGGAAGAAGCACTGACCAATTGCTACGCTAATCATGTGTGCAAGCGTGGCTTTAGCCACGACCCGTAAAATGGAGGGGGGTAGTGTTGTGCATCTTTTCATTCACAACATTAGTGGGGGGGTATTTTGTTTTTTCTTTTTTTGTATCTTTTCTTTCTTCTTTTTTCTTTTTGCCTGGAGGGTTGGGAGGGAGACACATAGCAACATGGTGAAGTTCAAAGAGATTCCCCAAGGAACTATGAGAGTTGAGAAGATAAGTAATGTTTTAGATTGGAGTAACTTTGTTAAGAATAATGGCTAATTTATTGAATTTTTTGAGTTTTAATGTTAATGGTATTAATGGACCAGTGAAAAGAAAAAGAATCTTAACACATATTAAGAAAATGAAGATAGATTTAGCCTTTTTACAGGAAACGCATTTAACAGAAACAACATCAGAAACTAAAGAGAGATTGGGTGGGTAGTGTTGTTGCGGCTTCATTTAATTCAAAAGCGAGGGGAGTAGCAATTTTGATCAATAAAACGTTACCAATTAGAATACAAAATGTAATAACCGATTCTGCGGGGAGATATGTGATTATACATTGTCAACTTTTCTCTGAATTATGGACATTTATGAATATTTATGCACCAAATGAAAATGATACAAAATTCATACAAGAAGCTTTTTTGAATTTGGCAGATGCACATGAAAAAAATATTAATTGGAGGAGACTTTAATTTTTGCTTAGACCCAATCTTAGATAGATCAACTAAGGCTGTTATAAAATCGAAGGTAGTAAATCTAACTTTATCATTGATGAAAGATTTAAATTTGATTGATATATGGAGAAGAATCAATCCTAAAGAAAGAGACTATTCGTTCTATTCTCATAGACATAAAACTTACTCAAGGATAGATTTTTTCCTATTATCAATGCATATTCAACACAGAGTGAAAAATATGGAATATAAAGCAAGAATATTGTCAGATCATTCTCCTTTATTAATGACAATAATAATGACTGATAAGGAAGAAGTGGCTTATAGATGGAGATTTAATTCAACATTATTAAAACGTCAAGATTTTTGTGATTTTATGAAAAAGCAGATCCAATTTTTTTTGGATACAAATTTTCATTCAGTGGATGATAAATTTATATTATGAGATGCGATGAAAGCATATCTTAGGGGACAGATAATAAGTTATACGTCTAAAATTAAGAAAGAATATATGGCAGAATTAGATCAATTGGAAAGAGAGATTACAAAATTAGAAAAAGAATCTCAAAGTTATATGTCGGAAGAAAAACGAAGGCAACTTGTCAATAAGAAGTTACAATACAATACGCTTCAGACATATAGAATGGAAAAAGCAATTTATAAGAACTAAGCAAAGGTATTATGAGTTAGGTGAGAGAGCACATAAAATTCTTGCCTGGCAGTTGAAAACAGAACAAGCTTCCAAAACAATAAATGCAATTAGAACAAGCGCAAATAAAATATCTTATAAACCTCTTGAAAAAAATGAAACCTTTAAAAGTTTTTATTCTGAATTATATCAATCAGAATCACAAAATGATGTTAATGAGATAGAAAGGTTTTTATCACAAGTAACTCTTCCAAAATTGAATTCGGAAGAACAGAAGGGATTAGATATGCCTTTTACATTAAAAGAAGTTGAAGAAGCTTTAGGATCACTTCAAAGTAATAAATCTCCAGGAGAAGATGGTTTTCCACCTGAATTTTATAAAAAGTTTAAAGATTTATTATTTCCTCTCTTTATGGAGTTAATACGTCAGGCAGAAAAAACACATAAACTCCCAGAATCTTTTTCAACAGCGAGTGTAATAGTATTGCCAAAAAAAGACAGAGACCCTATGAAACCAACATCATACAGGCCTATTTCTTTATTGATTAAGGATTATAAAATAATAGCAAAAATTTTATCGAATAGATTATCTACTTACCAAAATTAATACATATGGATCAAACAGGATTTATTAAAAATAGACAATTGACAGATAATGTAACTTGGCTACTCAGTATAATTCATTTGGCACAAAAAAGGGACGAGAAGAGTATAGTAGTAGCCTTGGATGCAGAAAAAGCATTTGATAGATTCGAATGGGATTTTTTATTTAAAGTATTAGAAAAATATGGGTTAGGAACATCTTTTATAAATTGGATTAAAATTTTAAATTCTAACCCTAAGGCTAAAGTAGTGACAAACTCTCAAATTTCAACACCATTCCAGTTCAAAAGGTCAACTAGACAAGGTTGTCCATTATCACCTGCTTTATTTGTACTGGCGATAGAGCCATTAGCAGAATTAATCAGAATTGATCCAGATATTACGGGTTTTAGAGTCAATCAGGAGGAATATAAAATTAATCTTTTTGCCGATGATGTTTTGATTTATTTAACAAATCCACAACATTCGTTACATAAATTATCTTCTAGATTGGATGAATATGGGAAGGTATCAGGTTATAAAATAAATTGGGATAAAAGTGAAATTTTACCTCTTACTAAAGGAGACTATAGTCAATGTCGGTTAGCAACCCAAATTAAATGGCCGGTAAATGGTATAAAATATTTAGGTATAAGACTTGATAATGATGTAAAGAATTTATATAAATTTAATTATTTACCACTATTGAAAAAAATTCAAGAAGATCTTGACAAATGGATGATACTACCAATAACATTAGTAGGTAGAGTCAATGTTGTAAAAATGAACATATTTCCTAGATTACAGTATTCGTTTCAAACATTGCCAATACAATTGCCACAGAAATTTTTTCAAGAGTTAAATAAATGTGTGAGAAAATTTCTTTGGAAAGGTAAAATGTCAAGAATATCATTGGAAAAATTGACATGTAAATTTGAGTTAGGAGGGTTACAACCTCCAAACTTTAAGAATTATTATAAAGCAAATCAACTTAGATTTATTGCATCTTTTTTCAATGATCGAAAACCAGCATGGATTAAAATAGAATTAGACAAGATAGGAGAAAATAGACCCGAAGATTTTATATATAAATGGGAATCTAAATGGATACGGAAAAAGAAAGAATCTCCTATATTAATACATTTGATTGATCTATGGAATAAGATAAATGTTGATAATGAAATACAAAAATCTTTATTAGCAAGGAGACCTTTGTTCCAAAACAGACTTATTCCTTTTACAATGGACAACCAACTTTTATATAATTGGTACCAAAAAGAGATTAAATTTATAGGAGATTGTTATGAACGAGGTATATTGATGTCATTTGAACAATTAAAGGATAAATATAAAATATCAAATAATATTTTCTTTTGTTACCTTCAATTAAGGGCTTACTTAAAAGGTAAGCTGGGTCAAACAATGTTTTTGCCAAAACCTAATGAAATTGAAACTTTAATTCAAAAAGGGAAAATTAAAAAATTTATTTCTTGTATAATTTGATTCAAGAACAGACAATTAAACAAGGAATCCATAAGTCAAAACAAAAATGGGAAACAGATCTGAATATTAATATTGATGAAATAAATTGGTCAAGACTCTGTCTTGACAGTATGACAAATACAATAAATGTTCGACTTAGATTAGTACAATATAATTTTTTACACCAATTATATATTACACCACAAAAAATAAATAGATTAAATTCAAATCTATCCGATAAATGCTTTCGGTGCAATCAAAAAATGGTACTTTTTTACATTCTACTTGGTCTTGTTTTAAAATTCAACCCTTTTGGATAAATTTAAGAGTTTTATTGGAACAAATTACTGGAACTCAACTTCCACATAACCCTGTATTATTTCTATTAAGTGATATTGAAGGGATAAAGCCGAAACTTAAATTGAATAAATATCAGAAAGAATTTATAAAAATTGCATTGGCAGTAGCTAAGAAGAATAGCAGTTACTTGGAAATCTGATTCGTGTTTAAGTATGAATCGTTGGAATAATGAAATGGCTAGTTCTGTTCCACTTGAAAAAATTACTTATAATTTAAGAGATAAATATGTAACATTTCTGAATATTTGGCGCCCTTATTTACAAAAGATAGGATGGCATATTTAAGTGCTCCGATAAAGATCTTGGTCCCTTGGGGAAAGTAACGAATAAGTATACCAAATTTATTTTGAATTCCATGGAGCATGTGGAAATCTTCCAATACCCAGGCGGTTCTTTTTTTTCTTCTTCTTTTTTAGGTAGGACTATACATGGGGGAGGGGGGAGGGTAGACACTATCTTTTCATGTATTCATTTTGAAAATTCAATAAAAATTATATTAAAAAAAATAACGTCATAGGTGACCATTTAGAAAGCATTTGTTGGGTGTAATCAATTAATGGGAGAAAATTATATTTATACAGGTCCTTAAAATTCTTAGTAATTTTAATACCAAGTAAAGTAATTTATAGCAATACTAAAAGGTCCTTGATATTGATCTGAGTAATTATTAATGGGAAATAACTCACCTTTATATAAACTTAATTTATATCCAGAAAAACTACTGAATTCAGAAAATATAGATAGCATAGAAGGAATAGATTTCCTAGGATCTGAAATATAAACTAACAGGTCACCTGCATACAAGGAAACCTTGTGTACTTTGCCCCCTCTCTGAATACCCTGAACAGTGTGCATCTATGGAATCAGCGCTGAAGAGGATTCTTGGGGAAAAGGCTGCTAAGACAATAGCTGGAATTAGCCTGAGTCAGGAAACGGCATACTTCACCAAACAGAGACAAGAGTATAGCATTTTTTTTTAATTGAATTGACTTTATTTCTCACATACATGAGTAAAAATCTTTGTTACATCTTCGTCTAAATGTGCAATCATAGTAATAAATAGAACAGTTAATGTAACATAGAAATACACTGAGATCAGCGCGAGTTAATCAGTCTGATGGCCTGGTGGAAAAAGCTGTCCCGGAGCTAGTTGGTCCTGACTTTTATGCTGCGGTACCGTTTCCCAGATGGTAGCAGCTGGAATAGATTGTGGTTAGGGTGACTCGGGTCCCCAGTGATCCTTCGGGCCCTTTTTCCCATACCTGTCTTTATAAGTGTCCTGAATCATGGGACGTTCACAACCACAGATGTGCTGGGCTGTCTGTACCACTCTCCGCAGAATCCTGCGATTAAGGTAAGTACAGTTCCTATACCAAGCAGTAATGCAGCCAGTTAGGATGCCCCTGTAGAAAGTTTTTATAAGCATTGATCTCAGAAGGACCAGACAAGGGTACCATTACCTGGCACAAATCCAATAAACAAGTATGGTAGGAGATCGAAATGTGTGGCATCTCAAAGTATTTACCACTGGGCAAGAAACTGCCTGCACAGAGCTGAACAAGTGAGGCTAACTGAAGAAAGTAACAAATCTGAAGATGTAGAAGAGTGCCATATCACATTGCTTGTAAAGGAATCACTTACTAAGGCAGAGACTTTGATGAAAGAATCTCTAGGATCTGCTGCTATTGATACAGCATGCACATGTACAGTATGTGGAGAAAAATGGCTTGATAACTATGTAAGTGAACAAAACCAGAATGAAGTGCAGAAATTGGTGAACACACACCTAGTAACAAAGCATTCAAATTTGATGAAAAGATTGTACATTCTACCAAGACTGAAAATTCCCACAAAAATAGGGCAGACAAAATGTTATATTGAAATAGAGGTGGTATGAGTGAACATTCCATTACTAGAACCATAGAACATTACAGCACAGAAACAGGCCTTTTGGCCCTTCTTGGCTGTGCCGAACCATTTTTCTGCCCATTCCCACTGACCTGCACCTGGACCATATCCTTCCATACATCTCTCATCCACGTACCTGTCCAAGTTTTTCTTAAATGTTAAAAGTGAGCCCACATTTACCACTTCATCTGGCAGTTCATTCCACACTCCCACCACTCTCTGTGTGAAGAAGCCCCCCCAATGTTCCCTTTAAACTTTTCCCCCTTCACCCTTACTCCATGTCTTCTGGTTTTTTTCTCCCCTTGCCTCAGTGGAAAAAGCCTGCTTGCATTCACTCTATCTACACCCATCATAATTTTATATACCTCATTCTTCTACGCTCCAGGGAATAAAGTCCTAACCTATTCAACTGTGTTGCCCTTAAGGCATTTATTTGACTTTGTTGGGTCTACGTTTTAAATGATGTTTTTGTAACTATTTTCTAGTTAAAGGTTGATAATTATGTTACAGTTTAACAAAGATAAATTCATTGTCTACGGTATATCGCAGCATGCAATGACGTCACCTCCGGTTTCGCCGCGTCTTATGTGTAATTGGTTCGGGAAGGTGTGAAGGTGGGTGCCATGCGTGCAGCATGATCGTGAAGAGCCCCGTTTCTACCCACAAAGAAACATTATAGAAGCAACGCCGTAAGTTCATAAGAATGTACTTGGAATAAAAATATTAACGCGGTTTCCGTTAAGGAAGCGGCGGTTGGGGCGGCGCGCGTGCCAGCTTTTCAATTTCAAACGCGGGGTCGGCTCGAGCCCGATGGCGGTTTGTCGGGACCCTCCTCGCCCGCTACTCGGGGCGGCTGGAGACACTCACTCAAAGAAGAGAGCATGCGTGGTCTCCAGAATGAAACAGACGCTGTACATGTTTGTATTTTTTTTATCAACAGTTTTCACCATATGATGTTAATGCGGAAGAGTGAACAGTAAATGGTTAACCTTACACAACTCTGTCTTCATTGGCTCCGGTTTAACTTGGTGTTTAGTCAGAGTTTCAACACACTGCACGAGAACACTACAGTGAAAAGTAGTAGTCATTAGATGTTTCAACAAGTGTTACGATGGTTTCGCGATCAAGCACCAAGTCGCTTGCACTCAGCGCCAAGAGCAGTAGGACGTCGACAAGTGTGGCTGCCCTCGCAAGAGCTAAAGCAGAAGCCACCAAGGTGCAAGCGTCATATGCTAACCAAGAAGCAAAACTGAAAATGGAAAAGGCTGCCAGAGAAGTGGAAAACCAGAAGGAAAAGGCTGCCAGAGAAGCAGAAAACCAGTTGGAAAAGGCAAGGATAGATACAGAGTTAGAAGTGCTGACGCTACAACGAGAAGCTGATGCAGCCGTGGTTGAAGCACAAGTGTTGGAAAACGCTGAAGAAATGCACGTCCTAGACGAAACAGGAAAATCTGCGTCAGTAAGGGCCAAACTGGAATGCACCAGCGAATATGTCCAATCTCAAATTGATCTGCAGATTCATTCTCCCTCTCCGTACTTGCCTGTTGGTATCCCATCTCATGTGAAATCACAGGGAAGCTTTGTTGCATCGCATCCACCTGGGAAAGACAACTCACAATTGCAACTTTGTCACAAACTCAAGTATGAAAGGGCTGACTATGAATACTTCCCGACACCAAACTTACCAGATCTGGCAAGATCAGAGACAAAGGCTGAAGTCAGAACATCAAATCCCATCATGAACGTACGCGCTCAGTCATATGTTCCCCAACATATTCCCCCAGCTAGCACGCCACCTGCAGCAGAACCCTTGGCACAGTATTTAGTGTGACAAGACCTCGTCAATTCAGGACTGTACCAGTTTGACGATAAGCCTGAAAATTACTGTGTGTGGTACTCCTCATTCACCAGTGCCTCCGGTGGAGTCCAGCTCACAGCAACCCAAGAGCTGGACCTTATGACTAAATGGCTGGGAAAGGAATCAAGTGAACAGGTGAAACGCATACGCTCAGTGTATGTCAACAACCCCAAGTTAGCCTTACACAAAGCATGGGAGAGACTTTGGGACTGCTATGCAGCCTCTGAAATTATTGAGAAGGCGCTATTTCAATGGCTGGACAATTTTCGTAGGGTGTCAGCCAAGGACCACACTAAATTACGAGAACTCGGAGATTTACTCATGGAGATTCAAGGTGCTAAAGAAGACGGCTATTTAACTGGCCTGTGGTATCTGGATACCTCACGCAGAGTTGGACCAATTGTGGACAAACCTCCATTTGGTCTGCAGGAAAGATGGGTGTCTATTGGCTTAGAGTACAAGGAAGAGAACGGTGGTCGATTCCCTCCCTGGGTATTTTAGTAGGTTTGTGTGCAAGGAGGCGAAACAACCCTAGCTTCATGAATCAAGGCAGCACCACAACTCACACCAACCCAGTCAAACCCATTCCGAACCATTTTGTCATCAATAAACCCGTCTCAGTGCATAAAACCGAAGTCTCCACAATCAACGATGATCCTAGCAAGAATTGTTCATTGCACAACAAACCCCACCCCCTCAAAAAATGCAGAACGTTTCGAAACAAACCCTTTGATGAAAAGAAAAACCCTTCTCAAGGCAAAAAGAATATGTTTTAAGTGCTGTTCCTCTACCTCCCACCTCGCTAAAGAGTGTACGTTCCCCGTAAAGTGCTCGGAATGTAACAGCACTAATCATGATAGAGCCATGCATCCGGGCCCATCACCGCAAACTGCCAAGGCTCCTCCGCTCCCACAAGAGGATGGCGGGGAGGGAGAGCATCACTCTGATGCAACTATTATCAGCTCGAGCTGCACAGAAGTTTGGGGTCCAGGTTAGTCGAACCATTCATGCTCAAAGATCTGCCTCACTGAGGCATACCCTAAGGGAGCCAAAGGCAAGGCCGTCAAAGCCTGTGTAATTCTGGACGACCAGAGCAACCGCTCGCTAGTGAGTTGTTCAGTGTAAAGGGTAATCCATTCCCATACTACCTCAGAACTTGCTCTGGCATCAACATATGGCAGGAAGGCAGAAGGCTTCCAGCTGGAGTCACTGGATGGCAAAGTCATCATCAGTCTCCCTCCACTCTTAGAGTGCAATGAGATCTTAAATAACCGATCCGAGATTCCGACACCAAGCACAGTGCTACACCAGCCCCATCTCCACCACATTGCCAAGCACATCCCAGAACTGGATCCGGAAGCAGTACTCCTGTTGCTCGGAAGAGACGTTCTTAGGGTGCACAAAGTCAGGCAGCAGGTCAATGGACCACACAATGCCCCCTTCGCCCAACATCTGGATCTGGGCTGGGTGGTGATAGGAGAGGTGTGCCCTGGCAACGTACACAAACCCACAGTTAACACGCTGAAGGCTAACGTGCTAGAGAGTGGCCGCCATTCAATTTCTCAGCCCTCCACAAGTGTTGTGTGTATCAAGGAAGCACAATAAAGGCACGAGCATACTAAAGTACCTGAGAAGACACTGGGACAGTCAGTCTTCCCTCAAACTAAGCATGATAACAAACTTGCTCCATCGGTGGAAGACGCCATCTTCTTAAAAATAATGGACACAAAGGCCTTTAGAGACGAAGTGAACAAATGGGTCACCCCACTACGGTTCAGAGAACCATGCCAGCGCTTGCCAAACAGCAAAGAGCAGGCAGTCAACCGGTTCACATCTTTACAACGAACCCTGAAAAGGAAACCTGAGACCGGTTACAGAGGTCGTTCTACTTCTACCTAAAGAATGACCTAGAGACTAAAATTCTATACCATGTATATAGTGACCTTACAAAGGTCAGGCGGGGAGTGTGTTTCCCTTAAGGCATTTATTTGACTTTGTTGGGTCTACGTTTTAAATGATTTGTTTGTAACTATTTTCTAGTTAAAGTTAAAGGTTGATAATTATGTTACAGTTTAACAAAGGTAAATTCCTATGAAACCTTTTGCGCCGAAATGGTGTGAAGCGAAGAAGCAATTACTATTAATTTACATGGGAAAATTTTTTGAGCGTTCCCAGACCCAAAAAATAACCTACCAAATCATACCAAATAACGCATAAAACCGAAAATAAATAACACTAACATATAGTGAAAGCACGAGTGATATGATAAATACACAGCCTATATAAAGTAGAAATAATGTATATACAGTATAGTCGGGAAGGTGAAGATATGTGGGAGGGAAAAAAATCCGCACTTACGCACATGCGCACATCACATGCACACGTCACGCATGCGTACACAGGTGCCCACGCAAGGCTTCATGGTCATGGTAGTCTTTCCTGGGGTAAAGTGTCCCAGGATTTGACTGCTACTTTTGTCCCTTATTTGGGAGTGAGAAAGTTAGCAACCCTAACTGTAAAACACATGTTGAGGTGAGTTTAACCCTACTTGAACACCACCCCCCCACCCCCAGTCGGCCAGTTCGCAAGAATATTGTCAATATTAAACCGGTCCGCGGTGCAAAGAAGGTTGGGGCCCCCTGCCTTATATAACCTCACCATAACATTCCAACTTTTACACTCAATACTTTGATTTATAAAGGCCAATGTACCAAAAGCTCTTTTTACGACCCTATCCGCCTGTGATGCCACTTTCAGGGAAATTTGTATCTGTATTCCCAGATCCCTCTGTTCTACTGCCCTCCTCAGTGCCTTACCATTTACCTTGTATGTTCTACCTTGGTACTGCACTTTGGAAGGACAAACCTTACACCTGTCTGTATTAAACTCCATTTGGCATTTTTTAGCCCATTTTTCCAGCTGGTCCAAATCCTTGAAAATCTTCCTCACTGTCCACTACACCTCCAATCTTTGTATCATCAGCAAATTTGCTGATCCAATTTACCACATTATCATCCAGATCATTGATATAGATGACAAATAACAATGGACCCAGCACTGATCCCTGTGGCACACCACTAGTAACAGGCCTCCACTCAGAGAAGCAATCCTCCACTACCACTCTCTGGCTTCTTCTATTGAACCATTGTCTAATCCAATTTACTACCTCTCCATGTATACCTAGCGACTGAATCTTCCTAACTAACCTCCCATGCGGGACCTTGTCAAAGGCCTTACTGAAGTCCATGTAGACAACATCCACTGCTTTCCCTTCATCCACTTTCCTGGTAACCTCCTAGAAGAACTCTAATAGATTTGTTAAACATGACCTACCACGCACAAAGCCATGTTGACTCTCCCTAATAAGTCCCTATCTATCCAAATACTTGTAGATCTTATCTTAGTACTCCTTCCAATAATTTACCTATGACCGACGTCAAACTTCACCCACAAATACCGACAATTTAAATATATCTGCCAGGGCCCCTGCAATTTCAACACTAGTCTCCTTCAAGGTCCGAGGGAATACCCTGTCAGGTCCTGGAGACTTATCTACTCTGATTTGCCTCAAGATAGCAAGCATCTCCTCCTCTTCAATCTGTATAGGTTCCATGACCTCACTAATTGTTTGCCTTATTTCCATTGACTCCATGCCAGTTTCCTTAGTAAATACAGATGCAAAAAAAAAATTTAAGATCTCCTCCATTTCTTTTGCTTCCATATATAGCTGACCACTTTGATCTTCAAGAGGACCAATTTTATCCTTTACTATCCTTTTGCTCTTAATATACCTGTAGAAGCTCTTCGGCTTATCCTTCACCTTGACTGCCAAAGCAACCTCATGCCTTCTTTTAGCCCTCCTGATTTTTTCTTAAGTTTTTGTTGCACTTTTTATACTCCTCAAGCACCTTATTTGCTCCCTGTTTCGTATATATGTCATACATCTCTCTCTTCTTCTTTATCAGAGTTCCAATATCCCTTGAGAGCCAAGGATCCTTATTCTTATTCACTTTGCCTTTAATCCTGATAGGAACATACAAACTCTGCACTCTCAAAATTTCTCCTTTGAAGGCCTCCCACTTACCAATCACATCCTTGCTAGAGAACAACCTGTCCCAATCCATGCTTTTTAAATCCTTTCTCATTTCTTCAAATTTGGCCTTTTTCCAGTTTAGAACCTCAACCCAAGGACCAGATCTATCTTTATCCATGATCAAGTTGAAACTAATGGTGTTCATAATGACTTTTTTAGGTACCTTCAAATACGAAACTATGTTAACCAGAGTTGTAGATATACAGACCTATCAACAGTAGAATTAGAATTTTTCAAGATTCTGAATTCGGCTTGCAGTTCAATACCTAGTAAATCAGTTTCTCGCCTATATAATGCACTCTCCCATGCTAAAAATGTAAATACACTGTATATTAAAGAGAAGTGGGAGAAAGAAGCGGGGTTGGTACTTTCAGAGGAGGCTTGGGGGAAAATCTGCAGCTTTCAATGGTCCTCGACTAATTCTTTGACTTGGAGAGAACATTGTTGGAAAAACATTATAAGATACTTCAAGACCCCATATCAGGAAAAATATAAAGATACAAATGTGATGTGTTGGAGAAGGTGCGGCTCCAAGGAGGCAAATCATTTTCATATTTTCTGGGATTGCCCTAAATTAAGTCTATTTTGGGAAGGTATTCATAGAACATTACTTAGGTCCCAGATACCTCTGAACTTTGAGACGCTCTATTTGGGGCATGTATTGTTCTTGAACAGAAGGAAGATATAACGTTGCTGCAGGCCCTCTTAGCGGCAAGTAAGAAATCAATCACTAGAAAATGGCTAAATCCAATACCACCTACATTAGAAGATTGGTACGAAATTATCTTGGAAATATTTAAAATGGAAAAGTTGACTTACTCCCTGAGAACTCAAAAAGAAACATTTCATCAAATCTGGAATAAATGGATTGAATATATAACCCCAATGCGAGCAGACTTTAGATGACTCTCCTAATGATTTATATTGCTCTTCTCATCAACACAGTAATATTGCTAATGTAAGCACCCCTAGTCTATATGTTTGTTTTTTTTTGGAAAATAGAGAATTAACACAAGTAAAGGGAAAGATTTGGGAAAGGGATAAAAAAAAAATGAAAAAATTAAGTAAATAAGTACATAGGGATTGGATAATTATGTCTGCGGGCAGGAACAAGCACGAACAAATTGGGATATAAACACCTACAATGGTTGGTATATAGGCTTGTATGCAACATTTTGGACCAGTGGAAATGGTCCAGAAGGGTTGTATGGAAACTATTATTACCATTTTTCTTAACAACTAATTTCATTACTTAGCCTAATAAGCTAGATTTACCACAGTACATAATTATCTATTTAAATGTTTATTTTCCTTTTATATCATCTCAATGTGTACTTAAGAATGTATAAATAATTGTAGTTTTATACATATTAAAAAATGGAAAAGGTTATATGTGTGAAAAAAGTACATGATAATTGTGAATTCCTTATCCAAATAAAAATAAAATTAAAAAAAAAGAAACTAATGGTGTTATGATCACTGGATCCAAAGTGTTCCCCTACACACACTTCTGTCACCTGTCCTAACTCGTTTCCTAATAGGAGATCTAATATTGCATCCTCTTTAGTTGGTAACTCTGTATATTGATTTAGAGAACTTTCCTGAACAAATTTTACAAACTCTAACCCATCTAGACCTTTAACAGTATGGGAATCCCAATCAATATGTGAAAAATTAAAATCCTCTACTATCACAACTTTATGTTTCCTGCAGTTGACTGCTACCTCTGCAGATTCGCTCCTCCAATTCTCGCTGACTATTGAGTGGTCTATGATACAACCCCATTAATGTGATCATACCTTTCCTGTTTCTCAGCTCCACCCATATGGCCTCAGAAGACAAGTCCTCTAATCTGTCCTGCCTGAGCACTTCTGTAACATTTTCCCTGACTAGCAATGACACCACCCCGCCCCCCCCCCACCCTTCATTCCTCTGCCTCTATCACATCTGAAACATCAGAACCCTGGAACATTAAGCTGCCAGTCCTGCCCCTCCTGCAGTCAAGTTTCACAAATGGCTATAATGTAGTAATTCCATGTGTCAATTCACGCCCTCAGCTCGTCAGCCTTCCCCACAATACTCCTTGCATTGAAATAGACACACCTCAGAAGATTATTACCACCACACACAACCCTTCTATTTGTGACTTTGCGTGAACTTTTTTAACATCATTTATTTTCACCCCCCCCTCCACTATCTGCTGTGGTACTCTGGTTCCCATCCCCCTGCAAATCTAGTTTAAACCCTCCCCAAAAGCACTAACAAACCTCCCTGCAAGGATATTGGTCCCCTTGTAGTTCAGGTGTAAGCCATCTCTCTTGTACAGGTCCCACCTGCCCCATAAGAATTCCCAAAGATCGTGAAATCTGAAACCCTGCCCCCTACACCAGTTCCTCAGCCATGTGTTCATCCGCCACAGCATCCTATTCTTACCATCACTGGCACATGGCACAGGTAGCAATCCTGAGATTACCACCCTTGAGGAAATCTTCCCAAAAGAAAGCAAGAGCAGTACTGGGTACGGAGATTGACCAAGTAATGATGTTTCAACAGCCAGTGTCTCCTGAGCTCACCAGCTCTGGACATTACTGTGTGAACATTTTAGATAAAAACATTACTGAGAACCAATGTGAGAATGAAGTACTGACTGTCACAAAGTGGGGCAGATGGGAAGATGCCACAGAATGCTGTTGGAAGGAGAGTCCATGTTCCAAAGAGTGCTTTGTGCAAATGAATGGCTCCAAGGTGGAAGGGTCAATACTCCCAAGAGAGCCAGTTCATTCAAGATGGCCTTCAAGGGTAATTCAGACTGTGCCTGCTGCTTTCACACAGTCAGTGGGTCCAGCACGCGAGTGAAGCGATACAACCCAAACTACTCCAGAAATGAGCTCCAACATTTATGTGCACATTAGACTGGTTTAATTGAATTGGCCCTTTTATTTCTCTTTTAACTGTAAATTTGGTAAATATATTTTCTTTACAAGTTTATGCTAGTGTACAATTCGTCATTTCTTGGCTACTGATAACTATATGGGCGATATTAACACAGCATTAGCTCAATTCGAGGTTCCTTTAATCGGAACATCCAAATGCTTCTGTTTGGATTATCATACTGATCCTAAACGTATATCGCTCAAATCATACTGACCCTAAACGTATATTGCTCATGAAAGGAGGCCTTCTAGCCACTGAGTCACCTGGCTGTTAGTAGAGTTAGCTAATGAGCCAAGTTGGTGTACAAGCCCCAGTGACAGGGTTATATGAAGGAGGGTGGTGGAGGAGGGGGGATTCATTTGTTCTTTTGTTAAGAAGGAGGCGGAGGGCTTTGAGGTTTTCTTGACGGAAGATTGAAGTGTAGAACTGAACATCCATGGTGAAGATGAGGCAGTCAGGGCCAGGAAATTGAAAGTTACTGAGAAGATAGAGAGCATGAGAAGTAGAAGATAGCTGTCTTTCTAACTGGAAGTCTGTAATTAGTGACACGCTGCAGGGTTCAGTGCTGGATCTGTTGTTTTTTTTTAATCTAATAATTTAGTTGACAACGTGGTAAACTGGATCAGCAAATTTGTAGATGAAAGCAAGATTGATGGTGCAATGGACAGCAAGAAATGCTATCAAAGCTAACAGAATGATCTTGTCCAGTATACCAAAATGGTGCCAATGAACCATGGCAACGTTCTGAGAGTTACTCTTATGGCAATCTGTAGTATCTGCAGTAATTTCCCTTTAAACAGCTACATCAACAACATACAATTGACTTAATGAACTACAAATTTCACAAGCTTCTAAAGAACTCAGCGGACCATAGAAACCATAGAAACTACAGCACAGAAACAGGCCTTTTGGCCCTTCTTGGCTGTGCCGAACCATTTTCTGCCTAGTCCCACTGACCTGCACACGGACCATATCCCTCCATGTATCTGTCCAATTTATTCTTAAAAGTTAAAAAAGAACCTGCATTTACCACCTCATCTGGCAGCTCATTCCATACTCCCACCACTCTCTGTGTGAAGAAGCCCCCACTAATGTTCCCTTTAATCTTTTCCCCCCTCACCCTTAACCCATGTCCTCCGGTTTTTTTCTCCCCTTACCTCAGTGGAAAAAGCCTGCTTGCATTCACTCTATCTATACCCATCATAATTTTATATACCTCTATCAAATCTCCCCTCATTCTTCTACGCTCCAAGGAATAAAGTCCTAACCTATTCAACCTTTCTCTGTAACTGAGTTTCTCAAGTCCTGGCAACATCCTTGTAAACCTTCTCTGCACTCTTTCAACCTTATTTATATCCTTCCTGGAATTTGGTGACCAAAACCGAACACAATACTCCAGATTCGGCCTCACCAATGCCTTATACAACCTCATCATAACATTCCAGCTCTTATACTCAATACTTTGATTAATAAAGGCCAATGTACCAAAAGCTCTCTTTACGACCCTATCTACCTGTGACGCCACTTCTAGGGAATTTTGTATCTGTATTCCCAGATCCCTCTGTTCTACTGCACTCCTCAGTGCCTTACCATTAACCCTGTATGTTCTACCTTGGTTTGTCCTTCCAACGTGCAATACCTCACAGTTGTCTGTATTAAACTCCATCTGCCATTTTTCAGCCCATTTTTCCAGCTGGTCCAAGTCCCTCTGCAGGCTCTGAAAATCCTCCTCACTGTCTACTACACCTCCAATCTTTGTATCATCAGCAAATTTGCTGATCCAATTTACCACATTATCTTCCAGATCATTGATATAGATGACAAATAACAATGGACCCAGCACTGATCCCTGTGGCACACCACTAGTCACAGGCCTCCAGTCAGAGAAGCAATTCTCTACCACCACTCTTTGGCTTCTACCACTGAGCCAATGTCTAATCCAATTTACCACCTCTCCATGTATACCTAGCGACTGAATTTTCCTAACTAACCTCCCATGCAGGACTTTGTCAAAGGCCTTACTGAAATCCATGTAGACAATATCCACTGCCTTCCCTTCATTCACTTTCCTGGTAACCTCCTCGAAAAACTCCAATAGATTAGTCAAACATGACCTACCATGCACAAAGCCATGTTGACTCTCCCTAATAAGTCCCTGTCTATCCAAATGCTTGTAGATTCTGTCTCTTAGTACTCCCTCCAATAACTTAACTACTACCGACGTTAAACTCACTGGCCTATAATTTCCCGGATTACTTTTCGATCCTTTTTTAAACAACGGAACAACATGAGCCACGTTCCAATCCTCCGGCACCTCACCCGTAGACAGTGACATTTTAAACATTTCTGCCAGGGTACCCGCAATTTCAACACTAGTCTCCTTCAAGGTCCGAGGGAACACTCTGTCAGGTCCCGGGGATTTATCCACTTTAATTTTCCTCAAGACAGCAAGCACCTCCTTTTCAATCTGTACAGTTTCCATGATCTCACTACTTGATTCCTTCAATTCCATAGACTTCATGCCAGTTTCCTTAGTAAATACAGACGCAAAAAACCTATTTAAGATCTCCCCCATTTCCTTTGGTTCTGCACATAGCCAACCACTCTGATCTTCAAGGGGACCAATTTTATCCCTTACAATCCTTTTGCTCTTAATATACCTGTAAAAGCTCTTTGGATTATCCTTCACTTTGACTGCCAAGGCAACCTCATGTCTTCTTTTAGCCCTCCTGATTACTTTCTTAAGTATTTTCTTGCACTTCTTATACTCCTCAAGCACCTGATTTACTCCCTGTTTCCTGTACATTTCATACAACTCCCTCTGCTTCTTTATCAGAGTTGCAATATCCCTTGAGAAACAAGGTTTCTTATTCCTATTCAATTTGCCTTTAATCCTGACAGTAACATACAAACTCTGCATTCTCAAAATTTCCCCTTTGAAGGCTTCCCACCTACCAATCACATCTTTGCCAGAGAACAACCTGTCCCAATCCACGCTTTTTAGATCCTTTCTCATTTCTTCAAATTTGGCCTTCTTCCAGTTCAGAACCTCAACCCCAGGACCAGATCTATCCTTGTCCATGATCAAATTGAAACTAATGGTGTTGTGATCACTGGAACCAAAGTGCTCCCCTACACAGACTTCCGTCACTTGTTCTAACTCGTTTCCTAACAGGAGATCCAATATTGCATCCCCTCTAGTTGGTCCCCCTATATATTGATTTAGAAAACTTCCCTGAACACATTTTACAAACTCTAAACCATCTATACCCCTAACAGTATGGGAGTCCCAATCAATGTATGGAAAATTAAAATCCCCTACCACCACAACTTTGTTTCCTGCAGTTGCCTGCTATCTCTCTGCAGATTTGCTCTTCCAAGTCTCGTTGACTATTGGGTGGGCTGTAATACAATCCCACTAATGTGGCCATACCTTTCCTGTTTCTCAGCTCCACCCATAAGGACTCAGTAGACAAGCCCTCTAATCTGTCCTGCCTGAGCACTGCTGTAATATTTTCCCTAACAAGCAATGCTACTCCCCCACCTTTCATTCCTCTGCCTCGAATATTAAGCTGCCAGTCCTGCCCCTCCTGTAGCCAAGTTTCACTAATTGCTATAACGTCATAATTCCACGTGTCAATCCACGCCCTCAACTCATCCGCCTTCCCCGCAATACTCCTAGCATTGAAATATATACACCTCAGAAGATTTTTACCACCACTCACAACCTTTCTATCAGCGGATTTGCTTGAACTTTCAACATCATTTATTTTCACCCCAGCCACACTGTCAGCTCTGGCACTCTGGCTCCCATCCCCCTGCAAATCTAGTTTAAAGCCTCCCCAATAGCATTAACAAACCTCCCTGAAAGGATATTGGTCCCCCTGTAGTTCAAGTGTAACCCATCTCTCTTGTACAGGTCCCACCTGCCCCAGAAGGGGTCCCAATGATCCTGAAATGTGAAACCCTGCCCCCTACACCAGTTCCTCAGCCACCTGTTCATCCTCCAGAGCATCCTATTCCTACCCTCACTGGCACCGAGCACAGGTAGCAATCCTGAGATTACCACCCTTGAGGTCCTGCTTTTCAACTTCCTACCAAGCTCTCTATACTCACTGTCCAGGACCTCCTCACTCTTCCTTGCTATGTCATTGGTACCGATGTGCACCACAACATCTGGCTGGTCACCCTCCCACTTCAGAATGTCATGCAAGCGATCAGAGACATCCTTGACCCTGGCACCCGGGAGGCAACAAACCATCCTGGATTCTATGTCACGACCACAGAACCTCCTAACTGCACCTCTAACTATCGAATCCCATATCACTACCGCTGTCCTCTTTTCCCACCCTCCCTTCTGCACTGCAGAGCCAGACTCAGTGCCAGAGAAACAGCTACTGCAGCTTGTCCCAGGTAAGTCATCCCCCGCAACAGTACCCAATGTGGTACACTTGTTGTTGAGGGGAATGGCCACAGGGGAACCCTGCTCTGCCTGCCCTTTCCTCTTCCCTCGCCTGACAGTGACCCAATTTCCTGTCCTCTGCTCTCTGACTCTCAAGCAAGCAGGTAAGGCTCTTAAGCAGATAAAGGTTCATCACCATGCCCGGGGGTGGGGGGGGGGGGAAGAGGTGGAGGGGGAAGGGGGAGGACTTCAAGCCAGCTGGAACAGAAGGATGAGGCCCCCTCTACCAAGAATCTTGTTAGCAAATGTGCAGTCACTGCAGAACAAAAGTCGAGGACCCAAGGGCAAGATTGATGTATTGAAGGGAAATGAGGCAGATGATAAATTGTATTGTTCTGTGTTTTACTGAGATGTGGTTTGATATCTGTTTATTTATTATTACTATTTTTTCTTCCCTTCTTTCTTTTGTTTATACAGAATTTGTAGCCTTTTGCACACTGGTTGTCCGCTTTGTTGATGTGGTCTTTCCTTGCTTCTATTAGATTATTAGATTTAGAATATGCCCACAAGGAAGTGAATCTCAGGGTTGTATGTATATAGTGACATGTATGTACTTTAATAAATTCACTTTGAACTTTGACCAGCTGGGAAAATTAGCTGAAAAATGGCAGATGGAATTTAATGCACACAATTGTGAGGTATTGCTGTTTTGGAAGAAAACCCAAGCTAAGACTTACCTAGTGAATGGTCAGCACTAAGGTGTTCCATAAAACAAAGGGGCTATGAAAGTGGCATCACAGGTAGACAAGGTCATGGAGAGTTTTGGGCACATTGGCCTTCATAAATCAAAACACCATGTACATAAATGGAGATGTTACATTGGGGCAGTGCAGTAGCATTGTGACACTTCACAGTATCAGCAATCTGAATTCAATTCCCATCGCTGCTGTGAGGAGTTTGTACATCCTCCGTGACTGCGTGGGTTTCTTCCAGGCTCCCACAGTTACCAATCGGCAGGTTAATTGGTCAATGTAAACTGTCCTGTGATTAGGCTAGGATTAAATTGGGGGAGGGTGGGAAAAAAAAATTCGCTGGGGGGCACAGCTCAAAGAGCCGGAAGGTCCTATTCCATGCTGTATATCAATAAATAAATATTGAAGTTGTATAAGACATTAGTTCGAAGTTAATTAATTATCAAAATACCTGTGTCATAACACGCATATTCATTTTCTTGAGTGCATTCACAATGTACAGAGAAATACAATAGAATCAATGGGAAAAAAAATCAATGGCCAATGAAATTAGTAAATTGATGAGTCCAAATTTGGAATATTGTGGCAGTTCTGGTCATCTGTCTACAGGATAAATATTAATAAACTTGAAGGAGAGCAAAGAAAATTTACCAGTAGGTTGCCGGTGCTTGAGGATCTGAAGTATAGGGAAAGGTTGTACAGGTTAGGACTTTACTCCCGGAGCACAAGAGAATGTGGAGAGATCCCAAAGATCTATACAAAATTAGGAGGCATATAGATAGGGAGAATACATGTAGTCTTTCTCCCTTCAGGATAGGTGAGCCTAGAACTAGAGTAACAACTTTAGGGTGAAAAGTAAAATATTTAAGAGGAATCTGAGAGGAAACTTCTTCATTGAAAAGGTGGTGCAAATGTGGAACAAGCTGCCAGCAGAATGTGGGTTCAAATGTAATATTCAAGTTGGACTGTACCCAATCCGTGAACAAATAAAGTGCGATTAAAAATAAGGCAGGGACAAGCAGAGGAGCCATTGTGTCAGTGGGCCAGTTCAGGAGTGGCTTTGACTCATCGGGCTTCAGCAAAGTAAATATTTGACCAGTTTCTTCTTCATTCCTTGTCTGTTAGGGCCG
This sequence comes from Mobula hypostoma, assembly GCF_963921235.1. Classification (NCBI taxonomy): domain Eukaryota; kingdom Metazoa; phylum Chordata; class Chondrichthyes; order Myliobatiformes; family Myliobatidae; genus Mobula; species Mobula hypostoma. Next base: position 47,942,422 of record NC_086109.1, on the reverse strand, counting down.
TTAGTACAGCGACAATGGGCTCCAAGGGGCTGTGTTTCTTCTACATGAGATGTGGGAATTCTGGGAGGCCGCCAGCCTCTCAGATAACCACATCTGCACCAGGTGCACTGATCTGCAGCTCCTCAGAGAACAAGCGAAGGAACTGGAGCTGCAGCTCGATAACCTTCGGCTCATATGTGAGACTGAGGAATGAGAGGTAGGAGCCACAGGGAGACAGTCACCCCTGGGTTGCAGGAGGCAGGTAACAGGTGACTGTCAGAAGAAATAGACAGCCAGTGCAGAGTACTCCTGTAACCATTCCCCTCAATAATAAGTATACCACTTTGGATACTGTGGCACTGAGTCCGATGCTGTACCTCAGAAGAGAGTTGAAGAGGACTGCATTAGAGATAAGAGATGCATAGTTAGAGGAATAGAGACCAGATTCTATGGCTGCGAAAGAGAATACACTTGGACGATAGATATGCTGCCTCCCAGGCAGCAGACTCAGGGACGTTGCGGATTAGGTCCACAGCATTCTAAAGGGGAAGAGTGAGCTGAGCAGCCAGAAGTCTTGTGACATATTGGCACCAATGTCATAGGTAGGAAAGGTGAGGAGGACCTGAAGAGAGATTTTAGGGAGCTAGGGAGAAAGCCAAAAAGCAGGACCTCTAGGGTAATTATCTCTGGATTGCTACCTATGCCACACACCAGTGAGGGCAAGACTAGGACGATTAGGCAGATGAATGCATGGATAAGGAACTGGAGCAAGGTGCAGGTTTCAGTTTTCTGATCAGTGGGATCTCTTCTGGGGAAGGTACAACCTGCACAAAAGAGGTGGGTTATACCCTAACCAGAGCAGGATCAACATCATTGAGGGCAGGTGTGCTAGAGCTGTGTGGTAGGGCTTAAACTAATTTGGCAGGGGGGGCAGGGGGATGAGAACTGGAGTGTTAAGGCTGAGGATGGGGTAGTTGGTTTACAAACAGAGGCAGTGTGTGGTGAGACTGATGACTGATGAGAGCCTGATGATAAGGCAAAACTACAGTTAACAAAATGAACTGCAGTGTAAGGGGGAACAAAACCGAATGTGGTGATGAATACAGGACTGAAGGTGTTACATTTGAATGTATGCACTATATGGAATAAGGTATATACTTATAGCACTTCTGCAGATTGGCATATATGACATTGTAGGCATCACTGAATCATGGCTGAAAGAAGATTATAGCTGGGTGCTTTATGTCCAAGGATACAGAGTACCTAAAAGACAGGCAGATATAAGCGGGGGGGGGTGGAGTGCCTCTGTTAGTAAAAAAATGAAATAAATTATTAGAAGGTGGTGACATAAGATCGAAAGCTGTAAAATCATTGTGGGTAGAGCTAAGAAGCTGCAAGGGCAAAAAAAGACCCTGATGGGAGTTATATACAGACCTTCAAGTCTACAAATTACAAACAGAGAGAGAAAGTGCAATGTTACAAAAGTCATGCGGGATTTTAATATGTGTGCAGACTGGGAAAACTAAGTTAGTGCTGGATCCCAAGAGGGGGAATTTGTAGAATGCCTATAAGATGGCTTTTTAGAGCAGCTCATAGTTGAGCTAATCTGGATTGGGTGTTGTGTAATGAACCAAAATTGATTAGCGAGCTGAAGACAAAAGAACCCTTAGGGTAAAGTGAGCATAATATGATCGAATTTACCCTGAGACTTGAGAAAGTGAAGCTAAATTCAGATATATCAGCATTACAAAGGGAATTTCAGAGCCATGGCAGAGGAGCTGGCCAAAACTCATTGGAACGGAACACTAGCAAGAATGATGTCAGACCAATGGCTGAAGTTTCTGGGAGCAATTCAAAAGGCACATGATAGATACATCCCAAATAGGAAGAAGTATTCTAAAGGCAGGATGATGCAACCATGGCTGACAACAGAAGTCAAAGCCAATATAAAAGCCAAAGAGAGAGCATGTAATACAGCACAAATTATTGGGTATTTAGAGGATTGGGAAGCTTTTAAAAACAACAAAAGGCAACTGAAAAAAGCCACAAAGGAAAGAAGTGAAAAGAACTGAATTAAGTATTTTGCAACAGTCTTCTTCACTGGGGAAAATACTAGCAGTATGTCAGAATTCAGTGTGTGTTGGGGGCAAATGTCAACGAAATTGCCAATACAGTTGGCCCTCCTTATCCGCGAGTTCCGCATGCGCGAATTCAACCAACCGCGAATCGAGAAAACCCAGAAGTGCTCTTCTAGCACTTGTTGTTGGAACATGTGCAGACTGTTTTCTTGTCATTATTCCCTAAACAATGCAGTATAACAACTATTTTACATAGCATTTACATTGTATTAGATATTACAAGTAATCTAGAGATGATTTAAAGTATACGGGAGGATGTGCGTAGGTTATCGTGGATCGGGATAGAGAAAAAAAACGGAAGTTCTCTTACTAAGTTGAAACAGGTACATCCGGTATTATTTAGTGTCAGTTAGTCAAACTTTTGTCTTAGTATATATTTTACCTTTCTATGCATATAAAATACTTAAGAAACGTATGTTTCAGTGCCGAGCTCGGGAACAAAAGTTCCCGAGTTGGATCCAGTGACAGATCACTCACGAGCGCGCTGTCCATCCCTGCCGGGTTGATGTGCAGGATCAAAAACTCAAAACCCCAAAACCCAATAATTAAACCACTGCGTTGCTTAGTAATAATTGTTGCTTTAATCGGGCAGGGCCTTTCTCATTTTATCCTTTAAAATTGTTCTGATCGTTGACCGACTGTAGCCTAACGCTTTTCCAATGACCAACAGCATTTCACCTCTTTCTGATCACTTTATTATTTCCACTTTATTTTAAATTGCAATCATGATTATTTTCGTGAACAGAAACACTGCGGATTCAGAGCTCCGCCGCCGGGTCCTAATGCCCACTGCACTAAGACAGGTTAAATAAGGTCCAGGGTTCTGCTGGGTCCTAAGGTCCACCGCATTGAGACAGGTTGAATAAGGGACTTGAGCATCCACATTTTTTGGTATCCGCGAGGGGTCCCAGAACCAATCCCTCACGGATAAGGAGGGCCGACTGTACTAGGGAGATGGTGCTTGTAAAACTCAAAAGGTCTGAAGGTAGATAAGTCACCTGGACCAGATCGTCTACACTCCAGGGTTCTGAAATAGGTGGCTGAAGAGATGGTGGAGGCATTAGTAATGATCTTTCAAGAATCAATGGATTTTGGTATGATTCGGGAGGAATGTAAAAGTGCAAATGTCACTCCGTTCTTCAAGGGAGAGAGGCAGAAGAAAGAAAACCATAGGCCAATTAGTGGTTGGGAAGACGTTGGAGTCGACTATTAAAGATTTGGTTTCGGGATATTTGGAGGCACATGATAAAATAGGCCAAAGTTAGCATTGCTTTATTAAGGGGAAATCTTGCCTGACAAATCTGTTGGAATTCTTCGAAGAAATAACAAGCAGGACAGAAAAAGGAGAATCAGTGGATGTTGTGTACTTGAATTTTCAGAAGCCTTTGACAAGGTGCCACAATGAGGCTGCGTAACAAGCTGTAAGCTCATGGTATTACAGAAAAGATTCTAGCATGGATAGAACATTGGTTGATTGGAAAAAGGCAAAGAGTGGGAATAAAGATATCCTTTTCTGATTGGCTGCTGGTGACTAGTGGTGTCCCACAAGGGTCTGTGTTGGAATTAGTTCTTTTTAAGTTATATGTCAATGTTTTGGATGACGGAATTGATGACTTTGTGGCCAAGTCTGTGGTTGACACAAAGGTGGATGGAGAGGCAAATAGTGTTGAAGAAGCAGGCAGCCTGCAGAAGGATGTGGATAGATTAGGGGAATGGGGCAAAGAAGCAGAAAGTGGAACAGTGGCAGGAATTGTACAGTCATACACTTTGGTAGAAGAAATAAAAGTGTAGACTATTTTCTAAATGGAGAAAAAAAATCAAAAAACTGAAATGCAAAAGGACATGGGAGTCTTCATGCAGGATTCCCCAAAGGTTAATTTACAGGTGGAGAAGCTCGTGAGAAAGGCAGATGTGATGTTAGCATTCAATTCAGGAGGACTAGAATATAAAAACAAGGATGTAATGTTTAGGCTTTAAAGCACCAGTGAGGCCTCACTTGGAGCACCTTGAGCAGCTTTGTACCCCTTATACAATAGGGTCTTTTAAGAGCCTCTTAGACAGGTACATGGAGCTCAGAAAAATAGAGGACTATGCGGCAGGGAAATTCCAGGTAGTTCCTAGAGTAGGTTACATGGTCAGTACAACATTGTGGGCCAAAGGGCCTGCAATGTGCGGTAGATTTCTATCTTCTATTGAAGAAAGGGACCAAAAGGACTTCACAGAAATTATTCAGGATTGAAAGGCTTATCATATGAGGAGCATTTGATGACACTGGGCCTGGACTCACTAGAATTCAGAAGAATGAAAGAAGGATCTCATTGAAACATCCCCGGGAACAAGATTTACAGACATCAATATCTCAGGAAACTTGGAATGAAATTTTTAAATTGGTTAATACGTCATCGCTATGTGCTCGCCATTCCCTCATACAATTTAAGGTGGTACATAGAGTCCATATGACTAAAGCTAAGCTATCTTGTTTTTATTCGGATATATCTCCCTACTGTGACAGATGTAATAATGGAGAAGTTTCATTAATTTAAATGTTTTGGACTTGTCCGTGTCTTGAAAAATATTGGAAGGAAGTTTTTCCAAACTTTTTTTTACTTTTCAAAGTCAATTTTAAGCCTAATCCTCTGACGGCCCTCTTCAATATTGTTGCAGAACAAGATATCAAGCTGAAAACATCCGATTTACATTTTTGGCCTTTAGCTCTCTTATAGCTAGGAGGCCGCTTTTGTTTAAATGGAAAGATGTTGTTCCTTCTACTCATGCTCAATGGCTATGTGACGTTATGCCTGCTCTGATTTAGAGAAGATTCGTTGTTCAATTTCTGAATCTCGTCAAGACTTTCTGAATTACTTTCAAAACTCTCAATTCATTGCTTAAATTCAGATGTTGGCTATATTATTTTTTTATTATACGAGAAGGTATTTTACCTTTTTTCTCCTTAATAAACAGCTTCAGTCTTGGTAGGGGTTAGACTCTTTTTTTGTAATAAATTAGTATATTTCAATATAACTATTGACTAACTTACATGAATACGGGGTAATGAGATTGTTACGAATAGATATAATGTAAATGGTAGTTTAAAAAAATTTTTTTTGACCTATATACACTTTCTTGTACTGTGTATTCTTCTATGTAGAAACTAATAAAAACATTGAAAAAGAAAAAGAAACTTATCAAATGTTGAAAGGCCTTGATAGAGTAAATGTGGAAAGGATGTATCCTATGACAGGGGAAGTCAAAGACCAGAGGGCACAGCCTCAGAATTGAGCAATGCTTCATTTAGAACAGAGATGAAGAGGAATTTCTTTAGCCAAAGTGGTTAATATATTGAATTTGATGCCACAGGCAGCCGTGGAGGCCAAGTTATTCAGTATATTTAAAGCAGAGATTGATAGGTTCTTGATTAGTCAGGGCACAAAGGGATAGAGAAGGAAATGGATCACCCTCGATGGGCCAAATGGCCTAATTCTGCTCCTATGTCTTATGGTCTTACTTAAGAGGATCTCGGACAAGTACATGGATGGGAGGGATTTGGAAAGACCTGGTCCAAATAGATGGAATAAGGCAGAACATCAGGTTGGCATGGACTAGATGGGATGAAGAGCCTGTTTTTGTGCTGTAGTATATTGACAAGAAGGAGCAAGACTAAAGCTGTAAGAAAGGTTTTTAATTAACTATCAGTAGTAACTGATCCAATGGGGGGGGGGGGTAGCTTGAATTTGACAACTTCTGCCTTCTCATTTTGGACTTCACAGCGGGATGAGATACTGACTTGGAAATATCCCATACCCCAATCTTAAATATCTGACTCAAGTTAGTGGTTTCAATAATTCTAGCAAAAATCACAAATTCTCTGGTCAGCCTAGTAGCCACAGAAACCGTAAATACTATTTTGAATATCATTTCAAAACACATTTTTTACGTAATTACATCTCCAATACATTTAGAATTCATCAGGAGTCAACATGAATACACTCAAAATATTCACCCAATTAGCGAAGTTTCACTCCATGTCCTGGTTTATAGTGTGTTTATTCATAGGCCAATTCAAAAATACAAAAGACGAGTAGCGATTAATGTAAAGAACGCTCTACCAAAAATATTAGCAAATCCATTTAAGATACTATTGCCGCTCCGCATTATAACCAATTTACCTGAACTGGCGGTGGCTGAACAACAAATCACGTTAAATCTCCAGGCTTCGGCGTAGCTTCGCAAATCCCGAATTTTTATCCAGCTCTCTAGACGTGAAAGAACAAACGCAACCCCTAAATGTTTGTGCAGCTACGGCCAGCCCGGCTTCTATTTCCGTGTGCAGGCTCAAGTACCCCGTCGCAAACTGAGAGCATCAAATGCTTTCATTGGTTACCACAGACCAGAAGCAACGTCAATGATTGACCGCATTCCACTCAACATCCCGCCTACAAGCATATTCCGATTGGCTCGTTGGGGGGGGGGGGGAGAAAGAGCCGAAAAACAAAAACTATACCTGAAGAAACCGTAGTTTATGATGCATCACAACAGTACCCAGAAAACATTTTAAACATAAACGAAAGTGTAGCGAAAGCTTGCCGTAAAAAAAATCTTACATTGGGAAGCCAACCCGAATGATCTCAAGTGCAAAACCTTTACCAGTATATGGAAGACACCGTCCATCTTTAACATTGATGCTAATATCGTGATTATGAAACAACTTGATGCATATAAAATGGCATTTATATACATTTTAGGACACGACAGTATAAGCAGGAAAACAAGTTTAGTTTGAAGAGTTCATAAATCGGCTACGAAGCGATAGATATGTTATGGCTGTACAAAGCTCCAGCAAATGGAGTTTAACGTGGGGGAAGTGCGTTCTGATGCAGAGGGACCTAGGTGTTCAAACGTCCGACTCAGAGGAAATGCGATAAGCAAAATTTTAAAAGATTACAGATCCGGGGCGCCTTCCAGCGATCTCGAGCAGCTCAATGGATCTCAGTGAATAAAATTAAATATTCCCATTTCACCCCGATACAGCTGAGAATCATAAATGCTTCCACGGCCTGCACGGTTGATAAAGATATTTTAACTGCGATTGAAAAAAAAAACTATCGCTGCTTAAAACCAACGCAAATAATGTGATTGTGGCCTATCTTCTCGCAGGAAACGTAGTTGCAGGTCAGGGAAACGAGTACGTTTAAAGAAGCGGGGTTTTAGACTCCCAATACCGACTATCGTGCTAGCAAACGTAATGTCCCTAGTAAATAAGATCGAAGATCTCAGAGCTAGGGAGCTGTACAGAGGGACATTAGGACCGCGTGCATCCTTTGTTTCACGGAATCCTGGTCGTGCAGAGGTTTGTAAAGTTAGTCGGTTCCATCTTGGGTACCAGCCTACAAAGTACCCAGGACATCCTCAAGGAGCGGTGTCTCAAAAAGACTGCATTCATTATTAAGGACTTCCAGCACCAAGGCATGCCTTTTGCTCATTGTTACCATCAGGTAGTTGGTACAGAAACCTGAAGGCATACACTCAGCGATTCAGGAACAACTTCCCCACTACCATCCGTTTCCTAAATAAACACTGAACCAGTGAACACTACCTGCCTGTTTAAATAAATATTATTTGGATTTTGAACGATTTTATCTATTCATCATACGTATACTGTAATTGATTTATTTATTTTTCTTTTATTCTATATTATATATTGCATTGAACTACTGCTGCTAAATTAACAAATTTCACGACGCATGCCAGTAATAGTAAACCTGATTCTAATACTGATCTGATTGCCCCCTTCCATACTGGATGCCGCAATTCAGATGGACGGGTTTAGTATACTGTACACCATGGGGATAGGACTATCGAGTCTCTCAAAAGCAGAGGTGGAGGTGTATGCCTCATGATCAACTCCTCTTGGTGCACAAATGTATCAGTGTGCTCACTAGACCTGCAATATCTCACAATTAAGTGCCATAGGAGATTTCTATAATAATTTTGGAAGCGCATAGGCAGGAAGGCAAGGGAAGTGGGGTAATGCTCTTAATTAAGAATGAGATCAGGGCGATAGTGAGGGACAAAACAAGATCTAAGGAGCAAAATGGTGAATCCATCTGGCTAGAGATTAGGTAAAGTATACAGTAAAGGGAAAAAAATCACTGGTGAGAGTTGTCTATCAGACACCAAATAATAACGTTACAGTGGCACAGGCAATAAATGGAAAAATTTGAGGCATGTAAGAATGGAACAGCAATTATCATAGGGGTCTTTAACTTGCACATAGATTTGGTGAAACAAGTTGGTCGAGGCAGTCTTGAGAGTGCATCCGTGATGGCTTTCTTGACAGCATGTTACCGAACCTACAAGGGAACATGCTATCCTAGATCTGGTTCTGTGCAACAAGATAGGTAAAGTTAGTGATCTTGTAGTTAGGGATCCTCTTGGAAAGAGTGATCACAGTATGATTGAGTTTCTCACACGAATGGAGTGTGTAATAGTTCAATTTAAAACCAGTGTATTATGCCTAAACAATGGATACTACAATGGGATGAGGGAGGATTTGGCTAGTGTAGATTGGAAACCACAGACTATATGGTGGGACAGTTGAAGAACAGTGGAAGAATTTCAAAGAGATTTTTCACGGTGCTCAAAAGCATAGAAACATAGAAAATAGGTGCAGGAGTAGGCCATTCGGCCCTTCGAGCCTGCACCGCCATTTATTATGATCATGGCTGATCATCCAACTCAGAACCCAGCCTTCCCTCCATACCCCCTGACCCCTGTAGCCACAAGGGCCATATCTAACTCCCTCTTAAACATAGCCAATGAACTGGCCTCAACAGTTTGCTGTGGCAGAGAATTCCACAGATTCACCACTCTCTGTGTGAAGAAGTTTTTCCTAATCTCGGTTCTAAAAGGCTTCCCCTCTATCCTCAAACTGTGACCCCTCGTTCTGGACCTCCCCAACATCGGGAACAATCTTCCCGCATCTAGCCTGTCCAATCCCTTTAGGATCTTATACGTTTCAATCAGATCCCCCCTCAATCTTCTAAATTCCAACGAGTACAAGCCCAGTTCATCCAGTCTTTCTTCATATGAAAGACCTGCCATCCCAGGAATCAATCTGGTGAACCTTCTTTGTACTCCCTCTATGGCAAAAATGTCTTTCCTCAGATTAGGGGACCAAAACTGCACACAATACTCTAGGTGTGGTCTCACCAAGGCCTTATACAACTGCAGTAGTACCTCCCTGGCCTGTACTCGAATCCTCTCACTATAAATGCCAGCATACCGTTCGCCTTTTTCACCGCCTGCTGTACCTGCATGCCCACTTTCAATGACTGGTGTATAATGACACCCAGGTCTCGTTGCACCTCCCCTTTTCCTAATCGGCCACCATTCAGATAATAATCTGTTTTCCTATTTTTGCCACCAAAGTGGATAACTTCACATTTATCCACATTAAATTGCATCTGCCATGAGTTTGCCCACTCACCCAACCTATCCAAGTCACTCTGCATCCTCTTAGCATCCTCCTCACTGCTAACACTGCCACCCAGCTTCGTGTCATCCGCAAACTTGGAGATGCTGCATTTAATTCCCTCATCCAAGTCATTAATATATATTGTAAACAACTGGGGTCCCAGCACTGAGCCTTGCGGTACCCCACTAGTCACTGCCTGCCATTCTGAAAAGGTCCCGTTTATTCCCACTCTTTGCTTCCTGTCTGCTAACCAATTCTCCACCCACACCAATACCTTACCCCCAATACCGTGTGCTTTAAGTTTGCACACTAATCTCCTGTGTGGGACCCTGTCAAAAGCCTTTTGAAAATCCAAATATACCACATCCACTGGTTCTCCCCTATCCACTCTACTAGTTACATCCTCAAAAAATTCTATGAGATTCGTCAGACATGATTTTCCTTTCACAAATCCATGCTGACTTTGTCCGATCATTTCACCGCTTTCCAAATGTGCTGTTATCACATCCTTGATAACTGACTCCAGCATTTTCCCCACCACCGACGTTAGGCTAACCGGCCTATAATTCCCCGGTTTCTCTCTCCCTCCTTTTTTAAAAAGTGGGGTTACATTAGCCACCCTCCAATCCTCAGGAACTAGTCCAGAATCTAACGAGTTTTGAAAAATTATCACTAATGCATCCACTATTTCTTGGGCTACCTCCTTAAGCACTCTAGGATGCAGACCATCTGGCCCTGGGGATTTATCTGCCTTCAATCCCTTCAATTTACCTAACACCACTTCCCTACTAACATGTATTTCACTCAGTTCCTCCATCTCACTGGACCCTCTGTCCCTTACTATTTCTGGAAGATTATTTATGTCCTCTTTAGTGAAGACAGAACCAAAGTAATTATTCAATTGGTCTGCCATGTCCTTGCTCCCCATAATCAATTCACCTGTTCCTGTCTGCAGGGGACCTACATTTGTCTTTATCAGTCTTTTCCTTTTTACATATCTATAAAAGCTTTTACAGTCCGTTTTTATGTTCTCTGCCAGTTTTCTCTCATAATCTTTTTTCCCCTTCCTAATTAAGCCTTTTGTCCTCCTCTGCTGAACTCTGAATTTCTCCCAGTCCTCAGGTGAGCCACTTTCTCTGGCTAATTTGTATGCTACTTCTATATTCCAGTTAAAAGCAAGAACAGTAAGGGTGAGGAGATCCAGACTTGGGTAACTAAGGAAATAAAAGGCAGCATCAAACTAAATGCTTGTGTGTACAAAGTCACGAAGAGTAGTGGGAAACTGGAAGATTGGGAAGATCTTAAAAAGCAGCAAAGAACCACAAAGCAAGCAATAAAGAAAGAAAATAATTATGAAAAAAACTGCACAAAATATAAAAATGGATAGTAAAACTTTTTATAATTATATGAAGCTGAAAAGGGTGGCTAAAGTGAATGTAGGTCCCTTAGAGGGACGAGTAGGGGGAATTGATATTGGATAATGAGGAAATGACAGAGGCTTTGAATGACCATTTTGTGTTGGTCTTCACAGTAGAGGACATGTCTAACATGCCAAAGAGATATGTTATGGATGCGATGGGAGGCGAGGACCTCGATACAATAGCTATCACTGAAGAGGTAATGCTGAGCAAACTTGTGGGCCTGAAGATAGACAAATCCCCTGGTCCTGATGGAATTCATCCCAGGGTACTGAAAGAAATGGCTGAAGTTATAGTAGAGGTTTTGGTGATAATTTACCAAAATTCTCCAGACTCTGGGCAGGTCCCGGCAGATTGGAAAAAGGCGAATGTCATGGCATTGTTCAAAAAAGGATGCAAGTGGAAGGCAGGTAACTACAGGTATCCCCCGCTTTTTGAACGTTCGCTTTACCAAACCTCAGTTACGAAAGACCTACATTAGTACCCTATTTTCGCTAACAGAAGGCGTTTTCTGTTATGACAAAAGCAGGCGCGCCCCGAGCAATCGACAATTGCCTCTGATCTGGGCCGACAATTACGTACTGGGTGGCACCTAATTAATTAGCTTGTTTATTTCAGCTTTTTTCTTAAAGATGTGCCGTGTGCCTCCCGGCTACCGTTGTACCCTGCATGCTTCGCAGATTGGTATCAGGTCGCTGCCCGGAGGGTGGGGGCCACAGCACCACCCAAACTCCGACAACTCAGCCTAACACACCACCAGTGTGCTCTGCGCTGTCCCAGTTCCGGTAAATGATATTACACTGTACATACATTATTTCTAATTTATATCGGCTGTGTATTTTTACGTGTTATCTGGTATGATTTGGCAGCTTCATAGCTTAAAGGTTACTGGAGAGGGCTTGCACGGTGTTTTTGCCGAGAGCGCTTGCGTGCGATTTTCACTACGGAGAACAGTTCAGACAATGATTGCGGAAAAGTATTTCTACTTTATATAAGCTGTGTATTTATCATATCATTCCTGCTTTTACTATATGTTACTGTTATTTTAGGTTTTATGTGTTATTTGGCATGATTTGGTAGGTTATTTTGGGGTCTGCGAATGCTCACAAAATTTACCCATATAAATAAATGGTAATTGCTTCTTCGCTCTACGACATTCCGGCTTACGAACCGTTTCATAGGAACGCTCCACCTTCGGATGGCGGGGAAAACCTGTATAGGCCAGTTAGTTTAACATTTGTATTTGGGAAAATGCTTGAAGCTATTAAAGAAGAAATTGCGAGGCATCTGAAAGAAAAGGAGGTTCACCAGGATGATTCCACAGATGAGGTTAAGACTATAAGGAGAGGTTGAGTCGCCTGGAACTGTACTCATTGGAACTCAGAAGAATGAGAGGAAATTTTATAGAAACAAATTTATGAAAGGGAAAGATAAGGTAGAGGCAGGAAAGTTGTTTCCACTGATAGGTGAAACTTGAACTAGGGAACATAGCCTCAAGATTCAGGGGAGTAGATTTATGCCGGAGATGAGGAGGAACTACTTCTCCCAGAGCATAGTGAGTCTTGGAATTCTCTGCCCAATGATGCAGTGGAGGCTACCTCAGTAAATATATTTAAGATGAGGTTCGATAGATTTTTGCATAGTAGGGGAATTAAGGGTAATGGGGGAAAAGCAATAGATGGAGATGAATCCATGGTCAGATCAGCCATGATCTTATTAAATGGCAGAGCAGGATCAGCAGGCTAGATGGCCTATTCCTGCTCCTATTTCTTATGTTCTTAGGTATACATTCCACCTCAGACCAACGTCAAGCAGGCTTTAGATGATCTGAGCAATGGGATCAATATGCACGAAACAGCGCACCTGGATGTCTTCCTTTTGGGGGATTTTAACCAGGCCAGCCTGGAAAACAGAAAAAAAATCACTAAATAATTACCATCAACATATCACTTGTAGTACAGAAGAAACTCACTGAACCATTGTTACACCACATTCAAGAATGCCAACCATACTATTCCATACCTTCACTTTGGAAAGTGTGATCACCCGGCTGTACTTTTACTCCCCGAGTATAGACAGAGACTGAAGACTGCAGCACCAGTAGTGAGGACTAAGAAGGTATGACCAAGGGAAGAGCAGGAACACTTAAAGGACTTCTTTGAATCGGCAGACTGGACTGCATTCAGGGATTAATCTTCAAATTTGGATGAGTATGCCGCAGTTGTTACCTATTTCCTTAAAACCTGTGTGGATAAGTGTGTGCCTGCGAAAACTTGCTGTACAATCCCAAACCAAAAACAGCGGTTGAACCAGGAAGTACGTTGTCTTGAGGGCTAGATCTGTGGCATTTAAATCTAGTGACCAAAGTCTGTATAAGAAAACCAGGCATGACTTGCAGAGGGCTATTTCAAGAGCAAAGAGACAATTCTGAGGGAGGTTGGAGGCAATATTTGATGCACGATTACTCTGAAAGGGTTTGCAAGACATTACTTCCTAGAAAGTAAAACCCAATAGCATGAATGGCAGTGATGCTTCACCACCAGATGAACTCAACGCCTCCTATGCTCACTTTGAGAGGGAGAATATAACTACAGCTGTGAAGATCCCTGCTATACCCGATGACCCTGTGATCTCTGTCTCAGAGGCCGATATTAGGCCATTTATAAGGAAGGTGAACCCTCAAAAGGCGGCAGGCCCAAATGGAATACCTGGTAAGGCTCTGAAAAATTATGCCAACCAACTGGCGGGAGTATTCAAGAACTTTCTCAGCCTCTCACTACTATGGTCTGAAGTTCCCACCTGCTTCAAAAATGCAACAATTATACCAGTGCCTAAGAAAAGTGGTGTGAGCTGCCTTAATGATCATCACCCAGAAGCACTCACATCGATGGTGATGAAATGCTTTCAGAGGTTGGTCATGGCTAGAATGAAATCCTCCCTCAGCAAGGACCTAGACCCATTGCAATTTGCCTATTGCCACAAATAGGTCAGCAATTGACATAATCTCAATGGTTCTTCATATGGCCTTAGATCACATGGACAATACAAACACCTGTTCGTTCACTATAGCTCAGAGTTTAACACCATCATTCCCACAATCCTTTTTACTAAGTTACAGAAACTTGGCCTCTGTACCTCTCTCTAAAATTGGATCCTCGACTTCCTAATTATAACACCACAATCTGTGTGGATTGATGATTTCTCTTCCTCGTTGACTATCAACACATCTCAGGGGTGTGTGCTTAGCCCAGTGAACTATTCTCTCTACTATTCTCACTGTCTATGACAGTGAACTATTCACAGTCATGTACTCATGACTGTGGCTAGGTATAGTTCAAATACCATCTATAAACTTGCTGACGAGACAATCATTTTTAGTAGAATCTCAGATTGAGATGAGGGCGTACAAGAGTGAGATATACCAGTTAGTTAAGTGATGTTACAGCAACAACCTTGCACTCAATGTTAGTAAGATGAAAGAGCAGATTGTGGACTTCAGGAAGGGCAAGACAAGGGAAGATCTCTGAGGATCTAAGCTGGTCCCAACATATTGATGCAGCTATAAAGAAGGCAAGACAGTGGCTATATTTCATTAGGAGTTTGAAGAGATTTAGCTTGTCAACTAAAACACTCAAAAACTTATATAGATGTACCATGGAGAGCATTTGCCCAGGTTGCATCACTGTCTGGTATGAGGAGGCTACTGCACAGGACCAAAGATACTACAGAAAGACATAAAAGACAGCTCCATCTTGGGTACTAGCCTCCTAGTAGCCAAGACATCTTCAAGGAGTGGTGCCTCAGGAAGGCGATGTCCATTATTAAAGGACCCCCATTACCCACAGCATGCCTTCTCATCGTTACCATCAGGAAGGAGGTACAGAAGCCCAAAGACACACCCTCAGTGATTCAGGAACAGCTTCTTCCCCTCTTCCATACACCTATCACCTACCACCTTATACTTCTTCTTCCCGTTTCCCGCCCCCCACTTTCTCGCTCTAACCTCATCTTTTTTCCCCAGTCCTGGTGATGGGTCTCCGCCTGAAATGTTGACTGTTAACTCTTTTCCATAGATGCCGCCTGGCTTGCCGAGTTCCTCCAGCAATTTGTGTGTAGCCCTCTTTATACTGGCTATATCCCCCTACTCCTTCTGTCAAATTAAGGGTCCTGACCTGAAACATTGACTGTCCATCTCCCTCTAAAGCATCTTGCAAAATCAAAGACCCCACACACCTTGGATATTCTCCCTTCTCCCATCAGGCAGATGATACAAAAGCCTGAAATCATCTACCACCAGGCTCAAGGACAGCTTCCATCTTGTTGTTGTAAGGCTATGGCAGGCTCCCCCAATACAAAAGATAGACTTAATCTCACAATGTAGCTTGTTATGATCTTGCACATTACTATCTGCCAACACTGCATTCTGCAGATGTTGCATTTTATTCTGCATTGTTATTGTTTTACCATGTACTGCCTCAAAGTACTGTGTAATAATGTGCATGTTCAGAATCTGATTTAATACACTGGCATGTGGTGAAATTTGTTGACTTTGTGGCAGCAGTACAATGCAATAGCAAATAGTAAAAAAGACGAATCACAGCATGTACATACAAAATAGTTAAATTAAATAAGTAGCGCAAAACTGGAAATAAAAAAGTAAAGAGGTAGTGTTTAGGGGTTCAGTGTCCATTTGGACACCAGACGGCAGAGGGGGAGCAACTGTCCCTGATTCGTTGAGTGTGTGCCTTCACGCTTCTGTACCTCCTTCCTGATGGTAGCAATGAAAACGAGGCATGACCTCGGTGATGGGGGTCCTTAATGATGAATGCCACCTTTTTGAGGCGTCGCTCCTTGAAGATGTTCTGGATACTACTGAGGCTAACGCTCATGATGGAGCTAAGTTTATTTCAATCCTGTGCAAGAAAAAAAGCTTTTCACTGTACACGTAACAATAAACCAACTCCAATTCTGTTTGCTGCTTGTTTTTCATTTGTTCATACATGAATGTGATTCCTTTGTTACAAGGATTTACAGCGAAAAACTTGAAAGAGGAATTAGAGTTTGGATGGCAGCTGTCCGAAAGAAAAAATCCTGGTGAGAAACAAGGGAAAGGAAAAGAAGCAGCAGATACTACACAGAGGTTAATTTTTAAATCTGCCTATCACATCAGCAGCAGATGCAACAATTACTTGATCAGGGTAGAAGGAACAGTCGTGAACCAGGGTGTACAAACTCAAAACATGGAGTTGTCTATTCAGCACAGGATGACAGGAAAATCTCTTCACCAAAAAGGTAGTGAATCTTTGCAATACTTTGCAATGTGCAGTTGGAGTCTCAGTTGATGAATGTATTCTGAAAAACTTACGAGGATCAAGACACCTGCAGGTAGTGCAGGAATGTGATGTTAAGTTTGAAAAAAAAAACAGCAATGATCCTACTAAGTGGCAGAACAGGTGCAAGAAGTCACCTTCGGCTTCTTTCTCTTATCAGATCACAATTGAGCAAACGAGGTTATTCTTAAAGCAGCAAAACTGGTCAGCTCCAGAGTAGTGCCGAGGAATTACTGCAACAATAACCTAGGGGCTGAAATGATTGCTCACCACGAGAGTATAATGTAAGACTATTAATTCTGACAGGGAGAATGGAAAACTTAATTTTTTTTTAAGTACACATTATACAAGCAAGATATGAGCAGGTTGAAGAGATTTAAGCGGTGGTTCAACTAGGATGTTTAAGTGCTCACAAGCTAAAAAATAGTTACTAATGGAAAATGATTACATTTGGAGATTATCAGAATTGGAGACGCAGAAGTTTATAAATCTGGAAGAGATTACAGAAAGGGAGGGACTATGCGAGGCTGAGATTTGAGATCTGGAAAGAACATTTTTAAATAGTTATTGCTTGACTGACAGCCATTGGATGATATCAAACAAGAATAAAATGACTCGTTATGACTTGCTTACATTTAGGATATAGGTGGCATCAAGTTCAAGGAAAAAAGATAAAGGGAGGCCAACTGGAATGATCACATCTGGAGTATGAAGAAATTATTCAGCAGTAGCAAAGTTGAGGTGAGAGAGGGGTCATTAGTCAGGTTAGATGGCCTCAGCAATATTGCAGATGGGCGGATGGCAATTCATTTGAGAGCCAAACATAACAAACAGTCCAATTCAGTTTTGGACAAATGCCAGGACAAGAGATAGAGGATTTTTGATCTGAAATATTATTTCACTTTCCAGAATTTTCTTTTCTACTTTTTAAAGCATAAGATATAGGAGAGGAATAGGCTATTTGACCCATCAAGACTTCTCCACCATTCGATCAGGGCTGATTTATTACTCCCTCTCAACCCCATTCTCCTGCCTTCTTTCTGTAACCTTTGATATTGATCAAAACCCACCTCCCTCTGCTTAAATATATCCAATGATTTGGCCTCCACAGCCACCCGTGGCAATGAATTCCACAAATTCATCACCCTCTGGCTAAAGAAATTCCATCTGGTTTGTTCTAAACAGATATTAATTTATTCAGAGGCTCTGCCCTTTGGTCCTAGACTCTCCCACTATTAGGAGTATCCTCTTCAGATCCACTATCCAGGCCTTTCATATCCAGTAGAATTCAATGGGATTTGCCCCTCACCATCCTTCGACACTCCAAAGTTCAAGCCCAGGCACAACAAATGTGCATTATACATTAACCATTTCATTCCAGGATCATTCTCATAAACCTCCTCTGGATCCTTTCCAATGCCAGCACATCCTTTTCAGATTATGGTCCCAATGCTGTTCACAATATTCTGAATAGATAGATACTTTGTTGATCCCAAAAGAAATGTGATCTGACCAACACCTTATCAAACCTTAAGATTACATTCTTAATGTTCTTATATTCTAGCCCTCTGAAGTGAATGTTTACATTGCATTAAGCCTTCCTTACTACTGACTCAACCTACAAGTTAATCTTCAGGGAATCATACACTAGGACTCCCAAGTCCCTTTGCACTTCTAATTTCTGAATTCACTCCATTTAGAAAATAGTCCTTGCTTTTATTCCTTCTACCAGAGACCATATACTTTCCCACAGTTTCGACCTGCCACTTCTTTGCCCATTCTCCCAACCTGTCCAAGCCTTTTTGCAGAGCCCCTGCTTCCTCAACTCTACCTGTTCTTCCACCCATCTTTGTATCATCTGCAGACTTGGCCACAAAGCCATTAGTTCTGTCATTCATATCATTAACATTATGTGAAAAGTAGTGGACCCAACCCCAACCCCTGGGGAACACCACTAGTCACCAGCAGCCAAACAGAAAAGTCCCCCTTTATTCCTACACTTTGCCTTCTGCCAGTCAGCCAACCTTGTATCCTTGCATCCATGCTAGTATCTTTCCTGTAATACCAAGGGCTTCAATCTTGCTTAGTAGCCTTATGTACAGTACCTTATCAAAGACCTTCTGGAAATCCAAGAAAATAAAATCTACTGATTTTTGTCTATACTGCCATGTTATTCCCTCAAGGAATTCCAACAGATTTGTCAGGCAAGATTTCTCCTTAAGGAAACCATGCTAACTTCGGCCTATTTTATTGTGTGCCTCCAAGTACCTCAAAAGCTCATCTTTATTGAACTGTAATTCATTGTTTATTTTCTATTATTATATATTATATTAGAACATTATAAAGTTGTTGACAGAATAGGCCATCTGGCCCAACAAAGCTTGCCAAATTCCCGTTCACATATTCTGGCGAAATAACTGTCAAAAGTTTAGATTTGAAAGTCTCCAAGGTACTACTCTCAACTCTACAACTAGGTAGTTTGTTCCATATATCCACACCTCGCTGTGTAAAGAAATGCTTCCAGATATTAGTCCGAAATTTCCCCTTAACCAGTCTCCCCCTATGGCCGTGTGTCCTCATTGATGGATTAAGTTGGCATCCACCTTACTTATACCTTTAATGATTTTGAACACTTCTATCTTGTCTCTTATTCTACCTCTACTTTGGCTAAAAAGATTTAATTCTTTCAATCTTTCTTTATAGCTCATACCCTGTAGACCTAGAATGAGTCCAGTCGTCCTTCTCTGGACTCTCTCCAACACCTTCACATCCATCAAAATATGAAGCCCAAAATTGTACACAGTATTCAAGGTGTGGCCTCACAAGTGCATTATACAGCTTAAGGAGAACATCCCTAGACTTGAACTCCACTGAGTGTATTATATAACCCAACATTCTATTAGCCTCACACATAAAAGTTCTCTAGGAAGAGGTACAGTCGACAATTCAGGCCGAGACCCTTCCTCAGGGCCAACTGAAAGAAGAGCTAGTAAGAGATTTGAAAGTGGGAAGGGGAGGGGTTGATTCAAAATGATAGGAGAAGACGGGAGGGGGGGGGGGTCTCGGCCCGAAACGCGACTGTACCTGTTCTTAGAGATGCTGCCTGACCTGCTGCGTTCACCAGCAAATTTTATGTGTGTTGCTTGAAATTCCAGCATCTGCAGATTTCCTCGTGTTTGCGATTCTGTGCATTGTCTAGATTAGGGGTCACCAATCCGTCGATTGCGAGACTTTCCCAGTAGATCCCGAAGAAAAATCAAAAATAAATACACAAATACTGTTGTAATGTGAGCATTATAAAAATAAGTAATACTAATTAGGATAATGGTAATATAGCAATATTTTCGCTAAAAAGCTGTTTGTAAAGAGAGATTGTTTCCCGGTTGCGGGGGTTTAGTTCCGTTCTTTCTGCCCAGTGCGCATGTGTGTATTTCCCCTGCCATGCACCGCGTTTTCAGCGCAGCCTGTGTTGCATCAAAGTGACCAATCAGATTAGATAAGAGTACTGACTGTCGCAAACATCAATATATGGCAGTGTCCCCAACCCCCGGGCCGCGAAGCATGCAGTGGTACAGCGGTAGTTAGGATGCACACAGCACATCTTTAAGAAAAAAAGCCGAAATAAACAAGCTAATTAATTAGGTGCTGCCTGGCATGTAAATGTCGGCTCAGATCAGAGGCGACGCAATCAGCACTCGTTCGTGATACCCTGATAGCATGGCGGAGGCTCCACGAAAGAAGGCGAAAACATACAAATTCCATCCAGAATGGGAAGAGGAATTTCTATTTACCTTGGTGAAAGACAAGTATGTATGTATGTTGTGCCACCAAACACAAGCACTGACTAAAAGAGGGAATCTGGAGCGGCACCACAACACCAGCCACCAGGAATTTAAAGACACCTACCCCCCAAAGAGCGCAATTCGTGCCTGGAAAGTTGAGGAGCTGAAATCAGGGTTGAAGGCCCAGCAATCGTTTTTCTCAAAACATGCGCTCAAAATAAGGCTGCTATTGAAGCATCACTTCATGTAAGTCACCTTTTGGCTGAACACAAGAAGCCTTTTACAGATGGCGATTTAATCAAGGAAGCAATGGTCGTTACCGCAGAGACTGTTTTTAATGACTTTAGAAACAAAATGGGCATCACAACGGCAATACATAATATACCGCTTGGCCCTGCAACAGTGACAAGGAGGGTAGAGTCACCGTCAGAGGACGTGAATATTTTTCACTGCATTTCGATGAATCCCTGGATGTAATGCAAACAGCTCAGCTTGTTGTATTTGTCAGAATGGCTTTCCAGGATTTTACAACAAAGGAGGACTTCCGCACTCTTTTGCAATTAGAGGAAAAAATGAGAGGTAAGGATATTTACAATGAGTTTTAAAAAATATGTCCGTGAAAATGACATCCCCATTCATAAACTGGTGGCAATTACTGCTGATGGGGCCGAGCAATGCGCGGTGTGTGCATTAGTTTTATAGCACTAAAAGTGCCTACTTCGGGTTAACTTATCAATGTGAAGTTGCATTTTCACAGATGAAAATTATTAAGTCTAAGTACAGGAGCTGATTTACTGACAGACACCTCACCAGGGTTGCCAACTTTCTCACTCCCAAATAACAGACAAAAGTAGCAGTCAAATCCCGGGACAACAGGAATTCAGATGCTGGAAATTCAAGCAACACACATCAAAGTTGCTGGTGAACACAGCAGGCCAGGCAGCATCTCTAGGAAGAGGTACAGTCGACGTTTCAGGCCGAGGCCCTTTGTCAGGACTAACTGAAGGAAGAGTTAGTAAGAGATTTGAAAGTGGGAGGGGTAGGGGGAGATCCAAAATGATAGGAGAAGACAGGAGGGGGAGGGATGGAGCCAAGAGCTGGACAGGTGATTGGCAAAGGAGATACAAGAGGATCATGGGACAGGAGGTCCGGGGAGAAAGATGGGGGGGGGGGGACCCAGAGGATGGGCAAGGAGTATAGTCAGAGGGACAGAGGGAGAAAAAAAAGAGAGAAAGAATGTGTGTATATAAATAAATAACGGATGGGGTACGAGGGGGAAGTGGGGCATTAGCGGAAGTTAGAGAAGTCAATGTTCATGCCATCAGGTTGGAGGCTACCCAGACGGAATACGAGGTGTTGTTCTTCCAACCTGAGTGTGGCTTCATCTTTACAGTAGAGGAGGCCGTGGAAAGACATGTCAGAATGGGAATGGGATGTGGGATTAAAATGTGTGGCCACTGGGAGATCCTGCTTTCACTGGCGGACAGAGTGTAGGTGCTCAGCAAAGCGGTCTCCCAGTCTGCGTCGGATCTCGCCAATATATAGAAGGCCACATCAGGAGCGCCGGATGCAGTATATCACCCCAGCCGACTCACAGGTGAAGTGTCGCCTCACCTGGAAGGACTGTCTGGGGCCCTGGATGGTGGTAAGGGAGGAAGTGTAAGGGCATGTGTAGCACTTGTTCTGCTTACAAGGATAAGTGCCAGGAGGGAGATCAGTGGGGAGGGATGGGGGGGACGAATGGACAAGGGAGTCGCGTAGGGAGCGATCCCTACGGAAAGTGGGGGGGGGGGAGGGAAAGATGTGCTTAGTGGTGGGATCCCGTTGGAGGTGGCGGAAGTTACGGAGAATAATAGTTTTGAGCCAGATTTCAGGGAACTAGCAGAAAGTATTCAGCCCCAGACATCACACTGAGTGCAACAGTCAATTTTTATTCATCTATTTTTCATGTTGAAATAAAATTAAATAATGAAACTTAGAATTAAAGGTATGAAGCATTGTAATATTCTTAAAGAAAGACAGCTATGGCCTGTTTGATATACTAGTTACAGAGTTTTCTTCTTTGAATTAATTTGAAAGTTTGACAAAAGTATTTTATGTAATTCAAATACAATTCACCCAAATAAAAGGCCTCAAATTGGAAGTACAATCTGAGCTGTGTTTTTCTCTAAACGATTCAGTAGGTAGATCTTGCCTTTCACTGAGGTCGAGGTAGGGGAGCTTGGGCTTAAAAAGGTTGGTGACCACTAGTCTAGATGTTGATAGTGATGAGTCTTCCAGGACGCCCAAATCCTTCTCATACAGTGCACTTTCTAACTCAAGGCCCCCCCTCACTGTATAGTTATATCTAATATTTCTATTTTGTATATGGTAATACTTCGCATTTACTTACATTAAATTTCATCTGCCATTTATCTGGATTGTGTTTAGATCTAACTGTATTGATTCTACTGCCTGGAAGTTATCAGCCACCCACCTAATTTCGTGTCATCAGCAAACTTTACTAGTTTATTTGTTATGTGCTTATCCAAATTATTAACACAAATTTAAAAACAGCAGCAGCCCCAAAACTGATCCCTGCAGAACCCCACTTTTAACATCTTCTAGGTGTGAAAAATGACCCTCTCACCATAACTCGTTGTTTTCTATCTTTCAGCCAATTCTGCACCTATTTGCACCTTACCCTCAGTCCCTACCTCCTACAAACTGATTGGTCGACCTCTTGTGGAGTACCTTGTCAAAAGCCTTCTGAAAGTCCAAGTAAATAATATTAGTTGCCCTATTGTTATCATAAATTTTAGTTGTCTCTACATAGAACTCCAGTATGTTAGTAAATCGTGATTGCCCCTTCTGAAACAATGCTGGCTTTCTGCTAACATGCCTGTTCTTATCAGCTGCTTTTCCATCTCATTCTTTATTAATATTTCCATTATCTTCCCTATGACACACAGTAAGCTTACTGGTCAAAGTTACCAGGCTCCATCCGGTCATCCTTCTTGTACACCAGGATAACGTTACCCCATTTCCAGTCCTTCAGGATTTCACCAGTCTTCTGACTTTTGAAGAATACCTGTTAGGGGTTTGTATATATAATCATAGACCTCTAAGTACTCTTGGATACATATTGTCTGTCCCTGGAGATTTATTAACTTTCAGTTTTTTCATCGGAAGCAGGAGCTCACTTAAATGAACCTTACACTTACTGGCATTTTGTTAACATCTTCACAAGTGAATACTTCAATAAAATATGAGTTTAGAATATCCACTCTGTCCTTTATGTAATTTATCAACCCACTATTATTCCTAATACACTTGACTTCCTCCTTGACTTTTCTTTTATTACTAAAGTATTGAAAAAATCTCAGGGTCAGTCTTAGCATTATCAGCAACATCCTTCTCAACCTGCCTTTTGACAATCTGAATTTCCCTCGACTATCGCTCTCATATTTTCCATATGCCCTATGGTTAATGTCATTACTATTTTTTTCCTGAATTCCTTATATAGCTGTCTTTTCTTCAATATTTTTTACGTACATCCTTATTCATACATGTAGTTGATATATTTTTTATTGATTCTCCCAACCTTTAGTCATTGACCCCATTGTTCCTCAACTGACTTAATGTTAAACAGTTCCTGCCAGTTTACCTTCTGAAGTCTTTACCACATCTGCACAAACTATACCCTTCTGTAATTCAATTTAGTGGCTTTAGTTTTTACTGATATATTCTCCCAAAAAACTTTGAGACTAACAACATTATGATCACTTGTTCCTGAGGCTCAACAACTTCCATACTTAAAATTCTATCCTGATTGTTACAGAATATCAAATCTAGACAGGCCTCCGATCTTGTTGGGGCATTGATATACTGGATCATAAAACAATCATTCAATAACTCAGTGAATTCACATTCCTGTAATCCAGTAGTCACTGGGTTCTCCCACTCAATACAGGTGTCCCCCGCGTTTCGAACGTTCGCTTTACAAAACCTCACTGTTGCGAAAGACCTACATTATTACCCTGTTTTCGCTTTCAGAAGGTGTGTTCGCTGTTACGAAAAAAAATTCAGCGTACGATAAAAAATCAGCGCGCAATAAAAGGCAGCGCACCCCGAGCAGCCGCTCTCCCCCGGATTCAGAACTGCATTGCTTTAACACGTGCCTGTGAGCAGCCGTTTGGAAGATGAGTTCTATGGTATCGGAAAAGCCTGAAAGAGCTCGTAAGGGTGTTAGACTTACGGTAAAACTAGACATAATAAAGCGTTTCAATCGTGGTGAACGAAGTAAGGACAACGTGAGTTTGGCTTGTGGAAGCTGACGAACATGATGTTGAAGAGGTTTTGGCATCCCATCACCAAGAACTGACAGATGAAGGGCTGATGCAATTGGAAGAAAAAAGGATAACAATAGAAACCGAATGAGTAATGATAAAGTACAACTTTAATTTTGAAAGGGTATGTCGGTTTAGGAGATACTTGCAGGATGGTTTGAGTCCCTATTAAAGAACTGTGCGATAGAAAAATGCGCGAGGCTCAGCAGTCAAGCAAGCCTTCCACATCAGCCACAGCAGACGACGAACCTCCACCTTCGACATCGAGGCGGACAGAGATAGAAGGAGATGAGCTGCCTGCTCTAATGGAAACAGACGATGAGATGACACCCCAGTATCCCAATACCCCAACCCCCAGGCCACGGACAGATACCGATTCGCGGAGAATGCAAAGGTAGCCAGGAGGCACACAGCACATCTTTAAGAAAAAAGCCGAAATAAACATGCTAATTAATTAGGTGCTGCTGACAAGTAATTGTCGGCTCAGATCAGAGACGATGCAATCATAAATCGGCACTGATCTGGGCCGACAATTACGGGCGGCACCTAATTAATTAGCATGTTTGTTCCGGCTTTTTTCTTAAAGGTGTGCTGTGTGTCTCCCAGCTACCACTGGACCCCTGCGTGCTTCGCGGCAATATATTGCTCGGTGGCCTCGAGGGTGGGGGCCACTGCACCACCCAACCTGCGACGACTCAGTCTAACACACCATCATCAGTGTGCTCGGCGCTATCCCAATTCCAGTAAGTGATACTACAATGTACATACATTATTTCTACTTTATATAGGCTGTGTATTTTTATGTGTTATTTGGTAATATTTGGCAGCTTCATAGTTTAAAGGTTACTGGAGAGAGTGTTCTTGCCAACAGCGCTTGCGTGAGATTTTCACTACAGAGAACAGTTCAGTAATGATTGTGGAGAAGTATTTCTACTTTATATAGGCTGTGTATTTATCATATCATGTTACTGTTATTTTAGGTTTTATGTGTTATTTGGCATGATTTGGTAGGTTACTTTTGGGTCTGCGAACGCTCACAAAATTTTCCCATATAAATAAATGGTAACTGCTTCTTCGCTTTATGACGTTTCGGCTTACGAACCGTTTCATAGGAACGCTCTACCTTCGGATGGCGGGGAAAACCTGTATTTGGGAAATTAAAGTCTCCCATAACTTGCTTTTTTAATATTCTGAGAGAGTTGTTTACTGAAATCATTATCAGCATCATTATAACATACACCCAATGTTATTCCCTTAACCTTATTGCTTTTAATTCTTACCCAGATGTCTTCACTAGGTCTCGATTCATTTCCAGTCACAAGCAGCCTCATGTTTAAATTATCTCTTATGTATATGGCTACTCCTCCACATTTACAATCTTGCCTATCTTTCTGAAGTATAGTTAGTATATGCTTTAATACTGTATATTCATCATCCTTTGATGTCAGCCAGGTTTCAGTTATTACTATTATATCATACTTATACATACTTGCATACAATTCCAGCTATTCTTAATACTTTTTTCATTTATACAGACCATCCTTAGTTTATTACTGATGTTTCTCATCTTATTCTGACCCATTTTTATATTTTGGAAGCCTGTGTCCTAATAGGTTATCCCCCACTATGGTGTTTCCTCTTGGCAGATATAGAGTGGATGTACTCAACAAAGCAGACCTTTGTGTCAAGAACCAACACATCCTTAGGTTGTTAACACAAATGACACATTTCACTCACTGCATGTTAACATGTACAAGAGTGTTAGAATATGAATCTGAATCTGACCCTCGCCATCCAGGACTTGCCCTTTTCTCAATACTACCATCAGGGAGGAGGTACAGGAGCCTGAAGATACACACTTTAGGAACAGCTTATTCCTCTCCACCATCAGATTTCTGAAATGGGTGGGTAATAAGTGGGGAACAATGCAAAGGGGGGGGGGGTTCCAGAGCTGTGGAAGGAGAGAGACAGAGAGATGGGAAGGGTAGGGAGGGAGGGAAAAGAGCCCGAGGATGATAGACAAGGCAGAGGGAGATAGGCTCCCAAATGGGAAGAGCAGTGAAAGGGACAGAGAGGCACATCCTGTCCCTAACAGAGTGGCCACTGAGTGTTTGTTTGGCATCTCCTGCAGCTGTAGCCCATCCACTTCAAGGTCTGACATTTTATGCATCCAGAGGTGCCCTCTGCACACCACTGTAACACATAGTTATCTGAGTTTTTGAGTTCCTGTTGCCTTGCTGTCAGCTTGAGCTAGACTAGCCATTCTCCTCTGACCTCTCTCATTAACAGGTATTTTCACCCACAAAACTGCTGTGCACTGGATTTTGTTTTTTTTTTTTTTTTTGTTTTTTTTGTACTATTCTCTGTAAACTCCAGACTGTTGTGCGTGAAAATACCAGGAGATCAGCAGTTTCTGAGATACTCAAACCATCCTGTCTGGCACCACCAGTCATCTCATGGCCAAAGTCACTTAGATCACATTTCTTCCCCATTGTGATGTTTGGTCTGAACACAAATGAATCTCTGACCACGTCTGCATGTTTTTTATGAACTAAGTTACTGCCTCAAGATTGGCTGATTAGATACTTGCATAAATGAGTAGGCATACCTAATAAAGTAGCCACTGAGTGTATTTGTCTTATGTGCAGTAGTTGTTTGTAACTAACTTATATAATACACAAATATAGATTTTTGTAAGTTGTTGTATTTCTATACTTTTCTATAAATGCCTACAAGAAAATGAGTATGATGTCCATATATTATATATGATAAATATATATGATAAAGATTAAAGCAACATGGTCCTAATGAGAGATCTTGGCCTGAAGTATCAACTGTTTACTCCCTAGATGCTGCCTGGCCTGCTGAGTTTTTCCAGAATTTTGTGTTTGTAACTCAGGATTTCCTGCATCTGCAAAATCTCTTACGTTGAAGATAATGATTAGATTTGTCTGTTACATGTACAGTACATCGAAGTACAGAGTGAAATGCATCATTTCCTGCAAATCAAATCAACAAGGACTGTGCTGGGCAGCCTGCACACGTCGCCACACATCCAACACCTACATAGCATCCTACAGCTTACTAACCCTAAACATACGTCTTTTGGATGATGGGAGGAAACCAGAGCAGCTGGAGGAAGCCCACAGTCACAGGGAGAATGTACAAACTCCTTATCCTTACAGACAGCGACAGGACTGGAACCTGATCTTATGGCTGGCACTGTACAGCGTTACGGTGTTTAAATAATTGAGCCTGGCCTATTCCAAGATCCCTGCCTCCCATATTGTACTGCAGCAGCAAAAATTAACACATTTCAAGACATATGCCAGTGATATTAAATATGATCCTGATTCAATAATGGACTCACCATTTTTGTAGCCACTGAAGTCAGTTTAACTGGCCCATAATTTCCTTTCTTCTGCCTCCCTCTCTCATTAAAGAGTGAGTGATTTTCCAACCCTCTGCAACCACTTTTGACTCTTGTGATTCTTGAAAGATTACTACTAATACCTCAATACAATCCCTCTAGCTACTTCTTTCAGAAGGACTGTGGTGTAGCCCATCCGGTTCAGTTGACTTATACACCATCAGACTTTTTAGCTTCTTAAGCACCTTCTCCTTAAGTAAAAGCTACTACACAAACTGCTGTCCCCTGACACATTTGAATTTCTGGCATGTTATCAGTGTTGTGTGGGCACGTGGCCAAGTGGTTAAGGCATTGGACTAGCGATCTGAAGGTCGTGAGTTCCAGACCCAGCCAAGGCAATGTGTTGTGTCCTTAAGGCACTTAATCACACATTGCTCTGCAACGACACTGGTGCCAAGCTGTATGGGCCCTTCCCTTGGACAATGATTGGTGTCATGAAGAGGGGAGACTTGCAGCATGGGCAACTGCTGGTCTTCCATACAACCTTGCCCAGGCCTGCGCCCTGGAGAGTGAAGACTTTCCATGCGCAGATCCAGCATCATTTTATAATGGTCCAAAGTCCACTCCACTCCACAACTGGTCAAATGCTGCTTCAAAGACAATCGCTCTTTCAACATTGATGTATTAGGTCCACATTTGTGCTAAGGCCTTAATGGAAATTGGGCTGAGCAAAACCTAAACTTTGCACTGATGAGCATGTTAGTGATGAACAGGTATCAAACTGATAGAACAAATCTCAATTTGAAAGAAGACTAATCGGGCAATCAATGGTCAGATTAGATATATTCTGTTTTCTATGTACAAGAAATGTATAGCCAATTTTCCAACCATCAAGGTGGTGTTAGAAATGCATTGGAACAACTTAGCTAGTGCCACAATTTGCTCTGGAGGGCAAGTCTTTGTTACCATCTATAATCAAGTTTTCAATTACAGAAAAGGATATTTTCTGCACCCAAAGCCTTTGTTGTATCCAAAGCTCCCAGTTTCTTTTTAAAATCAAGGAGAGAATAAAATTAGTGGAAAAATCAGCTGGTCATTGTGAGGGTCTCAGCAGGAAGCAGAGATGGATCATCCACTCAGATTTTAGAGCTAATCATGCTTGTGAATCCTACAGCAGTAGGAAGCTTAATTTAAGACAGCAAATGTTGTTCTGAGGAGTCCAAATCATATAGCCCTTAACTTTTACCACTAGAAATCAGACATCCATAACCATTGAGCTCGTCATTTCTGCCCAAAATGATGGCAGCTAATCTAGGCTAGACTTTCTTTAGCTTGTACTCTGCAAGACAGATCATGAAGTTTTAAGTACACACCGAAGTACTTTTTAAAATGCAGGAGTTCGTCTTGTCAGATGTGGTAATTCAGGATACCTGACTATTTCCCTGATGAGTACATCTGCGGAAGTACACCCAACTTCAATGCTTGACTGACCAAGTCAAGGTATTGGAGCTGGAGTTGGACGTACTTAGGATCATTCAGGAGGCTGAAGATAGTAGTGATGAAACCTTTGACGAGGTGGTCACCCCCAGAGTACAGACTTCAGTCAGAGTGGATCGGTGACCACCCAGAGAAGCAAGGGATTAGGAAGTCAGTGCAGGGTTCCCCTATGGCCACTCCCCTCAGCAACAAGTATACCTCTTTGGATACTAGTGGTGGGGGGGGGGGGAGAATGACCCATCAGGGCATGGGAGCAACAGCCAGGCTGGCAGCACTGTGGCCAACTCTAAGGCTCAACAGAGAAGGAAAAGTCAGGCAGTGCAGTAGCTATAGGGGACCTGATAGTTCAGGGAGAGAGAGGAGGTTCTGTGGCCGCAAAAGAGACACCAGGATTGTATGTTGCCCCTAGGGTGTGAGGGTCCAGGATATATCAGAGCAGCAGCACGATATTCTCAAGGGCGAGGCTGAACAGCCAGAGGTCATGGTGCGTTTTGGCACCAATGACATAAGGGGCCCCACGCAGTGAGTATATCGTTATGAAAGGGGCTGAAGAGAATATTAATGTCCTGTACATTTTCTAGCCTCTATTTTTCCTTATTATTGTGTTACAGTTCCCTGGTACACCTACAAATCCTCCTCCATTGCCAGCACCTGCTGGGAACTGCTTTAAAAACAAGAGTCTCTCTCTCTCTCCCTCTATCTCTCATCTTGTCTTCTTTATAGCTGTATCAATATGTTGGGTCCAGCTTAGATCCTCAGAGATGCTGACACCCAGGAACTTGAAATTGCTCACTCTCCACTTCTGATCCCTCTAAGCTTAGTCCGTGTTCCCTCATCTTACACTTCCTGAGGTCTACAATCAGCTCTTGTCTTATTGACATTGAGTGAAAGGTTTTGCTGTGACACCAATCAACTAGTGGGTATATCTCACTTCTGTTCGCCCTCTCATCTCCATCTGAGATTCTACCAACAATGGTTGCATCATCAGCAAATTTATAGATGGTATTTGAGCTATAACTAGCCACACAGTCATGTGTATATAGAGAGTAGAGCAGTGGGCTAAGCACACAGCCCTGAGGTGCACTAGTGTTGACGAGGAGAATACATTATCACCAATCCACACAGATTGTGGTCTTCTGGTTAGGAAGTTGAGTATCCATTTGCAGAGGGAGGTACAGAGGCCTAATTTCTTTAACTTACCGGTCAGGACAGTGGGAATGAGGATGTCACAAGCCAAGCTATAGTTAACACACAGAATCCTGACAAAGGTGTTTGTATTGACCAGGTGATCTAAGGCCATGTGAAGAGCCATTGAGAAGGTGTCTGCCGTACACCTATTCTGGCAACAGGCAAATTACAGTGGGACCAGATCCTTGTTGAGGTTACTGAAGGAGGCAAGAGACGACATTGCTGGGGCCTTGACCAATAGCTTCATGCCCTCTCTAGGCACAAGCGAGGTCCCAGAGCACCAGCAAGTGGCCAATGTTGTACCTCTCTTTAAGAATGGAACTAAGGAAAATCCTGGGAACTGTATACCGGTGAATATCATGTCAGTTGCAGAGTAATTGTTGGAGAAAATTCTTAGGGATAGGATACATAAGCATTTGAAAATCATTGGAAAATTAGGGAGAGCCAACATGGTTTTGTGCACGGCAGGTCATAGGTCGTGTCTTACAACTTGATTCTGAGTTTTTGACAAGGTGACGAAGACATTGATGAGGATGGGGCAGTGATGTTGTCTACACGGATTTTAATAGGGCATTTGACAAAGTTCCACATGGGAGGCTAATCCAGAAGATTAAGATCCACAGCAACTTGGCTGTTTGGATTCAGAATTGGCTTGTGTACAGCAGACAGAGGGTAGTTGTTAAAGGGACTTTTCCAAACTGGAGGTCTGTAATTAGTAGTGTTCTGCAGGGATCTATGCTGGGACCTCTGCTACTTGTGATGTATATAAATAACCTGGATGTAAATATAAATGGGTGAGTTGGTAAATTTGCAGATAATAGCAAGATTGGTGGAATTGTGGATAGTGTAGAAGGCTGGCAAAGAATACAGCACGATATAGGTCAGTTGTAGATATGGACACAGATATGGCAGTTGGATTTTAACCCAGATAAATGTGGGCTGTTATAACTTGGTATGGCATTTGCAAGGAGACAATACGCTGTTAAGGGCAAGATCCTTAACAGTGTTGTTGAGCAGTGAGACCTTGGGATACAGTTCATAGCTCCTGGAAAGTGGCTACACAGATCAGTAAGGTGAAAAGAAGCTCAGAGACTTTGTCCTTCACCCTGCCTTGTGCAGCTGGATCCTGGACTTCCTGTCAGAATGCCGGCAGGTGGTAAGAGTGGGCTCCCTCACCTCTGCCCCTCAATGCAGAAGATCCTCAGGGCTGTGTCCTAAGCTCCCTCCTTTACTCTCTCTACTCTCTCTATACCCATGACTGTGTCACCACCCACAGCTCCAATCTACTAATTTACTGATGATACTACATTGACTGGCCTCATCTCAAATAATAACAAGGCAGCCAACAGATAGGAAGTCATCATCCTGACACAGTGGTGTCAAGTAAACCTCTCCCTCAATGTCACAAAAACAAAGGAGCTGGATGTGGACCAAGAAGGAATGGAGACAAGCTAACCCCTATTGCCATCAATGGTTCTGGGGTTGAGAGGGTGAACAGCTTCAAGTTCCTCTGCATACACATCACTGAGGATCTCACGTGGTCGGTACACACTGGCTGTTTGGTGTAAGAAGTACAGCAGCACCCCTTCCACCTCAGACATTTGACAAAGGGTATGAGTCCCCAAATTCCAAGGACTTTCTACAGGGGCACAATTGAGACCATCCTGACTGGCTGCATTACTGTACCTCCCTCGATCGCAGGATTCTGCAGAGAGTGGTCCGGAGAGCCCAGCACATCCGTCGATGTGAACTTCCCACTACTCAGGACATTTCAGAGACAGGTGCGTAAAAAGGATCATTGGGGACCCAAGTCACCCCAACCACAAATGTTCCCGCTGCTGCCATCTGGAAATGGTACCGTAGCATAAAAGTCAGGACCAACCAGCTCCAGGACAGCTTCTTGCACCAGGCCATCAGACTGATTAATTCATGCTGATAAAATTGTACTTCTAAGCTACACTGACTATCCTGTTGTACATGCTATTTATTACAAATTACTATAAATTGCACATTACACATTCTGATGAAGATGCCACATAAAGATTTTACTCCTCATGCATGTGAAGGATGTAAGAAATAAGGTCAATTCAGATTAAGGTGGCTGATGGAATGCTAGCTTTCATTAGTTGAGGCGTTGAGTTCAAAAGTCAAGAGGTTATGTGAAACTTCATAAAACTCTGGTTAGGCCACATCCGGAATATTGCATAGACCGGGGTCTGGTTGCCCCACTATAGGAAGGATGTTGAGGCATTGGAGAGTGTACAGAAGGGGTTTACCAGGATGCTGCCTGATTTAGAGTGCATATCCTATTGTGAGAGGCGGGATAAACTTTGGTTGTTTTCTCTGGAGTGGGTGGCTGAGCGGGAGATCCGATAGACGTTAGAAGATTATAAGAGACATAGATAAAGTAGACGGGGAATATGTTTCAGGGTTGAAATCTCTAAAACCAGAGGGCATGCATTGAAGGTGAGAAGGTGTGGGTTCAAAGGGGATGTGACAGGCAAGTGTTTTTTAAACTCAGAGAGTGGTGGATGCCTGCAATGCATTGCCTGGTATGGTGGTAGAGGTAAATACATTAGAGGCTTTTAAGAGATGTTTGGATCGGCACATGGATGTAAGGAAGATGGAGAGATATGGACATTGTGTAGGCAGGAGGGATTAGTGCTTGAGTGTTTTTTGATTTGCTTTTTATCTGGTTCGGTACAACATTGTGAGCTGAATAGTCTGCTCCTGTGCTATACTGTTCTATGTTTGTTTATTATCCTTTCAGCTGGGTGAACATACATCCACATCATCTAGGCAAAGTGTCATTGGGTAATGTCTCCAAACAAAAAAAAACACCTTGGTTCACAAAAATCTTTGACAACTGATCAAATAATTGGAAAATTACAGGTAATAAATTACTGTTTGCATGCCTTATTCATTGGGAAGCCTAAACATCATCACAACCTCCACTTGGGTCAAAGCTATGTCACATATACTACCTGCCTGGTGCCTGTAGCCCAAAGCTAACTTATCATCTATTCTCTACTTGTAAGAGCAAGAAATAAGATGTGGGCAAAGAGGGCTTGCTGGATGGCAAACATTAGAATGGGGAGAGATGACCAGATAATTGGGGGTGTGAAGCAGGGAGAGAAGGATGTTTGGATGGGAGAACAAAGTTAGTATTGGCATTAGTGAAACATGAGTTATAAAGAAATAAATTATCTGAGAGAGGGTATCAGAAACAGGGGTTTAGCCTCATAGCACTCAGTGTTTTGTGACAATGGCACTAGTGAGTCTGAATATTATTTCTAAACTATAAATGAATGTCCTTAATGTGATGTCACATTCCTGATAATTATTTGCACATTTCTTATATACAATATATGTGCAAAAGCAAACATAATTCTCCGTGTTCCACAACCTAAATCTTAAGAACCTGTCCATTTTGTTTGAGTGGATTCTGTTTATCATTAGCCTATCTTCAGGAAGTTCCAAACCCATGACAACTCCTCAAACAAAAAGTCTCTCATCAATTTCCTTCTAATACCTCCACCTACTTAAAATTTACACTCCTGATTAA
This sequence comes from Mobula hypostoma, assembly GCF_963921235.1. NCBI lineage: Eukaryota > Metazoa > Chordata > Chondrichthyes > Myliobatiformes > Myliobatidae > Mobula > Mobula hypostoma. Next base: position 47,908,353 of record NC_086109.1, on the reverse strand, counting down.
CTTCTCAAAAGAAGTATTTTCCATTGTCCTCAGTTTCTTGCTCAGACAATGGCACAGTCTAACAGTTCTATTGCTAGGATTGGAGCTGATGCCACAAAGGTCTTGCGTTTACCTCTTTAATTAGACAAGACTGTGCAGCAAGCATTTTGTCATAAGGAAAATACTTCCCTTTACCAAACTTGATGTTTGCATCGTAACAGTCCTAACAGTGAAGTCACCCCAAGGTTTACATTTACATCCCTCAAGAATAACAGCTAGGGTCCTCCCTCCCCCTCCCAATTAAGAGTAGAAACATTACCAGCTCTTATCCATGGCTTCCAGGGTTGATTGTTCACTGTTTGCTAATTTGGTGTTGAAACATAGAAACATAGAAAATAGGTGCAGGAGTAGGCCATTCGGCCCTTCGAGCCTGCACCGCCATTTATTATGATCATGGCTGATCATCCAACTCAGAACCCAGCCTTCCCTCCATACCCCCTGACCCCTGTAGCCACAAGGGCCATATCTAACTTCCTTTTAAACATAGCTAATGAACTGGCCTCAACAGTTTGCTGTGGCAGAGAATTCCACAGATTCACCACTCTCTGTGTGAAGAAGTTTTTCCTAACCTCGGTCCTAAAAGGCTTCCCCTCTATCCTAAAACTGTGACCCCTCGTTCTAGACCTCCCCAACATCGGGAACAATCTTCCCGCATCTAGCCTGTCCAATCCCTTTAGGATCTTATACGTTTCAATCAGATCCCCCCTCAATCTTCTAAATTCCAACGAGTACAAGCCCAGTTCATCCAGTCTTTCTTCATATGAAAGACCTGCCATCCCAGGAATCAATCTGGTGAACCTTCTTTGTACTCCCTCTATGGCAAAGATGTCTTTCCTCAGATTAGGGGACCAAAACTGCACACAATACTCCAGGTGTGGTCTCACCAAGGCCTTGTACAACTGCAGTAGTACCTCCCTGCTCCTGTACTCGAATCCTCTCACTATAAATGCCAGCATACCGTTCGCCTTTTTCACCGCCTGCTGTACCTGCATGCCCACTTTCAATGACTGGTGTATAATGACACCCAGGTCTCGTTGCACCTCCCCTTTTCCTAATCGGTCACCATTCAGATAATAATCTGTTTTCCTATTTTTGCCACCAAAGTGGATAACTTCACATTTATCCACATTAAATTGCATCTGCCATGAGTTTGCCCACTCACCCAACCTATCCAAGTCACCCTGCATCCTCTTAGCATCCTCCTCACTGCTAACACTGCCACCCAGCTTCGTGTCATCCGCAAACTTGGAGATGCTGCATTTAATTCCCTCATCCAAGTCATTAATATATATTGTAAACAACTGGGGTCCCAGCACTGAGCCTTGCGGTACCCCACTAGTCACTGCCTGCCATTCTGAAAAGGTCCCGTTTATTCCCACTCTTTGCTTCCTGTCTGCTAACCAATTCTCCACCCACACCAATACCTTACCCCCAATACCGTGTGCTTTAAGTTTGCACACTAATCTCCTGTGTGGGACCTTGTCAAAAGCCTTTTGAAAATCCAAATATACCACATCCACTGGTTCTCCCCTATCCACTCTACTAGTTACATCCTCAAAAAATTCTATGAGATTCGTCAGACATGATTTTCCTTTCACAAATCCATGCTGACTTTGTCCGATCATTTCACCGCTTTCCAAATGTGCTGTTATCACATCCTTGATAACTGACTCCAGCAGTTTCCCCACCACCGACGTTAGGCTAACCGGCCTATAATTCCCCGGTTTCTCTCTCCCTCCTTTTTTGAAAGTCCTGAAAGATCAAAGGTGCTCACCTTTGGTGAAAAGACCCATGATGCCAGACCAGATTATTTGTGGGGCAAAATCCACCCCCAAGATATATATCCCTTCTGGTTTATAGTCACAGTCTACTCACTGCCTTGTTCTGGCCATCTCCTGTGCTGGGTGAACGAAGGATACCTAGAGTATTCGGGGCTAGTGAAGGGGTGGGGCTAAGTAAATGAAGTTAAGGATCTTCAACGATAGGGAAGATCCTGGGTAGGAAAAGGGCATCCATGGGTTGAAGGACGGAGGTTGAGGTGTTACGGGTGCACGAAGGCAAGAAGATTGAAGATATGGGTGGTAGGGCGGCAGTGAGCAAAAGAGAAGCCTTCCCGAACACGGCGATGTGTAGAGCTGCATGTGCACTTGTTCTCTGAAGTCCTCAATATTTTATAACTTGGCCTTCTCCACTCTGAAGGCTGAATCCGCCCCCCCTCGCCCCCAAACCCACGTCCTCATGGAAGAGCAGAGCTCCTCGATACAAAATTATCTGGGTACCCATCTGTTCGAAATTCCTTTCGATCATAAATCTCACCTTAAAGGTTCTTCTATCGTCGAGTGCTCCGCGGAACCCACCTTTCAACGCAAGAAACCTTCAGCGAATCCAAGCTCCCGCTCACAAATCCGTCTGCTTACCCTTACACTGCATCATGGGATATAGCAGGAGGAGAAGTGAACTACAGCTCCCATAATTCCGTTCAGTCACGCATGCGCGTCAAATCCCCCGGAACACACCAATCGGTGTGCATGCGCGTTAGTTCTCGCCGTGTCAGGCCGTGAGGAATTTGCCAGTTGGGTGAGGTGTATTATCGAACTGCTTGCTCATGCTTTGCCGTATTTTCTATTTCAGTAATTGACTAATACAATTTCACCTCGAAGTTATGGCCGGAAAAGTAAAATGGGCGACAGACATTGAGAAATCAATACTCTTAAATAATTTTGAAAAGAGAGGCTGGATTCAGACTTCTGCTGATGAAGACTGGAACTTCTACTGGTGAGTGAAGTACGGGTATTGCTCTGTGATATTTTTTTCCAAAGTTATTTATTTTAGTTCTCGACACCTTTAAGATTGCTTCCCACAAACCTAATGCTTGGAGCAGAGGGGGATCCTATGGATATTCCAGATGTCTCTATGAGTGATTACTGTGGTCTGTGATCTTTCACAGATATCCTCACGTAATGTATACATCTTCATAGATTCCTCACCTGGATGACAGTAGCATATAGTGAGTACTGACTAAACTGAGAAGAATATGGAGATTTCAATTTGTGTGGTTTATCTGAGGTTCTTGGACTGCAGATAAGGATTATGACACAGTAAAAAGATTGAGGGCAAAGAGAATCTAAAGGCATTTAAGATTAAGACCATAACACTATCGACCATAAGATATGGGTGCAAAATTAGGCCACTTGGCCCATCGAGTCTGTTCCGCCATTCTATCATGGCTGATTTATTTTCCCTCTCAACCCCATTTTCCTGTCTTCTTCCTGTAACCTTTGATGCCCTGACCAATCAAAAATCTAATAACCTTCTCTATAAATATATCCAGTGATGTGGCCTCCACAGCTGGCTGTGGCAATGAATTCCACAGATTCACTACCCTCTGGCTAAAGAAATTCCTCCTCCATTCTTAATGGTCACCCCTTTATTCTGAGGCTGCGCCCTTTGGTCCGAGACTCCCCCACTCTAGGAAACATCCTCTCCACATCCAACCTTTCATCATTTGGTAAGTTTCAATAATAATCCCCTCATTCTTCTAAACTCTAGTGAGTACAAACCCAGACTCATCAGATATTCTTCATAAGATAAGGCTTTCATTCCCTGGATCTCCTCTGTACCGTCTCCAAAACCATATATATTGATCCTCTCAAAGTGAATGGTAACACTAACAATCTCAAAACATCAGAGGATGAGAGGTGACCTGATAGAGGTATACAAGATGATGAGAGGGTTTGATCATGTGGATAGCCAGAGGCTTTTTCCCAGTGCTGCAATGGCTAACATGAGGGGCCATAGTTTTAATGTGCTTGGAAGTAGGTACAAAGGGAATGTCAGAGGTAATTTTTTCCACACAGAGTGGTGGGTGCATGGAATGCACTGCCAGCGAAGGTGGTAGAGGTGGATACAATAGGGTCTTTTAAGAGACTCTTTGATAGGTACATGGAGCTTAGAAAAATAGAGAGCTATGCGGTAGGGAAATTGTAGGCAGCTTTGTAGAGTACGTTACGTGGTCAGCACAACATTGTGGGTCTGTAATGTGCTGTAGACTTTCTATATTTCTTTTGCAGAAGTGCATTAAGAGCAAGGAGGTAATCGAGGTATTGGGCCTCTTAGGAACAGAATATGTGCAAGGGGTGTGCTCTTAATGAATAGGTCATATCCATATTTAATAAGGAGAAAGATGCTGTAATTGCAGATTCCAGAAAGGAGTGACTGGGATAATATAGAACATATTAAAATGGAAGATGTGTATATATAAGACCATAAGACAGGAGAAGAATTGGGCCATTCGACCCATCAAGTCTGCTCTACCATTCAATTGTGGCAGATCCGTTTTTCCCCTCAACCCACTCCGCGGCCTTCTCCCTGTGTCCAATCAAGAACTGATCAAGCTCTGCCTTAAATACACCTAACAACCTAGCCTCCACAGCTGTGTGTGGTAATAAATTTCACAAATTTAGCACCCTCTGGCGAAAGAAATTTCTCTGCATCTCTGTTTAAAATGGACGCTCCTCTATCCTGAGGCTGTGTCCCCTTATCCTAGACTCCCCCACCATTGGAAGCATCCTTTCCACATCGACTCTGTCTAGGCATTTCAACATTCAAAAGGTTTCAATGAGATCCTCCCCTCATCCTTCTAAATTCCAGTGAGTACAAATCCAGAGCCATCAAACGTCCTTGTATGATAACCCTTTTATTCCCAGAATCGTCTTTGTGAACCTCCTCTGAACCCTCTCCAAAGCCAGTGCATCTTTTCTTAGATGAGGAGCCCAAAACTGTTCACAATACTCAAGGTGAGGCCTCACCAGTGCCTCAGCATCACATCCCTGCTCTTGTATTCTAGACCTCTTGAAATGAATGCTAACATTGCATTTGCCTTCCTCACCACTGACAAGCTGCATGTTAACCTTTAGGGTGTTCTGCACAAGTCCCTTTGCATCTCAGATTTTAGGATTTCCTCCCTGTTTAGAAGATAGTCTGCACATTTATTTCTTCTATCAAAGTGCATGACCATGCATTTTCCAACATTGTATTTCACTTGCCACTCTCCTGCCATTCTTGTAATCTGTCTTAAGTCCTTGTTTTCTTAACACTACCTGCCCCTCCACCAATCTTCATATCATCTGCAGACTTGGCAACAAAGCCGTCTATTCCATCATCTAAAAGATAGATATACAGCAGAAAAAGAAGCGGTTCCCAAAACCAACCCCTGCAGAACACCACTAGTCACTGGCAGCCAACCAGTAAAGGATCCTTTTATTCACACTCTCTGCCTCCTACCAATCAGCCAAAGCTCTAACCAAGCCAGTAACTTTCCTGTAATGCCATGTGCTCTTAACTTGGTAAGCAGCCTCATGTGTGGATCTTGTGAAAGTCCAAATATACAACATCTACTGCATCCCTTTTATCTATCCTACGTGTAATCTTCTCAAAGAATTCCAACAGGTTTGTCCGACAAGATTTTCCTTTAAGGAAACCATACTGGCTTTGTCCTAATGTCCTGTGTCACCAAGTACTCCATAACCTCATCCATAACAATTGACTGGGAACACAGGCTATATGGTGGGATGGTTGAGGGACAGTGGAAGACTTTCAAAGAGATTTTTCACAGTGCTTAACAAAAGTATATTCCCGTTAAAAGCAAGGACAGTAGAAGTGGTCACAAGATCATAAGATAAAGGAGTAGAAGTAGGGCCATTCGGCCCATCAAGTCTGCTCTGCCACTCCACCATGAGCTAAACTATTCTCCCATCTAGTTCTAATTTCCGGCTTTTTCCTCATATCCCTTGATACCCTGACTAATTAGATACCTATCAATCTCTTCCCTAAACACCCTCAATGATCAGGCTTCCACAGCTGTATGTGGCAATGAATTTCATAAATCCATGACCCTCTGGCTAAAAAAATTTCTCCTCATCTCTGTTTTAAATGGGTACCTTCTAATTCCAAGGTGGTGAGAGCCAGCCTTGGAAAACTAAGGAAATAAAAGAAGGCATCAAACTAAAAGCTCATGTGTACAAAGTTGCCAAGAGTAGTGGGAAACAGGAAGATTGGGAAGTCTTTAAAAAGCAACAAAGAACCACAAAGTGAGCAATAAAGAAAGAGAAAATAGATTATGGAAATAAACCAGCACAAAATGTAAAAGCAGATAGTAAAAGTTTTTATAATTATATAAAGCATAAAAGTGTGGCTAAAGTGAACGTAGTTCTCCTAGAGGAGGAGAATGAGGAATTGATATTGGGTAATGAGGAAATGGCTGAGGCTTTGAATGACTATTTTTTTCTCTGTCTTCACAGTGGTGGACACGCCTAACATGCCAAAGAGAGGTGTTATGGATGTAATGGGAGGTCAGGACCTCAATACAATAGCTATCGCTAAAGAGGTAGTGCTGAGCAAACTTGTGGGCCTGAAGATAGACAAGTCCCCTGGTCCTGATGGAATGAAACCCAGGGTACTGAAAGAAATGGATGAAGTTATAGTAGAGGCTTTGGTGATAATTTACCAAAATTCTCCGGATTCTGGGCAGGTCCCGGCGGATTAGAAGACGGTGAATGTCACGCCACTATTCAAAAAGGAATGTAGGCAAAAGGCAAGTAACTATAGGCCAGTTAGTTTAATATCTGTAGTTGGGAGAAAATTTGAAGCTATCATTAAAGAAGAAATAACAAGCCATCTGGAAAGAAGTGGATCCATCAGGCAGACGCAGCATGGATTCAACAAAGGCAGGTTCTGTTTGATAAACTTACTGGAGTTCTTTGAGGATATAACGAATACAGTGGATACAGGGGAACAGATGGATGTTACTTACTTGGATTTCCGGAAGGTGTTCAATAAAGTGCCGCATAAAAGACTTGTCTATAAGATAAAGATGCATAGAGTTGGGGTGATGTATTAGCATGGATAGATGATTGGTTAACTAAAAGAAAGCAGAGAGTTGGGATACACAGGTGTTACTCTGGTTGGCAATCAGTGGTGAGTGGTGTGCCGCAGGGGTCGGTTCTGGGCACGCAACTGTTCACAATATACATTAATGATCTGGAAGAGGAGACCGAATGTAGTGTAAGTTTGCTGATGATACTAAATTGAGTGGAAAAGCAAATTGTGCAGAAGATGTGGAGAGTCTGCAGAGAGATATAGATAGGTTAAGTGAGTGAGCTGGAACTGTACCCACTAGAATTCAGAAGAATGAAAGGAGATCTTATAGAAGCAAAAAATTATGAAAGGGAAAGATGAGATGGAGGCAGGAAAGTTGTTTCCACATATAAGTAAGACTAGAACTTGGAGACATAGCCTCAAGATTCGGGGGAGTAGGTTTAGGCCGGAGATGAAGAGGAACTGCTTTTCCCAGAGGGTGGTGAATCTGGAATTCTCTGCCCAATGAAGCAGTGGAGACTGCCTCAGTAAATATATTTAAGACAAGATTGGATAGATTTTTGCATAGTAGGGGAATTAAGGGTAATGGGGAAAAGGCAGTAGGTGGGGATGAGTCCATGGTCAGATCAGCCATGATTTTGTTGAATGGCGGAGCAGGCTCGATGGGCCAGATGGCCTACTCCTGGTCCTATTTCTTATGTCCTTATGTTAACTGCAACATCTTCCCAACAACTAAGGTCAGGCTAACTGGTCTATAATTTCCTTTCTGCTTCCTTCCTCTTTTCTTAAAGAGTGGAGTGACATGTGTAATTTTCCAGTCTTGGCACCATGCCAGAGTCCAATGATTTCTGAAAGATCATTACTAATGCCTCCACAATCTTTACCGCTACATCTTTCAGAACTCTATGGTGCAGTTAATCTGGCCTGGGTGCCTGCTGTACCCTGAGGTCTTTCAGGTTTTAGAGCACCTTCTGCCTTGTAGTAGTAACTGCACTCACTTCTCTTCCCTAACACCCTTCAACATCTGGCACCCTGCTAGTGTCTTCCACTGTGAAGACTGACGCAAAATACTCAGTTAGTTCATCTACCATTTCCTTGGCTCCCATTATTATTTCTCTGGCCTCATTTTCTAGCTGTCCTATATCCACTCTTCATCTCTCTTTTAGTCTTTTACATACTTGAAAAAGATCCACTTTGTTGTTGTTTGCTGGCTTGCTTTCATATTTCATTTTTTCCTGCCTAATGATTCTTTTAGTTGCTCTCTGTAGGTTTCTAAAAGCTTCTCAGTCCTCTGTCTTCCCACTAATTTTTGCTTTGTCTACCCTCTCTTATGCTTTTACATTAGCTTTGACTTACCTTGTCAGCCACGGTTGTACTATTTTGCCATTTAAGTATTTCTTTGTTTTTGGAATACATCTATGAATATGTTTTAGCAGACGTGGGTGGATAAATACCCAGAGCCTAATGAGATGTAAGCAGAGATTGATCAGTGATGGTCAGCATAGCTTTGTTAGTAGGAGAACCTTTTTGACAAATTCAAACAAATTACTTGAAGTAACAAATTACAGAGCAGTATGGATGATGTCGTGTATGTTGATGTAGTCATGCCTATGGTAAAGTCAGGCCCATGGGATCCAAGGCAAGTTAGGGATTCAAGTTTGATATGATTATAACAGGCAAAAAGTGATGGTTGTCCTTGAGATTGGAATTCTGTGACCAGTGGTTACTATAAGGATTGATACTGAGGTCCTGATTGTTTCCTGTAACCACTGGTGACATGGACATGAAGGTAGGAGGTTTAATTCGTATATTCACAACTGACACAAAAATTGCTGATACCAAGATTGTGACATTACTGTTACGTTGGCTCAGCCTGATCATCATTTTTCCCTTTGGTTGAGGACAAGCTCAGCTTGGCCTGGTAGGACTGTCTTCCTGCTCTGCATTTTGCAATTTACTCCTCCTTTTGTCTGTGTTCTCACTTTCTAACTACATCCATTCATTCATTGAACCAGAGCCCTGTTTGCAGCTTATCCTCATGGCTTTCTAGGTTTTGCCTGTCAGACATGCCTCCTCCTCCTTACTGAGTTTTTGTTAATTTTAACTGTTAATGAGTCAATGATAACATGCACTGAACTAATTTTAAAAAATTATCAGGTGGACAGAAAAAAAGGATTCCATTATATTCTCAATGGCACCTTGAACAAATGTAATGTCACCACTAACTCCTTGAAACCCATGGATCCTATCCACTCAAAGTGAAGATGGAGCATTCAGGAGAGAACTGAGAACCTCAAATCCATTTGTCAGGAGCACACAAAAGCCTTGTGTATGTGGTGGAAGGAGCACAGCATTGTACAGATTGCTCACCTTTCTGTCCTGTTCAACACCTCCTGCCCCATCTGTGGAAGAGTTTCTAGATCCCACAGAAGCTTTATCAACCACCTCAGAACTGGAGTGGTAGCATTTGGTCCTCAAAGGACCCCCTAAGGAGAAGAAAACCTGTGTATGCTTCAATACAGTATTCTTCTGTATCATCTTCACTATCTCTACTGCATTTTTATCCATTGTTTTGCAGGCCAGCCCCAGGTGAAGAACACCCAAATTATGGACAAGTTCCCATAATATTATTAAATTCAGAAGTCTGATGAACATGCATACATTTGTTCCTGGGAATGCTCTCTCAGCACTTTTAAAAATTGTTATTTCCTACCAGCTTTGTGTGCTTTTGAAGCTGTTCATTACAATACTGGAGGTACAGTTACCATATGAAATTATACCTGTGTGTTTCTGGACTTAAGAACAAAATCAATTTATGGATGTCTGTGGAAATGAAACCCATTCCTCACCCAAGGAAGACCAATGTAACCATATGTGCTCTGGCATTCTATTTGTATCCTAGGTTTCAATGCCACAGATATGCTGGAATAGAGGGGTGTCCGTTGTGATATTCTGATGTAGAAATTGGAGGTTTAGGTCCAAGAATGCTCAGTAGAAGACTCACAATGCGCTGGAGGAACTCAGAAGGTCAATCAGCATCAGCTGAAAAGAAGTCAACGTTTCGGGCCGAAACACTTCGTCAGGACTGAAGGAAGAATTTGTGGCAGAGACCAATGTGAATGGTTTGCCTAATTAGAACCGGTGAAAATCAGTGAACCTCTTTCTCTCTGTGTTGTTCCTCTTTTTCTTTGTGATGCAAAGACAAGGATTCTTTCTTGACCATTATCTACAATACAGTTTAAAGCTGTCCTTACTCTGTCATTGGAGGTGTCACGAACTAGTTTTAGTGTATGAAGATGCTGAGATCGTGAATAAAAACAGATTGCTGGGAATATTCATCAAGTCAAATAGCATTTGTGGAGAATAAAAGTGTAAGTTGAAGTTCAAAGTTCACATATCACCGCCAACATCTTACCTAGTTGAGTTGTAACAGAAGTGATTTCTGCTAACCTACGCACTTCTCAGATAATTGGCAATGTAGTTTGGGGAAAAAGCATTATACTTGCAAAAACAAGTTAACACGCTAAACTATAAGCAAACTGTAAGCAAATTAAACAAGTTAAACTGTAATATATTACAGTTCAGACCTCAGTGAGGGTTCATTGCAGCTTGTTCCCTAAAACCATGATGTGTGGAGCCAAACAAGCATTCCTCAAAAAATTATGCAGACTCCTTAGAAGGTTCATGTTCCATCTATCATGTACCATTTTTTAGACTTCTGCCTCAAAGAATGAGTCAAATCTACTGCTTTTGCACTCTTGATCCATTGCTTGATCCATTTTCCTCCTCTGTCTTACTTCTGTGCTGACCTTGTATTAGTTAGCCTCTCGTCCATATTTGACTCTACCCATGTCATCTCCAAACTTATTTTGTTAGTGATATTCTCCCTTGCTTTGCTTTAATTTCATTAATCTGCTAATCATCTAACTTTCTGTCCAGACAGGCATGCTATTATTTCTAAAATAGCCCTCTTAACCTATTGAAGACTACTACTGCGAATCAAAAGTATATGCTGTAAGCTTGAAATAGAAACAGAAAATGCTGGAAATGCAGCATTTGTGGAAAGAGGAACAGTTAATATTTCAGGTCCAGGATCTTGCATCAGAAGTGGAAAGAGAAGTCCAGTAAGCTACCAGGACGAGAAAGAAAAATTAAGCCAAAATGATGACAGACAGATATGATTTATCAATATAGAGATATACAGTGTATATAGTGAATTTCCTAAAGTTGGAGATTTCAATATTAAGTCCTGAAAGCTGGGACATGCCCAGATAGAAGACGTGCTGTTCCTCAGGCTTGTGCTGGTGCTTGTTGTAATACTGCAGGAGGCCACAGACAGAAAGGTTGGAGGGGGGGAATGGTGATTTAAAATGGCAAGTAACTAGAAGCTGGGTCACACCTATGGCTAAGTGCAGTTGTGACCAATTTCCTCTGGACTTGAAAGTCATTGTCATTTAAGCTTTTTCAGTTCATATTTTAACTGTTGCTTCACACCTGCAGTTTTATCCATTTACTCTGGAGTTTGCCCCCATTGTCCTTACTGTTGGTGCTTTAAACTATTTCTACACCAGCAAGATTCATCATTATCTTTTGCACTACCTCAAATTGCTTCCGGTTTTCCATGCTGTTCCTTGCTGTGTTCTTTTTGCTGGGACATCACCTTGGATGCCAGTCTGATGTTGGTTCTCCTGCTCGGCCACCATTAGTTGGATTTCTGTCATTTCCACCTCCACTTAGTCTTGAGATTCCAATGCTGCTTTCTCTGGCATACTCTTAAGAATCTGCATCTACCTGAAATTTGCTTAATGGTCTTCAGCCACACTTTATTGCTTATTTTCAGAATGCTGTTGTAGCAGTCTATAAATTGCTTTGAAAGTATAACTTGGGTGACTCCTTATTTATCCAGTTGGTCTTTCTGCCAGGCAGATTATTTGATGCAGGTTTACTGTATGGCTATGATCTTGGTGAATGCAATTGATTGTTTACACATTATTAGGTTTGACTGGAGTGAATCATGGTGTTACATACAGAGAGGCTTTGACCAGATCTAACATACAGAGAGGCTTTGAGGAAAGAGAAGCAGAATAAACGGTGTAAAGACAGTAAGGTAGAAGGGCTGAAATGTGTGTACCTCAATGCAAGAAGCATCAGGAACAAAGGTGATGAACTGAGAGCTTGGATACATACATGGAATTATGATGTAGTGGCCATTACAGAGACTTGGCTGGCACCAGGGCAGGAATGGATTCTCAATATTCCTGGATCTCAGTGCTTTAAAAGGGATAGAGAGGGCGGAAAAAGGGGAGGAAGGGTGGCATTACTGGTCAGGGATACTATTACAGCTACAGAAAGGGTGGGTAATGTAGCAGGATCCTCCTTTGAGTCAATATGGGTGGAAGTCAGGAACAGGAAGGGAGCAGTTACTCTACTGGGGGTATTCTATAGGCCCCCTGGTAGCAGCAGAGATACAGAGGAGCAGATTGGGAGGCAGATTTTGGAAAGGTGCAAAAATAACAGGGTTGTTATCATGGGTGACTTTAACTTCCCTAATATTGATTGGCACCTGATTAGTTCCAAGGGTTTAGATGGGGCAGAGTTTGTTAAGTGTGTCCAGGATGGATTCCTGTCACAGTATGTGGACAGGCCGACCAGGGGAATGCCATACTAGATCTAGTACTAGGTAATGAACCGGGTCAGGTCACAGATCTCTCAGTGGGTGAGCATCTGGGGGATAGTGACCACCGCTCCCTGGCCTTTATAATTATCATGGAAAAGGATAGAATCAAAGAGGACAGGAAAATTTTTAATTGGGGAAAGGCAAATTATGAGGCTATAAGGCTAGAACTTGCGGGTGTGAATTGGGATGATGTTTTTGCAGGGAAATGTACTATGGACATGTGGTCGATGTTTAGAGATCTCTTGCGGGATGTAAGGGATAAATTTGTCCCGGTGAGGAATATAAAGAATGGTAGGGTGAAGGAACCATGGCTGACAAGTGAGGTGGAAAATCTAGTCAGGTGGAAGAAGGCAGCATACATGAGGTTTAGGAAGCAAGGATCTGATGGGTCTATTGAGGAATATAGGGAAGCAAGAAAGGAGCTTAAGAAGGGGCTGAGAAGAGCAAGAAGGGGACATGAGAAGGCCTTGGCAAGTAGGGTAAAGGAAAACTCCAAGGCATTCTTCAATTATGTGAAGAAAAAAAGGATGACAGGAGTGAAGGTAGGACCGATTAGAGATAAAGGTGGGAAAATGTGCCTGGAGGCTGTGGAAGTGAGCGAGGTCCTCAATGAATACTTCTCTTTGGTATTCACCAATGAGAGGGAACTTGATGATGGTGAGGACAATATGAGTGAGGCTGATGTTCTGGAGCATGTTGATATTAAGGGAGAGGAGGTGTTGGAGTTGTTAAAATACATTAGGACAGATAAGTCCCTGGGGCCTGACAGAATATTCCCCAGGCTGCTCCACGAGGTGAGAGAAGAGATTGCTGAGCCTCTGGCTAGGATCTTTATGTCCTCGTTGTCCACGGGAATGGTAGCGGAGGATTGGAGGAAGGCGAAAGTTGTTCCCTTGTTCAAAAAAGGTAGTAGGGATAGTCCGGGTAATTATAGACCAGTGAGCCTTATGTCTGTGGTGGGAAAGCTGTTGGAAAAGATTCTTAGAGATAGGATCTATCGGCATTTAGAGAATCATGGTCTGATCAGGGACAGTCAGCATGGCTTTGTGAAGGGCAGATCGTGTCTAACAAGCCTGATAGAGTTCTTTGAGGAGGTGACCAGGCATATAGATGAGGGTAGTGTAGTGGATGTGGTCTATATGGATTTTAGTAAGGCATTTGACAAGGTTCCACACGGTAGGCTTATTCAGAAAGTTAGAAGGCATGGGATCCAGGGAAGTTTGGCCAGGTGGATTCAGAATTGGCTTGCCTGCAGAAGGCAGAGGGTGGTGGTGGAGGGAGTACATTCAGATTGGAGGATTGTGAATAGTGGTGTCCCACAAGGATCTGTTCTGGGACCTCTACTTTTCGTGATTTTTATTAACGACCTGGATGTGGTGGTAGAAGGGTAGGTTGGCAAGTTTGCAGACGACACAAAGGTTGGTGGTGTTGTAGATAGTGTAGAGGATTGTCAAAGATTGCAGAGAGACATTGATAGGATGCAGAAGTGGGCTGAGAAGTGGCAGATGGAGTTCATCCAGAGAAGTGTGAGGTGGTACACTTTGGAAGGACAAACTCCAAGGCAGAGTACAAAGTAAATGGCAGGATACTTGGTAGTGTGGAGGAGCAGAGGGATCTCGGGGTACATGTCCACAGATCCCTGAAAGTTTCCTCACAGGTGGATAGGGTAGTTAAGAAAGCTTATGGGGTATTAGCTTTCATAAGTCGAGGGATAGAGTTTAAGAGTCGCGATGTAATGATGCAGCTCTATAAAACTCTGGTTAGGCCACACTTGGAGTACTGTGTCCAGTTCTGGTCACCTCACTATAGGAAGGATGTGGAAGCATTGGAAAGGGTACAGAGGAGATTTACCAGGATGCTGCCTGGTTTAGGAAGTATGCATTATGATCAGAGATTAAGGGAGCTAGGGCTTTACTCTTTGGAGAGAAGGAGGATGAGAGGAGACGTGATAGAGGTGTACAAGATAATAAGAGGAATACATAGAGTGGATAGCCAGCGCCTCTTCCCCAGGGCACCACTGCTCAATACAAGAGGACATGGCTTTAAGGTAAGGGGTGGGAAGTTCAAGGGGGATATTAGAGGAAGGTTTTTTACTCAGAGAGTGGTTGGTGCGTGGAATGCACTGCCTGAGTCAATGGTGGAGGCAGATACACTAGTGAAGTTTAAGAGACTACTAGACAGGTATATGGAGGAATCTAAGGTGGGGGCTCATATGGGAGGCAGGGTTTGAGGGTCGGCACAACATTGTGGGCCGAAGGGCCTGTACTGTGCTGTACTATTCTATGTTCTATGTTTTTGGTTTTGAGCTTTTCAACTGGAAAAGGGTACTGCAATGGTTGGGATCGATCTCTTCTCCAGCTCCATGGACCTGACTTCAATCCTGATCCTGGCTGCTATCTTTATGGAGTTTGTATGTTTTGCCTGTGACAGTGTGGTTTCTCACATGTCCTCCAGTTTGCTCTCACAGCCCAAAAATGTGCTGGTTTTTCAGTTAGCTATTGTAAATTGTTGCTAGTGTACTTAGCAGGAAAATCACTGGGGAATTGATGGGCATGTGAAGAAATACAAGAATTATGAAAGGAAGCTGGCAACTAATATCAAAGAAGATATTAAAAGCATTTTAAGTATATAAAGGGTAAAAGAGAGTCGAGGGTAGATATATGACCAATACAAAATGAAGCTGGTGATATTGTAATGTGAGATGCAGAGATGGCAGAGGAACTGAATGCGTATTTTGCATTAATCTTCATAGTGGAAGACTGGAAGACGTCTGCAGTATACTGGACATTGAGGAGTGTCAGGGAAGTGAAGCTTGTGCAGTGAAAACTTCGACTGAGGAGGTGCTCAGGAAGCTAAATGGTCTGAAGTTGGATAAATCGCCAGTACCTGATGGAAAGCACCCTTGGGTTCTGAAGGAAGTAGCTGGAGAGATTGCGGAGGCAAAAATCGATAGATTTTGGCATTGTACCGGATGACTGGAAAATTGCAAATGTTACTCTGCTATTTAAGAAGGGTGGGAGGCAGCAGAAAGTAAACTATAGGCTTGTTAGCCTGACATCAGTGGTTGAGAAGTTGTTGGAATCGATTGTTGGGGATGAGATTACTGAGTACCTGGAGGCACATGACAAGTTAGGCGAAAGCCAACATGGCCTATGGAAAGGAAAATCCTGCCTGACAAACATACTGCAATTCTTTGAGAAAATTACAAGCAGGGTAGACAAAGGAGATGCAGGAGACATAGTGTACTTGAATTTTCAGAAGGCCTTTGACAAGGTGCCGCACATGAGGCTGTTTAGCAAGATAAGAGCCCATGGAATTACAGGGAAGTTACTAGCATGAGTGGAGCATTGACTGGTCGGCAAAAAACAGAGAGTGGGAATAAAGGGATCCTATTCTAGCTGGCTGCCAGCTACCAGGGGAGTTCCACAGGGGTCGGTGTTGGGACCGCTGCTTTTTACGATGTACGTCAATGATTTGGACTATGGTATTAATGGATTTGTGGCTAAATTAGCCAATGATAAAAATATAGGTGGAGGAGGGAGTAGTGTTGAGGAAACGGAGAGCCTGCAGAGAGACTTAATGTAGTTTAGGGGAATGGGCAAAGAAGTGGCAATTGTCTGCTAGAGAAAGCAGGATCTCCCGGTGGCCACACATTTTAATTCCACGTCCCATTCCCATTCTGATATGTCAATCCATAGCCTCCTCTACTGTCAAGATGAAGCCACACTCAGGTTGGAGGAACAACGCCTTATATTCCTTCTGGATAGCCTCCAACCTGGTGGCATGAACATTGATTTCTCTAACTTCCATTAATGCCCCTTCTCCCCTTCTTACCCCATCCCTTATTTATGTATCCCCACCCCGTGTTTTTTTTCTCTCTGTCCCTCTCACAATCACTCCTTGCCTGCTCCCCATCTTCCTCTGGGCTCCCCTCCCCCTTTCTTTCTCCCTTGGTCTCCCATCCCATGATCCTCCCCCTTCTCCAACTCTGTATACCTTTTGCCAATCAACTTTCCAGCTCTTAGCTTCATCCCTCCCCCTCCCGCTTTCAAATCTCTTACTATCTCTTCTTTCAGTTAGTCCTGATGAAGGGTCTCGGCCCGAAACGTCGACTATACTTCTTCCTGTAGATGCTGCCTGGCCTGCTGCGTTCCACCAGCATTTTGTGTGTGTTGAATGAAATACAATGTTGGAAAGTGTATGGTCATGCACTTTGGTGGAAGAAATAAATGGACAGACTATTATTTAGATGGGGAGAGAATTCAAAATGTAGAGATGCAAAAGGACTTGGGATTCCTCATGCAAGGTACCCTAAAGGTTAACCTCCAGCTTGAGTCGGTTGTGAAGAAAGCGAATGCAATGTTGGCATTCATTTCTAGAGGTATAGAATATAAAAGCAGGAATGTGATGTCGAGACTCTATAAGGCATGTGAGAGCACACTTGGAGTATTGTGTGCAATTTTGGGCTCCTTATTTTAGAAAGGATATACTGACATTGGAGAGGGTTCAGAGAAGATTCACAAGAATGATTCCAGGAATAAACGGGTTATCGTATGAGGAATGTCTGGCAGCTCTTGGGCTGTATTCTCTGGAGTTCAGGAGAATGAGGGGGGATCTCATTAGAAACATTCCAAATGGTAAAAGGCCTGAACAGGTTAGATATGGCAAAGTTATTTCCCACGGTAGAGGGGTCTAGGACAAGAGGGCATGATTTCAGGATCAAGGATATCCGTTTAGAACTGAGATGCGGAGAAATTACTTTAGTCAGAGGGTTGTAAATCTGTGGAATTTGTTGCTGCGAGCGGCTGTGGAGGCCAAGTCATTGGGTGTATTTAAGGCAGAGATAGCTAGGTTCTTGATTAGCCAGGGCATCAAAGGGTATGGAGTGAAGGCAGGGGAGTGGGGATGACTGGAAGAATTGGATCAGCCCATGATTGAATAGCGGAGCAGACTCGATGGGCCAAATGGCCTACTTCTGCTCTTATATCTTATGGTCTTAAGTTAATGGGAAATAAATGGCAGGAATTGGAGAGCCAGCATAAGTAAGCTGAATTACTTTCTTCCGTGTTGTGAGAATTATGAAAGATGTCCCATCTGGAGATCAAATGTGGTACAAGGAGTAGCATGAATGGGAAAAGGGAGTTTTTTTTATTCCTAATATTTAAATATTTGCCCTTTGTATATTTAATGTTATGGTCACTATTGGACATTTGTTCTCATAGGATGAGTGTACAGACAATTCGAAATGTTTTCAGCATTGAAAATGGCTACCGTCTGAATGATGATCAAATTGTGAATCATTTTCCAAACCATTATGAGCTGACACGGAAGGACTTGATGGTAAAGAATATCAAGCGCTATCGCCGAGAGTTAGAAAGGGAAGCAAGCCCACTTGTGGAGAAGGACGAAAATGGCAAATATGTTCATTTAGGTAAATGGAAAGACTTTACCTGCAATAAAGTAGCTGATCTAGGGTACTGGAGAACAACTGTATTTTACTTAATTATAAGTAAAGTAAATTCACACTTGATGGCAACTTTTGTGGTTTTAGTTATACCAAAGTACTTTTATACTGGGTAAATTTTGGTAATGTAATGTAAGAAATGAGGCTGCCAAGCCTCCAAAAATAATAGGATGTAAAAGAACGGGAAAACAGTATAGTTATTTGAATAAGGGATGGATAAGGTGAGAATAACAGCTAATTTTCATTAATGTAGTGCCATGATCTTTCTAAATGCTGATGAAAAGGCTGGCATGCCCTTTGTTTAATGTCAACTTTGAGCCCCTCACAAAATTTATTTCAAAGCAGCGGCCTTTCCATTCCATGCTGAAGGATCAGCCTAGAATTTTTTGACCAGTTTTCTGAACCAGTATCTTTCTGATTTAAAGGCAAATTAGTTCAAAATCATTAAGAGCTGAGTCTTTCATACAATTTATTTTGGTAATATTTTCATATTTGATTATACATTGTAAATGCTGATTGATCTTATAGTTCGAATGTTTGCATAAATATTGTTAATGTTGCATGTTAGCCAACATTATTGTTTTTGATTTAGAAAGCAAGCAAACCTCAAATAAACAACTTCCAGTTTTATTCATTGATAAAGAAACATTCATTAAGAACTGCTGAATGAAACATTGATAGTTTTAAAGTTACTTTAACAGATTAATATTGTTTTTATCTAAGATTATCAATTGATCTTGCAGCTATATGAATAAAATGAAGTGTTACTTCTTAAAATTGGGTGTTTTGTTGGCAGAAAGGTGCATATACAGAATATGCAATATATGCACAAAGGTGCCAGAAAAAGTCCAGCAATATCATGAAGGATCCCACCCACCCTGCTTGTTTGTCTCACTCCCATCAGGGAAGAAAGAGAGTGCAGTTGGACCACTGGACTCAAAAACAGTCACTTCTCCAAACACCATCAGGCTGCTCAACACATCCACTCATTTACTAAACCCACCACCTCCCCCCACCCCCCCCCCACCCCCGGCCAACCAGGGATGGCCTTATACATGAGTGGTAGGGCACTTAGGAGTGCAGTAGAACAGTGGGATCTGGGAACACAGATCCATAATTTCTTAAAACTGACGTCACAGCTAGATAGGATAGGAAAGAAAGCTTTGGCACATTAGACTTCATAAATCAATGTATTGAGTATAGGAGTTTGGATGTTATGATGGAATTGAATAAGACATTGGTGAGGCCTGATTTGATCATCTACTTACAGGAAAGATGTAAATAAGACTGAAAGAGTACAGAGAAAATTTACAAGGATGTTGCCGGAACTTGAGGACCGGGGTTATAGGGAAAGGTTAAATAGATTAGGACTTTATTCCCTAGAACATAGAAGATTGAGGGGAGTTTTGATAGAGGTCTACGAAATTGAGGGTAGATGCAAGCAGGCTTTTTTCCACTGTTAGGTGAGACACAGCTAGAGGTCATGGGTTAAGGGTGAAAGGTGAAATGTTTAAGAGGATCTACTTCACTCAGAGGTTTGTGAGCTGCCAGCACAAGTGGTGGATGCAGGTTTGATTTCAACATTTGAGAAAAATATTGGATAATACATCAGTGGGAGTGTTATGGAGAGCTATGGTCTGGTTGGCAGGTTGATGGGACTAGTCAGATTAATGGTTTGGCACAGACTAGATTATTCTGTGACTCTATAATACTACTACATCCGCTTCAGCTACTCCTCCACCTCTCAGCACCCTCTTAAATTCCCCCCCCCCACACTACTATTTGACATTTACTCGTATATTGTGTTTTATAGGATTACTTTTATATTTATTGTGTTTTTTTATGCTGCATTGGACCCAGAGTAAGTCATTTTGTTCTGCTTTACACCCATGTAGTGAAGAATGACAATAACCAATCTTGAATCTTGAAATTTGAAAGACCAGGAGCACGGTGTTCTTTCATAGCTCAGAAATCTGGTAAATTCCTGAATATTACTTGGTTTTTGTCATTGACAACAGACAAAGTTTCGTCTCCAGAAGAGCACTATACCAGAAAATGTAAAGATTTGTGAGAAATGTATCCTTAACATAGGCTTGTTTAGGAAGTTTGGATGTTCTGGTTCTGGTGCATGCAATTGAATTCTTCTATTGAAAGTATTATTTTAACTCTGCATACCATTATCCATAAAATTTCTTTGTAGGTATGTTTTATTGGGTACCTAAACCATATATCAGAATGTTCAGATGTGAAATTTGCATGCTAACTTCTTGGTATTATACACAGTTACACAGATTGGGACACGCGACTGCAGGTGCTAGAATTTATGACAACAAATAAAGAACTCAGTGACTCAGGTAGCATCTATGGAGCCAAGAGGATGGGAAATGCGCCCTCCTTTCATCATTCCCCATCCCCTTTCCCTCTCTCACCTTATCTCTTTGCCTGCCCATCGCCTCCCTCTGGTGCTCCTCCCCGCCTTTTCTTTCTTCCGTGTCCTTCTGTTCCCTCCTATTAGACTCCCCTTTCTCCAGCCCTATAGCTCCAGCCTACTCCTGCACCTATTTTCTATGTTTCTATGTTTAACCAATCAATTCCCAGCTCTTTATTTCATCCCTCCTCCTCCTGGTTTCACCTATCACCTTGTGTTTCTTTCTCCCCTCCCCTGTCTTTTAAATCTACTCCTCATCGTTTTTTCTCCAGTCCTGCTGTAGGATCTGGGCCTGAAACATCAACTGTACTTTTTTCCATAGATGCTGCCTTGCCTGCTGAGTTCCTCCAGCATTTTGTGTGTGTATTGCTTGGATTTCTGGCATCTGCAAATTTTCTCTTGTGGGTGACACTTCAGTTCGTGATCCTATACCAGGACTTTGTCAACAATTCAGGTTGCGACCCTGAATAAATTCTGAGGCAGAGTCTTGAGCCAAAGTATTAGCTGTCCATTTGCCTCTATAGTTGCTGCTTGAGTTCATTAAGCAGCTTGGTTTTTGCTCCATGTGTTAGGACAAGAGGATAACTAGGGAAAGAGCAGGACCACTTAAGGACAATGGAGAGTAGTTGCTTGTAGTCAGAGTAAGTGAATCCTTAATACTTTGTATTGATATTCAGCATAGAGTAGGATGATGGTGAGATTATGGAGAGGAATGCTCTTATTCTAAGGGTATATTGATATTTAGAAGGTGGAAGTGCCTTGAAAGACATTAAAATAATTAAGTTCCCAGGGCCTGATGTGACCTATTTCAGAATAGTGAAGGAAGTAAAGGAAGAAATTTCTAGGGCATTTACAGAAGAATTTGTATCTTCTTCAACCATGGGTGAAGCTGGGTGAAGAATGAGAATATCCAGAGTTGTTCATCTGTTTAAGAAGGGCAACAGGAGCAAACCAGGAAATTGTGGTCGGTGAATATGGAATTGATAGAAGAGAAATCATTGATAAGATTCTTAGGTACAGGATTCTTAGGGAAAGCATGGATTTACTTGGGATAGTCAGTATTGTTTAGTGCAGCGAGGTTATGTCTCATAAATCTAATTGAGTTTTTGAGCAAGTGATGGAGATGATTGTTGAAGGTAGGATGGTGGATGTTGTCTATATGGACTACAGTAAAGTATTCTTAAAAAAGGTCACATGCCAGATCTGCAGTGACCTGGTAAATTGGATCCAAAATTAACTTTGCTGTCTGAGAGGATTGTGTTAGAGAAATGTTTTCCCAACTGGAAGTCTCTGACTAGTGGTGTTCCGCAAGGATCTGTGCTGGGACCTCTGTTTATGATGGGAATTAACAATCTGAATGACAATATAAGATACAGATGACACAGAAGTTGATACAGATGCCATTTGTGAAGAAGGTTGCCATCAAAGATACTGTAGGATATAGATTAGTTGGAAATTTGAGTGGAGAACTGATAGATGGAGCTTAATCTGGATAAGGAGTTGCATTTTAGGAGGTCAAATACAAGAGGTAAGTAGCCCGTAAATGGCAGAACTCTCTGGTATATTGATGCACAGAGGGATCTTGGGGTGTGATTCCATGGTTCCCTGAAAATGGTAATTCAAGAGGATACAGTAGGTAAAGAAGGCATACAACATGCTTACCATCATTACTTGGAGGCACTGGTCGTTCATGTTGCAGCTGTATAGAACTTTGGCTTGGCCACATTTGGATTGTAGTGTGCACTTCTCTTTGTCATACAGGAAGGATGTAGAAAGTTTGGAGAATGTACAGAAGACGTTCACCAGCATGTTGCCCAGACTGAAGTGCATTAGCTATCAGGACAATCGGATAAACTTAATATTTTTTTGGAGTGCTGGAGGTTGAATGGTGACGTGATTGAAGTACAATGTATAAAATTACAAGAGGCATTGACAGTCAGAGTCCTTTTCCCAGGGAGGAAATGGCAAATAGTAAAGCACATAAGCTTAAAGAAGATCTGCAGTTTTTTTTAAAAACAGAGGGACAGGTGCCTGGAAAGCACTGCCCCAGGAGGTGTAACAAATAGCTATGATAGTAATATTTAAGGGGCTGAAAAGACATGATCAGGCAGGGGATAGAGGGATATGACCACGTGCAGGCAGATAAGATTAATTTGGCAGACATGGTTCTGGTCACCGAATTATAGGAAAGATGTCCATAAAATTGAGGGAGTACAGAGGAGATTTACTAAAATGTTGCCTGGGTTTCATCTCCTAAGTTACAGAGAAAGGTTGAACAAGTTTCTTTGGAGCGTAGAAGGTTGACGGGGGACTTGATAGAGGTGTTTAAAATTATGAGGTGGATTGATAGAGTTGATGTGGATAGGGTTTTTCCATTGAGAGTGGGGAAGATTCGAACATGAGGACATGAGTTGAGAGTTAAAGGACAAAATTTCAGGGGTAACATGAGGGGGAACTTCTTTACTCAGAGAGTGGTAGCTGTGTGGAACGAGTTTCCAGCAGAAGTGGTTGAGGCAAGTTCGATGTTGTCATTTAAAGTTAAATTGGATAGATATATGGACAGGAAAGGAATGGAGGGTTATGGGCTGAGTGCAGGTCAGTGGGACTAGGTGAGAGTAAGAGTTTGGCATGGACTAGAAGGGCCGAGATGGCCTGTTTCCGTGCTGTAATTGTTATATGGTTATATGGTTGGGTGAAGGGTTTGTTGATGGGTGTGGTACTGTTCCATGTTCAATGCTCTATGAACTGTTTTTGAACAACAAGCTAACTTCGACAAAATTCTGTGTGTGTTTTTATACACTAATTCAATGTAAGTGAGACCTTGAATGGAATTCTGGGCACAATCAAGAATAGCAAACCTACCCTTTATTTAAACTTCATTGAGGCAACAACCTTATCCTGAAGCACAGTTTATCCTGACTCGCATTTTAAGATTTTATTAGGAACTGTTTAAGTGCATTAAATTCATATAAATTTGAGCTCAATTTTTGTAGGAATTATAAATGAATCTCATTGACATAATTGCTCTCATGTAATCATATCTACCCAAGAATATCAGGTATGGAATTTTACCTTGGTAGAAATCACAATGTTTTTATTGCGTACATTTATTACAGTCAGTTATTTTGAATAGGTATGAATTCTAATCCAAATTGACTGTGACATAAAGCTAAGAGCAAAGGACTTCACTACTTTGGCTGTATTGACAATGTCGAATCATTACTTTTCAGATTTTATTCCAGTCACATTCATGCTGCCTGGCGATTACAATTTGTTTGTGGAGGAGTTCCGAAAGAACCCAACTAGCACTTGGATAATGAAACCATGTGGAAAAGCTCAGGGAAAAGGAATTTTTCTTATCAATAAACTTTCCCAGATCAAGAAGTGGTCACGAGACAGTCGGACAACCACGTGAGAATGACTGTGTTTTGGTTTGTTATTACTTTTATTGGCACCCAAATGGGCACAGTATATCTATGTTAGAAACTAGTTGCAATAACAAAGTGAGATACTACAAATGCTGGGATTGTTAAATAAAACCAGAAAATGCTGAATTTACAACTGTATCTCTACAAAACTATATTGGCAGAGAAAGCAGTTTTGATGTCCTGGATTGATTACCTTCTATCAGGATTTTAAAAGTTTTAATTTCTAGTCGTCTTTATTTCTTTTACAAATTCAAAGTATTAATTTGCAGATTTATATCTCCAGCTGGGAAAGAGGCATATGTCATTTCATTGTACATAGACAATCCACTACTGATCGGTGGAAAGAAGTTTGATTTACGCTTGTATGTGTTGGTGACCTCCTATCGACCACTTAAATGTTACATGTAAGTCGGAGAAATCAGTCAAATTACTTTCATGTTCATGTGTTTCATCACAGTTGGACAGAATTTTGATGAAGTCTGTACCTCTGCAGGTAGCATAATTATCCAGTCATGTTAAATAAAATTGAATTTAATCAATCTTAAGAAGAACGCAATTGATTTAGTTCTATATTTAATAATAGTTTCCTCAAAAGTTCAAGGAAACCTACAGATTTTGAATAGAGAAAATAATTGCCAAAATTTTAATGGAAATCCAGAAAAATCTATGCCAGAAAAGTGAAAAATAAAAATTCTTCTTTTGGTATATTTATCTGTATTGAATCCCTTTTCAATATTGTCAGCTTAGAAACTGGATCAATTGTACTGACAGCTGGTGGTTTAAGTGTCAGCCATTATGAACTTCGGTAATTTCGCCCTTCTGCACATCATTGGCTACATGAAAATCTTACTTTCAGCTCTGCTGCTGGGCAAGTCAGTAATCACCTGCTGATACGGATCACAATTGTACTCTTGGCTTTATAACAATTTAATTAAAAGCAAACTAGTACTGCCTGGAGTCATTTGCAAATTATTTTGTTTTCCCTGTTTTCTAATATGGAAGATAGATGATATTCAGGATAAAATTGTGATTTTGAACTATTACTTCTGCTAAATTCTCATTTCCTTTATATTGTAGGTATCGGCTAGGATTTTGTCGGTTTTGTACAATGAAGTACACACCAAGCACTAGTGAATTGGATAACATGTTTGTGCATCTTACAAATGTGTCTGTACAAAAACTGGGAGTAAGTTGATTAATGACTGCATGTTGAATGTTAAATTGACGATATAAACAGTCAAGATGACTGCATGAGATAGAAATACTGGGAGTACCTGGCAGGTCAGGGTTAAAACTTTTATGCAGTAGGTAACTCCACATTTGGAATCCATGGATTACAAATGAATCAGCTGGAATTGAGCTGTATCTGCATCAGTTCTAATAAAAGGCTTCACATATGGGTCAGAATGATTGACGAACTCTATTAGCTGTTAGGACTTGTTGTGAAGTGCAGTGAATGCAAGGGTTCAGCACCAAAACTCCTATTTGGGTACAGATTTATTGGTCCTAGTGTACCGTAAATGTTTCTTAAATCATATTTTTCAAATTAAGTGTCTTATTCAGATTAAAAGGTACAATGCAAATATTCATGACAGTGCTGCAAGAGATGCTATTCTGGGGCTGTAGCTGACGTTTATCATTAGCCGAGAGATTTGTCTCTGCAATGCATTCAAAAGACAGTATCCAAGGGCTGATTTGGAATATTCAAAGCAAAAAATATTCCATTTCTGAACACTGATACCTTCATCCTGATTGAAACCAAGGGAAAAGTCAAAAAAATGATTGAAGTGGCTGAAAAAATATCATAAACTTGTAACAGTAACATTTTTAGGTTCCTTAAAATTGTTATAGCTGGGAGTGGGGGAGGGGTGGAAGGTGTGGGGATAAGCTCCCACTACCTAGCGCCCAATGGCGTGTTTCTCAAATGGCCTCCGCCAACCAAATCTAGTTCCTGGCCTTCACGTGTGGCTTTCTAAGCCCTGGGGAATCGTTTCTACTGATAGGTAAAGGGGCAAAGGTGGTAACAGGTACTTTAAAGCCAGTTGCTTTGGCAGATGTGGCTTGTTAGCCTTGGTTAGCAACTCATCCAGAAGAAGGAAATCTCTGATCTCAAACCTTTGTGCCTTGTGGCTATACCCACTTATGGGGAAGGCTTCAGGAGTAAACCCAGAGGGAAAAGCCCAGAGCTTGAGTCCCTAAGGCAGACATACATTGAGTTCAATGCTGACTGGCAACTCCTGCAACACCTCTGGTGCTAAAGGCTCACCCTCTTCACTGAGCTGCTCTGCCATTCCTTTGGATTCATCAGCTGGGTGGAGAGCAGGAGCCTGCTGCATGGGCAACAGCTTGTTCTCCTTATTGTAATGCCCTGCCTTGCATATGACAGCTTAGATGCAAAATCCATGGTCGACCTCAGCCAACGGAGGCCCTTCTTATCACAAATAATAATTGTTTCAGATCCATAATAAATAACCTCATACAATCAATAAAATGGATGTAATGGTCTCTAATTAATTAAATGGGGTTGATAATTCATATTTATTTTACATCCTTATTTCTGCCACCAGTTCGGAAACAGTGATGCAAGTTGTAAGACTTCCCTGAATTCCCAGGCTGATTTGGCTAAAAGCACAGACAAGAACTGGATGAAGAACCACGAACAGACCAAAGTTTCCCATCTATTTATCTTAAGAACACATTATCCTCTGTTTTCCTATTAAGTTATGGGGATTCATCTGTATCTCTATTTCCAGGGTGATTATAATCCTATACACGGTGGGAAATGGTCAGTGAATAACCTGAGGCTATATCTGGAGAGCACACAAGGAAAAGATGTAACTGATAAAGTCTTTGATGATATTCACTGGATTGTTGTTCACTCACTGAAAGCTGTGGCAGTAAGTACATCTTGCAAAGATTTCTTTTGAAGGGACATATGATTTCTTATGACCTGATTTTGTTTGAAGCTCTGCATTTTTCATTTTGCCATGTTTTGGAGCTTTTTTGACAAAAAATTGGTAAATATATAAAGTTTTTCTTGGGGTAAAGTGAAAGTCGTTGAGTTCCTCTTTGTAAGTGAATCTGTTTTTGGTCATAAACAGTATAATGTAGCATAGATCAGGCATCTTATTTTTTAAACCCCTTATTAAAACCAAGAAATATGAGCTCCCAGATATAACACAAGAGCAGGCGATGGAGCCACTTGAAACTGCCTTGGCATCTTTATATCTTCAGTCTCATTGTCTGAACTTGAGATCAATGCTAACAATAAACCTTTTTGTTAGGATTTATTCAAAATTAGGAAATAAGTTTTCTAGACCATTGGATCTTCAAAATTTAAATGAGCCAAGCAAGCAAATAAGATACATTTTTTCAGTGCAAAAAGATCTGATTACTGAGGGTAGGTGTGCATGACCTATCCTCCAAAGGCTCATTAAGCACTCACCAATCCTTCACATTCAGCATCCCTGAAATGTTCCACTTTTTGTTGCTGGTTAAACTCCAGCTGGTTAAACAGGGCTCAAATCCTGCAAGCTTGCTTTCTTTCTTCCTCGCTCCCAGTCTAGTGGATTAGATATCATCAGCTTGTGCTGTAATTTCATTCATTTGTAATCAAGGCTATTGGCATTCGTTAGCTTTTCATCATGACTACATTATCCATGCAATCATAGTAAACTATCAGAGAGATGATTCATTCCTTGATAGCTTCCCTGTTTGACCATCCCTCGCTCTACTAGCCTAGCCTGATGATGCTGGTGCCATGTCTCCACTCACCAAATCACACATTGTCGACCTGTTTTAGCATCTTTTCCACCTTTGACCATCTCGTCATGTTCAACTTGATGCTGTAAATTTTGGCCACAAAATATTTTCAATGCTTTCCTCCCTTAGCTTCTGAAATGAGCCAATTTTAATTCTTGTGATTTCTCTTCTCCACCTCAATTCATCAAGCTCAGTCCTAATTTCACTAATCAGCCTTCTTCCTTTAACTCCATTAATATAAACCTCATCTTACTTTCCCACATCCCTTCCCAAGCTCCATCTTGTGTACGAGACCCATGTCCTGTTCCTTATTCTACTGGAATAAAAAAACTGTGAGCCTTAAAATCCAAAACAAAAGCAAAATTCTAGGGATTTTCAGCAAGCCAAGCAGCATCTGCAGAGAAAGAAACAGTTAATGCTTTGGATCAATGATCCTTCATCAGAACTGGAAAAGTGAAAAAAAAACACGTTTTAAGCAGAAAGGGCAAAGTAGAGAGAACTAAGAGAATGTGCAGAGTGCAGACCAAAGTTGTCAAGTTAACAAGGTAAAAATAAATTCTAAAACAGGCAATTAGATATAGAAAAGGAACACATTGACACTGAAATACGTATACAGCTAAAAGAAGGCTGGTTTCCTGAAATTGTTGAATTATGCTTAAAGTCGTGAGGACTCCAGACAGAAAATAAGGTGCTGTTCTGGAACTTGTGTTGGGCATTGTTGAAATAATGCAAATAGTCATAAACAATTCAGAGCAGGAGAGGAAGAGACTACAATTGGTCCGAAACTTGCACTATTCCACATATCCTACAAAGAATTAGCATAGGTTGGGCCCAGGTGAATTTTCAGAGTCTATACTTTTCACATGGAGAAAACAATTGAGGTTGAGGGAGGTATAAGAATAGATGTGCAAGATGGTGCTAATGACCAACACTTGATACTTGATACTCTTCTTCAGAACAGCAATTGCTGCAGTTTGCAGCCTGTAATTTCCCTTTTAAGGATACACTTTTGAGCCAACTAAAAAAGATTTGGCATTTTTGCAAACATATGGAGGATTCGGTGAACTAGACGCTCCTGAGTGCAGGTACAGCCAAGGCAGCCATTGCTGGTGGTGGATGATGCGTATCAACCTGATGGCAGAAGATGAACCCATGGTCAGCTCCACTACTCCGTGTCAATTAAAGTGTCGAACAAGATTAAAATCATCAACAGATGCTGGAAATCGGAGCAGCACACACAAAATGCTGGAGCAAGTCAGGCCAGGCTATGGAAGAAAAGTACAGTTGAGGTTTCAGCCAAAATGTGGACTGTTTTCTATAGATGCTGCCTTATTTGCGGAGTTCCTCCAGCATTTTGTGTGTCTTGCAGTAGATGAGGTGAATATGGATTTCTGTAAGGCATTTGACAAGGTTCCCATAGTATGTTCATTTATAAAGTCAGGAGACCTGCAATGCAGGGAAACTAGGCTGCATGGATTCAGTATTGACTTACCAACAGAAGGCAAGGGGTGGTAGTAGACCGAGCATATTCTGTTTAGAGGTCAGTGGTGTTCCACTGGGATCTGTTCTGGGATTCCTGCTCTTTGTGAATTTTATTAATAATTTGGATGAGGATGTTGAAGGGTGGGTTAGCAAATTTGCAGATGACAAGAGTTGGTAGTGTTGGAGGCTGTTGTAGGTTGCATTGAGACATAGATAGGATGTAGAGTTGGGCTGAGAAGTGGCAGATGGAGTTCATCTAGAAAATGTTAAGTGACATACTTTAGAAGGTAAAAATTGAAGTAGAGGAAAAGGGTAAAGGCAGGATTCTTCACAGTATGGAGGAACAGAGAGATCTTGGTGTCCATGTCCATAGATCCCATAAAGTTGCCATACAAGTTGATAGGGTGGTTAGGAAGGCATGTGGTGTGTTAGTCAGGGGATTGACTTCCAGAGTTGTGAGGTTATGTTGAAGCTTTATAAAACTCTAATTAGACCACACTTGGAAAGGTGTGGAAGCTTTAGAGAAGGAGTTCCCAACCTGGGGTCTACAGACCCCTCAGTCAATGGTGGGAGACCATAACATAAGAAAGGCTGGGAGCTTCTGCTTTGGAGGGGAAAGCGTGTCTTAAAGAAATTGAGTGAGCTAAGGCTTTCTCTGAGCAGGTCAGGTGACTTAAGTGTGAAAGATTCTCAGAGGCATAGATAAAGTGAACATCTTTCTCCCCAAAGCATTAATAGCTAATGAGAGGACATAACTTAAAGGTGGTTGGAGGAAAGTATGAGGGAGATATCATAATTAGTATTATTTTTGAAAAACAATAACTGCATGGAACCCACTGCCAAGGGTGGTAGACAGATACATTAGGGACGTTTAGGAGACTCTTGTATAGGCAAATGGATGGAAAAAAAATGGAGGACTATGTGGGAAAGAAACATCAGACTGATCTTGGAGTAGGTTAAGAGTTCGGCATGACGTTGTGGGCCAAAGGGCCTGTATTGTACTGTGTTCTATAATACTACAAATGACACCCACCATGCCCATACCTTTATTACTGCTATCATAAGAGGATCAGCCAATAGGCCCCAATTTCTTCTAGTGGCATTATCCAAAAACTTTGTTTTCCATGTTTACATGACAACTCCCAATCGCCTTGCCCAGAGGTAAATCTTTCTTCAATAATGCTAATTATATTGATCTTTGTTAGATCTGATATAGCCTGTTGTCACCATCTTCAGAACCTACATGCCTTATAGCTGTCTGATGCCATTACAGTGGTGTGCTGTACTAAACCTTCGTAATCTCCTGCTTTTCAATTGAGCCTATTACTAAATCATCCCACAGCCTCTTTCATCTGCTTATGGCTTCACAAGAAATAAAAGATTAGGTAACTAAAAATAGTGAATACATACTCTGGCTTCAAGAGAACATCTGAGGATGAAGAGTAAATACAGAAATACAGTAACTTAGGCCACAATACAACTTTAATAATGAATATACACCAAAACATTTTAGCAATTACCTCGTATCTTAACCTTGTCTGTCATAAAATTGCATTTTTGATATTAAAAAATAACTGATAAATGTTGGCAATCTTCACAGCCAGTAATGATTAATGATCGGCACTGCTTTGAATGCTATGGTTATGACATCATCATCGATGACAAACTGAAACCTTGGCTCATTGAGGTAATAGCCATATTTCTGATTGAAAGGTTTTGTTAATAACTAATTTGCTGTTTGCACTGAAAACTCGTGTTTTTATATATTGGTCTAAATTGTAGGTGAATGCTTCACCTTCACTCTCTTCTACTACTACCAATGACCGCATTCTGAAGTACAACCTCATCAATGACACCTTAAACATTGTTGTACCAAATGGTGAAATGCCGGACTGCAAGTGGAGCAGATGCCCACCAAAGGAAACACTTGGATACTATGAGCTCTTGTAAGAGTTTAACCTGCAATAGTTTCCTGTATTTTAGTTTTTCTTTGCTGTTCCTTTCACCTTTGATCTTAACACTTACATCCAGGTAATATAGTCAGGTCTTAATTCTTGTTCTCTTCATCAATCTACAGTGATTAATAATTGGAATAGTCATTTCTGGATGACAATATTAACTTTGTGCAGAACAGTACCTGTAAACCAAGTGATATTTTGCACTTGTCCAAATTATCAAGTACTTTAAGTGGTTTGGAAGGCTCAAGTACTTTTGTCAAGAAACTATCTTTGATCAGTATTGGGGAGGCGGGGTAGACTTCCAATCCTGCCATTCAGTGAGGACTCCTGATGTAGCAGAAATGTCACCTGCATTTCTGACACAATAAAATATATTCACCATTCATGATGTTGCCAGCAAATGCAGAATGAGTGATTAAGTAATTATCTCCAGTTATTCTGTAAACAACACAAACTATCACTGCTTCCTCAAAATCTCTATCCCATTCTGACAGTTGACTTTGCTTTTGTCCACTGTCCTAAAGCAGCTCAGGTTTGAAAAACAGAATCCAAACATCCCAACCTCCAGACTCAACAACGCAGTTCAACAATCTCAGATAGGGGACATTCACAGAATGTTAATTTCAGCATCTACAGCATTTTTTGAAATTGTTTTAAATTGTCAGTTGGAAGTAAATGTTCCATTTGGTTCAAATTATGTACTTAAATTAACATGCAATGGATACTGCCCAGACTGTTGAGAAGTCAATGCTATTAGTTTAAGCAACAATGTCCAAAACACAGTAGCTCAGCTTTATGCTTGGATAACAGAACCTGATTTTATTTTTTAATTACAACTTTGGGCAATGTTTCAAAATAATTACTCATTTTGGACCTCTTCTTCCTATAGATATGATGAAGAGTTGGCACAAACTGAAGGCATGGAATATGAAGGAAAACCACGGTTGGGACTTGCTTTGAATAAAGGCATTCGACAGAAAGATACCAGGAAGCCCTTTTCAACTTGGAAATAAACTAAACTGATGCACAAATATTCAAAATAATGCTCTTATTTATCCTCACATTCATATCGTACAATGCCATTCCAGTTACAGTATTAATGTCATAAAAAGACAATGCATCCTTCCTGAATACCAGACCATCTGCCCACTCAAATCTTGTGTAAAAGACTATGCAAGCATCAAATTATTTGTAAATGTGCTATATCATTAGCTTAGTGTATTTTTTGTTTTTAAAATGACATAAGTGAGCAGGTGGCCTATGATGCTGCAAACCCTCATCAGTGAAGTAACTAATTAAGCCAACATTGTAAAATGTCAAATCTGACATGAAATAAATATTCAGTTTGCATGTGACATGACAATTACCCAGTCTTTTTTGAGGCTGGTATATTGACCCTTTCAAGGTATGATTGGTTGTTCCTACCATAGTACCTTTTGTAATGAAAACTAGAGGACTGAAGTTATCTTATATGTAACTACTATACTGGAGTTAGAGACTGAGGAATTTATTCAAATTCTACTAAACCATTGCTGGTATTTTACAAGTTTTAAAAGATTTCTTGGTAGCAACACTAATGGCTTTGGTCTTTTACCCATGACTACTGTTGAAATCTACTAGGATATCATGAAGATGTCCGGAATTGTGCTTTGAATTTACAGTGTTTATTTATTTGCAACCATAATGTACCTCATTAAATACCGTGCCTGGTAATGTTTTGTATTCCTTATACAACTAGGACGATAGTTATTAAATTCTGGTCAATTGTTTACATTGCAAATAGTTACTGAATTGTGAAGTTGTTTTTCCAGCACTGAATATCACCCCTATTTACCTACTATACATTATTTGAAAGGAAATTACACACAATTGAGTAAACAGCTTTCACCGCCCCTTTCAGTTGACATCACTTGGTCATATTCTCAGTCTGCACACATCAGCCGTTGTTCATTCCCCCTCTCACTTTCACAATTTAATAACGTTTTGATTTCCAAATTTTCTTTGTTTAGATGAAAGATAGTCAACCTGAAGTAGTTTCCATTCTAAGGCCATGACTTGCTGAGCGTTTACAGTGGAGGTTTAATTACCCCTTATCCAAAAAGCTTGGGGCTGGAAGTGTTTCAGATTTTGGAGTGTATTGAGATAGCTTGGGATCGCCATCATTTCTGACTGAATTTGTGTGCTACCAGTAAACTGCCTTTGTCTTAAACTTGTTTTTACTTAATAGTAAAAAGCATTACATACCATTTATATAATGAAAATATAATGTATGCAGGGTAACAAAAGCAGCA
The DNA here is from genome assembly GCF_963921235.1 of Mobula hypostoma. Lineage (NCBI taxonomy): Eukaryota > Metazoa > Chordata > Chondrichthyes > Myliobatiformes > Myliobatidae > Mobula > Mobula hypostoma. The sequence goes on along the minus strand of NC_086109.1, from coordinate 47,874,948 downwards.
CAGCAGCTGCGAAAGGATACCTGAATCAGTGTTGAACAACAAACAACAGCAGACTTTTAGTCTCCACCTATGACGCAATGCTTTGATTAAAAAGTTACAGTACACTTTGTATTTTACTTACTTTTAAGTTTTATTTAAAGTACAAAAACCAATCAGCATTGTAGACTTGTTCTGTTAGATTTTCATCAATTATCTTCACAAACTGAATTTTTCTGCTGTGATTAGCAGACGCTTTGTTAAAATTCCAGTTGTCATTTAGCTATACACATACACCCAAATGAAACTTTCTTCTGCCTGCAGTGCACCAACAAAACGTTAACACACACAGCGCATAAACCAAAACATTACCATAAGTTAATAAAATACAAATCAAAATGCAAGCAGCACAGGTAAGTAGCACACTATACAGTACGTTGACCTAGTGTTGAGACCTTTGTGGTGGCAGGGTCACAGCCAGAGGGAAGAAACTGTTACAGTCTGGCAGTCCTAGTCCTAATGTTTCTGTACCTCCTTTCTGATGGTAGTGGGTCAACAAAATTGTGGGATGGGTGGTGGGGATTCTCAACAATGCTTTGGGCACTTGGTCTGTAAATGCTCTGTCACGAACCCCAGGACAGGAATAAAGAACCAGCAGAGATGGAAAGCATTTTGCAGTCTAGTATTGCTATTAACTAATAATATTTATTAGTAACTATGCAATACAGTAATACAAATGTAGATAAATCAAACAAGTTAGTAATGATTATATAAGTATATCAGTAAGTGTGGAAATATATGTATGAGAAACCAAGCTTCTTTAAATCTAAGGGTAAAAAGATACAGTGTTACAATGATGAGTAAAGTTCAGTTTGTGGTATTGAGTAGTGATGGAGAGGGAGAGAGATTTGAGTCTTCAGGTGAGCTGACGCCGTTGATCTTTCCGTTGTCCTTCGGAATCCTTCAGAAGTCACCAACTGTGACTTTAACAAAGAGGACCTGTTTTCTGTGGTGGAGCTATCCCTCAGGTGAGGATGGACACATGGACAACTCCCCATCAGTCAACTCTTTTCCTCTTTCCACTGCAAGAGCGATGGATCGATCCACCTGATCAATCCTCCAAAACCCACTTTCCCTGGGGGCACAACAATGCTCATTCAGTGTCCAGAACACGTGTCCAAGGTCTGTGTCATCTGGCCTCCTATTTTATCTTCCCGTGCTGAGCATCAACTGTCACTCAAATAACTCCTCCTTCCTCTCTCTCTGAAGAAATGCAAGCTGGCAAAAAGTCCTTGAAGAAGTATCAACAACCTGCCGAAAATCATAACATCAATTGTCCATTTAATAACGCCCTCAGTCACCATAGCAACTTACGAGCTGCTTGGTGCTATCTCCACTTCACCCGAAATCCAACAGTTAACCAGTTCTTTCTTGTTCCCCAAAGTGACAGTCCCACATCTCTCTTTTTTACAACCAAGTCAGTATGAAATAACTCCCTCTCTCTCCCTCCCTCCTCAAAAGCACAGTTCATAGGGGTAATTTAGGATCCCATCACAGCTCCCAGTAAATGTCACAGATGGGGATGGGGTGGGGAGGGGCAGGGAGACCCCCAGTGTTCCTCTCAACAGGTTTAACTATTCCCTTTAGGGTCTTGCAGCCTCTTTGCCACACAGTTATGTAGCCAGATGGGATACAGTCAATGGTGCTCCTGTAGAAAATGGGGCAGGGAGCCTTGCATGCCTCAATCTCTTCAGAAATAGTAGACGCTGTTGTTCCTTCTTGTCTAATGAGGAAATGTGGGTCAAGGTTAGATCATCCATATGTGCACAGCAAGGAACTTTGTGCTGTTAACTGTCTATGCAGAGCCATTGATGTGCAATGCAGAGTGATCAGCCTGCCTTCCACATTCATCACTTTTGTCCAAATTGAGACTCAGCTTGCTGCTCACACATTTGACAAGCCCTTCAACATCCTCTCTGTATGCCAACTTATTATTAGAAACATAGAAAACCTACAGCACAATACAGGCCCCTCGGCCCACAGTTGTGCCGAACATGTCCCGACCTTAGAAATTACTAGGCTTACCCATAGCCCTCTATTTTTCTAAGTTCCAAGTACCTATCCAGAAGTCTCTTAAAAGACCCTATCGTATGCACCTCCACCACCGTTGCAGGCAGCCCATTCCACGCACTCACCACTCTCTGCGTAAAAAACTTACCCAACATCTCCTCTGTACCTACTCCCCAGCACCTCAAACCTGTGTCCTCTTGTGGCAACCATTTCAGCCCTGGGAAAAAGCCTCTGACTATCCACATGATCAATGCATCTCATCATCTTATACACCTCCATCGCTCCAAGGAGAAAAGGCCGAGTTCACTCGACCTGTTTTCATAAAGCATGCTCCCCAATCCAGGCAACATCCTTGTAAATCTCTGCACCCTTTCTATGGTTTCCACCTCCTTCGTGTAGTAAGGCAACCAGAACTAAGCACAGTACTCCAAGTGGGGTCTGACCAGGGTCCTATTATATAGCTGCAACATCACCTCTCAGCTCCTAAATTCAATTCCACGATTGATGAAGGCCAATGCACCGTATCGCTTAACCAGAGTCAACCTGCGGAGCTGCTTTGAGCGTCCTATGGACTCGGACCCCAAGATCCCTCTGATCCTCCACACAGCTAAGAGTCTTACTATTAATGCTATATTCTGCCATCATATTTGACCTACCAAAATGAACCACCTCACACTTACCTGGGTTGAACTCCATCTGCTACTTCTCAGACTAGTTTTGCATCCTATCAATGTTCTGCTGTAACCTCTGACAGCCCTCCGCCCTATCCATAACACCCCCGGCCTTTGTGACATCAGCAAACTTACTAACCCATCCCTCCACTTCCTCATCCAGGTCACTTATAAAAATCACGAAGAGTAAGGGTCCCAGAGCAGATCCCTGAGGCACACCACTGGTCACAGACCTCCATGCAGAATGACCCATCTACAATCACTCTTTGCCTTCTGTGGACAAGCCAGTTCTGGATCCACAAAGCAATGTCCCCTTGGATCCCATGCCTCCTTACTTTCTCAATAAGCCTTGTATGGGCTACCTTATCAAATGCCTTGCTGAAATCCATATACAGTACTATTGCTGAAGAGGCCAAGCACTGTTGAATCATCAGCAAACTTGATGATAAGATTCAACTGATTCTAGCAATGCAGTCACATGTTTTCAGTGTGAACAGAAGCAGCCTGAGCATACAGCCCTGGGGTGCACTAGTGCTCAGTGTGATGGAGCTTGAGATCTTGCTGCCATCTCAAGATTGACTGGGATCTTTCTGTTAAGGAGTTCAAGATCCAGTTAGAGAGGAGTGTTGATTTCTATTGAGGACAATTTACTCACTAACTTCTGAGCAATGATAGCATTAAAATGTTAAACAGCATCCTTGCATGTGAGGCATTATTTTCTTGGTAGGACAGGACACTGTGGAGAACCAAATTTATGGTATCAGTGCACCAGAAGGCAACCTGGAAAGGGTCCAGTGTAGCTGGAAGGTGGCATTTTATATGACCCATTACCAGCCACTCAAAACACTTCATAATTGAAGGTAGTGCCACATGGGCAGTAGTTGTTTAGGCCAGTTACCTTTGCTCTCTTCAGCACCAGAATGATTGTGGCTGCCTTGAAGCCTGCAAGGACAGATTGCTTTAAAGAGATGTTAAAGTCCTCTGCTAAGAACTTTGTTAGTTGATCCGCAGTTCCTCAGCACCAGGTGTTCTCCAGCCCATAGCTTGGCTTGGGTTTACCATGGCTCAGACCCCCCTCATCTCAGCTGCGGCCAGAGGGTGCCTGTTCCTCGGGGAAGAGGCTTTCTTCGATGTCACATGCATCAAATCATGCATAGATGGCATTCAGTTTATCTTGAAAGGAGGCGCCACTGTCATTGCTGTGCAAGTTGGACTTGCAAGCTGTTATGCTTATCGTTAAAAATTTAATGCCTTAACATTTCTGCAATCAACTTGCTGAATATTCACAATTACCTTCAACTTTCAGTTCATGATAGATCATCAGCATACTATTAAGCAGAATTCATAGACAGATCCATTTTTTTCCAACATAATGAAGATATCCAATTTTTACTTCACGCAAACAACAGGAATTCTGCAGATGCTGGAAATTCAAGCAACACACATCAAAGTTGCTGGTGAACGCAGCAGGCCAGGCAGCATCTATAGGAAGAGACGCAGTCGACGTTTCAGGCCGAGACCCTTCGTCAGCAACTTTGATGTGTGTTGCTTTTACTTCATGCAGTGTTTTTCTATTTTTAATTAACTTCTGCTCATTATGCATGTGAAGTCACTCCACAAAACTCTTATGATGTTTAGACCTACACACTGTCTGACGGAACTTCCCAGCACCTTGCAAAATTTTCCATTGGTGACATTATGTTGCACTCTAAAAATTTAAGATTTCTGAGATTATCAGATTTTGGATATGGGATAACCTGCATCTGCACCTTTCCTTTGGATCCTTGTTATGCCATTACCGATTCCAAACACTTCGCCAGACATTTGTTTCCTCAAAAGGGCCAACTATCAATAACCATGCAAATCAAAATCAGTTATCCTCGACGAGTTTTGATTGGCAGAGAGCAAACTTAGGAATTTTTGCAAAGTAGTGTTCCTACTTGAACAAAGAATGTTGGCTATAAACATCCAAGTCAATCAAAGCTGGTGTTAAGTCTGCTGTTGGTTTCCCTTTGCCTCACAAGTAGAGATTCTTAAAAATTGTGGCCAACCAGATATTCTTTTTGCATTACACAAATGATCAACGACTTGTGGAAGACAATTCACCTTATAGTAATTTAGATTATTTGTACTCAGTCAGACTGAACTCTTTACCAAATACTTCATGTTGTCATTTTCAACATCTCCCATTTACTTGTCCATGCAGCTGGCCCAACATTGATAACTAACCATGATTTCTCAGTTTTTTTCCATAGATGTTGCCTGGCCTGCTGAGTACCTCCAGCATTTTGTGTGTTCCAATGTTAATAGTTTGTTTCCTCAACTTATATTTATTTACATGCAGGGCTTCTAGATATACATATTTAAAGTCTGCCAATGTATGTTAATTATGCTCATGAAATAAAAATTAAACATTGGAAACTAAACATAACAAGGATGTTAAATTGGTCTGTTGTTCTAATAGTTCAAGAACATACAGAATTTCTTCAGATTTATCCCTGTAGAGTGGTAGTTGCAGCACAAGAATTATGTAGCTTATGTTGGAGGACGGTGGAAAATTTCAGAGTGAGAATGTAAAGAAGAAGACTGCAGATATCTGGTGGGGAGGACATTTGCAGTGATTGCAAAGATAAATCACAAGCAGATAAATTAAGAACTCCCAAAAATAAAGACAATGACAACAGCCCCAGTAAGGCCAGAAGCCACCTAACACTAAACTGTTATTTGGAACACAAACTATTATTGGTAAAATGTAAGACAGCAACAAGGCAGTTATATAGGACTGAGATAAATCAGCTGGTTGTGTAGTGTCACAACAGTTGTGCAGTCAATGTCAGCAAGGCCAAAGAACTTCAGCAAGGAAAAGTTGGAAGAACAAGCACATCATTCTTCAATGAATCAGCAGTGGAAAAAGGGTGCGCAGCTATGAATTCCTGGGTGTTTCACATCTCAGATAATCTATCCTGGGCCCAGCACATTGATGCAAACGTGTAGAAAGCAGGCTAGGGGTGGTACTTTTGTTAGATTTGCTACGTAGATGTAGGGTGGAGAACATTCTGACTAGCTGCATCACAGCCTGGTATTATCAATTCACAAGATCACACAAGGCTGCAGAGGATTACAGACTCAGCCAGCTCCATTACACATACAACCCTCACCAGCAGAGAACACCTTCAGGAGTGGGGCCTCAAGAGGGAAGCATCTGTTACGAAGGGCCTTCATCATCCAGGACATCCTGTATTCTCATTAGTACCATTACAAAGTACAGGAACCCAATGAGCTCCATACAATTCAGAAGTCATTTGTTTTCACTAGTTATTTTGTATTTTGTACTTTGTCTTTGCACTGTACTGCTGCTGAAAACAAATTAAGCCATCCAAGTCAGAAATAAAAATCTGATTCTGAATCTTCAGTTCAGGCGCAGTACTCGGGTAAATATTGACATAAGTGACGTCAAATAAGCTTGAAACACCCAAGAGCCTCTGACTATTTCAGTTCAGTTTCTGCCAATCTGAGGCAGCATTTTAATAGTACAAAACGTCTGGCATTGCAGATGCTGTTTGTCTGAAATAGGAAATGCTGGAAACAGCAAGTCATGCAGCATCTGTCAAAACACGAGAGTTCATGTTTCTTAATCAATGAACCCTCATCAGAATGGAAGGAAAAAATTAGCATCAAGTTGCAGAGAGGATAGACAAGACAAAGGCAGTCTCATAAAGAGGACAGGGTTACCCAAGAGATATACTCTAAATGAGGGCAGTTAGGGGTTTAAGAATTTGGTCTTTTGTTCATAAAAGCTAATGAAAAAGGACAGTTACAATGAACACAAGTGTGTGTGTAACAGAACATTATCATTGTTCAAAACAACGAGATTACGGTATCGCAAAACTCAAGGCTACAGAACCTGCCTGACAGGTCAATCATTGTTCCATTAGCATAGAACATTCAGTAACCTTCCAGTCTGCAGATATTGCATTTTGTGATTACTCTCAAAATCCATTCTGCAGACGGTGTCTACTGCCTTCATTCAAAAAATCCTGTTCTTTCCCCTTAACTCTTCAGGTTACAACTCAGCTCCAAAGCTACTCAGGCCTCATCCAGTTAAGTTCTTTTTGTTACATCCACCCCTCCTCCACCTTAATAATTTGTTTTCTCTCATTCCAAGTTTAATTGAAGGGTCACTGACACTAACTATTTCTCTTTCCAGATCTGCCTGATTTACTGAACACTTTCTACAGCCCCAATTTTATTATATGTCAAAGTTCAGATCATTCATATATAGTGTTCATTTGGGAATGCTCATATACAGTATATCCAAGCTGAACGCTTGCTTCTTTTGTTTTAGCATCAAGACCATATTCTAAGTTATGCCTTACTGATTGATTTGCAATCACTTATTGAGAGTCCACAAAAATGACGTAAATGTATTTGTTCATTAAAATCCATTTACTCTGTCCAGAATAAAAGCCAAGCACGTTCACTTGCACGAACTGCACTGGCTCCCCACAATCAAAATGGCAAAAGATAAAAATCTTATGCAAAACCATAAACAGCTAATCCAAAACAAACTAGTCCAAGTATAAAGAATAAACGTGGATCTCTAATACATTTCAACTGACTTTTATTTTACAGAACAGGTTGTGCACATTTACTGAGGCTGTCCACGTCCACGGCCAAATCCACCTCTCTGTAAAACAAACAATAAAACAGTTGGCAATTTGTAATCAATCCCCAGATATTGCCAAGGAAAATACTAACCGCTAATTGATACAAGAACATTTGGAAGAAAAAAAAAAATAAATGGCAATTTACTAACTTCTCCCATTCAATGTTTGGAGAATGCAATCTATTCAAATCATGCAAAAGGCTGTTGTTTCACAAATCTGATTTTACTTTATTAGATGATTGTATTAATCTACTAAAGAAATAAATATAATTATGAAATACTTCAGTATAATTAAAAGGCACAGATATATATATATACCGAAAATTAATTTTAAACAGCTGTAACAATGCAGATAGTTCAAATTTCATGTAGATGGCAAGATATGATGTTACTTTCAAGGAACTAGACCAGTACATTTTAAAATCACTTGTCCCTAAAAAAAAAACTAAAAACTTACAAATTGGAATTCTGTGGCTGCACCAGCACCAGCTTCAGCCTTCTTGTCTGATCCAACTAGAAAAACCAAATGGATGTTTTTTTAAAAAAAACTTTTGCTTAGTCAAATGAATTAAAACATGCAGATTTCATTAAATCATATTTTAAAGCCAATCCCCAAATCTATAATACATAAGAAATAGTAGTAGTCCATCTGGCCCATCAAGCCTGCCCTGCCATTCAATCAGATCGTGGCTGATCGGGCCATGGACTTACCTCCACCTACCAGCCTTACCCCTATAATCTTTAATTCCCCTCCTATGCAAAAAATCTATCAAACCCTGTCTTAAAACTGAGGTAGCCTCCATTGCTTCATTGGGCAGAGAATTCCACAGATTCACCATTCTCTGGGAAAAGCAATTCCTCCTCATCTGTCCTAAATCGTGAGACTATTACCTCTAATGCCAGTGTCACCTACCAGCCGAAACAACTTTCCTGCCTCTATCTACCCCTCCCATAATTTTATGTTTCTGAATTCCAGCGAGTAGTCCCAGGCAACTCAATCTCTCCTCGTAGCCTAACCATCTCAGCTCTGGAAGCAACCTGGTGAACCTCCTCTGCACTGCCCCCAAAGCCAGTATATCCTTCCCCAAGTAAGGAGACCAGTACTCAATTGTGACTCTCAAGTAGTACTTCAAAAAACCAAACACAATTTCTTTTAAAAAGCTCAAAGTAATTATACTTAATAAGATGAATACAAAATACTGGATTCAGCATGATAGCATCGTGGTTGGCACAACACTTTACAGTACCAGCGACCCAGGTTCAACTCCCCCCACTGCCCGTAAAGAGCTTTTCATTCTCCCCGTGACCGCGTGTTTTCTCTCCGGCTTCCTCCCACAGTCCAGAGGTAACAGTTAGTAGGTTGATTAGTTATTGTAAATTGTGCCGTGGTTAGGCTAGGGTGAAATTGGGGATCGCTGGGCAGCACAGCTCAAAGGGCAGGGAAGGGTGTATTCCATACTGTACCTCAACAAACAAACAAGTTTAAGGGGAGATACACTAGCTCCTGTGAAATAGTAAAAGTTTACAAGAATACAAAAACTGAAATTAATCAGAAGACCAGTTGAAAACCCAGTGAGAATTAAATCCAGTTAGTATTGGATAAGATGATGATACCTTAAACTATCATTAAGAATTCTTATGATTAACATGCGAAAGAAATCTGCTAACTTTACCATTTGGTCGATGTGACACTAGACTTATATAAATGCTATGGTAGTTAATTGCACTCTGCCTTGAACTAAACCTTTCATGTAAAAAAAAGATGACAGTAATGTCACCCATACCATACCTTATGAAGGAACAATAGCGTACAGCAGCACAAAAAAGTTGTTCAGTGCTGCTCCTCATATTTGTTCATCTGCCAGAAAGGCAACTTTAAACCTGACTGCAACATCACCATCAACCCAAGCAGAAAACACTGGTTAAATCGTTAATGACCCAAATCTGCAGGAAACACCAAGCAATAAACACCAGTCCCACTAAATCAAGTAATCAGCTGAGAATCAGTAACACTAGCAGAGATAACTATTGGATGCAAGGTCCGCAAGAAAACACAATGCTATAATCTGAAGCAACTATCTGCTGGAGGATTCCATCCTCCCTCAGCTGCTGGATGTGAAAGTCTTTGCTAGTTTTCCTTTTTGAACACAGGACTGTTAAGCACAGGCCCTTCAGCCTATGTTGTACTGTCTCTTTAACCTTTCCCTCCCACATAGCGCTTCATTATTCTTTAATCCTTATGTCCATTGTTTCTGCCTCTACTACCACCACCACTGGCAGCACGTTCCACACACTTGCCACTCTTAAAAATATACCCCTGACATCTCCACATACTTTCCTCCAAACACCTTAAACTTAAGCCCTCTAATATTAGCCTTGGGAAAAGTCTCTGGCTGTCCACTATGTCTTGCATCTTATTTACCTCTATCAAGTCACCTCTCATCCTCCTCCACTAAGGAGAAAAGCCCTAGTTCACTCAACGTACCCTCACAAGACATGCACGCTAATTTGGGGAGCATCTCAAATCGCCTCTGCCCCCTCTCTAAAGCTTCCACATCCTTTCCATAATGAGGCAACCAGAACAGGCTCTGAATTCAATCCCGCAACTAATGAAAGCCAACACAACATGTTCTGCCATTAGCCCTGTATTCTGCTTTCAAGTTTGACCTTCCAAAGTGAATCACTTCACACTTTTCTGAATTGCATCTGTTTAAATTCTGCAGTAATTATCTTGAAATTTCAAAAAACTTACAACAAAGGAGAAACTTCCATAATGTAGCTGCATTAAAGCTGAACTACAGCCACAAACTTCAAGCAGGAAGCTACAATGCAAAGCTTATATGGATGCTGGGCACAAGCCCAAAATTTAATGAAAATGTACATTAGGCCCACCCTATGGTGACTGCAATAAGAACCAGAAACCTCAGGGAAACCCTTTAGATTGTGCAATATGAAAGGATTTTCAATGACTTATCACCCAATGTTCTGAAAATAATCCATGCAGCAGTATCTTGACTTAGCTTAAAACATTTATAACAAAGCAAACTGCAATTTTAAGCTACCTAACAACAACCACATTTGTGGAACAGGTATTATGGAATTTTGCCTCACATAGTAAAATGATACAAATTGATCAAAGGAATTTTCTTCAGAATTGAGGAAAATTATATCCGTTGAGATGACAAAAATTTCCATTTTAAAGTTAGCACTCAATGTTAACAAATCAAATTTTCACTCATCTGACACCAATTGGAATCTGATGCACTCAAGTGACCAGATCAGGAAAGAATCACCCAACATCTACAAACTGTTTCTATAAATACAAACAGCATAGCAATTTTACTGTTCAAACATCTGAAGCAGATTTATTACCAGACTTATATGTTGTAAAATTTCCACACATTTTTAAAAGTTTCCAACTAGCTCAGATCCTGAGTAAGAATAAAGGACAGTGGCAAGACCTTGTCTTTTGAACTAACATACAAAGTGCATGGCAAAATATGTTGGCTACCTCCTTACAATTATCAGGAACTCCTGACACTTCAGAAATCACACCTCCAACATCCATTCATTCTTCACCTACGCAGTACACACACACTACACCCTTTGTCTCACTTCCATAGGCACCCACTGCAAAGGCTCAAAAATAGACACCAACTAGAAAAGGAAGCTTCAAAAATTGGAAATGTTGGAAACCCAAATTCTGTTAGTCTTTAACTCGACACAAAATAATATATTATTCTAAGTCCATAAGAACACAAGACATACAAGCAGAACTAGGCCATTCGATCTCGATCAGAACTTGCTCTACCATTTCTTTATGGCTCATTCACGTTCCTTTCCACCTTAATCCTGCCTTTTTTTCCCCATAACCTTTAACGCCCTAATCAAGAACCGATGACGTCAACACTTCCCCTCGTCCATCCCTTTGTCTTTCAACTGAAGCTACAAGCATTCTTCAAATCCTTCCCCCTTTCATTCTTCAGTCCTGACGAAGGGTTCCGGCCCAAAACGTCGACTCATCGTTTCTAACTGATGTTGCCCAACCTGCTGAGTTCATCCAGCGTACTGAAAGTGTTGCTTTGATCACAGCACCTGCAGATTATTTTGTGTGTACCTACTAACCACTGCCTTAAATACTCCCAATGACCTAGCCTCCAGGCCACCTACAGCAATGAATTCCAGATTCACCACCCTCTGGCTAAAGAAATTCCTCCTGTCTAAATGGTCATCCCTCTATTCTAAGGTTGTGCCCTACAGTCCTAGAGTCCCCACCATTGGAAACACCCTCTCCGCATTCACTGTATCTAGGCCTTTCAGCATTCGATAGCTTTCAATGAGATCCCTCCTCATTCTTCTAAATTCCAGCAAGGCCCAGAGGCATCAATCGCCACACATATGATAAGCCTTTCATTCCCGGAATCATTCTCGTGAACCTCCTTTGGACACCATCCAATGTCAGCACATCCTTTCTTAAATAAGGGACCCAAAACTGCTCACAATACTCCAAGTGAGGCCTCGCCGTTGCCTTATAAAGCCTCAGCATTTCATCTTTGTTTTTATACTCTAGTCCTCTCAAAATTAATGCCAACAATGCATTCGCTTTCCTCGCTATCGACTCAACCCGCAAGTTAACCTTCAGGAAATCCTGCACAAGGTCTCCTAAGTCCCTTTGCACTTTGGATTTTTGAATTTTCTCCCCGTTTAGAAGATAATCTATGCTTTTATTCCTTCTACAAAAATGCAAGACCATGGACATCCCAAAACTGTATTCAATCTGCCACTTTGCTCATTTTCCTAATCGGTTGAAATCCTTTTGCAAACTCCCTACTTCCTTAGCACAACCTACTCAACTTATCTTTGTATCACCCACAAACTTGGCCAAAAAGGCGTCAATTCTGCTATCCAAATCATTGACATAAAACAAGAAAAGTGCGAACACCGATCCTGTGGAGCACCACTCGTCACCGGCAGCCAATCAAAAAGATGCTCCCTTTATTCTCACTCTTTGCCTCCTGCCCATCAACCAATGCTCTATCCATAATAAAACGGTCAAGTTGCTTCAGAAGAGCTAACATCCAAGGTGCAGATTTGTATTCATAAGACAGAGGAGCAGAATGAGGCCATTTGGTCTATTGAGTCTGCTCCATCATTCAATCATAGCTGATCTTCCCCCCACCCCCCCTCCTTTGCCTCCCGATACCCTCCGATGCCATGTTCATTCAAGAACCCAACAATCTCTGCCTTAAATACACACAATGACCTGGCTTCCACTGTTGCCTGTAGTAACAAATCCACCACCGTCTGGCTAAAGAAATTTCTCCACAACTGTTTTAAATCCATCCTGAGGTTGTGCTCTCGTCCTAGACTCCTCCATGGAAAACACCCTTTCCACATCTACTCTATCTAGGCCTTTCAATATTTGAAAGGTTTCAATGAGATCCCCCCTCATCCTAAATTCCAGCGAGCACAGGCCCAGAGGCAAACATCCCTCATATAACTCTTTCATTCCGAAAATCATCCTTGTGAACCTACTCTGAATATTCTCCAAAGCGAGCACATCTTTTCATAAATAAGGAGCACGAAACCGTTCACAATACTCAAGTTGAGGCCTCACCAGTGCCATATAAAGCCTCAGCATCACATCCTTGCTCTTGTATTCTAGACCTCTTGAAATGAATGTTCTTCTTCCTCGCCACTGACTCAACCTGTAAGTTAACCCTTAAGGTGTTCTGCACAAGGACTCCCAAGTCCCTTTGCATCTCCGATTTTTGGATTTTCTCCCCGTTTAGAAAATAGTCTGCACATTTATTTCTTCTACCAAAGTGCATGACCATGCATTTTCCAACCCTGTATTCCATTGGCCACTCTCTTGCCCATTCTCCTAATCTATCCAAATTGTTTGCGTTCAAATCCTTCCACAGCTTTGCTTTCTCAACACTACCTGCCCCTCCACTAATCTTCGTATCACCGACAAATTTGGAAACATAACCATCTCTTCCATCATCTAAGTCATTGATACACAACATAAAAAGAAGCCATCACAACACCAACCCCTGTGGAACACCACTAGTCACTAGCAGCCAACCAGACAAGGGTCCATTTATTCCCACTCACTGTCTCCTATCGGCCAGCCAATGCTCCAACCATGTTAGTAACTTTCCTGTAATACCATGGGCTCTTAATTTGGTAAGGAGCCTCACGTGTGGCACCTTGTCAAAGGCTTTCAGAAAGGCCAAATATACAACATCTGCTGCATCCCCTTGATCTATCCTCTTGTAATCTGTAAGACATAGGAGTCAAATCCCAGATACCGTCAAGCTTCTTATCACTATTTGCTCAAAATTCCAAAAGTACTCTATAAATATTTACCTGAAGTTTCCTCACCTACCCTCTAAATTTTCAAAAGTTCTTTAAATCTATGCCCATTGGCTTTTGACATGTGCTAAAGTAAACTGAATGGTTCTGTAGGCTTCACGGGCCCAACTCAGAGATACTTCAGATATTTTTATGCCTTAATCAATTCTCCCCTCAGACTCTCTTCCAACAAAAAACCTCTAACATTTGTCTTTTCTCACAGACAAAATTTAGTCTTTGTAAATTGATTTTGTATCTTTTCCTATGCAATGACGTTTTTTCTGTAGTGCCGCCTCCCCCAATCTACATGCAGACATCAAAGTTGGATATTTATAGTTTCATCATAACTTCTCAATTCTTGTATTGTGTTGGTTACTGAAAGGAAGACTTTAAATGTGTTATGTGGACAACCTTCAAGGTTACTCTATTCCGCCACAAGACTATTATATATTCCACAGCCTTGCTAACTTCTGCAAATGCTTTGCTCAGAATTCTCTGAATTGAAACAATACTTGTCATCAATACTGATTTCACCATTTTAAAAAAATCACAGTAGGTATGTGAATCTCTGGCGGAATGCCTTCTACAAAAGTGATTTGGAGTCAGGTGTTCCAATCAATGAGATGAGATTGGAGGTGTGGATTGTAGAGGTGCCCTGCACTATGGAATAAAAGGCACTAACAGGTTACTGACAGATCCTGCTCTTCGAGAAAGATCTGTTTATGTGCACCATGCCTCAATCAAAACAACATTCAGAGGACTTTTATAAGAATTGTAGAAATGTATGAAGCTGGAAAAGGCTACAAATGACCCAAGTGCTCATCAGTCCACAGTAAGAGAAACTGTTTACAAATGGAGGAAACTCAGTACAGTTGCTTCTCTCCCAAGGAATGGGCATCCTGCTAAATGCCCACCATGAGCACAACGTGTAATGCTAAAGGAGGATGAAAAACACCCACGAGGGTAACAGCAAAAAACCCGCAGGAATCTCTAGAACTTGCTAGTCTCTGCTCATGTGTCCACTGTAATTAAAATACTGAACAAGAATAGCGTTCATGGAAAGACACCACAGAAGAAATCACCACTTTCCAAAAAGCACATTGCTGCACATTTCAAGTTTGAAAAAGAACAGCTGGATGTTCCAGAACACTTCCGGGGCAATGTTAAATGGACAGACGAGACAAATTTGAACTTTTTAGCAGAAGTGCACACCGCTATATTTGGAGGAAGAAGGGCACTGCACACCAGCACCACAACCTCATCCCAACTGTGAAGCATGGTGGAAGCAGCATCAAGGTTTGGGGCTGCTTTGCTGCCTCAGGGCCTGGATGGCTTGCAAGCGTTGAGGAAACAATGAATTCAAAATTGTATCAAGACATTTTACAGGAAAATGTCAGGGTAGCAGACTATCACCCAAAGCTTAATAGAAGTTGGACAATGCAACTTTTCCAATAAATCATCAACAGACTGGTTTAAAAAGAAAATAAAAATTGTTTTGGAATGGACAAGCCAGAGTCCAGACATTAACCCAATTGAGACACTGTAGCATGACCTGAAGAGGGCTGTTCATACCAAGTTTTCCAGAAATACTGATGAACTGAAACAGTTTTGAATGGAGGAACAATCTATAATTCCTCCTTGCTGTTGTGCAAGTCTGATCAGCAGCTACAGGAAACATTTGGTCAAGGTTATTGCTGCTAAAGGAGGTTCTACCAGTTATTAAATACAAGGGTTCACATACTTTTTCCAGCCTGGACTGTGAATATTTAAACAATGTGTTCACTAAATACATTAAAAGGTACAATTGCTTGGGTGTTATTAGTTTAGGTAGATTGTGCTTGTCTATTATTGTGACTTAAAACGAAAAGGAAGACGAGACCACAGTAACTAATGCAAAAAACAACAGGTTCACAAACTTTTTCTTACAACTGTAGATGACCAGAGCATCTTCCTGCTTACTCAACTATACAATGTTGTATCATCTGCAAACTTCTTTACTCTGGCTCTCACACTCATTAAATCTTTAATGCAATACAAAGCCACATGGAGAACTTGAGATAATCTACTTACCAAAATAATCAATTATTGCATACTGCTCCTAAAGCAATTTTAGATTGCATTTGCTACTCAACCTCAAATTTCGTTGTCTGTTACTCTGACCAGATTGCAATGTACAATATTAAAAGTCTTGCTAAAGTTGAAGTAGACAAGACCAAATTTCGCAATAACCCTTATCCCTTCACAATTGAAGTAAAAGTTCCAACAAATAAATACACTATCTTCATTCTTTTACTTTCATCCCCTAGAACTATATACAGGATGGTAGCCCTGTGTTCTGCCAACTTTCTCAAACTTGCTAAAAGCTGGTTAAAAAAGACTTCAGTGCAATCTTGGTACTCTATACCGTATTAGCCTTTATGGTCAGTTATTAGAGTAATTGAAAATACCCAGACCTAATTATTTTTCAACCAACATTAACCAAGGCTTTTTAATGCCCTGCTTTGCCTAGTCTAAAAAAAATGCAAATAGTGTATCCCTGCAAATGCCAAACCTGATCATTCACCTCCTCCCTTACCTCCATTCATAGCCCCAAACAGTTCTTCCAGGTGAGGCAACACATCACCTGGGAATCTGTTTGGACTTCTATTGTATGTGTTGTTCACAGTGCGGCCCCCTGTACAGTGGTGAGACTCAACATAAATAGGCGCCGCTTTGTCGAACACCTCCACTTCATTTGCTAAAAGCGGAATTTCAGTGCCAAACCATTTTAATTCCTATTTCCACATGTCGGTCCATGGCCTCCTCTTTTGCCTCTCTCAGGTTGTAAGAGTCACACCCCATTCTGTCTAAGCAGCCTCCAACCTGATGGCATGAACATCAATTTCTCCTTATGGTAATTTGTCCCCTCTTCTCCCCCATTGACCTCTTACCTCTTCTCCTCACCTGCCTCCAGTGCCACCCTTCTTCCCTTTCTGATAGCCCACTCTCCTCTATAAGATCCCAATTTTGCCAGCCCTTTACCTTTCAAAACCACCTGGATTCACCTATCACTTTCTAGATTGTCCTCCATCCCTTCCTTTTCATTCTGATCTTCCTCCTTCCTTTCCAGCCCTGAAGGGTCTCAGCCCAAAATGTCAACTGTTTCTTCATTTCCACAGATGCTGCTTGACCTGCCGAGTTCCTTTAACATTTTGTGTTGCTCAGGATTGCTACATCATGTTTTTATAAAAAGGAAAAATGTTAATCTACCATTACTCTGTACACGTTTAGAAAGTAACATTTCCCAGCCATTCCCTTTAGCTCATCCATCTCATTATCTCCACTTGCAATAGAATTTGTGCAAAAAAAAACAAAAATGTTTTATGCTATTTTCTAACTTTTGTCAGCTTTTACTCCTACTAAATTTCTGTCTTCCACTTCCAGCTGTTCTCCCTCAGAACGTGTCAAATTGCTTGATTGGAAGAGTGTTGTTCTTATCAGAATTGCAAGTTATACAGACTTATATTAAGAAGTCTGTGCAAAATTCAGATTTTACAATAAAGAAACACTTATTTGCTATTTCAGTTTATATGCTCCAATTATTGTTCGCATTATACATGAACCATTTGCTTGGGTTTACTAATGATGAATAAGCTGCAATACATACGTGGAGCAGCCCGTCTGTAATTGTCTCTGTCAGATTCACGAAGGCGAGGGCGATCCTCAGTTGGACCTGCAAAAAAATAAATAAATTACCATTAAAGGTATCATGTAATGTTACCATCATAAATTTGTTGCTCGATGTTTAGATGTTCTTTTCAGCCACAGTGTAGGCTTCGTTTTCCTTTGAGTGTTTTAGTTAACGGCTCTGTTTGGCCTAGTGTTTGTTGTTTATTTTCCCTTTAACACTGGTCGCATTATTAAAATTTTTAAAAAAACATTTCCCAGTTAGCGGTAATTTTTCCAGACATGACTGGGAGTTGGGATAGGGCTGAGCTGCAGTACCCAGGGACTGCGCCCTGGAGAAATTACTGAATGAACATGTATTGGTAGAACTTAGAAATGAGGAACACAGGATCACTTTGATGACATTACACTATAGGCCTGTATTGGAACAAATATGAAGACAAATGGCATTAAGGTTGTAAGCAGTGGGCAATTTTATCTTTCCTAATATTTACTGAAACTGCCTTAGTGTAAAGGGACTAAATTGGATTGAATCTTTCAGATGGGTCAAGGAAGAATTTTAAAGCAGAGTCTGATAAGGAGAGAACTGCACTCTATTTTACAGAACTAGGATGTGCAAATTAGAATTGCCCCTGCAAACAGTGACTACAATTGTCAGCTTTAAGATGTTCATGAAAAAAGGATGTTTAGACCCAAAGTTGAGGTTTTAAATTGGGAAAGGCTGACTTCAATAATATAAGGCAGGACCCATTGGAAGTAACCCAAGAGCAGCTGCTTGAAGGAAAAACATCTGTCAAGAGGGAAGCACACAAAGATACTAAGATTTAGTCAATATTGAGGAGAATTGGCTCTAAACCTTGGCCAGATCACACATTCATTTAGTTCCTTTTAATGTGCAGAGCTTCATCACTTGCCTTCAGGATTACCTGGAACAGCAAGATCAGCCATCCAAATCATTGACACTGAAAAGGCACCTGGACAGGTACATGGAGAGGAAAGGTGATATGGCCAAACACAGGAAAATGGGTATCGTGGTTAGCAGTTGGGTACAATAGCCCACTTCAACACTGTATGAAAATATGGTTAGGTAACCAGTTGAAAGAACGCAGTCCTTATGGAAAGCAGGGTAAGAGGAGGGATAGTGGGATTGCTGTGGGGGTTAGTGAGCTTACATTGATTATCAGCCATTAATGCATCCAAAAAGAAAACAGATGCCAAAAAAATCAAATAGCAGATGCAGATCTCCTGAAATTAGATAGAGAAGGTAGCAAAGGCAAAGAAATTACAATTCTGCTCGTGTGCAGGAAGCTTGCACTGGTATGGCAATACAAATGCAGGGAAATGCCCAATACATCACTGACCAAGTTCTCCTCTCCAGTGGAAATATCTACATGAGGCAGTACTTCAAGGTGGCAAATCTAGACCATCTTGCAGCTACCACTGAGCAGGAAGTAAAGAAGCCTGAAGTCACACCACCAATTCAAGAACAGCTACTTCCTTCCAACCAGTTAGTTCTTGAACAAACTTGCAGAACTGTTTTCTCTACCTCAATACAGTAATATTATGACCATTTACCCTACAAATAGACTGATTTGGAATTAAACCTGGGAGCAATTCATTGTTCCAGATGTTAAAAGTACATCTTAGCTTCTTACAGTTATAGAACATCAAATTACTAATTCAGAAACTTACAGGTCATGCACAACATAGCTAACAAGATTTTGGATATCAACTACAGTAGCTAATTTTTAGTTTATCTCCATTGTTGCACAGTATCTTAAACTAAACCTAATTTGCTTATAATTGTTTAATTGGTTCTGTCCAACTTGTTAAATATTTTCTCTTTTACTGTGTAACTTTGACATAATCTGAATTAAATACAAATCGTTATTTCTATGATGTCAACACAATTTGTTTGTTCTGTGTAATGTACAACAGTGGCAGAGAACCTGTTTTGAACTTGATGAATAGCAACCTTGTTGTATACGCACTATGACTTTTTAAGCTTGAAGACAAGGCATAACAGTATGTGTTCAGTAGTAACTGTCGCAGCCGATTAAAGAAATCAACAAAATCATTATTACTTTTAACCACTAAACCTCCAAGTCTCTGGATATACAATTATATTTTTAATTTACCCCAGAATCTCCATTTTGTCTTTGTTAAAAAGGTCTTATTTAACCACAAGTTTTCCCAAAAAAGATTATACTCTCATTTAGAAACCAAAAACAATCTCACACTAACAGTAACAAATATTGATGATAATGTATGGATTATCAGGGAATGTTGAGCAAAAGCTTCGTAAAATAGTATGCAACCGGGAATAACTCAAACAGGTAAAAACGCAGCTACCAATGTAGGACAATTGATTTTGAGGATGATAAAGATGAGAAGCAGTGCAACAGACATAACTTGAAGGCTACAGAACAGAGAAAAGGGGTGAGCACACAGTTGTATTTGAAAACAGGAAGCTTAAATAATTTAAGGTGTCTTGTGTGGACACAATACCACTTGGCAAGTGAAAGGGTGTTAGGTGATTTGTCAGTTTGTACAAGGGCTAAAACTGTTTGGCTTTTGGTATATCAACCTTTCAGGTTTATTCAGTGTAGAACAAGGCAGATGGTCAGGCTCTATATCAGGCAAAAGCAACACAATTAGTACTTCAAACTATACAATTAGAATTCTTTCTAAGGTGGTGTACCTCTGACAACTGTAGGATTAAAACAAAAACTTTACCTTTAGGCCTCGGCCTTGCAGTCTCAGGACGGGTCTGGCGCCGTAATGTAGCAGGAACAATTTCTGGGGGAAGGTGAAGGTAATCACGTAGGTACTGGATGCCTTCATTTGTCAAGTACCAGTAGAAGTGTCGCCAAGCAAACTGCTCCTTTACATAACCACGCGATTTCAAAGACTTCATCAAGAAAGAAAAAGAACAATTGAATTTTCAGATTTTTAATAACAGTTTTAAGTGCCGATGGTAAGTTTTCACCTTTCAAAATAAAGCTCCAAAAGTTTCCAAAAAAAAACATGCACCATTAAATGCAGAAATACACTGATTTGGAATTAAACCTGGGACCAATTCCGCTGTTCCAAATGTTAAGTGCAACTTAGCATCTTACTACCAGACTTTCCAAAATTACTGACTCAGATCAAGCACAAAACAGCTAACCAGCTTTGGTTATAGAGTGGAGGATTTTGAGTTTATCTTTGACATTGCAGTGTTTTAAATATACTCTTACCATGATGCACTCTACCTTTTTGTAACTGCAAATATACGTCTGAATTTGGACAAATTTATCTGATACTGTAAACATTTGAAGGAATAACAAATGTTAGAATGTTAAGAACAGATTTTATTTTATAACTGAAAATTGCTACAAATAATATTTCTTCACTGAATTTTCCTTTCTTAATGAACAATGAAGATAGGATATTTCTGTTAAGTTAAAGGGACTATACAAGTTAAAATAACTGGCACCCATCATAAGCTCCACATCCATTATTTGGATTTAAGGATTTTCCATAGATCTTAAAAAAAATTGAAGCATACACCAATCTAATAGAACATGAATTGCAAGCATCAGCTCAGGATATCTCAATTGTTACCTCATGATTGGAAAGCCAAGTAATGAAATGCAGTGTAACAGATGCTTGTGTGGAAATGTAACAGATCCCTGTCAGCAATGTTTGCAAGGGACAGGGACAGTGTCACAGAAATGCTGTGGGATAACAAACAAAAAACACAAATGCCACCACGGGGGGGGGGGGGTCACAATGACATCAGCAGTCAACTTCTCCATGGATAAACCTGTTTCAGTTTGTCAAAACAAGCTGAAATGTAGAGTCATTCTGAACCCCAGTTTCAGGTGCAAGCCTGGCCACACTCAAGACTCCCAATAATTGCTATTTCACTACTTGCTGGAAAAAGACATTAAATGCAATTCATTGCATGGCAATCAAGGTTTACCAGACACATCAAAGGGCACTGGAAGAACACACTATTCTGCAATCCCAGTAACAGACAACAGACTTAACAAGTGTGCAGATAATCAATACACTAATGCCAAATTAGAAATAGCAAGCTTAGCTGAACCTGGCCAAGCTTTAGTTCAGAACACAATACCTGCATGGCCTTCATTACGTGCAGATTAGGGACATTTTTGTCCGCCAACTCAGGATGCTTTGGCATGTGCACATCTTTTTTTGCTACCATTACACCCTCTTTGAACAGGAGTTCATAGATAGCAATACGATTTTTCTTGGGCATCAACATCTAAAATAAATCAAAGGTAGGTTCATTAGTATGTGCATACTACACAAATCTAATCTTTTGCTAACTCATCTCACGATAATGAATTGAATAACTTATATCCACTTGGTAACTTTTTTGAGCTTTCACTCTTTACAGTTGAAAATACTTCTTAAAAGTCTAGCATTCTGAAAGCAGTTCAACAAGCTAAAGTCCACACTGATAGTAAAATATCTACAGTAAATGAGTCACATTACGTACTGTCCTTACAAGTCATCTCACATTCCCTAACTCGAAAAAAGTACAGAAGGATAATTTATGTTAGGTAGCTTCGGCAGACATGGCGGGTTTTTCCAAGTTCAAACAAACACATACACACTAACTCTCAATACTAACGGTAACGGGTTAACGTTGAAGGGATATTTTACAAGTACAATTCGTCCTAGAGAATTATGTTCCTGCTGTAACTTTCACCGAGAAAGGATCCAGCCTGAGGCCCAATGCTCTCCACTGCCAGTGATGAACGTCAAAAATCAATCAGTAAACGCATATATTTTGAAAATAACTGGGTGAACTGATGCAGACAACGTATACGAGTCAGTACAGAGCTGCTCTGGGTAGAATAGCTCAGGATGCCGGAGATATCCACGGATGAGAACAGTCAACAGACCCTACCATAAGTTCTTCTCATGGACCCGCAGCACAGAAAGACTGAGCATGCGCACACGCTCGCTCTTCCTCCTGCAAAGGCGTCAGTAAGTGGTCCACACAGAGCGCCTGATTTAAAACAAACATTTTTATTTGGTAAGATAGTTTGTCAGCAGGCATGCAACTGGCATCATAAATACAATAGGAGGTTAATTTTAAAATATAGTGGAATTAAGGCGGACTGCCCAACCTCAGCTGCAGGTTATGAAGGAGATGCTCCGGTTCTGGTTTTCCTGGGGAAAAGGGCGGGGTTTGTACTGCGGAAGGAGCGTTTCTGTGAGGAGGAATGGGGAGCTGTAAGCGATGGGAGTTGTAGTTCAAAAAGTGAAAAATATGAACAGTCGTGTGTGGAGGGCGCCCCTGTTTGGGGGGGGGGGAATGAGGAGGGAGAGAAGAGGGTCAGCATCCATGATAGGATAGGGGATGGATCCCTGACAGTCTTGGTTGGTTTATGTTTATATTTAAATATATTGCTAATGTCTGCGTTTCCAATTTGCAAAGTGCTTGGGCAATGAGCAGTTATCAGTAATGGTACCTGGTCAAGTACTAAAGACCCATGCAGATCAAGTGGCTGGAGTGTTCACTGAGATCTTTGGCTTGGCAGTCTGAGGTACCCACCAGCTTCAAAGATTCAAGCAACACACATAAAATTTGCTGGTGAATGCAGCAGGCCAGGCAGCATCTCTAGGAAGAGGTTTTTTTTATTTCAAAATATACTTGGAGTCCTGTGTCCAGTTCTGGTCACCTCACTATAGGAAGGATGTGGAAGCATTGGAAAGGGTACAGAGGAGATTTACCAGGATGCTGCCTGGTTTAGAAAGTATGCATTATGATCAGAGATTAAGGGAGCTAGGGCTTTACTCTTTGGAGAGAAGGAGGATGGGAGGAGACATGATAGAGGTGTACAAGATAATAAGAGGAATAGATAGAGTGGATAGCCAGCGCCTCTTCCCCAGGGCACCACTGCTCAATACAAGAGGACATGGCTTTAAGGTAAGGGGTGGGAGGTTCAAGGGGAATATTAGAGGAAGGATTTTACTCAGAGAGTAGTTGGTGTGTGGAATGCACTGCCTGAGTCAGTGGTGGAGGCAGATACACTAGTGAAGTTTAAGAGACTACTAGACAGGTATATGGAGGAATCTAAGGTGGGGGCTTATATGGGAGGCAGGGTTTGAGGGTCGGCACAACATTGTGGGCCGAAGGGCCTGTACTGTACTATGTTCAAAAATAAAATTATATACAATAAACCATTAAATAACTTTCCATCTTTTACATACAAGAAGGGTCAGAGCCATCTCTATTTCCTGAGGAGACTGAGGTCCTTTAACATCTGCCGGACGATGCTGAGAATGTTCTATGAGTCTGTGGTGGCCAGTGCTATCATGTTTGCTGTTGTATGCTGGGGCAGCAGGCTGAGGGTAGCAGACACCAACAGAATCAACAAACTCACTCGTAAAGGCAGTGATGTTGTGGGGATGGAACTGGACTCTCTCACGGTGGTGTCTGAAAAGAGGATGCTGTCCAAGTTGCATGCCATCTTGGACAATGTCTCCCATCCACTACATAATGTACTGGGTGGGCACACGAGTACATTCAGCCAGAGACTCATTCCACCGAGATGCAACACAGAGCGTCATAGGAAGTCATTCCTGCCTGTGGCCATCAAACTTCACAGCTCCTCCCTTGGAGGGTTAGACACCCTGAGCCAATAGGCTGGTCCTGGATTTATTTCATAATTTACTGGCATAATTTACATATTACTATTTAACTATTTAAGGTTTTATTACTATTTATTATTTATGGTGCAACTGTAATGGAAACCAATTTCCCCCAGGATCAATAAAGTATGACTATGACTATGACTATACGTTTCCATTATAGTCAGTGCATATCCATACTTATGGCCACCCACTTGGCACTCCAGTTGTTCACCTTACCACATCATTGTTAAGGGGAATACTCCCGACCACCCGACCCCTCCCACTCCCGCGGGTGAAGAAACCTATACCGTGGTCCTTCCCTACCGGGCCCTTGCGGTGGCTGCACTGAGTTTCAGTGCGTCCCTCAGCACGTACTCCTGCAGCCGGGAATGTGCCAGATGGCAGCATTCTCCTACGGATATCTCCATGTGCTGTTAGATCATCAAGTCTCGGGCCGACCAAAGAGTGTCTTTCACCGAGTTGATGATCTGCCAGCAGCACCGGGTGTTGGTCTCTGTGTGCATCCCCAGGAACAGCCCATAGATCAGAGAGTCCTCTGTTACGCAGCTGCTGGGGATGAAACATAACACTAGCCTGTCCATCCTCCTCCATACTCTCTCTGTGACCTGACAGTGTGCAAAAGAGGTGGGTCACAGACTCCTCCTCACTGCAGTCCTCCCGTGGGCAGTGGGGTGCGGAGACGACGTTCCGGGCATACAGGAGGGATCTGACTGGGAGGGCACCTCTCTCCACCAGCCAGGCGAGGTCCTGGTGCCTGTTGGTGAGGTCTGGCAATGAGGCATTTTGCCAGATGAACTGGACGGTCTGCTCAGGGAACCACCCTACTGTGTCCATCACGTCCTTCTCCTGCAGTGCCTGCAGGACATTATGTGCCGACCACTGCCTGATGGCCCTGTGGTCAAAGGCGTTCTCCTGGAAGAACTTTTCTACACAGGACAGGTATGCCAGCAACGACCAGCTGACTGGGCATTGCGCAGGAGTGGGGTCAGACCCATCCTTCGTAGCCAGGGCGACAGGTAGACCCTGGGCACATAGTGGTACTTGGTGCCCACATACCTGGGTTCTATACACAACCTGATGCAGCCACATACGAAGCTGGCCATCAGAGTGAGAGTGACATCGGGGACATTCTTGCCCCCGTTGTCCAGGGACTTGTGCATGACGGTCCATCTCACCCGCTCCATCTTGGATCCCCAGATGAATCTGAAGACAGCTCAGGTGATTTCCGAGCTGTAGGAGCGGGGGACAGACCACACCTGCGCCAAGTACAGCAGCCCTGAGAGCACCTCACACCTGATGACCAGGTTCTTGCCCATTATCGACAGGGAGCGCCCTCCCCACAGACACAGTTTCTGTTTCACCTTGGCAGTCCGCTCCTGCCAGCTCTTGTTGCACGCCTCGGCCCCTCCGAACCAGATCCCCAACACCTTCACGTGGTCAGACCTGATGGTGAAGGGGATGCTGGATCGGTCGGGCCAGTTGCCGAAGAGCATGGCTTCGCTCTTCGTGCGGTTGACCCTGGCACCCGATGCTAGCTCGAACTGATCGCAGATGCCAATCAACCTGCGAACTGACCTCGGATCAGAGCAGAAGTCGTTGACGTCATCTTTTCAGGGAGGTTTTCACTTGGGTCCCTCCACTGCCTGGCAGCGTCACCCCTCTTATGCCCTCATCCCTCCTGATGGCTTCCGCAAAGGGTTCTATGCAGCAGACAAACAAGATAGGGGAGACGGTACAGCCCTGCCTGACTCCAGACCTGATGGGGAAGCTGTCTGTTTCCCACCCGTTGACCTGGACTGCACTACGGATGTCTGTGTAGAGCAGTCTGATCCACTTCCAGATTCCCTCCCCAAATCCCATTTTGGAGAGCACGTCTGCCATGTACGTGTGCAATATCCTGTCGAAGGCTTTCTCCTGGTCCAAGCTGACCAGGCCGGCGTTCACCCCGTTGTCCTGCACATAGGCGATGGTGTCCCTCAGCAGCGCGAGGCTGTCTGAGAACTTCCTGCCCGGTACAGCACAGGTTTGGTCCGGGTGGATCACCTGTCCCAGAGCAGACTTGACCCTGTTGGTGATAGCCTTGGACAGGATCTTGTAATCCACATTCAGGAGAGAGATGGGCCTCCAATTTCTAATGTCCTCCCTTTCCCCCTTCTGCTTGTAGATGAGGGTGATGATGCCCTTCTAGGAAGAGGTACAGTCGACGTTTTGGGCCGAGACCCTTCATCAGGACTAACTGAAAGAAGAGATAGTAAGAGGTATGAGAGGGGGAGGGGGAGATCCGAAATGATAGGAGAAGACAGGAGGGGGAGGGATGGAGCCAAGAGCTGGACAGTTGATTGGCAAAAGGGATATGAGAGGATCATGGGACGGGAGGGCTAGGGAGAAAGAAAGGGGAGGGGAGCCCAGAGGATGGGCAAGGAATTATAGCGAGAGGGACAGAGGGAGAAAAAAGAGAGAAAAAAATAATAAATAAACAAACAAACAAACAAATAAATAAATAAGGGATGAGGTACGAAGGAGAGGTGGGGCATTAACGGAAGTTAGAGAAGTTCAAATTAAATTCACTACTTCAAAGATTCAAAATACATTTATTATCAAAGTATGTATGCATTATACAACACTGAGATTTGTCTTCCCCACAGACTGCCATGAAACAAGGAAAGTCCTGGAGCCTGTTCAGAGAAAAACATCAGGCCTCCCCTCCTCACACATGCAAAAAAACCACATCGAGCAAACAGCATCAAATAAAAGCAAGAAACATAGAATATAAAACACAAAATCAAAAGAGTCCAGGCAGAGTTCAGCTCAGTGTTCGTTATCTACAGGCTGCCCCAATTCAAAATACCAATGAAAAAAGGAGCAACCAGAACCACAAATACATCATAAGTGACTAATGCCCAAGACCTAGAACTCCAGCACCACCCTCTGAAAGCATCGAGGGAGAGAGAGAGACCATTCAAACACAGGAACCTTCCTTCAGAAGCAGCAAGTGAGAGGGAGAGAGAGACTGTCACTCACAGACACCTTCCTCTGGCAGCACTGAGCGAGAGGCTGGTAGGTGGCGCTGAATAGCCTCTCACCTTCTGACTTGCCTCGATGGTTCCAATCTTCCTTGACACTTTAATCAGCGAGATTGGCAAGCAATGTTGATCATAGGCTTGAGGCCCATCTCCAGGCTTCTTGGCCTTGAGGCCGGGTGCCCACAGGAGCATGCTAGGAGAGAACAAAGCACCAAGTCGCTCAGTCAGCCCGAAAACAAATCACCAAAATGTAAATCACAGGCTCCAACAGTGGCAAAACAAACTTGACAGAAAAAGAAGTAAAAGAAGTAGTTTTTGTGAACTGTTTGGAGGATGTTCCCCTTGGCTGTGTTGTTTGCTGGCACTACTGTCTTCTGGCTTCAAGCAGGCTTCAATTAAACTAAGAACGTGGTCATCATTATAGCCTGTCACGCCAGACAGCCAGCCACTCTAGTGTTGTTTGGTTGATGTTGAGCAGGTCAGTGTCAGCTAAATCAGATAAAAGTGGGCAATTGTGCAGAACGTGTTCAGTGTTCTGTACCCTTTCGCCACACTCACAGGATTCGCTGGTCTTTAAACCCCACTTCACCATATTGTCTCCTGTCCTACAAACTCCCGCTCTCGCTCTGTTGAGAGTGCACCACTTCCGTCTGTCAAGCAGTGCCCCGTCTGGTAACATTTCTGTGGGGTCTTGCACTGTATTGTTTGGTGGGGTTCTGGCTTCTGTTTGTTGCCAGAGGTCAATCCTGTATGTTTGGGGGCGATGTTCCGTGCGGTAGTTCCTCCACTGTAGCAAAGCCTTTCCTCGACTTTAGGCGGTTGGAAACTGGCACATGATGGTGCAGTGGGTGCCGTGGATCCGAGTTCTGTTTACCTTTTTCAATTTTTGTTGTAGTGTGTCTTCGGATCTCTGGGGGAGCAGTGCCTGCAAGTCTGTAAATGACGTTAGTGGGTGTGGGGCACAGTGTGCCTGTGATTATTCGGCAGGTTTCGTTAAGCAACGGGTCTATTTTCTTCGCATGGGCTGATCTGCCCCACACAGGTGCACAGTATTCTGCAGGTGCATAATAGAGTGCTAGGGCAGTTGATCTACGTCCACACTAGACCAGATAAAGGCTGATTTATACTTCTGAGTCAAATCGACAACGTAGGTAAGGCGTAGCCGCAAACCCTACACAGTGCCTATGCGGATCCCCACGCTGTAGCCTGACGCGCACCTCTCCCAAAATGTAACTACACGTCGCGGCAACGCAGACCGCAACAGCTGTGATTGGTCCGTTTGGTAGCATTGCATTTCCTGCTACACATTTCTGGTTGTTTATTCTTCTCTGCCATTTCAGAATTGAGAGAGAAGAGAGAAGAAGAACGTAAGTTTGGAAAATGGACCAAATCGAGGAGAGGTTAATGGAGGAAGTTCGAAAATATGTACATTTGTACGACTTCTCGTCACCATACTAAAAAGACTACCAAATGGCATCAAATTCGTGGAATGAAATTTCCAATAACATGGGTCTGGACGTCACGGAATGCACAAAGAGATGGAAAAACTTGAAGGACAAGTACGTGCACGCCCGGAAAAAACTCTCCAAGAGGAGCGGGGACTAAGGCGGAAAAAAATACCGGCGTTTTATTGGCCTCTTTCTTGGCTGGCACCACACCTTAAGCACCGGGAAACAGAGTCAAATTATGATGACAACAAGGTAAATATAACATGTTCTTTGTATCATAAACCTTTCTGTTGTGTTTAGGCTAGCTAGCAAGCGAGCAGTACTGTCTAGTTGTAAACACGGCATATTGATTTGCGCAAAGGTAATTCTTCCGTGAAAGAGAAATGTAATATGTAATAGGTTTTAATTGTATCTGGCTTGCTCATCAAGCAAATGCAATAACCAGTACTCTGCCAATGTAGGCGTATGCTGTTTTCTCATTTTCATAGCTCTGCCAATCCTTGTACAGACACTGAATGCATATACTACCCGTATGTCTAATAACAAAGACAAACCTGAACTATTTGCAATTTCTTTCATAATCACAGGATGGAAATGATTCAACCTCAGGGTTGTCCACCTCCTCAGTTGCTGAGGAAAACCAACCACCAGACATTCCATCTTCAAGTGCAGAATCATCAAGTAGTGAGGCAGCTCCTCCATCCCCCCACCCAGCTCCTCCACCCCCACGCCATCTCCTCTGCCCCCCACGCCAACTCCTCTGACCCCCACGCCAACTCCTCTGACCACCTCGCCATCTCCTCTGCCCACCTCTCCATCTCCTCTGCCCCCCACGCCATCTCCTCTGACCCCCACGCCATCTCCTCTGACCCCCACGCCATCTCCTCTGACCACCTCGCCATCTCCTCTGCCCCCCACGCCAACTCCTCTGACCCCCACGCCATCTCCTCTGCCCCCCACGCCATCTCCTCTGCCCCCCACGCCATCTCCTCTGACCCCCACGCCATCTCCTCTGCCCCCCACGCCATCTCCTCTGACCACCTCTCCATCTCCTCTGCCCCCCACGCCATCTCCTCTGCCCCCCACGCCATCTCCTCTGCCCCCCACGCCATCTCCTCTGACCACCTCTCCATCTCCTCTGCCCCCCACGCCAACTCCTCTGACCCCCTCGCCATCTCCTCTGACCACCTCGCCATCTCCTCTGACCCCCACGCCAACTCCTCTGCCCCCCACGCCATCTCCTCTGCCCCCCACGCCAACTCCTCTGCCCCCCACGCCATCTCCTCTGACCCCCACGCCATCTCCTCTGCCCCCCACGCCATCTCCTCTGACCCCCACGCCATCTCCTCTGCCCCCCACGCCATCTCCTCTGACCCCCACGCCATCTCCTCTGACCCCCACGCCATCTCCTCTGACTCCCACGCCAACTCCTCTGACCACCTCGCCATCTCCTCTGACCCCCACGCCAACTCCTCTGACCACCTCGCCATCTCCTCTGCCCCCCACGCCATCTCCTCTGACCCCCACGCCATCTCCTCTGACCCCCACGCCAACTCCTCTGACCACCTCGCCATGTCCTCTGACCCCCTCGCCATCTCCTCTGACTCCCACGCCATCTCCTCTGACCACCTCGCCATCTCCTCTGCCCCCCACGCCAACTCCTCTGCCCCCCACGCCATCTCCTCTGCCCCCCACGCCAACTCCTCTGACCCCCACGCCAACTCCTCTGACCCCCACGCCATCTCCTCTGACCACCTCTCCATCTCCTCTGACCACCACGCCATCTCCTCTGACCCCCACGCCATCTCCTCTGACCACCTCGCCATCTCCTCTGCCCCCCACGCCAACTCCTCTGCCCCCCACGCCATCTCCTCTGCCCCCCACGCCAACTCCTCTGACCACCACACCATCTCCTCTGACCCCCACGCCATCTCCTCTGACCCCCACGCCATCTCCTCTGCCCCCCACGCCATCTCCTCTGACCACCTCTCCATCTCCTCTGCCCCCCACGCCATCTCCTCTGACCCCCACGCCAACTCCTCTGACCCCCACGCCATCTCCTCTGACCCCCACGCCATCTCCTCTGACCACCTCGCCATGTCCTCTGACCCCCACGCCATCTCCTCTGCCCCCCACGCCATCTCCTCTGCCCCCCACGCCAACTCCTCCTGACCACGCCACTGCCCACCTCCCATCTCCTCTGCCCCCCACGCCATCTCCTCTGACCCCCACGCCATCTCCTCTGACCACCTCGCCATCTCCTCTGCCCCCCACGCCATCTCCTCTGACCCCCACGCCATCTCCTCTGACCCCCACGCCATCTCCTCTGACCCCCACGCCATCTCCTCTGACCCCCACGCCATCTCCTCTGCCCCCCACGCCATCTCCTCTGACCACCTCTCCATCTCCTCTGCCCCCCACGCCATCTCCTCTGACCCCCACGCCAACTCCTCTGACCCCCACGCCATCTCCTCTGACCCCCACGCCATCTCCTCTGACCACCCGCCACTCCTCTGACCCCCACGCCATCTCCTCTGCCCCCCACGCCATCTCCTCTGCCCCCCACGCCATCTCCTCTGACCCCCACGCCATCTCCTCTGCCCCCACGCCATCTCCTCTGCCCCCACGCCATCTCCTCTGCCCCCCACGCCATCTCCTCTGACCCCCACGCCAACTCCTCTGACCCCCACGCCATCTCCTCTGCCCCCCACGCCAACTCCTCTGACCCCCACGCCATCTCCTCTGCCCCCCACGCCATCTCCTCTGCCCCCCACGCCATCTCCTCTGACCACCTTGCCATCTCCTCTGACCCCCACGCCAACTCCTCTGACCCCCACGCCATCTCCTCTGACCCCCACGCCAACTCCTCTGACCACCTCGCCATCTCCTCTGACCCCCACGCCATCTCCTCTGACCCCCACCCCATCTCCTCTGACCCCCACGCCATCTCCTCTGCCCCCCACGCCATCTCCTCTGCCCCCCACGCCATCTCCTCTGACCCCCACGCCAACTCCTCTGACCCCCACGCCATCTCCTCTGCCCCCCACGCCAACTCCTCCTCTGACCCCCACGCCATCTCCTCTGCCCCCCACGCCATCTCCTCTGCCCCCCACACCATCTCCTCTGACCCCCACGCCAACTCCTCTGACCCCCACGCCATCTCCTCTGCCCCCCACGCCATCTCCTCTGCCCACCTTGCCAACTCCTCTGCCCCCCACGCCAACTCCTCTGACCCCCACGCCATCTCCTCTGCCCCCCACGCCAACTCCTCTGACCCCCACGCCATCTCCTCTGCCCCCCACGCCATCTCCTCTGCCCCCCACACCATCTCCTCTGCCCACCTTGCCATCTCCTCTGACCCCCACGCCATCTCCTCTGACCACCTCGCCATCTCCTCTGACCCCCACGCCATCTCCTCTGACCCCCACGCCATCTCCTCTGACCCCCACGCCATCTCCTCTGACCACCTCGCCATCTCCTCTGACCCCCACGCCATCTCCTCTGACCACCACGCCATCTCCTCTGACCCCCACGCCATCTCCTCTGACCACCTCGCCATCTCCTCTGACCCCCACGCCATCTCCTCTGACCACCTCGCCATCTCCTCTGACCACCACGCCATCTCCTCTGCCCCCCACGCCATCTCCTCTGCCCCCCACTCCACCTCCTCTGACCACCACGCCATCTCCTCTGACCCCCACGCCATCTCCTCTGACCCCCACGCCATCTCCTCTGACCCCCACGCCATCTCCTCTGCCCCCCACGCCAACTCCTCTGACCCCCACGCCATCTCCTCTGACCCCCACGCCAACTCCTCTGACCCCCACGCCATCTCCTCTGACCCCCACGCCATCTCCTCTGACCCCCACGCCAACTCCTCTGACCACCTCGCCATCTCCTCTGACCCCCACGCCAACTCCTCTGACCACCTCTCCATCTCCTCTGCCCCCCACGCCAACTCCTCTGACCCCCACGCCATCTCCTCTGACCCCCACGCCATCTCCTCTGCCCCCCACGCCATCTCCTCTGACCACCTCGCCATCTCCTCTGACCACCTCGCCATCTCCTCTGCCCCCCTCGCCATCTCCTCTGACCCCCACGCCATCTCCTCTGACCCCCACGCCATCTCCTCTGACCCCCACGCCAACTCCTCTGACCACCACGCCATCTCCTCTGACCACCTCTCCATCTCCTCTGCCCCCCACGCCATCTCCTCTGACCCCCTTGCCATCTCCTCTGACCCCCACGCCATCTCCTCTGCCCCCCACGCCAACTCCTCTGACCACCTCGCCATCTCCTCTGCCCCCAACGCCATCTCCTCTGACCACCTCGCCATCTCCTCTGCCCCCCACGCCATCTCCTCTGACCACCTCGCCATCTCCTCTGACCCCCACGCCATCTCCTCTGACCCCCACGCCATCTCCTCTGCCCCCCACGCCAACTCCTCTGACCACCTCGCCATCTCCTCTGCCCCCAACGCCATCTCCTCTGACCACCACGCCATCTCCTCTGACCACCTCGCCATCTCCTCTGCCCCCCTCGCCATCTCCTCTGACCCCCACGCCATCTCCTCTGACCCCCACGCCATCTCCTCTGACCCCCACGCCATCTCCTCTGACCACCACGCCATCTCCTCTGACCCCCACGCCATCTCCTCTGCCCCCCACGCCAACTCCTCTGACCACCTCGCCATCTCCTCTGCCCCCCACGCCAACTCCTCTGACCCCCACGCCAACTCCTCTGACCCCCACGCCATCTCCTCTGCCCCCCACGCCATCTCCTCTGACCACCACGCCAACTCCTCTGCCCCCCACGCCAACTCCTCTGACCACCTCGCCATCTCCTCTGACCACCTCGCCATCTCCTCTGACCACCTCGCCATCTCCTCTGACCCCCACGCCATCTCCTCTGACCACCTCGCCATCTCCTCTGCCCCCCACGCCATCTCCTCTGCCCACCTCGCCATCTCCTCTGACCCCCTCGCCATCTCCTCTGCCCCCCACGCCATCTCCTCTGACCCCCACGCCATCTCCTCTGACCCCCACGCCAACTCCTCTGACCACCACGCCATCTCCTCTGACCACCTCGCCATCTCCTCTGACCACCTCTCCATCTCCTCTGCCCCCCACGCCATCTCCTCTGACCCCCTTGCCATCTCCTCTGACCCCCACGCCATCTCCTCTGCCCCCCACGCCAACTCCTCTGACCACCTTGCCATCTCCTCTGACCCCCACGCCATCTCCTCTGCCCCCCACGCCATCTCCTCTGACCCCCACGCCAACTCCTCTGACCCCCACGCCATCTCCTCTGACCCCCACGCCATCTCCTCTGACCACCTCGCCATGTCCTCTGACCACCACGCCATCTCCTCTGCCCCCCTCGCCATCTCCTCTGACCACCTTGCCATCTCCTCTGACCCCCTCGCCATCTCCTCTGACCACCTCGCCATCTCCTCTGACCACCTCGCCATCTCCTCTGACCCCCACGCCATCTCCTCTGACCCCCACGCCATCTCCTCTGACCACCTCGCCATCTCCTCTGCCCCCCACGCCATCTCCTCTGCCCCCCACGCCATCTCCTCTGACCACCTCGCCATGTCCTCTGACCCCCACCCATCTCCTCTGACCCCCACCCATCTCCTCTGTCCCCCCACCCATCTCCTCTGACCCCCCACCCATCTCCTCTGACCCCCACCCATCTCCTCTGTCCCCCACCCATCTCCTCTGACCACCTCGCCATGTCCTCTGACCCCCACGCCATCTCCTCTGACCCCCACGCCATCTCCTCTGCCCCCCACGCCATCTCCTCTGACCCCCACGCCATCTCCTCTGCCCCCCACGCCATCTCCTCTGCCCCCCACGCCATCTCCTCTGACCACCTCGCCATGCCATCTCCTCTGACCCCCACGCCATCTCCTCTGCCCCCCACGCCATCTCCTCTGACCACCTCGCCATCTCCTCTGACCCCCACGCCATCTCCTCTGCCCCCCACGCCATCTCCTCTGCCCCCCACGCCATCTCCTCTGACCACCTCGCCATCTCCTCTGACCCCCACGCCATCTCCTCTGACCCCCACGCCATCTCCTCTGACCCCCTCGCCATGTCCTCTGACCACCTCGCCATCTCCTCTGACCACCTCGCCATGTCCTCTGCCCCCCACGCCATCTCCTCTGACCCCCACGCCATCTCCTCTGCCCCCCACGCCATCTCCTCTGACCCCCACGCCAACTCCTCTGACCACCTCGCCATGTCCTCTGCCCCCCACGCCATCTCCTCTGCCCCCCACGCCATCTCCTCTGACCCCCACGCCATCTCCTCTGACCACCTCGCCATCTCCTCTGACCCCCACGCCATCTCCTCTGACCCCCACGCCATCTCCTCTGACCCACCTCGCCATCTCCTCTGACCACCTCGCCATGTCCTCTGACCACCTCGCCATCTCCTCTGACCACCTCGCCATGTCCTCTGACCACCTCGCCATCTCCTCTGACCCCCACGCCATCTCCTCTGACCCCCACACCATCTCCTCTGACCACCTTGCCATCTCCTCTGACCCCCACGCCATCTCCTCTGACCCCCACACCATCTCCTCTGCCCACCTCGCCATCTCCTCTGACCCCCACGCCAACTCCTCTGACCCCCACGCCATCTCCTCTGCCCCCCACGCCAACTCCTCTGACCACCTCGCCATCTCCTCTGACCCCCACGCCATCTCCTCTGACCCCCACGCCATCTCCTCTGACCACCTCGCCATCTCCTCTGACCCCCTCGCCATCTCCTCTGACCCCCACGCCAACTCCTCTGACCCCCACGCCATCTCCTCTGACCACCTTGCCATCTCCTCTGCCCACCTCGCCATCTCCTCTGCCCCCCACGCCATCTCCTCTGACCACCTCGCCATCTCCTCTGACCCCCACGCCATCTCCTCTGACCCCCACACCATCTCCGCTGACCACCTCTCCATCTCCTCTGACCACCTCTCCATCTCCTCTGACCCCCACGCCATCTCCTCTGCCCCCCACGCCATCTCCTCTGCCCCCCACGCCATCTCCTCTGACCACCTCGCCATCTCCTCTGACCCCCACGCCATCTCCTCTGACCCCCACGCCATCTCCTCTGACCCCCACGCCAACTCCTCTGACCCCCACGCCATCTCCTCTGCCCCCCACGCCATCTCCTCTGCCCCCCACGCCATCTCCTCTGACCCCCACGCCAACTCCTCTGACCCCCACGCCATCTCCTCTGACCCCCACGCCAACTCCTCTGCCCACCTCGCCATCTCCTCTGCCCCCCACGCCATCTCCTCTGACCCCCACGCCATCTCCTCTGACCACCTCGCCATGTCCTCTGACCCCCTCGCTCCTCTGACCCCCACACCATCTCCTCTGCCCACCTTGCCATCTCCTCTGACCCCCACGCCATCTCCTCTGCCCCCCACGCCATCTCCTCTGACCCCCACGCCATCTCCTCTGACCCCCACGCCAACTCCTCTGCCCACCTCGCCATCTCCTCTGACCCCCACGCCATCTCCTCTGACCCCCACGCCATCTCCTCTGCCCCCCACGCCATCTCCTCTGACCCCCACGCCATCTCCTCTGACCACCTCGCCATCTCCTCTGACCACCTCGCCATCTCCTCTGACCCCCACGCCATCTCCTCTGACCACCTCGCCATCTCCTCTGACCACCTCGCCATCTCCTCTGCCCCCCACGCCATCTCCTCTGACCCCCTCGCCATCTCCTCTGACCCCCACGCCAACTCCTCTGACCCCCACGCCAACTCCTCTGACCCCCACGCCATCTCCTCTGACCACCTCGCCATCTCCTCTGACTCCCACGCCAACTCCTCTGACCCCCACGCCATCTCCTCTGCCCCCCACGCCATCTCCTCTGACCACCTCGCCATCTCCTCTGACCCCCACGCCATCTCCTCTGCCCCCCACGCCATCTCCTCTGACCACCTCGCCATCTCCTCTGACCCCCACGCCAACTCCTCTGCCCACCTCGCCATCTCCTCTGACCCCCACGCCATCTCCTCTGACCACCTCGCCATGTCCTCTGACCCCCACGCCATCTCCTCTGACCCCCACGCCATCTCCTCTGACCACCTCGCCATGTCCTCTGACCCCCACGCCAACTCCTCTGACCCCCACGCCATCTCCTCTGACCACCTCGCCATCTCCTCTGACCCCCACGCCATCTCCTCTGCCCCCCACGCCATCTCCTCTGACCACCTCGCCATGTCCTCTGACCCCCACGCCATCTCCTCTGACCCCCACGCCAACTCCTCTGACCCCCACGCCATCTCCTCTGACCACCTCGCCATCTCCTCTGACCCCCACGCCATCTCCTCTGCCCCCCACGCCATCTCCTCTGACCCCCACGCCATCTCCTCTGACCCCCACGCCATCTCCTCTGACCACCTCGCCATCTCCTCTGACCCCCACGCCATCTCCTCTGCCCCCCAGCCCAAGGATAGCACAGAGGAAGAGGAGGAAAGGACGTGATGACTGGTTTCAGCAGCAGTTCGCCCAGTTGGATGAATGTAGGGTGGGACTGGAACAAAGACTGCTGAACGAAAATGATGAGGTCTCCAGGTTTGTGCAAGCACTTGCTGATGTGCTGCGGAGGCTGCCGGAGGAGCACAGGGCACAGACAATGTTCAATGTCTACAAAATGGTATTTGAGAGGCAGCAGCAGAAACAATAAACAATTGCATAATCTATTATGTTGTCTTTTTTATGTAACACTTTGCACCTTGTATAATGTTGTGCACAGTACTGCAAATAAATAACGACTTTATAACAGGTCTTTACTTTTTATCCGAACAGCTACATGTTATTTATGGGTTCATTTATTTTATGTCCTTACAATTTACTGATTAAATTGGCCACGACACACTATTTTGATTGGAAGAAGGCTATCAGGTCATTCCATACACCAAGGGCAGCTCTAGTGGAGCAGTGCCTTGAAAGGTAATGAGGATGTGGAGGTTCCAAAAGATTCATACCCCTGCCACCACTCTTCATCACTCGCCTGGCTGAGGTGACCCTGTAGTGTCTGAGTCTGCAAAATGAGCAGGGATCTATCTGCTCACAGGAGTGTTGGCTTCATCAGTGTAGGCCAGGAGGTTGTGAAGAGCGATACAAGCTTTGACAATGTTCACTGCTTTGTCAGGTAGGAATTCTAGTGGTTGACCGAGGATTCTCCACCTTGCCACCAAAATGCCAAATGTGTTCTCAATCACCCGCCTGGCTCTGGAGTGACGGTAGTTATACATCTGCTTTTCCATGGTCATATTCATCCCTATTTAGCAAAACATAAAAGATAAAACTCAGAGTATTAATAAATAGGAAATTATTATGTGCCAATATAGCTGTGATCACGACAAACATTTAGGGGAATATATATATATATAAAATCACACAAAACAAGCAGTATTACTTAAAATTGAATGAAATTAATTTTCATGGAATTTAATGTCTCTGACATACCTGGAAAGGGTCGCATGAGATTGTTGTGTAGGGGGAATGCAGCATCACCAATGATTACATGCAGGATTTTGACTCCTGTTCCTTGAAGATTGGCTGGTGGGGGCAGGTTCAGTTCATGTTCAAGCAGCATAGAACCAAATCTGCTGTCCTTGAAGATGCCCCCGTCACTTCTCTGTCCGTATCCCCCTACATCCTCCATGCTAAACCGATATCTGGCGTCGCAGACAGACATCAGGACAATGGAGTGTGCACCCTTATAGTTGTAGTAGTCACTCCCGGCATGCGGCAGTGCCTTGATGTTCACGTGTTTTCCATCTATACTGCCGACACAGTTGGGAAAGTTCCATAGTCGCCAAAAATCAGCTGCAATAGCTTCCCATTGGGCGACTGAAGGGCAGGGAAGGAACTTTGGTTGCAATGCTTTCCATAAAGCTGTACAGACCTCCGAAATTATAGAGGACACTGTGCTTGACGCCATTTTGTAGCTAGCTGCTACAGCCTGTTGACTTGCACCTGAAGTTAGAACTCGAAGGGTGATTGCCAGTCTCTGAGTAATGTCTATAGGCAGACTGTGCATACACTGATGTGAAATAAATGGTTGAAGACGATGAACCAAATCGTCAAATCTACCTACTGACATCCGAAAATATTTGAAATGCATTTCCTCATCCATGTCTCTCAGTGAGTGGACAAGCTCAGCAAATTCACCCTCCTGTCTCAATCTGTTCAATGGTCGTACACACCATCTCCTCTGACGTCTTCTCTCTTTTCTGCGTTGCTGTAATTTCAATAAAAGGAACTAGCGGTTTGGCGGTGAATTGCAGAACGATGCAGACACACCAACGCACAAGTATAAATGCTCACAACACATGTAGGCCACTTGCGTAGGTTACGGTGTCGATTTGACGCAGAAGTATAAATCAGCCTTAAATCGGTAACCGAAGCTTTTTCTCTTCGTTTTGACCCTGCATCCACACTAAAATGGAGTTTTCCTCCCCTGAAAATGGAGATTTTCAGAAACGCTGTCCAGAGTGAACAAATCTGAAAATGCCTAATATCC
Source organism: Mobula hypostoma (assembly GCF_963921235.1). Classification (NCBI taxonomy): domain Eukaryota; kingdom Metazoa; phylum Chordata; class Chondrichthyes; order Myliobatiformes; family Myliobatidae; genus Mobula; species Mobula hypostoma. The sequence goes on along the minus strand of NC_086109.1, from coordinate 47,835,841 downwards.
GGCGTAGTGTGTACGGGGTAAATAACTATTTATAAACCGCTGTCATGATGTGCCGGAACAAATGGTGGCGGCAGCGCGGCATTTCATTGTTGTCTTGAACGTAACCTCCAACACCACAACAACAATATCTGGCAATAGATGTGTAACATCCTAATGTAACGTTGTATGGAAATACAAGATAACACTGATGCAGACATGTTTTATACATTTAACAGGTGCTTTATTAATGTATTGCTTGTGCAAACATTCAATAGATGCAATTGTCACTTTTGCCCAGTAACTCGTTTTATTGCACATGTTAAATACAGCAAAATAATACACAAAAACATGGCAAAAGTAAAGGCAAACAAATGAGGTAACAGCAAATTTCACTTTTGCCCAGTAACAAGCATTATTGCATTTAGTTGTAGTTGTCGTCCCTTTCATCAGTGAAGAGACTATGGCTGTAGGAAATGTTTCTGGACAAGCGCGCACCAAATCTTTCGTTTGGCAATTTCCTTTTAAGTTTTTCTAGTCTGTAACTGGACAAACACGCACCAAGTCTTTCGTTTGTGTGGTAAACCATATATATATATGTATGTTGTAACTGGGTTACCTGTCTGGACACGCCCCTCTGCTGACTGCTCCTGTGGCTCCTCCCACAGACCCCTGAATAAAGGCGATTGTGCCATTGCTCCTCCTCTCAGTCCAGGGGCAGATACTCAGCATGGTGGAGGTCACATTTTACTGCTAATAAAAGCCTTTCAGTATTTACTCTACTTCCAGTCTTTTGGAGTTATTGATGGTGCATCAATTTTATTAGCAGTAATTTTAAAGCATGGAACACGTTCTGAGACCCGACAAGTTAGACCTCGACCTGCAAACACCTGAAGCTGGAAACACTTTCGAACTCTGGCTGGCCTGCTTTGAATCATACCTAGAGGAGATTGAAGTGACCGAGTCTGCCACGAAGTGCAGAGTTCTCCTCTCCAGGGTCAGTCCACGGGTCTACTCGATGATCAGAGACCAGCCGAGCTACGACAGCGCGATGAGCACCCTCAAAAGACAATACCTGAGGCCGGTAAACACTGTCTATGCACGCCATCGCTTAGCGACACGGTAGCAGCGGCCCGGGGAGTCGAGTGCTGAGTTCGTCCGGGCCCTACAGACACTTGTGCGGACCTGCGACTGCCGAGAACTGACGGCTGAACAGCATGCGGAGCTCCTAGTGAGAGACGCCTTTGTCACAGGGACCAGGTCAGTGTATGTGCGCCAGCGGCTACTGGAACAAGCTGACCTTACCTTAGGTTCAGTGATTGAGTTGGCTGTCATGCTGGAGGCTGCTCTGCACAACCCTGAGGCTCTCCAGGCACGCGATCCCCCGATGGCCTCGTGGACACCGCAGACCCCGCAACCCACCGGCGAATCGACCATGGCTGCTGCCAGTCGCAAGTCTGCGAAGTGCTAATTCTGCAGATTCGAGAAGTACCCCCAGAAAAGCTGCCCGGCCTAAGAAGCTCCAGCTGCGGAAAGAAGGGCCACTTCGCCTAAGTCTAAACCGCGAGCGGGATCGAGCAGCGCTGCGTGCGAGGCATGGGGGTCACCCTCTCGCCTGCACGCTGCCACCACGTGTGAGACATGGGGGTCACCATCTTGCCTGCCGCCATCCCCTGCCCTGATACCACTACCACATCAGTTATAAAAGCCCTGCGCAAGCTCTTCACTCTGTTCGGATTCCCATGCTATATCCACAGTGACAGAGGGTCCTCGTTTATGAGTGACGAGCTGCGCCAATACCTGCTGGCTAGTGGTACTGCGACTAGTAGGACCATGAGCTATAATCCCTGGGGGAATGGACAGGTGGAGAAGGAGAATGCCACAGTGTGGAAGGCCACACTCTCAGCCCTCAGGTCAAAGGGACTGCTGGTCTCCCACTGACAGGAGGTCCTTCCCAAGGCACTCCACTCCATCCGCTCCCTGTTATGCACGTCCACCAATGCCACCCCTCATGAGCAGCTCTTTTCTTTTCCCAGAAAGTCGACCACTGGGACCACCCTACCAACTTGGCTGACGTCCCCGGGGCCAGTGCTGCTCTGAAAACATGCGAGGAGTACTAAATACTCCCCAGTGGTCGAGAGGGTTCACTTACTTCATGCGAACCCCCATTATGCCTACATGTTTTATCTGATGGGTGGGAGGACACGGACTCCATCCGTGACCCGGCACCCACAGGAGCACCGGGCCCCTACCCTGAACACTCCATGGTGACTATTAACCCCATACCCATGAGACGCCGCGCACTCCAAGCCCTACACAGACACCACACGACACTCCCATACCAGGCGCGACGCACACGCACGAGAGATCACCGACACCTAACGTGCTGACACCTGAAGTCAGGCCGGAGCCAGCACAACCACTGTCGCCGGTGCAATTACCACCGGTGCTACGTAGATCACAGCGACGGACTCGACCGCCTGATAGACTTGACCTGTAAATATACTTGTTTTAAATATTGTCAGTCACTTCACCCCGCGGGACTCTTTTTTAAAAAAAGGAGGGGTGAATGTGGTAAACCATATATTCATGTTGTAACTGGGTTACCTGTCTGGACACGGCCCTCTGCTGACTGCTCCTGTGGCTTCTCCCACAGACCCCTGAATAAAGGCGATTGCGCCATTGCTCCTCCTCTCAGTCCAGGGGCAGATACTCAGCATGATGGAGGTCACATTTTACTGCTAATAAAGGCCTTTCAGTATTTACTCTACTTCCAGTCTTTTGGAGTTATTGATGGTGCATCAGTTTGGCAATTTCCTTTTAAGTTTTTCTGGTCTGTAACTGGACAAACGCGCACCAAGTATACTGTTTCCTCTTCGCTTGTTTTCTGTGTGCCCTGCGCTGGCGCAGTAGGAGGAGATTCACCCAAATATCCATTTTAATGTGGACAGAGATATTTTTAAAAACGCCTAGTGTGGATGCCTGTTGTTTTTACATGAAACCGGCGTTTTCAAAATTATCCAGTCTAGTGTGGCCGTGTGTGAGCATTAGCTCCCCATTTTGTGCCTGCTAACTTTGTAACCTGTCTCAATGACTATGGTTCACAGTGCTGAAGTGTTTGGAAAGGTTGGTGATGAAACTTCTCAACAGACTACAGGGAGTTAGGAAGGAAGTTGAGAAGCAGGACCACAAAGGTAGTCATCTTGGGATTACTGCCTGTGCCACGCAACAGTGAGTATAGGAATAGAGTGAGGTGGAGGATAAATGTGTGGCTGAGGGATTGGAGCAGGGGGAAGTGGTTCAGATTTCTGGATCATTGGGATCTCTTTTGGGGCAGGTGTGACCTGTACAAAAAGGAAGGGTTGCACTTGAATCGCAGGGGGACCAATATCCTGGCAGGGAGGTTTGCTAGGGCTATTGGAGAGAGTTTAAACTAGAATTACTGGGGTGGGGGTGGGAACTGAACTGAAGTGATGGAGGAAAGGGAGGTTGACTCACAAATAGAGAAAGCTTGTAGACAGTGCGAGAGGGAGGATAGGCAGGTGATAGAGAAGGGACGCATTCAGACTGATGGTTTGAGATGTGTCTATTTTAATGCAAGGAGTATTATGAAGAAAGTGGATGAGCTTAGAGCATGGATCAGCACTTGGAGATATGATGTTGTGGCCATAACAGAGACTTGGATGGTGTGGGGACAGGAATGGCTACTTCAAGTGCCAGGCTTTAGATGTTTCAGAAAGGACAGGGAGGGAGACAAAAGAGGTGGTGACGTGGCACTGTTGATCAGGGATAGCGTCACAGCTGCAGAAAAGGAGGAAGTCATGGAGGGGTTGTCTATGGAGTCTCTGTGCGTGGAAGTTAGGAATAGGAAGGGTTCAATAACTCTACTGGATGTTTTTTATAGACCACCCAATAATAACAGGGACATTGAGGAGCAGATAGGGAGACTGGTTCTGCAAAAGTGTAATAATAACAGGATTGTTGTGGTGGGAGATTTTAATTTCCCAGATATTGATTGGCATCTCCCTAGAGTGAAGGGTTTAGATGGGGTGGTGTTTGTTAGGTGTGTTCAGGAAGGTTTCTTGACACAATATGTAGATAAGCCTACAAGTGGAAAGGATGGTAGGGTACAAGAATAGTGGTGCACAAAGGGTATTGTAAATCTAGTCAAGAAGAAAAGAAGGGCTGACAAAAGGTTCAAAAACTAGGTATTGATAGAGATCTAGAAGGTCATAAGGCTAGGAGGAAGGAGCTTAAGAATGAAATTAGGAGAGCCAGAAGGGACCATGAGAAGGCCTTGGTGAACAGGATAAAGGAAAACCCCAAGACATTCTACAAAAACGTGAAGAGCAAGAGGATAAGATGAACAAGTGTTATTTTCTCCCTGTAGGGATTAGTTTTCAGTTCCAAGTGCTCCTGCCACATTTTGTCACCCTGCAACCTTATCCTTCAATCTCTTTGAGTTATGGAGGACAGCATGTGTACAAATGTCTCTCTCCAGCAGACTTCATCATGATCATCATAACTCCAATATTTCTACTATTTCTTAATGTTTCTTAACGGTACATATGATTTTTTTTGTGTTCTATCACTCAGCAGCAGTGAACCATCTGATTGGCCTATCAGAGTTCTCTTTGGGAACGAGTTGACTTGATCAGCATTTCTAATCTGGCTATTGTTCACGATTGCACTTAATAAAAATAAAATTAAGAAAAGAATAGGACCAATCAAGTGTGACAGTGTGTATGGAACCGGATAAGATAGCAGAGGTACTTAATGAATACTTTACTTCAGTATTCACTACGGAAAAGGATCTTGGCGATTGTAGGGATGACTTGCAGTGGACTGAAAAGCTTGAGCATGTAGATATTAAGGAAGAGGACGTGCTGGAGCTTTTGGAAAGCATCAAGTTGGATAAGTTACTGGGACTGGACAGAATGTACCCCAGGCTACTGTGGGAAGTGAGGGAGGTGATTGCTGAACCTCTGGCGATGATCTTTGCATCATCAGTGGGGACGAGAGAAGTTCCAGAGGATTGGAGGGTTGCGGATGTTGTTCCCTTATTCAAGAAAGGGAGTAAGAGGTAGCCTAGGAAATTATAGACCAGTGAGTTTTACTTCAGTGGTTGGTAAATTGATGGAGAAGATCCTGAGAGGCAGGATTTATAAACATTTGGAGAGGCATAATATGATGAGGAATAGTCAGCATGGCTTTGTCAAAGGCAGGTCGTGCCTTACGAGCCTGATTGAATGTTTTGAGGATGTGACTAAACACATTGATGAAGGAAGAGCAGTAGATGTAGTGTATATGGATTTCAGCGAGGCATTTGATGAGGTACCCCATGCAAGGCTTATTGAGAAAGTAAGGAGATTAGATTATGAGGACACGCAGTCCTCTTTTATTGTCATTTAGTAATGCATGCATTAAAAAATGATACAATATTCCTTCGGTGGGATATCACAAAAACATTGGACAGACCAAGACTGAAAAACTGACAAAAAACACATAATTATAACATATAGTTACAACCGTGCAAGCAATACCATAACTAGATGAAGAACAGGCCATGGGTGCGATAAAAAAAGTTCAAAGTCTCTCGAAAGTCCCACATCTCACGCAGACGGAAGAAGGAAGAAAACTCTCCCTGCCATGCCCGACCACAGTCTGACTCTGAGTCATCCGAAAACTTCGAGCCTCCGACCAGCCTTCCGACACTGAGCACCGAGAATCATCTCTGCCGGGCGCTTTGACCCCAGCCCCGGCCACCAGCAGCAAGCAAAGCCGAGGATTTTGGGGCCTTCCCTCCGGAGATTCTCAATCGCATAGTAGCAGTGGCAGCGAACCGGGCATTTCAGAAGTTTCTCCAGATGTTCCTCCGTGCTTCTCACGTCTGTCTCCATCAAATCAGAATTGTGCACAGCATCCTACTTACAAATACGACATCATTTCACCAGAGAGCTGCACGCACTGCGTCGTGTCGCCATTTTCTCCTCCCGCCTCATGGGATGGGATCCAAGGGGACATTGCTTTGTGGATCCAAAGCTGACTTGCCCACAGAAGGCAAAGAGTGGTTGTAGACGGGTCATATTCTGCATGGAGGTCGGTAACCAGTGGTGTGTCTCAAGGATCTGTTCTGGAACCCCTGTTCTTTGTGATTTTTATAAATAACCTGGATGAGGAAGTGGAGGGATGGGTTCGTAAATTTGCTGATGACACAAAGGTTGGGGGTGTTGTGGATAGTGTGGAGGGCTGTCAGAGATTACAGTGGGACATTGATAGGATGCAAAACTGGGCTGAGAAGTGGCAGATGGAGTTCAACCCAGATAAGTGTGAGGTGGTTCATTTTAATAGGTCAAATATAATGGCAGAATATAGCATTAATGGTAAGACTCTTGGCAGTGTGGAAGATCAGAGGGATCTTGGGGTTCAAGTCTATAGGACGCTCAAAGCTGCTACTTAGGTTGACTCTGTGGTTAAGAAGGCCTTCACCAACCGTGGGACTGAGTTTAAGAGCCGAGAGGTAATTTTGCAGCTATATAGGACCCTGGTCAGACCCCACTTGGAGTACTGTGCTCAGTTCTGGTCGTCTCAATACAGGAAGGACGTAGAAACCATAGAAAAGGGTGCAGAGGAGATTTACAAGGATGTTGCCTGGATTGGGGAGAATACCTTATGAGAATAGGTTGAGTGAACTCGGTCTTTTCTCCTTGGAGCGACAGAGGATGAGAGGTGACCCGATAGAGGTGTGCAAGATAATGAGAGGCATGGATCGTGTGGATAGTCAGAGGCTTTTCCCCAGGGCTGAAATGGTTAGCACGAGAGGGCATAGTTTTAAGGTGCATGGAAGGAGGTACAGAGGAGATGACAGGGGTAAGTTTTTTACGCAGAGAGTGGTGAGTACATAGAATGGGCTGTCGGTGACAGTGGAGGAGGCGGAAACGATAGGGTCTTTTAAGAGACTCCTGGATAGGTACATAGAGCTTAGAAAAATAGAGGGCTATAGGTAACCCAAGGTAGGTCTAAGGTGAGGACATGTTCAGCACAGCATTGTGGGTCGAACGGCCGGCATTGTGCTGTAGGTTTTCTATGTTTCTAACTCCTGCCTGAGAAGCAATTTGGATTCACTCCCATTTGCCTACCAACACAACAGTTCCATGGAAGATGTCATTTCATTGGCTCTTTGCTGAACCCGGGTACATCTGAATACCAAAGATGCAGATATCAGGATGGTCTTTATTGACTACCATGCAGCATTCAATGCCATCATCCCCTCAAACTAAAAAATACGCTTTGAGACCTTAACCTCTAGACTTCCTTGTGCAATTGGATCCTGGATTTCCTCAATTGACCCCAGTCAGTTCAGATTGGCTACAACATCTCCTCCATAATCTCCATCAGCAAAGATGCACCACGAGTCTGTGTGCTTAGCCCCTGCTCTACTCACTTTACACTTTGACTGTGTAGCTAAGCACCACTCCAATGCCATATTCAAGTTTGCTGCCAACACCACTGTCCTCGACTGAATCAGAGGTGGTGACGAATCAGCATATAGGACGGATCAGAATCAGAATCAGAATCAGGTTTATTATCACTGGCATCTGATGTGAAATTTGTTAACTTAGCAGCAGCAGCAGTTCAGTGCAATACATAATCTAGCAGAGAGAGAAAAAATAATAAATAAAATAAAACATAACAATAAATAAAGAAGTAAATCAATTTTGTACATCGAATAGATTATTAAAAAATGGGCAAAAACAGAAATATTGTATATTTTAAAAAGTGAGGTAGTGTTCAAAGCTTCAAAGTCCATTCAAGAATGGAATGGCAGAGGGGAAGAAGCTGTTCCTGAATCACTGAGTGTGTGCCTTCAGGCTTCTGTACCTCCTACCTGATGGTAACAGTGAGAAAAGGGCATGCCCTGGGTGCTGGAGGTCCTTAATAATAGACGCTGCCTTTGTGAGACACTGCTCCCTAAAGATGTCCTGGGTACTTTGTAGGCTAGTGCCCAAGATGGAGCTGACTAGATTTACAAACTTCTGCAGCTTCTTTCAGTCCTGTGCAGTAGCCCCACCCCTTTCCCCATACCAGACAGTGACGCAGCTGTCAGAATGCTCTCCATTGTACAACTATAAAAGTTTTTGAGTGTATTTGTTGACATGTCAAATCGCTTCAAACTCCTAATAAAGTATAGCCACTCTTGCCTTCTTTATGACCACATCAATGTGTTGGGACCAGATTAGATCCTCAGAGATCTTGACGCCCAGGAACTTGAAGCTGCTCACTCTCTCCACTTCTGATCCCTCTATGCGGATTGGTATGTGTTTCTTTGTCTTACCCTTCCTTTCTTTTTAAATCTTTTTATTGAATAAGTATACAAAAAGGTAAGCCATAAAGGCACTAATACACTGTTAGAATATAATAAAATTACAGGAAGTATTAATACAAAAAAATGATACAAACAATGTAATTTAAACATAACATACTAAGGTAACATAATAGTATACTAATTTATATATATATATATACCAATAGAGAAAAGGAAAAAAAAACCCCAAAAAAACCACCGTGCAACTAAATAAAAGCAAAGCAAAGCAATGGACTAACTTGGAACCAAGCAGAGTTAAAAAACTTAAAATCACGTCCTCAATCCCGACCTCCATTAAAAACAGTAAACAAAACAAGAAGGGTATATAAATATGGAGCAAAAAAAGAGGAGAAAAAAAATTACATTAAATGAAAAAGATCTCCAGGTCTGTTCAAATTTAAGTGAGGAATCTAAAGATTGCTTCTAATTTTCTCCAAATTCAAGCATAATATCGTCTGAGAAAACCAAAAAAAGGTAGTTGGAGCATTAAGCTCTTTCCAATGTTGTAAGATACATCTTTTCGCCATTAAAGTAAGAAATGCAATCATTCTACGGGCTGAAGGAGAAAGATTACTGGAAATTTTAGGTAGTCCAAAGATAGCAGTAATAGGGTGAGGAGAGATATCTATATTCAATACCTTGGAGATAATATTAAAAATGTCTCTCCAAAAAGTTTCCAGAGTAGGACAAGACCAAAACATATGAGTTAAAGAGGCTATCTGCCCCGGACATCTATCACAAAAAGGATTAATATGAGAATAAAAGCCAGCTAATTTATCTTTGGACATATGTGCTCTATGAACAACTTTAAATTGAATTAGGGAATGTTTAGCACAAATATAGGAAGTATTGACTAATTGTAAAATCTGCCCCCAGTCATCCACGGAAATGATAGACCCCAATTCCTGTTCCCAATCTACCCTAATCTTATCAAATGGAGCTTTCCTAAGTTTCATAATAATATTATAAATCATAGCCAATGCACCTTTCTGACATGGATTAAGGTTAATTATAGTATCTAAAATGTATGTAGGGGGAAGCATTGGAAAAGAAGAAAGTATAGTACTTAGGAAATTTCTAACTTGTAGATATCTAAAAAAATGTATTCTTGATAAATTATATTTATTAGATAATTGTTCAAAAGACATAAGGGAACCATCTAAAAGTAAATCCAAAAACCGTGAAATACCCTTAATCTTCCAAATTTGAAAAGCACAATCCGTAAAAGAGGGAGGAAAAATATGTTACCTAAAATAGGAATCGCCAGCCCAAATTGGTTAAGATCAAAAAATTTTCTGAATTGAAACCAAATACGTAAGGTATATTTAACTATCGGGTTAGATACCTGTTTGAGGCGTTTCAAATCAAAAGGAAGAGAGGAACCTAAAATAGAGCCAAGTGTAAAACCCTGAACAGATTGTAATTCCAATGCTACCCATTTAGGAATGGATAGTATATCCTGGTCAAGTAACCAGAATTTCATATGTCGAATATTAATTGCCCAATAATAAAATCTAAAGTTGGGTAATGCTAAACCTCCATCTCTCTTAGCTTTCTGTAAATGTATTTTACCCAGTCTCGGGTTTTTATTTTGCCAAATAAATGAAGAAATTTTTGAGTCAACTTTATCAAAAAAAGATTTTGGAACAAAGATTGGTAATGCCTGAAATATATATAGAAATTTTGGCAAAAAAAACATCTTAACTGCATTAATACGACCAATCAAAGTTAAATATAAAGGAAACCATTCAGATGAAAGTTGAGTAATATGGTCAATTAAGGCTAAAAAGTTAATCTTAAATAAATCTTTGTATTTACAAGTAATTTTAATCCCAAGATATGAAAAATAATTATTAATCAATTTAAATGGAAAGTTATGATATAAGGGAAGTTGTTTATTAATCGGGAAAAGTTCACTCTTACTAAGATTTAATTTATAACCTGAAAAGAGACTAAATTGTGCTAATAACTCTAAAACAGCAGGGATAGATTTTTGAGGATTAGAAATATATAAAAGTAAGTCATCAGCATAGAGTGATATTTTATGGGACTTTAAGCCCCGAGTTATCCCAATAATATTTGGAGATTCTCGAATGGCAATTGCAAGAGATTCTAATGCAATATCAAATAATAAAGGACTAAGAGGACAACCTTGTCGAGTGCCTCGAAAAAGAGGGAAAAAAGGTGAGCTTAGAGAGTTAGTACGGACCGAGGTCACAGGAGAATGATATAACAGTTTGATCCAGGATATAAATTTCGAGCTAAAATTAAACATTTCAAGCACCTTAAGTAAGTAAGGCTAACTACTCTATCAAAAGCTTTCTCAGCATCTAAAGAGATAACACACTCAGGAACATTTTGTGAGGGGGTATAAACAATATTTAACAGTGTGCAAATGTTATAAAAAGAGTAACGACCTTTAATAAAACCTGTTTGGTCTTCCGAAATAATAAAAGGAAGTACTTTTTCTAATCTGTTTGCTAATAATTTAGAAAAAACTTTAGAATCAATATTTAATAAAGATATTGGTCTATAAGATGCACATTGAGCAGGATCTTTATCTTTCTTTAATATTAGAGAGTTTGACGCTGTATTGAAAGATTCGGGAAGTTTACCAAGTTTTAATGAAGCCTCAAAAACCCTACAGAACCAAGGGATTAATGAAGGTACGAAACATTTATAAAATTTTACGGTAAACCCATCAGGGCCAGGAGCTTTCCCCAAATTCATAGAGGAAATAACGTTCTTAATCTCATCAGTGGTAATGGGAGTATCTAACATAGAAGACATATCCTGTGAAATCTCAGGGAAGTCTAGGTTACCTAAAAAATCATTCATATATTTAGAGTCTCGGGGAGACTCTGATTGATATAAGGAAGAATAAAAATCACAGAAGGTTTGATTAATCCCCACATGATCAAGTATCAGTCGGTCATTTTGATTATAAATCTGATTAATTTGAGATTTAGCATAATTAGACTTCAATTGGTTAGCCAGCAGTTTGCCAATTTTGTCACTGTGTACATAAAATTCACTTCTTGTTTTCTTTAATTGGTTTACAATCGAGGACGAAAGTAATAAACTGTGTTCCATTTGAAGTTCAGTTCTTTGTTTATATAACTCCTCAGAGGGAGCTGTAACATATTTCTTATCAATTTCCTTATTCTTGTCCACAATTACCAACTCCTCCTGTTTCAGCTTCTTCCTCAAAGCAGCAGAATACGAGATAATCTGACCACAAATATAAGCTTTAAAAGTATCCCAAAGAATGTTCACAGAAATATCCTCTGTTGTCTTACCCTTCCTGAAGTCCACAATCAGCTCTTTCGTCTTACTGACGTTGAGTGCCAGGTTGTTGGTGCAGCACCATTCCACTAGTTGGAATATCACACTCCTGTATGCCCTCTCGTCTCCATCTGAGATTCTACCAACAATGGTTGTATCATCAGCAAATTTGTAGATGGTATTTGAGCTATGCCTAGCCACACAGTCATGTGTATATAGAGAGTAGAGCAGTGGGCTAAGCACACAGCCCTGAGGTGCACCAGTGTTGATCGTCAGCGAAGAGGGTATGTTATCACCGATCTGACTGTGGTCTTCCGGTTAGGAAGACAAGGATCCAATTACAGAGGGAGGTACAGAGGCCCAGGTTCTGCAACTTCTCAATCAGGATTGTGGGAATGATGGTATTAAATGCTGAGCTATAGTCGATGAACAGCATCCTGACGTAGGTGTTTGTATTGTCTAGGTGGTCTAAAGCTGTGTGAAGAGCCACTGAGATTGTGTCTGCCGTTGACCTATTGTGATGATAGGCAAATTGCAATGGGTCCAGGTCCTTGCTGAGGCAGGAGTTCGGTCTAGTCATAACCAACCCCTCAAAGCATTTCATCACTGTCGATGTGAGTGCTACTGGGTGATAGTCGTTAAGCCAGCCCACATTATTCTTCTTTGGCACTGGTATAATTGTTGCCTTTTTGAAGCAAGTGGGAACTTCTTCCCATAGCAGTGAGAGTTTGAAAATGTCCTTGAATATTCCTGCTAGTTGGTTGGCACAGGTTTTCAGAGCCTTACCAGGTACTCCATCGGGACCTTATGGCACCACTCAGCCAGAATGAAAATTTGGCTGAGTGGTGCCATAGCAACAATCTCTTATTCATTGTCAGCAAGACCAAGGGGCTGACTTTTGACTTCAGGAGGAAGAAACCAGAGGTCGATGAGTCAGTCCTCATTGCAGGAACAGAGGTGCAGAAAGTCAGCAACTTCAAATTCCTTGGTGTTTTCATTTCAGAGGACCCGCCCAGGGACCACCTCTGCTTCCTTGGGAGTTTGCAAAATTATGACATGACATCTAAAACTTGGACAAACTTCTATAGATGTGTTGTGGAGAGCATATTGACTGGCTGCATCACGGCCTGGTATGGAAACAGCAGTGTCCTTGAAATGAAAATACTACAAAAATTAGCGGATATGGCCCAGTCCATCGTGGGTAAAGCCTTCCCCACCATTCAGCATATCTACATAAGACCATAAGGTACAGCCATTTAGCCTATTGAGTATGCTCCGCCATTTCATCATGGCTAATCCATATTCCCTCTCAGCCCCAATCTCCTGCCTCTCCTCATATCCCCTCATTCCCTGACTAATGAAGAATCTATTAACCTCTGCCTTCAATATACCAAAAAACTTGGCCTCTACAGCTGCCTGTGGCAAAAAATTCCACAGATTCATCACTTTCTGACAAAAGAAGTTCTTCCTCATTTCCATTCTAAAAGGACACTCCTCTATTCTGAGTTAGACTCCCCCACCATCCTCTCCACATCCACTCTATCAAGGCCTTTTAACATTTGATGGGTTTCAATGAAGTTACCCCTCATTCTTCTGAATTCCCATGAGTACAGGCCCAGAGCCACCAAACACTCTTCATATAACAAGCCTTTCAATTCTGGAATCATTTTCGTGAACCTGCTTTGAACCTTCTCCATGGAATGTTGTTGCCCAGGTCATTGTCTCTTCTTGCGGCTGCCATCAGGTAGGTGGTACTAGAGTCTCAGGACTCACACCATCAGATTCAGAAACAGTCATTACCCCTCAACCATCAAGCTCTTAATCCAAAGCGGTAACTTCACTCAACTTCACTTGCCCCACCACTGAATTTTTTCCACAACCTTTGCTTTCAAGGACTCTTCATTTCATGTTCTCGATATTTATAGCTCATTTATTGTATTATTATTATCATTATTATTATTTCTTTCAACCATACAGGAATACTCCTGAATGCAGCCAAACAAAACAGCATTACTCTGGGCCAAGGTGCAAAACACAGTACCAACAGTCACACCCCAACACAAGACACATAAGATATAAGATATCAAGTTCATCCAATTACTGCTATCTTTGGATTACCAATGATAGATTTAAATAATTTAACCTCTTCATCACGTAGGATGATTGCATTTCTTACTTTAATGGTTATAAGATCCATTTTGTTGAATTGGAAAGAGATTAACTCTCCTACTGTATTTCATTGGCTTTCACAAACTATGGTGTGTTTGAATTTGGAGAAAATTAGAAGTGCGGTTTATGACCGTTCCATTAAGTTTGAAAAACTTGGAGGCCATTCATTCAGCATTTTCATTTGATGTAATGTGATCATTTCCAAACTTGTTTTATCTCTCTGTACTGTTGGTGGAGAGGAATGGAGTCGTCGACACTAAGGTTTTCTTCTTTCCCATTTTTAAGCTGTTAGTTTTGCCCAAGTCTTTTAATTTAGTTGATTAATTCTGCTTTTCTTTGGGGATGGGGTTTGTTTTTTTTTTGTTTTGTTTTTTTTTCTTTTTCATGTTTTTTTTCCAGTTTTTTTTTTGCTTTGTATTATCCATTGTTAGTTCTATATGATTGGGAGCTTTGTTAATTTACACTATTTGGTTTTGCAATTACTTTTTTAAGTGTAACAATATATCTCCTACTATTTGTATTATTGTTATGTTTTGTTTCTATGTTTTGAAATTAATAAAAAGATTGAAAAAGAAAGATATCAGTAAAATATAGTCTCAAAAAAATATATATAGTCCAAGACCCTGATTCCATGAATGTTGCAGCAGTCTGCACTCAAACACAAAATGGCTTGTATTCAGTAAGGCATTTGATAAGGTTCCCCATGCAAGGCTCATTTAGGAAGTAATGAGGCATACTTTAGACTTTATTGTCACCAAACAATTGATACTAGAGCGTACAATCATCACGGCGATATTTGATTCTGCACTTCGTGCTCCCTGGAGTACAAATCAATAGTAAATATTAAAAATTTAAATTATAAATCATAAATAGAAAATAGAAAAGGGAAAGTAAGGTAGTGCAAAAAGAAACCAAAAGGTAGAGGTCCGGTTATTTGGAGGGTACGGCCCAGATCCGGGCCAGGATCCGTTCAGCAGTCTTATCTTAGTTGGAAAGAAGCTGTTCCCAAATCTGGCCATACGAGTCTTCAAGCTCCTGAGTCTTCTCCCGGAGGGAAGAGGGACGAAAAGTGTGTTGGCTGGGTGGGTCGTGCCCTTCATTATCCTAGCAGCACTGCTCCGACAGCGTGCGGTGTAAAGTGATTCCAAGGACAGAAGGGGTGTTTTATCACCCCTTGTTCAATTCCTTCCGACCTATGTTCGTGACACTTCTCACGCTCTTAAACTTTTCGATGATTTTAAGTTCCCTGGCCCCCACCGCTTTATTTTCACCATGGATGTCCAGTCCTTATATACTTCCATCCCCCATCAGGAAGGTCTCAAAGCTCTACGCTTCTTTTTGGATTCCAGACCTAATCAGTTCCCCTCTACCACCACTCTGCTCCGTCTAGCGGAATTAGTCCTTACTCTTAATAATTTCTCCTTTTGCTCCTCCCATTTCCTCCAAACTAAAGGTGTAGCTATGGGCACCCGTATGGGTCCTAGCTATGCCTGCCTTTTTGTTGGGTTTGTGGAACAATCTATGTTCCGTGCCTATTCTGGTATCTGTCCCCCACTTTTCCTTCGCTACATCAACGACTGCATTGGCGCTGCTTCCTGCACGCATGCAGAACTCGTTGACTTTATTAACTTTGCCTCCAACTTTCACCCTGCCCTCAAGTTTACCTGGTCCATTTCCGACACCTCCCTCCCCTTTCTAGATCTTTCTGTCTCTGTCTCTGGAGACAGCTTATCCACTGATGTCTACTATAAGCCTACTGACTCTCACAGCTATCTGGACTATTCCTCTTCTCACCCTGTCTCTTGCAAAAACGCCATCCCCTTCTCGCAATTCCTCCGTCTCCGCCGCATCTGCCCTCAGGATGAGGCTTTTCATTCTAGGACGAGGGAGATGTCTTCATTTTTCAAAGAAAGGGGCTTCCCTTCCTCCACTATCAACTCTGCTCTTAAACGCATCTCCCCCATTTCACGTACATCTGCTCTCACTCCATCCTCCCACCACCCCACTAGGAATAGGGTTCCCTGGTCCTCACCTACCACCCCACCAGCCTCCGGGTCCAACATATTATTCTCCATAACTTCCGCCACCTCCAACGGGATCCCACCACTAAGCACATCTTTCCCTCCCCCCCTCTCTCTGCATTCAACAGGGATCGCTCCCTACACAACTCCCTTGTCCATTCGTCCCCCCCATCCCTCCCCACTGATCTCCCTCCTGGCACTTATCCGTGTAAGCGGAACAAGTGCTACACATGCCCTTACACTTCCTCCCTTACCACCATTCAGGGCCCCAAACAGTCCTTCCAGGTGAGGCATCACTTCACCTGTGAGTCGACTGGGGTGATATACTGCGTCCGGTGCTGCCGATGTGGCCTTTTATATATTGGTGAGACCCGACGCAGACTGGGAGACCGCTTTGCTGAACATCTACGCTCTGTCCGCCAGAGAAAGCAGGATCTCCCAGTGGCCACACATTTTAATTCCACATCCCATTCCCATTCTGACATGTCTATCCACGGCCTCCTCTACTGTAAAGATGAAGCCACACTCAGGTTGGAGGAACAACACCTTATATTCCGTCTGGGTAGCCTCCAACCTGATGGCATGAACATTGACTTCTCTAACTTCCGCTAGGCCCCACCTCCCCCTCGTACCCCATCTGTTACTCATTTTTATGCACACATTCTTTCTCTCACTCTCCTTTTTCTCCCTCTGTCCCTCTGAATATACCTCTTGCCCATCCTCTGGGTCACCCCCCCCCCGTCTTTCTTCCCGGACCTCCTGTCCCATGATCCTCTCGTATCCCCTTTTGCCTATCACCTGTCCAGCTCTCGGCTCTATCCCTCCCCCTCCTGTCTTCTCCTATCATTTTGCATCTCCCTCTCCCCCTCCAGCTTTCAAATCCCTTACTCACTCTTCCTTCAGTTAGTCCTGACGAAGGGTCTCGGCCTGAAACGTCGACTGCGTCTCTTCCTATAGATGCTGCTTGGCCTGCTGCGTTCACCAGCAACTTTGATGTGTGTTCCAAGGACAGAAGATTGGTTTGTGTGATGTGCTGGGCTGTGTTCACGATCTTCTGCAGATTCTTCCAGTCTTGGACAGGAAAACTTCCATACCAGGTTGTGATGCACCCTAGAAGAATGTTTTCTATGGTGCATCTATAAAAATTAGTGAGGATAGGGAACATGCCAAATTTCCTTAGCTTTCTCAGGAAGTAAAGGTGCTGGTGGGCCTTTGTAGTGGACTCTGCTTGGTTGGACCAAGTCAGGTCATTTGTGATGCATGGGATCCAAGGAGACCTTGCTTTGTAGATCCAGAATTGGCCTGCCCACAGAAGGCAAAGGGTGGTTGTAGATAGTTCGCATTCTGTATGGAGCACAGTCATCACTGGTGTTCTGCAGGGATCTGTTCTGGGACCCCTCCTCTTTGTGATTTCTATAAATGACCTGGATGAGGAGTAGAAGGGTGGGTTAGTAAGTTTACTGATGACACAAAAGTTGGGGGTGTTGTGGATAGTCTGGAGGGTTGTCAGAGGTTACAGCGGGACATCAGTAGGATGCAGAGCTGGGCTGAGAAGTGGCAGATGGAGTTCAATCCAGATAAGTGTGAAGTGGTTCATTTTGGTAGGTCAAATATGACGGCAGAATATAGCATTAATGGTAAGACTCTTGGCAGTGTGGAGGATCAGAGGGATCTTGGGGTCTGTGTCCATAGGACACCCAAAACTGCTGTGCAGGTTGACATTGTTGTTAAGAAGGCATATGGTGTGTTGGCATTCATCATCCGTGGGATTTAGTTCAAGAGCCATGAGGTAACGTTAAAGCCATAGAAGACCCTAGATAGACCCCACTTGGAGTACTGTGTTCAGTTCTGGTCATCTCACTACAGGAGGGATGTGAATACTATAGAGAGAGTGCAGAGGAGATTTACAAGGATGTTCCCTGGATTGGAGGGAATGTCTTACGAAAATAGTTTGAGTGAACTTGGCCTTTTCTCCTTGGAGCGACGGAGGATCAGAGGTGACCTGATAGAGGTGATGAGAGGCATTGATCATGTCAGTAGCCTGAGGTTTTTTTCCTAGGGCTGAAATGGCTAACATGACGGGCATAGTTTTAAGGTGCTTTGAAATAGGTACAAAGGGGATGTCAGAGGTAAGTTTTTTACACAGATAGTGGCAGCGATAGTAGTAGAGGTGGATAGAATAGGGTCTTTTAAGAGACTCTTAGATAGGTAAACAGAGCTTAGAGAAATAGAGGAGTATGCAGTAGGGAAATTCTAGAGAGTTTCTAGAGTAGGTTACATGGTTGGCACAACATTGTGGGCTGAAGGGCTTGTAATGTGCTGTAGATTTATATGAATCTATGATTCTTCTGCACTGACTCCAGCTTGGATGCCATGCCACACCACCCCGAGCTCCAGTGGAGTGTACCAACTTTAATGCCTTCTGCTGGGCAGCTTTAAACAGGTGACACTGCGGCTTGAGGCCTTCACTATGACTGAAGCCATGCAGCTTCCCAACTGCTGCCCCCACCATCATAGATAATCACAATATCTTAAATTTTGTAATTAATAAATTATGGTTTGAGGATTATTAATATTGTACCTGGTTTTGTTGAGTAGCAGACATTGCATATTTCTCTTGGGTGACAACAGGCGAGTTCTTTAAATGTTATTTTGCTCCTTACTGTTTCATACCCATTGGTTCTTTTCATAAAAATTTAGAGACAATATTTATCAAAAATAAAGTAGAAAACTCCAAAATGAAGAAAAGGAGATTGCATCTACTTTCTCTTCTGGCCACAAGGGCAGTCAGAACATTTGGCTCTATTCAGGGCTCCAGAGACTACACTTGTCCTTGCAGAGATTTCCCTGACAAGTTCTCTGCCAGCACCGTGTAACCATAGGAGCATAATGAAGTCGATGAAGCTGTCATCTACCTGCTGAACAGAGCCTGCTCCCATTTGGATAAGCAGGGCAGCTCTGTCAGGATCATGTCTTTTGATTTCTCAAGTGCTTTCAATACCATACAACCCTTATTTCAGGGGGAGAAGCTTCATTCAATGCTGGTTGGCACTTCCATTGTATCCTGGATAATGGACTACCTGTCTAGCAGACCACAGTTGTGCGGCTTCAGAGATGTGTGTCAGACATGGATATAAGCAGCACTGGGACTCCATAGGGGATGGGATTGGCTCCCTTTCTGTTTACCCTGTATACCTCAGACTTCAGATACAACACTGAGTCATGTCATCTGCAGAAATTCTCTGATCCCTCAGCAATAGTTGGTGTATAAATGGAGGATGAATACGGGGCTCTGGTGGAAGACTTTGTCAAATGGTGCAAGCTGAATCATCTGCAGCTCAGCATTAGAAAGACAAAGGAGATGGTGATGGACTTTAGGAAGACTAAGCCTGCACTGCTCCCTGTTACTATTGATGGTGAGGACGTTGATATGGTGAGGACCTACAAGTACCTGGGTATGCACCTGGATGAAAGACTTGAGGGGAGCACCAACACAGAGGCTGTGTACAAGAAGGGCCAGAGTCACCTCTACTTCCTGAGGAGACTGAGGTCCTTTGGAGTATGCAGGCCTCTCCATCACATGTTCTACCAGTCTGTTGTCGCCAGTACGATCTTCTATGTAGTGGTGTGTTGGGGCAATGGCATCAACACAGGTAATGTCAACAGGCTCAACAAACTGATTAGAAAGGCTGGCTCTGTAAAAGGAATCAAACTGGGCACACTGGAGGCTGTGCTAGAACAAGGGACCTTACAGAAAATTTTGGCAATTCTGGAAAATGTTTCTCACCCTCTGCATGCCACCTTGGCTGAACAGAGGAGCACTTTTAGAAATAGACTAAGACAACTGTGCTGCTCCAAAGAACGCCATATGAGGTCATTATTACCCTCAGCCATTAGGCTCTATAATGAGTCAAACTATAGTGGGGGAAGTGATGATCCCTCCTGTTAGACTGTTTGGGGTAACTTATTTTTCACTTTTTCTCCTTCTCTTGCAATATTTACACCTGTGGACTTGTAATGCTACTGTGACACTATAATTTCCTTTGGGATCAATGAAGTATCGATCTATCTATCATGCCCATGGCGTTTCTCTGTGGCTGTGGTTTATCACCAGGCTTGCTTGGTGCCTCTGATCCCTACGAGCACTCTACACCACAACTCATCTGCCACCTATCATTGCAGCATTCATTTATTTGATGGCAATACTCCCATGGAGTTGGAACAATGTGCCTCATATGTCCCTTTATCAACTGCCTGACATATTCCATAAGGTAAGTCATGCTGAAACCAACAATGTTAGTTTCAGTCTATAATTACACAAAGGAACTACCCTATGAATCTTTAAACTGAAGTTCTTGTTCTTCATGTGACTTTCACAACCTGTCTTGGGTGACTCACTATTAACAGTGAAGAAAGATGAACCAGTTTCTAAGCTATTGTTTTTTTAAATTTAGATTTCAAACTAATTGTATAATGCAGACAATGGTAATATAAAATTAATTTATAAAATAACACATTGGAAGAATATACATAAGCTTTTCATTTTCTTTAAGACTGATTGAGCTTCTGTGATTGGAATTTGTTGCATAGTTATAACACTTGACATATTTGAAGATTTCATTAAAGAGATTACATTTAAAATAAAGTGTTTTCCAGATTTATATTAGTTTATTAGCTTTTAGTTTCTCAATTTCCTTCCCCTTTCTCGAAGACTGATTTTATGCTAAGTTTGAATCTGGTGGAATTTTGAAGGCCAATGTAGGTTCTGTTCATAGTTTAGCCACCAGGGAGCACATATGAGCAGCATGTTGACCACGGGTTGATATTGTGTGATTTGTAATCTTGCTTTTTTAGGACCGACTGGCTACAAAATGTGAAATAGATTATTTTAAAATATAAGGAAAACTGGTAGAAAGCTATCCAAAAATCAAGTCTATAATTTGATGGCTTAAATTGCTGAAAGATATTGTATGATTTATACGCATGGAGCCAAAAGAGATGACATTAGTTGAGTGAATTCTAAGAGGCAAGACATGTAAGTATCAGGTTAGACAGGGTCTGATTAGAGAGACTCAACATGGCTTTGTGTGTAGTGTGTTGTGTCTAACATAGCTTTTTGAAAAGGTTACCAGGAAAGGCAGTGGACATTGTACATGGAATTTATTTCTTTTTTTTTTACAATAAGTGCAGGAATAGGCCATTCGGCCCTTCGAGCCAGCACTGCCATTCACTGTGATCATGGCTGATCATCCACTATCAGTATCCAGTTCCTGCCTTATCCCCATAACCTTTGATTCCACTATCTTTAAGAGCTCTATCCATCTCTTTTTTGAAAGCATCCAGAGACTTGGCCTCCACAGCCTTCTGGGGCAGAGCATTCCATTTATACACCACGCTCTGGGTGAAAATGTTTTTCCTCAACTCCGTTCTAAATGGCCTCCCCCTAATTCTTAAACTGTGGCCTCTGGTTCTGGACTCACCCATCAGCGGGAACATGCTTCCTGCCTGCAGTGTGTCCAATCCCTTAATGATCTTATATGTTTCCATAAGATCCCCTCTCAGCCTTCTAAATTCCAGAGTATACAAGCCCAGTCACTCCAATCTTTTGACATATGACAGTCCCACCATCCCAGGAATTAATCTTATGAACCTACGCTGCACTCCCTCAATAGCAAGAATGTCCTTCCTCCAATTTGGAGACCAAAACTGCACACAGTACTCCAGGTGTGGTCTCACCAGGGCCCTGTACAGCTGCAGAAGGACCTCTTTGCTCTTATACTCAATTCCCCTTGTTATGAAGACCAGCATGCCATTAGCTTTTTTCACTGCCTGCTGTACTTGCATACTTGCTTTCAGTGACTGATGTACAAGAGCACCTAGATCTCGTTGTGCTTCCCCTTTTCCTAACTTGACTCCATTTAGATAATAATCTGCCTTCCCGTTCTTACCACCAAAGTGGATAACCTCACATTTATCCACATTAAACTGCATCTGCCATGCATCTGCCCACTCACCCAGCCTGTCCAAGTCACCCTGCATTCTCATAGCATCCTCCTCACATTTCACATTGCTTCCCAGCTTTGTGTCATTGGCAAATTTGCTAATGTTACTTTTAATTCCCTCATCTAAATCATTAATATATATTGTAAACAGCTGCGGTCCCAGCACTGAACCCTGCGGTACCCCACTGGTCACCGCCTGCCATTCCGAAAGGGACCCGTTAATTGCTACTCTTTGTTTTCTGTCAGCCAGCCAATTTTCAATCCATGCCAGTACTCTGCCCCCAATACCATGTGCCCTAATTTTGCCCACTAATCTCCTACGTGGGACTTTATCAAAGGCTTTCTGAAAGTCCAGGTACACTACATCCACTGGCTCTCCTTTGTCCATTTTCATAGTTACATCCTCAAAAAATTCCAGAAGATTAGTCAAACATGATTTCCCCTTTTGCCAGGCCTTTGACAAGGCCCCACATACAAGGCTGGTCCAGAAAGTTTGGTCGTTTGCCATTCAGGATTGGCATAGCAGGAGAAGCCGATGTGGTACTGTATGAACGTATATTGGGCTGCAAACAACATCAGAGTTAGTTTTTAAAGAAAGAAAATTACCAACATTTTCTTGTTAATTGTAGTGGGTTTACCACTTAGTCAAGTCCAACCAGATAAATGGGATAAATCTCTGTTTAATAAAAACAAAACAACTGAAAAAAAATGACAGATCAAGCTGATGAGAAAGCAGGAGTTAATGTCTTTTCTTTAAACATTAATGGACATGCCTCAACTCAGGTAGGTCAGCATGCCCTATAGGTTAGAGTATGCAAACGAAAAGAAGAGGAAGAGAGGGATGACAGTCAGAAAAGTCCAGTCCTGATTGCACCATTCCTTTTTGTTAGAGAAAGAAATCACATTCCTCTTTGGCCTAAATATAACTAATAATTTTGCTCACCAGAGAAATATTATCTATGCCTACTCTAGTAAATGCCTTTAGAAGGTTCCCCCCCACAAATGTCCACATACAAGAATATTACTCTGACACCCATGCCAGTGCTAAACCATATTCTTCCATCATTCAAGGTTTGCAGAATTATCAGCTGATCATTTATGTTTTAAACCAGTATCCTAATGTCTATGATACTGTTAAGTGAAAATAACTCTTTTCTTTTCATTGTTACACAAGTAAGTATTGACTTTATGTGGAACAAAATAAAATATTTAATGATTCTGTGACACCCCCTTAATTTTATTTTCTTGGTATGAGTAGAGTTGGGTTGGATGTTCCTGATACTGGATGCGCCCAGAATAATAGTAGTCATTGTGCTAAGCCTGGTGAAATATAGTCATTTTGAAGGTTTCTGCAAATAAAACCAAGTAAGGCATTTTATGTTTAACAAAACCCATAAAACATTTTATCAAACTCCAAAACCTGCACAACAAAAGCACACTAAAAACCTTTTATGTGTAACTTCATCACTTCTGACCAGCCTCTTAAAGTGAAACTCCAGCTGGTGGTGTTGTGATTATGTACCTTTCTCTCAATTACATTACCCTACACAGGACCACCCGTCCACTCCAGAATTCACTAAAACTGGCATTGTGAGCCTTTCTGGAGCTCAGTCGAGCTGCTCGGCTTGGGTCCCGTGTTTCCAGGGTGGAGGAACCGCAGGTGCCTCTGGCTCGTCCAAAGGTGTGTTGACACACTCATGGTCAGGTTGTGATGCCAGGAACATGGCAGCGGAATACTCCAAACATTGGTGGACTGGTTTAAGGCAATCTACCAAAATATGTATGGTAAACTATGTAGAAACATAGAAACATAGAAAATAGGTGCAGGAGTAGGCCATTCGGCCCTTTGAGCCTGCACCGTCATTCAGTACGATCATGGCTGATCATCCAACTCAGAACCCTGTACCTGCCTTCTCTCCATACCGCCTAATCCCTTTAGCCACAAGGGCCATATCTAACTCCCTCTTAAATATAGCCAATGAACTGGCCTCAACTGTTTCCTGTGGCAGAGAATTCCACAGATTCACCATTCTGTGTGAAGAAGTTTTCCCTCATCTCAGTCCTAAAAGGCTTCCCCATTATCCTCAAACTGTGACCCCTCGTTCTGGACTTCCCCAACATCGGGAACAATCTTCCTGCATCTAACCTGTCCATCCCTTTAGAATTTTATACATTTCAATCAGATCCCCCTCAATCTTCTAAATTCCAGAGAGTATAAGCCTAGTCGATCCAGTCTTTCATCATATGAAAGTGCTGCTATCCCAGGAATCAATCTGGTGAACCTTCTTTGTATTCCCTTTATGGCAAGAATGTCTTTCCTCAGATTAGGGGACCAAAACTGCACACACTACTCCAGGTGTGGTCTCACCAAGGCCTTGTACAACTGCAGTAGTACCTCCCTGCTCCTGTACTGGAATCCTCTTGCTATGAATGCCAGCATACCATACGCCTTTTTCACCACCTGCTGTACCTGCATGCCCACTTTCAATGACTGGTGTATAATGACACCCAGGTCTCGTTGCACCTCCCCTTTTCCTAATTGTCCACCATTCAGATAATAATCTGTTTTCCTGTTCTTGCCACCAAAGTGGATAACCTCACATTTATCCATATTAAATTGCACATGCCATGAATTTGCCCACTCACCTAACCTATCCAAGTCACCCTGCATCCTCTCAGCATCCTCCTCACACCTAACACTGCTGCCCAGCTTTGTGTCATCCGCAGACTTGGAGATGCTGCATTTAATTCCCTCGTCTAAGTCATTAATATATGTTGTAAACAACCGGGGTCCCAGCTCTGAGCCTTGCGGAACCACACTTGTCACTGCCTGCCATTCTGAAAAGGTCCCGTTTATTCCCACTCTTTGCTTCCTGTCTGCCAACTAATTCTCTATCCATATCAATACCATACCCCAAATACTGTGTGATTTAAGTTTGCACACTAACCTCCTGTGTGGGACCTTGTCAAAAGCCTTTTGAAAATCCAAATATACCACATCCACTGGTTCTCCCCCAACCATTCTTCTGGTTACATACTCAAAAAATTCTATGAGGTTCGTCAGACATGATTTTCCTTTCACAAATCCATGCTGACTTTGTCCCATGATTTCACCACTTTCCAAATGTACTGTTATCACATCTTTGATAACTGACTCCAGCAGTTTCCCCACCACCGATGTCAGGCTTACCGGTCTATAATTCCCCGGTTTCTCTCTCCCTCCTTTTTTAAAGAGCGGGGTTACATTAGCCACCCTCCAATGCTCAGGAACTAATCCAGAATCTAAAGAGTTTTGAAAAATTATCACTAATGCATCCACTATTTCTTGGGCTACTTCCTTAAGCAGTCTGGGATGCAGACCATCTGGCCCTGGGGATTTATCTGCCTTTAATCCCTTCAATTTACCTAACACCACTTCCCTACTAACATGTAGTTCCCTCAGTTCCTCCATCTGACTAGACCCTCTGTCCCCTGCTATTTCCAGAATATTATTTATGTCCTCCTTAGTGAAGACAGAACCAAAATAGTTATTCAATTGGTCTGCCATGTCCTTGTTCCCCATGATCAATTCACCTGTTTCAGACTGTAAGGGACCTACATTTGTCTTAACCAATATTTTTCTTTTCGCATATCTACAAAAGCTTTTACAGTCAGTTTTTATGTTCCCTGCTAGCTTTCTCTCATAATCTTTTTTCCCTTTCCTAATTAAGCCCTTTGTCCTCCTCTGCTGGACTCTGAATTTCTCCCAGTCCTCAGGTGTGAAGCTTTTTCTGGCTAATTTGTATGTTTCTTCTTTGGAATTGATACTATCCCTTATTTCCCTTGTCAGCCACGGGTGCACTACCTTCCCTGGTTTATTCTTTTGCCAAACTGGGATGAACAATTGTTGTAGTTCATCCATGCGATCTTTAAATGCTTGCCATTGCATATCCACCGTCAACCTTTTAAGTATCATTTGCCAGTCTATCTTAGATAATTCACGTCTCATACCTTCAAAGTTACCCTTCTTTAAGTTCAGAACCTTTGTTACTGAATTAACTATATCACTCGCCATCTTAATGAAGAATTCCACCATATTATGGTCACTGTTACCCAAGGGGCCTCACATGACAAGATTGCTAACTAAACCTTCCTCATTGCTCAATACTCAGTCTTGAATGGCCTGCTCTCTAGTTGGTTCCTCGACATGTTGGTTCAGAAAACTATCCCCCTTACATTCCAAGAAATCCTCTTCCTCAGCACCCTTACCAATTTGGTTCACCCAATCTATATGTAGATTGAAGTCACCCATTATAACTGCTGTTCCTTTATTGCACGCATTTCTAATTTCCTGTTTAATACCATCCCCAACCTCATTACTACTGTTAGGTGGCCTGTACACAACTCCCACCAGCGTTTTCTGTCCCTTAGTGTTATGCAGCTCTACCCATATCGATTCCATATCCTCCTGGCTAATGTCCTTCCTTTCTATTGCGTTAATCTCCTCTCTAACCAGCAATGCCACCCCATCTCCTTTTCTTTCATGTCTATCCCTCCTGAATATTGAATATCCCTGAATGTAGAGCTCCCATCCTTGGTCACCCTGGAGCCATGTCTCTGTGATCCCAACTATATCATATTCATTAATAACTATCTGCACATTCAATTCATCCACCTTGTTATGAATGCTCCCTGCATTGACACACAAAGTCTTCAGGCTCGCTTTTACATCTCTCTTAGCCCTTATACAATTATGTTGAAATTATGCCCTTTTTGATTTTTGCCCTGGATTTGCCGGCCTGCCACTTTTACGTTTCACCTTACTACTTTTTGCTTCTACCCTCATTTTACACCCCTCTGTCTCTCTGCACTTGTTCCCATCCCCCTGCCGCATTAGTTTAAATCCTCCCGAACAACAGTAGCACACGCTCCCCCTAGGACATTGGTTCCAGTCCAGCCCAGGTGCAGACCGTCCTGTTTGTACTGGTCCCACCTCCTCCAGAACTGGTTCCAATGCCCCAGAAATTTGAATCCCTCCCCCTTGCACCATTTTTCAAGCCACGTATTCATCTGAAATATCCTCCTATTTCTACACTGACTAGCACATGGCACCGGTAGTAATCCAGAGATTATTACCTCTGTGGTCCTACTTTTTAGTTTATCTCCCAACTCCCGAAATTCACCTTGTAGGACCTCATCCCGTCTTTCACCTATATCGTTGATACCTATGCGCACCACGACCACTGGCTGTTCGCCCTCCCACTCCAGAATGTCCTGCAGCCGCTCAGAAACATCCTTGACCCTTGGACCAGGGAGGCAACATACCCTCCTGGAGTCTCGTTTGCGGCCGCAGAAACGCCTATCTATTTCCCTTACAATCGAATCCCCTATCACTATAGCTCTCGCACTCCTTTTCCTTCCCTCCTGTGCCGCAGAGCCACCGATGGTGCCATGAACTCGGCTGCTGCTGCCTTCCCCTGATGAGACATCTCCCCCAACAGTATCCAAAACAGTATATCTGTTTAGGAGGGAGATGACCTCAGGGGACTCCTGCACTACCTGCCTACTGCTACGCTGTTTAGTGGCCACCCATTCCCTTTCTGCCTGTGTAGCCTTTACCTGTGGTGTGGCCAACTCACTGAACATGCTATTCACGACTTTCTCAGCATCACGGATGCTCCAGTATGAATCTGATCGTCAATGCGGTCTGCCAGAAGCTGCAGCTGGACACATTTCCTGCACATATAGTCGTCAGGGACACTGGAAGTATCCCTGATATCCCACATGCTGCAGGAGGAGCAAACCATGGGGCCAATCTCAGTTGTCATGACCTACCCAATATGCTACAGCCTCACCGCCTTCCTTGCTTCAAATAAAATACCGCTGCAGACCGTTCTCCTTTTAAAGGAGCTTACCCAGCCTTACCTCACTTGGAGTGAAGCTCGTCCTCAGCCTCTGCTTGCCGAAGCCTCTCGAGACAAAGCCTTCCTACTCTGTCTCCCTCTACTCCGTCGTTTGCTCCATCAAACTGCTCTCTCTTAAATACTCCTGCTGCCTCACAGACCGACTTACACGCGCTTGCACAGTCCTGTCCCAATCAACCGCTGAGAAAAATGGCCGACTTCCACAAACTGCTCTCTTTTAAAACATGTAAGGCAGCATACATGAGGTTTAAGAAGCAAGGATCAGATAGGTCTATTGAGGAATATAGGGTAGCAGAAAGGAGCTTAAGAAGGGGCTGAGAAGAGCAAGAAGGGGGCATGAGAAGGCCTTGGCGAGTAGGGTAAAGGAAAACCCCAAGGCATTCTTCAATTATGTGAAGAACAAAAGGATGACAGGAGTGAAGGTAGGACTGATTAGAGATAAAGGTGAGAAGATGTGCCTGGAGGCTGTGGAAGTGAGTGAGGTTCTCAATGAATACTTCCCTTCGGTATTCACCAATGAGAGGGAACGTGATGATGGTGAGGACAATATGAGTGAGGTTGATGTTCTGGAGCATGTTGATATTAGGGGAGAGGAGGTATTGGAGTTGTTAAAATACATTAGGACGGATAAGTCCCCGGGGCCTGATGAAATATTCCCCAGGCTGCTCCACGAGGCGAGGGAAGAGATGGCTTAGCCTCTGGCTAGGATCTTTATGTCCTCATTGTCCATCAGAATGGTACCGGAGGATTGGAGGGAGGTGAATGTTGTCCCCTTGTTCAAAAAAGGTAGTAAGGATAGTCTGGGTAACTATAGACCAGTGAACCTTACGTCTGTGGTGGGAAAGCTGTTGGAAAAGATTCTTAGAGATAGGATCTATGGGCATTTAGAGAATCATGGTCTGATCAGGAACAGTCAGCATGGCTTTGTGAAGGGCAGATCATGTCTAACAAGCCTGATAGAGTTCTTTGAGGAGGTGACCAGGCATATAGATGAGGTTAGTGCACTGGGTGTGATCTATATGGATTTTAGTAAGGCATTTGACAAGGTTCCACATGGTAGGCTTATTCGGAAATTCAGAAGGCATGGGATCCAGGGAAGTTTGGCCAGGTGGATTCAGAATTGGCTTGCCTGCAGAAAGCAGAGGGTCGTGGTGGAGGGAGTACATTCGGATTGGAGGGTTGTGTCTAGTGGTGTTCCACAAGGATCGATTCTGGGACCTCTAATTTTTGTGATTTTTATTAACGACCTGAATGTGGGGGTAGAAGGGTGGGTTGGCAAGTTTGCAGACGACACAAAGGTTGGTGGTGTTGTGGATAGTGTAGAGGATTGTCAAAGATTGCAGAGAGGCATTGATAGGATGCAGAAGTGGGCTGAGAAGTGGCAGATGGAGTTCAACCCAGAGAAGTGTGAGGTGGTACACTTTGGAAAGACAAACTCCAAGGCAGAGTACAAAGTAAATAGCAGGATATTTGGTAGTGTGGAGGAGCAGAGGGATCTGGGGGTACATGTCCACAGATCCCTGAAAGTTGCCTCACAGGTAGATAAGGTAGTTAAGAAAGCTTATGGAGTGTTAGCTTTCATAAGTCGAGGGATAGAGTTTAAAAGTCACGGGGTAATGATGCTCTATAAAACTCTGGTTAGGCCACACTTGGAGTACTGTGTCCAGTTCTGGTCACCTCACTATAGGAAGGATGTGGAAGCATTGGAAAGGGTGAAGAGGAGATTTACCAGGATGCTGCCTGCTTTAGAGAGTATGCATTATGATCAGAGATTAAGGGAGCTAGGGCTTTACTCTTTGGAGAGAAGGAGGATGAAATGAGATATGGCAGAGGTATACAAGATAGTAAGAGGAATAGATTCCCTGAAGGTGGAATCTCATGTGTATAGGGTGGTGAAGAAAGCTTTTGGTATGCTGGCCTTTATAAATCAGAGCATTGAGTATAGGAGTTGGGATGTAATGTTGAAATTGTACAAGGCATTGGTGAGGCCAAATTTGGAGTATTGTGTACAGTTTTGGTCACCAAATTATAGGAAAGATGTCAACAAAATAGAAAGAGTACAGAGAAGATTTACTAGAATGTTACCTGGGTTTCATCACCTAAGTTACAGAGAAAGGTTGAACAAGTTGGGTCTTTATTCTTTGGAACATAGAAGGTTGAGGGGGGACTTGATAGAGGTATTTAAAATTATGAGGGGGATAGATAGAGTTGACGTGGATAGGCTTTTTCCATTGAGAGTGGGGGAGATTCACACAAGAGGACATGAGTTGAGAGTTAAAGGGCAAAAGTTTAGGGGTAACATGAGGGGGAACTTCTTTCCTCAGAGAGTGGTAGCTGTGTGGAACGAGCTTCCAGCAGAAGTGGTTGAGGCAGGTTCGATGTTGTCATTTAAAGTTAAACTGGACAGCTATATGGACAGGAAGGGAATGGAGGGTTATGGGCTGAGTGCAGGTCAGTGGGACTAGGTGAGAGTAAGAGTTCGGCATGGACTAGAAGGGCCGAGATGGCCTGTTTCCGTGCTGTAATTGTTATATGGTTATATGGTTATATGTATATATGTTGTAACTGGGTTACCTGTCTGGACACGCCCCTCTGCTGACTGCTCCTGTGGCTCCTCCCACAGACCCCTGAATAAAGGTGATTGTGTCACTGCTCCTCCTCTCAGTCCAGGACAGACATATAGCATGGACGTGGATCCATTTTACTGTTAATAAAAGCCTTTCAGTATTTACTCTACTTCCAGTCTTTTGGAGTAATTGATAGTGCATCAAATTTATTAACAGTAATTTTAAGGTATGGAACACGTTCTGAGACCTGACAAATTAGACCTTGACCCGCAAACACCTGAAGCTGGAAACGCTTTCGAACTCTGGCTACACCTGCTTCGACTCATACCTGGAGGAGATTGAAGAGACCGAGTCTGCCACGAAGCGCAGAGTTCTACTCTCCAGGGTCAGTCCACTGGTCTGCTCAATGATCAGAGACCAGCCAAGCTACGACGGCGCGATGAGCGTCCTCAGAAGACAATACCTGCGGCCGGTAAACACCATCAATGTGCGACATCGCTTAGTGATGCGGCAGCAGCGGCTGGCGAGTCGAGCGCTGAGTTCGTCCGGGTCCTACAGACACTCGTGTGGGCCTGTGATTGCCGGGGGCTGATGGCCGAACAGCATGCGGAGCTCCTGGTAAGAGATACCTTCGTCACGGGGACCAGGTCAGTGTATGTGCCCCAGCGGCTGCTGGAACACGCCGATCTAACATTATGTTTGGCGATTAAGCTGGCCGACACGCTGGCAGTCACTCTGCACAACTCAGACGCTCTCCAGGCACACGATCTCCCGACGGTCTCGTGGACGCCGCAGACCCCTCAACCTGCTGGTGAATTGACCACGGCTGCTGACAGTCACGAGTCCACGAAGTGCTACTTCCGCGGACTCAAGAGGCACCCCCAGAAACGCTGCCTGGCCTGAGAAGCTACCTGCTCCAGCTGCAGAAAGAAGGGCCACTTCGCCAAGGCCTGTAAGTCCAAACCGTGAGTGGGATCGAGCAGCGCCACTAACGAGGCACGGGGGTTGCCATCTTAGCCATTGCCATTTTGCCTGCATGTCACCACCATGGGCGAGACATAGAAGCGGCTATCTTGGTCAGTGCCACCTCCGTGGGTCGGGTGCTCACCAGGCACCCCACCGCGCCGGACCAAGACAGCGACTCAATTCTGGCCTCCGTTACCCTCGACCAAAGCGCTCCCCACCAGCTTGCAAGGTCAATGATGGACATCCTGGTGGAGGGACGCAGGACAAGCTGTCCTGTTTGATAAGGGCAGCACGGAGAGTTTTATCCACCTGGACATGGTGCAGCGTTGCGAACTCGCGACACGGCCGGTAAGCTAGAGGGTCGCCATGGCTTCTGGGTCGCATACAATAGACATCCGGCGGGGGGGGGGGGTGGTTGTGTAGTGACGCTAGTGGTGCAGGGCACAGAATATCGAGACTTTACATTACTGGTCAGGCCTCAACTGTATGCCCTTGTGCTATTGGGGCTTGACTTCCAGAGCCACCTGAAAAGCGTGACAATGGAGTATGATGGGCCCCTCCCACCAATCGCTGTCGTAAATCCCCAGTTTTGTAGGGATATGTCACATACCCTGCTACTGACCACACACACACACCGACCCGCACATCCCACCCAACATCATGCCAAATGCCGCACTACTGACGCCACTTGTGACCTCTCCACCCTCAAGATCCCTCCCCCACCGCTGTTCGCCAACCTGACTCCCGACTGTAAACTTGTGGCAACTAAAAGCAGGAGGTACAGCGCGGGGGACAAAGCCTTCATTAAGTTGGAGGTGCAGCGGCTGCTCGGGGAGGGGGTCATTGAGGCAAGCACAAGTCCTTGGATGGCACAGATGGTCGTTGTTCGTAACATGGAGAAAAATAGGATGGTCGTGGACTATAGCCAGACCATCAATAGGTTCATGTAGCTCGACGCATACTCTCTACCCCGCATCGCAGATTTGGTCAATCAGATAGCACAGTACAAGGTGTACTTGACCATAGACCTAAAATCCACTTACCATCAGCTCCCCATCCGCCGGGAGGACCGCCCTTACACCGCCTTCGAGGCGGAGAGTAGGCTTTATCACTTCCTGTGCGTCCCCTTCGGTGTTACAAATGGTGTATCTGTCTTCTGGAGGGAAATGGACCGGATGGTGGACCAGTGCCAACTGAAGGCCACGTTTCCATATCTGGATCACATCACCATCTGTAGTCACGACCGGCAGATCACGACAACAACCTCTGAAAATTTCTCCAAGCGGCCAAAGCTTTCAATCTCACCTATAACAAGGACAAGTGTGAGCTCGGAACCACCCGATTTGCTATCCTTGGGTGTGTCGTGGAGAATGGAGTCATTGGCCCTGACCCCGACCGTATGCGCCCCTTGTTGGAACTCCCTCATACATACAGCATACAGCATTCTCTATTGTAGTACAGTGTTAGCTAGTACGATTCCTATACTCTAATCACATGGGCATGCAATTTCTGTGAATTAGGATATGGTATTCAATGGGGAAAAGTTGAGAATACGCCCTTTTGAATGGTCTTGACAGGATTTCTCTAGCCCACTGCCAAACCGAGATATCACTGCCCCACTTTATAAAAACTTACAGAAATAGAAAACACTTCAAAATTTTTGTTGTGAAATGGTCAACATTTCACAACAAAACTGTAATGGCTTGCATGCTTCATACAACATTTCATGGTTCATTGCTAAATCTGAAAGCCCCATGCAATTGGAGAAGAACTGATTCTGATAAGGGAATTTCTGAGCACAGTTTTGCATATGTTACCAGACCAAATAATTAAAGCGATTTCCACTCAGTGACAACTCTGTTCAAAGACAAACAGATGAAGTGTCTGAGAATGCAAAAGATAAGTTCTGCAACATAATTAGGACAGCAGAATTTGCTCTACAGCTGGAAGAGTCATCTTTTCCAGGCAACAAATTGCTTCTTTGTTCACTTCATAAAAGATTAAATCATGGTTCAAGAGTAGTTATTTGCAAATGGATTATAAACAGATATGAAAGGGGAGCCAATATTTTGAGTTGTTGAGCAATTTTTCTTTCTGCTCATCAACATTCTTGCTAGTGCACAGATGGGACACCATCATTACAGGACACCACCACTAGGTTTTTTACTTCCTTGAAAAAGCTATACCTAACATATATTTCATTCTCTGTGTAATTCACAGACCGCATCTTGTTGCAAAAAAAAATCTATGATCAGCCTCACAAATCATTAAATACTGTTGTCACAGCAGTACATAAAATCAAGTTCCATGCTTTCAATTCTCAACTATTTCAAGAGAATGGTGAACAGTTTGAGTGCTTGCTGTTGCACACAGAACTCAGATGGTTCTCAAAAGGAAACTGCCTGAGACATTTCCATGTTCTTTTTGAAACTGATAAAATTCTTTGAAGACTTGAATGCTTCAGTCATCAACTCAAGAATATTAGGCATGACATTGCTTATTTGTCAGAATCATTTGCAAAGTTTAATGAAATCAATCTTCAATTGCAAGGAAATGGTATGAATCTTATCAAAGTCAAATCAGTCATCTCCACATTACTGTCCAAGTTGACCCTTTTTAAGTTCAACATTAGCCATCACAACTTTTTCCAATTTCTGAGCCTCTCTGAGCTGGAAGAGAAAGAAAGAATACCAGATGATGATCTTCAAGTATATAGTGTCCACCTGGGTGAGCTGCATAAAGACATGTCAGAGAGATTTCAGGATCTTCTCTTGTTCCAACAGGAAGGATGGAGGAAGAACTGAGCTCACTATAAAATGACTTTAAGCTGAAGCTAAGGTTCAAAAAAACCATATCAAAACTTATGGTTGCAGAAAGAAATCTCTGAGCACTATCCTGCACTGTGGAAAAAGGTCAAGATGTTCTTTATTGTCTTTCCAACATCATATCTAGTGCAGTGTGGTTTCAGTACAGTCACTTAACCTTTAAAACAATGAAGTAGATTGTAAATTACTGAGACTCCTTCTGAGTGACATTCAGCCTAATGTTGAGAAGCTGATACCTCTGCACCAAGCTGTCCATTCACGGAAAGTTGGAAAAGCAATGAAGTAGTGAATGGTTTGACTACCAATGTGCACTCTAAAATTGTTGATGAATTTTCTTCACAGATCCTATTCTGGGTGGCTGCAGGTTACCAGTGGTGTTCCACAGGGGTCCGTGTTGGGGCCGCTTCTTTTTACATTGTACATCAACGATTTGGATTATGGAATAGATGGCTTTGTGGCTAAGATTGCTGATGATACGAAGATAGGTGGAGGGGCCGGTAGTGCTGAGGAAATGGAGAGTCTGCAGAGAGACTTGGATAGATTGGAAGAATGGGCAAAAAAGTGGCAAATGAAGTACAATGTTGGAAAGTGTATGGTTATGCACTTTGGTAGAAGTAATAAATGGGCAGACTATTATTTAAATGGGGAAAGAATTCAAAATTCTGAGATGCAACAGGACTTGGGAGTCCTCGTACAGGATACCCTTAAAGTTAACCTCCAGGTTGAGTCAGTAGTGAAGAAGGCGAATGCAATGTTGGCATTTATTTCTAGAGGAATAGAGTATAGGAGCAGGGATGTGATGTTGAGGCTCTGTAAGGTACTGACGTTGGAGAAGGTACAGAGAAGATTCACTAGAATGATTCCAGGAATGAGAGGGTTAACATATGAGGAACGTTTGTCCGCTCTTGGACTGTATTCCTTAGAGTTTAGAAGAATGAGGGGAGACCTCATAGAAACATTTCAAATGTTGGAAGGCACAGACAGAGTGGATGTGGCAAAGTTGTTTCCCATGATAGGGGAGTCTAGTACGAGAGGGTATGACTTAAGGATTGAAGGGTGCCCATTCAGAACAGAAATGCGAAGAAATTTTTTTAGTTGCCACGGGCGGCAGTGGAGGCCAAGTCATTGGGTGTATTAAAGGCAGAGATTGATAGGTATCTGAGTAGCCAGGGCATCAAAGGTTATGGTGAGAAGGCGGGGGAGATTGATAGGTTCTTGATTATTCAGGGCATGAAAGGTAACAGGGAGAATGCAGGAGTATGGAGTTGAGAGGGAAATGGATCAGCCATGATCAAAGAGCAAACACGATGGTCCTAATTCTGCTCCTATGTCTTGTGGACTTACAGTCTTATGGGTGATATGGTATAGGATTACACCTAATTATTTGTTTAAAATTAATGCTATACTGTAGCCTACAGGAGAAAATGCTTGACATTAACATGCAATCATTTAAATTAATCTTCTTAGGGATATAGATTAATATTGCAGAGAAGTAGGCCTTTTGAACCAAATCATTCATGCAACCAAGGTGCACATCTAAGCTGGTCCCATCTGCCTATATTTGGCTCTTATCCCTCTAAACCTTTCTTATCCATGTATCTGTCCAAATGTATTTTAAATGTATTTTAAATGTTGTTATAAAGATGAAACAGCAGAGCGCCATGTGGGTGGCTAAAAGTGTGGAAATGTGGAGCCCGTAATGGAAACATCTGTAAAGAATTGAGAGTCATTGAATGGTTTACTGTACATAATTTTATTTTTGAATAAAGTATATTTTGAAATAAAATAAATAAATAAATTTTTTAATGTTGTTATTGAGCCTGCCTCAACAACTACTTCTGATAGCTCATTCCACATACAACCTCCTCTGCATGAAGAAGTTGCATTCTTGTCCCTTGTAAATCTTTCACCTCTCACCTTCTACTTAGACAGTGCAAAAGGATCAAGGATTCTTATTTTTGGGTTCTGATGAGGCAGATGGAACTAACATGACAATAGCAGACTTCCACAGTTTGGGCTTGATGGGATTGCTAAGTGGATAGCTGGTGAGGTGGGGCGCTCCTTCCACCACTCGTGTAAGACTTCTGTGTGCTCCTGCCACATGGACCATGTTGTCATTCATCCTGAATGCTCCTTCACTTTGAACTGTCGTGGTCCACATATGTCTAGGAGTCAGTGGAGTCATTCTTTTAAAGAAGCTTAGAATACTTTCTTGAATCTTTTCCTCTGTCTTCCTGCTAATCTCTTCCTACCAATGAGCTTGGAATACAGTAGTCTGTTCA
Organism: Mobula hypostoma; assembly: GCF_963921235.1. Classification (NCBI taxonomy): domain Eukaryota; kingdom Metazoa; phylum Chordata; class Chondrichthyes; order Myliobatiformes; family Myliobatidae; genus Mobula; species Mobula hypostoma. The sequence goes on along the minus strand of NC_086109.1, from coordinate 47,799,480 downwards.
TTTTGTGAGCCTGGTGTCAGGCATGTGGACAATATGACCTGCCTGGGGAGGCTGACTGTGTGTAACCAACAATGGTGAGTACTATCAATACATTGATGGAAACTGGTAATTCCACAGGCAACATAATCAGAATTATTTGATATTCTTTACTGATTTGCAATATTGTATGCATGTACCTGAAAGACATTGACATTGCTTTAAGACAAGCCAAGGTAATCAAATTAATTCTTTGCATTAATCATAATTATGCTATGCAGTCCAAAGCACTTAGACTCTGTTGTGGAGCTTTTAGAACAACATCAGTCCCGGCATTATGTGTGGAGATGGGAGAAGTGCCTCTGCATTTAAGACAAATTCAGCTGGCCCTGCAGTATTGGGAAAAATTAAATGGATTCAATCACAGCTGTCCATCAAAGTGTCTTTTGCAGGGGGAGTCGGAGCGCCAAAGTAAAATTAAAAGATACCCATTTTTAGATTTGGTTAATAACTGGGCTGTGAAATTGAAACTGACTGAGGAAGACATAGTTGGCCAAATTTGCATGCCACCCGTCCCTTTTTGGGTCTTGCCAGAACCAGAAGTAGACCTATTCCTCCTTTTTCAGCTTAAAGGAAGCAGTGCAATTTCATCAGCGTTGATCACAAATGAGTATTTAAATAATAAATGGGGATCTTATCTGAAGATTTTTACTGATGGCTCAGTGGACCCAGAGAGCAGTAGGGCAGGATTTGGGATGTATGTGTCTCAACTTGGTGTTAAGATTGGTCATCGGGTTTCAGATGGTGTTTCTGTCTTTGCAACAGAATTACTAGCAATCCTCTAGGCCTTATGGTGGATAGAAGACTCTCGACCACGTAGGGTTATCATCTGTTTGGATTCTGCTGCTGCCTTAGAGTCTATAAAAGGGAGTAAATCAAAAGCTCATCCTGACATAGTTATTGAGATTCTCTTAGTGTTGTTTAGAGTAGGGAAGATGGGTTGTGCAGTTAGATTTTCATGGACACCTGGGCATGCTGGGGTGGAAGGAAATGAAATTGTGGATGGCATTGCAAAGTCTTCCTTACAGAGCAGGCAAGTAGAAATTAGAGCTCCCCTAGGCAGAGCAGAATTGAGAAGTAGGATGAAAAAAGGAATAGAGAAGAAGCGGCAGGAGGATTGGAAAAATGAATTAGTCATAGTCATAGTCATACTTTATTGATCCCGGGGGAAATTGGTTTTCGTTACAGTTGCACCATACATAATACATAGTAATAGAACCATAAATAGTTAAATAGTAATATGCAAATTATGCCAGTAAGTTATGAAGTATGTCCAGGACTAGCCTATTGGCTCAGGGTGTCTGACCCTCCAAGGGAGGAGTTGTAAAGTTTGATGGCCACAGGCAGGAATGACTTCCTATGACGCTCTGCTGCATTTCGGTGGAATGAGTCTCTGGCTGAATGTACTGGCTGAATTAAGGGGCCGGCATTATTTTTCTAGTCACCCACTAGTTAAAAAGGTCTCAGACTGTTACTTTTTAAGTCATAGAGACAGGGTGAAATTAACAAGACTTAGGTTGGGGCATTGTGGGCTAAGCTATTACTTAAAGATAATAGGAAAACATCCTACTGGATTATGTAACTGTGGTAGTCCAGAGACAGTCCAGCATGTTTTGCTGAGCTGTAATCGAGACAAAATTGAAAGAAGCATGTTGTTCAAGAGGCTATCTGGCTTAAAATTATTTTGGTTTTCTATTAAATCTTTGTTTGGCCATCGAGAGAATCAACATCTGATTGAAGAGTCTATCATTCAGTTTATACGTGAGATTAGGTTGTATTCGAGAATTTGAGTTCCTTGAAGTTCTATAATTAATTATACATCCTGTGGAGGGCTGTAATACACCTAGATGTGTCTAAACAGGAAGAAGAAGAAGAAGAAGAAGAAGAAGAAGAAGAAGAAGAAGAAGAAGAAGAAGAAGAAGAAGAAGAAGAAGAAGAAGAAGAAGGAGAAGAAGAAGAAGAAGGAGAAGAAGAAGAAGGAGAAGAAGAAGAAGAAGAAGAAGGAGAAGAAGAAGAAGGAGAAGAAGAAGAAGAAGAAGAAGAAGAAGAAGAAGAAGAAGAAGAAGAAGAAGAAGAAGAAGAAGAAGAAGAAGAAGAAGAAGAAGAAGAAGAAGAAGAAGAATAATTATGTGTATGTCATGGTCCCTTCTGGCAATCCCCCACCTTACTATTTACCACAAGAATTGGGCCTCAATCATCTCATTTAATTTCCAATCATTCCCAGGTTCCACTAACTACACACACCTGCTTCCCATCAGAAACTGCAGGATAAAGACCCTGTGATCACAACAGGGAGTTGCTAGATTGTTGGTTGACTCGTGTATGAGTAACCTTGCTCCATGGTTCTTAGGACTATCAGTTCTAAGTCTGGCATCGTTCCTGAATTTGCTGCTAAACCAAGACTCTCTTGGACACCAATTCCATGCTCGCCACGACTGTAACGCCTCCTGACTTGGCCTCTGCGCCTGTGTTCAGCACTTGGGTTTGTTCCACCGCCACGTCCTTGTAACAGGACGAACTGGCTACGGTGAACCCAGCGAACATGGATCCCTTACAACAGGCCCTGGCCAGCTAGTGCTACATATTGGGCGCCCATGACCAACTACTTTGGGAGATCATGGAAAAACTTTGGACACTATCCACAAATGTGCAGAAGGTCAGTGAACAAGTAGACCAGGTCTCCACTTCTTTTTCTCTGTCCCCATCCTAGAATCCCAGCTACCCAAACTGCACCGCTTGGGATGGCATCGCCCCTGGAATTGGCAACACCATCCCCTTGAGAGCCGTATGTACCCGAGCCTGAACGCTATGCCAGGGACCTAGGTAGGTGCCGGGCCTTCCTATGAGGGGATTCCTTGGCTTGGGCAACTACGATATGGGATAACTGACCAGAGCTTTGTTCCTCCTACTCCTTTGTTGCTGAAATGAGGAAAGTCTTTGAACAATCTGTTAGTGGTAAGGACGCCACGAAACGGTTGCTTACTCTTCGCCAGGCTTCGCGAAGTGTGGCCAGGTATTTCATTGAGTTCCGGACCTTAGCTGCAGACTCTGGGTGGAATGACAAGGTCCTACGGGAGGTGTTTCGACAGGCCCTGTCGGACAAGATAAAGGATGAGTTGGCTGCAGGGGACGACACAGACTGTCTGGACTCTCTGATCTCGTTCACCATTCGATTAGATTATTGACTTCCATTCCTCGGGGAAGCCCACAGTTCACCTTACCAGTCTCAGCGAGCCCCCACTTCCCCAGCCGCTCCCAGTGTGGCTCCTGCTCCGACCGTCCCCACCCCCCTGGGGGAGGAACCGATGCAGCTGGGACGGAATCACCTCTCCCTGGCCGAACGAATTTGGAGGTTGAGAGCTGGGGATTGCTACTATTGTGGCCAGCCAGGACATTTCCAGGATACCTGCTCTCAGTGACCAAAAGGGAGGGCTCACCAGTGAGAAAGGGAGCTCTAGTGAGCTGAATGATACTCCCTTCAGCACCCCAGGCTCGGATGCAGATCCCGGCAACTGTGAATTACCAACAACAGTCCCTGTCTCTATCTGCTTTGGTGGATTCTGGTGCTGAGGGCAATCTGGATGAAGAGAAAGCCACCCAGGCTGGAATAACTCGCGAGCCGCTAACCACCCCCTACGAGCCCGGGCCCTGGGTGGAAAACTGCCGGCTCGGGTCACCCCCTGACCTTGATCCTATCCGGCGACCATCGGGAGGAGGTATGGTTCAGTCTCATTCATTCAAGTCAAGCCCCGGTAGTTCTAGGCTATCCATGGCCAACCCTGCCTGTTTTGGAACCCCTCGACTTGTCCCGCGTCCCCACAGAGCACCACGACTTGGGACAGGTGTTCAGTAAACAACGGGCCCTTTCCCTGCCTCCGCACTGCCCATATGATTGTGCCATTGACCTTCTCCCCAGGACCCCACTACCCACTAGTCGCCTTTTTAACCTATCACGACCGGAGAGAGGCAATGGAGAAATACATTAGCAAGTCCCTCGCAGCGGGCATTATCGGGCCTTCATCCTCCCTGGTAGGCGCTGGTTTCTTTTTTGTAGAAAGGAAGTACGGGATACTTCGCCCTTGTATCAACTACCGAAGCCTAAATAATATAACAGTTAAGAACAATTACCCTCTACCCCTCATTAGTTCAGCATTTGAACCACTGCATGGAGCCACCATCTTCACAAAGCTGGACCTTCGCAACGCCTACCATTTAGTCAGGATGAGGGAGGGGGATGAATGGAAGACGGCTTTCAATACACCTCTGGGCCACTTTGAATATTTGGTCATGCCGTTTGGCCTCACCAATGCTCCCGCTATTTTCCAAACCCTGATCAATGACATTGAGAGACTTTATCAATCTGTTTGTATTTGTTTACCGTGACGATATACTGATATTTTCTAGCAGCCCCCAATAATACATACACCATGTCCATCAAGTCCTCCAGAGACTGTGGGAAAACCAGTTACTTGCAAAGGCGGAGAAATGCGAGTTCCACATTCCTTCGGTCAGCTTCCTAGGCTATATCATTGAAAGTGGGCAGGTAAAAGCAGACCCTGAGAAGATCCGGGCAGTGGAGGAATGGCCTCGACCCACGACACGCCAACAACTTCAACGATTCCTGGGGTTTGCAAACTTCTACAGCAGATTCATCAGAGACTACATTCGAGTGGCAGCTCCCCCTTACCCGGCTTACCTCGCCTACCGTACCGTTTTGCTGGGACTCCGAAGTGGACTCAGCATTCACTGACCTGAAGAGGCGCTTTACCACTGCTCCCATCCTGGTCCTTCCGGACCCAGCCCGTCAATTCATCGTTGAGGTGAACGCCTCTGACTCTGGGGTAGGAGCAGTCCTATCCCAACGGTCAAGTTCAGATGAAAAGCTTCACCCCTGCACCTTCTACTCTTGCCGACTGCCCCCCGCCAAGCGGAATTACAACATGGGGAATCGGGAACTGATGGTGGTCAAACTACCACTGGATGAATGGAGGCACTGGTTGGAGGGTGCAGAGCACCCGTTTTTGGTATGGACTGATCATAAGAACCTGGGGTATATTCAGACCGCCGAACGATTGAACTCCCGCCAGGCGCATTGGGCATTGTTTTTTGGATGGTTCAAGTTTCCCCTCGTGTACCATCCGGGATCCAAGAATGGGAAGCCGGATGCGCTATCCCGCCAGCATGACTCCAAGGGTGACACTTCCGGTCCCGAGACTATCCTCCCACCATCCTGCGTGGTTGCCACCCTCACTTGGGAGATCGAGTCTAAAGTAAAGGAAGCCCAGCTGGATGACCCTGACCCTGGCAATGGACCCAGCGATTGCCTGTACATGCCCGTCTCCGTCAGGTCTCAGGTTCTCCAATGGGGGTGCACATCCTGGTTCACCTGCCACCCCGGGAGTGATTGGACCCTGGCTCTCCTGAGGAAGCACTTTTGGTGGCTGTCCATGGAGGGGGACACCTGTTCTTATGTCTCGGCTTGTTCCATCTGTGCCCGGGGAAAGGTCTCTCATCGACCACCTGTGGGGCTACTTCGTCCTCTACCTGTCCCTGGTCACACATCGCCCTAGACTTCGTCACCAGTCTATCCCCTTCCCGTGGAAACACCACTGTCCTCACTGTGGTAGACCGATTCTCTAAGGCAGTGCACTTTATGGGCCTCCCTAAACTCCCATCCTCTCAAGAAACGGCCGATCTTCTCGTCCGCCATGTCTTCTGCCTCCACGAAATCCCCACGGACATCGTCTCTGATCAAGGCCCACAGTTCGTCTCGCAGGGATGGAAGGTCTTCTGTCAAGCCTTGGGTGCATCAGTCAGCCTGTCATCCATCTTCCACCCCCAGACGAAGGGGCAGACAGAACTGGTCAACCTAGACCTGGAGGTGACGCTACATTGTGTAACGCCCTGGAGTGACCACCTCCCGTGGTTTGAGTAAGCCCGCAACTCTCTGGTGAGCTCTGCCATTGGAAGGTCTCCGATCGAGTGCTCCCTTGGGTACCAAGCCCCGCTGTTCCCGCACAAGAAGAGATTGGGGTATTGTCGGTTCAGGACCATATTGATCGGTGCCTTAAGATTTGGGAGGAGACACGCACAGCCCTACTCAGATCAACAAATCGAAATAAGAAGATAGCCGACCGACACCAGACTCCGGCACCGGAGTACCAACCTGGGCAGATGGTGTGGCTTTCCTCCAAGGACATCCTGCTCAAAAATGAACATGAGAAACTCGCCCCTCGCTTCCTGGGACCATTCAAGGTGGAAAGGGTAATCAATCCCACAGTGGACTGCCTAAAGCTGCCAAGATCCATGCACATCCACCCAACTTTTCATGTGTCTCAGTTAAAGCCAGTTTCCATCAGCCCGCTGTGTCCCCCTGCTGAGACTCCCCCACCTGCCCGTATCATCGACAACCATCCGGCATACACCGTCTGACGACTACTAGATGTGCGCTGTCAGAGCAGGGGTTTCCGATACCTGGTGGACTGGGAAGGATACGGTCCAGGAGAGCATTCCTAGGTCCCCTGCTCCTTCATCCTAGACCCTTCCCTCATCCTGGACTTTCATCGGGATCATCCAGACAGGGCTGGAGGATCGCCTGGAGGCTCCCGTTTGAGGGGTGGGGGGTTACTGTCATGGTCCCTTCTGGCAATCCTCCACCTTACTATTTACCACAAGAATTGGGCCTCAATCACCTCATTTAATTTCCAATCATTCCCAGGTTCCACTAACTACACACACCTGCTTCCCATCAGAAACTGCAGGATAAAGACCCTGTGATCACAACGGGCAGTTGCCAGTTTGTTGGTTGACTTGTGTATGAGTAACCTCGTTCCATGGTTCTTAGGACTATCAGTTTTAAGTCTGGCATCGTTCCTGCATTTGCTACTAAACCAAGACTCCTGGTAAAGACTCTTAGACACCAACTCCACGCTCACTACGACTGTAACGCCTCCCGACTCGGCCTCTGCGCCCGTGTTCAGCACTTGGGTTCGTTCCACCAACAGTGTAAAGATGATCTATCAGTTTACCTCCAACTATCTAACCACTTTCTTCAGAAGAAGGGCTTGGGGGATCATATGCTACTGGTAGTGAAAACACTGGTGATTCAAAGACCCTTTGGCTGATCACTGCAAATATATGCAGTCTAAATATATACTGATTGAGTAGAATAGTATGTTGGATTCTGCCTCAAAGTAGAATAGCAATGTAAAGCATCAAATTTCTCTTGCTGCAGCCATGAGGTTGCTTTAATGTTAAATTGGTAATGCACAAACATGGAAACTTCATTGTGCATAAGTTAGAGATCAAGAGTCAGAGTATGTTGTAAAAGCACTTACTGTAAATCTCGTGAGTACAGCTAATTTTCCTTATCTGACTTCCCACAATTAGGCTCTGCGGAGCCACCCAATTTCAGAGATATCTTTTTGAAACCTTTATGAATATATTAAGAAAAGCCTGCCTTTTTATTATGATAAATGCACATCTCTGTGTATCCATGAACAATAATCACTCTCAATGTTGTAAAGGTGTTTTGGAAATTGCTATTCATCCATGCCACTTCTACTCTGACATTTCTGTCTAACTATTCCAATGAAGCCCAGCATTAGTTTGAGAACAGCGTTTTATCTCCTGGTAAGCATACTCAGCCTTCAGTTTTAATACTAAGTTCAACAATTTCAGTTCATTGTCCTTTCCAGTTTGTTTCAGAACTGGGCAGTTCTGATTAATGATTATTTAACTGTAATGTTAGAGCAGTTTTTTTCTCTCCTTTGATGCTGTCTGACTTGAGTATTTTCAGCATTCTGTTTATTTCCATCACCAGCATCTACAGTACTTTTTATCTCTCAATTCCAGCATTTTTAGTAGCTTGTTTTCTCTGTTCTGGTTTCATTCATCTTCTGTTTAAATCTCTCCAGACAGCCAAGCTGATTTTAACAAATTTCACCACCACTTCTCAGCAGGCACAACCACCTCTTGTGTCCATTCTACCACAGACATTGCCTTTGCCCCTCCCCTTTTTTACAACTTATTTATGTCATAACTTTTCCAAGTTCTGTTAAAAGGTCATTGCCTGAAAAGCTGTCACTCTCAAGAACACTCTTGAGTATGTCCAGCATTCTCTTTTTTTTATTTTATGCCATGCCTCCATCTTTACCTAATATGGCAACCCATTGCTCTACAAAATGCCTTTATTTCATATGAAAGATTGAATTTAAATGGAAGAGCTCAAATCTGGGAATATCTCAACATGAAATGTCTTTACTGTTGGGCCAAATTGTAAAAATGATAGCTAAATAAAAATTATTAGATTGTTAATAAATCTATATAACAAACTCTGTGCTTCCCTGTCATTTTTGTCTCTTACCTAGGCTTTGATGTCCAACAGTAACGTTGCAGCATTCCCCCGAGTCTGCTGCCAGGCTGCTAGAAGGCACGATCAGATCTTGCACTAGAATGATTGACTTCTATCCACTCGGTTCCACCAGGAGAGACTGTGGTTTGAAAACGCTGTGCTTTGAGGTACAGAGGAGGGCAATGTCTGGGAGCTAGTGATGGCATGAGAAATATATACATGCTGAAGGAGAGCACTCTTTCAAACTCTGCTGTTACTGATACTGTTGTAGGACCAGGCAGGCAATAATGTGTGGATGTGTTACAGCAGCCTCCAGACACCAACCAATCCCAGATAATTCTTGTAAAACTTTTCCTGCTTCAGTTGGCTGTATTGCCATCCTATGAAATGACTCTTCATTCATAAGGGATTGATACAAGTGGTAGTATTAGGGAAGTTGCAAAGGGTTGTGAATTTTGTTGGCTCCATCTTGGGTACTAGCTTACAAAGTACCCAGGATATCTTCAAGGAGCGTGTCTCAGAAAGGCAGCGTCCATTATTAAGGACCTCCAGCCAGGGCGTAGCTACTGAAAATAGCACCTATGGCAAGCACTGAAATTGCGCCTCTGTCCAAACGTCTGACACCCATCTTATAGGATAACTTTACCATAATAATCAGTTCAAAAATACAAGTCAAGCTTGTTAATCTTTTAACTAACGAATTATGGCACTACATGAAAATTATAACTGCACCTTCCTTGATTTCACTGATGCAAATTGGTCTATGATGTGATCAAAATTTTTTTTTTCACTTTCTTCACTTTCTACTACACTCAGCAGAGCAAGATCACAGAGTGTGCCTTGACCCATGGAGGCTCTCAAATATGGAAGTACTCTTTTTAACTTGCTGAATGATCTCTCACAGTTGGCGATGGAAACTGCAATGGTTAGCATTATCTGAATAGCAATGCGAAGATTGGGGAACATGCTCTCATCTCCATACTGGACAATAAATTCAAGAAGCTCTTCAGGTTTTGATATTCTCATGTTGACCCGCCTTGATAGAACATTCTGCAATCCAAAATTTCTTCATATAGCTGCTGTTCTTCAACATCAGAGCTGTACAATTTGCACAAATTTTCGCACTTCTTTAGGTTATTACTGTCTGCACCATAACACAGTCCCTTGACATCGAGAAGGAACCCAAACTTGACGTCAACGACGTGCAAACGAGCGAACCTTTCGTCCATTTCTCTGTGAAGACAGTCAAGTGTTCCCCTCATGACTCTTTCCATTTCATCCTTAGCTGTTAACCCAGCGTCTCTCGAGTTCTCATCAGCCATTTATTTCTTTCATCTCTGACGTCTTTCAACTTCAATATTCTATTCTTGACAGAGACCGACGACTCCTTTGAGAGATGCACTGACCAACACTTCCCTTTCATCATAAAAATGATCTTGGAGGGCTTTCAAATCCAGGGCAGCATCATGGAAGTTCATGCTAGGATTCTGCAGCCTCTTTTGAATATGGTCAATGCAAATGAGTACTTTGTTCCAAAATCCTAGCAAAAGCAGAAAATTGTAACTCAACATGCGGTTGTACAGCTGCCTTGCATCACTTCCTGTTTCACTGGTCTCGTTTTCATTGTCTATCATGTCCTGGAGAACTTGAAGTATCTCCTCAAGGTACTTGTTGACGGGCTTCACTGCTTCTGTCCTTGCACTCCACCTGGTTTCGGACTCTGACTTAACAACCACAGGCACGGCGTTTTTCGAGTTTTTCCAAGCGCTGTGTTGAATGAGAGAAAAACATGTAGAGAGCTTCGATGGTTCCAAAAAAACGTGACCAAAATTGTATCCTGCTTGGCTGCATGTACACCCACCAGATTGAGTGAGTGATTGTTGTAATTCACAGACACTGCCAGGTTTTTTTTCTCACTTATTCTTTGATGAACACCACTTCTGTGTCCAGCCATCACAGCAGTGTTGTCATAGCACTGTGACCGACAATCTTGTATTTCGTCCTTCTCTAGCTGTTTCAAGATGTCTTCAACCAAGCTGTCAGCATCCTTCTGGCTTATCTGGATAAAAAACCAAGGTAGGATTCTCTCACACAGACTGTTTTCCTCTCAAAATCAACTTCCACATACCTCACTACTTCTGACATCTGCTCACGGTGTGCCTGATCAGGAGTCGAGTCGAACATGAGGCCATAGTACTTGGCTTTACGAATGCTTTTCAGTAAACTCTGGTGAACAGTGGATGCCATCATGTGGATGAATTTGTTCTGGGCACCCAGTGAAAGATGAGACATGGATCCAGGATGACTTTCCAAATGAGTAAGGTGTTCTTTTATGACCGGGTCAAAGATGGCCAGTAGTTTCAGTAAGCCAAGGAAATTTCCCTCATTGGAGTCATCGTCTAGCTGAAGTGACTCCATGTCCTCACAAAGCCAGGTTCTGAGTTGCAAGAAATTTTATGCAGTGAAGGAGTCTCGTCAAGATATCACGCCACTTCTGCTTTTCCTTCTCAATCTGTGACTGAAATACCGCGTCAATAATTCCTGTTTCCAGCTAAATTTCTTTCCACTGTGTTTAGCATTCCTGATGAATCTTGGCATTTTCATGAACACTAATCCTTTCAGGTGCTTTCCACTGGTTGAATCCACTTTCCTGCTCCAATGAGGATTGATGGTCTGACCGGGAATAGAGAAGACAACAGATCCAAAATGCAGACTTTTTGGAAAGGGAATAGACCAGCCCTGAGCGAGTCACTTCCTCACCACGACCATTTCCCAATTTCCTCTTGAACCAAGTTTTGTTCATTGAGTGGTTATTTGTTGGTAGGAAAGGCCCCTCACTGTTCTGGAAATATTTTGAACCCAGCTTTATTATTTCTATTCTCAATGTGTCAGGCAGAATTACTTTTCCAGTATCCTTGTCAAACTTCGGAAGTCCAATGTCATGCTGTTCAATCACTTCTGGTATGACAGTTCGATGCTCTTTGACACCATCCAGTTCACCATCCAGTGTCGTCAGGTTCAATCTCGTCAGGTAAAATCTCATCAATATACTCAACATCACCACCACCACCATTGTCCTCCCTTCCTGTCATGTCCACGTTCTCTGTGGCAGCCTCTCTTAATCTTGTTATACTCAGATTTATCTGACCTGATTTCCTCCCTGGCTTGTGATGTGTTTGTACTTGATCCACCTTTGGATTCTAACAAACTTGTAGTAGGTGCAGGCGACTCCATGGAACGTGTCGAACTACTTGTTCCAGGCATTTCAAAGAAGGGCATGAAGAACTTGCTCGACTTCTTGGCTTCCTCCGCCTCCAACTTTTGTCTCTTCTGTCCTTCAGCTCCACTTTCCTTCTTCGTGAAGAAACGTTTCATGGTCTTCTTACACAATCCTCTGAAATAAGCCCATCCAAGTGCTTCTCACCCATGATAATCAAAGACAGATTATACATCTGAAGAAAATACTTTTTTCACTATCTGAGGATGGCTTGTCTGACTTTAATAGAAACTGCTCAGTGGCGCCCAGGGCACATGCCACACCTGCCACACCTTAGATACGCCACTGTCTCCAGCACCCAGGGCATGCCCTTTTCTCACTGTAACCATCAGGTAGGAGATACAGAAGCCTGAAGGCACACTCTCAGCGATTCAGGAACAGCTTCTTCCTCTCTGCCATCCGATTCCTAAATGGACATTGAACCCATGAACACTACCTCACCTTTTGGCTATTTTTGCACAATTTTAATTTATTCAATATATGTATACTGTAAATTGATTTACTTATTTATTATATTTTATTTATTTTTTCCTCCTTCTAGATTATGTATTGCATTCAACTGCTACTGCTAAGTTAACAAATTTCACAACACATGCCGGGGATAATAAACCTGATTCTGATTATTGCATCAAAATAGCCTAACAACCAAGGTTCACAAGCAAGAGAAAATCTTCAGATGCTGGAAATCAAAGTAATACACACAAAATGCTGGAGGAACTCAGCAGGCCAGACAGCATCGATGGAAAGAGTAAACAGTTGACATTTGAGGCCAAGCCCCTTCATTAGGACTTCATTGAGACCCTTTATCCAGATTTTTGTGTGATAACCAAGATTGTTGAATGCAATAATCAGAATCAAGTTTATTATCACCGACATATGTTATGAAATTTGTTGATTTGTAGCTGGAGTATAGTGCAAGACACAAAAAATTATCAGTTACAACAAAAAAGTAAACAGTGCAAAAAAGGATTAATGAGGTAGTGTTCATTGACTGTTCAGATATCGGATGACAGAGGGGAAGAAGCTGTTTCTAAAATGTTCAGGCACCTGTACCTAGTCCCTGGTGGTAGTAACGAGATGAGGGCAAATCCCAGATCGTAAGGGTACTTGATGTTGGATGCCATCTTCTTGAGGCACTGCCTTGTGAGGATGTCCTTCATGGTGAGGAGTCTTGTGCCCGTGATTGGTCTGGCAGCGTCTACAACCTTCTGCAGCCTCTTTCGATCCTGTGCATTGAACCTCCAGACCATTCAATATGCAACCAGTCTGAATGAGTACTGTTGGGGGGAACAGCTTACCTGGGGAAGCAATAGTGGCCGTGCCTCCAGCACAGAGTCCGGCCCTGTAGCTCAGAAGGGTAGGGAGAGGAAGAGGAGGGCAGTAGTAATAGGGGACTCGATAGTAAGGGGGTCAGATAGGCGATTCTGTGGACACAGTCCAGAGACCCGGATGGTAGTTTGCCTCCCTGGTGCCAGGGTCCAGGATATTTCTGATCGCGTCCAAGATATCCTGAAGTGGGAGGGTGAGGAGCCAGGGGTCGTGGTACATATAGGTACCAATGACATAGGTAGGAAAGCGGAAGAGGTCCTGAAAGGAGAATATAGGGAGCTAGGAAGGGAGTTGAGAAAAAGGACCACAAAGGTAGTAATCTCGGGATTACTGCCTGTGCCACGCGACAGTGAGAGTAGGAATGCAATGAGGTGAAGGATAAATGCGTGGCTGAGGGATTGGAGCAGGGGGCAGGGATTCAAGTTTTTGGATCATTGGGACCTCTTTTGGCGCAGGTATGACCTGTTGAAAAAGGACGGGTTGCACTTGAATCCTAGGGGGACCACTATCTTGGCGGGGAGATTTGTGAGAGCTACTGAGGTGACTTTAAACTAGAATGGTTGTGGGGTGGGAATCAAATTAAAGAGACTAGGAGAGAGGAGGTTAGTTCATAACAGGGGGATGGGAACAAGTGCAGAGAGACAGAGGGGTGTAAAATGAGGATAGAAGCAAAAAAGTAGTAAGATGAAAAGTAAAAGTGGCAGGCTGGCAAATCCAGGGCAAAAATCAAAAAGGGCCACTTTTCAACATAATTGTATACGGACTAAGAGTGTTGAAAAAGCGAGCCTGAAGGTTTTGTGTGTCAATGCAAGGAGCAATCGTAACAAGGTGGATGAATTAAAAGTGCAAATTGTTATTAATGAATATGATATAGTTGGGATCACAGAGACATGGCTCCAGGGTGACCAGGGATGGGAGCTCAACACTCAGGGATATTCAATATTCAGGAGGGATAGATTTGAAAGAAAAGGAGGTGGGGTAGCATTGCTGGTTAGAGAGGAGATTAACGCAATAGAAAGGAAGGACATTAGCCGGGAGGATGTGGAATCGATTATGGGTAGAGCTGCATAACACTAAGGGGCAGAAAACGCTGGTGGAAGTTGTGTACAGGCCACCTAACAGTAGTAATGAGGTTGGGGATGGTATTAAACAGGAAACTAGAAATGTGTGTAATAAAGGAACAGCAGTTATAATGAGTGACTTCAATCTACATATAGACTGGGTGAACCAAATTGGTAAGGGTGCTGAGAAAGAGGATTTCTTGGAATGTATGCGGGATGGTTTTTTGAACCAACATGTCGAGGAACCAACTGGAGAGCAGGCTATTCTAGACTGGGTATTGAGCAATGAGGAAGGGTTCATTAGCAATCTTGTCGTGAGAGGCCCCTTGGGTAAGAGTGACCATAATATGGTGGAATTCTTTATTAAGTTGGAGAGTGACATAGTTAATTCAGAAACAAAGGTTCTGAACTTAAAGAAGGGTAACTTTGAAGGTATGAGAGGTGAATTAGCTAAGATAGACTGGCAAATGACACTTAAAGGGTTGACGGTGGATATGCAATGACAAGCATTTAAAGATCACATGGATGAACTACAACAATTGTTCGGCCCAGTTTGGCAAAAGAGTAAACCAGGGAAGGTAGTGCACCCATGGCTGACAAGGGAAATTAGGGATAATATCAATTCCAAAGAAGAAGCATACAAATTAGCCAGAAAAAGTGGCTCACCTGAGGACTGGGAGAAATTCAGAGTCCAGTAGAGGAGGACAAAGGGCTTAATTAGGAAGGGGAAAAAAGATTATGAGAGAAAACTGGCAGAGAACATAAAAACTGACTGTAAAAGCTTTTATAGATATGTGAAAAGAAAAAGATTGGTTAAGACAAATGTAGGTCCCCTACAGACAGAAACAGGTGAAGTGATTATGGGGAGCAAGGACATGGCAGACCAATTGAATAACTACTTTGGTTCTGTCTTCACTAAGGAGGACATAAATAATCTTCTGGAAATAGGGGACAGAGGGTCCAGTGAGATGGAGGAACTGAGGGAAATGCATGTTAGTGGGGAGGTGGTGTTAGGTAAATTGAAAGGATTAAAGGCCGATAAATCCCCAGGGCTAGATGGTCTGCATCCCAGAGTGCTTAAGGAAGTAGCCCAAGAAATAGTGGATGTATTAGTGATAATTTTTCAAAACTCGTTAGATTCTGGACTAGTTCCTGAGGATTGGAGGGTGGCTAATGTAACCCCACTTTTTAAAAAAGGAGGGAGAGAGAAACCGGGGAATTATAGACCGGTTAGCCTAACGTCGGTGGTGGGGAAACTGCTGGAGTCAGTTATCAAAGATCTGATAACAGCACATTTGGAAAGCGGTGAAATCATCAGACAATGTCAGCATGGACTTGTGAAAGGAAAATCATGTCTGATGAATCTCATAGAATTTTTTGAGGATGTAACTAGTAAAGTGGATAGGGGAGAACCAGTGGATGTGGTATATTTGGATTTTCAAAAGGCTTTTGACAAGGTCCCACACAGGAGATTAGTGTGCAAACTTAAAGCACACAGTATTTGGGGTATGGTATTGATGTGGATAGAGAATTGGTTGGCAGACAGGAAGCAAAGAGTGGGAATAAACGGGACCTTTTCAGAATGGCAGGCAGTGACGAGTGGGGTACCGCAAGGCTCAGTGCTGGGACCCCAGTTGTTTACAATATATATTAATGACTTAGATGAGGGAATTAAATGCAGCATCTCCAAGTTTGCGGATGACACGAAGCTGGGCGGCAGTGTTTGCTGTGAGAAGGATGCTAAGAGGATGCAGGGTGACTTGGATAGGTTAGGTGAGTGGGCAAATTCATGGCAGATGCAATTTAATGTGGATAAATGTGAGGTTATCCACTTTGGTGGCAAAAACAGGAAAGCAGATTATTATCTGAATGGTGGCCGATTAGGAAAAGGGGAGGTGCAACGAGACCTGGGTGTCATTATACACCAGTCATTGAAAGTGGGCATGCAGGTACAGCAGGCGGTGAAAAAGGCGAATGGTATCCTGGCATTCATAGCAAGAGGATTCGAGTACAGGAGCAGGGAGGTACTACTGCAGTTGTATAAGGCCTTGGTGAGACCACACCTGGAGTATTGTGTGCAGTTTTGGACCCCTAATCTTCCATAGAGGGAGTACAAAGAAGGTTCACCAGATTGATTCCTGGGATGGCAGGACTTTCATATGATGAAAGACTGGATCGACTAGGCTTATACTCGTTGGAATTTAGAAGATTGAGGGGGGATCTTATTGAAACATATAAAATCCTAAAGGGATTGGACAGACTAGATGCAGGAAGATTATTCCTGACGTTAGGGAAGTCCAGAATGAGGGGTCACAGTTTGAGAATAAAGGGGAAGCCTTTTAGGACCGAGATTAGGAAAAACTTCTTCACACAGAGAGTGGTGAATCTGTGGAATTCTCTGCCACAGGAAACAGTTGAGGCCAGTTCATTGGCTATATTTAAGAGGGAGTTAGATATGGCCCTTGTGGCTAAAGGGATCAGGGGGTATGGGGGGGAAGGCTGGTACAGGGTTCTGAGTTGGATGATCAGCCATGATCATACTGAATGGTGGTGCAGGCTCGAAGGGCCGAATGGCCTATTCCTGCACCTATTTTCTGTGTTTCTATGAATGGTCTCCACGGTAATGTACACCTGTAGAAATTTGCTAGTCACTGGCAACATCCGAATCTCCTCAGTCAGAAAAAGTTGACAGCTTTTCTCATAAACTGGTGAAGTATCTTGGGACATTTATAGGTTAAAGGTTGTAGACAAATGGAAGTTGTTGTTCAATGTAATGTGTAGTAATCCAAACAGCTGAATTCCATGTAAAAATTGAATTTGATAATATAATCACCATAATGAAGTAGCCTTATATCTATAACATATAATTTGTCTAATTCTGCCATGTAAGATATATTGTTCTGTGGGTTTGTGATTTCTGGCACTTTAATCAAAGTACCTGCAATATTACATCCACAGATTACTGTTTATCAATTCGGTATCTCGTTCCTAGTTGTTAAGAATAAAGTTGACAAAAAATGGTGCTAAAGATTTAGTGTGTGGGTTATAAGATTATTTGTGTCTTTAAATGTATTGCTGTTCCACAGCCCACACATTCACTTCTTAAGGCTCCTCCAATGATAAGCCAACAATATTACAACGATATATAAAAGAGACAAAGTCAGAAGAGGTTTTGCAGATGCTGGAAATCTGGAGCGACACACTCGAATACGGAAGGAACTCAACAGGTCAGGCAGCATAAATGGAAGGAAATGGACAGTTAACATTTCAAGCTGCGGCACTTTATCAAGGCTGAAAAAGAAGGCAAAAGCCAGAATAAAAGAATAGCGGGAGTGGGAGGAACACGAGCTGGCAGATGATAGATGAATCCAGGTAAGAGAGGTGGAAGGCAGGAACGTGGGGGAGTGATGAGATAAGATGGGAGATGATAGGTGGAAGAGGCAAAGGGCTGAAGAATTGGAATCCAAGAGGAGAAGACAGTAGGCCATGGAACAAATGGGAGGAGGTAGAGACGAGAGGGAAGGGAAACAGAAGTTGGAGAAATCGATGTCGATGCTATCAGGTTGGAGGAGCAATACCCCATATTCTGCCTTGGTAGGCTTCAACCTGATGACATCACTATTGATTTGTCCATCTTCAGGTAACCACTCTCCTCTGCCCCCCCCCAAATTTCACTTATCTCTGTTGCCCCTTTCCCACTTCTCTTTCCTCTGCCCTCATGATGTGCCCTTCACCTTCCCCTTCTGATTCCCCATCTTCTTCCCCTTATTCCATGGTCCACTGTCCTCTCCTAACAGATTCCTCCTTCAGCACTTTGCCTCTTCACCAATTACCTCCCAGCTCCTCACATTATTCCCTACACCATCCCCCACCTCACCTTCACCTGGATTCACTTGATAGTTCATGTTCTTCCCCCCCACCTTTTCATTGTGGCTTTTCCCTCTTCCTTTCCAGTCCTGATGAAGGGACTTGACCCGAAACATTGATTTTTCATTCCCCTCCATAGATGGTACCTGATCCGCTGAGTTCCTCCAGAATTTTGTGTGTGTTGCTGTTTCTGTATTGTAATTGATTCACTTATGTATTACGGTATTTTTGTCTTGTCATTTTCTCTTGGATTTCATGTGTTCTGTCTAATCTTTTGGACCAGTCTCTCATGTGGGACATTGTCAAAGGCCTTTCTAATCTCCATATTGACATCTATTGCTCTGCTTTCATCAATCTTTTGAGCTATCACTTCAAAAAACACTGTCAATCTAGTGAGACAGGATTTCCCACAGACGGAGCCATACTGCCCATCTTTAATCAGTCTTTGTTTTTCCAAATGGAAATATATCCTGCCTTTTGGAATTTTTTTCCCAATAATTTCCCTGCCACTGATGTAAGACTCGCTGGCCTAAGGTACCTACTTTCCTGCCTTTCGGGATGAATATTCTGTTTCTAGTTAAATAATTAGTTACTTGAAAAGAACCATTCAGTCCTAAATTAAATAATCAGCACATTACTCTTGAATCAAAAGAAATAATTCCTTTAAATTACAAAACACAATTTCATGGGTAGAAGATAGACAGCACTACAACAGAGGCATCATTTCTTTTATTTCCTTGCAGGTAATAAATGGAAATATTCTGATTGTGCCTCTATACTTAGAATAAATCAACTCACTTGTGTTTAAAATGTAGGAAATGAATGTCATACTGTGGTATGATATAGATCCTGTCTTTGTCAAGATGTTTGATTTTTTGCAAATAAGTGTTTGATTGCCACTCAATTTATACTGCATCTCATGATCTGAAATATAAGGTTTTGAAAGCAGAGGTTTCACAAATCAGAGAGTGAGGACGATTTTGGAAATGGAAGTTTACATTTTCATCTGCAGGTCTACGCGATTGCATTCAGTTTTCTTCTGTCGAACACCATTAATGTACTTCAAATTCCTTTGCTAGAGGGCAGCTGTCTCTGATTCCAGCATTCCTGGCTTAAAAACAAGATGGCATTGACTGAGAAGCTGTTATAAAATCATGTTTAATTTGTTGGTTTTGACTGATGGTGTAGTAGTTTTCATGAGTCAAGATGAAATTATATTAACCAGGAACATTCTGGATCTAGCTTGTTGCTGAAAATAATCACCCTGTGTAATTGTTCATTGGTACTAATCTTATTAGATACAAGAGCCTCTGTACCTGCTGTGCATCCCAGGGAGCAGAGCAAGCTCTATATTTTAAGCAAGGCCTTGGACATTGCATCTTGATAGAACCCGCTCCCTGAAATGCCTTGACAGCCTTTGACAGTTCACCAGCGACAGAGATCCGTCAGAAGCACTTTTGAACACTTCTGATATTCAGGGACATTTAAAATCCTCAAATGAAATTATTTATTATAATTACTATATTTAAATAAAAATAACAAAAATGATAACAAATAGCTAAAAACATCAAACTCCAGTAAAGATACATAACCTTTCTCACAGAGCCACCAAACTTTATTCAATTGCCTTGCACCCGCCAGCTGTGGCATAAATCTGAGTGCTCAGCATGTCCGTGCTCTACAGTTGGACCCAGCAGTCTGGAATGATCCAGACATTGAGAAGTGGAGAATCATTGTGACCTTCACCTCCCCAGGAAAAGAAGCCCAATTATATGTATGAGGTATATTTGTATAGTTTGCAGAATCTGCCTGAGTTCCACCAGTAAATAGTATATCTGGCATCACTGAAGAGGTTTGGAAAAAAATAGAAAACTTAAACTCATTAAATTAAGTTTATTGGTGTTTTAACTATTAATGGGTGGTGCTTTTCAAAGAAAATATTTCTCATCTTCCCTATCAGGATTTTCAGGTTATAGGTTTGAAGAGTCAGGGAAGTATCTGTGACAGGTGACTGATCCACAATGCTGAATTTACATCTGTCCATGTTCAGAAATATGCCCCTAATGTGTGACTACACATTGATAAGCTCAAGTTAAAATTCTGGTGTTTAAAATGTGTCAGACTTTTAGATTATTGGTTGTAACAGGAAATTGCAATTTTCGGTGAAGAATTACTGAAAATTACTGAAGATTGCATTGGTGATATAAAAATGTACCAGGAGATACATTATTGATTTATTTCAATGCTATAATTGGAAACCAGTATGATAATGAAACATTAATACAGTTGTGATCAAGGGGTGTTACTTTTGTTTGTTTAAAAATAGTTTAATATTCAGTGACTGCACATGGGAGAATGAATTGGAAAATGTCAAAATGTAGTTTATAATCAGCATTTTGGATGCATGATAACTATCAAGTACA
Source organism: Mobula hypostoma (assembly GCF_963921235.1). NCBI lineage: Eukaryota > Metazoa > Chordata > Chondrichthyes > Myliobatiformes > Myliobatidae > Mobula > Mobula hypostoma. The sequence goes on along the minus strand of NC_086109.1, from coordinate 47,779,134 downwards.
ATTCATATTTAAATTATTATTTGATAACCACTATGTTTTTTAAAGTTTGTTCCTTAAATGATACCTTCACTATCACTTTCTTTCCATCCCCTCTTAATCTGTAAGTAATTTGATTTGCATAAGCCAACATTGTAAGATATCTGAACCCAATGCTTTTAATACATTTACAAAATGATTGTAGGAATGTTTGCAAAGGCCATGTTTATTGCCTTGAGAAGCTGATGTTAACCCTTCTTAAACCACTGCAACTCCTGTGGGAATGTAAGTCAAATTTATTGTCTTGTGCAGAAGTCCAATGAGGTACAAGTGCAGCAGCATCACATGCACATAGGTACAGCATCACACACAATATGAATTATATATTAATTATTACAAGACAGTGAAGACAAGAGAAGAAATGGACTGTGCAAAAGCAAGATCATAGTGCAAAAAAAACTATGAGAGACAAGTCAATATTTCTCACACAGTCAGTGTTAGGTAGGGAATTCAAAGATATTATCCAATGATAAATAGTGCCATGTTCCAATCAGAATGGATATGACCCAGTGAACTTAGATATTCCCTTGTCTACTTTTGTTGCTGTAATTCTGGGGAGTAGGAACTGTGCTGAAATTCAACTTGGTGAATCATTACTGTTTATTCAGTGGAGGAGGCTGTGGAAATGAAATTCGGAGACAATGGTACTTACTGCTTTGTCCTGGTCCAGTAAGGGGCTCAAGTCAGGAAGTGATGAGAATTCTATCAACCTGTCTTGAAAATGGAGAAGAGGATTTGACTGATCAAAAGTTGATGCCATCGCATGTATCTTCACTTTGAGGCTGCTCTGTTCATCAGAATAATCCAGCTTAGCATCTGATTGGTAGAAGTAAAAGTAGTCCCTGTTCTATCTATTACCTATTGGGGCATGACAGTCAGGTACTAATGTGCCACCTCATGTCCAATTTGGGAGGAGATAATTAATTAAGTCTAATATGTTAGTTCATTTATCCCTTTCAGAAGCCCAGTACTTAGAAGTACTTAGTAGCATTTCTAATGACATACGAATACGTTCTGGCGAGATTTCACATATGATGACATTTGAGAGATACTAGTTTTAAAAATTGTTGTCTCAGGTCAGTTAATAGGATTATTAAGAGAGACAGAGGTTAGATGTTAAGTTCCACTGTGGGTGAGCACATAAATTAGAGAAACTTCAACACTAGTAAAGGAGGGCTACATTTTCAGAGTTGTTGTTCTTTGGTTGAAATGTTAAACAAAATTCTTGTTATGGACATTCAGAACTTTTGGGTTTTTTCTACCATTGCAGATATTGTCCATGTCTTTAAGATTCAATTCTTCAAATAATTACTGTTCTGTGTTTAATATTTCAGTAATATTGGAGTACTATTGTAAATACATTATTTGATTAAGCATTCTTTGTTGTTTGCATAATTTATTACGATTATATGTGAAAGTACGTGAATGACATACATCATTATGCCACATCATATATGCACGTCTTGCTAAAAGTAAAAACAAGAGTACATATTTATTCCAGGCTCCCATGTTTTCAGTATTATATTTTTCTGCCACATCTTTGATCAAAAAACTTCTCCGTCCCTTTGATAATTTCCTTCGTTGACTCCTTCACAACTTTTCTAACTTTTCATCATCAGTAAATTTAGCAGACACCTTTGATGCATTCATTCAGCTCATTTATAAATGATTAAATAACACTCATTACCTCTTGTCAAACAGAAAAACCCACTGTGCTACTGTTTCCTGTTTGTCAATCTTTCAACTCCTACACCATACACAAAAAAGCTATTTCTTCGATAACCTTTGACGCATTACTATATCAAATGTCTTCTGGAAATCTAATTATAACACATCCACTAGTTCTTCTTTATCCCACAGCACTTGTACTACTTCAAAGAACATTAATCAATGCGACAAACTTGATTTACCTTTCACGAGATGTTGACTTGAACTGATTATCTCAAAATTTTGGAAGTGCCCTTCTGTAACTTTTTCAATAGCTTTTATCTGGTTTCCATTTGACAGGTTTTCCTGCTCCCTTTTTGAGTAAATGAATTGCCCGTAACTTTCCAATAAAATAGAAGCTTTCCTGAATCAGAAGGAACTTTGGAAAATTAAACCTCTAAAATCTGTGCTTCTGTTCTTCCTCAGTTTCAATGGTTTGCATCGAAACAATAGATTCTACACCAATTCCTACCTTTACTTGCACAACTTGGTCTGATTCCAGTGTAGTCACCGGCAACACATCAAGCTTTCTTCAGTCCTGGTATTAAAGCTGCTCTATGTCACTGATAGTTTTCATAGCAGTAAAACAAAAGAGAAGAGATTAATGGCTGACTTGCTGTTAGAAGTGATCTAAATTCAATTTGACTGTCACAATTGTCCACCGAAATGTCATTGATCTGGGGATTAATTGAATTCGGATACTTTTACTGAAAAATCTTTAAAAGCTTACAATTGGACCTGCTGGGAACAGTTAGAAACATACAATTGTTCATTTTTAGTCCTGTCATCATAATAAGTTACGTAGAGATATTGGAGAGAGTGAAGGGAAGAATATATTATAGTATTAGAATTTGCTATTAAAAAGAGCATCCTTAATTACGTAGGCTATTACACCCATGAAGCCAATAATAACGTTCTGTGGCAATCCGTGAGATCCCAAGTTGATTTAGCTGGCTATGAGAAATCATGAAAACTCACAAATAAAACATTAATTAGTTTTTCTCTTTCAGATGCTGATTCATTACTGGGTCATTTTTGAAAATGTAGAAATTGTAGTTTTATTTGAATCACTTATCTTGGTGAAAACATCATGTCAATTATCATTTAAAACTGAAGTGACAGACCAATGGGGGCAGACCATTTCTTGCTGCCTTGTACCAGAGAGTCCAAGACTCGCGGCCCTTTGATCCAGCTGGTCCATCCGAATTAGCCCCATTTGTCTGGGTTTGTTCCATATCCCTCCGAACCATTCTAAATGAATGTATCACACATCTTTTAAATGTTGTTAATGTATCTGCTCCCAACACCACCTCTAGCAGCTCCTTCCATATACTGACCACTTTCTGGTTGAGATATTTGCACCTCAGGTTTTTACGGTTGCGGCTCCAGCCTTGATTGCAGCAAATGCAGCAGAAAAGCAGAGCCCCAGCCTGAGCTGTTGGCTGCGTTGATGGCTGTAACAGCTGGTTCAGCCCACTTTAAGGCTCTGACTATTATAACCATCACTGTTAGTATATACTGATAAATGCCTTTGATGTTCACAAGCATTCAAAATCATTTGGGACCAGTTTTTACAAAAAAAAATTAAAATTTAAATGATTAGAATGGTTTATTAAAAGCTAAAAAACTAACAAACATAGATTTGCACATGCAATTAGAACACTTTAAAAACTAATTTACTTCAATCAGAACCTCTACTCTACCAGCTAACTTGTACGAGGCACATGCTAATTGAGCAGAGTTGCCTGCCTAAGAGCTTGGGAATCTGCAGAAGTTCAAGCTTCCCATTAATGAGGACTTCATTGAGAAAGCACAGACAGCAGGGCAGAAAATGGTGTCACTGGATTAAGCCTGTGCTAGAGTAAAGTCCTCTGGACTTCTGCTGATAAACACAGCTAGGCCCCTATATAGGTGCTGGATAGGTGGCAAAGAGGTGCTCCATGAATTTTGCTGAGAATTTGATTCTTGTCTGCTGTGGATTTAAGGAAAATCTAGATAAACATAATATAGATAAATATAAGACAGTAAAATACAAGTGAAAAAAAATAAGCCACAAGCAGTCCTTTGGAGGAACTCAGCATATGTGGGAGGAAAGGAATTGTTGAAGTTTTGGGTCAAAACGCTGCATCAAGATTGAGTGGAAAGGTGAGATGGCCAGTATAAAGAGGTGGGGAATAGTGAGAAAGTTGCCTGCAATGATCAGTGGACTGGAGACAGGCAGGTTGTGCCAGGCAGAAAGGAGAGGGGGGCTGGTGGGGCGAGGCGAGTGGTTGAGTTGGGAGATAATAGCCTCCATCTATCATTCCATAAGGCCATAAGACATAGGAGCAGAATCTGGCCCATTGAGCCTGCTCTGTCATTCCATCATGGCTGATCCTTTTCTCCCCTCCTCAGCCCCTCTCCCCAGCCTTCTCCCCATAACCTTTGATGCCATTTCCAAACAAGAAACTATCAAGCTCTGCCTTAAATACACCCAATAACCTGGCCTCTACAGCTGTCTGTGCTAATAAATTCCACAAATTCACCACCCTCAGGCTAAAGAAATTTCACTGCATCTATTTTAAATGGATGACCCTCTATGCTGAGGTTATGCCCTCTTGTCCTGGACTCTCCCACCAATGGAAACATCCTTTCCACACCTACTCTGTCTGGGCCTTTCAACATTGCAGAGGTTTCAATGTGATTCCCCCTCATCCTTCTGAATTCTGGTGAGTACAGACCCAAAGCCATCAATTGTTCCTTGTATGATAACCCTCTCATTCCTGGAATTATCCTTGTGAACCTCCTCTGAACCCTCTCCAATGCTAGCACATCTTTTCTAAGATGAGGAGCCTAAAACTGTTCACAATACTCAAGGTGAGGCCTCACCAGTGCCTTATAAAGCCTCAGCATCACATCCTTGCTCTTGTATTCTAGACCTCTTAAAAATAAATGCCAACATTGCATTTGCCTTCCTCACCACTGACTCTACTTGCAAGTTAACCTTTAGGGTGTTCTGCACGAGGACTCTCAAGTCCCTTTGCATCTCAGATTTTAGGATTTTCTCCCTGTTTAGAAAATAGTCTGTACATTTACTTCTTCTACCAAAATGCATGACCATGTATTTTCCAACATTGTATTGCATTCGCCAATCTCTTGCCCATTCTCCTAATCTGTCTTAAGTCCTTCTGCAGCCTACCTGTTTCCTCAACACAACCTGCCCCTCCACCAATCTTCATATCATCTGCAAACTTGGCAACAAAGCCATCTATTCCCTCATCTAAATCATTGATAGCCAGCATTCCTCCCACAGAACTCCTCGACCCAATGAATTTGTCACGGTCCTGATCATTAATTCCCTATCTTTCTCCTAATTTCCTTTGGTTGTGTCACGGTTCCGACTGTTAATTTCCCAATTGCTTCTAATTCTCTTTGATGACGGCACACCTGTTTTCTATCAAGACCTGCAGCATAGGAACCCCGGTGTTACAACCACTAGTCGCCAGATCGTTGGTTTTGCCTGTGTGGCCACTAAGGACCCAGTGGACACGAATACCCTGCAATAAGCCCTCGCCAGCCAGGGCTCCCTACTGGGTCTGCATGATTAACTTCTCCGGGATGTCATGGAGAACCTCCGTTCCCCGTCTGCTAACATAACGAAGATCGGTGACCAGGTGGACTGTGTATCCACTCATTTTACCCCATCCACTCCTGGAACTCTCTCTAACCAGCCCAGACAGCCTGTAGTGGCAACCCCTTACGTGTCAGCAACACCCTCACCAAGACAGCCGCACGTACCTGAACCAGAGCACTACGCTGGGGATTTGGGGAAGTGCCGGACCTTCCTTCTGCAATGCTCCTTGGTGTTTGATCAGCAGTCTTCCACGTACTCCATGGTTAAGTCAAAGATAGCTTTTATCATGGGGTTGTTGCGGGGAAGTGCCGTAGCATGGCCTACAGCTGATTGTGATAATCAACCGGATATCTGCTCTTCATTCCCCACCTTTATTACAGAAATGAGAAAGACCTTTGACCACCCCATCCGTGGTAAAGATGCCGCTAAGCGTCTACTCACTCTCCGTCAGGGCTCTCGCAGTGTTGCCGAATATTCTGTGGAGGCCCAGACATTAGCGGCCGACTAAGGGTGGAACAATGAGGTACTCCAAGGGGTATTTCGGAATGGTCTCAGCGACATGGTGAAAGACGAGTTGATGGCAAGAGATAACACTGACAGCCTGGATTCCTTGATCTCCTTAGTCACCAGGTTGGACAATCGTCATCAAGAACGCCATAGGGAAAGAACTGGTCGCCCACCACCTTTGGCCACTCCACGGCACTCATTACCATCTCCCACCAGCACAAGCCTCTCTTCTCCTCCTGTTCCTAGAGTAGCTCCCAGCCCGGCCGTTTCCACCGCCCCGGGAGAGGAACCCATGCAGCTGAGACGGAACCGTCTTTCGCCCACACAGCAACTCCGGAGATTGAGAGCGGGGCAGTGTTTCTATTGTGGTCAGTCCGGCCACTTCCGTGCAACCTGTTCCCTTCGGCCAAAAGGGAAGGTTCACCAGTAGAAAGGGGGACCCTGGTGAGCCAGACAACATTCCCTTCCGTCCTCTGAACCCGGAAGCAGATCCAAGCTACTTTATGTTACAACCAATAGGCCCCGCCGCTGTCCGCTCTAGTGGACTGCAGCGCTGAAGGAAACCTTTGGGATGAAAACATAGCTTCCCGGGCTGGAATTCCTCGGGAGCCATTAAATACCCCTCTGGAAGCCTGGGCACTGGATGGTAGACTTCTGGCCTGAGTCACACACCGCACACCACCCTCCGGGAACCAACAGGAGCAGGTACGACTTAACCTAATTTCCTCTCCTCAAGCTCCTATAGTTCTTGGGTACCCCTGGTTAAGCTGCCATAATCCCCACATTGACTGGTCCACTGGGAAGGTAGTCAGCTGGAGTCTGTTCTGTCACTCCACTTGTCTACAATCGGCCCTTTCCCCTGTGAAAGTCACTGTGAACTCGTCTGCCATTGAAACCCCCGACTTACCCAAGGTTCCAGCAGAGTATCACGATCTGGGAGAAGTATTTAGTAAACAACGGGCCCTTTCCCTGCCTCCACACTGACCTTACGATTGTGCCATTGACTTTCTCCCCGGAGCCCCTCTACCCACCATTCGGCTGTATAACCTGTCCCAGCCAGAAAGGGAAGCAATGGAGGCTTACCTAAATGACTATCTCGCGGCGGGCATTATCCCCTGTAGGCGCAGGTTTCTTCTTTGTGGGGAAGAAAGACGGTTCACTGCGCCCCTGCATTGACTACCCGGGCCTGAATAGCATAACCATAAAGAATAAGTACCCACTGACCCTTATCAACTCTGCTTTCAAACCCCTTCATGGAGCCACCATCTTCTCTAAGTTGGACCTACACAGTGCCTACCACTTGGTCAGGATAAGGGGGGGGGGGCAGATGATTGGAAAACAGCTTTTAACACCCCTCTTGGTCACTTCGAATACCTGGTCACCAATGGCCCCGCCGTCTTCAAAGCTCTGATGAACAATGTCCTTATGGACTTTATTAACCGTTTTGTTTTTGTTTAATTGGACGACATCTTAATCTTCTCCTGCAGTCTTCAGGAACACACCCACCATGTCCGTCAGGTTCTGCAGAGACTTTGGGAGAACAAACTATTTGTGAAGGCTGAGAAGTGTGAGTTTCATGTCCCTTCTGTCAGTTTCTTAGGGTACATCATTGAGAGCGGGCAAGTGAGGGCGCATCCTGAAAAGATCCGGGCAGTGGCGGAGTGGCCAAAGCCATGACACTCAAGCAACTCCAGCGATTTCTGGGGTTCATAAACCTTTACCGTCGCTTCATCAGGGATTACAGCTGGGTGGCAGCACCCCTTACTCAACTCACCTGTCCTGCGACCTCTTTTCACTGGACCCCCGAAGCGGACTCAGCCTTCTCGGAGCTGAAGAGGCCTTTCACCTCCGCTCCCATCCTGGTCCAACCAGACCCCTCTCGCCAATTCATTGTGGAAGTCGACACCTCGGACTCTGGGGTGGGAGCGGTCCTCTCCCAATGCTCCGGCCCAGACCAAAAACTCCGTCCCTGTGCCTTCTTTTCTCGCCAGCTATCCCCCGCCGAATGGAACTATGACGTAGGGAACCAGGAGTTACTGGCCATCACACTCACCTATCGTCCGGGGTCCAAGAACGGGAAACCTGATGCTCTCTCCGGTCAATATGTCTCCGAGGAGGGCCTTTCCAACTCCGAGACCATCCTTTCACCATCCTGTGTAGTGGCTGCCCTCACCTGGGAGATCGAATCCATAGTCAAAGAGGCCCAACGGACTCAACCTGACCCAGGTAATGGACCCCTCAATCGCCTCTTCGTGCCTGACTCGGTTCAGTCTCAGGTTCTCCAGTGGGGGCACACTTCTCGTTTCGCCTGCCATCCCGGAATTGATCGAACTCTATCCCTTCTGAAGAGACATTTCTGATGACACCTGTTCCTTCGTCTGTTACGTAACTGGGTTGCCAAACCAGCAGAAATGGACCACTTAGTTGGAGTCTGGTTTAACAGAAACTAATAAAGTTTAATTAAAGAAATAAGCAACACAGTACTCTAATCGTAAGGATGTAAATGCAACAGGTTAGCAATGATAAAACACACATGTACACAGAACTAGGGTAATAAGAATCAACCAAGCTCTATCGCAGTCTAGGGGTAAAATGATCAGTCTCAAGTGATGCAGAGTTCAGTTCAGCTTAGTACAACTTGTGGGGGCACACCGCTCTTCCAGGGTCTCTTTACCTCGTGATCTCGTGGTGTGTGTCGTGCCTTAACGAACCTGTTCTTTTTATCCCCCTGCTGGGGTATCGCCTGTCCATCAAACTTCAAACAGTTCAGGTTCAAAGCAACCGGTCTGTCAATATTCTGAAGTGTGTTTCTTTCTCGTTAATCTCTCTCTTCTCTCTTATTAGCATTTTGAATGTTTCTCCATTGTCTCTCTTATCTCTCTCATCAGCATCAATCTTCTGATAACTTGTGTTGTCGTCACACGTCTCTGACTGTTCTGTTTGTGCCCGCGGAAAAGCCTCCTACCGACCACCTGCTGGATTGCATTGTAGCCCTTCCCAAACTCCCTACAGTCCGTGAGACAGCCGGTCTCCTTTTTCATCACGTCTTCCACCTGCATGGGATTCTCTCTGACATTATTTCTGACCGGGGTCCCCAATTCATCTCTCAAGTCTGGAGATCCATTTGTCAAGCCCTTGGAGCCTCAGTAAACCTGTCTTCCAGCTTCCATCCGAAGACTAATGGTCAAACAGAACGAGCAAACCAGGATTTGGAAGTAGCACTGCACTGCATAACTGCCAACAACCCGTCATCCTGGAGCACCCATCTCATTTGGGTCAAGTACGCCCACAACTAACTGATCAGCATCGCCACCGGAATGTCTCCCTTCGAATGCTCCCTTGGTTACCAACTGCCTCTGTTTCCTGCCCATGAAGACGACATTGCTGTGCCTTCAGTTCAGGCCCATCTCTGCCAGTGCCGCAAGATCTGGAAGGATGCACGCGCGGCCCTGCTCCGCTCAGCTGATCGCAACCGGAGGATTGCCGATCGCCATCAAATTCCTGCACCAAATTATCAGCCTGGGCAGAAGGTTTGGCGCTTATCAAAAGACATCCCCCTCAAGAATGAACCCAAGAAACTCATCCCACGCTACCTGGGACCGTTCGAGATTGCGAGTGTCATCAACCCCTCAGTGGTCAGACTCAAACTGCCCACGTTCCATGTCTCCCAATTGAAACCTGTATCTGTCAGACTTTTGTGCCCTCCTGCTGAACTTCCTCCACCTGCCCGGATCATTGACGACTACCCAGCAAACACTGTCCAGAGAATGCTGGATGTGCGCCGCCGAGGCAGTGGTCTCCAGTACCTGGTCGATTGGGAGGGATACGGTCCTGAGGAGCGCACCTGGATTCCCCGTTCCTTCATCCTGGACCCTTCCCTCATCCGAGATTTCTGTCGAGACAATCCGGACAAGCCTGGTAATTCACCTGGAGGCTCCCATGGGCAGGGGGGGGGGGTGGGCGGGTACTGTCACGGTTCTGATCCTTAATTCCCTATCTTTCTCCTAATTTCCTTTGATTGTGCCATGGTTCCGAATGTTAATTTCCCAAATGCTTCTAATTCTCTTTGATGATGTCATACCTGGTTTCCATCAAGACCTGCAGCATAAGAACCCCAGTGTTTCAACTACTAGCCGCCAGATTGTTGGTTTTTCCTGTGAGGTAATTAACGTTTCCTGGCCACTTAGGACCGTGTGTTCTAAGTTTGGCTCCAGTTTTAAGGTTTACCTATGAAACTCTGTCTCTCTGCGTCAAGGCTCCGTATCAAGGCTTCGTGTCAAGATCCCTCTTGTTTGCTGTTCAACGTTCACGTCCTAACTCAATCTCCATGCCTGTGTCCTGCACTTGGGTTCGCCTCATTCGGTCATTGCAACAGAGTTCCTCCAGCAGATTTTTTTATTGCTCCAGATTTCACAATCTATAGTCTCTTGTATCTCTCCAGAAGAATATGCAGATTATTTGGGGCAGAAAAAGGATTACATGAATCATAAATACTGGCATAGTTGAACTGAATGGTCTAGAGTTTGGATGCACAATGTACATCCATGAACCAGATGTGGCTCACTGAATGTTTCCTTGCTGCTTATCCGAGAGCCTGACATGGCTGAAAGGACTGGATGGTTGCGTCACATTTCTCCTGCGTGACCTTCCCTAGTAAATCAAATCTTCATGTGTCTCACAGTGGTCACTGAGTAACTAACTTTGACAGATCTCAACACATCCTGCAGCTCAAACCTTCAGTAGACTACTCAGCAATTTCTGTAGACAGTCCTTGTTTTAGCCTTATTGGGGTATTTATCCCAACCTACAGAAATGGGGTGGAATCATCCTCAATGCGGAAAGACTGCCTAACAAGCGTAATGGAACAAGAAAACCTAGTCCGGTGCCAAATAATAAATTACAGCAGTAGGTAGGTGATAATGATAATGTCTAGCATTGGCATGGGCTGTACTGGTTGTTTAGCCAGATGCTTTGGCTTTCAGCAATCCTTATTTCATTCTGGTACCAAGGTTGGTCAATATTACTGATAGCTTTGAAGAGAATACAAAAGATTCATGGTTTATCAGCTGTTAAATGTGTTCTAAATTGAAACTCACAGATAACTAGAGATGTTGACTGACGTCAAGATAAGTTGCTTTTGGGTTTATGAATTCAGATCAATTCATTGTTCCCAGGTGCTGAACCTGGAACTAATATTTTCAGGTGGGCTGGAGAGGAGTGCATGGACTAACACTTTATCACTTGCAAGTCCTGCAAAACTGAAACTCATGCTCTGGACTCACCCAGGGTAATCCACAACAGACCCTGAGCCACTCAGTTTCAGAGAAGACATTCGTGGAGCATTCCCAGCTCAGTTGGTCTTGTGCTTTAGATTAGATTAGATTATGAGGACACTCAGTCCTCGTTTATTGTCATTTAGAAATGCATGCATGCATTAAGAAATGATACATTGTTCCTCCAGAGTGATATCACAGAAAAACAGGACAAACCAAAGGCTAACACTGATAGAACCACATAATTATAACATAGTTACAGCAGTGCAAAGCAATACCATAATTTGATAAAGAGCAGACCATGGGCACGGTAAAAGAAGTCTCAAAGTCCCGAGTCGATCGAGTCCCTGACAGCAGGCGGCAAAGGGAGAAACTCCTTGCCATAAACCTCCAGGCACCGACAACTGCCGAAGCATTGGAAGCACCCGACCACAGCCGACACTGAGTCTGTCCGTCCGAAAACTTCAAGCCTCCGACCAGCCCCTCCGATACAGCCTCCGGAGCGCCATCCTCTGCCGAGTGCCTTTGACCTCGTCCCGGCCACCAAAACAAGCAAAGCCGAGGATTCGGGGCCTTCTCCTCCGGAGATTCTGGACCACACAGTAACAGCGGCAGTGTAGCTGGCATTTCAGAAGTTTCTCCAGATGTTCCTCCGTACCCTCATGTCTGTCTCCATCAAATTAGAATTGTGCACGGTCCCCTACTTGACAGATAACAGACGTGGTACAGACATAAGGTTCAAACATGCTCAGATTTAGTCTCCTGTTACGTGACCACGGTTTCGTTTACCGTGGGTGTCATTTTAAAACGCTTGGATGAGGCAGGACTATGACGTCAGTATAATAAGCTGCAACACACTGCTGGGACTTTCAGAGAGAAAAGAGGGGAGGGGGAAGGGAGTTTTGGATCGCGAGCTGCCAGCAGGAGCTTGCTGCAGCAATGGGTAAAGTCTGATACTTTCCCACGCCCAAAGGATTGGGTTGATCAACAGCACCCAGTGCACATTGGATGTGTGACTGTCACTTCGTATGATCCATACGTGGATTTTGTTGGAGTACCCTGTGGCGACCACCTTTGTTAACCCTTACATGGTTTTGGGTATGTTATGTGATAATCACTTATGCTAAGGAATATTCCGTGACTGTCACCTTGTGATATTTCTACGTGGATTTCAGGATAACTCGATGGATAAGATCTTCAGCGACTGTTACTTCCTTTTCCCAGCATGGAACCTGTGGAATTCTTCGTAATCGCCTCCTCTCTACATTTAAATGTTGATTTTCATGTTTCTCCCCTCACTTATTCCGTGGATTACTGGACCTTTCTAGTTTGCCATCTTAAGGCTTTAAAGACTGTTCCTAAGCTTGACAGTTTGGGAGCCACACACATATAACACTGTTAACTTCTGTTCATTTTGTTTAATTTTCTATATTTTGAGTAGATACTAATAAAGATAGTGGTTTTAACATTAAAACCTGACTCAGTTTGTGATCTATTGCTGCTGGTACGTAACAAGAGAAATACAAAGCTGCTGGAAGTAGCCCAGCGTTCCTGTGCAACTAACATCAGATGAGTGGATCTAGATGCGGAATAAACTCGGGACCCGATAGCAGAAGTTAACGATGAAGATTTATGGGGAGCATAGTACAAGGAATAATCAAACTAAGAGCTCACTTATTCAGGATCTGAGCACACAAAGTAGTTCACACAAACTCGAATCCAGGACTCCACGATGAGCGCTTGTCCAAAATAGCCTTAAATAGAACATAAAACATGGGAAATCCATGTGGGTCAAAATCAAAACCTAATCACTTAAGAATGAGCAGCAAAAGGAAACCATATTCACATAATGAGTGCCACGATAAACAGTGACAGCTTAATAGTAAAAGTAGTTATTAAACAAATCTAAACCTCAGATGACATTTGGGTGCATCTAGTCATGCTCCTATCCGGGGCACCTCTCGCTGGTCGGAAAGGTTCATTGCAGGACCTCACTCCCCCGTGGCCAGCACCTGATGACCTAGTGTGATCAGAATATCTGCTATGAAAATCCTTGATTAACTGAGGATCCAGAATGTCCTGAAAGGGAACACAGCATCTTTCCCCCAGGCCATAGCCTTTCCACTCTACAAGATATTGTATCCTGCCACGAACCCAATGCTTGTCCAGCAGTCACCTATCTGTGTAAACTTGTTATCCATTGACAAAACGGGGGTGGGGGGAGCCTTTGGAGCAGGGGCCAAGGCCTGGAAAGTACAGGCTTGAGACGAGAGACATGAAAGATGGGATGGATACGCAAGGTTCTGGGTAATTGTAAGGGATATATCGCTGGATTGATTTTTTGGAGAACCTTAAAAAGGCCAATGTAATTGGAAGCCAATTTCTGAGATTCCACCCGCACAGGTATGTCCCGGATGAAAAGCCGAACCTGCTGGTCCAGACAGAACAAAGTATCTGGTAGCCTTCGACTTAGCCCTGTGCTGCTGCTGTCGAGAATTAGCCGTTAAAGTCAATCTTGCCTTAGTCCATGTCTGCCTGCCTCTCTTAACCAATTTATCAGCAGGAAAATCTATCTCAGACTTGTGCTCTGGGAAAAGCAGTAGACTGTAGCCAAGCTGACATTCGAAAGGGGGCATCCCAATGGAAGAGTGAAAAGGGTTATTGTGTGTGAATTCTACCAGAATAAGATGGTCTCTCCATGTTTGATTTCCTGAGACCAGACATCTTAGGGATCTCTCCAAATACTGATTCACTTTCTGTTTGCCCATTAGTTTGCAGGTGGAATTCTGACAATAAACTAACAGTTGACCCAATGAGAGGGCAAAAGGCCCTCCAGAATTTGGAAGTGAATTGCGGGCAATGGTCTGTGTTGATATCCAGCGGGGAGTAGTGAATCTGGAAGATAATTTATATCATCAGCTTGGCTGTCTCTGCCACCGTGGGTGGTTTGAGGAGAGGAATAAAGTGTCAAGCCTTCAACAACCAGTCCACCACAACCATAAGATAGCATTCCCTCAGGATGGAGGGCCAGGAGACAAATGGGAATAGGTAGAGGCTGTTAAAGCCCCTGAGGCAGGTGCTCTGGGTTCTTTATTCCTGGCATGTTGAAACTTAGTCCTTAACATCTTTGGTCATGCTTGGCCACCAGAACTGCCTCTTTATAAACTCCAGAGTACGTGAAGCTCCCATGTGACTGAACATGCCCCTAATTCAGTACCTTAGTGCAGACCACCTCAGGGATGAAGATACTGCCAGGTGGCCCTTTGTTGGGTTTGACCTCTCGTTCCTGGGCCTTCCGCACCATAGAATCGATTTCCCCATCTAATGGGAGCCACCACCCTTGAATTGGGGAGAATTGTCTGTGGGATTTCTTCCTTATCTGACATTTCAATATGCATAGGAAGTGTTCGGTTTCTGATTCTTGGAACCATGTCTGCACGTAATGATAAAATTGAACATAATAAAGAACAATGACCAGCGTGCCTGCCGAGAGTTCAGTCTCTTGGCATTCTGGATATAAGCTAGGTACTTATGATCGGTCCAGACCAAAAAGGGTCGTTTGACTCCCTCTGGAGAAGCAGGCAGTTTTGATGAAGGATCTCAGCCCGAAACGTCAACTGTTTACTCTTTTCCATAGATGTTGCCTGACCAGCCGAGTTCCTCCAGCAGTTTGAGAGTGTTACATGGGTGTAGCTTCTGATCTGAGGTGGTTCCTTGAGATTGCACAGCTCCAATTCTGAGTTTTGAGACGTCATTTCTACAAAAGGTAGGCCCTGATCAGGAGAAACAAATACGGGTGCTATGGAAAAACTGTTATTGAGATTGTCGAAGTGGCTTCTGCTTCCAGAGTCCATTGGAAAGGCCCAGTGGATCTTTTAGTGAGGTTGGTAAATGGAGCTGCAATTGCACTGAAATTGCAAATGAACCACCAATAGAAATTGGAGAACCCTAAAAAACATTGGAGCTGTTTGACTGATGTAGGTTGTGGTCAGTTTCAAACTGCTTGGGTCTTCTCAGGATCCATCTGTTAATTCCCATCGGAAATGACAACCCAAAAATAGAAGCTTTGGAGACATGAAGTTTGCCCTTTTCAGGTGGTTCTTTACATGATTAAATACAACAGCCTTGGCAGTGATAAATTTTCCAAGTTTTTAATCAAAAAGTTGGTTCTCTAATAGGCATTGAAGAGCACTATGTACCTGGTGGACATGTTTCTGAAGTGGTGAGGAAAAGTAAGAATATCGACCATAAACAGCCACAAAGTGGTTAAGCATCTCCTGGACTGCATTGTTGAAGTTTTGAAAGACTGCCGGAGCATTAACAATACCAAATGGCATCACCAGGTACCCATAACATCTGGTGGGAGTTTTGAAGACTGTCTTCCATTCTTCTCCCTCTCGGATCTGGTTCAGGTAGTAGGTAGACTGGAAGTCAAGTTTAGTGAAGACCATGGCTCTTGTAATAACTCAAATGCCATCTGTAATCTATACATAGTGTCATTCTACCATCCTTCTTGGACATGAAAAAGAATCCTGCAGGCGAAGTGGACAGTCGGATAACCTCAGATATCAAAGCTTCCTTAATGTAATCCTCCATAGCTTGGCTCTCAGGAGCGGAGAAGGCATCTTCTGGGAGGACACGTAACAAGTAGTAAATTGGTGCAGTTGCAGTCCCTACATGGGGGAAGCGTTGTGGCTGTCTTGCTGAGAACCTTGAACGAATTGGAATACTGTGAAGGCAATCTAGACAACTCTGTTGAGTTCAAGTCCAGTTTTGAGGAGTCAGAAAGCAACTTGACATGGTTCGCAGCAGGTCATTTGGAAACTCGGGAAGGCCTCTCGGAAGGGTAACATAGGGTCGACCAACCTTATGAAGACCAGTTAATCCAAGGATTATGAAGATGTAACCATGAATAACGAAGGATTAGAGGGATATCTGGAGAATAAATAAGATGGAAAGGAAACGTCTCCTTGTACTTTAAAATAGTCAACTTGAGAGCGATGAAAAAGTAAAAGGTTTGTCCAGGTTCCAACTGTCTACCATCCAGGGCCATAGCACAGATAGGCTGGTTGAGGCATACCTTAGAAACTTGATTCTCTCCACTTGTCCAATGCCCACAATATTCCTCGTTGAACCAAAGTCTACCAAGGCTTTCACAGAATGTTGATAGGGATGGTAAAACCATTGCAGGACTCGACAAAATGGGAGAGTTGCTGAAAACGGTTGCAGTCCTCCCCTTACTGGACAGTCCTGGGAGTTCTCCTGACTACTTGAGGCAGATGGCTGGCTTTACCACAGTACAAGCAATACCTCTGCTTCAGAGGTCTGTTACTCCACTGTGGAGACCCCAGTTATTCCAAGTTGCATAGGCTCTTCTGAGATGACGGCAGAGATCTGCGCTGGTTATTGGATTGAAGAACCAGGGTAGGGTAGTTGTGTAGTTCTGAGAACAGGCCGTCTGGGTGAACTCACCACATCCCTCCCTCCTTTCAGAGATATGGTTGTCGGTTCTTTTGGCCATATCCATAAGTATCTCCAAATACTCCACCTGGTCCCAAGAAAGTTTTTAAGCTGGTTATGTAATCGCCATCTAAACAATGCAACCAAGGCCTCATTGTTCCACCAGCTCTCTGCCGCTAGGGTATGGAAATCAATAGAATAATCGGCCATGGATTGCACTCTCTGATGCAGCTGCAGGAGTCTGCTAGCTGACTGAGCCCCCGGCAGCATGAAAGAATACCCTCATCATTGTTAGAAATAAATCTATATCAGTACACGCGGGAGTGTTCTTCTCCCATGAAAGGGCCCTGTCTGAGAGGAGGCAAAGAGGGGAGGCCAGCTTACCCTTGTCCAAGGGAAACTTTGCAGATTGTAATTTAAAGAATAGGGTGTTTTGATTTAAGAACCATAACACCATAAAACTTCTGAGCAGAATTAGGCCATTTGGCCCATTGAGTCTGCTCTGCCATTCAGTCGTGGCTGATCCTTTTTACCCCTCCCCGGCCTTCTCCCTATAACCTTTGATACTGTGTCCAATCAAAACCTTATCAAGCTCTGCTTTACATACACCCAACGGCCTGGCCTCCACAGCTGTCTGTGGTAATAAATTCAACAAATTTACCACCCTTTGGCTAAAGAAATTTCTCTGCATCTCTGTTTTAAATGGATGCCCCTTTATCCCGAGGCTATGCCCTCTTGTCCTAGACTCCCCCACCATGGGAAACATCCTTTCCACATCTACTCTGTCGAGGCCTTCAAACATTCAAAAGGTTTCAATGAGATAACCCACCCGCTACATCCTTTTAGATTCCAGCGAGTACAGGCCCAGAGCCATCAAACATTCCTCATATGATAACCCTTTCATTCCCAGAATCATCCTTGTTAACTTCCTCTGGACCCACTTCAATGCCAGCACAATTTTTATTCAATAAGGAGCCCAAAACTGTTCACAATACTTAAGGTGAGGCCTCACCAGTGCCTTATAGAGCCTCAGCATCACATCCCTACTCTTGCATTCTACACCTGGTGAAATTAATGCTAACATTGTATTTGCCTTCCTCACCACTGACTCTACCTGCAAGGTAACCTTTAAGGTGTTCTGCACAAGGACTCCCAAGTCCCTTTGTATCTCAGATTTTTGGATTTTCTCCCCATTTAGAAAATAGTCTGCACATTTATTTCTACTACCAAAGTGCATGACCATGACTAGGTTAGGGTTAAATCAGAGTTTGTTGAGCAGTGCGGCTTGAAGGGTGGAAGGGCTTGTTCTGCACTGTATCTCAATAAAAATAAAAGTTAGTTTTACTTCCCCAGCCTCTCCAGTCAGATCTCATCAGAACTTTGCTCCTTTCAGCTGGGAGCAACATTCTGTTGGCTGAGGGCAGAAAGCTGCTCTGTGTGAACAGAGCTGAAAACTGGGACAACGCTGTTGTCTTCGTTGAACAAACAGCTGAGCTGCAGATCTTATCAACCGGTGTTAGCATGTGTCTGTGGCTTTAGTGTCAGTTATGCAGCGTGGGCCATAGCAAATATGCAGCCTGTTTTCTGTACATTGCTGGGACTTCCACTGGCATCATGGAGTGCTGAGAGTACCATGTTCCTTTAGGACGTCAGCATTTCCTGCCTGAAGATCAAGACCAAATTCTATGTCTGCAGAATGCCAATGATTTCTGTCACCCATGACTCTAAAAACCTTGTCTTGTGAAGACACTGTTCTGCAGAGAGTAATTTCTCAGCAACAGTGTTTGACAGTGGTGGTCAGCAGAAGTAGTTTGGATTGTCAGTCAGACTTTCTTCAACAGCAATCTAGATAAGGCCATAAGGCATAGGAGTAGAATTAGGCCATTCGGCCCATTGATCAGCTCCTCTATTCCTTCATGGCTGCTTTATGATCCCTCTCAACCCCATTCTCCTGTCACCTTTGAAGCCCCGATTAATCAAGAATCTATCATTCTCCGCCTTAAATATACCCAATGACTTGGCCTGCATAGCCGTCTGTGGCAATGAATTCCGCACATTCACCACCCTCTGGTCAAAGTTATTTTTCTTCATCTATGTTTTAAATGGACTATCCTCAGTTCTGGGGCTGTATCCTCTTGGTCCTAGACACCCCCACGAAAGGAAACATTCTCTCCACATCGACTCTATCTAGACCTTTCAATATTCAATATGTTTCAATGAGATCACCATTCATTCTTCTAAACTTCAGTGAGTATAGGCGGAGAGCCATCAAATGATCCTTTTATATTAATCCTTTCATTCTTGGGATCATTCTTGTGAACCTCTTCTCCAATATCAGCATATATTTTCATAGATAAAGGGCCCAAAACTGCTCAGGATTCTCCAAGTGTGGTCTGACCAATCCCTTATGAAGCTTCAGCATTACGTCCTTGCTTTTGTATTCTAGTCCTCTCAAAATGAATGTTAACATTGCATTTGCCTTTCTCACCACCAACTCAATCTGCAAGTTAACCTTTAGGGAATCCTGTACGAGGACTCCCAAGTCACTCTGCAACTCTGATTTTTAAAATTTTCTCCCCATTTAGAAAATACTCCACACCTTATTCCTTCTGCCAAAATACATGACCATGCACTTCCCTACACAATATTCCATCTGCCTCTTCTTTTCCCATTCCCCCAATCTGTCTAAGTCCCTCTGCATACACCCTGCTTCCTCAACATGACCAGCCCTCCTACCGATCTTCATATTGTCTGCAAACTTGGCCACCAAACCATCAATTCCTTCATCCAAATCATTGACATATAATGCAAAAATCAGTCCCAACACCGACCCCTGTGGTATACTAGGAGTCACCAGCAGCCAACCAGAAAGGCTCCCTTTATTCCCATTCTTTTCCTCCGGCCAGTCAGCCAGTCCTCTATCCATGCTAGTAACTTTTCCGTAATACCATGGGCTCTTATCTTGTTGAGCAGCTTCATGTACGGCACCTTGTCAAAGCCCTTCTTAAAATCCAAATAAACAACATCCACTGACTCCATTGTCTATTCTGCCTGTTTTTTCCCCTTAGAGAATTCCAACAGATTTATCAGGCATGATTTCCCCTTTAGACAGCCATGTTGACATTGCCCTATTTTATCATGTGCCTCCAAGTACTTTGAAACCTGTTCCTTAAATAATAGTCTTGTTACAAGAATTACCTCTGGTAATAATGATCAGCGAGGCACAGAGAAAATCTGTATTTACCAACAAGTGAATTTATTGTCTAAACTAACAAGACTGTTGGTGTTGGTGTGTGGCCAAGTGGTTAAGGCATCGGTCTAGTGATCTGAAGGTCACTAGTTCGAGCCTCAGCTGAGGCAGCGTGTTGCGTCCTTGAGCAAGGTACTTAACCACACATTGCTCTGCGCCGACACTGGTGCCAAGTTGTATCGGCCCTAGTGCCCTTCCCCTTGACAACATTGGTGGCGTGGAGAGGGGAGACTTGCAGCATGGGCAACTGCTGGTCTTCTATACAACCTTGCCCAGGCCTGCGCCCTGGAAACCTTCCAAGGCGCAAATCCATGGTCTCACGAGACTAACAGATGCCTATAATAAAAAAAACTAACAAGTACATAAATTGATACCTGCTAAATTTCCCTGACTGTCCTGAATAATCAAAGAATAGCAAAGGTATTTCCCGGGCAAAGGAGTCTACGCTGGCCAGGCGTTTCTCGTAGTCCTGATTCACTCGCCACATGTTCCATGCAGGGTTACTCATGCTTGTACCTGTGATGGTTATTCTTCATTCCAGCACACATGAAGCATCCAATTTTATATCCATTCCTTATCAATTCAAATATTGCATTCTGGCGTCATTGGCCACAGGTCATGTGTCTGACCTTTAACACCTTGTTATTGACTCTGCTCCAACCCAGCATCCATTTTTGCGCTCTTCCCAGCAAGTGACAATTGACAATTTATGGCTCTTTGTTCTCAATCAGCAATCAGCTTGAATCACGCAGAACAGATACTGAAAAACCTGCACGTTATATCCAACCAAAGAATGTCCCACAAATAACTTATTTGGAAATGATCTCCAGTGCAGCAGATTACCTGGAGCATCATTGTGTTTTCTTTAAAGCACCGTTCAAACCAAACAATTCATGCTCACAAAATGGAGAACAGAGTGTCTTCACAAAATGGCAGCCTCCAACTCCAAGCACATGGCTAGAACAAAGACAATGGTTCTGTCAGCTTCAATATCCTCGATCCGTTCCAATTCACTGATTTGTGGACTGTCATTCTTTCTGGCCAACTGATTTCAACATCTTTCCAACCACTGAACTGGCTTATAATTTCCTTTCTTCTGTCTCCTTCCCTTCTTAAAGACTGGAATGATATTTGCAATTTTCTAGTCCTCAGGAACCATTCCAGAATATATTGATTCTTGGAAGATCATTACTAATGATTCCAGAATCTCTTCAGCTACCTCTGTCAGAACCCTGGGGTGTAGTCCATCTGGTCCAGGTGACTTACTGTACCTACCTTCAGGCTGTTCAGCTTCCCATGCACCTTCTCCTTAGTAATAGCAATGATACTCACTTCTGCCCCCTGACATTCCTGCATTTCTGGTATTCTACTAGTATCGTCCACAGTGAAGACTGATGCAAAATACTTATTCAAGTCATCCACCATTTCCTTGTCCCCTGTTACTACCTCTCAAGCATCACTTTCCAGTGATTCAATATCCACTCTCGTCTCTCGACTATCTGAAAAAATACTTTTTGTATCCTCTTTTATGTTATTGGCTATCTTATCTTCATATTTCATCTTTTCTCTCTATGGTTTTTTTAGTAGCCTTCTATTGGTTTTTAGCTTTTATATTGTGTTTGACTTTCCTTGTAAGCTACAGTTGCTTCATCTTCCCTTTAGAAAACTTCATCTTTGAGAAGTACAGCATCTTTCCTGTCCCTTCTGAATTTCCCCCACAAACACCAGCCTTTGCTTTTCTGCTGTCATACCTGCTCATGTCCCCCTTCAGTCAACTTTGTCCAGCTTCTCTGACATGCCTCTGTAATACCCTTTACTCCACTGTAATACTGATACATCTGATTTTACCTTCTCCTTTTAAAACTGCAGGGAGAATTCTATCATATTATGATCTCTGCTTCCCAAGGGTTCCTGTACCTTAAGCTCCCTAATCAAAGTTGGCTCATTGCATAACACCCAATTCAGAATTGCAGCTCCCATCGTGGCACAATCACAAGCTGCTCTAAAAAGCCTTCTCATAGACATTCTACAAATTCCCTCTCTTGGGGTCCAGTACTAACCTGATTTTCCCGATCTACCTACATATTTAAATCCCTCATGATATCTCAACATTGGCTTTTTTACATGCCTTTTCTATTTCCCATTGTAACTTGTAGGCCACATCCTAGATACTGTTCGGATGCCTGTATATAACTTCCATCTGGGTCTTTTACACTTGCAGTTTCTTAACTCTACCCACAGAGCTTTGACTGGAGACCAATCCTGACATCAGAAGGTTGAGAGGAGAGGATTTCGCTCAGGTCCACTGCCTGAGTAGAAAAAGGCAGCAGCAGATCACAGCAGTGAAATTGAGCTCTGACCAGTGACCAATTGATGTTTGGATCGATTAGCAAGAGCAAATTAAAGGCAGCAGTCATCGTCTTGAGTGGTGATCTTGAGGATTTAGCTTTTCAAGGCTTCAAAGAGAAGCTTCAGTCAGAGAAAACATAAGAAAAGAAAAACTCTAAGTAAGGTATTTTTTTTCTTCTTTCCCTTCTTTATATCTACTCATTTAGGACGGTAGAGACGCCAGGCAGGATAGCTGAATATTCCTCTTATGGGATGTGGGAAGGCAGGGAGACCTTCAGTGTCCCTGACGACTGCAATTGAAAGAATTATATCCAGCAAACACGAGGAATTCTGCAGATGCTGGAAATTCAAGCAACACACATCGAAGTTGCAGGTGAATGCAGCAGGCCAGGCAGCATCTCTAGGAAGAGGTACAATCGACGTTCCGGGCCGCCGTGACTCTTCGTCAGGACACTGGGTCTTGGCCCGAAATGTCGACTGTACCTCTTCCTAGAGCTGCTGCCTGGCCTGCTGCATTCACCAGCAACTTTGATGTGAATTATATCCAGCTGCAGCTTCTAATAATCCACATTGGAGCTGGAATTGGATGAACTCCAGATCATTTGGGAGGCTGAAGGGTTGATAGATAGGACATAGAGAGGTAGTTACACCCAAGGTGCAGGACACAGGAAACTAGGTGACAGTCAGGAAGGGGAAAGGGGTTAAAGAGCCAGTGCAGAGTACCCCTGTGGCCATCCCCCTCAACAACAGGTTTATCACTTTGGATACTGTCAGGGGGATAACCTAACAGAAGAAAGTCACAGTGGTCAGGTTCCAGGCATTGAGTCTGGCTCTGTGACTCAGAAGGGAAGGGGGGAGAAGCGGTGGTGATAGGGGATTCATTAGTTAGGAGAATGGACAGGGGGTTCTGTGGGTGAGAACAAGATTCCTGGATGATATGTTGCCTCCCGGGTGCCAGGACCAGGGATATCTCGGATCAAGTCCTCAGCATTCTTAAGTGGGAGAGTGAATAGCCAGAAGTCGTGGTCCATGTAGATACCAGTGACATGGGTAGGATGAATGCTGGGGTTCTGTGAGGGAGTTAGGTGCTAAGTAAAAGGACAGTACCTCCAGGGTTGTGATCTCAGGATTCTTACCCATGCCACATTCTACGGAGGCCAGAACTAGGAAGATGATACAGTTTAATATGTGACCAAGGAATTGGTGTAGGAGGGAGAGTATATGATTTTTGGATCATGAACTCTCTTCCAGGGAGGGTATGATTTGTACAGAAGGGACAGTTTGCACCTGAACTAGATGGAGACTAATATCCTAGCGGGAAGGTTTGTTAATGCTGCATGGTGGGGTTGCAAGGGGATGGGAACTAGAGTGTCAGAACAGTTAGTGGAGAGGATGCGGAGTCCAATGTTTGTAAGACCTCAGATAAAGTCAAGAATCAAAAGTTTGAAAATGCTGGGACTAATGTCCTGAGCTACTGACAGTATATTTCAGTGCTAGGAGTATCATAGGATAGGTGGATGAGCTTACAGCATGGATCAACACTTGGAATGATGAAGTTGTAGCCATTAGTGAAACTTAATTGCAGGAGGGGCCAGACTGGCAGCTCAGTGTTCTGGGTTTCCGTTGTTTTGGATATGGCAGAGCGGGAGGGCATTAAAGGGGGAGGGGTAGCGTTACTAGTCACGGCAGTGCTTCATCAAGCCAGAATGGAGAATGCGAGCAGTGAGGTGGAACTGAGTAATAAGAAAGGTATGACCATGTTAATGGGGCTATATTACAGACCACCCAACAGTCCTAGAGAATTGGAGGAACAAATTTGTAAAGATAACTGTTGCAAGAAACATAAGGTTGTTATAGTAGGTGATTTTAACTTTCTACATATTGAATCCCATAAGGAATAGATGGGATAGAGTTTGTCAAATGTGTTCAGGAAAGTTTACTTCATCAGTACAGAAAAGTCCCAATGAGAGAGAATACAATACTGGATTTGCTTTTTGGAAATGAGACAGGGCAGATGACAGAAGTTTGCGTAGGGGAACACTCTGCAACCAGTGACCACAATGCCATTAATTTCAAAGTAAATATACAAAGAGATAGGTCTGATCTACAGGTTGAAATTCTAAATTGGACGATGGCCAATTTTGACAGTATCAGAAATGATCTGGCAAGTGTGGATTGCGACAGGCTGTTTTCTGGCAAAGGTGTACTTGGAAAGTAGGACCTGCACAATCGAAATTTTGAGAGTACAAAGCTTGTATGTATCTGTCAAAATTAAAGGTAAAGATAACAAGTGTAAGGATCCTTGGTTTTCAAGAGATATTGAGGCCTTGGTTAAGAGAAAAAAGGAGGTGCATAGCAGGTGTAGGCAAGTAGGAACAAATGAAGTGTTTATGGAATATAGGAAATACAAAGAAATAAATCAGGAGGGCTAAAAAAAGACATGCAGTTGCCCTAGCACACAAGGTCAAGTAGAATCCTAAGGTATTCTGCAGAAATCTTAAGAGCAAAAGGATTGCAAGGGACAAAATTGGTGCTCTGAAAGACCAGAATGCTAATCCATGTATGGAGCCAAAACAGATGGGGAGATCTGAAGTGGATTCTTTGCATCTGTATTTACTAGGAAGATGGATATATAGAAGTGAGGCAAAGCAGCATCAACTTCAATGTTCCTGTACAGGTTACAGAGGAGGAGGTGTTTGCTACCCTGAGGCAAATCAGGGTGGATAACTCCCCAGGGCCTGGAAAGGTGTTCCCTGAGACCCTACTAGAGGCAAGTGCAGAAATTGCCAGGGTCCAGGACAAGATATTTAAAGCATCCTTTGTCATAAAGGGGGTGCTATGAGAGAATCCAAATACAAAACATGGACACTGAAGTACTAGGGACAGGACTTGACTGGAGAGCTGGGACAAGAACACAGACTCAGGCTAGGACATTGGCTAGGCAAGCAGGACCAGGACAAGGAACTGGGATCTAGGAGCCTGGGCTTGGACTCTGAGCCGGAGACTGGACAAGGACCCAGAACCTGGGTCTTGACTCGGGCTCGGACCCTGGAATTAGGTGAACACATGACGTGGCTACAGGACTGGACATGGCTTGGGTTCTTTGAGACGAGGACATGACGAGGTTTGGGTTCTTCGAAGCAAGGACATGACGAGGTTTGGGCTCTGACTCCGAGCCAGACACTGGACAAGGACTCAGAACCTGGGTCTTGACTCAGGCTCGGAGCCCGGAACTAGGTGAACACATGACGTGGCTACAGGACTGGACATGGCTTGGGTTCTTTGAGACGAGGACATGACGAGGTTTGGGCTCTGACTCCGAGCCAGACACTGGACAAGGACTCAGAACCTGGGTCTTGACTCGGGCTTGGACTCCGGAGCTAGGCGAAGACCTGACATAGACTTGGGAGAGAGGACTAGGCGAGGCTACAGGACAGAATGAGAGACTCCAGCACAGGACGAGGGAACTCCAGCACAGGACGAGAACATGAAGCCTTGACTTGGTACTCGGGAACAGCCAAGCCTTGGACTTGGGACAACAGGAACCAGAACACAGAGCCTTGGTCTTGGGGAGGACAGGAACACAGAGCCTTGGTCTAGAGCACGGGAACATGAAGCCTTGGACTTGAGAGACAGGAACACAGGGACATGGAACACAGAGCCAGGATCCCTCCTTGGGAACAGGACTTGGGGCCAGGGCTCAACATAGAATGCTGAACACGACAAGATGGTTCCCAAGACTAGGTAGTGGCAAACTGCTGGACCTATCTAGCAAAGGCATGGACACAGAGACGGTTTCTAACACTAGGTAGCAGCAAATGGCCAGACCTGCCTAGCGCAGGTGTGGACACAGACAGTTCCCAACACTAGGTAGTGGTAAACAGCCAGACCTACCTAGCAAAGGCAAGGACACAAAGAGACAGTTCCAAACAATGCAAGACAGTTCCTTATCTAGACACAGCAAGGCTCTGGTCTTGCTCCAGCAGTAGAACTTTACAGCAATACAGGCAAGGACACAGGCAAGTCTTCAGGCCAAGGCTTCTGGCAGAGGCTTCTGGCAGAAGGTGAAGGGAAGGGAACAGTCCAGCCTCAGGGTAACAGCAAAGACAGCCTGGCTTACCCAACAGAGGCAAGGACAGGAAGGGACAGATCCAACCACAGGGTAACGGCAAAGACAGCCTGACTTACCCCATGGAGGCAAGGACAGGATACTGACAAGACAAACCAGCACCCACACTTGAACCCAGGGCCACCTATATTCCCAGCCCCAAGATGAGCATCAGGTGCCTATGATTAAGCCCAACTGAAACAAGGGTCAGCCGGAAGACCTGGAGACTAGAGTCCACGGTCTGGACCGTGAACCGAAATGCGGACTTCACGGACCGGACCATGACATCCTTAGCAACAAGAGTAGTACCAGAGAACTGGAGCATAACCAGTGTTGTTCAGCTGTTTAAAAAGGGCTCTAAACATAAACCAGGAAATTATACGCTAATGAGTCTGACATCAGTATATGGAAAGTTATTGGAAGGTATTCTAAAGGACCGGATATGTAAGCATGAGGATAGATGTGGACTGATTAAGGATAGTCAGCATGGCTTTGTGTGTGGTAGGTCTGACCAATGCTATAGAATTTTTTGAGAAAATTACTAGGAAGGTGGATGAAGGCAAGGCAGTAGATATTGCTTACGTGGACATTAGTAAGGCATTTGACAAGGCTCCGCATGGGAGGCTGGTCAAGAAAGTTCAGTTGCTTGGCGTTCAGGATGAAGTGTCAATTGGATTGGACATTGGCTTTGTGGGAGAAGCCAGAGAGTGGCACAGTGCCTATAAAAAGTATTCACCCCACTTGGAAGTTTTCATGTTTTATTGTTTTACAACAATGAATCACAGTGGATTTAATTTGGCTTTTTTGACACGATCAACAGAAAAAGGTTCTTTTGTCTCAAAGTGTAAACAGATCTATAAAAAGTGATCTAAATTAATCACAAATGATTGCATAAGTATTCACCCCCTTCAAGTCAGTATTTAGTAGATGCACCTTTGACAGCAATTACAGCCTTGAGTCTGTGTGGATAGGTCTCTATCAGCTTTGCACATCTGGACACTGTCATTTTTCCCAATCCTTCTTTACAAAATTACTCAAGCTTAGTCAAACTGCATGGGGATTGTGAGTGAACAGCCCCTTTCAAGTACAGCTACAAATTCTCAATTGAATTGAGATCTGGATTCTAACTTGGCCACTCCAGGACATCAACTTTGTTGTTTTTAAGATATTCCTGTGTAGCTTTGGCTTTCTGCTTGGGGTCATTGCCCTTTTGGAAAAAAATCCTTTCCCAAATTGCAGTTCTCTTGCAGATTGCATCAGGTTCTCATCCAGGATTTCCCTGTATTTTGCTGCATTCATTTTACCCTCTACTTTCACAAGCCTTCCGAGTCCTGCTGCAGTGAAGCATCCCCACAGCATGATGCAGCCACCCTGTGCTTCACAATAGGGATAATGTGTTTCTGATGATAAGACCATAAGACCATAAGACATAGAAGTAGCATTAGACCATTCAGCCCATTAAGTCTGCTCCACCATTCTATCATGACTGATTCTGGATCCCACTCAACCCCATACACCTGCCTTCTTGCCATATCCTTTGATGCCCTGACCAATCAGGAAACTATCAACTTCCACCTTAAATATATGTATGGACTTGGCCTCCACTGTAGTCTGTGGCAGAACATTCCACAGATTTACTAAACTCTTGCTAAAAAAAATTCCTCCTTACCTCTGTTCTAAAGGGTCACCCCTCAATTTTGAAGCCGTACGCTCTAGTCCTGGAAACCCCCACCATAGGAAATATCCTCTCCACATCCACCCTATCTAGACCTTTCAACATTCAGTAGGTTTCAATGAGATCACCCCGCATTCCTCTCAATTCCAGTGAGTACAGGCCCAAAGCTGCCAAATGCTCCTCCTATGCTAACCCCTTCATCCCCAGAATCATCCTCATGAATCTCCTCTGGACCCTTTCCAATGAGAACACATCCTTTCTGAGATATGGGGCCCAAAATTGTTGACAATACTCCAAGTGTGGCCTGACTAGTGTCTTAAAAGGCTCAGCATTATCTCTTTGCTTTCATATTCTATCCCCCTTGAAATCAATGCCAACATTGCATTTGCCTTCTTTACCACAGATGCAACCTGTAAATTAACTTTCTGGGAGTCTTGCATGAGGACTCCTGAGTTCCTCTGCACCTCTGATGTTTGAATCTTCTCTGCATTTAGATAATAGTCCACACTATTGTTCCTTTTACCAAGATGTGTTTTCATACATTTCCCAGCACTGTATTCCATCTGCTACTCTTTTGCCCATCCTTCCAATTCATCCAAGTCCTGCTGCAATCACATTGCTTCCTCAGTATTACCTACCCCTCCACCTGTCTTCGTATCATCTGCAAACTTTGCAACAAAGCCATCAATTCCATTATATAAATCATTGCAGACAATGTGACAAGTAATGGTCCCAATACTGACCCCTGAGGAATACCACTAGTCACTGGCAGCCAACCAGAAAAGACCCCTTTTATTCCCACTTATTGCCTTCCTGCCTGTCAGCCATTCCTCTATCCATGCTAGTATCTTTCCTGTAATGCCATGGGATTTTATCTTGTTAAGCAGCCTCATGTGTGGCACCTTATTAAACACCTTCTGAAAATCCAAGTAAGTGACATCCACTGCCTATCCTTTGTCTGCCCTGCTTGTTACTTCCTCAAAGAACTCTAACAGATTTGTCAGGCAAGATTTCCCTCTACATAAACCATATCCACTTTGATGTGTAATGTTGGCTTTCACCAAACCTAGAGTTTAGTCTGATGGCTGAAAAGCTCAATTTTGGTTTCATCAGACCATAGAACCTTCTTCCAGCTGACTTCAGAATCTTCCACATGCCTCCTGGCAAACTCCAGCCGAGATTTCATGGGAGATTTTTCCCCCCAACAGTGGCTTTTTCTTTGCCATTCTCCTGTAAAGCTGTGACTGGTGAAGCACCCGGGCAGCAGTTGTATGCGCAGTCTCTCCCATCTCAGCCACTGAAGCTTGTAACTCCAGAGTTGTTATCGGTCTCTTGGTGGCCTCCCTCACTAGTCCTCCTCTTGCACAGTCACTCAGTTTTTGAGGATGGCCAGCTCTAGGTAGGTTTACAGCTGGGCCATATTCTTACCATTTCTTGATGATGACTTAACTGTACTCCAAGGGAAAGTCAGTGACTTGGAAATTTTCTCATATCCATTTCCTGACTTGTGCTTTTCAATAACCTTTTTGCGGAGTTGCTTGGAGTGTTCTTTTGTCTTCATGGTGTAGTTTTTGCCAAGATACTAACTCACCAGCAGTTGGACCTTCCAGATACAGGTGTATTTTTACTACAATCAATTGAAACACCTTGACAGCACACAGGTCTCCAAAATGATCTCCATTTAACTAACATGACTTCTAAAACCAATTGGCTGCACCAGTGATGACATCTGTGTGACATTTTAAAGAGGAGTGAATACTTATGCAATCAATTATTTTTTGTTTTATATTGGTAGTTAATTAAGATCACTTTTTAGAGATCTGTTTTTACTTTGATACGAAAGAGTCTTTTTCTGTTGATCGTGTCAAAAAAGCCAAATTAAATCCACTGTGATTCAATGTTGTAAAACAAAAACACATGAAAACTTCTGAGGCGGGGGGTGGTTGAATACTTTTTATTGGGACACTATAGTAGATGGTTGCCTCTCTGACTTGAGGCCTGTGGCTAGTGGCGTGTCGCAGGGGTCGATGCTGGTTCCTTTGTTGTTTGTCATCTATATCAATGATCTGTTTGATAATGTGGTTAAATGCATCAGCAAATCTGCAGATGACATCAAGACTGGGGATGTAGTGGACAAGAAGGTTATCATGGTTTACAGAGGGATCTGCATCAGCTGGAAAAATGGGCTGAAAATTGGCAGATGGAATTTAATGCAGGCAGATCCAAGGTTTTGTACTTCGGTAGGACCAGCCAGGGTAGGTCTTACACAGTGAATGGTAGGGCACTGAGGAGTGTGGTAGAATAAAGGGATCTGGGAATACAGGGTCATAAAGAAAGCTTTTGGCACATTGGCCTTCATAAATCGATGTATTGGGTGCAGAAGATAGGATGTTATGTTGAAATTCTATAAGATGTTGGTGGGGCCTAATTTGGAGTATCTAGTAACTTACTTACAGAAAGATATAAACAAGTTTGAAAGCGTGCAGAGAAAATTTGCAAGGATGTTGCTGGGTCTGGAGGATCTGAGTGAAAAGGGAAGATTAAATAGGTTAGGACTATATTCTTTAGAATGTAGACAATTAGGAGAAGATTTGATTAAGGTAGACAAAATTATGAAGGGTAAATGCAAGCAGGCTTTTTCCACTGAGGTTGGATGAGACTACAACCAGAGGTTATTCTTATGGATGAAAGTTGACAAGTTTAAGGGGAATATGAGTAAAAGCCCCTTTGGTCAGAGGATCATGAGAGTGTGGAACAAACTGCCTGCGCAAGCGGTGCACGTGAGCTCGGTATCAATAATTAAAAGAAGTTTGGATAGAAGGGATATGAAGGGCTATGGTCCCAGTGCAGGTCGATGGAAGTAGACAGTGTAAATGGTTTTCGCATGGACTAGATGGGCAGAAGGGCCTGTTTCTGTGCTGTACTTCTCTCTAACTCTATGACAAGGATTCTACATCTTCCGATCCTATGTCACTGTTTTCTGAGGATTGATTTCAGCTTTTACCAACAGTTCCACCGTACCCCAGCTTGCCTCCCTGCCTGTCCTTTCAATACAATGTGTATCCTTGGATGTTAAGCTCCCAACAATGATCTTCTTTCAGCCACGGCTCAGACATGCTCCAATATCAAACCATACAATTTCTTAACTGCGCTACAGGATCATGTACCCTATTCCCTTCCTTTGATGTCACTACTCACTGCATCTAGTTGAATACCAACTGCCCCATCCTCAGCCCTATTCTTCTGGTTCCAACCCCCCTGCCAAATCAGTTTAAACCCTCCCCAACAGCTCTAGCATCCTGCCCACAAGGATGTTGGTTCCCTTTGGGTTTACTTATAACCCGTCCTTTTTGTTCAGGTCATTCATTCCCCAGAAGAGATTCCAAAGATCCAGAAATCTGAAACCCTGCCCCCGCACCAATTCTTCAGCCATGTATTCATAGTCATAGTCATAGTCATACTTCATTGATCCCGGGGGAAATTGGCTACAAATAACCCAAGTTAAAAAAGTTTAAAAAGTAAGAAACTAGACGGAGCAACTGTAACAGGCTGCATGCACGA
Source organism: Mobula hypostoma (assembly GCF_963921235.1). Taxonomy (NCBI): domain Eukaryota; kingdom Metazoa; phylum Chordata; class Chondrichthyes; order Myliobatiformes; family Myliobatidae; genus Mobula; species Mobula hypostoma. The sequence continues at coordinate 47,747,595 of NC_086109.1, read as the reverse complement.
CTGGCGCATGTGCTTCTGCCAGATCACCCTATTCATACTCCCACTGGCACGTGGCACACGTAGCAACCCAAAGATTACTACCCTGGTGGTCCTGCTTTTCAGTTCTCTGTCTAACCTGCTATAACCTCTATTCAGGACATCCTCTCTTTTCATACTTATGTTGTTGGTACCAATATGTGGTACAACTTCTGGCTGTTTAGCAAGGTTAGCAAGATCAGTGAGTTAAATGTGTGGCTCAAAGATTAGTATGGGAGAAGTGGACTTGAATTTGTGGGACATTGGCATCAGTACTGGGGAAAGAGGGATCTGTTCCAATGGGAGGGCCCCACCTGAACGAGGCTGGGACAAGCATTCTGGCAAATCACGTACTTAGGGCTGTGGCTGAGTTAAACAGCTTAGGAAAGAGAGGATAAATAAATGGGGAAGGTAGTACAGGAGAGGTGACTGGAGTCTCCAGAGTAAAGAAATGTTTAGGAATTGATAATAATTGAATTTCAGGCAACACGGAGACAAAATTGAACAGAAGGGTGGTGAATACAGGACTGAAGATATTATATTTGATTGCAAAAGGGCTGTTGGCAATTGCAGGCTAAAAGCGATTTTGAAGCAGCTTTATTCACAAGCTGTTCACTATGAAGTACCAATAACAGTAACTGACTGGTATGATAACTATATCACTATCCTAATAATTTGCAAGTACTAACAGGCTATTCACCTTGTTGCCCCTTTGAGCAGTGTACTAAAAGGCTGTCTAGATGAGAGTCAAAGATGCAGTAATTACAACATCATGATTTTCAGTACACAACTGCTCATTTCTGCCCAAGATAAAAATATTTTTGGATTATTTTCCCACTAGATTCCTTCTGATTTTATTTGTGTAGACATCTTATCTTTTCTTAGTTCCATTTATTATTCTATTTGAAGAAACTAATGAACAAAGTTAATTGAACAGTGACTTCTTCATTTTTAAAAACTCTGGACTATTTTCAATGTAACTTTAATGAATATTCCTGAGTCCTACAGCTTTTGTTTCTAAGAGGTGTTCACATTTATTGAAGTTATGTGTAACTCAAAGTTAAATTCTAATTCAATAGCCAATCAAAATCTGTTCTTTGGACTTCCTGGCAAGCAGAAAATGACAAGTATTTGTCTCAAGCTGAAAAATATGTATTAATTACTGTGCAATAACACAAATGAATAGATAATATATTTTGCTTGACAGTTCTGAAATCCATATGAACACGTTAAGGGAATAAGGAGGCAAATTCTAGATTGTAATTGGGCTTGGGTATGTAACAGAAGGACATAATATCTGTACATGTAAATACATCTACAACTCTGATTGGACAGCAGTTTTAAGTACAAGTACATGGCACAAATATCCCTTAGATATTAATTAAATTGTCTGAGCTCTGAGATTAAAAGGAAGGGATGAAATTACTGCTGCTGACCTTTACTAATAATACTGGATACAAAGTGGATGTCTTATTATTTGCATAAATAGCACCATTCAATATCAATAAATTCACACATCAGAAAATAACAATTTCTAAAAAGGATCCTTCATTTACAGTTTCCTTATCAAAGTCTCTATTGCATATTAAGAGACCTTCAATGTGTCACTGTTCTATGGTGCATCAGTGATTACGTAATTATGGTAATGAAGCCTTAAGATAGATCTCTAAACATGTGTGTGCCTGTTGTACTTGTTCCAATAGCTGCTTGTTGTATAATTAATATGGCACAAGATAGTACTATCCAGCTGAGAAGATCTTTCCAATTGGAGTATCATCTGAAAGGAGGAAGAGGCTTGGTAATGCATGAGAGTTTTCCTTTATAACGTTGCCATGTGGCAGGACTGAACATCACACAGATCAAATCTTTCACTCCAAAGCCTCATTTGTTCTCTTTGCTAGTGCATTGCAATTAGCTTTTCCCTGTAATCTTGGCAGCTGCACACAAGCTGAATGATTAATTTCATTCACTTTGTTTCTCACTTCACAGATGTGAAAAAGGCGATATCTTCTGAGCATGCAGTCTCAAAATATCTTCAGGGAAGAAAGCTCAGTGACTGTGCGTTATGTATAGTAACACTGAGATGATCATGTATTTGCAGATAGGATGCCTGTTTGACCCATATTCCTCACTGAAATCCTGAATACTCTTACCTGATATTATTGGATTACCATCAGTGGAACAAAACACAATCTCTTTTCAAATTGAAGTGTTATAGAAGGAAATCTATGGTGCTGTAATTTTGCTCTTCACCTCCTTATTTTCAATGTTTCACTCTTGCCTAGCTGGTAGCGACACAAAAGAAAACAACTGGAAAGTTCAGTGATGATCCTTCAGTAACTTAATTGTTGTTGTCAGCCCTCTTGGAGGTCAGTAGTATATTTCATGTTTGCACCAGTACTGTTGGTGTGTTGTGATACACGTGTATGGCTACTTATGAACATCACCAATTAGCTACGCTACAGGGTAATGAGGCCCATGTTTCACCCACTCTGCAGTAGCAGCACCTAAGGCAGTCGCACGGTGAACTTACAATCAGCAAGATCTATGTATAATGCAAGAGCAGCTGTTACTGAAGGAAACTTTACAATTGTGCCTCCACTGCAAGTCTGTATAATTCCATCTACTGTGAATAGAAAAAAACGACAAAGTCAATTTACAATTGCTGAATGAGATCATTTACTTATCCTTAGTCTCAATGGAAAATAGGTCTAAGATTATCATAGGATTTTGATGTTGAATCTGATCATAACCAAGTAAGGCAAACAAAATGCTGGAAGACTCAATAGGTCAGGCAGCATCTATGGTAATGAATAAACAGCAGACGGTTCGGGTTGAGAACCTTCTTTGAAGAAGAGTCTCGGCCAAAATATCAACCGTTTACCCTTGTCCATAGATGCTGCCTGACCTGCTGAGTTCCTCTAGCATTTTGTGTGTGTTGCTTTGGATTTCCAGCATCTGCAGACTTTCTCATGTTTATAACCAAGTGAGGTTGGTGACTGTTGGGTATAACTCACTGTTCTTATCCTGTGTAATTTTAATTATCATTTCTTCTAAAGTTGAATGATGGTCATTTAATGCTAGTTCATTATTGGCTCCTATGAAGATTGTAATGAAGGTCTGAATTACAAAGTGAAATATATACCTGAAATCTGCTTTAAACTTTTATTGCTACTGGGATAACAATATATAAATAAATAATGTGCCAGGGGTCTATTCTCATTGTCCATTAAACAGTGTAAGCTTTGATGAATTTGCCTGCTATTCCTTTGGCTTTCCACTGGGGGACAATTAACATTTTAAGCATCGAATTATTATTCATCATTCACATGGCTTTGACATGGACAGATAAGATTTTCACATTACAATTAGTGGCCATTTAGGGAACATACAAAAAGCTGTTTCTGGAAAGAGTTCGGCCTCCTCTGTTCAGTCAGAATAAACAAAGAAACGGATTAGTCACCAGCTGTCACTCTATTTTTAGCACTAGGTACTGTACTGCCTGAAGCGAGTCATCAGTGTTTCTACTTGGTTAAATTACCTGATGCTGCCTCCTGTAACTGTGTAGAGCATTATGAAGTTGATATGAAAAAAATTATTCAATAGGTTTGAACCATTTTGTTTTTATTCATTTCTTTCCTTTGACTGTGGAGCTAAGTATGGTACACAATAACATGGTAAGTATGGTACACAGTAATATCTCCACAAAATAATAATAGTCCCTGTAAAACTGATAATTTGCTTTCCATTTATTTGAATAACCTGCACCTTCAACATCTGACTGATGGAGTGATGATTTCAGTACTCCTTCTTACACACTTCTTACACACTTCTTACACACTTTTTACACACTTCTTTTTACCCTGGTTGCCACACTCCCATTAACCCACAGGAACACACTTCTTACTTATCCATTAATACCTGTGTAAGGAACAGACTATTGGAGGAACTCAGCAGTCCTGATACAGGGTGTTGACCCAAAATGTCAGCTACCTATCTGCCTCCACAGATGACACTTCACCCACTGAATTCCTCCAGCAGTTTTTCTTTCACTCCAGATTCCAGCATTTTCAGTGTCTTGTGTCTCCATTGAATACCGACGCCCTGTTTACAGTGTTGACTTGAAACTCATTGGATTCTATTTCCTGCTTACTGTGTTTACTGGCAAATTTATTATACCATACAACCTCCAAATAAAAGTGAATTGAAATTGTGTTGGACTATTAATTTAGAATAGCATCAACAGTCAGTTTGCATCGCCAAAGAACTGAGCATGGCAGATTATTGGGGTTGTACACTGTCAGGCTCTTTCCTTAAAGCTTTTATAGTTTGTTCTTCACTGTTGGGTTTTAAATGAATTAATTCATTCAGATTTGTTAATTCTTCTTGTTTGATAGAGTACAAAACATATCAAGATGTGGCAGATATCCCACTTGGAATGCTGCTGTTGTTTCGCCGAATCGGCTACATTACAGAAGCAGAGTGATGTCGACAATGATCATATCAAGTGGAAGCAAGGTTGAAGTGTTTACACAAAGAGATGTATCAAGACAAGCCAACAGATTGTATATACTTAATTTCCTGAAGATGTGAAACTTTCCAAGGACCTTAACAGGATACCATGAAACAAAGCTTTGATAGAGTAATGAGATCGTAGGCAAGCAAAACCTGAGTATCCTAGAAAACGAGAGAAAGGTAAAGAAGAGAGCTGTAGTCAAGGAATTACAGTGAAGTAATGGAAATTAGACCAGCGCCAGACAAATTATTGTTGTAGTATATCGCCTCAGGGGGCCACATGTGTAGCAACTGTGCTCTTGGTTTTAAGAAATATAGTAGAACATTAACTTGTGTCAATGAATGAAATAATGAAAAGGCATTGCGGTTTATTCTTGTAAATAATTGTTTATGAATAAACTTTATTTTGATTTAAAAAAGGAAATTCAAGCTGTGCTGAAGGCTAGAAATGAAAGGACATGAAAACCTTGTCAGGTCTGTCAGTTTGGAGGAAATTACAGAGGTAGAAAGGAGCAGACGAAGACTGAAGTTAGCCAAGGAGGGAAAATATAAAGCTTGGTGCAGTGACTGTAGGTTTGAAGCAAACGTAAGTTAAAATATAGCTACCTCACATGTTTTATACAAGCATACATTTCATTGCATTATACAAATCAACCTTTTTGTGTTTGTTGATTATGGAGTATAGATTTAAGTAATTTTACAATGTGTATTTTAAATATAAACTTGAAAATTTGTGTTTTTAAGAGTTTTAATTATCTAGCATGTTACAAAGGTTCTAATGAATTGGTTACATCATTTTAATCATTCATACTTGTTGAGAAGGGAACGTACCTAATAACAGCAGTTAAGGGATTGCCTGAGAAGCCTCATGAATTTTTCATGGTTTTCTCTGGCTGAAAATCAAGCCTGCCCAGTATGGTTCACCTGGTGCTGTGTTACATCCCACTACGGATGATGTTATGGGCCTCTGAGGAATGAACAGCAGAACTGGAAAGTGCAAACAAAGCAGCTAAACAGTACAGATAGCTGCTGCAGTTGAAGTGTGTGCTAAAAGGATACATTTGAACTGCCATGTATGTGTGATGATGCTTTGACACTTTCAGGTGAGTAATGTTTTCCAATTTATATGTGTGGTGTAAATAAATTTGTTCAATAACCTTAAAAATGTGCTGCTTACAATGTGGGGATCTTACATGAATCAATAGCTTGTGACCGACAGTCACTTGGATAGAAATTAAATTCATTTGATAGATACATTGCTTGCATCTGTGATATTCTTTGATAACATTGATAATAAACCTTCAGAAACTAAGGGAGCAAATTCCACAAAGTCTTCTAGAACTCCAATTCTCTTATTACTGAAGGATCAATTGCAGTTTGTTTCTGTTTTCTATTTTCATTTTTATGTACATTTATTGTTAAGCATTTCCTGGTCCTCGTGAAATGTAGTATCATCACAATTTAAGATGCATCCCTATGTTCCCTATAAACGGAGCTAAGTTATTGAAATGAATTGAGAAATTGATAGAGGCAAGAGCTTTGTTACTGAGAGGGAATGCAATTGAAGATGAAGCCACTTATCCTTCTATTAATCTTGCCTGTACTCTGCTGTACACTTACGGCTTAAACTACAAGTTCACTATTGTTTAATTGCATGTTGCACAGATTTTTATACATCTGTTATCTTAATGACAAATTTAAGACCCATGTAAAAATATTGGCGTTATTAATAATGTTGTTAATGTCAAGAAACTGCTGTCTGTGTTCTTCTCTTTGGGTGCATTTCTTTCGTCTATGCATTACTTGTACCAAAAAGGGTAGAGGGCCAATATATTTTAAGCTTGCCTCTCACACACATCTAAAATACTGTCAGAACTCATTGAGATGGTAATCTGGTGAAGTCTCCTGTGGTCCAGTGTTTCCCCATCTTCCTTTCAGGTAATAACTTTGGCTTATTTAGTCTCGGAGTCTGAGCAGAGTAAGAGTGAGCACAAAAATCTGGGGTAATATCCCAGAGAGTGTGCTGCACTGTTGGGAATGTTGTATTTGGTTGAGATATAATGATACTTTCAGGTGGACATATAAGATACCAAAATCAAATATTAAAGGAGAGCAAGGCGTTCATCTTGAGTGCCTTCATTGATGCTGACTACATTGATAAAACTGAAAAAAAAAGACTTTTTTCTCTCCCATTCTCTTTCTAACTGTTTTCCCTACCTTGCATTCTACTTCTCTATTTCCCAGAGCTGCTTGGCAATTAAAAGCTCTGAATAAAAGAAATTTCTCAATTCAGAGATCTGACTATGGTCATACAGATTCAAAAAACAAATGTGTTTAATAAATGTTCTTAATGCCTTACATTATTTTAGTAATGCAACAGATCTAATGACTTCCATCTCCATCTTAATTCCAACATTGATTCAGTACGTAAATGCATTCCCTATTCTGATACTGCATCATGCAGACTAGGAAATATATTGCTAGGTCCACATCCTAGAACTCCTTCCCCACTACCTTTGTGGGAGTACTTTCATTCAAATGATTGCTGTAGTTTAAGAAGGTGGTTCAGCCCCAGTTTCTCAAAGGCAATCAAGGATAGGCAATAAACGTTGGTCTTGCTGGTGATCATCATAGAAAAGAACAAAGATGTTGTTATTGTACTGCTGTTGACCCCATATTAGGTAGAAGGGTTATCATCTGATTTCTCCAGCTTCAGTACAACTGATATGTAGGCTTCCTGAGCAAATAACTCATCATTATTGTGCATTTAATATTTCAGTACTATTTGAGTAATATTGTATATATGTGTATGTATATATATATATAGTCTGTTGTTTACATAATTCATTATGGTTAATGTAAAGTACATGAATGGCATGCAGCATTACGGCATCACGTCATATGTGTGCACCTCACGAAATTAAAAACACCTTCATCCCAGCTCCTGTGATTTCCTTTCAATTAGTTGCTATCGTTACAAAACATTACAGTCATCTTTTTCTTGTTTTCCTATATAAGTGACAATTGAATTGATTTCTAATGGATCCAATAAACAAGATTTTTAATTCCTTATGAAATTTAAACTCAAGTAAACGCCAATTTGAAACGTTAATGTGATGTAATGTTGCCTTTTAGGGTTTTTTTTCACTATGTTAAAATGTCTCAGCATGCTTAACACAATTGAATATGTTTTTTGTGGTTACTGGTGTACTAGACAGGTGTTGCTTTGAGCAAATGGGAAAATGATGTTTGGTGGTGGTAATGGAATTTACACAAACCAGTATATATCACAGTTTACCACGCAAGGTATTTTGTAGCCTAGGAATGCATTTTCTCAGTGGGCTTTGGAAGAGTGTTGCACATTGCCTTTGTGGTAGGACAGGGATTTTTCAGTTGTAGCACGACTGTGTATTTTTTATTCTTCAACAATTACTACTAATGGGAAAAGTGCAGTCTACTAACATGTCCAAAGAGATTTTGTGCACCTGCTAGCACTTAGTAACTCACATGTGATGTCAGGCCGCTGTTCTTCAGAGGTTTGTCAACTGACATAGATCATGACAGTAGGTGGTATAATTAACAAAATAGCAGAGAGAGCAGCTTTAGCATCATGTCCTTGTCTGGGTCTCACAGCCATCTTTCTCAGGCACACAGCAGCCAAAGCCTTTCCAGAGCAAGTACTCCTTGTGGGTATCCATTATGGATACTTACTGTTCCCAGTACTGAAATGGAGCAACCTTTCTGCAGTCTGGCAGAAGGCACTGTAATGTAGTGATAGGACAGACAAACCAACATTGCAGGCTAGCATGAAGAAACAAAGCAAGTTTCTACATGAATTGTCAATGATCTAATACATTTTTTTTGTTGTGGTCAGTTTGTTATTTTGGTCAAAGCGGAAGGGCCTTCATGTTGAAGCTTCTAAGTTTTATTTCCCATTAATTAAAATACTTCTAAGGTTGAATTGTACATAAGTCAAGTGATGTAGGCAGCAACAGAGCTTCGCTTCCAGATGAGCTCAATGCCTTCTATGTTCATTTTGACCATCAAAACATGGGAGGAACTATCAGAAACTCAGCCCACCCCCAATGATCTGTGATTTCAGTCTCGGGGACCAATGTGTGAGCAGCCTTCAGAAGACAAAATCATGAAAAGCATCCAGCCCAGATGGGGTACCTGGTCAAGTACCAAAAACCTGTGCTGATCAGCTGGCTGGAGCATTCACTGAAATCTTTAAACTCTCGCTTTGGCAGCCTGAGGTACCGACCTGCTCCAGCAGGTTTCAATTCTACTAGCCCTCAAGAAGAAGATGCTAACCTGCTTCAATGACTGTCATCCAGTAGCACTTGCATCCACAGTGATGAAACGTTTTGAGAGGTTGGTAATGAAACATATCAACTCCTGCCCGAGAAGCGACTTGGATCCGCTCAAATTTGCCTATCAGAGCAACAGGTCCATAGTAGACGCCATCTCATTGGCTCTTCACTCAACCCTGGAACATCTGGACAGCAAAGATCTGGATGCTCCTTAGCAACTACAGCTCAGCATCCAATACCATCATCCCTGGAAAACTAATCAATAAGCATCAAGAGTCTGGCCTTAATACCCATGTGTAATTGGATCCTCTATTTTCTCACATGCAGGCCCTGGTCAGTTGGTATTGGCAATAACATCTCCTCCACAATCTCCATCAGCACAGGGGCACCACAGGGCAGTGTGCTGAATTCCCTGCTCTACTCGCTTTACACTTTACACTTATGACTATGCCAAATTTAAGTTTGCTGATAACAACACTGTCACAAGCTGAATTAAAGGTAGGGATGAATCAGCATACAGGAGGGAGATTGAAAATCTGGCTGAGTGGTGCCACACCAACAACCTCTCACTCAATGTCAGCAAGACCTAGGAACTGAATATTGATGTCAGGAGGACACCTGAGGTCCATGGGCCAGCCCTCATTGGAGGATCTGAGATGGAGAGCGTCAGCAGCTTTAAATTCCATTGTGTTTTTATTTCAGAAGGGTTTTCCTGGGCCCAGAACATAAGTGCAATTGCAAAGAAAGCATGGCAGAGCCTTTAGTTCCTTAGGAGATAGCGAAGATTCAAAATTTTGACAACATTCTATAGAGGTGTGGTGGAGAGTGTATTGATTGACTGCATCACAGCCTGGTATGGAAACACCAATGCCCTTGAATAGAATAGTAGTGGATACGGCCCAGTCCATCATGGGTAAGGCCCTCCCCACCAGTGAGCACACCTGCATGAAATAGTGTCGCAGGAAAGCAGCATCCATCATCAGGAACCACCACTGCCTAGAACATGCTTTCTTCTTGCTGCTGTCATCAGGAAGAAGGTACAGGACTCACACTGCCATATTCAGCAAGTTGTTACCCCTCAACCATCTTGAACCAAAGGCGATAACTTCACTTAACTTCACTTGCTCCATCACTGAACTGTTCCTACAATCTATGAACTCGTTTGAAGGACTCTTCATCTCATGTTCTTGAAATTTATTACTTTTTAAATTATTATTATTATTATTATTATTTCTTTTGTTATTTGCACAGTTTGTTGTATTTTGCACACTGGTTGAATAGGCAAGATGGTGGGATCTTTCATTGATTCTGTTATGGTTATTATTTTATTATGGATTTATTGAGTAAGCCCACAAGAAAATGAATGTCGAGGTTGTATATGCTGACATATATGTACTTTGATAATAAATTTACTTTAAACTTTTATCTTTAAAACAAAGAATTTTGCAAAGAAAAATTGGCCATGCATTATATAGATGTTCCTTAATTTTAGGAGATAGCTATTCATTGATACACAGGTATGAAAACTTTAAATTAAGGGTAATGAAGGCGAACGCAGTGTCCCAATATTAAAGGCAGCTATTGACTTCATTTCCACTGGGTTTATTGATAGTGGAGTCAATGTTGTCTCCCTTTGCATTCAAACATAATCAAGAGCAGGTTAATCAGCACCTCAAGCATGCTATGAAGTAACAGATAATCTATTATCAGACTTAACACCACTTTCCCACACTCTACTGTACCTTTATATTCCATTATATTCAAATAACTGTTGGACTCCACCTCCTCTGCTCCCTAGGGTAGACAATTTCAAAGAGTTATGACCAGCATGGAGAAGAAATTCCTTCTTATTATTTTGTCTTAAAAGGGCAAGACCTTATTCTGAATCTATGCCCCCAAATTCTAGATACCTTTCTAGGACAAATATCCTCACAGCATCCAGGCTGTTAATCCCCCCTCAGAATCCAATGTTTCAATAAAGTCACACCATGTTATTTTCAACATCAACAAATATATACTAGTACACCTGCTTGTTAATGCAGGTATCTAATCAGCCAATGATGTGGCAACAACTCAATGCATAAAAGCATGCAGACATGGTCAAGATGTTCAGTTGTTCAGACCAAACATTGGAATGGAGAAGAAATGTGATCCAAATGACTTTGAGTGTGGAATGATTGTTGGTGCCAGATGAGAGTCTCAGAAACAGCCGATTTCCTGGGATTTTCACACACAATAGCTAGATTTTACAGAGAACAGTATGAAAAACAAAGAAAAAGTATCCAGTGTGCAGCATTTCTGTGGGTGAAAACATCTTGTTAATGCGAGGTCAATGGAGAATGGTTCAAGCTGACAGGAAGGAGACTCAAATAACCATGTGTTACAACAGTGACGTGCAGAAGAGCAACTCTGAATGCACAACCCATTGAGCCTTAAAGTAGATGGGCTACAGCAGCTGAAGACCACACCAGGTTCTACTCCTCTATCTATTAAAGTGACCAGTGAGTGTAGACTCAACCCTTCTTAATACCACAATCCCCTCATTCCAGGAAGAAACCTGGTGAAGTTTTCCTCTTCAAAAAGGTTAATGACTCAAACAGGATATGCACAGTTCTGTATGCTGACCCGTCTCTTTGGTCATCTTTTTCTCAGATGAACCATGAGGCCTCTAACAGATAGTCAAGCATTGCTTGTGCATTGAAAGTGTAGCCCCCTGGCCACTCTCAGGGTCGCTCGGCTCGTTGTTGTCTCGGGAAATAGCCCTCGGCCCCGCCAAACTGGGTAATTAGTTTGTGTGGATGCTATGTGATGTACCCCACCCCACCCAAATAACAGACAATACACCAGATACAATTAAATGATTTACAGTTTATAGATATTACTGGAACTATATAATTAATAGAGAATAAAATATAAAAGGAAAATAAAAGGTGCCACACTTATCAAAGTTCAATCTCTTCGTGCACAAAACAGTTGGAGATCGGGACCCTTCTTCTTCACCCTGCGACTCCCGAACCACATCGACTGGCCGTCTGGGACCAACAACGGTGGTCGACCATACGCTCCACACAAGTCCATCTCCATCTCCTCTCCTCGCCGAACGCCCCACCCAGGGTCCGACCCCATTAGCGGACTCACAGCACCTGGTCCATTCTCTGTCTCTCTCTCCCGCCTTCTGCCCCAAAACCCCGCGCATACAGTATCTTCAAATACACCAAAAACATAACTATCCCAATTGGTTCATAACATCTTCTTATCAGTAACGTGATTCAACAAACTGCTAGCGGGAAGGACTTTCTCAGCATTTAACATAACAAAGAAGCATTCCCAAGTGTAACATTCAAAGAAGTCATTTTAAATTTAACATACAAAAAAAAACCCCTACAAAAGTCAAATATGGCTGTGTTAAAGCAACCTCAGTTTTCATTACCTCAGAAATAAAAATGTACTTGACATTGTCATTCTGTCCAAAGAAAGAGAAAAAGAGAAAAAGAGACATGTTATGGTACATAGTTCCGAAAATTTGTCTGAGAAGGGAAGAAGAGATAGAGAGAGAACAAAAGCTGAAAATATGGAGGCTTTATGTAGGAAAACTAACCTTGACCGTGTGCAAGATGTCCCTTTCAGCATGGGAGAATTAAGAAAGGCACTAGATAAAACAGGAAAGACTGCACGAGGTAAAGATGAAATATGTTATAGTATGATAAAGCACTTGAGTGAAGGAAGTCTGGAGAAACTACTGCTTCTGTATAACAAAGTCTGGGATGAAGGGAGAATACCAGGGAGCTGGAAAGAGGCAATAATTATTCCAATAAGGAAACCTGGGAAAGATGCCATCAGGCCAGAAAACTACAGGCCAATTGCCTTGACATCACATGTATGTAAACTTATGGAACTTATGGTAAATGAGAGGCTAGTGTACTTCTTGGAAAGCAGAGGTATGGTGGCTACGTATCAAAGTGAGTTCAGGAAAGGAAGGAATACTATGGATCCAGTGTTGTGTCCAGAGGATGAAATAAGAAAAGCTCAAGTAAATAAAGAGACAGTGGTTGCAGTTTTTTTGATGTTGAGAAAGCTTATGATATGTTATGGAAAGAGGGGCTCCTAATCAAGTTACATTTAATGGGAATCGGGGGGCAGACGATGTTCAATTGGGTTAAGGACTTTTTAAACAGGAGAACTATTCAGGTGAAGATAGGATCAGAGCTATCAAGCCAGTATGTTGTAGAAAACGGGACACCTCCGGAGAGTGTAGTGAGTCCAACTTTATTCTCCATTTTGATAAATGATATATTCGTAAATATTCCAACGGAAGTGGGGAGGTCATTGTTTGCAGATGACAGGGCTTTGTGGAAAAAAGGGAGAAATATTGAACATATAGTTACGAAAATTCAAGATGGAATTAATCAAGTTGAAGAGTTGGGGACAAAGTGGGGTGTTAAATTTTCAGTGGAGAAGATAAAAGCCATGCTCTTTACAAGGAATAAGCTCAGGGGACTTAATTTGAATCTGTATTGAAATAACCTGGAGAGAGTTGAAAGTTTTTGGTTTTTGGGAGTGCACTTTGACTTGAGATTAACATGGAGATATGTAGTTAGTAAATGTAAAAATGTGATAAATGTCATGAGGTGTCTTGCTGGATTGGAATGGGTGCTGATTTTGCATCACTGAAGTATATTTATGTAGCATTAATAAGATCAAGATTAGACTATGGAAGTATTGTATACGGGTCAGCAGCAAAACCTGTGCTGGCAGAACTGGATATCATGCAAGCTCGGGTTCTAAGGGTGTGATTGGGAGCAGTTAGAACTTCCCCAGTGTGTGCTCTCCAAGTTGAGGCAAATGAAATGCCATTGAGGCTGTGGCGTAAACAGCTGGAGGCCAATTACTGGATTAACTTAAGGGGGCATGGTGATAGCCATCCTACAAAAGGGGTGTTGTTGACATGCTGGGAGAAGGAGAGGACACAAAAAGAAAGTTTTGGCTGGACAGGAGAGCAAACAGCAAAAGATATGGGTATATACAATAATGAGTTTTGTCAAAGTGTGGTGTGGCCTGTCAGACCGTTCTGGGTATTAGAAAATCCCTCTGTAGATTTGGAATTGCTTAAGATTAAACACAGTAATAAGACGGATGATATACTCAGTTGTTACGTACCCCATAACTGGGTTGCCAAACCAGCAGAAATGGATCACTCAGTTGGAGTCTGGAGTACTAGAACTAAGAAAGTTTTATTAAAGAAACAAGCAACACAGTAATCGAAAGGATAATAAATGCAACAGTTCAGTGATGATAAACACACAGGTGCACAGCATTAAGATAACAGCATCAATCAAGCTCTATCGTTGTCTAGGGGTAAATGACCAATTTCAAAATGACTCAAAGTTCAGTCCAGTTAGTAGTTCAGTTCGCAGTAATCGTTGCCATGGCGGTGGACAACGTGGGGGAAGAGAGAGATAGAATAGGAACAACTGATCATTCAGAACACGGCTTCACTCACAGACCAGCAAGATGGCTCACAGACCAGCGAGATGGCTCACAAACAGCTTTTGGGCGGGTCCTTGGTGATGTCACCTGAGGTCACCGACTGTGACCCCTCCTCCAGATGCAGTCGATCCTCTGCAGTGAACCCGGCACCCAGGCAAGGGCGGACACACACCGGGTTCCCGCTGATCGTACCTTTCCACCCTTGTCGTTGTCTGGCACTTCTCACCCACTCGTGAGAGGCGCACCGCTTCCAGGGTCTTGTTACCTCGGGTGGCGTGTGTGTCTGTCTTAGCGAACCTGTCCCTTTTTATCCCCCTGCTGGGGTATCGCCTGTCCATCACTTCAAACAGTTCAGGGTTCAAAGGGGGGAGCCGCTCCAGACAGCTCTCTCTCCCACGTCCCTGCATTACACATCTCCAGACGCTGCTCCATTGTTCCTTATCTCTCCTTCCCCTGAGGGCAGGTGGCAGACCAACTGCTGATGCCACTGATGCTAGCCCAGGCCAGCAAACATCTTAATTTTATGTGTATTCTCGTAACACAGTGAATACCATAGTTATAAGGAATGTAAATAAAAAGACATACAAATTTTTCTGGATGGATCAAAGAATCCAGAAACAGATGCAACAGGGTCTGCAATTGTTGTATCAAGTTATCAAGTGGAAATTAGCAAGAGAACACCTGATTGCTTGAGTGTATATGCAGTTGAAATGTTTGCCATATTTTTAGCACTAGAATGGAGTGAGCAGGTTGATTGTAATAATATTCCGATATGTAGCGATTCTGTGTCAGCCCTTGCAAGCATTAAGGTGGGTACAGCTAGTGGTCACCAGGATCCTGTTTGCAAATTCAAGACTGGCTAGACAAGGCAAAAATATCACATTCATGTGGGTTCCAGCAGATTTGGGTATTATGGGAAATGAGACAGCAGATAAGCTGGCAAAAGCAGCAGTCAAAAAAGGATCTATAGAGGTCAATATTAAACTATCAGAATCAGAGGGGAAGAGCACAATGTGCAGAAGGATAAATCAACAGTGGCAGCAGCATTGGGATAGAGCAATGAAAGGAAGACATTTACATTCAATTCAGAACAGAGTAGATATGGGAAGAAGTAGGGGAGTAAAGCAGAAGGCACAAGTAATTATAAGTAGACTGAGAATTGGGCACAGCAATCTTAATGGTACTCTGGCCATCATAAATAAGCATCCAACAATTTTTTGCAATCTATGTCAGGAGACTGAAACAGTAGAGCATATCCTTATTTCATGCAGGAGATTTGCACAAGAAAGGCAACAAACATTATGACAATTACGCAAAATAGGACTAGTAGAGAACAGTGTTAAATGTTTATTGGAATGTGGGGAGAGTGATCGGGGAGGAAATGGTTGTTTAGTTTTTTAAGGGCTACGGGACTGGAAAGACGGCTTTAAAGTGAGTGGACAATAAGGGACAGTAAATCCTGAGTATGGCAGTAATGCAACAGCGTGGATGCCAACTGCCATAAAAACTCAAGGAAGAAGAAGAAGAAGAAGCTTCAGTTGCTGGACTGTTCCCTTCCCTTCACCTTCACTGTCCTCCTGAAGCCTTGCCTGCAACCTTTGTCTGAAGCCTGGCCTGAAACCTTTGCCTGAAGCCTTGGCCTGAAGAGTTGCCTGCAACCTCGCCTGCGTCCTCGCCTGTATCGCTGTCAAGGTCTACTGCCAGGGCAAGACCGGAGATTTGCTGTGTCTAGATAAGGAACTGTCTTTCGTTGTTTGGAACTCTTTTTGTGTCCTCGCCTTCGCTAGGTAGGTTCGGCTGTTTGCCGCTACCTTGAGTTGAGAACTGTCTCTGTATCTACGCCTTTGCTAGGTAGGTCCGGCCGTTTGCCGCTACCTTGTGCTAGGAACCGTCTCTTTGTGCCCTCGCTTCTGCAGGGTAGGTCTGGCTGTTTGCCGCTACCTTGAGTGGAGAACTGTCTCTCAGTGTCCTGTGTACATGTCCCAGCCCTACGTCCTG
Organism: Mobula hypostoma; assembly: GCF_963921235.1. Classification (NCBI taxonomy): domain Eukaryota; kingdom Metazoa; phylum Chordata; class Chondrichthyes; order Myliobatiformes; family Myliobatidae; genus Mobula; species Mobula hypostoma. Next base: position 47,731,267 of record NC_086109.1, on the reverse strand, counting down.
ATCCCTAGGAGGGGCCCTGACTCTGTGTAGAGCTCCGTCCCCAAGTCCGGTTCCCAAGGAGGGGTCCCGGCTCTGTGTTCCACGTCCCTGTGTTCCTGTCTCTCTCAAGACCAAGGCTCTGTGTTCCTGTTCTCTCAGGACCAGAGCTGTTTTGCCAAGACCAAGTCAAGGCTTTGGGTTCTCGTTCTGTCCATGTGCCTTGTCCTGTGCAGGAGTTCCACATCCAGTCCTGTAGCTACATCCAGACTTGTAGTCACATCTTGTCCTCGCCTAGATCTGGGGTCCCAGCCAGAGTCAAGACCCATTTTCCGGGTTCCTGTCCAGTCTTTGGCTCGGAGTCCTAGCCCAGGCTCCTAGTTCCTAGTTCCTTGTCCTGGTTCTGCTTTCCTAGTCAAGTCCTAGCCCAGGACCTGAATCCTTGTCTTGTGCAGGGCTTGTGTCATGTCCAGCATCCTTTCTTCTCCACTTCCCTTGCTTTCTTGACAAACCTAGTCCTGTTCCTTGTACTTCAGTTGTCTGTGTCTTGCATTTGGGTCCACTCTCAACACCCCCCTTATATCACATGTCACCTCATCGGCTTCAATCCCAACATATTCATTCTTAAGACCTCCTCTGAAAATGGTCAGGCATTGTCCTATCAATGACAGCTGTGCCTCCATGCTATTCCCTGATAAATCAGCTTTAAATACAGCTTTGATAAGCATAATGCTTTTCTTTCATTTGTTTGACAAAGAGCTCAGAGGCTCTTCAGCTTCCTCTCACACTTATTCAGACAAATTACATGTCTCAAAAGGAAGACAATTCTTTAAACAAGTCATATGAAGTAATTAGTCCCATAGAAGGATTGATTATAAGTTGTTGCAGATTAACTGGATCACCAACTGTCGTGATGTTTTAGCCTGGTATTAATAGTAACAGAGTTTATTGGAAAGTTATGGCACATGTTATCAGGATACTTGGTGCAAATGTTAATCCTGCCCATGTATCTGTTGATCCAATTGACTTTGTCTCAAACTTTAATAGATGACTGAAATTCTTAACAGAAGGAACATACTCAAAAAATGTTGGTGAATGCAGTAGGCCAGGCAGCATCTACAGGAAGAGGTACAGTCAACGTTTTGGGCCGAGACCCTTCATCAGGACTAACTGAAAGAAGAGATAGTAAGAGATTTGAAAGTGGGGGCGGGGGATGGAGATCCGAAATGATAGAAGACAAGAGGGGGTGGGATGGAGCTAAGAGCTGGAAAGTTGATTGGCAAAAGGGATACGAGGCTGGAGAAGGGAGAGGAGGAGGAGGAGAAGATGGTGGCGTGATGCAGCGCGTGCGACCTCTCCAGTGAATAATATCTGTTATCTATCAAGTAGAATGCCGTGCACAATTCTGATTTGATGGAAGCAGACATGAGAGCACGGAGGAACATCTGGTGAAACTTCTGAAATGCCTGTTTCGCTGCCGCTGCTACTGTGTGATCAGGAATCTCCAGAGGGGAAGGCCCCGAATCCTTGGCTTTGCCTGTTGCTTGGCGGCCAGGGCTGGGGTTGAAGTGCTCAGCAGAGATGGTGCTCGGTGCTCGGTGTTGGAGGGCTGGTCGGAGGCTCGAAGTTTTTGGACGGACTCCGAGTCAGACCGTGGTCGGGTGCTTCCATGATGCTGCATTGGCAAGTTTGCGGTGCTGGAAGCTCATGGCAGGGAGAATTTCTCCCTTCTACCATCTGCGTGAGATGTTGGGGCTATCGGGACTTTGAGACTTTCTTTTACCGTGCCCATGGTCTGCTCTATATCAAATTACAGTATTGTTTTGCACTGTTGTAACTATATGTTATAATTATGTGGTTTTTGTCAGTTTTAGTCCTGGTCTGTCTTGTGATACCATACCAAAGGAACATCGTATCATTTTTTAATGCATGCATTTCTAAATGACAATAAATGAGGACTGAGTGTCCTTATAATCTAAAATCATGGGACGGGTGGCCTAGGGAGAAAGAAAGGGGGAGGGGAACACCAGAGGAAGATGGAGAGCAGGCAAGGAGTATCGTGAGAGGGACAGAGGGAGAAAAGAGAGTGGGGGGGGGAATAAATAAATAAATAAGGGATGGGGTAAGAATGGGTGGTGGGGCATTAATGTAAGTTAGAGAAGTCAATGTTGTTGCCATCAGGTTGGAGGCTACCCAGATAGAATATAAGGTGTTGTTCCTCCAACCTGAGTGTCGCTTCATCTTGACTGTACAGGAGGCCGTGGATAGACATATCAGAATGGGAATGGGATGTGGAATTAAAATATGTGGCCACTGGGAGATCCTGCTTTCTCTGGCGGACAGAGCGTAGGTGTTCAGCGAAACGGTCTCCCAGTCTGCGTCGAGTCTCACTAATATATGGAAGGCTGCACCAGGAGCATCGGACATTCTTACCCCATCCCCTTTATTTATTTATTTATTTATTTCTCTCTTTTTTTCTCACTGTCCCTCTCACAATAACTCCTTGCCTGCTCTCCATCTTCTTCTGGTGCTCCCCTCCCCCTTTCTTTCTCCCTAGGCCTCCTGTCTCATGATCCTCTCCCTTCTCCAGCCTCGTATCCCTTTTGCCAATCAACTTTCCAGCTCTTAGCTCTATCCCTCTCCCTCCTGTCTTCTCCTATCATTTTGGATCTCCCCCTCCCCCTCCTACTTTCAAATCTCTTACTATCTCTTCTTTCTTTTTTTCAATCTTTTTATTAATATTAAAATGTTAAACATAACGTAGTATTAATACAAAGCTATTGGGATTACATTGTTAATAATTAACATATATAAATATAAACTCAGTTGGCACACGGGTATTAAACCTCCCAAAATCGTACAAAATATGAATATAATATACAAAAAAACAGAAATAACATGAAAAAGGGAAAAAATACCCCCCCAAAAAATCTAATCCACACAATGCTAACCAACTAAACTAAGGAAAAGAAAAAGACATGGGCTGTTGTGTAACGTCAAAAAGAACCATTAATGTCATTGACTCCGCTCCTCTCTGCATATATTTAAAAGAAATAGAATAGGTTTGGAAAAGGTCAAATTACATCATATGGAAGTGTTGAATAAATGGCCTCCAAGTCTTTTCGAATTTAGTAAAAGGATCATAAATGACACTTATAATTTTTCCTAAGTTTAAACACAACATAGTTTGAGAGAACCAATGAAATGTGGTTCGTCCTGACGAAGGATCTCGGCCCGAAACGTCGACTGTGCTTCTTCCTATGGTTGCTGTCTGGTCTGCTGCATTCCACCAGCATTTTGTGTGTGTTGCTTGAATTTCCAGCATCTGCAGATTTCCTCGTGTTTGAATTTAGTCTATGGAATGGGTGACAGTACATTAGACTGTTCAATTTTTCATGAGGTACCAGGCACTTTGATTGTGAGTCCATAAGCAGGGTCTGCACTTTTAATAAGAGGAAGTTTATGTTCAGTTATTAATAGCTTCTGCAGATTTATTCATATTATCAGGGAGGGGTGTGTGTGTGTGTGTGTGTGTGTGTGTGTGTGTGTGTGTGTGTGTGTGTCTGTCTGTCTGTCTGTCCTGTTAGAATGGACCCATTCCCCTTACTTCTCTTACTCCTGGTGTTCCCCTTCTTGCTGGGGCTTTCCAGGTAAAAACTGTGCATGCTCCTTTGTCGTGCAGTATGCAGCAGATGGCTGATAAAATAGGAGATCCTGTGTGGTAACTAAAGAAGTGTTAAAGAAAAATAGAGAAAGCCACTACAGAGCATTGGTGTTTACAGAGATGAGAAGCAAATTGTGAAGGATGACAAAGGTAAGCCACTACCACCTGGAATGATCTCAAAGGATAGAGAAGTCTAGTCATAGATCAGCATCATATTAGCCGGTAACTGTGCTTCAGAAGAATGTCTCCCAGCCATACCAGCAGCAGCACTATCCAAGCATCTATTGGACAGTGTTTCTGTGTTCTGAGATGGCAGAGCAGCACACCCAAACTCCTGGTGGTGAAGAGGGAAGGTTTCAGCAGGTGTTAGGCAGTGAACCACAGAAGCTCCAAGTGATTGTATACTTACTGCTTGTTATGCCACTAGCATTTAGGGCAGCAATGAAGGTCATAAGAACATAAGAAATAGAAGCAGGAGTAGGCCATCCGTCCCATCGAGCCTGCCCCACCATTCAATAAGATCATGGCTGATCTGTCCATAAATTCAGCTCCATCTTCCTGCCTTTTCCCCATAACTCTTAGTTCCCTTACGATGTAAAAACCTATCTAACTGTATCTTAAATATATTTAGTGAAGAAGCCTCAACTGCTTCCCTGGGCAGAGAATTCCACAGATTCACTACTCTCTGGGAAAACCAGTTTTGCCTCATCTCCATCCTAAATCTTCTCCCCTGAATCTTGAGGCAATGACCCCTAGTTCTCCTCCTTATCTGTCTGTCCATAGCCATCTTCAGGAGTCTTTGGTCTCCTGCATTTCCTCTGCCCTTCAGGGGTCCATTGAAGTGCTCTCTTGATGATAGAAGTGCCCTCTCTTCTCATCATGTGTCCAAAGTTTCCTCATGATGATCGTGACTATGTCTTTTTGAGGACACTGAAGGAGTAGGGCGTAGTTGGAGATCTTTCTTGGCCAGAAAGTATGAAGGATCTTCTGGAGGATCATGCTGTGGAATGACGACAGCTGGGCAAGGTCGCTCTCTGTCATGCACCATCATTCTGACCTGTACATCTTCACCTTGGTGTGGACATTGTACATGGATGAACCCAATATGTTGCTCATTGATCTAAAGACATTTCTTGTTTTGCTGAGTCTGCACTGGATGTCATCACTGGTCCCACCATCCTGCCAAATGGTGCTGCCCAGGCAGGTGAATCTGCCAGAGCTGGATAAATCGATGCCCTATGCCTTGACTGGAGGAGGAGATTCTGAATTGAGGGTCATGGTCTCGGTCTTTCTCTGAGTCCATCCCGTTCACCAAAGGTACACAGATGCTGACTTTTCTCTTGCGTGTGCTGGTGTGTATAGAATAGTAATGCGAGGTCATCCGCAAAGTCAAGGTTTTCTAAAGTAGAGAATAGAATCCACCTAATGTCTCTCTGCTCACTTTTCATTGTTTGCCTCTAGCCCAGACAATCACCAGGTTAAACAATATCATCCTCAGCCTTGCGTAACTCCTTTCCTGACTCCAAAGTTCAAATTGCAGTCCCCAGCTGTGCAGGTGGAATTAGCATAGAAATTCTCAATAAACTGGACAATTTTGGAAGGCATCCCTTATGACCTGAGAATTTGCCAGAGGCTCTCCCTGTGGATGCTATCAAAAACCTTTTCAAAATGCACAAAATTTACATACATTTACATTTGCAGTCTCTGCCACTCTGTGCACTGTCCTATGATGTTACACAGTGTGATGATCTGGTCAACACAGCCTTTGTGCTTCATGAATCCAGCTTGCTCCTTCCTCAAGCACACATCAACAGCATCTGTAATCTGTTGGGAAATGACTTTGGCGAGAACCTTGCTGGGCACTGACAGAAGTGTGATGCCACACCAGTTGTTGCAATCACTCAGTTCTCCTTTCTTGGGGATCCTAGCAATAACTCCCTTTGTCCAGTCCTTGGGTATTGTTCCCATTCCCAGGTTATAGTAACCAGTGGTTGTGGGTGGCTGCTGTAACTTCTGGTTGAGCTTTGAACAATCAGCGTTCAAATTGCCATGTCCTGGAGCCTTGCTGTTCTTTAATGACTTAATTGCAACAACAATCTCTGAGTTTTTAAGTGGGTCTGTGTTGATGTTGAGGACCTCTGCCGCCTCTTGTATGTCAGGTTCTTCTACTTGTGGTGGTCTATTCAGTAATTCTCTTAAATATGCTGTCCATTGTGCTTCGTGCTCTTTCTCAGCTGTCAAAAGCAAACTATTCTTATCTCTCACAGGTCCACTGGATCTGGCCTAGAACTTACTGCATACCGATTTTGAAATCTTGTATTTATTGAAGCACGCCAGCCTCTAAACCACAACAAGGTTGTGGACCTTTTGGAGGAAATGATTGTACGGTTGATCCTTTAAAGCGCCTAACTGCAAAGCAAGCTGTGTTAAGAAAACCTGTTGTTTTCTGAGTTGCCTATTTGTAGTCCTCTTTGGAAGAGCATCACTGCTTTTAACCAGAGGAATAATGTCATTAGTTGCCGTTCAGGCACTAGAAATCCTTTGAAGCAAAAAATAAGAAACTCCTGGAACTCAGCAGGTCAGGCTGTTTCTGTGGAGGGAAACGGACAGCAGAAATGTTCTTGCTTGATACTCCAACATCTGCTGTCTGTGTCTCCCAAAATCCTTTACCCTCTCAAGTGGAATTTCTGCCAGTGAGGGGCTTGTTGATTTCATCAAGTGACACAAAATATTTTGCTTTGGGTGAGCCAAATTTCATTCATTGGAATTTCAAGCCCTGTGTATTTTATTCATAGAATCATTGACTCATACATCATGGAAAGAAGCACTGAGTCCGTGCCAACCATCGACACCCAATATTTATCCTAATCTCGCCCTAACTCATTTTATTCTCCCCACATTCCCATTGTAAATATCCATATTCAGACCAATTTATAGCGGCTAATATGCCTACCAAAGTGCATATTTTTGGGATGTGGGAGGAAAATGAAACATCTGGTGAAAACCAGCATATTGTTGGGGAACATTAGAGCTCTAAACAGGCAGCACTGGGAGGCAGGATTGAATTTAGATCATTAGATCTGTGCTCTGGCACACTGCCATTCATTGTTAGTTCAACAAGTTCTTCTCCCATAAAGACTATAGTGATTCATTACTGTCAAATCCTCTTAAGTAATGGTATTGTTCAGAATATTCTCTGTTTTAGTCTTAATGTATGGTTGAAATAGATTGAAATACTTAAAGCCTGGATTTAAAAACAGTATGATTATAGATAGAATATATCAACAAAGGCATGATAAAATTTCCTAAAGTGGATCAGAGAGTCAAGATTATATTAAATTGAGCATCAAAATAATTTAAATTAATGTAGTAGTCAGAATATGACTCTCATTAATTTAGTTCATTAGGGCTTCAGTAATACAGTTTGTCAGTTTCAAGGAAAAGCAGGAGCACGTTTTATGAAATGCAGTGAACAATATAAACTAGTAGATTCCATCACACTTGGCAACTGATAAAATTAATGCAAAATCTTTAATTAAAAGTCTTCAATTCATTAACTGGTGCACTTCATCCATCCGTGGATTTTAGAAATCAGAAAGACCTGCAAGGTCAGCTATGAGACTTCCTATTGTTTATGTGGTCAGCACAGCTGAGTACCAAACCTGATAAAAACACTAGCAAATTGCTGATGTTTGCACACCTCTCATCATACTTTTAGAGCAGCCAAAAATAACTGAGCAATTGTTAATTATGTGCTTTTTTTTCTTCATTCACTATGTCATGAATTTCTATCTGCTTTAGAGAGGAAGGCCTTGCACACAAATGGTGAAGGTCCTGGCATCAGTCCAGTTGTAGATTTTGCCTGAAGTATACTGAGGGATTACAGAGCTCTTCTGTTTCCTGCAGCGTAAGGAACCCACTAGCTCCAACAATACCGAGTAGTATTTATTGTGTTATTAGTCTAATTTGATGTTTTGTTGGCTGATTATGAATGCGACCAGAAGTGTCTATAGACGTGGTGGAAAGGGCTCCACCAAGTAATTCCCTTCAATGGTAAAACCAAACTCAAGTAAGCAGAGTCTCTGCTTCCTGTTATTTTACAGAAGCCCATCTTCGTAGAGCATTTAGAGGGACCTGATAGAGCTGCTCCGGATACTGAACTTGTTCACTTTAGAGTGGCAGAGAATGATTGTGGGGCACCTGGTTGAGGAGTATCATATGCACCAGCTGAGCTCAGTCCTTTGCCCATTTCATGCCCAGATTCAAATACTTTCTGGAAGTGTCAAAAATGGAAAAGTACGATCTGAGTGGATAGCCCCAATAATGAAACTTACCCAAAGCGCCAGCTGAAATCAGGAATCTGTTTTGTTTGAAATAAAAATTGAGGCAATTTATCTTTATTCAAAATAATGAAGAGTTCACTGATTACAATTCTGAAGGTATGAAGTGTACAGAAAACATGACAAATTGATGAATGTCACTTAAGAGTTTGTGTTAACTGTGATTAGGAAAAACGTCTTCACACAGAGAGTGGTGAATCTGTGGAATTCTCTGCCACAGGAAACAGTTGAGGCCAGTTCATTGGCTATATTTAAGAGGGAGTTAGATATGGCCCTTGTGGCTACAGGGGTCAGGGGGTATGGAGGGAAGGCTGGGGCGGGGTTCTAAGTTGGATGATCAGCCATGATCATAATAAATGGCGGTGCAGGCTCGAAGGGCCGAATGGCCTACTCCTGCACCTATTTTCTATGTTTCTATGTTTCTATGTTTCTATATTATAAATTCAGTGCAAGATTTGAATGATTTATGTGGCACAGCTCTTCCTGCATCAGGAGAATAAAAAGATCATTTATAGATATTGCCTCTGTCAATTTACCAGAAGCAGAGGTGAAAGTGGGCAAGGCGACTTTAAACATCTGCTCCAGTACCCCGCACAACCATGGGGGGGATACAAAATAGAAATAAATAGTGTGAAGAGAAACTGATATATAAGTGAAACAGACAGTGAGTTTTGGTGGACTTTATCATTACTGTGCCACAGGAACAAACTTTTAACATCAAAATAAGGCTAAAAATTTTATTCTCTGCTTTTAGTGCCTATTTTTGAAAGCCCACTGGGTGTTTCAAGGACAGGACCTGAGGATCAGTCACATCAGCCCTAATCACTGGTCTTCTTTGCACAACATGCATGGCATGAGACCTCCAGTGTGATCCAGGCCATGTTGCAGCCACAGATATGTTTGTTTAGTATATGTTTTTGAAGGTGTTAAATATAGGGTACAAGCTGCTAAAATTAAGCTTTTTAAACATACCTCCCTGACACTACTTTCTTTATATATCACCAAAGCTTCTCCACTGACACTCCCTCAACCCGTTAACTACCACCCAGGGTGAATCATCTTATTCAGTGTAGACGTGCATCTTTTCTTTACAGATCTGGAGCAGAGAATGTCTTCTACTCAGCTGGTTATCAGAAAAAAAAAGGAAAATGAGTTGTTTTCTTGCGAACGTCAGAACATGCAGCACTATAATCTAGACAGGCTCATTGTGACAAGTATATCTCTGTGGTGAGAGCTGGAGCATTGAGGGAAGAATGATATGTTTTAGGAGGATTAATTATAAAGTTTGAGAGCCTGGAAATTCCAATACAAAGTTAATTCCATTCATAAAGCCTTAACATATCAGGCACTCTATACTTGCATGCAGTATTACAGGGTAGTTATATTTACACCATGGAAGTGTTAAAGATTATCTTCAACAAGAGAGGGATAAACCACCTGCTCCTGAAATGCAGTCACACCGCCATTACTGAGTTCCCCCCCCCCCACCAAAAACACCCTGGGGTTGACTGATGACCAGAAATTCAACTGAACAAGCCAATAAATACCATGGGCACAAGAGCAGGTCAGAGAGAGGGTATCCTGTGGCACGTGACTTACTGTACCTCCTGACTTCGCGTTGCAAAACAGAATACAGGAACATAAAGGAATATTCTCCTCTTGCCAGCGTGAGCGTAGCCCCAGTGATACTCACCAAACCCTCTGTCATCTATGATAGAGGATCTACCACCTGCATCTCTGTGCCTGTAGTACATCCCATCTGCCAAATGTACTCACCTCTGCTGTGACCACTTAGAAGAGCAAGGGCTGCAGGTACATTGTGGTGTTGTTTTTGTTGTGACTCTGATGAGAAACTGGAAGATTTCCTTTTACTGAAGTTTTGCTAATTTGTTCAAGTTTCTCTGTGTAATTTCCTAAAACTAGCAGGAATATTGGGGTTTTATTGCACAAATTATTTTCAACATGAAAAGTTTTCATGAACTTCTGAAATGAAATTATAACCACAAACCCCAGTGTTCACTGTTAATGCACTTCATTGCCATTGTGCCTGTGTCAATATATGTTTTTCCACTTTTAATTCCACAGGAATTCTTTCGTGCAATAAAGATATCCTTAGATATTCAGTAGTGTGGAATCTGAACATGAGGAACTTTTATTTTCAGCTGAATCATGCATGTTTGGCAATTTCTACACCTGTGAGTTAGCATGAACTACCATGCTGCTACTGGTCTCTGTTTACAGAGCTGCTATTTTGAATGAAATAGCTCTAAGTTACTAATTTGTCAGAGACAGGTTGAAAATAATGCAATTCTGCAGCTAGATCTGCTGTGTCTGCTACTATTAGACAACTTAAGCTGGAACATGGGCCTTGCAAATAATCATATGTCAGTACTTGAGAAAAAGAAACAAAGAACTTTAATTTTAATGTTCTGCTCACACACTCAGGACAATTCAGCTTGGTTCATATTCAAATTGTTTTGAAACATCTTTATGTAGTTTGTTTGTCACATGGAACAATCCCCACATAGAAAGTATATGCAAAAGCAACTGAGATAAATGATTTTTGGTGGAAAAGTGCCAAAACATGGCAGAATATATGAAATCATCACTCCAAACAGAAAATGTGCCAGACAATTCTGAATTCAGCATTGTAATTTAAGCTGTTAACAATCTGTTGAAGGTGCAAGAAATACTCAGCAGCTCAGTGAGCACCTGAGAAGAGTTAACAATGCAGGTCAATAGTCAAAAAAAACATAAGAACAGAATTAGTCCATTCAGCCCATCAAGTCTGCCCTGTCATTTGATCATGGCTGATGTATTTCCCTCTCAACCCCATTCTCCTTCCTTGTCCCCATAACCTTTCATGCCTGACTTATCAAGAATCTATCATCTGTTATTTGTCAAGTAGGGGACCATACACAATTCTGATTTGATGGAGACAGACGTGAGAGTACGGAGGAACATCTGGAGAAACTTCTGAAATGCCTGCTTCACTGCCGCTGTTACTGTGTGGTCCAGAACCTCCAAAGGAGAAGGCCCTGAATCCTCGGCTTTGCTTGTTTCGTCAGCCAGGCAAGGTCGAAGGCACTCGGCAGAGGATGGCACTCGAGAGGCTGTATCGGAGGGACTGGTTGGAGGCTCGATATTTTCGGACGGACAGACTCAGTGTCAGCTGTGGTCGGGTGCTTTCAATGCATCGGCAGTTGTCGGTGCCTGGAGGTTTATGGCAGGGAGTTTCTCCCTTTGCCGCCTGCTAACGACTCGGGACTTTGAGACTTTTTTTTACCATGCCCATGTTCTGTGCTTTATCAAATTATGGTATTGTTTTGCACTGCTGTAACTATATGTTATAATTATGTGGTTCTGTCAGTGTTAGTCTTTGGTTTGTCCTGTTTTTCTGTGAAATCACTCTGGAAGAACATTGTATCATTTCTCAATGCATGCATGCATTTCTAAATGACAATAAACGAGGACTGAGTGTTCTCATAATCCAAATCTTGCACCTTAAATCCACCCAATAACTTGGCCTCCACAGCTGCCTTTAAAGAAATTCCTCCTTATTTCCATTCTCAATGGATGTCTCTCTACTGGAACTCAAAAAGTGAAAAAATAAGTATGTTTTAACTTGGAGAGAGGATGAGAGGTGAAGAGAACAAGTGAAATTATTCTGTGGTCCTTTCCATGTTTTGTCTCCTTAAATCAATTTATTTGTATTATTAATGCTTTTCTGCTGCTTCTGTTCTTTATGATGTGACATGCTCTAATTCATCATAATTAAGCTATTAAAAAGCAATGTACAAAAGCTGAACGTGCTCATTTTTTAAATTGTTGTATCACTCATCCTGAAATATCATGTTAATTATTATTTTCTTTCTAAATTCCCAGAGGAGGAAGTGAATGACTGCATTGAGGTTGAGCTTTACGTGTGAAAATGAGTCACTAGAACAAAGCAGCAGTTAGGAGAAAAATATTAGACTATTTATTATTACAGAAATAAGACATAATGGTCAAGGCACACATTTAGTGGAATGATTAACAGTTAGCTGAGCCAGGTATGTTAGTCCCTGTTGATGCAATAATGATTGACAATTGAATTATCAAAGGATCACCTGCAAATATCATGAAGTTATTTTGATAAGTTTGGAAACATAGCTTGTATAATGGAGATTATTTCACAAAGAATAATCATCAGTTAGCCTGATTTTAATTCCAAGCTGACTAATGGTCACAAACTCCCTGCATTTTAGAGTATAATTGCTTGTTGACTAATGAAGAAAATGTTCTCTGATTTCTGGTGTTAATTCAGAGATTGAACTTTTTTAAAATTGCTGAACTCTCTGTCCTGGTGATGTGAAGTATAAATCTCTCAGACATGGCTAATTAATTGATGCACTTTCCTCACCATGAGAACTTTCTCCCTGTCTTTATCTTCCCCACTGTTAAGCATAACTGCATCTTTTCAAAGGCTAGGTATGCTCACATGACATTATATGATGTCATAGTTACAACATATACAAATTGCAAGACAAAATTTTTTGTACAAATGTTTAATTTGAGAATTACCAGGTTATTAATAATTAATGTATAATGAAAATAAATGAAGATTCAAAAATAAATTTCATGTTGTGATCATCTAATTAAATTAGCTGTTGTTCTTTTTGTGTTATGGTATTCATTTGTTATGGGAATATTGTACTTCAAAACAATTCATGACAAATATTGGACAGTGGAATACTCTCATAAGTATATTGGCAGTGTAGCTGCACACGTGTGTACAATGTGATCCAATTTTTGTGAAAATTGTCAGTGATTGAAAACCAGAGTTCTAAGAAAGGTTCCAGATTACTCCATGTGTTAGTTGTGTGGTACATGAAAGTCTACAGACTTTTGGGGATCTGAGCCTGTAGGCAAGGTCAGCATTTACTATTCATTCCTAATTAGTCTTGAGAAGTTAGTGGTGAGCTCCGCTTGGACTGCTGCAGTACCTCTGGTAAAGGTACTTCCACAGAGCTGGTGCAGTACCTCTGGTAAAGGTACTTCCACAGAGCTGCTGCAAACAGAGTTCCAGGATTTAGAGCCAGTGATAATGAAAATACAGCAATTATTTCCAAGTCAGGAGGATGATCTGCATGTAGAAGAGCAAGAAGGTGCTGAAGTTCCAATGAGTTTTCTGCCCTTGTTCTGCTTGGCAGTAGAGATCTTGGATTTGGGAAATGTGTTGGGAGTAGTCCCATGGAAGAATCTGCAGTAGGTTTTGTGGATGCTATTGACTGAAGCCAGAGTGTACTTGATGAATGTTTAGTGTTGGCTATGAGATGACACTCACATCTTGTGGATAATGTCCACGTTTTTGAGAACTGCTGCCAGATGGTGAATTTTACATGCCACTTCTGACTTACGCCTTGCAGATGGTGGAAAGGCCTTGGGATTTGAGGAGGTGTATCAGAACTGCTTTTGTACCATGGTGGTTCAGGTGAGTTTTTAGTCAACGGTAATCTTCCAGGTTTATTAATGGTTGGGGACTCAGCAATAATAATGTTATTGGATGTCAAGGCTGGGTGGCAAGGCTATCTTTTGATGGAGGTGGTGATTACCTGACATTTCCTTGGAGAGAATGCGATTTAACACTTAGAAGTTCCTGGTCTTGTATCAGCAATCTGACTGAGGTCCCTTTTGCTTTGCTTATGATCTGCCTTTTCTCCCAACCCCCTATGGTATTTATATGCACATCCACTCGAACTTGTGAACTCACCTGACTCAAAGAGCCCACCATTCAGTCATCCAACTAGAACCCATCCCCTCACTGACTACCTAACTAATGTGCTTCCCCACTGATCATCCAACTGGTGCTAATAATACAAGCTAACTTGCAACTGGCAGCATCAATCAGCCTCTGATCCATAATCCTTATTCCCACCCTGTCCCTTTATCTCCGAACCCAGCTGAGCCCTAGTTAACTGCTTTTCTTTCCCATCAGAAGTGAAGCATTTGGTGGGTGAAAGTCCTTTCCTCGCGCCGTGCTGATCCAGTACTGAACAATCCTTTAGGTCCAACAAACGTCTAAATGTCTAAATTGTAAACCGCCAACCAAAATGGTTATCAGCACGCCTTGCAGCAACAGTTTAATAAAATTCTTCAGGTACTAAGGAAATTCAAGGCCTACATTTCACACAAGTGACTGTGGTATATGATGAAGCTACACTATACTTGCTTATTGTAGATTTTGAATTTCCCCTGCGCAAAGAGTTCCTTTTCTTGCAGCAAGGCTACATATCTTAGTCATTTTGGAACTAATATTAAAACCACAACAACAGTATTCAAGACCTTTTAAATAATAATACTTGACATCCCATTATGTATATTTTTAGGTCTTTTGCTTAGCAGTATACAAATCTATTTATTTAGATTTGCATAGTGTGCCTGGGACTATTTGCGGTCCATTTTTATATCCGTCTAACACTCAGCTCTATCAACCCATGCTTGTCTAGGGGAAACCGCCGTCTGCCCGCCAAACTGTGCCTCATGTTTGCGTAGATGCTGTGTATGCACCCCGGCACAAACCCACAACGTAAAATATCAGTCAGTACACAATGTACGTTTAAACGATTACACTTTATAAATTTTACTGTGACTGTGGGGTTAGTAGAGAAACAAAAAGATAAAATAAAAAGGTGCCAAAAGTAGGGATTATACAGTTCATGCACAACGTTGAAGCTCACGCAATATCCTCGATCCACCATTCGATTTCCTCCGAACTCCACGACCCTCGGACTGGGACCAACCACGGTGGTCTACCAGAGTGCGTCCAGCACGTCCTTCCTCTTTGCCTCTCCTCGCCGATCTCTCCCGCACCCGCCCAGGTAGATACAGATACAGATAGAATAACATGCCTTCCATTGGTTAGTTGCCCGTTATCTCTAATTATAACCCAAACATTTCAGCTACAAAGAACATTACCTCATCAGTTAACATTACAGAGAAGCCATTCCATTATAACACTACAGCGAAGCCATTTTATGTTAGCTGTAACAGTTACCATTATAGTTAATATTACTGAGAGCCCTACATCTGTTTTCTTTTGTACTGCTCCACATAGAATATAGCTCCTTAAGCAAGTTGTTCCTCATCAGATGATTTCTGGAACTGCTTAGTATTGGCGTCACACTAAATTGTGTTCCCACATCAAATATGGATAGGTTCTTCAACTCTGAGGCTACCATCACACCATGTATATAAATAGGCTATAATAACAGTGGGTTTGGGGGCGGGGTGAAAAATACCACCCAAGTGGGGGAGGGGGCTTGCTTACACTTTATTCTCATTTATAGAACTTGGTTGGGCTTGGAGATCAGACACTGACATTAATTTTACCAAGAACACTTAGCTCAAAAGAAACAAAATGAATATTGATGGCAGTGTTCTTTCTAAGCTATGCAGATATGCGGTCACGCAGTAACTGAGATGCCGTGAAGCTGGAATTTTCATTATATAATGTTAATTTTTTTTGAAATTACGTTGATATAATTTTGAAATCTATGTTAATATAACTGTGAAATACCCTGCAATTAATTATGTGCTAATGAATATAATCCATAAGTTTTCTAAAAATACACCTTTATTTTGAAATATTTTAAACTTTAATGTATTTACAGTACATTGTCAGTATTACAACACTGTTACAAATTGTGACAATAAACACAGAATGGAAGTTGGTCGCTCATTGTTAATAAACAGCCAGCGCGCTGAATGGCAATGTCATTTAAAGTGTTGCGTGGTTTCCAGGCCATATAAACATTTCCTGCTCAGAGCAACAGTTGGTCTGCGCTGATGTGAAAAATCAATTAGAGGGAACATTGGTTGATAGTACAAATAGATCTTGGACCCTGGCTGGTATTTTCCCTTAATTTGGGGTATAGAGGCTGGTTTCAATACCAGGCCATGTGAGATCAATGCAGTCTAGCAATTTATAATAGTGAATCCCATTTGCCCACTGAACCACTGGAAATCCAAAAATATAATTATCTTAGTTAACTGATGTTGCCTGGAAACAACTTAGAATTTTCTGCATTTGAAATATAACCAATCTCTTCAAATGAAAATGTTATATTATTATATTTCTCTAGATGTTGCAGACCTTCCAACCACTCACTACAGTTTCTCTTCCTGTGGTCTTCATGCCTTTTCTACAACTTTTTATTGTGGAAAGGTGAAATTTTGCTCTTGCTGGTATAGGAGTAAACTGGTTTATGTCAGCAATTGCTAAAGCCAATTAGAAATCACAATTTTAGTAACAATGTTATTGATTAGAAATTAATATATGCATTTTGTGTAGTGTGTAAAGTGAATGTTATTTCCGTAAATTGGTGATAATCAAATAACCATTAGTAAGAAAAAAAGAATTGAAATATACACTAAGTGGCCATTTATTAAGTACCATGCACCTAATAAAGTGGCCACTGACTGCATGTTCATGGTCTTCTGCTGCTGTAGCCCATCCACTTCAAAGTTTGACATTTTGTGCATTCAGAAATGTTTGTTTGCGCACCGCAGTTGTCATAGAGATCGAAACAGTCTTTTCAGCCCAACTAATGCCAAATGCCAAATCTGTCTACTCCCATTGACCAGCACCCAGACCATAGCCCTCCATACCTCTCCCATCCATGTACCTAACCAAATTTATCTTAAAAGTTGAAATTGATCCTGCATTGGGACCTTGTTGGTCACTCTCACCACCCTCTGAGTGAAGAAGTTCCTGCTCATGTTCCCCTTAAACATGTCACCTTTCACCTTAATGCATGACCTCTAGTTTTAGTCCCACTCAACCTCAGTGGAAAAAGCCTGCTTGCATTTACCTTATCTATACCCCTTATAATTTTGTATACCTCTGTCAAATCTCCCCTCAATCTTTTATGTTTGAGGGAATAAAGTCCGAACCTGTTCAATCTTTCCCTATAACTCAGGTCCTCAAGTCCCGGCAACATCCCTGTCAATTTTCTCTGCACTCTTTCAATCTTATTTACATTTTTCCTGTAGGTAGGCGACAAAGCAGAGCACAATATTTGGTCTCACCAACATCTTATACAATTTCAACATAACATCCCAACTCCTGTACTCAATACATTGATTTATGAAGGCCAATGAGTCAAAAACTTTTTTAATGACCCTATTTACCTGTGATGTCACTTTCAAGGAATTTCATGATTTGTATGCCCATATCCCCCTGTTCTACAGCACTCCTCAGTGCCCTACTGCTGACCTACCTTGGTTGGTCCTCCCAAAGTGCAACACCTCACACTGGGCTGCATTAAATTCCATCTGCCATTTTTCAGCCCATATGAGCAGCTGATTCATATTCTACTGCAAGCCATGATGGCCTTCTTCGCTGTCCACTACACTCCCAATCTTGCTGTCATCCACAAACCTGTTGATCTAGTTCACCATATTATTATCCAGATCGTTGATCTAGATGACAAACAGCTATGGACTCAGCACCAATTTCTGCAGCACACCACCAGTCACAGGCCCCAGCCAGAGAGGCAATCATCTACAACCATACTCCTGTACCAGTATCCTATCTGGCATCCCCTCTGCTCTGAATGTGCAATAAAAATAAAGAAAGAATAAATAATGAAAGAAATCTACCTACAACCTAGCCTCTCTCCACTAAAGCTTCAGCTCCCCACTCCAACACTGTCCTACTCACAAAATGGCTGCTCCGCTTAAACCTAACTTTTTTTTTATTGGCCTTTGCCAAGTGCTTAATTATATGCAATCCAGTATCTACAGCAGGACTGTGGTGTGCAAAATGTGACAATTGACTCATTCCCTTGTTCTAAACTCTCTCTCCTTCCAAGCAATCTAATGTGTTCAAAGAAGTTGTGGCCCACAAGATGTGCTGACTGCCCCCGCTTGCTTCTTTTAAACTCTGTCTCCCTCTACACAATCCGATGTCTCCTCGAGACTGTGGTGCACAAAATGTGTTGTAAACTTGTTATTTGAGTTCCTGTTGCTTTCCTGACAGCTAGAAGCGGTCTGGCCATTCTCCTCTGACCTCTCTCATTAACAAGGCGTTTTTACCAACAGAATATTGCTCACTCAATGTTTATTGTTTTTTGCACTATTCTCTGTAAACTCGAGAGACCATTGTGCGTGAAAATCCCAGGAGATCAGCAGTTTGTGAGATACTCAAACCAGCACCAACAATCATCCCACAATCAGATTCACTTAGATCACATTTCTTCCCCTTTCTAATGTTCAATCTGAACAACAACAGAACCACTTGACCATATCTACCGTGCTTTTATGCATTGAATTGCTGCCTTAGAATTGGCTGATTAGATATTTGCATTAATGAGCAGGTGTGCCTAATAAAATGGCCATTGAGTGTAGTGGCCAAGGAGGAACAATAAAAGTGATTACTGCTGAACACAGGCATTCCTAGTAAATAGCTTTCTCCCAAGACGTAGGAAAATAAAGTTTAGTGGTTGATCATCCACACATAATGTTAATCTGTAATCTTCAGTGTCCTTCATTGTTCTTTAGAGTTTCTTTCTCCTTCATCTGATCTGAATAGCATCACCACTAACAATGAATATTTCACTTAGCATCATTATAGGCCCTGGCCTCAGCAAAGATAAACAGTGGGGTTAGTTTTGCAATCTGTTTGGTGATTGTTGACTTTCAACTGATACTTTCCACGTGATTCTGAAAACAGCCTTTCTGAGGGGTAGAGTTTTAATGTCAATTTGCAAAGCTGAGCCTGCCCAACTGCATGAGGCTTTAATTAATTTGAATGGAAATCTAAATCTTGGCTGTTTCTCATGAGGTAGCTCTACTCAATTAACGATTTTTCTGCCAGATCTTGGAACCAGCTGGTAATTGTACAAATAGCTGGAAATCAAGATGTGACAATTTAGAAACATGCTGCAAAGTTTATTAGAAAGGGGCAGCAATTTAACCCAATAACTGCCAAGTGTTAGAAAGCTGGAGGAGCTAGAAAACCATTTGGAAAGTATTGAATCTGCTTCCAGAGCAAAAGAAGCAGAGATTTCAAATTGCTGCACTGTCGTATTTGATATCTTTTAAAACAATCTTAACTTGGGGGACTGGATTCTGTGCTATGGTTCAGATTTCTGGGGAATCCTCTGCAATAGAGTATTTTAGAAACACAGAAAACCTACATCACAATACAGGCCCTACAGCCCACAAAGTTGTGCCCAACATGTCCCTACCTTAGAAATTACCTAGGGTTACCCATAGCCCTCTATTTTTCTGTTATTCGAACAGCGGCCCCCTGTGTGGCAACGGGAGGAGGTGGACCCCACCTGAAGCCGTTCAGAGTGCTAAGTCTGCTCTTCGCTTCAGGGATGTGGTTGGCCAAGTCCAACATAGGAAAGCTGGGCTCGGGCTAGTCCCAAAAGCTCCTCAGTGGCACAATGCAACATCAGTGCAGAATAGACGGCTCGTGGTGGAGAAGTTGAGAAGACAGGAGGAGGCACAGCGAAATGCCAGGGCCGTCTCAATGGCCAAGCAGAGCCAATGGACTAATTGTGAGAGCCTGGAAAAGAGGAAACTTAGCTGGCGTGACATCTGGGAGATGGAGGGATCTCGGCTAAGTTTTATCATCAGAGCCACTTATGACCTCCTACCCACACCCCAGAACCTGAACCAGGGGTGGGGAGAAGACCCTGCTTGCTTTCTTTTTCAAGCAGCCGGATCACTAAGGCATATTTTACCAGGATGCACCACGAGCCTCACCCAGGGGTGGTACACTTGGCGGCATAACCAAGTTCTCAGACAGCTGGCATCGATTTTGGAACAGAGGCAAATCACCACAAATGCTCTCCCACAAACATCGGCAGAAAATATCCACACCATACGATTTGTACCAGCAGGCCAACCTCCAGAGCACCATATAACATCAAAAGAGGTAACCATTCTGAAGGTTGCTCGGGGCTGGAAAATGGATGTGGACTTGGAAAAAAAGCTTGTGTTTCCCCCAGACATTGCGGCTACAACACTCCGGCCAGACATGGTCCTGTGGTCCACAACAGCCAAGCTGGCATATGTTGTGGAATTGACAGTACCATGAGAAGATGGTGTCGAAGAAGCTTATGAGAGGAAAAAGACCAAGTACTCTGAACTGGCAAATGAAGCTGCCCAGAATGGCTGGAAGACCAAGATTTTCCCTGTAGAAGTGGGATGCAGCAGATTTGTTGCTGCATCTACAACCAGTCTATTGAGGAAGATGGGGGTGAGGGGTCACACCCTCCAAAAAGCAATCAAGTCCTTGTCAAATCCAGCAGAAGAAAGCAGTAATTAGATTTGGATTGACAGGACAGACAACAACTGGGCTGCAAGATGAAGACAGAAGGATATGGAACTGAGGTGATGTATCTGGGACACCAGGTAGCAACATTGAGCCCTCTGGAGATGTCGTGGGCTTATCAGCAAAACGTCAAAGAAGGAGGGTGCCCCCCTGATGACGTACCTACCCTCCCTCCTTGTCACCACTCCAAGCCCACTGCCAACATCATGAGTGCCGACTTACCATAGAGATTGAAATATCAAGTCCTAGTAGCTCTATTACTAAGCTCCATGTGCCTATCCAAAAGTCTCTTAAAAGACACTATCATATCTGCCTCCACCACAGTTGCCGGCAGCCCATTCCATGCACTTTTGGAATAGATGTGAATGTATGGGCCATTTTACATGTTCAGGTATTTTTAATACTTTTATCTTTAGAACTTCAGAGAAAACAGCAAAATAGAGGGGAATGGGTGTGTATGAGCTGTGGAGCTTATCGTGTAAACGTTCTGATCAAATGATAGATTAGTGTCAACATCCTGGTTCAACCTGTTTGACATGACTAGTAGTTGGTTTGTCTTCTCCGTGGATTGTCACCTTGTCGTGGTGGAGAAGCTTGTGTGGTCCTGAGATCCTGAGAGCAATGCCGTCTGGAGCTATGCTCCTGGTAGGGTCACCCATGGCGGTGAGGTCGAGGGTGAGGTCCCTGACAAAGAACAATCCAACCAAGACCTCAATGGTGGAACAGGCGGACGAAGTTACTTCGATCTCAAAGGCTGTGAAGGCAGATGAAGGCTGCAACAAATCCAACAGCTCCAATCGTCGTGGTTTCCGTGCCATTGGAATCAGTTGGTTGATTTGTGAAGTATCGTGTGCTTCTTGCAGTGCAACATCAAGTAAACGTTAAACAAATACACGCACAGGCATCTTCGCTCTGTGGGCCACTTCTTCAAGTCTTTCTGCGATCGGGGAGGGCGACGGGAGTAGACAATGTGATGGCTGGAAGCTCCTGGTCAAGAACCGGCACGAAAGCGGTGAATACTTGATTCAGTCACTCAACTTTTGGACAGAAGCAGGAAAGTTTTTCAGCAGCAGTACTCACATCTGAGCAGCCCCATTTAGGATCCACTCTGCTCACCCTGAACTGGGAAGGGGCTAGAAAAGGTGCCCTAAAATAGTCTGCTTCACCCCATCCTGTCTGGAAAGCCGCTTCCAGAGGGATCACCATCATGCAGTCAAAAAACATCGAGAAGTGAAACTATGAAATTTGGAACCTGGAATATATACGAACTCTGATGGATAACCCAAACTCAGACTGACCAGAGAGGAGAACTGCCTTTGTTGCCCGGGGACTCCAAAAATTCAACTTTGACATTGTTGCTCTGAGTAAGACCCGCAGAGCTGGAGAAGGGCAACTAAAGGAAGAGCAAGGTCAGTACACCTTTTTCTGGAAAGGACTTGATCCTGAACAACCGAGGATCCATGGAGTAGGTTTTGCCATCCGAAACAGCCTACTTCAGAAGCTGACAGAGCAACCACTGGGAATCAACGAATGTCTCATGAATCCAACTTGTCAAGAACCAACAAGCCACCATCATCAATGCCTATGCTCCAACTCTGGACGCTGAAGATGAAGTAAAGATGAACTTCTACGCCCAACTTGACCACTTCCTTTCCTCTGTTCCCAACAACGACAAGATCATTCTCTTGGGAGACTTCAATGCCAGAGTCGGGAAAGATCATAGGCTCTGGACTGGAATAATAAGCAAGGAAGGAGTTGGCAAGTTCAACGCCAATGGAACACTCCTCCTCACCAAATGTGCTGAACACAACCTGGTGATTACAAACACCCTATTTCACCAGAAAAACAGGCACAAAGTCTCCTGGCAGCATTCACGTTCCAAACACTGGCACCTCATCGACTACATCATCGTACGATCTCAGGACCAACAAGATGAACTGATAACAAGAGCTGTTACTGGTGCTCATGAGTGCTGGACAGACCATCGACTCATCTCATCCACCATGAGAATGAAGATTCGGCCCAAAAGGAAACACCAAAATCAGAACACTATTAAAAAATTTAATGTTGACATCCTTCAAGACATCAGCCATGTACAGAAGTTCCAACAAAGTCTTCAAGAACAACTTCCTCAACAAATCCCACCATCTGTAGAAGAACACTGGAATCAATTGAAGAACACTATCATCACATCCTGCAAAGAAACAATTGGATTCAAGATAAAAAAAAAACATCAGGATTGGTTTGATGATAATGACAAACTACTCCAACAACTCATCGACGAAAAGAGAAAAGCTTTCATTACCTTACAAAATGACCAACAATTGGCTACCAAAAGGAAACACTATCAGGAATGCAAGGCTGCAGTCCAGAAGAGCACCTGAAACCTGAAAAACCAATGGTGAAGGAAGAAAGCTCAGGAAGTCCAACAACTAGCAGACGCCAATGACACTCAAGGCTTTTTCAACGCAACTAAAGCTATTTTTGGCCCAGCCACGCACGGTCAAGCCCCGCTCAAAAGCAAAGATGGTTCAACCATCCTGAAGAGCAATGCTGACACCAATTCTAGATGGAGGGAGAACATTGAAGATCTTCTAAATCAAACTGTCTCATTTGACAGGAATGCAATTAACAACATTCCAAAACAGCCCATTGACGACTCCCTAAGCAAAATACCAACACTTGAAGAAGTCAAGGAAGTCATCAAAACCTTGAAAAACAACAAGGCCGCTGGACTCAATGGAATACCAACCGAGGTCTACAAAATTGGAGGTAACCCACTTCATTATCAACTGCATCAACTTCTCATCAAGATCTGGATAAATGAAGACGCACCAGCAGACTTTAGAGACTCAGCAATTGTTACCATCTACAAAAGGAAAGGTGAGCGATCCGAATGCGGAAATTATCATGGAATTTCCCTGTTAGCAACAGCAGGAAAGATCCTCACCTGCATCATGAACAACCGGCTCAAGACTTTAGCCGAGAAGATCCTTCCGGAGACACAAGCCGGTTTTAGACCATCACAGGGAGCAATTGACATGATCTTCACCATGCGACAACTACAAGAAAAATGTCGTGAACTACTTCAACCTTTGTACACGGCGTTCATTGACCTCACCAAAGCCTTTGACTCAGTATCAAGGGAACTCCTATGGGATGTCCTATCCACCTATGGGTGCCCTGAAAAGTACATTCGAATCCTGAGACTCCTCCACGATGGCATGCTTGCCACAGTCATGGTCAGCAATAGTAAATGTGAGTCTTCTCAAGTTAGATCAGGGGTAAAACAGGGATGCATGATTGCCCCAACTTTGTTCACCATCTTCATTGCGACAATCATCCACATTATCAAGGACGACCTACCCCCAGGAATTGAAATTATCTACAGAACAGATGGCAGACTTTTCAATCTTGCCTGTCTCAAATCCAAAACGAAGACATCCACAAGTGCCAATGCACAGATGACAACAGTGTTGCAGCTCTTTCAGAAAACCAACTACAACAGATTCTAACTGCCTTCAACTGTGCATACACGAAACTTGGACTTGTCATCAATTCCAAGAAGACTCAGATTATCTATCAACCATCACCAATTGAGACAAATTGGATAGAACCATCATTTCAACTTGGTGAAACAGCCCTGGAAAACGTGGACCACTTTCCGTATCTTGGAAGTCACCTCTCCTCCAATGTCGACCTTAATGACAAGATCCAACATTGTCTTAAATGCGCTGGAACAGCTTTTGGACATCTCTGAACAAGAGTCTTTCATGATCGTGACATCCGAACAGACACCAAAATGTTAGTGTACAAAGCAGTGGTAATCCCAGCGCTCCTGCATGCACCAGAAATCTGGACAACATACTGACGACAACTGAAGGCACTTGAAAAGTTCCATCAACGCTGTCTTTGAAACAGGGGAGGGAAGGAGAAAATGGCGACGTGACGCAGCGCGCGCGGCCGCTCCGAAATGATATCGTATTTGTAGGTAGGTACCGTGCACAATCCTGATTTGATGGAGCCAGACGTGAGAAGCACGGAGGAACATCTGGAGAAACTTCTGAAATGCCTGTATCGCTGCCGTTGCTACTGTGAGAACAAGAATCTCCGGAGGGGAAGGCCCCAAATCCTTGGCTTTGCCTATAGCCTGTTGCCGGGGCCAGGGGTCGAAACACTTGGCAGAGATGGTGCTCGGTGCTCGGTGTTGGAGGGCTGGTCGGAGGCTCAAAGTTCTCGGATGGACTCAAGAGTCGGCTGTGGTCGGGTGCTTCCAGGGTGCTGCATCGGTAAGTTTGCGGCGCTGGAAGCTCATGGCAGGGAGAGTTTTTCTTCCTTCTACCGTCTGTGTGAGATGATGAGACTTTCGAGAGACTTTGAGACTTTTTTTTACTGTGCCCATGGTCTGTTCTTTATCAAATTACTGTATTGCTTTGCACTGTTGTAACTATATGTTATACAGGTGTCCCCTGCTTTTCGAACGTTCGCTTTACGAAACCTCACTGTTATGAAAGACCTACATTAGTACCCTGTTTTCGCTTTCAGAAGGTGTTTTCACTGTTACGAAAAAAATTCAACGCGCGCCCCGAGCAGCCGCTCTTCCCCGGATTTGGAACTGCTTTGCTTTAACACGTGCCTGTGAGCAGCTGTTTGCAAGATGAATTCTATGGTATCGGAAAAGCCTGAAAGAGCTCGTAATTAAAACATAATTAAGCATTTTGATCGTGGTGAACGAAATAAGGACAACGTGAGTTTGGCTTGTGGAAGCTGACGGACATGATGTTGAAGAGGTTTTGGCATCCCATCACCAAGAACTGACAGATGAAGAGCTGATGCAATTGGAAGAAAAGAGGATAATAATCGAAACTGAATGAGTAATGATAAAGTATGACTTTAATTTTGAAAGGGTACGTCGGTTTAGGAGATATTTGCAGGATGGTTTGAGTCCTTATTAAAGAACTGTGTGATAGAAAAATGCGCGAGGCTCAGCAGTCAAGCAAGCCTTCCACATCAGCCACAGCAGGCGATGAACCTCGACCTTCGACATCGAGGCAGGCAGAGATAGAAGAAGATGAGCTGCCTGCTCTATTGGAAACAGACGATGAGATGACACCCAGTGTCCCACCACCCCAACCCCTAGGCCACGGACAGATACCGATTTGCGGAGAATGCAACGGTAGTCGGGAGGCACACAGCACATCTTTAAGAAAAAAGCCGAAATAAACATGCTAATTAATTAGGTGCCGCCGACACGTAATTGTCGGCCCAGATCAGAGACAACGCAATCGGAAATCGGCACTGATCTGGGCCAACAATTACGTGTCGGGTGGCACCTAATTAATTAGCTTGTTTATTTTGGCTTTTTTCTTAAAGATGCACTGTGTACCTCCCGGCTACTACCGCATTCCTGCATGCTTAGCGGCAATGTATTGCTCGGTGGCCTGGAGGGTGGGGGGCCACTGCATCACCCAACCTGCGACGACTCAGTCTAACACACCATCATCAGTGTGCTCGGCGCTCTCTTCCCGATTCCCGTAAGTGATACTACACTGTACATACATTATTTCTACTTCATATAGGCTGTGTATTTTTACATGTTATTTGGTATGATTTGGCAACTTCATAGTTTAAAGGTTACTGGAGAGAGTGTTCTTGCCAACAGCGCTTGTGTGAGATTTTCTGCCGACGGCGCTTGCGTGAGATTTTTGCTACAGAGAACAGTTCAGTAATGATTGTGGAAAAGTATCTCTACTTTATATAGGCTGTGTATTTATCATATCATTCCTGCTTTTACTATATGTTACTGTTATTTCAGGTTTTATGTGTTATTTGGCATGATTTGGTAGGTTATTTTTGGGTCTGCGAATGCTCACAAAACTTTCCCGTATAAATAAATGGTAATTGCTTCTTCGCTTTATGACATTTTGGCTTACGAACCATTTCATAGGAACGCTCTACCTTCGGATGGCGGGGGAAGCCTGTAATTATGTGGTTTTTGTCAGGTTTTCAGTCTTGGTTTGTCTTGTGTTTCTGTGATATCATTCTGGAGGAAATTTGTATCATTTCTTAAAGCATGCATTACTGAATGACAATAAAAGAGGACTGCGTGTCCTCATAATCTAATCTAATCTTAAATATCAGCTGGGAAGATAGAAGAACCAACGTCAGCGTGCTAAATGAAGCAAAAACAACAAGCATTGAAGCCTACGTCATCAAGAACCAACTAAGGTGGAGTGGTCATGTTGTTCGGATGAAAGATGAATGTCTGCTGAAACAAATCTTCTACTCCCAGCTTAAAGAAGGCAAACGTAAAGAGGTGGACAAAAGAAGAGATTCAAAGACGTCTTAAAAACCAACATGAAGAAATGTAACATCGACATCAACAATTGGGAAACTAGTGCCAAGGACAGGAAACTCTGGCAAGCCATCATCCGAGAAGGAACAGCAACTGTTGAAGCCAACAGATGTGCAGAATTAGAAGAAAAGAGAAGAAAATGGAAAGAGAGGCAGCAACAACCAAAGCCCGATCTGCCATCTGGAACTACCTGTCCTGAATGCGGAAGAACTTTCAAAGCCAAGATTGGACTCATAAGCCACTTGAGAGCCCATAAGTAGATCAACAGAATAAAGACCATCATCCTCGACCTCGAGGGATAGCCACGACGACGAGTTGGTTTGTATAGACCCCTGAAAATGCTTCCCATTGTTGGGAATTATTGGATGCAGAAGCAATCAAGCAAATCATAACACTATGATGCCTCCATAATAGCTCCCTCTACCCCAGCAGTATGTTCCATGAATTTACAACTTCTCTGTGTAAGCAAAAACCTACCCTTGCTATCCCCCATACACCTTCCTCCAGCTTAACATTGGATGATTTATTTTGTCAGTCTTTAATAAGGACTCAAATGGATACCTCCTCTTATTTACCCCTGGATAAAAAAGCCTGGCCTGCTGCGTTCACCAGCAACTTTGATGTGTGTTACTCAAATGGATTGCTGTATTACTTTATTAAAAAATATCTGCCTTTTGCTAGTTACACATCAGATTTTGTGAGAATGTTCTCTACAAAACCAAATGTCCACCTCTGGGCTATGTTGGCACGTGCGTCACTCTGCTGCCAGTGTTGTTTACAAAGCATATTACCGCTCACTCTTGAGAAAGGAAGCTCTGGTTAGCTGGGGATAGAGTGAAATAAATTACAGGATAGAATTGTTTTTTTTTTAACAATGTCATTTGGCATTTAATAATGATAACATACTTGGTGGATAGTAGCTCAGAGTAACATTGAATGGAAGAATTAGTTTCAAATGGTTAGGAGATATTATCCTCAGAAATTGGTTGATGCAGCGCTGCACTCAAGATAGAATTTGTTAGTTTACTATTATCCCTTATATTGCCTGTGCTCCTAGTGAGTAAACTAAAGAATGTATTTGGAAAATACAATTTAATTTACAATTGTTCTCCACTGAATTAATAAGGCTTCACCGCCTGTTATTCTATTTTATAAAAAGTTAGATCTGCTGCCATATAGTCTCTGCAGGGATAGGTGTGAAGACTTGCTGGATTTTGTGAATACAGTGCAATGTTTAAGTCTTCTGCATCCAATTATTATCCATTTATGGTCATTCTTTACCAGCATATCATATGACTGCAAATCTATGCCTTGTTTGACTTAATAGGCATAGGATTTGACAAGTCTTCTTTAGAGATGTCATGGAGCTACAAACGGAATTGCAAAGCACCAATTTCATTTGACACTACAGCTGCTGATTCTCCTGGATTCCCAATAGTGAACTGCAACTGCACATTTGTGGTGTACTTTCTGTTCCCTGTCAAATTAAAATGTCCACCATTGTAATGGGCTGGGCTGATCCAAACCCAAACTATTCCAGAGTCCAGGAGATGTGGTAATAAGCACACAGGCACAACAGAGTAACTTAAGCCTAATTTATTATCATAAAATAGAAAGCACAAATAAACCACACAAAATGCTATGTAGCAAGTGAAAAAGATTTCAGGGATCATGATTCTTAGACACCACTTGATTGTTGCTGTTGGCAGGGGATCTCTGAATTCCAACTCACTCATAAAACCACCTCGGGTCCCAAGCACCGATCACAATCTCTGGCCCTTGGTCCAAGTCCAACAAAAGCAGGAAGGACATTCCAATAAACACGCATTTCAAAAGCATAGAGCAACCACCAGATAGACAAATTCTTTGATCTTTTGTTCTTAATCCATTAACTCAGCCTAGTTTTGTCCATTCAAACAATATATGTGTTCATTAACACAGTATTCAGCATACCCTTATAAATCCATTAGACACTTTAATGGTCATTCCCCATTGCACTCAACATTTCTTGTAGTTACATTAAAATTACATATAGGCTCAAATCCAAAAAGGGGTCCATCAAGCCAACTTGACAGACATTCACATTTTAATCGTGCCTGAGAATAAGTAAGAATCCAGTTGCTACCAGCAAACATTCTACAGATATTAATAGTGTTTAATCTGTACAGACACTTCACAGACATTATTCAGTAACAGACATACAGACCCCATATGCTAAGGGTTCAGAAAGAGTTAAATTGTCATTTTGTACTGTTCAGACAGTCCTTCAATGTCTTATAAAATTTAATATGATACACAATCACCCCTTGAATGTCTGACAGGTGGAAGACACATAGAACTCTTCTTTCTGTTTAAAACGAAGAATAAATATTATCCTCTCTCATCCCTCTGTAATTTCCTTTATTCCAATGCGATGCTGTTACATGTGACTTATACTTCTCCCTCTCAAATTGCAGTATGAATTCAACTATATTATGATCACTGTCTCCTAAGGGTTCCTAATAAGATCTGGGTTATTACACAACACCCAATCTAAGATAGCCTTTCCCTGAGTAGGCTCAAGCAGAAACTTCTCTAAAAAGCCATTTTGTAGGAATTCAACATATTCCCTCTCTTGCGATCCAGTGCCGACCTAATTTTCCCAATCCCCTTGCATATTGAAGTCCCCCATTACAATTGTGTCATTAGCCGTATTATATCCCTTTTCCAGCTTCCTTTGCAATTTCAACTTCAGATCTTGGCTATTATTTGGAGGCCTATATATGATTCCATTATGTTTTATTTTGCTCTTGCAGTTTCTTAACCACACCCACAAAGATTCAGCATTCTCTAACCCTATGTCACCTCTTTCTAAAGATGTAATTCCATCTCCTTCCAACAGAGCCACATCACCGCCTATGCCTTCCTGCCTGTCCTTTTGGTACAAAGTAAATCCACCTATCGAATGCAACCCACCTGGGTCATAATGCTCATGCTATAATACATAAAGATCAGCGGTAAATACACCATCAAATTTTTCCTTCTCCAGCCCTGCCTTCAGCAGGGACGGAAACATTTCCTTCCTACTAAGATGGGAAGAGGGGCCCTTGGATGCCAACTGAAGCACAGTCATTGGCTGCTTTTGGGCATGCTGAGTTCCATTCATCTGGCACCCAGACTGTCCCTGCTGCTGCGGGATTTAAAAGCAGCTTTAACCTGCACCCATTCCCAATGTACATCTGACCCTTCAGTCTGGGCTAATAGACTACTAGTCTCTGCAACTGTCAGATCCTCAGATTACCCTAATGGAGTCAGCAAGATGCCTCCCCACCGTGAGGGTCCCCATCGGGTGCACATACCAAGGGAAAAGGAAACAGCCTCAGGGACGTTAAAGGCATTACAATTATAAATGGCAGATTATGTTGCCAATTCACAGAAGCATGAAAGAGAAACCACAAATTTTCTGGGGATGAAGCAACACATCCCAGTCTAAAGGGGTAGGGTAGTGACCACTGCCCACAGGGAGTGTTCAGCCCTGTCAGCCTGACCAGACCACAATTCAGCCAGGACCAATAGTTCCATTGTTAATGACCCTAACTGAATCACTTCATGCACAATAAAAACCAGTTGGGAGCCTTCTAATTCCCAAAGGATGGTGTGCCTGCTGATGCAGCTGTTGGGCTAAATCCTGTAACTCGGTGGTAGTGTTGTTCCGAATGGTGGTCTCAGTTGTGGTAGGGACAGCCGTTGCAGCTTGATTTCGTTCATTAGCATTCCGGCATTCCTCCTTAACTTCTACATGTCTGAGGAGGTGCCCCTCGATTACATTGTTTTCGTCCTTGTCCGAATCACCATCATAAACAGATATCCCCGTAAGCCACAGCAGTCTGTTCCGTCTCAGAGTGTTTAGCGCACTCCAGCCTCTCTTGTGCTTGTCACTTAAAATAGTGTTTTGACAACTCAGAGGCCAACTCCCGCTGTTTTCACTTGTTTTCCTTAAAGAGTTCAGCTGTTTCAAAACTCAACTGCCACAATGCAGTCATAAAATTCCACCTTACTTGAGGCATCCCTCTTAGAAGGGAAAGGTATATTCTTAAGGCATTGTAATACTACACACGGAAGCTTAACATCAGACAATTCAGCAATAGTTTCTCCCAATAACTGGGAGGACCCCATTTACTCAGAGCATTAGCCAGCAATCCAGAACCCTCAGAGTTATCCATCCATCTGGGTCCTGAAAAGTCTCGAGTACAGTATCGCTCGCCTTGCTTGTTCACCTCCACATTTTCCTGGACCCTGCTGGCAGTATCAAATTGTAATGCCAATCCTGAGGAAGGGTCTCAGCCCAAAATATCGACCATTTGCTCTTTTCCATCGATGCTGCCTGGCCTGCTGAATTCCTCGAGCATTTTGTGTTTATTACCTTGATTTCCAGCATCCGCAGATTTTCTCTTGTTTTCAAATTGTACTGGACTGGGTTGATCAGACCCAATCTACTCGAGTGTCCAGATGTGGTAACAAACGTACAAGCACAACAAAGTAACTTACAGTAAGTGTAATTTATGATCATTATATAGAAAGCACAAATAAACCACACAAAATACTATGTAGCAAGTCTAAAAGAACTCAGAGCTCACAATCCTTAGGCATTTAATCTTTGCTGATGTCAGAGTAACCCCGAATTCCAACTAGCTCCTGAAACCATCCCTGGTTCCTGGGCTCCGATCACAATTTTCGGCCCTCGGCTGAAGTCCAAAGAAACCAGGAAGGGTGCCCCAATAAATATGCATTTCACAAGCATAGAACAACCATAAAGTAAATTCTTTGATCTTTTGTTCTCGATCCATTAATGCAAACTAGTTTCTTTTATTCAAACAACATGTGTGTTCATAAACACAGTATTCAGGATACCCTCACAAGTCAATTAGACACTGTAATGGTCGCTCCCTATTGCTTACAACATTTCTTGGAGTTACAAAAGAACATTAATATTACATATGCAATAATCCCGAATCCAAAAAGGAGTCCACTGAGCTAACTTGACAGATATACACATTTTAATGGTGCCTGAGATGAAGTAAGAAACCATTTGTTAACATCAGACATTCTACAGACATTAACTATGTTTAATCTATACAGACACTTCACAAGCATTATTCACCAACAAACATATAGACCTCACATGCTAAGGGTTCAGAAAGAGTTATATTGCCATTCTGAACGTTCTTTTAAGGATTAACAAAAATTTATAGGACACAGCCATCCCAGTATTTGCTTATGATCTGTTTAGATCTTGGTATTGGAGGCTGTGACTGTCTGCTTTCTTCTTCTGCACAAGAAAGGCAATGCGTTAGTCGTGTATCCATGGTGATTGAAAAGTTAACCATGTTTATGAGCTGTGAGTTGTGTAGGTGTGTGAGGATGTGATAAAGCACATGAATACAGTATTTCTGATTGGTAGGAATTGTTGCTACATGAAACCAGAACATAGAAAAACATAGCACTGGACATTCAGACTTTGTTGCTGTGCCCACCTTGATGCCAATTTATACAAAGTGCTCTCTTACTGTGTTTCATCCACATCCCTCCATTCCCTTCATGCACATGTGTTTATCTAAAAACCTCTTAAGTGCCACCAAAATGCCTGCTTCCACTGCTTTGCCAGGTAACCTTTTCCAACACCTACCACACTCTATGTAAATAACTTGCTTCTCACATTGCCTTTAACCTTCACCCCCTCCTAACCTTAAAAGCATGCCCTCTGGTGTTTGGCATTTCTACCTAGGGCTAGATTCTGACCATCTACCTTATCTGTGCTTCTCATAATTATAAAAACAACTATTAAAACAATTATAGGAACAGCCTCCGACATTCAAGGGAGAACAACCCATATTTGTCCGACCTTCCTTTATAGTTCATGCCCTCTAATCCAGGTAGCACCCTGATAAATCTCTTCCATATGCTCTTCATAATTTCTACATCCTTCCTAGAATGGGGAGGTTCAATACTCCAAGTGCGGTCTGACTAAAGCTTTGAATAACTGCAGCATGCTTCTTCATTCTTCTACTCAACACACCAACTCATGAAAGCAAGCATGGCATATGGCTGCTTTGCCACCTTCTCCAGCTGCAGAGCCTGTTTCAGTGAACTATGGATCTGGACCCCAAGATCCTTCTGCACCTCAATGACGTCAAAGGGCCTACCGGTAACTGTATACTTTCTCCTTTCATTTGAAGTCTTAAACTCCAATGTTTCACACTTGGCCAGATTAAACTGTGGACAATGGGTTGCATAATAAGGCAGGATGCAGAAGTCTGGTGACACAACCCCACTGAGATTTGATGATGTATATCTGAACTTGACCATGTGTGTGCTGCATTAAGCATTGTACCTAGGTTATACTTCTTTCACTTAAGATGTCTAAGGTCAGCATGTGGAAATCAGGATACCCATTCTTGTCATTGCTCTGCTGTAATTTGCTCTAACCTCTCTGAATCTGTACAATAAGTCTGGAAGCCATGAACATTCCAGCATTAAGAGTAACAATTATGTTTTTACTCAGCATCAGTTGGCTGGAAATGATGCCAACAATTGCTGAAGTTGGACAGTGGTAATAGAGTGTGGCACCAGCTAGATGTTGTATCCAATTGAATCAAGAGCACGCTCGAATTACAGTTGGACCCGTACTGGGCTAAATTGAAGTAGTTTCCTTAAGCATTGCAATTTCAAAGCAAAATCTTCATTAATTTTCATTCCACTGCATCTGATTATGAACCCTATCATGCCTCCTTAGCTGAACCATCATTATAATGGATCTAGTACAATGTGGGAGCCTTCAGGTTGGGTTCCTACAGGACTAAGGTATAGAATGCAATTGGGAGCGGAAATCAGGGTCAAGGGTCAAGAGGCATCTATGGAAACCATGTGAGATCATGAGTCAAGATGGGATGCCCATTCTTGCTTTCATTGGGAATTTCATTAGCCAGTGGCCAGTGAATCTGTGGCAGTCAAGTCAATGGGTATACAGTATTTTTAAAGTGGAGGTTGACAGGCTCTTCTTTAGTAAGGATGTCAAAGATTAAGGGGAGAAAGCAGGAGAATGACATGAGAGGGAAAATAACTCAGCCATGATGAAATGGCAGTGAAGATTTGATGGGCTGAATGACCTAAATCTGCTCCTATGTCTTATGGTCTTCTGAAACTAATACTGATGTAGCAGGTACTACTCCACTTCACCAGTGACGCTGACAGAGGTGCTGCAGCCACAGAAGCTTTTTTTTTGGGGGGGGGTGTAGCTTTAACGATGACAGCACTATCGTGTACAAGGATGTTATGTTCCTCCATGCATAACAGTGAGAACAGTGTAGTGGGGGTTCATGGGTTGGAATAGCCATTGAATTCATTTGGGAGCTCAGCAGGTTATTGGAAGGTTATGCCAAGATGTGAGCTGCATCTACTCGTCACAGGTAAATAGCTGGCCTGGATTGGCGGGTTTCACAATCCAACTTGGATTTAAATTGATTAATTCTTCTCAATAGAGTTAAGTGAAATGTCCCCCGAGGCAAGTTCAAAGAACAGTCAGATTAAAGCTTCCAAGATTCAGAAATAAATGGAATTGCAGGAAATACTCAGTGGGTTAAGAGCCATTGATGGAGAGAGAGCAGAATTAACATTTCATATCAGCAACCTCTCATCAGAACACAGGTCAGAATCTTTGCACAGATGCAATTGACCTGAGAACTCACAGCAGTTATTCCAAACACTGGTGCTCCGCAAGGTTGTGTCCTCTGTTCCTAATCTACTCCCTGTAAGTTCATGACTGCACCATCAGTTTCTTACTCTAACTCGGTCTATAAGTTTTCAAATGATACCACATTGTGGGCTGTACCTCAGATAAAATTTAATGGGAATGCAGGAGGGAGTCGAGAGATTTGTAACAAGAATGTTTCCGTCAGAATCAGCAGAACAGAAGAGCTGTTATTGACTTCAAGAAGCGGGTGGTGTACTATCTCCTGTCTGGATCACTGGTGCTGAGTTTCAGAGGGTAGAGCTTCAATTCCAAGGACTGAACATCACCATTAGCTTGAAATGATCCAACTAAACAGACTCTATGGCCAAGAAAGCCCAATAACACCTCTACTTCTTCAGGAGCCTAAAGAAATTAGGCATGTTCCCACAACACTTACCAATTTTTATCTATGCACATAGAAAGCAAAATGGGTGGATATATAATGGCTCGGTATGGCAACTGCTCTGCACCTGACTGCAAGAAACTGCAGAGTTGTAGACACAGCTCAGCACACGATGGAAACAAATCCCCTTCATGGGCTCTATCTAAACTTCTTGCTGCCTCAGTTCAGCACCCAGTGTCATTAAGTACGATTACTAATTTAAGATTCAATATGATGAGCTGATGACACTGAATAATCAGAATCAGGTTTACTATCACCGGCATGTGATGTGAAATTTGTTAACTTAGCAGCAGTAGTTCAATGCAATACATAATCTAGCAGAGAGAAAATAATAATAATAAATAAAATACAATGTAATAATAAAGAAATACGTAAAGCAATTACATATATTGAACACATTTTTAAAAAGTACAAAAACAGAAATACTGCATATAAAAAAATGAGGTCGTGTCCAAAGCTTCAATGTCCATTTAGGAATCAGATGGCAGAGGGGAAGAGACTGTTCCTGAATCACTGAGTGTGTGCCTTCAGGCTTCTGTACCTCCTACCTGATGGCAACAGTGAGAGAAGGGCATGCCCTGGGTGCTGGAGGTCCTTAATAATGGACGATGTCTTTCTGAGACATCGCTTCCTAAGGATGTCCTGGATACTTTGGAGGCTAGTGCCCAAGATGGAACTGACTAGATTTACAACTTTCTGCAGCTTCTTTTCGATCCTATGCAGTAGTCCCTCCATACCAGACAGTGATGCAGCTGTCAGAATGGTCTCCACAGTACAACTATAGAAGTTTTTGAGTGTATTTGTTGACATGCCAAATCTCTTCAAACTCCTAATAAAGTACAGCCGCTGTCTTGCCTTCTTTATACCTACGTCAATATGTTGGGACCAGGTTAGATCCTCAGAGATCTTGACACCCAGGGATTTGAAGCTGCTCACTCTCTCCACTTCTGATCCCTCTATGAGGATTGGCATGTGTTCCTTTGTCTTACCCTTCCTGAAGTCCACAATCAGCTCTTTCGTCTTACTGACGCTGAGTGCCAGGTTGACGCTGCGGCACCATTCCACTAGTTGGCATATCTCACTCCTGTACGCCCCCTCGTTACCATTGAGATTCTACCAGTAATGGTTGTATCATCAGTAAATTTACAGATGGTATTTGAGTTACGTCTAGCCACACAGTCATGTGTATGTAGAGAGTAGAGCCATGGACTAAGCACACACCCAAGGTGCGCCAGTGTTGATTGTCAGCGAGAAGGATATGTCATCACCAATCCGCACAGACTGTGGTCTTCCGGTTAGGAAGATGAGGATCCAATTGCAGAGGGAGATACAGAGGCCCAGGTTCTGCAACTCCTCAGTCAGGATTGTGGGAATGATGGTATTAAATGCTGAGCTATAGTCGATGAACAGCATCCTGATGTAGGTATTTGCGTTGTCCAGGTGGTCTAAAGCCGTGTAGAGAGCCATCGAGATTGCGTCTACTGTTGACCTATTGTGGTGATAGGCAGATTGCAATGGGTCCCGGTCCTTGCTGAGGCAGGAGTTCAGTCTAGTCATGACCAACTTCTCAAAGCATTTCGTCACTGTCGACGTGAGTGCTACCCGGCGATAGTCATTAAGGTAGCCCACATTAGTCTTCTTGATGGGTTTGACACTAATCTTCAGCCCAAGTGTTTCCCTAACCAGCAACAATACAACCTTTAGCCATGGTTATCTCTCTCATAAAGTGGAGGCATGGTAATTACTAGCTAGTACTAATGGTGGGGGTTAACCTCGTGATAGACTGGCATCCTATCCGGGGGCGGGGGGGTAAGTCTCGTACTCTCAGTCATTTCACGCCACGGAAACTGGCATAAGCACCGGCCTGATGGACCACAAGGCTCGTGACAGACTAATGCTGAAAACACCAGATGTACTTTTAATGGTCAAGAGGATTTGCTCACTGTGAGTTGGTCACGTTTTTGTTTGAGGGATTAATTGTGTAGTAGTGCCCTGACAAGAATTTATACTTACTGATTCAGTTGTAGTGTACATGGAAACAAGTATTTAACATCTTCTATAATGGAAGGATGTAGTAAATTGTTACCTTTTAATAACTGGATGTAGGTTTAAATTCCTGCTTCTATTTTGTGATAGAATAAAGAATTTGAAT
This sequence comes from Mobula hypostoma, assembly GCF_963921235.1. Lineage (NCBI taxonomy): Eukaryota > Metazoa > Chordata > Chondrichthyes > Myliobatiformes > Myliobatidae > Mobula > Mobula hypostoma. The sequence goes on along the minus strand of NC_086109.1, from coordinate 47,694,281 downwards.
TTAATCTGCTTTATTGTTGTTCAGATGATATGAGTGCTTTCTATACTTAATCTCTTAGTGCCAGTGGTCACTAGTGGCTGATTTTCAAGACTTCCAAGATAAGGTCTTGTTTAGTGTATTTTTCTTCTCATATATAGGCATCTGTTAGTCTCATGAGACCATGGATTTGCGCCTTGGAAGGTTTCCAGGGTGCAGACCTGGGCAAGGTTGTATGGAAGACCAGCAGTTGCCCATGCTGCAAGTCTCCCCTCTCCACGCCACCAATGTTGTCCAAGGGAAGGGCATTAGGACCCATACAACTTGGCACCGGTGTCGTCGCAGAGCAATGTGTGGTTAAGTGCCTTGGTCAAGGACACAACACATTGCCAAGGCTCGAACTAGCAACCTTCAGATCGCTAGACGAACGCCTTAACCACTTGGCCACGCGCCAACATTTTTCTTCTCATATTCTTTAAAAATAGAAGAAATTCAGGCATCAGTTCCCTATGAAGATGAAACAAATGCTCTTATGGATAGTGTCATTGTTACTGGTATCATCAATATGCACAAGGGCAGATTTCATGGCAATAAGATAGAAAGACAGATAGATAGTTTATTAATCCCAAAGGAAATTACAGTGTCACAGTAACATTACAAATGCACAGATATACAAATATCAGAAGAGAAGTAAGAAAAAAATACAGTCTAACAGAAGGGGGTCATCACTTCCCTGGCTATAGGTTGAGTCATTATAGAGCCTAATGGCTGAGAGTAAAAATGACCTCATATAGTGCTCTTTGGAGCAGCACAGTTGTCTTAGTCTATTATGAGAAGTGCTCCTCTATCCAGCCAAGATAGTATGCAGAGGGAGAGAAACATTGTCCAGAATTGTGAGGATTTCCAGTAGGGACCTTTGTTCTACCACAGCCTCCAGTGTGTCCAATTTGACTTCCGTAACAGAGCCAGAACAATCAGTTTATTGAGCCTGTGGGCATCATCCAGCACATCACTGCATAGAAGATTGTACTGGTGACAACAGATTGGTAGAACATGCGAAGGAGAGGCCTGCATTCTCCGAAGGACCTCAGTCTTCTCAAGAAGTAGAGGAGACTCTGTACACAGATTTTGTGTTGGTGTTCCACACAAGTCTGTAATCCACGTGCACCACCAGGTATTTGTATGTCCTCGCCACATCCACGTCTTCACCGTCAATAATAACAGGGAACAGTGCAGGCTTAGCCTTCTTAAAGTCCATTACCATCTCCTTTGTCTGACTGATGTTAAACTGCAGATGATTCAGCTTGCACCCTTTGACAAAGTCCTCCACCAGGGCCCTGTATTCATTCTCCCGTCCCCCCTTTATACACCCAGCTATTGTTGAGACATCAGAGAATCTGCAGATGACATGACTCAGAGTTGTATCTAAATGCAAGGTACGCAGGGTAAACAGAAAGGGAGCAAATACAGTCCCCAAGTCCTGCTTATAGACACACAGATCTGAAGCCGCACAAACTGTAGTCTGCCAGTCAGGTAGTCCATTATCCAGGATGCAATGGAAGTGCCAACCATAAGGAGAGAGAAACCTTGTCCAGGAGTAGGTTATAAGAAGAGAAGTGTGAGAGAAGAGAGGAATCTTTTGTATAATCTTGTTTATTACGGTTGTATGTCAAACTTCAATTATATTTGCCTTTTTCTGAATTAATGCAAGCAATAAAACTATCCTTTGTATTAATACATTCAGAAAACATCTCTCTAACATCAAGCCCCTTCCTTGATTCAGGTATGATATGTATGAAAGTCTAGTTTTAGCTTTCTTGAGATACTTTAAATAACCTTTAGATGCCCCTATATTAATCTTTTCAAATATATGATTGTTTTGTAAACCAGTTTCTATGGTTTTCTATAATATGATTTCAGCTGGAATAGTTGCTATAGTTTTCTGTGATTAAAAGCAACAGGAGCCTAGTTGATACAATAAATTAATTATCTTCAAATTGTTATCAGCTTACTTTGAAATTGTAGTAAAATATTCAGCTCAATAGAAACCAACATACAATCACAATGGCTTTCAAAATTAGGTTTTGGAAACTACGGGTTGATACTCCAATTCATGAAGCTTCTTTGTGCATTTTTGTCAATTTTTTTTTGGACTATAAGACATAGAAGTAGAATTAGGCAATTTGGCCCATCAAACTTGCTCCACCATTTGATCATGGTTGATTTATTTTCCCTTTTAATCCTATTCTTCTCTGTTCTCCCTGCAACTTTTGACACCCTTACTAAGAACCTATTAAACTCCACTTTAAGTACAGAGATGGGAGGAGAAGATGGCGGTGTGACGCAGCTTGCGCGGCCACTCCGGTGAATGATGTCTGTTATTTGTCAAGTAGGGTGCCGTGCACAATCCTGATTTGATGGAGACAGACGTGAGAGAACGGAGGAACATCTGGAGAAACTTCTGAAATGCCTTTTTCGCTGCCATTGTTACTGTGTGATCCAGAATCTCCGGAGGAGAAGGCCCCGAATCCTTGGCTTTGCTTGTTGCTCGGCAGCCAGGACAGGGTCGAAGCGCTCGGCAGAGATGGTGCTCGGTGCTCGGTGTCAAAGGGCTGGTCGGAGGTTTGAAGTTTTCGGACAGACTCAGAGTCGGCTGTGGTCGGGTGCTTCCATTGCATCGACAGTTGTCGGTGTCTGGAGGCTTATGGCAGAGAGAGTTTCTCCCTTCTGCCGCCTGCTATCGGGGACTATCGGGAGTCGATTGGAACTTTGAGACTTTTTTTTACTATGCCCATGGTCTGCTCTTTATCAAATTATGGTATTGTAGCGGTGCGCTACACACAGCACTAGAATAACCACACGGAGTCGGCGAGTTGGAGTTGCGATAAAGAGATTTATTCAAACTTCGCGGCCTGCTTTAAAGCCTTCATGTTCCCGCCCTCCCTGGGCGGGACTGCTGTGGGGAATACATATTCCCAGACCCTTTCCACGCGCGGGATTTTCCCCCTGCTGGTGAAGATGGCCTGGCGCCCTTTTTGGGGCCGGCCCTCTGCCTGCACGCGCTGTTGTGAGCCGGTTCGTGGGTGCCAGAAAGTGGGTTGCCACATAACCCCCCCTCAAGAACCGGCGATACCTCCCCCAATATCCACAGTCTGGATCAGCCTCTGTTTGGGAGGTCTGCCCCCGCGCCGCGGTGCCTGAGCCTGGACCGGTTGCGCCAAGTCTACATGGGCCGGTTTGAGTCGGTCCACCGTGAAAACCTCCTCTCTCCCCCCAATGTCCAGCACGAACGTGGACCCGTTGTTCCTGATCACCTTAAACGGCCCCTCGTAGGGCTGCTGTAGCGGTGCCCGGTGTCCGCCCTGTCGTACAAAAAGAAACTTACAGTTCTGCAGGTCTTTGGGTACGCAGGTCGGGCTCTGTCCATGCTGTGAAGTGGGTATGGGGCCAGGTTACCGAGCCTCTCCCGTAGTCTGTCCAGGACTGCTGTGGATTCTTCCTCTTGCCCCCTTGGGGCTGGTATGAACTCTCCTGGGACGACCAGGGGTGCACCGTACACCAACTCGGCCGACGAGGTGTGCAGATCCTCTTTGGGCCCGTGCGGATTCCAAGCAGGACCCAGGGAAGTTCGTCCACCCAGTTAGGCCCCTCCAGGCGGGCCATGAGAGTCGACTTCAGGTGACGGTGGAAATGCTCCACTAGTCCGTTCGACTGTGGGTGGTAGGCAGTTGTATGGTGTAGCTGTGTTCCTAAAAGGTTGGCCATAGCCGACCACAGGCTGGAGGTGAACTGGGCGCCCCTGTCGGAGGTTATGTGGGCCGGTACCCCGAAGCGGGCTACCCAGGTTGCGATCAGTGCTCGGGCGCAGGATTTGGAGGTGGTGTCGGTGAGCGGGATTGCCTCTGGCCATCTGGTGAACCGGTCTACGATAGTTAGGAGGTACTGCGTTCCTTGCAACACTGGCAGGGGCCCCACGATATCCACATGAATGTGGTCGAACCTCCGGCGAGTGGGTTCGAACCACTGCGGCGGAGCCTTGGTGAGCCGCTGCACCTTGGCCGTTTGGCACTGCATACACGTTTTGGCCCATTCACTGACCTGTTTACGCAGCCCATGCCACACGAATCTGTTGGAGACCAGCCGGATGGTTGTCCTAATGGAGGGGTGCTCTAAGTTGTGAATGGATTTGAAAACATGCCGGCGCCAGGCTGCTGGGACGACGGGGCGGGGTTGGCCGGTAGCTACGTCACATAGTAGGGTCCTCTCACCTGGGCCTACGGGGAGGTCTTGGAGCTGCAAACCGGGGACTGTAGTCCTGTAACTGGGGATCTCAGCATCTGTCTGCTGTGCCTCTGCCAGCGCTGTATAGTCCACCCCCTGGGACAGGGCCTGTATGGTCGGTCTGGAAAGTGCGTCCGCCACGACGTTGTCCTTTCCCGAGACATGCTGGATGTGCATCGTGTACTCGGAGATGTAGGACAGATGTCGCTGCTGGCAGGACGACCAGGGGTCGGACACCTTTATGAACGCAAAGGTAAGCGGTTTGTGGTCTGTGAATGCGGTGAAGGGCCTACCTTCTAAGAAGTACCTGAAATGCCGGATTGCCAGGTATGGTGCCAATAGCTCCCGGTCGAAAGCACTGTATTTGAGTTCAGGTGGTCGTAGGTGTTTGCTGAAGAACGCCAGGGGTTGCCAGCGACCCTCGATGAGTTGTTCCAGCACTCCACTGACTGCTGTGTTGGATGCGTCCACCGTGAGGGCAGTAGGAACGTCCATTCTGGGGTGCACTAGCATCGCGGCATTTGCCAAGGCTTCTTTGGTTTTAATGAAAGCGGTTGCGGCCGCTTCGTCCCAGGTAATGTCCTTGCCCTTATCCGACATTAGGGTGAAGAGGGGGCGCATGGTTCAGGCTGCTGAGGGGAGGAAACAGTGGTAGAAATTCACCATACCCACGAATTCCTGCAGGCCTTTGATTGTGTTGGGTCGGGGGAAGTTGCGGACCGCGTCTACCTTGGCGGGCAGCAGGGTGCCCCGTCTTTAGTAATCCTGTGGCCCAGGAAGTCGATGGTATCGAGTCCGAGCTGGCATTTGGCTGGGTTGATTGTAAGGCCGAATTCGCTCAGGTGGGAGTAGAGCTGGCGGAGGTGGGACAGATGCTCCTGACGACTACTGCTGGCTATGAGGATGTCGTCCAAATAGATGAATGCAAAGTCCAGGTCACGTCCCACCACGTCCATTAGCCGCTGGAAAGTCTGTGCGGCATTCTTTAGACCAAAAGGCATTCGGAGGAGTTCGAAAAGTCCGAACGGGGTGATAAGTGCTGTTTTGGGGATGTCGTCCGGATGTACCGGGATTTGATGGTATCCCCAGATGAGGTCTACCTTGGAAAAGATCCTTGCGCCATGTAGGTTTGCTGCGACGTCTTGAATGTGCGGCACAGGGTAGCGGTCTGGCGTTGTAGCCTCGTTCAGCCTGCGGTAGCCGCCGCATGGTCTCCAGCCCCCCGTTGCCTTGGGGACCATGAGCAGGGGGGAGGCCCATGGGCTGTCGGACCCAATTCCTCCATCTTCTTGAACTCCTCCTTCGCCAGTCGGAGCTTGTCCGGGGGAAGCCTTCGAGCACGGGCGTGGAGGAGTGGTCCCTGGGTCGGGATGTGGTGCTGTACTCCGTGTCTGGGCATGGCTGCCGTGAACTGCGGTGTCAGTACTGATGGGAAATCCGCCAGGACCCTGGTGAATTCATCGTCGGACAGCGTGATGGAGTCCAGGTTTGGGGCTGGCAACTTAGCTTCACCCAGGGAGAATGTTTGAAAAGTCTTGGCGTGGACTAGTCGCTTCCCTTGCAGGTCGATCAGCAGGCTGTGGGCTCGCAGAAAATCCGCCCCCAGGAGTGGTTGGGCCACGGCGGCCAGCGTGAAGTCCCACGTGAACTGGCTGGAGCTGAACTGTAGCTGCACCATGCGGGTGCCGTAGGTTCGTATTGTGCTGCCATTTGCGGACCTCAGCGTGGGTCCCGATTCTCTGTTGCGGGTGTCGTAACTCGTTGGAGGTAAAACGCTGATCTCCGCTCCGGTGTCGACCAAAAATTGGCGTTCCGACTGCTTGTCCCAGACATACAGGAGGCTGTCCTGATGGCCAGCCGCCGTAGCCATCAGCAGTGGCTGGACCTTGGTGTTTCCCGGGAATTTGCAGGGTGGTCTACAGCGGCAGGCCTCTGTGCCCCACCGCTGCTGGTAGAAGCACCATAGTTCGTTGGGCTCTGCTGCCGGGCCTGGTCTGGTCTGTCGTTGGGCACGCGGCTTGGTGATCTGTGCGACGGATGCCCCTCTCTCTTTCCTGGCATTCCACAACACATCTGCTTGGGCCGCCACCTCCCGGGGGTTGCTGAAATCTGTGTCGGACAGCAGCAGGCGTATGTCCTTGGGCAGATGCTCTAGGAACGCCTGCTCAAACATAAGGCAGGGTTTGTGTCCTTCCGCCAGGGCCAGCATTTCGTTCATTAATGCTGACGGCGGCCTGTCTCCCAAACCATCCAGGTGCATTAAGCGGCGTGCTCGTTCACGCCGTGAGAGTCCAAAAGTCCTTATGAGCAGGGCTTTGAATGCTGTGTATTTGCCGTTCTCCGGGGGCGACTGTATAAACTCCTCAACTTGTGCAGCAGTCTCTTGGTCGAGGGAGCTCAGCACGTAGTAGTAACGAGTGGACTCCGAGGTTATCTGCCGAATGTGGAATTGTGCTTCTGCCTGTTCCAACCACAGACGAGATCTCAGCGGCCACAAGCCTGGCAGTTGTAAGGAAACTGCGTGAACAGATGCAGCGTCGGTCACCTCTGGTCCAAATATCGTTTGGGCCGTCGGGGTCACCAAATGTAGCGGTGCGCTACACACAGCGCTAGAATAACCACACGGAGTCGGTGAGTTGGGGTTGCGGTAAAGAGATTTATTCAAACTTCGCAGCCTGCTTTAAAGCCTTCCCGTTCACGCCCTCCCTGGGGGGGACTGCTGTGGGGAATGCATATTCCCAGACCCTTTCCGCGCGCGGGATTTTCCCCCTGCTGGTGAAGATGGCCTGGCGCTGTGCTGAGCCGGTTCGTGGGTGCTAGAAAGTGGGTCGCCACAGTATTGCTTTGCACTGCTGTAACTATATGTTATAATTATGTGGTCTTGTCAGTGTAAGTCTTTGGTTTGTCTTGTTTTTCTTGTGATATCACTCTGGAGGAAAATTGTATCATTGCTTAATGCATGCATGCATTTCTAAATGACAATAAACGAGGACTGAGTGTTCTCATAATCTAATCTAAAAAAAAAGTACACCAAACGACATCCTCGACAGCCATTTTTGCGATGATTTTACAGATTCTTCACCTTCTGGCTAAATAAATCCTTCCTCACCTCTGTTCTAAAAGGATGTCCTTCCATTCTGAGTTGTGCCCTCTGTCCTAAACTCTGCTACAATTGGAAACATCCTCTCCATGTCCACTCTATCTAGGCCTTTCAATATTTGGTAAGTTTTAATGAGATCCCTCCTCATTATTCTAATCTCCAGTGGGTACATTAAATATCTTAATTTTAACTATAACACCTGTCTGGAAGATAGTTCCAGTGTACTGTTACAGTGCACAGTTAATAGAAGAAGTTTTCTTATAAATAGAAGTGGCTTGTTTGATGCCACACCAGCAAATCATAAACATCAACTTTCATACGGCAAAGAAGACATAAATTATAACGAAATCCCTGTTTTAATTAAATCACGACAGTAAATTGATTTGATGTTTGAAATTACAACCATGAAATATTCTAAATCCCTAGTTACATACTGGTAGCAGAAGGTGATGGGAAACAATAATAGAGTGCAGTAAGTGGTTTGCAGCTCTTCTTGTCATTAGAATTAATGATATTCGCTTATTAATTCAAACAAGAACGACTTCGAAAATCAACAAAGCAAAAGGACCAAAGGCTGTCACACCTGGCATTGGTAAATTAGAATAATTTCAACAGCCGGATTAAATTTGGCTATTTAAAGTGAATATACCCCCTATTGTTTTTGCTATTTAATAATATTAATTTAGAAATGAAAACCATGTATTAATTTGCATGTGTCATATGACAACTTGTGGATTTATTAGATTAGATAATGAAAACACTCAGTCCTCTTTTATTGTCATTTAGAAATGCATACATGCATTAAGAAATGATACAATGTTTTTCCGGAGTGATATCACAGGAAACAGGACAAACCAAAGACTAACTCTGACAGAACCACATAATTATAACACATAGTTACAGCACCGCAAAGCAATGCCATAATTTGGTGAAGAACAAACCACGGGCATGGTAAATAAAGTCTCAAAAGTCCCCAAGTCGATCGACTCCCGAGTCCCGGATAGCAGGCGGCAAAAGGGAGAAACTCCCTGCCATAATCCTCCAGGCACCGTCAACTTATAAGGTGAACATTAAGATTGTTGGACGGAAAATGCTCTTCCCAGCCATCATCTTGAAGACTACAACCTCTGGATGAAACCAAATGATAAAGCATTTAATAGTGCCCATTTAAGTAGAGGAACATTGATGCATATTAAGAACAACACTGCCTTATATCTTCAGGGTGTGTATTAAGGAGATTCCTCTCAAGGTTTGTGCAGAGGCATGACTGTTATTAAACAGATTTGTACAGCTACCATCAAAGCTGTTTTTCTCAATTGCAACCCTTTTATTCTCTTGGAGAATTTACTTCCATCATTTTTCCTGGTGTGTACATTCTCCATCAAGCTAAAGGCGCAAGGTATAACAAATGCCTGCTGTTCTAGAGGCTGCAAAAGCCTGTCCAGACTCCATTGTTACTGTCATGGGCAATTTTACTAATGCTACTTCAGAACAGGAATTTCCCTCTTTTCACCAACACATTAAATGTGCTACTCAGAAAGTAATATTATGTATCATTGCTGCAAATGGATTAAAAATGCCTATCAGGTCACAATGTCCTTCTTGGACATTCTGTCCATGTTATGATTCAGAATCAGAATCAGGTTCAATGTTACTGACATATGTTACAATTTTTTTTGTGGCAGCAGTACATTGCAATACATTAAAACTATAAATTACAATAAGAAGTATATTATATATATATATATATATATATAAATGGATTAACTAAGTATGCAAGAAGAGAGCAAAAAAAAGTACAGGTTCATTGTACACTCAGAATTTTGACAGCAGAGGGGAAGCTGTTCCAAAAACCTTCAGTGTGTGAATTGAGGCTCCTGTACACCGAGTGCATTACCAGTGTAGGGTAATGTGATTGCGAGAGTTCACAACCTGGAGAGGCTAGTATCCATGGTGGAACTGACTGAATTTACAATCTTCTGCAGCTTTTTCCAATCCTATGTAGTGCCCCTCCATGTCAGACAGTGATGCAACCAGTTAGATACACCCATTGTACACTCAGAATTTTGACAGCAGAGGGGAAGCTGTTCCAAAAACCTTCAGTGTGTGAATTGAGGCTCCTGTACACCGAGTGCATTACCAGTGTAGGGTAATGTGATTGCGAGAGTTCACAACCTGGAGAGGCTAGTATCCATGGTGGAACTGACTGAATTTACAATCTTCTGCAGCTTTTTCCAATCCTATGTAGTGCCCCTCCATGTCAGACAGTGATGCAACCAGTTAGATACACCTATAGAAACTTGGGAGAGTCTTTAACAACATAGGGTCTCCTCAAACTCCTAATGATATATAGACACTGTTCTGCCTTCTTTGTAATTGCATCAGTATGTTGGACCCAGGATAGATCTTCAGGGATGTTGACACCGTGGAACTTGAAACTACTCACCTTTTCCACTGCTGATGCCTCAGTGACGACTGGCTTGCATTTTCCTGACTTCCCCGTTCTGCAGTCCACAATCAATTCCTTGGTGTTACTGACGAGGTGTGCAATGTTGTTGTTACAACATCACTCTGTTCTGTATTGTTCCTGTACTCATCACCATCTGAAATTTGGCCAGCAATAGTTGTGTCATTGGCAAATTTATAGATTCATCTGAGCTGTGCCTAGCCACACAATCATGGGTGTAGAGAGAGTAGAGCAATGGGCTAAGCACGCATATTTGAGGTGCACCAGTGCTGAGTATCAGTGAGGAGGAGATGTTATTTTCGATCCACACTCACTGTGGTCTCCTGGTGAGGAAGTCAAGGATCCAGTTGCAGAGGGTGGTACAGACGCCCAGGTTTTGAAACTTATTGGTTAGTACTGAAGGTATGATTGTGTTGAACACTGAGCTGTAATCAATAAAGAACAGCCAGATAGTTATTGCTATTGTTCAGGTGATCCAAGATGATTTAACTCATCGTTGCATGCAGGCAAAAACTGGAAATGGTGAAGTTTAAAGTTGTAAAATTATGGTCTGATAAAGTTATAGAGATGTTAAGAGACTGCTTTGATTCCACTGTTGGAACATCTCGATCTGACAGCATTGATGAATACACTGACACAGTTACCTCCTCTATCAGCTTTTGTGAAGATGCCTGCATCCGCGCTAAAACTTCAACAATAATAAATGCAGCTTTAATGCCGAGCTTAGACATTCATGTCTGGAGAAGGAGGAGGCCTTCAGGAGTGGAGATAAACGGGAGTTCAAAAAGGCCAAGTACAAACTGCAGAATGCAATCAAAGCAGTCAAATACCAATGTTCAGTCAAACTGGAAAAGCAGCTTTCTTCAGTCTGAAAAGCTTTGAGTCCATTACCAACTACAAAAAAAAAAGGCGTACCCCTGCTCCCAGACTGGTTAAGTAAGTTCCACTGCAGATTTGACTCACGCATCAGACTTCAATGATTCCCTCTATTGCCCGTTCAGCTGGACCATCATTAATGCCCTTTATTGTCAAGGAAAAGGAAGCAAAATATCAAAAAAGGTTGCTGGCCCTGACTGTCTCCCCTGCCATCCTTAAACACTGTGCTAACCAACTGTCCCAACTTCACAGATATTTTCAATCAGTCTCTCAAACTATGCACTGTTCCTACATGTTTCAAGAAATCTGTTACAGAAAAAAGGTGCAGGAGTAGGCCATTCAGCCCTTTGAGCCTGCACCGCCCTTCAGTATGATCATGGCTGATCATCCAACTCAGAACTTTGTACCTGCCTTCTCTCCATACCCCCGATCCCTTTAGCTACAAGGACCATATCTAACTCCCTCTTAAATATAGCCTCCATTCCCCCAAAAACATCAAAGATCACTGGACTCATTGGTTACAAGCCAATTGAAATCACATCAGTCATAATGAAGATTTTTTGATCAAATCATTTCTCAAATCTATAACTCAAAACTTTCCAGATCTGCTGCAGTTCGCCTCCAGAACGAACAAATCTGTAGGTGATGCGTTAACATTAGTCTTGACTCATACTACAGAACCTTGACTCTCCTGGTACATACAGTATGCTAGTATTCACTTTGATTTCAGTTCAGCCTTTACTACTACTAGCCCTGAGCTTCGGCAAGACAAACTCTCCTGACTTAACATAGCAGGATCACAATCCTCATCTCAGATAGGAGCCAGTATGTGAGACCAAACTGACACATCTCCACATCCTGTTCACTCAGCACTGGCACGCTACAGGGGTGAGTTCTCTTCCCTCTCCTGTTTTCTCTGTACATCAATGACTGTGTTTCTAGAGATCCATCCCTTAAATTGATAAAGTTTGTAGACAATACCACTGTCATTGGATTAATCACCAGATTAATCCAAGTACCACCAGGAAATGAACATGTTCTTGTCCTGCTGCAATCACAGCAACTTGGAGCAGAATGCTCTCAGAACCGTGGGGATGAATAACAACCTCAGGAGAAACGTGTCTCCTCTCCACCCTCTCATTATCAACAACTCTACAGTTATCACTGTTTCAATATTCAGGTTTCTAAGCATTATTATTTCACAGGGCCTCGTGTGGGAAAATCATATATCCTTTCATTAGCAAGAAGGCTTGGCAGAGGAAGTACATCTTGCGGCAGTAGGTAAACATCTATTTTCTCTAAAAACATACTGGTGCAATTGTACACAGCCATCAGAGAGAGCACCCTTGCGTCATCCATTACTGTTCAGTTTGGTGCAGGATCCTCTCATGATATATGAAAACCAGAGGTCAGCTGAGAAGGCTGCCATCCACCATCACTCCAGGATTCATATCTGACCAGGATAAGGAAGCAGATGGGAAAAATCATTGTGGTCACTACCCACCCCAAATTACCTTTGCCAAAAGCTCCTCATCAGGAAAGCCCTATAAATGTTATTAAAACAAAAATTTCATGAAATCTTTAAAGTTTCTTTGCCCCAGGGAATCTGAAGTTGGTCCTCTAACCTCCCTCTATACTGTAGGCACTTAGAACAACTTTTCATGCTGTTTACATTGTAAATACATGCTGGTATTTATGGGATTTATTAATTTTATGCACATTTTATTCCATATCCATACTTTAATCTTTAGCTTTATTTTATGTAATTCTTTATTCTTTATACTTGTTGAATATTGTAGTTTTTCATTGCATGTCTTATCCTGACCAACACACCATGAACAAATCTCTACAACATTTGGAGGGATTTTGGAGGCATCCTAGAGTTGCAAGGGGGTAGGAACCAGAGTGCCAGAACACTTAGTGGAGAAGTTGTGGAGGTAGATGTTGGTAAGACCTCAGACAAAGTCAGGTATCAAAAGGTTGAGCATGGTGCGACTAGTGTCCTAAACTGCGTATATTTCAATGCAAGGATTATCGTAGAAAATGTGGATGAGCTCAGGACATGGATCAACACCTGAAATTATGATATTGTAGCCATTACTGAGACTTTGTTGCAGGAGAGGCAGGGCCGGCAGCTCAATATTTGGGGGTTCCGTTGTTTGGACATGACAGGGTGGGAGGGATTAAGAGAGAGGGGTAGCGTTACTGGTCAGGAAGAATGTCATGGCTGTGCTCAGTTAAGACAGGTTGGAGAACTTGTCTAGTGAGGCGTTATGGGTGGAACTGAGAATAAGAAAAGTTTGACCATGTTAATACAGACCACCCAACAGTATGGGGGATTTAGACAAACAAATGTGTAGAGAGATCACAGACTTTGCAAGAAACATAAGGTTACTATAGTTGATGATTTTAACTTTCCACACATTGACTGGCACTTCCATACTGTAAAAGGACTGGATGAAGTAAATTTTTTCAAATGTTTTCAGGAAAGCTTCCTTAATCAGTACATAGAAGTCCCAATAAGAGAGTGTTCAATACTTGATCTGCTATTAAGGAATGAGGCATGGCAGATGACAGAAGTTTGTGTAAGGGAACACTTTGCATCTAGTGACCACCATGCCATTAGTCTCAAAGTAAATATGTAAAGAGATATGTCTGGTCTGTAGGTTGGGATTCAAAGTGGAGAAAGGCCAATTCTGATGGTATCAGAAATGATCTGGCAAGTGTGGATTGGGACAGGTTGTTTTCTGACAAAGGTGTAGTTGGTAAGTGGAAGGCCTTCAAAAGAAAAATTTTGAGAGTACAAAGCCTGTATAGGCCTGTCAGAATAAAAGATAAAGATAACAAGTGTGAGGAGCCTTGGTTTTTCAAGAGATATTGAGGCCCTGGTTAGGAGGAAAAAGGAGGTGCATAGCAGGTGTAGGCAAATGGGAACAAATGAGGTGCTTATGGAGTGTAAGAAGTGTAAGAGAATATTTAAGAAGGAAATCAGGAGGACTAAAAGAAGGCATGAAGTTGCTCCAGCAGACAAGGTGAAAGAGAATCCTCAGGGATTCCACAGACATGTTAAGAGCAAAAGGATGGCATGGGACAAAATTGGTCCTTTGGAAGACCAGACTGTTAATCTATTTGTGGAGCCGAAACATATGAGGGAGATCTTAAATTAATTATTTTGCATCTGTATTTAGTCAGGAGAAGAACACAGAGTCTATAGAAGTGAGGCAAAAAGCCATCAACTTCATGCATCCTGTACAGATTACAGGGGAAGTGGTGTTTGCTGTATTGAGGCAAATTAGGGTGGATAAATCCCATGGCCTGACAAGATGTTCCCTTGGACCCTATGAGTCCAAGTGCAGAAATTACTGGGTCCATAGCAGAGATACTTAAATCATCCTTAGTAACAGGAGAGGTACCAGAGGACTGGAGCATAGCCAATGCTGTTCTGCTGTTTAAGAAAGACTCTAAACATAAACCAGGACATTACAGGCCAGTGAGTCTGACATCAGTTGTGGGAAGTTATTGGAAGGTATTCTAAGGGACTGGTCATAAAAGTATTTGGATAGACGTGGACTGATTAAGGATAGACAACATGGCTCTGTGTGTGGTAGGCCATGTCAAACTAAACAGTGTTTTTCGAGTAAGATACCAGGAAAGTGAATGAAAGCGAGGCAATGGATGTTGTCTATTTGGACTTTATCAAGGCAATTGACAAGGTGTCACATGGGAAGTTGGTCAAGAAGGTTCGGTCGCTCAGCATTCAAGATGAGGTAGTAAATTGGATTAGACATTGGCTTTGTGGGAGAAGCCAGAGAGTGGTAGTAGATGGTTGCCTCTCTGACTGGAGGCCTGTGACTAGTGGAGTGCCACTGGCTCCATTGTTGTTTCTCATGTATATCAAAGTTCTGGGTAATAATGTGGTTAACTGGATCAGCTAATTTGTGGATGGCACCAAGATTGGGAGTGTAGTGGACAGTGAGGAAGGCCTTCAAGGCTTGCAATGGGATCTGCATCAGCTGGAAAATGGGCTGAAAATTGGCAGATGGAATTTAATGCAGACAAGTGCGAGGTTTTGCTCTTCAGTAGGACCAGCCAGGGTAGGTCTTACACAGTGAATGATAAGACACTGAGGAGTGTGGTAGAATAAAGGGATCTGGGAATACGGGTCCATTATTCATTGAAAGTTGCATCACAGGTAAGGAGGGTCTTAAAGAAAGCTTTTGGTACATTGGCTTCATAAATAATTGTATTGAGTACAGGAGAGGAATATTATGTTGAAGGTGTATAAGATATTGGTGAGGCCTAATCTGGAGTACTGTGTGCAGTTTTGGTCACCTACCTGCAGAAAAGGTGTAAATAAGGTTGAAAGAATACAGAGAAAATTTACAAGGATGTTGCCGGGACTGGAGGACCTGATTACACGGGAAAACTGAATAGGTTATGACTGTATTCCTTAGAATGTAGAAGACTGAGAGGAGATTTGATAGAGGTATACAAAATTATGAAGATATAGATAGGGTAAATGCAAGCCGGCTTTTTCCACTGAGGTTGGGTGGGACTACAACTAGAGGTCATGGGTTAAGGGTGAAAGGTGAAAAGTTTAAGGGAACCATGAGGGGAAACTTCTTCACTCAGAGGGTGGTGAAAGTGTGGAATGAGCTGCCTGCATAAGTGGTGCAACCAAGCTCGATTTCAATATTTAAGAGAAGTTTGGATAGATACATAGATAGTAGGGATATGGAGGGCTATGGTCCCAACCAATGGCAGCAGGCAGCTGAAATGGTTTGGCATGGACTAGATGGGCCAAAGGGCCTGCTTCTGTGTTGTACTTCTCTATGAGTCTTTGACTCTACATGTAAGTTTATATGCTGAATAAAGTTGATCCTTAAGTCCTTAATCCTACACAGTCTATCAAGCATTTGGCTTGTCTGGAAGTTGCTAGGCCTCAACCATATGTCCTTAGCCTTCTTCCCAAAAGAAATGGCCAACAGGTCCATCTGAAGACAACAATCCCTGTAACTAAGATAACAGCCTGTCAAGGATTTAGCGGGGGAACAATGTTGAATGAAATTGAGAGCATCCTGTGCCAAGCAATGCACTTTCTTCTGTGGCCTTTTCCAAAGGAAAGTGGACACATGAATAGATTCTCCAAACAATGAAGAAGTGCATGCCATATGCCTTCCTTAGTGTAAGGCATTCACTTCTTTATTGGTTGGAGCACTGACTCTAACGTTCAAGGTGTTATCTTGCACCTAAATAAAACTTTGGTTGGGCCACATCTAGTATATTGTGTGCAGTTCTGGCTTTGGAAAGTGTGTGGATGAAGTTTACCAGGATGCTGCCTAGATTAGAGGGCATAAACTAAAAGGAGAAATTGGAAAAACTTGGTTTGTTTTCCCTGGAGTATCAGAAGCTGAGGTGAAACATGAAATAGGTTTGTAAAATTATGAGAGGCATAGATAAAGTAAAAATTGAGTGAGAATTGTTTTCCAATGGTAGAAATGTCAAGTACAAGATGACATGCATTGAAGGTGAGAGGGGGGAAGTGGCAGGACAGGTTGTATATGGAGAGCGATAGGAACCTATCGACTGCCAGCGGTAATGGTAGAAGCAGATTCAATAATGGCATTCAAGAGGTTGTTAGATAAACACACAAATATGTGTGTAGAGGGATGTGGATCATGTGCACTCAGAGGGAGATAGTTTAATGTTCATGGGCAGAAGGTTTTGTTCCTGTGCTGTACTCTTCTATGTTCTAATACAGATTCAATATCACAATCAGATTTACCAGCAGTGACTTTATGTCATGAAATTTGTTGTTTTGTGGTAACAGTGCAAGACAAAAAAAAGACAAAAGTTACAAAAGTAACAAAAGTTACAAAAATAAATTAATAGTGCAAAAGACAAATAATGACGTTGTGTTCATGGATTACTGAGCCATTCAGAAGTCTGATGATAACTGGAAGTACAAAATAGTCAAAATGACTTGCATTGCTTAAGTTTCTTCAGGTCATGAATTGATTTCTTGACTGACATGGATGAGGAAAAGGATGGAGGTGAGACTGCATTTTGGTGCATGTGACATTTTTGAAGTATTATCTGTGTTTGATGAAGGAGCCAGCTGGCTCGTTTAGACAAATCAAACTTAAAGGTGTTTGTCTTTGACATCTGATATTTAAAACCATAGTCAACCAGTCTGGCTCTGTCTGTGTTCTACTCTCATTTTTCTTATCCAAAATAATGCTCTTCCAGCTGGATTGTCAACAGCAGAATTTAAATTTAAGCAACATACTTCTGAACTGTCTTAATGAACTAGCGATTTTGCTTTCTCCTGAAGGACTCAGTGGACTTAACTCTCAAGTATGTAGGTATGGCATCTTTAAGCAAGCAAAGGTACATCGCCATAGCCAGAAGAAAGGGTGGAGAGAATTCCAAGCCAGGCTAAAATGCCAAGCAGTGGAAGTTCCTCTACCCAGCATCTTGTTAGCAAATGTAGTTGCTGGAGAACAAGATTAAGCACCTAAATGCAAGATTGCTGTATAGGAGAGAAATGAGGAATTGCAGTGTTCTGTGTTTCATGGAGACGTGGCTCATTCTGAACACACCGGATTCAGCGATCAGACCTGAGGGCTTCTCAATACATAGGGTGGACCGATCTGCAGATTCAGAGAAGGCGAAAGGTGATTGGTTGTGTTTCATGATTAACTCTTTGTGGTGCTTAAACACAACAGTCTTAATCTTGTCACACTGTTGTTCCCCCCATCTGAAACATCTGATGATGAAGTGCTGACCAATAGAGTTTTCCTCTGTGATCCTGACCACAGTTACGTACCACCAAAGCCGACATTAACCAGGCACTTGAGATATTGAATGCTGCCGTCACCAAATAAGAAACAGGCCACCATGATGCATTTCAAATCATTGCTGGGGACTTCATTCAGGCCTATTTGAAGAAATTTCTGCCCAATTATGTTTCTATTATCATCAGCATATAACCTGCAGCATGAGGGGTCCCAGCACACTCAACCACTGCTATACTATGATTTGGAATGCATACTGTTCCATGCCGAGACTGCACCTCAGGAAATCTGATTACTTGGTTGTGTCATGGTCTGGTCCGTGAAGTCTGTATTCTGGTTCACTGTACGGTCCATAGTTCCTTATTCCAGGGTTTCTGGTTTTCCCCAGTTTCTGTTGTGGGCACATGATTCTCATTTTGGGGCTGAGACATAAATACCTCTGCAAACCAGGGATTCCCTGCTGGACTGTCCTGTTCCCCTCCCTGTCTTTCCCCCCTCACCTGACTCTCTGCCTGGATACCTCGCCTACACCACTGTCTAGTGCGATTGCCAATGCAGACATGGAACTGTTTGTCATTCTTCGGTGTATGTCTCTTCTTGTCCTCGCCTCCATGGGGTAAGTCAGGCCGTTCTGCCATTGCCCTGCGGGGAGATCTGCCTTGTCATGTCCTTGCCTCTGTGGGGTAAGTCAGGCCGTTCTGCCATTGCCCTGCAGGGTGATCTGTATTGTCCTCACCTCCATGGGGTAAGTCAGGCCGTTCTTCCGTTGCCCTGTGGGGGGACCTGTCTTGTCTTCTCTTGTCTTTGCCTCTGTTGGGTAAGTCTGGCCATTCTGCCGTTACCCGACGGATGGTCCTGTCCCACCTTGGTGTGGAGATGAAGCTGAGTCCTGGCTTGTCGAAGTATAAGTCCCGGCTCTATGTCTATGTACTGTCCTGTCTCATGTTGGTGTCTTGTTGAAGATGAGTCCCGGCTTTTCGAAGTCCTGGCACCATGTTGATGTACAGTTCCCAGTCTGTCTCCGAGCTCCAGCCTCCGAGTTATCAGACTCCGCATTCCAAGACCCAAGACCCCTAGCCTGTCTCCAAGCCTCAATACTGAAGCCTTGAGACCCCAAGCCTGAAGCTTCGAGACCCCAAGCCTGTCTCCAAGCCTCAAGCCTCGAGACCCCAAGCTTGTCTCCAAGCCTGAAGCCTCGAGACCCCAAGCCTGTCTCCAAGCCTGAAGCCTCAAGACCCCAAGCCTGTCTCCAAGCCTCAAGCCTCGAGACCCCAAGCCTGTCTCCAAGCCTGAAGCCTCGAGACCCCAAGCCTGTCTCCAAGCCTCAAGCTTCGAGACCGCAAGCCCGTCTCCAAGCCTCAAGCCTCAAGACCCCAGCCCGTCTCCAAGCTCAAGCCTCAAGACCTCAGCCCGTCTCCAAGCTCAAGCCTCTGGTCTCCAGCCTCCAGTCCTGAAGTCATGTTATGTCCTTGCCCGGTTCTGGGGCCCGTGCCTGAGGCAAGACCCAGGTTCTGGGTCCTTGTCCAGTCTCTGGTTCGGGGTCCAAGCCCAAGTCTGCGTTCCTGTCCCTGCTCATTGTCTGTATCCTCTCACGTCCCTACTCTAGTCAAGCCCTGTTCCTTGTGCTTCAGTGTCTGTGTCTTGCATTTGGGTCCACCATCAACGCCCCCCATTGTGACAGAACAGCCCAGCCAGACTTGGACCCAGTGACACAGACACTGTCGTTTTACACTCACATTCCTGGTTCTCTCCTGTTCAATGCCCCCCACCCACCCGTGTCGTCCTTAGTCTGGGAAAGCCTTTTGAGTCGCCAGGAGGCTCCCATAGAGTGGGGGGTGGGGTACTGTCATGGTCCGGTCCGTGAAGTCTGTATTCCGGTTCACGGTCTGGCCCATAGTTCCTTATTTCAGGGTTTGTGGTTTTCCCCAGTTTCTGTTGTAGGCACATGATTCTTGTTTTGGGGCTGTGACATAAATACCTCTGCAAACTAGGGATTCCCTGCTGGACTGTCCTGTTCCCCTCCCTGTCTTTTCCCCCCTCAACTGAATCTCTGCCTGGATACCTCGCCTACACCACTGTCTAGTTCGATCGCCAATGCAGAGATGGAACTGTCTGTCATTCATCGGTGTTTGTCTCTTCTTGCCCTCGCCTCCGTGGGGTAAGTCAGGCCATTCTGCCGTTGCCCTGCGGGGAGATCTGCCTTGTCATGTCCTTGCCTCTGTGGGGTAAGTCAGGCCGATCTGCCATTGCCCTGCAGGGTGATCTGTATTGTCCTCACCTTCATGGGGTAAGTCAGGCTGTTCTGCCAATGCCCTGTGGGGGGACCTGTCTTGTCTTGTCTTGTCTTTGCCTCTGTTGGGTAAGTCTGGCCATTCTGCCGTTACCCGACGGATGGTCCAGTCCCACCTTGGTGTGGAGTTGAAGTTGAGTCCTGGCTTGTTTAAGTATAAGTCCCGGCCTTATGTCTATGCAGTGTCCTGTCTCATGTTGGTGTCTTGTTGAAGATGAGTCCCGGCTTTTCGAAGGACAAGTCCCGGCTCCATGTTGATGTACAATTCCCAGTCTGTCTCTGAGCTCCAGCCACCGAGTTATCAGCCTCCGCTTTCCAAGACCAAAGACCCCAGACCCCTAGCCTGTCGCCAAGCCTCAAGCCTGAAAGCTCGAGACTCCAAGCCTGTCTCCAAGCCTGAAGCCTCGAGACCCCAAGCCTGTCTCCAAGCCTGAAGCCTCGAGACCCCAAGCCTGTCTCCAAGCCTGAAGCCTCGAGACCCCAAGCCTGTCTCCAAGCCTCAAGCTTCGAGACCCCAAGCCCATCTCCAAGCCTCAAGCGTCAAGACCTCAGCCCGTCTCCAAGCTCAAGCCTCTAGACCCCAGCCTGTCTCCAAGCTCAAGCCTCTGGTCCCCAGCCTCCAGTCCTGAAGTCATGTTATGTCCTTGCCTGGTTCTGGGTCCTTGTCCAGTCTTTGGTTTGGGGTCCAAGCCCAAGTCTGCGTTCCTGTCCCTGCTCATTGTCTATATCCTCTCACGTCCCTACTCTAGTCAAGCACTGTTCCTTGTACTTCAGTGTCTGTGTCTTGCTTTTGGGTCCACCATCAACGCCCCCCACTGTGACAGAACAGCCCAGCCAGACTTGGACCCAGTGACACAGACATTGTCGTTTTACTCTCACCTTCCTGGTTCTCTCCTGTTCAATGCCCCCCCCCCACACCTACCCGTGTCGTCTGGGAAAGCCTTTTGAATCGCCTGGAGGCTCCCATAGAGGTGGGGGGTGGGATACTGTCATGGTTCGGTCCGTGAAGTCTGTATTCCGGTTCACAGTCCGGCCCATAGTTCCTTATTTCAGGGCTTGTGGTTTTCCCCAGTTTCTGTTGTAGGCACATGATTCTTGTTTTGGGGCTGAGACATAAATACCTCTGCAAACCAGGGATTCCCTGCTGGACTGTTCTGTTCCCCTCCCTGTCTTTTCCCCCCTCGACTGACTCTCTGCCTGGATACCTCACCTACACCACTGTCTAGTTCGATCGCCAATGCAGAGATGGAACTGTCTGTCATTCTTCGGTGTTTGTCTCTTCTTGCCCTCACCTCTGTGGGGTAAGTCAGGCCATTCTGCCGTTGCCCCGCAGGGGGATCTGTCTTGTCTTGTCCTTGCCTCTGGGGTAAGTCAGGCCATTCTGCCATTGCCCTGTGGGGGGGACCTGTCTTGTCTTGTCTTGTATTTGCCTCTGTTGGGTAAGTCCGGCCATTCTGCCATTACCTGACAGATCGTCCTGTCCCACCTTGGTGTGGAGATGTAGTTGAGTCCCGGCTTGTTTAAGTATAAGTCCCTGCCCTATGTCTATGTATTGTCCTGCCTCATGTTGGTGTCATGTTAAAAATGAGTCTCTGCTTTTGGAAAGATAAGTCCCGGCTCCACGTTGATGTACAGTTCCTAGTCTGTCTCCGAGCTCCAGCCTCTGAATTATCAGCCTCTGCATTCCAAGACCCAAGACCCCTAGCCTGTCTCCAAGCCTCAAGCCGCTAAGCCTGTCTCCAAACCTCAAGCCTCAAGACACCAGGCCTGTCTCCAAGCCTAAAGCTCAAGACCCCAAGCCTGTCTCCAAGTCTCAAGCCTCAAGACCCCAGCCTGTCTCCAAGCCTCAAGCCTCTAGACCCCAGTCTGTCTCCAAGCTCTAGCGTCTAGTCCCCAGCCTCCTGTCCTGTAGTCATGTCATGTCCTTGCCTAGTTCTGGGGCGTGAGCCTGAGGCAAGAACCAGGTTCTGGGTCCTTGTCCAGTCTCTGGCTTGGAGTCCAAGCCCAAGTCTACATTCTTGTCCCTGCTCCTTGTCTGTATTCTGTCACATCCCTACTCTAGTCAAGCCCTGTTCCTTGTACTTTAGTGTATGTGTCTTGCATTTGGGTCCACCATCAACACCCCCCATTGAGACAAGTTGTCCTTCACCTACCTGTGTACAGGCAGAGGCTAAAGAGCAAGGCTCCAGAGATGAGGACATCGAAGAGATGGTTGTGAGAGGCAGAGAAGCGGCTCTGGGATTGGGCTGAGTCGGCGGGCTGGGCTACATTTAGTGACTCATCAGAGGATCTGAATGAATACACCATGGTTGTCATGGAATTTATAAAAACAGTTGTGGATGAGTGTAGTGTGCCCCTACAGAATCATTCAGAGTCTCTCCCAATCAGAAGCCCCGGATGAACCATGAGATCTGTAACTTGCGGAGGACCAGATCAGTGGCATTCAGATGTGGCAACCAAGTAAAATACAAAATGTTCAGATACAATCTCTGGAAAGCCATCTAATGTGTGAAGCAGCATATCTGGACCAAACTTGAGCCACTGGGGGATGCTCGACAGATGTGGCAGGGATTGAATACTATTACCTCTTACAAAGTGAAGCCAAGCAAGATAAGTGACAACAGTTGTTCGCCCCAGATAAGCTCAATGCCTTTTATACACACGTTAACTACCAAACAATGGAGGAACCTTCACAAACTCCCACTGCCCTGATGACCCTGTGATTTCAGCCTCTGAGGCCAACATGAGAGCATCCTTCAGGAGGGTGAACCCCCAGAATGCATTCGGTTCCGATGGGGTATCTGGCTGTGTTACTGAAGACCTGCGCTGATCAACGGGCTGCAGTGTTTATCAATATCTTTAACCTCTTGCTTCGTCAGTCTGATTCAAGCTGTCTTCAATTATACTGGTGCCTCAGAAGAATGTGGTAACCTGCCTTAATGACTATCATCCAGCCACACTTACATCCACTGTGATGAAGTGTTTTGAGAGGTCGGTGATGAAACATACCAACTCCTGCCTGAGAAGTGAACTGGATCCGCTCCAATTTGTTTACTAGCGCAATAGGTCTATGACAGATATTATTTCATTGCTCTTCACTCAACCCTGGAATATCTGGACAACAAGATGCATATATCAGGATGCTCTTTATCAACCACAGATCAGCATCAGCCCCTCAAAAATTAACAAACAAGTTCCATGATCTTGGCCTCAAAGCTTCTTCATGCAATTCGATCCTCAATTTCCTCACTTGCAGACTCCAATCAGTTCAGATTGGCAATAACATCTCCACAATCTCCATCAGCACAGGTACACCACAGACTGTGTTCTTCGCCCTTCACTCTACTCACTTCATACCCATGACTGTGAGGCTAAGCCCAGCTCCAATGCCATATTTAAGTTTGCTGACAACACTGCTGTCATTGGCTGGATCACAGGTGGTGACTAATCAACATACAGGAAGGAGACTGAAAATCTGGCTGAACCTGTCGCTCAATGTCATCAAGACCAAGGAGCTGATTATTGACTTCAGGAGGAGGAAACCAGAGGTCCATGAGCCAGTTCTCCTCAGAGGATCAGACGTGGAGAGGGTCAGCAAATTTAACCTTCTGTATTATCATTTCAGAGGACCTGTCCTGAGCCCAGCACGTGTCCATAATGAAGAAAGCACAGCAACAGCCTGTACTTCCTTAGAAGTTTGCAAGATTCAGCATGACATCTAAAACTTGGACAATACTTGGTGGAGAGTATATTGACTGGTTGCATCACAGCCTGGTATGGAAACACCTATGCCCTTGAATGGAAAATCCTACAAAAAGCAGTGTATATGGCCAGTCCATCACGTTAAAGCCCTCCACAGCACTGAGCACATCTACACAGAGCGCTGTTACAGGAAAGCAGTATCCATCATCCAGACACTCCACCACCCAGGACATGCTGTCTTCTCACTGCTGCCAACAAGAAGGTGGTACAGAAGCCTCAGGACTCACACCACCAGGCTCAGGAACAATTATTACCACTCAACCACTAGGTTCTTGAACAACAATCCCTCTAAATTTTATTCCAGCTAAGAGGACCAACCATTGCTCTGAGCAGAGGAAGTGATTGTAGGTGTCCCTGAAGGATGACTTTGGGCATGTCTGGGAATTGATGTACCTGCTTTGTACTGCAACTTTATGAATGTCTATAATCTGGCGAGCAAGCTGAGATTCGACAGCAATGACATTAGTGTATTGAGCACTGTCATCCCAGGAGAGGAAATCTGATACAGGTAGCACAGACACTCAAAATGCTGAAGGAACTCAGCAGGCCTGCAGCACTGCGTCTGTGTTGCTTGGATTTCCAGCATCTGCAGACTTTCTCATGTTTGTGACAGGTAGCATGGACATGGTGCTACACTCAACAGCAGTGTCTCAGCAATCTGTCAGAGGCTGAAGTAATAAAGGGGTTGGCATTCTCCAAGTACCTTTGGGAAATAATAACTGTCAGCAGTCTGAGGTTCTGTTGAAGCACTACACTGTAAATAGCAGAGCTGACAAACCAAAATACAGATCAGGGCCATTCCTGAATGTCCATCTGTTTGCCCCTCAATTCTCCATCCTTCTCCCACTGTCTGCATGTGGCCTCCTATGCTGTTATAATGAGCCTGAGGATCAGCATCCCATCTCTGCAAGATAATTGCAGCCTTCCTGATTCAATATTGAATCCAACAGCCTCAGTTAACTTGCTTTCTCTATCTGTATTGGAAATGGTCCGGTCTGTCAAAGCTCATTCATCTGTAATAGAGGCTCAGTTTCCTATCACCATTAGCAAAACCAGGCATGTTTATCATTCCCCACAGCTCCGCACTTTTCTGCTTTTGCGTTGTGTTTTCTCTCCCTGTAACTGCCCCTATTTCACAATCTTTAAGCTCAGAAGCTTACTGCAGAAACAGTGACAGAAGTGTAGACATGTGGCAGTGAAGCTGTCTACACTCGTGATAAACCAGAAAACAGAATTCTACAGACAGTGTGCAGCTCCACAGCTTACAGATCAAGGTGACACTCTGCAGTCCGACCATGTTCAGACTTGAACTCTCCTAGAAAAAATAATAACAGGAGATACTTACTTCTGCAAAAGAACCTTCCACTCCTATGCAAATGACAGATGCGAAGTGGGCCACTGCTTTGCTAAGGTCTTGTGCTGCCCCATCTGTCTGGGGGTCCCAGTTGCCAGCCATTTTAATGCTTCTTCTTATTCTCAACATGTCCATCCTGCTACCAGGGTGAGGCTAAACGCAAACTACTTCATATTCTGCCAAAGTGGTATGAACATGAACACTGAATTCTCCAACTCCATGTCAACTGCTCCCCGCCTGCCATTTTTCTCTCTCTCTCGCGGATTTTTCCTAGTTACTGCACTTACTCCAGACTCACCATTGTGCTTCTTTCCTCTCCTCCTCCCATTCCATCGCCCAAAGACTCCTCCCCCACTGTTTTCATCTGCCATCCCCTTTTCCCAGCTGTGATTCCATGCTCTACCTTCCCCACCAATCAGATTCCACCATCTTTAGCACTTTGCTGCTTCCATCTATCACCTTCCAGCTTCTGACATCATTCCCAACCTCCCTCATCTGCCTCTCTTGGATCGGCTTACTGCCTGCCAGCTCTTGATCCACCCCTTTCTTCCATCTTTTTATACTGGCATTCTCCTTTCTTTCAGCCCAGATGAAGAGTCTTGACTCAAAACACTGACGGTTCATGTCCCTCCATAGGGGGCCTCAGACTCAGCTTTTTGTGTGTTGTTTCAGATTTCGGCATCTACAGACTCCTGTTTCTCCAAATGACAAGGCTAATGTGTCTGTAGCATCCTCAGTCAACATCACCTGAATACCAAGAAGCCTGTCACAAACAAGAGAAAAATCGCAGATGCTGGAAATTGGAGCAACATACACAAAATGCTGGAGGAACTCAACAGGCCAGGCAGCATCTATGGAAAAAAGTACGGTGACATTTCAGGCCAAAACCCTTCGGCAGAACTGGAGAAAAAGAAACTGAGGAGTAGATTTGAAAGGTGGGGGAGGGGAGAGAGAAACGCTAGGTGATAGATGAAACCTGGAGGGAGAGGGATGAAGCAAAGATCTGGGAAGTTGATTGGTGAATGAGAAAGAAGGTCATTGAAGAAAGAAAAAAGTCAGGGGGAGATGGAAGACCACCAGAGGAAGGTGATGGGTGGTCAAAGAGATGACTTGAGAAAGGGAAAAGGGGATGGGAATGGTGAAGGAGACGGGGGGAGGCATTTCTGGAAGTTTGAGAAATCAATGTTCATGCCATCACCTTATATTCTGTTTGGGTAGCCTCCAACCTGATGGCATGTGCCCCCCACACTTTTTCTTTCTTCCATGGCCTTCTGTCTCTTTCACCAATCAACTTTCCAGCTCTTTGCTTCATTCCTCCTCCTCCAAGTTTGCAAGTCTACTCCTCAGCTTTTTTCCTCCCGTCCTGCCGAAGGGTTTTGGCCCAAAACGTCGACTGTACTCTTTCCCATAGATGCTGCCAGGCCTGCTGAGTTCCTCCAACATTTTGTGTGTGTTACCAAGAAGTCTTTGTTTGATTTGCTCCTGGGATATCAAAAAATGGCTGAGCTCACTGATATGTCAAAGTCTGTGCGTCCCACAAAATGTCCAGTTGAAATGCTGATGACTTTGGCTTCAAAAATAACAGCACCTCCGGCCGAGCTGTTCTGGTACAATTAATCACAGTAACATCTATCTAACAAAATGAACAGAGTGTGACAGATCTAGTCCATTATCAGCCTATCCTGAAAATAATGCATCATGTCCTTGACAGTGCTATTAAGTGTAACTTATTAATAATATCCTCACTTATCAATTTAGATTCTGCCAGAATCACTGAACTCCAAATTTGCAGCTTCTGTCCAAATTTGAATGTGGTCAAAGGAACTGAATTCCAGAGCCAAAGTTGGAGGGCTGGATGCAAGTGGTTGATGTCAAGGCAATATTTGACCAGATATGGTCTATTAGTCTTAGTGAAACTAAAGACATTTGAAAGAAGGGGTGACTTCTCCTCTGGTTGGAGTTATATTTACCAACATGGAAAATGAATGTGCTTATTGATTCAGCAGTTCACCACCACCTTCACAAGAGCACAGGAGGATGAGTAGGCTTTGTTCAAATCCTATTTAAAAATCAGTCCAAAGATATTGCGGCATCTCTCCTACAACAGATCAATATTCCTTTAACAGAGCTTCCCAAATTTGTGGCTTCAGTAAGAATTTGTCAAAAGTAGAGATGGCATAAAGGTGTCATTATCTTGCATGTGACATGTTGTGCTGTATGTCTTGTTAGTTTAATCAAAACAGCTTTTAATGATTTTCATACCAAACATTAGAGTTATAGGGCACTACAGCACAGAATCAGGCCCCATGGAGCAACTAGTCTGTGCCGAATAATTATTCTGCCTAGTCCCATCACCCTGCAGCTGGACCATTGCCCTCCATCAAATCTGCAGCCATCACTTCCACTGGCAGTTCACTCCACATTCAAACCGTGGTCCATGACCTCTAGAACCCTGCTTGCATCTACCCTACTCACAATGCTTCATATTAGGCCTCATCAACATCTTATACCATTTCCACATAACATTCCAACTCCTGTACTCAGTACTTAGATTTATGAAGGCCAATGTGCCAAAAGCTTTCTTTACAACCCTATCTACCTGTGACACCACTTTCAAGGAACTATGCATCTGTATTCCTAGATCTCTCTGTTCTACCACACTCCTCACTGCCCTGCACTCACCCTGAAAGATAATTTATCAGTATTAAGTTCCTTTTCGAAGTGGGAGAAAATGATTTGACCAACAGAGAAAATAAAATCCAGGATACTGCAATGTGAATGTGTACTGAGTTATAAGGTCTATGGTCTGTGGGATCAAGGTTGGCAGCCTCGAGTCAGTGTTCACCAGCAAATTGAGTGGCTCTGAATTTGTGCTAGTAATGTCAGCATATTCAGCTCCAGGTGATAAAATTTGTGACTGTCTTCACATCACTGTAAGAAACTGCTGGTTCATGGTGATATTAAGGGATTGTAGAAGAAACTATGTTCTAAATTTTTTGGCTGCAATTGCTGTAAGGTTTGCAAGTTGGAGAAACTTCTGTAAGCAACAATTAACTCTTCAAACAAAAACAAAATTGACAATTTGGTAAGATACATGAGAGGAAAATATCTTTTGAAGATCTAGGTGATATACAATCTGCGGTCTTCTGCTGCTGTTAGCCCAGCTACTTCAAGGCTTCACATGTGCTCATCTGCTCACCACATGGTTATTTGAGTTACTGTCACCTTCCTGTCAGCTTGAACCAGTCTGACCATTTTCTTCTGACGTCTCATTTGCAATGTGTTTTCGCCCACAGAACTACCATTCACTGGATGTTTTCATTTTTTCGCTCCATTTTCTGTAAATTCTAGAGGCTCCCAGGAGATTAGCAGTTTTTGAGGTACTCAAATCACCCTGACACGAAATCGCCTGACATGAAATATAGTATTAGTGGTAAGACTCTTGGAAGTTGGAGGATCAGAGAGATTCTGCGGTTTGTGTCCACAGGACACTCAAAGCTGCTGCACAAGTTGACAGTGCTGTTGAGAAGGCGTATGGTGTGTTGGTCTTCATCAATTGTGGATCTGAGTTCAAAAACCATGAGGTAATGTTACAGCTATATAAGATCTTAGTCAGACCCCATTTGGAGTACTGTGTTCTGTTCTGGTCACCTCACTACTGGAAGGATATGGATACTATAGAGAGAGTGCAAAGGAGACTTACAAGGATGTTAACTGGATTGGAGAACATGCCTTATGAGAATAGGTTGAGTGAATTTGGTCTTTACATCTTGGAGTGACAGAGGATGAGAGGAGACCTGATAGAGGTGTATAAGATGATGAGAGGCATTGATCGTGTGGATAGCCACAGGCTTTTTCCCAGGGCTGAAATGACTAACATGAGGGGTCATAGTTTTAAGGTGCTTGGAAGTAGGTACAGAGGGGATGTCAGAGGTAAGTTTTTCACAGAGAGTGGTTGGTGTGTGGAATGCACTGCCTGCAATGGTGTTGGAGACAGATACAATAGGGTCTTTTAGGGTCCTTGCAGGGTTTTACAATAGGGTTAATAGAGACTCTTAGATAGGTACACAGAGCTTAGAAAAATAAAGGGTTTTGTGGTAGGGTTATTCTAGGCAGTTTCTAGAGTAGGTTACGTGGTCGGCACAACATTGTGGGCCGAAGGGCCAGTAATGTGCTGTAGATTTCTGTGTTCTATGTTCTAACAATTACTCCATGGTCAAGATCAGGTTTCTTCCCTATTCTGATGTTTGTTCTGAACAACAACTAAACCTCTTGACCATGCCTGCATGCTTTTAAGCACTGAGTTGTTGCTACATCATTGGCTGATTATATATTTGTATTAATGAGCAACTGTATAGGTCTATCTGATAAAGTGGCCACTGCATGTACGTGCATTGTATTTCAGTATCATTCAATAATGCTGCTCCTTGATTACTAAACAGTGTTTTGAAAAACCTGCAAATTTTAGCATTTAGCTTTGTTTTTGCTAGAAATTAACTAGAGAATGGATTTAGTTAGTCAACTAGCATTTACTTCCAAACCTTGATCTGTCTTTAAAGTAATAAGGCTATTGCAAAACCTGATTACGGCAGCACTGAAGTGGTGCAGAACTTAACAAGGGAGATTCTGTATTCTCTTTAAGCTTTGACTGGCTTAGTTGCAGAAAAAAAATATTGCTTTTGGTCTGCATGGAGTAAATATGATGAACAAATGCAGGTGAAAGAAGCACTTTAATTTCCCCCATGTGAAAGGAAATTGCCCATTGAGTGGGTTAGCTGGAATTGCACAGATGCACCACAATGTACCCTCTGTGTTACTTACGGGGGGCTTGACTTATTGCTGCCAATCACTTGCAAAGCAGGACTGGTGATTTATGTGAATATTCAAGTGTATGAAAAGTGCATTTTAAAGTAACTGAACTAGATAAACATTTCTGTTTATTGCCAAGTTGCAGGGGTTGAATGATGTTTTCTCTTTATTTTGGTTCTTCCATAACTCATCTATCTTCACTCTCAAAAACGTTGACACATGCCAGGATAAGGTTCCACATGACTTCTGATGTTTGAGTTAAGCAGCATATCCCCACAGTAAGACTCTAACGGTGCCATCACAGTTTCTCTTTCTGTGCTCCCACCCCCATTCCTCACTAGACCATGTTGCTCAGTCTGCCAGGCGGCACGACATTGCTCAACAAGCAAGGGAAAGTTACTTGAATTGACCCTTAACCTATGCTTTCATCATCCCTACTGCCAGGGAGCTCAGTGCTAATATATAAGACCAGTGACATCCATTGCTTTTCGTTCAGATGGCACCTCAGATTCTGCTTCTGCAACCAAACTTGATGCTGTAGCGTCTAATAGTGCATGTAGATTAAATTTATTAATCAGTGTTCATACTATCTTTGTTATATTTCAGCTATAAAACACAAACATTTTTAGTCATGGTGAAGTGTCTTGAGATCTATTCAACCGTATGACACACGTTCCTTACTTGAGGATTTCTGAGGATGAAAATTCAATTGCTCTGATATACATAAATGTTTGGAGTTGTGTTTGGTAAATGAATAATACACAGCAATGATCTGATATTCTTTCAAAAGAATTAACTGCATTGGGCACAGATGATTAAGATATTTCTAACAGAAGACATAATCAACTGTGTGTGCAAGCATTAATTACTCATATGCGAACTGTTGTAAAATGTGGAATAGATACTCAGGGACAAATGCTTGGGTTTCAGGCTGATTTCCCAACAAATTTCCATCAGAGGAAAAACCCTCCCCACCACTGAACACATTTACAAGGAGTGATACAGCAAGATTGCAACATGCATCATCAAGGACCCTCATCATTACGGCTATGCTCTCTTCTTGTTGCTGCTGTTAGGAAGGAGATACAGGCATCTCAGGTCCTACACCACCAGGTTCAGGAACAGTTATTATCCTTCAACCACCAGGCTCCTGAACCAGTGTGGATAACTTCACTCACCTCAACAAGGAACTGATTCCACAGCCTGTGGTCTCACTTTCAAGGAGCGTACAACTCTTGCTCTCAGTATCTATTTATTTATTATTTGTTTTATTTGTAGTTGCACAGTTTGTTTTCTTTTGCACACTTGTTGTTGGTCAGTCTTTGCGTACTTTTTCATTTATTCTGTTGTATTTCTGAGTTCTACTGTGAATACTTGCAAGAAAATGAATCTCATTGTAGTATATGGTGACATACTCTATATGCATTTTCATAAAAATTTACATTGAACTTTGAAATAGTCATATATTCTGGAAAATTAGCTTAATTTATTAGGATACAGAATATGTGTAAATCTATTCAATATAGCCTGGCTTGTTGGTCTAATTTATAGAAGAAAATAATTTCCTGTTAATTAAAAAAATGTACAAGTTCTCCTCACACTTCAAACTACAGCCTGCTGTTAACTTATTTTTAGTAGGCCTTGCTGTACAAGTGTAGAGTCGACACTGTCCTATTTAATTCACTCAGTGAAGCCTTTCGTTGTGCAGTCATTTTTCTTTGTTGTTGTTGGCCCTTATTTTAGTCTGCATTGCCAGGTTACACCATGGGTCCTTCTTTCAGTCCAAACATTTAATAATATAACTGACAATATAGCTTTTGAAAGGAATGTCCACAGTTAAACATCCATGTAAGAAATTTGCATTTACACTCCAAGCCTATTGTTTTACTGATATTGTGATGTGCAATTGACAGATTTAATTTAATATTCCACCCATGTCATTTTATAAGACATAGTGAAGTGTACTCTATATGAATAGTTGGAAGCTAATTAATGCCAGGAGAATACTTGCACTGAATTATGCACCTGTAGATGGTTACAGAGAGATCTAACAGGGAAACAATCCTTTTGGCCTCCTGAGTGCACCTTAAGCATGGATCCTTCATTAATTCCATTTTCTATTTTCTCATCAATTGCTCCTAGATTCTAATAATTACCTATACACTAGCAGTAATTTATAGTGGTGGATTAAACTACCAACAGTCGCATTTTCGGAGAAACGTGGAAACTGGAGTACCTTGCAGAAATCTATGCACTTACAGGCAGATTGTGTAAACTTCACACAACCAGAACACTAAGTCAGAACAGCGCACGAATCTTGCGCGATATGTAATGGTTTTAACAGCTACATCGCTGGCATATCACTGCTGATTTCCAGGCCTATTTTAGAAAAAAACATTGAGGAGCTCAGTGGCTAGGTGTGTGCTTTAGGCTAATGGTGGGATCACAGTGAAACTGAGTGATGGCAAATCAGTTGTGGTAGATGGGTTCACACCAGCCAGGCTAAGTAAGTTAAATAGCAACTGCTGAGCTATTTTAAATTCTCCTATTTTCTTGGAATATTCTGAATAGAGGATTTATCGGGAGAACATTTAGGTTTACTCTCTACCTGCGTCTTTGTAAGATATGTATGATTCTCTGTTTCGATCCATCTCTGGTCCCCTCTCTCATCTCTTTTTTTGGTAACAGGATTGATGTTATTTCTTCTATCACTTTGAATTAAAATATTTCCTCATTCTTGTTACTAATTTCCACCCAGATCTCACCTTCTCATGGAACATGTCCCACTCTTCCTTCCCTTCTCTGAGTTCTCTATTTCCATTTTAGGGGAAAGTCTGGATGCATTTCAAGCCCATAAACTCACTGAGCTGCGCAGCCTAAATTTCCTTCTACCATACCTTCTGTAAGAGTTTCATTCAATTTGCCATTTTCCTATGTTTGCCTCATCATTTTATCACCTTCCAGTTTTATATCTATGCTTATAATATGCCTCCTATTTCTCACAGCCATAGATTCCCTCCACCTTAGCTAACAGAGCTGTAACTGTATCCATTCCATTTCCCAAAAGTAAACTCTCACTCCTTTCCATTCCCAAAATAAGGACAGGATTCCACTTACCACGAGCCTTCACATTCAACAGATTATCCTCCACAACTTCCAACATCTCACTGCCAAACGTGTCTTCCAGATGTAGGCTGTGTAACTGCTTTGCAGACTGAAAGTTCAGCCTCAGTATTAACTCTGCATTTCAGTTCCATTTTGACCTCCTTGCATCCTATCTCCTACAGCATTATAATAAAGCTCAGGGATCAGCTCTTCATCTTGTAACTTTGCATAACATAGTTTGAATCTCAAAACTGAGTGCAATAGTTGTCAATGCCAACACTTACAGCACTTCTACTTCAAATTTCCAGCAGTTATTCCACGTTTCACTCGTAAAGTTTTGACCAGTTTCACCAGACCCCTACCATTATTCCTGCTATAATACATGCTATGTTCTCTTCCCAAAATAAGCCTTTTTGTTATTTAATGTGTTCATCCTGTCTCGGGTCCTCATTGTTATTCCTCTCCTCATTTCCTTTTTTCAATTTAATCCTAAATCTGGGTTTGTCTTTATTTTCCATTCTGTTTAAAGATCACTGACCTGAAATCTCTTTCTCTCTCTCTCTCTCTCTCTCTCTCTCTCTCTACAGATTCTACCTGACATTTTGGGCGGTTTCCAGCATTTTCACTTATTATTACAGCTAGCTGAGTGGGATTGCTGAATTATCTTAAAGTATAAATTATTATACTTGCCTCGTCTGTGTTTTAACTCTATCATCATCCCATAATTCAGGGATGATGATAGAGTTAATCCCATATGCCAGGTCAATGTTACTACCCTTGGCTGATATTGGCAAGATTGGTACAGACTGGTATTGAATCTTGGGCATTCTGGTTCAGAGGACAAGAACTTACTGTTTAAATATATCCCATTAGCAACAAATATCCTGTGGATAAACCATGTATGGAAAACTTGAATATCAAAGCAGGGCATTTTTGAAGCTGGGAACTGGCAGTAACCAGGGTCAGGTTTACAAATATGATTTTTGTGAGCTTTCACTGGAATATTCATTAAATAAACAAGGTCTGAAACAAATCACATTTAACCTAAACAGTTCTGAAAGAGTGTATATTCAGAGTCCATAAGACCATAAGACCATAAGACAAAGGAGCAGAAGTAGTCCATTTGGCCCATCGAGTCTGCTCCGCCATTTTATCATGAGCTGATCCATTCTCCTATTTAGTCCCGCTCCCCCGCCTTCTCACCATAACCTTTGATGCCCTGGCTACTCAGATATCTGCCCTAAATACACCCAATGACTTGGTCTCCACTGCTGCCCGTGGCAACAAATTTCATAGATTCACCACCCTCTGACTAAAAAAATTTCTTCACATTTCTGCTTTGAAAGGGCGCCCTTCAATCCTTAAGTCATGCCTTCTCGTACTAGACTCCCCCATCATGGGAAACAACTTTGCCACATCCACTCTGTCCATGCCGTTTAACATTCGAAATGTTTCTATGAGGTCTCCCCTCATTCTTCTAAACTCCAAGGAATACAGTCCAAGAGCGGACAAACGTTCCTCATATGTTAACCCTCTCATTCCCAGAATCATTCCAGTGAATCTTCTCTGTACCCTCTTCAACGTCAGCACATCCTTTCTTAAATAAGGAGACCAAAACTGCCCACAGTACTCCAAGTGAGGTCTCACCAGCACTTTATAGAGCCTCAACATCACATCCCTGCTCCTATACTCTATTCCTCTAGAAATGAATGCCAACATTGCATTCGCCTTCTTCACTACTGACTCAACCTGGAGGTTAACTTTAAGGGTATCCTGTACGAGGACTCCCAAATCCCGTTGCTTCTCAGAACTTTGAATTCTTTCCCCATTTAAATAATAGTCTGCCCGTTTATTTTTTCTGCCAAAGTGCATAACCATACACTTTCCAACATTGCACTTCATTTGCCACTTCTCTGCCCATTCTTCCAATCTATCCAAGTCTCTCTGCAGACTCTCCGTTTCCTCAGCACTACCGGCCCCTCCACCTATCTTCGTATTGTTGGCAAACTTAGCCACAAAGCCATCTATTCCATTATCCAAATCGTTGATGTACAATGTAAAAAGAAGTGGCCCCAACACTGATCCCTGTGGAACACCACTGGTAACCGGCAGCCAACCAGAATAGGATCCCTTTATTCCCACTCTCTGTTTCCTGCCAATCAGCCAGCGCTCTATCCACGTATGTAACTTTCCCGTAATTCCATGGGCTCTTATCTTGTTAAGTAGTCTCATGTGTGGCACCTTGTCAAAGGCCTTCTGAAAATCCAAATATACAACATCCACTGCATCTCCCTTGTTTAGCCTACTGGTAATTTCCTCAAAAAATTGTCATAGGTTTGTCAGGAAGGATTTTCCTTTAAGGAATCCATGCTGAGTTCTGCCTATCTTGTCATATGCCTCCAGGTACTCTGTAACCCCATCCTTGACAATCGACTCCAACAACTTCCCAACCACCGATGTCAAGCTAACAGGTCTATAATTTCCTTTTTGCTTCCTTGCCCCCTTCTTAAATAGCGGAGTGACATTTGCAATCTTCCAGTCTTCCGGAACCATGCCAGAATCTATCAGCTTTTGAAAGATCATCGCTAATGCCTCCGCAATCTCCACAGCTACTTCCTTCAGAGCACGAGGGTGCATTCCATCTGGTCCAGGAGATTTATCTACCTTTAGCCTATTCAGCTTGCTGAGTACTTTCTCTGTCGTAAATGTGACTGCGCACACTTCTCTTCCCTGCCACCCTTGAGTGTCCGGTATACTGCTGATGTCTTCCTCAGTGAAGACTGATGCAAAATACTCATTCAGTTCCTCTGCCATCTCCTTATCTCCCATTACAATTTCTCCAGCATCATTTTCTATCGGTCCTATATCTACTCTCACCTGTCTTTTACTCTTTATATACTTGAAAAAGCTTTTAGTATCCTCTTTGATATTATTTGCTAGTTTCCTTTCATAGTTAATCTTTTCTCTCTTAATGACCTTCTTGGTTTCCTTTTGTAAGGTTTTAAAAACTTCCTAATCCTCTGTCTTCCCACTAATTTTTGCTTCCTTGTATGCCCTCTCCTTTGCTTTAACTTTGGCTTTGACTTCTCTTGTCAACCATGGTTGCATCCTTTTTCCACTCGAAAATGCCTCCGCAATTCTTAGTCCAGCTAAGATCAGTAAATTCATACACTGTTACCTATTTTCTTTAAGTTTGCTTCATTTATTACAACTGCCCAGCAGGGACTGGTCTGAATAAGGTATGCTTGAGATTTTATTTGACTTCTCTCCACTTTAATCGTGGTAAAATCTTGTGTTCTTCTTCATCAAATACAAATTAGCCAGAAAAAGTGGCTCACCTGAGGACTGGGAGAAATTCAGAGTTCAGCAGAGGAGGGCAAAGGGCTTAATTAGGAAGGGGAAAAAAGATTATGAGAGAAAACTGGCAGGGAACATAAAAACTGACTGTAAAAGCTTTTATAGATATGTAAAAAGGAAAAGACTGGTAAAGACAAATGTAGCTCCCCTACAGACAGAAACAGGTGAATTGATTATGGAGAGCAAGGACATGGCAGACCAATTGAATAATTACTTTGGTTCTGTCTTCACTAAGGAGGACATAAATAAACTTCCCGAAATAGTAGGGGACAGAGGGTCCAGTGAGATGGAGGAACTGAGCGAAATACATGTTAGTAGGGAAGTGGTGTTGGGTAAATTGAAGGGATTAAAGGCAGATAAATTCCCAGGGCCAGATGGTCTGCATCCCAGAGTGCTTAAGGAAGTAGCCCAAAAAATAGTGGATGCATTAGTGATAATTTTTCAAAACTCATTAGATTCTGGACTAGTTCCTGAGGATTGGAGGGTGGCTAATGTAACCCCACTTTTTAAAAAAGGAGGGAGAGAGAAACCGGGGAATTATAGACCGGTTAGCCTAACGTCGGTGGTGGGGAAACTGCTGGAGTCAGTTATCAAAGATGTGATAACAGCACATTTGGAAAGCGGTGAAATGATCGGACAAAGTCAGCATGGATTTGTGAAAGGAAAATCATGTCTGACGAATCTCATAGAATTTTTTGAGGATGTAACTAGTAGAGTGGATAGGGGAGAACCAGTGGATGTGGTATATTTGAATTTTCAAAAGGCTTTTGACAAGGTCCCACACAGGAGATTGGTGTGCAAACTTAAAGCACACGGTATTGGGGGTAAGGTATTGATGTGGATAGAGAATTGGTTGGCAGGCAGGAAGCAAAGAGTGGGAATAAACGGGACTTTTTCAGAATGGCAAGCAGTGACTAGTGGGGTACCGCAAGGCTCAGTGCTGGGACCCCAGTTGTTTACAATATATATTAATGACTTGGATGAGGAAATTAAATGCAGCATCTCCAAGTTTGCGGATGACATGAAGCTGGGCGGCAATGTTAGCTGTGAGGAGGATGCTAAGAGGATGCAGGGTGACTTGGATAGGTTGGGTGAGTGGGCAAATTCATGGCAGATGCAATTTAATGTGAATAAATGTGAAGTTATCCACTTTGGTGGCAAAAATAGGAAAACAGATTATTATCTGAATGGTGGCCGATTAGGAAAAGGGGAGGTGCAACGAGACCTGGGTGTCATTATACACCAGTCATTGAAAGTGGGCATGCAGGTACAGCAGGCGGTGAAAAAGGCGATTGGTATGCTGGCATTTATAGCGAGAGGATTCCCGTACAGGAGCAGGGAGGTACTAATGCAGATGTACAAGGCCTTGGTGAGACCACACCTGGAGTATTGTGTGCAGTTTTGGTCCCCTAATCTGAGGAAAGACATCCTTGCCATAGAGGGAGTACCAAGAATGTTCACCAGATTGATTCCTGGGATGACAGGACTTTCATATGAAGAAAGACTGGATGAACTGGGCTTGTACTCGTTGGAATTTAGAAGATTGAGGGGGGATCTGATTGAAACATATAAAATCCTAAAGGGATTGGACAGGCTAGATGCAGGAAGATTGTTCCCGATGTTGGGGAAGTCCAGAACGAGGGGTCACAGTTTGAGGATAAAGGGGAAGCCTTTAAGGACCGAGATTAGGAAAAACTTCTTCACACAGAGAGTGGTGAATCTGTGGAATTCTCTGCCACAGGAAACAGTTGAGGCCAGTTCATTGGCTATATTTAAGAGGGAGTTAGATATGGCCCTTGTGGCTACGGGGATCAGAGGGTATGGAGGGAAGGCTGGTGCAGGGTTCTGAGTTGGATGATCAGCCATGATCATAATAAATGGCGGTGCAGGCTCGAAGGGCCGAATGGCCTACTCCTGCACCTATTTTCTATGTTTCTATGTTTCTAAATAGCTGTTAGATGACAATTTACATAAGAAGAGCTATTTATTTAAGACCCAATCACATCAAGTGAGGCTGACAAAGTACTTCCTCTGAAAAGACCTAATTAAGTGTCAAAGAAATTGGATATGCTGTAAATGCTGGTGGCCTTCTTACATAATTTCTTGTCTTGTTGTGTATTCCAGTTTTCAGTGATAACTTGTGAATTTCATTACGAAAGGAAATTGCATGCTCATGTAAGAGATGGTGGGGATGACTGGCATTATATTGTTAGTGGCTCCAACCCTGGGGCTCAGATAGAAAAACTGAAATACTCCATTTCACTACACTGCACATCTAACAACTAGCTGAATGGTCCTTTAAATAATACAGCTGCTCAGAATCGGGGGCAGTGAAAATCTGCTTCCTGCTTGCATGGCATTCAGTTGCTTAATCAGATGAATGTGATGCAGTTTCTGTGGGCAATATTCCAACCATGTATTGTTAAGGATTGATGACACCTACACATGTTCCACATGCTCAAATGATTTGTGTGCTAGCATGCAACGTGCATGGAATTACAGGCATATTGTTAGATTCAGTCTTTGTTTTTACCATCTTTGTGTTATTTAAAAACAAAAACATTGAAATACACCCACTTACCACACAAAAAGATTGTATCTTGCAAGGAAATGTTTGCGCTTTAAAATGAGGGAATGTTTAATAAAATCTCATGCTCGATACCCGCTTGTCAACAGAAGATGTACGGTCACAATAAATCTTGTATGCTTCTACAATGAGTCATCTGGATGTAGCGTATGGCTAAAGAGCAACCTAAGCAGCCTGGGATATCTGCCCAATAATCATTCACACCCAAGGACTGCGGATGTTAGATTTTGCCAGGCATACACGCAGCCTTCACGTCAGGATTATGTAAAGGGTGCTCCTCCTGGTACTCTGTGTGATACGATGGTTATTAATGATTAGAACATTGCTGCCATGGGTGTGCAGTTAATTATTTTAAAGCTTCTTCACTGTGAGCTGCTTGGGGATTACACCATGTTAGAACCTCACTGAGGTCAAGTACAAGTCCTCATTAAGGCAGTAAAAAAGTTATGCCTGGTGGTCTTTGTCATGCTTGCGAACCAATATTGGCATCCCTTTTACAAACTTCTCTTTCGTATTGATCAATTGGCCATGACAAATAACGTCTCTTCCAAATCTCCCATTTTTTCACTGAGCCATGATGTCTAGGCAAGATAATTCTTCATACAGCTGAGCTATCTGAAACAGAAAGACAGCAGGTCTCAATCCAATCAATGTTGATTTCAGTAACAGTGTCCCAGTAGCCTTTAAGGCCCTGGGTTAAGGATTCTGGCCACTCTTGTTTTTTATGTTGCTATCTAATGGCCTAAGCCAGCACATACAAAGTTCCTCCAGTATTTTGCACATATTTCTCTGGATTTCCAGCATCTGCAGAATCTCTTGTGTTAATGACCTAAGCTGATGGTATTTGTCTGTGGATTTTGAGCAAATATGTAATCTGATGCTGCTGGAGGAAAATAATCTGGTGAAAAGTAGTCATGGTTTATGGATAAATTATGATTATTTGGATGAGGCAATGAAAGCTTTCAGTCAAAACACATTGCCACAACAGAATAAGTATTTTTAAGATGCACTGGAAAGATGTGTATGGAGGGGAGAGGTAAATGCCTAAATCAAGAATACTGCAGCTGAATTACAGATGCCTAGTCAGCAACAAGAGGTAGAGATGAGCACATTGGAAAAAGTCCTACTCCTGCTTAATCTCTGTCTGTGAGGGAGGCTGGCAGAAGCTTTTCCTGTAGTTTGATCAAATACAGAAATAAACTAGATTATGCCTTTGCTAATGGCCCACAAATCTTTGTGGATAGCTCGTTTTCAGCTGCTGTACCTCTTCTGTGTCCATCCCATTTAGTATGGTGGTGTTCGCACACAGTATGATAAAGGCTGTCCATAGGTTCAAGATGAAAACTTGTGTTGGTCACTCCTATCAATTCTTTCAAAACCACGTGCAACTTTGACAAAGGCATCCACCTTACTTTGAGAGAAAAATGGCCAAATATGTCCTCCAAACTATATAATTACAACTATCTGTCAACTTTAATTCCTTGGTAATCTATCATCAACAATGCTTACAAGCAGCACTTTCTCGCCAACGTTCAGTTGAAGTTTTCCAGTATTATTTATCCTGAGCTCATCGTTGGTTTTGTCCAGGCAACTCAAAGTTTCTTAAACACCACATTTCAAATTTGTAGCTTTTAGTACCTGGCAGAAGGGACATAGGATCACCAAAATCTGCTGGTCTCCTCCAAAAGCACTGTTCCCTTACTGGGAAATATATCACCTTCTCTTCATTGTCAGTGGGTCTAAGTCCTGAATCCAACAACACCATGAGAGTTTATTTACCATAACAACTGCAATAATTCAACCAAAAGCAATTGAAGAGCAAGTATTAATGTGCAATGTATGCTTGCGTCAAAAGCAATGTTCACATCCTTCCAGTGAGTGATTTAAAAAAATCCAACAGTCTTGTGTTTCTTTCATTTTAAATTAAATTAACTGCCTTGGAAGATGTTACTGCAGGCAATACTTCCCAGTTCCACTGAACAATTTGAAGTTCTGTATAACTTGCAATTGAATTTTCATTTTAATTTGCAGCTCTAATAAGTATTTTGTTTATAAATCTCAATAGAGATGATGAGTATTCTCCTTTGATTAGTGTACTGTATCTTTACAGGACTTTATTCCATACTAGTCCAGCAGTAACTTTCAGTTTTGCATCCCAGCTCATGGAGCCTGCTACTTTGAGTGAGGACGACATTATTTCAGCCTCCCCCATTGACAGAAATTTCAGCCAATGTTCTGTATCTTTCTTCCTTAACCCCTGTGTATCAATACATCTCTTCACTTTCCACAGGTCTCTCAAATGCTCTTCCTTCTCTTTCACTTACCTCCTGTAACTTCTCTTCCAGATTCTATTAAACGTTTCTATGAGAAAAATGACGAATCTTGTCCTAATTCAGCTTGTACAAGTAACTTTTAATTTAATAACGTTAAATAAGGGGTGAAAAATCATCTACTTCTAGATCACAGTTTCAGCCTAACATGACCAAAAAATGAAGGGAGAGGATAAATCTAATGCAAAAATTGAAATGGAAACATACTTGCTTAGAATATTGATGACCTCTGCAGTTGGAAGTTCCTATCTGCTTTAAAATGGCATCAATCAAACATGACAGTGCCCAAGGAGAGCAGGGAGAGCTGTCTCAATGACTGTCACCCAGGAGCACTCACATCTGTTGTGATTAAGCACTTTGAGAGGTTGATCAGGGTTAGAATGAACTCCTACCTAAGCAAGGACCTGGACTCGCTGGGATTTACCTACTGCCGTAAAAGGTCTGCAGTGGATACAATGTCATGGGGTCTCTACTCTGCCTTGGACTACCTGAACAACAGCAATATCTACATCAGAGTGATGTTTATTGATTCAACACCGTCATCTCCTCAGTACTAACCAACAAGCTTCAAAACCTGGGCCTCTGTACCTCCCTCTGCAACTAGACCATTGATTTCCTGATTGGGAAACCACAGTCAGTGTGGATCAGAAATAACATCTCCTTGCTGACAATCAACACCAGCACACCTCAAGGAGAATTGCTTAGCCTACAGCTCTACTCGCTCTACACCCATAACTGTGTGCGTAGGCACAGCACAGATGAAGTCTATAAATTTTCTCATGACACAACTGTTGTCAGCAGAATCTCCAATGGTGATGTGGAGGTGTATAGAAGTGAGATAGATCAGCTGGTCGAATGGTGTCACAACAACAACCTTGCACTTAATGTCAGTAAGACCAAGGAATTAATTGTGGACTTGGTCTTACTGACATTAAGTGTGGGTTGGCAAGTTTGCAGATGACACAACGGTTGGTGGTGTTGTAGAGCATTGTCAAAGATTGCAGAGAGACATTGATAGGATGCAGAAGTGGATTGAAAAGTGGCAGATGGAATCCAACCTGGAGAAGTGGGAGGTGGTACACTTTGGAAGGACAAACTCCAAGGCAGAGTACAAAGTAAATGTTAGGATACTTGGTAGTGTGGAGGAGCAGAGGGATCTGGGGGTACATGTCCACAGATCCCTGAAAGTCGCCTCACAAGTGGATAGGGTAGTTAAGAAAGCTTATGGGGTGTTAGCTTTCATAAGTCGAGGGATAGAGTTTAAGAGTCGCGATGTAATGATGCAGCTCTATAAAACTCTAGTTAGGCCACACTTGGAGTACTGTGTCCAGTTCTGGTTGCTTCACTATAGGAAGGATGTGGAAGCATTGGAAAGGGTACAGAGGAAATTTACCAGGATGCTTCCTGGTTTAGAGAGTATGCATTATGTTCAGAGATTAAGGGAGTTAGGGCTTTACTCTTTGGAGAGAAGGAGAATGAGAGGAGACATGATAGAGGTGTACAAGATAATAAGAGGAATATATAGAGTGGATAGCCAGCGCCTCTTCCCCAGGGCACCACTGCTCAATACAAGAGGACATGGCTTTAAGGTAAGGGGTGGGAAGTTCAAGGGGGATATTAGAGGAAAGTTTTTTACTCAGAGAGTGGTTGGTGCATGGAATGCACTGCCTGAGTCAGTGGTGGAGGCAGATACACTAGAGAAGTTTACTGGACAGGTATATGAGGAATTTAAGTTGGGGGCTTATATGGGAGGCAGGGTTTGAGGGTCGGCACAACATTGTGGGCCGAAGGGCCTGCACTGTGCTGTACTATTCTATGTTCTATGTTCAGGAAGGGGAAGTTGAGGGAACACATACCAGTCCTTATCAACGGGTGAGCAGTTTCAAGTTCCTGGGTGTCAACATCTCTGAAGGTCTATGCTGGATCCAATGTAATCAGACCCAATTATTTGAGTGCCCAGGAGATGCTGTAGTAAATGTATAAACACAGCAAAGTAACTATTATAAAATGGAAAGCACAAATAAACCACACAAAATACTACATAGCAAGTCGCCAAGATTTCTGAAAGTCACAAATATTTCTGGGCTCACAATTCCTAGTCATCACTTGGCTGCTGTCAGAAGAACTCCAATTCCAACTGTTGGTCTCAGGCACTGATTGCTATTCTGGTCTGGGTGAAATTCCATCAAAGGTGGGAAAGTTATTGCATTTACATAAGTTCTGCAAGCACA
This sequence comes from Mobula hypostoma, assembly GCF_963921235.1. Classification (NCBI taxonomy): domain Eukaryota; kingdom Metazoa; phylum Chordata; class Chondrichthyes; order Myliobatiformes; family Myliobatidae; genus Mobula; species Mobula hypostoma. Next base: position 47,650,959 of record NC_086109.1, on the reverse strand, counting down.
GAGTCATCAAGAGACAGACAAATCCTTTGTTCTCACCCATTAACACCGTCTGGTTTCTTTCATTCAAAAAGACACAACATAGTCATCAACACAGTCTCATAAATCAATTAAACATTTTGATAGTCACTCCTTGCTATCTCTTTTCTTAATCTCACAATGTCCGTGACACAACATTCTTTCCACTTGGTACATTAATGTTTACAGATAAGTGATAAACCCAAATTCTGAAAGAATCCAACTATCAAAGTGACTAAAAGACTTTCTCAGTCATTAACAGATCCCATATGCTATGAGTTCAGAAAGAGTTAAGGTATCATCTGATCTGACAGATATTCAATCATTACTCTACAAATTCTATATGCAAAAAATATATTGATGCAATTATAAAAAAGGCACACCAGTGGCTATATTTCTTTAGCAGTTTAGATTATGAAGACACGCAGTCCTCTTTTATTGTCATTTAGTAATGCATATGCATTAAGAAATGATACAATATTTCCTCCGGTGTAATATCACAAAACACAGGACAGACCAAGACTGAAAAAACTAACAAAACCACGTAATTATAACATATAGTTACAACAGTGCAACAATACCATAACTTGATGAAGAAGTCCATGAGCGCAGTAAAAAGTTCAAAGTCTCTCAATGTCCCACATGTCATGCAGACGGGAGAAGGAAGAAAAACTCTCCCTGCCATGCTTGACCACAATCCAACTCTGAGTCATTCGAAAACTTCGAGCCTCTGATCAGCTCTCCGACACCGAGTACTGAGTGCCTTCTCTGTCCGAACGATTCGACCTTAATCTCGGTCGACAACAGCAGGCAAAGCCGGGGATTTTGAGGCCTACCTTCCAAAATATTCCCGATCGCTCGCGCAGTAACAACAGCAGCAAACTGGTGTTTCAGAAATTTCTCCAGATGTTCCTCTGTGCTTTCACGTCTGTCTCCATCAAATCAGAATTGTCCACGACCCCTACTTAACGGATACGATATCATTTTTCACCGGAGGGCTGTGAACGCGTGGCGCACTGCTCTCTCTCCTCTGGCCGTTTGAGGCGATTAGATATGTCACAAAAGACTTCTTTCTACATTTCTACATATGTGCCATCGAAAGCATTCTAACTGGTTGGATCACTGTCTAGTATGGAGGACCCACTGCACAGGATTGGAAAAAACTGCAGGGGATTGTGGACTCAGCAACTCCATCATGGGCACGAGCCTCCCCAGCAATAAGGAAATGCCTCAAGAATGCAGCATCCGTCATTAAGGACCCGACCGCGCAGGACATTCCCTATTCTTATTACTACCACCAGAGAGGAGGCACCGAAGCCTGAAGGCACACACTTTATGTTTAAAGTACAGCTTCTGCCCCTCTGCCATCAGGTTCAGAACCGTCCATGAAACCATGAAAACTACCTCATTATTTCTGCTCTCTTTTTATATTATTTATATTTTATACACTGTATATATTTCTTCCTTAAGTTATAGTATATTTTATGTATTGCACTGTACTGCTACCACAAAACAACAATTGAATGACATCTGTCAGTGATAATATGTATTTACTTGTCACTATGCCTTTCACTTGGAAATTTAATGGACTCCAAATTTCAATGCTATTGAATCAAAAGTGTCCTTCACACACTGTGTCAGTTCAGAACCCTTGAAGGATACCATGTAAGTCTGGAGCTGCAGGTCGGTTTTGGGATTGTGGGTGGGGACAAGAGGTTAATGAAGAATTGTAGAAGGGAGGTACCAATGACGATGGAATGGAAATAGTTCAGGTGGCGGTAGGGACCAGTTGGGTCCTGATTGCAGTTGAATATGGAAGGGGTAGAGTAGATTGGTGATTAGTGGGGTGCCACAGGGCTCGGTACTGGGACCACAGCTGTTTACGATTTACGTCAATGATTTAGAGGAAGGCATTGTGAATAACATCAGCAAGTTTGCTGATGATACTAAGCTGGGTGGCAGTGTGACATGTGATGAGGATGTTAGGAGAATTCAAGGTGATTTGGATAGGCTGGGTGAGTGGGCAGAAACTTGGCAGATGGCGTTTAATGTGAATAAGTGTGAGGTTATTCACTTTGGGAGCAAGAACAGGAAGGCAGATTATTATCTGAATGGTGTGGAGTTAGAAATACAAAGGGAGAAATACAAAGAGATCTAGGAGTACTTGTTCATCAGTCTCTGAAGGTGAATGAGCAAGTGCAGCAGGCAGTGAAGAAGGCTAATGGAATGTTGGCCTTTATTACAAATGGAATTGAGTACAAGAGCAAGGAAATCCTTTTGCATTTGTACAGGGCCCTGGTGAGACCACACCTGGAGTATTGTGTGCAGTTTTGGTCTCCAGGGTTAAGGAAGGACATCCTGGCTGTGGAGGAGGTGCAACGTAGGTTCACTAGGTTAATTCCTGGGATGTCTGGACTGTCTTACGCAGAGAGGTTAGAGAGACTGGGCTTGTACACGCTGGAATTAAGGAGATTGAGGGGGGGATCTGATTGAGACATATAAGATTATTAAGGGATTGGACAAGACAGAGGCAGGAAATATGTTCCAGATGCTGGGAGAGTCCAGAACCAGAAGGCATGGTTTAACAATAAGGGGTAGGTAATTTAGGACAGAGTTGAGGAGGAACTTCTTCTCCCAGAGAGTTGCGGAGGTGTGGAACGCGCTGCCTCAGAAGGCAGTGGAGGACAATTCTCTGGATGCTTTCAAGAAGGAGCTAGATAGGTATCTTACGGATAGGGGAATCAAGGGTTATGGGGACAAGGCAGGAACCGGGTACTGATAGTAGATGATCAGTCATGATCTCAGAATGGCGGTGCAGGCTCCAAGGGCCAAATGGTCTACTTCTGCACCTATTGTCTATTGAAATTGCAGTAAACAGCCATGATTATCATTACATCAAGACAGGGGCTAATGGTGGATTGAAAGTAACTATTGGTAGACCTGGGAAATTGGAGTGTCAAGCAATGAGTAGAAGGGCCAATGCCTTAACTGAGATTGCTTCATATAGCAGCTAACATAATCAAAGACCCCACCAACATGGATATTCTCCCTCCTCCACTTTTCCCATCATGCAGAATATACAAATGCCTGAAAACACATATTACAAGGCCCAAGGACAGCTTCTATCCCACTGTTATAAGATTGAATGGACCTCTTGTACTCTTGACCTCAGAATCTACCTCGTCCTCGTATTGCAAGTTATTGAATGCCTGCATCACACTTTCTCTGTGATTGTCACAGCTTATTTGACATCCTGATATTGTGTTTTCCCTTGTACTGTCTTAATGTACCGATATAATGAAATAATTTGTATGTATGGCACACAAAACTAAGTTTTACACTGTACTTCTGTGCATCATCATCATCATCATCAGGTGCCATGCCCAGTTTGAGCTTTGACTGCCATGGCCCACACACTCCTGTTTCGGGTCAAGTGGATCAATTCATTGCTATTTGTTTCCAATTCTCTGGCTGCTGTCTCCATCATCATTTGTCTTTGTCTTCCTCTTGTTTTCTTTCCATAATTACCGTGCATTCTAACTCCTCTTTCCTAATCACATGTCCAATGAAGTTACATTGCCTTTTCATGATCTCATACATTATTTCTCTTTTTGTGTTTGCTCTGTTCAAGATATCCTCATTAGATATTCGTTTTGTCCATGATATTCTTTGCATCGTCCTCAAAAACCACATCTCTGCTGCTACAATTTGTTTCCTCATGTTACTAGATATTGTCCGACATTCTGATCCATATAACATAACTGGATAAACGTAACATTTCAGTAATCTGAGGCAGGTTGTCATGCCTAGTTTAGTATTGGTCAGTATACTCTTCATTCTCATAAAGGTGTCTTTTGCCATTCCTATTCTTCCATTGCTGTCCATGTCACACCTGCCATCTGATGTCACCCAGCTTCCTAAGTAGCAAAAGCTCTATACTTGTTTTATGTCTTCCCCGTTTATACTTCGGTACAAGTGACCATAATAAACCAATTCCCACTTAAAGTGATAATAAATGTTTGAGAGATTGAAGAAACGGGGGCTATGCTGAACAGCCAGAATCAAATTAAATGGCAGGGCCTGCTAAGGGGATCTGGTATCCCATCCCTTCTCATACGAGGGGTGATTGATAACTTTGTGGCTGAAGGTAGAAGGAGTCAATTTTAGAAAACCTAGCACATTTATTTTTCAACATAGTCCCCTCCTACATTTACACACTTAGTCCAGCGGTCGAGGAGCATACGGATACCTTCTTTGTAGAAGTGGTCCACAGCAGGGGTGATTGATAAGTTCGTGGCCTAAGGTAGAAGGAGATGAGTTATTAACTCCAAACTTTCTGTACAATCACTCAGAGTTGAACTGCACGTGCATGTAACCAGAGCTATATAACCCATCTCCTTTTACGAACTTATCAGTCACCCCTGCTGTGGACCACTTCTGGAGGTGCAAGACGTCAACTTCTACAAAGAAGGGATCCATATGCTTCATGACCGCTGGACTAAGTGTGTAAATGTAGGAGGGGACTATGTTGAAAAATGAATGTGCTAGGTTTCTAAAATTGTCTCCTTCTACCTTAGGCCACAAACTTATCAATTAACCCCCACCCCCCGTATTCCTTGTGGTTTTGTGATCCAAGAGTTAAACCCGGAAGTGAGCACAGGTGTTGTGACTCAGCCCATTGTGTTCACTCTGCAATAGGAGAAGTGGAAGGGAATGAAAGGGAAGGGTTATTTTCCCACTCTGACCTTTCACGTCTTCTCTCCTGCCTATCACTTCCCTCTCAGTCCTCTCCTCCTTCCTTTTCTTCTATGCTCCACTCTTCTCTCCTATCAGATTCCTTCTTCTCCAGCCCTTTACATTCCCCTCCCACCTCACTTCCCCTATCACCTTTCAGCTAGCTTCCTTCCCCCACTCCCCACCTTTTTATTCTGCATCTTCCCCTTTCTTTTCACTCCGGAAGAGGGACTTGGCCCATAACATTGACTGTTTATTCATTTCCATAGATGTTGCCTGACCTGCTGAGTTCCTCCAGCATTTTGTGTGTGTTGCTTTGGACTTCCAGCATCTACAGACTTTCTCATGTTTATAAATAATACAAGATTAGCACTTTTAATTCTGATACATTAGAAATATGACTGTGCAACATTTTATTTCTTTTTCTCAAAGAGATTCCCTACAGCCCAGTGCAGCAAAGTAAAACAAATTACATATACGTGGCCATTTCTAATGTTTGGTAAACCACATGCAGGATGGTCGGGGAGGAGACACCCAGTGGTAAGACTGGGTATTTATCCATTACAAAGAAGAAGTAAAATAGGAGGAATAGCTAATAAAGCTGTTTTTAGTATTGCATACTATCTGAGTCATAGGAAGATATGAATTTCTAGAGGAAAATGAACATCATATATGTAGTTTGCAACCTACTGTCTGACAAAAATATTAGTCTTGTCAAGTAATCAGAACAGTCAGCCTCTATCAGTTAACTGAAGTAAATGTTTAGTATTGTTATTTGTTTAGCATTGTTTCATGTACTGAGATACCATGAAATGCCTGTGTTTTACATAACATCCAAACAGGTCATGCCAGTCGTAATTGCCATGAGGTAGTAAAAGCAAAGCACAATGCAAAATTTATTTACAGAGAAAGTGTGATGCTGGTGGACACTAAGTTGCAAGGGCCAAACGAGGTAGATTGGGGGATGAAGACTTCAGGCATTTACCTTTTAGTGTATAAAGGGACTATTTAAGAATTGATAACTGTGAGGTAGGTATTTTTGAGTCTGGCAGTTTGTGCTCTAACTTTTCTGTTCCTTCTGCCTGTGCGGTCTTTCTGCTGCTGATGTTGAGAGGAAGGTTGTTGACTTGACACCATGCCACTATACTCTCTAACTCCTTCCTGTGCTCTGTCTTGTCATTGTTTGAGATCTGGCCCACTTTGGTCCTGCCAGATATTGGAATTCCTCTACCTTAGAATTAATATGATTTTTTTATTAATTTCAGCAGCTGGTTTGCTTACTAGTTAGTTCATTAAACACATCACCCCTACTGAGATCATAGGCCACTGACGGCAGCTGGACAGTCCTGGGACAAGTTGTCCTCAGGTGTAGCCCCTCTTTGAAGATCCTTCCTCTCCCAGGGATGAGGTCTTTGGAGCTTCTGTTGCTGTTTCTCTAGCTCTGGGTTTTACAGGATGGGGTTGCTAGTCCCGTGTTCAATCCTTTTCCTTTCACAGCCAGGCTTGGCGGAGTTTACCACCCATGGCGGGGCTGACTTGCTAACTGCTATTATTCATTGTTGTGCATCATATTCATGCATGTTATTGTCTTTCTACCTAAATAATCGCCCCCTTCCTGTCTTATTGTGGGACAATGTTCAAGAGGCTGAATTGCTGATTCTTTTGGTACTTTCTATGCTTAATTTACTCTTGCATATTTAGGTAAATTTCAAAATATCATCCTGTAATCTATGCTCAGCAGCCGATGACAACATACTAGTCTCTGGATACAATTATTTTCTGTATTTTCAAAGTCTGCCTTCTTTTGTACATTGGCTCCTTGTCAGTTTGTGTTTATGTGTAGCTTTTCATTGATTCTATTGTTCTACTGTGAATGCCGGCAAGAAAATAAATTTCAGGTGACACATATATATACTTTGAAAAAAATTCTTTGAAATTTGAACTTTGAACAATGAAGATAATTACAAGTGAACTTTAAACTAGTTCCATTAATTCCTACTTTATATTCTTCAAGGGGTGCACACTTTAATAGTAGTTGTGTTGTACCTTCAATGGCAGAGCATAATTTTTTGGGAAAAAAGGGAAGGCATTTTAAAACGCGAATTAAATTACTTCTTAACAATCTCTCAACCATCAACTTATGCCAACATTGCCTTTATGGCAGCAATGAGAAATAAAGTCACTCGCGTTATCTATTTGTTTAAGACTTGGAAAAGAATTATCATGTCATCTGAACTCCTCTCAGTGGACTTTTCAATATCAGTCACAGGTCTCTGTTGCCTGTGTGATTAACACTGTGTAATTAACATACTGTGCGTCACTGGTCTGGGGAAATGAGAAATGATTTTGAAACATCCATCTTACTTTTTCAATGTTACATGATAATTGAGAATGTATTTTCTACACCTTCTATACCTTATTTAAATTGCACTGTGCCGAGTCCTGTGTTTTCTGAATGAACAAAAATTAGCCATTTTCATAATATGACACAAAACATTTGCTATCTGCCTCAAAATTGCCAACTTGAGTATTTGTGTCAACAAATGAAGTTTTTAATCATAGGGTCAGGTATTTTCTTAATATGCTAACTGCCTGCTGTACAAGTCTTCATAGCTTCAGTATGGTTCAGTGATGTGTACCGTGTTATCTGTAACCATGGAGACAATGATTTAGAGGTTTTGGATGGGAGGATATAGATAGGTCTCATCGCTGCCCTGTGGTTCCACAGTTGCATTGCAAAGTGTGCTGGCTTCAAGCACTGTTTGTGTCAGCTACCAGGCTTATCTAATTCCTTCTGTCTTAAAGTAATAGCACGGTTCAAAGAAATCCAGAAACTGGTAAGGCTTAATTTTCCTAACTAATTGATCTTATTGCAGTAATTCTATAGTAATCCAGTTGGGAATAATTTTTGACAAGGATTCTAGGGCAACATCCTTCAAAATCCATTCAAGTGGTTTTGTAACATTTGCAGTTGCCTGTCAAATTGGATTAGTAAGCTATCAGTTCAAGGAACACACTCGGTAACGCGTGTCCTCTGGGAAATGAATTCCACCTAAATAGCTTGAAATGCCGATAGTACTTGCATATGATTGAGATATGTGCCTCACTAGATAATCAACATATATTTTATTGTAAGAGTTTCATTATAGGTCACTTGAAGCAGAAGCTTTATAAATATTGATCTGCTTCATTGTAGTGGATTCGCGTTTTAATTCGATTTTTCCCTCAGCTCATTTAGGCTTGTATTTACTTCTGCTGATTATATCACACTGTAGGAGTGTTTTTGTGAATGAATGAAACAGTTGCGGTAAAATGCTCAGTATTTTTCCCTGTTGTGTTGCTAGTGAGTGAGCAGTTCTCGCTTTCATCCACAACCCCTCCATTATTGCCTTATTATAGCTTTCCTCTCAATGCCTCATGTAAGTACTGCAGCAAAACATCATTTCCATATTTAGATTGCAAAGGCTTAATGAAAATCAAGTCACATGACGAAATATAAATGGAGCCTTTCATTCCCGAGTCTGCGATCTGCATAGATGTTGCATGTCATTGTTTAAAATGATGGTAAAAGCAGCTTCATCAATCCCTTCACAGTAGCTTTTAATTTTTTTTGCCCTATCTGATGGTGATGATTCCTGTGATATAACTATGAAGTAGAGTTGTCATCTGGTTTGAGACTCCTTGATGTTATCCTGCTATGATAAAATAATGCCCAATTATATCTTTTGATTATATGTCTTCTCCAAATATTATTATTTATTATATGAAGGCTGGGTCTTCTTCTTGACAGTATCTTTACTCAGGGTTTGTGTTAAGAACTGTCATGTAAGAAATCCAGTCAGTGAACTGGCAAAGAAATGAAAGTAATGACAAATAACAGGGTAAATCAGGTGATTCCCTCAACATCACAGACCAAACATACCTCACTTCCCCCATCGAATACCAACATTTCACTCACAGGATATAAGGGTCACTGCCAAAGCAAGGATTTGTCATCAGCAATAATATCAGAATATGCTGGAAGTACTCAGCAGGTCAGGCCATGTCTGGGAAGAAAAACAGAGCCAATATTTCAGGTTGAAGACCCATTTGTCAGAACTCATTTATTGTCAATTTGTTGGCAGTTACCCCTTGTCCTGAACCATCTTGGACAGCTGTGACAGTCCATAAGACAATGTTACTCTTACAGTTGCTGTTGGGCAGATGTGAGGCTGGAAAGACAGACCAGATGATGTGTAACTTGCAGATGCTGGTGTTACCACATGTCCATTAGTCTTGTCCATGTAGGCAATAGAAGTGCAGGATTTACAGAGTTTGGTGGCTTAATCTTATGTGTGTTGCAGATTTAGCAGGGGGATAGGAAGGAGTTAATGTTTGACTTTTTTTTATCAAGGTGCTGCTTAAGGAAGTGCTTCATACAGGATGGATGCGATTTTCTTTAGCTTTCCTGCCTGCTTTCCCTGCCTTGTAGATGGTGGAAAGGTGGTTTATAGGAGTCAGGAAATACTCCACTCTTGTAACTACAGTCTTTCCGGGAATAATGATGTTGGTAAGGTGCCCAAGGCCTTGCCTGACTGGTGATGAGAGGGACTCTCCCAGTCAGATCCTTTCTGCATGCCTAAAGCAACATCCCCACCACATGCTGCCCTACAGGATGACTGTAGTGAGGAAAACTCAGTAGCTTACCTCTTTGCAGACTAGGTTGTGCAGAAAGATGCAGGGGCCAAGCAGCTACATGACAGAAGACTCTCTGATCTACATGCCATCACTAGGGACATGTGGAGGTGAGCATGAAGTGCTGCTGGCAGATTATTATCTTGGTGAAAGATGCCTTTTGGTCTGCCCGCACACTGAGATGTCGGTGGAGGAATACTATCACCTGGCACATTCCAAGCTGCAGGAGTACGTGCTGAGAAACACACCGAATCTTTGTGCGGACACTGCCCAGGCTCAGTGGGGAAGGACCACAGCATCGTAGTCTTCTGCTACTGGACAAGGAGGGGTAGGGCAGGTGAGGAAGCCCTTCAATTATTGTAGTAATTACTCCCACAGAGGATCACATGAGCAGCAGCAGTTCTTTTGATGTGTAGGAATGAATGTTGATGTGTAGAACAGCACTGAAAGCCTTGACTATGAATGCAAAGAATGAAAAGAGATCACATAGCTTACTCTTGTAAATATTTTATTATGGATGAAGTTAAATAAAAAAATTAGAAATTCTGATGTTTGCACATCTTAAGTTTCTGATGGATGATTTATTGCTGATGCTGGACACAACAATAGTCAAAGGATGAGGAGAAACAGCTAAGTTCCTTTTGTTGATATTGTGATCAAACTTTCTCACTTCTGACCAAGTCACAGAGGGAGATTTACTCCTCAACAGCTGAAGATGATTGTCCCAGGACAATGGACAGACTCCTCTCTTGGCCACAGAGTGCTGATTCTCCTTCTGGGTCCCAGGGAAATACAAAATCAGCCTCTTTATTGTCCTTCTGGGCCTGTTGTTCCTTAGGGTTGGGTTTCATGGGGACAACATCATCAGGCACAGTGGTGTAGGATCTGAATACTGTCATTAAATGCTGAATTTTGATGTCTCAGTGAGACTCCCACCTACCTGGGGATATCTGAAAGGCAACTGTAAGAATGCACATGAAGTTCGAAGTTCCACGTTACTTGTATTTTAATTCCTCCAAATGCTGTTCATAGTCACGCCATCTTCATTACTCATACTAGGACTCACCACCCCACAGCCTACTTCTAGCCCCATCCCAACCCACTACACCACACTCTCTCCATGACCCCGTCACCCCACACCCACCGCCTCTCAACTTCCCCACAACTCTTCCCTCCAGCACTTCATCATACCATATCCCTCCACCTCTCCACTCACTCCTCAAACTCCCTCCACCCTTCACTTCTCCTGAATACTCCTCCTCCCACATTCCACCTCCCTCCACTCCTCCACCCCACCTCCCCCCACAACACCCCTTTCCCCACCTCTCCACCTCTCCCTCACACCACCAACTCTTCCTCACACCTCCACCTCCCCCTCACACCTCCAACATCCCCCCACCCCTCCAACACCCTGTCACCCCTCCAACACCCCCTCACTCCTCCAACACCCCGTCACCCCTCCAACATCCCCCATCCCTCCAACATCCCTCACCCCTCCAACACCCTGTCACCCCTCCAACACCCCTCACCCCTCCAACACCCCGTCACCCCTCCAACATCCCCCACCTCTCCAACACCCTGTCACCCCTCCAACATCCACTCACCCCTCCAACACCCCCTCACCCCTCCAACATCCCCCACCCCTCCAACACCCCCTCACCCCTACAACACCCCCTCACCCCTCCAACTTCCCTCACCCTCCAACATCCCCCTCACCCCTCCAACTCCCCCCACCCCTCCAACTCCCTCTCACCACACCATCTCCCTCAACCTTCCAACGCCCCCAATCCATTCGAACCCCTTCACCCCTCCTTCCTCCCCACCCCTTTTCTTCCCCAACCCTCGGCCTCCCACTTACCCCTGTACCTTTCTCTGCAAGCTTCCACGTGCCTCCCCGCCTGCCCCCATATCCGTCCACCTTCTCTCCTCACCCCTCCACTTTATCCTGAATATCTCTACCTCCTCCCCAATTCCGTCCTCCAACCCCTCACACCCCTCCATCTTCATCTCAAGCCCTACCACTACCCCATCTCCTACTCACCCTCACATACTTCCAAAGCAACCCTCTCCATTTACCACACACTCCACAAGCACATTCACACTTCTCTCTCGTCCTAATCACCCTCTCCATTCCCTCTCACCTCCAGTCTCCTCCTCTCTTCCCTTCCTTCCTAGCCACCATTGTAGATGACTTTCTGTGGTGCCTGAGTTCAGAATGTATGTCATTCAGGCAGAGGTGATTGCATTTTTCCTTAAACGTAGGTGTCCTTGGTCCTCCTTGTCCCGAACAATCAACGAAGCAGCTGAGTTAGAACTTATAATGCAGCCTACAATAAGCAAGTTAACTAAATGATGAATAGTACCTTTTCTTTAAAATCATTAAATTATTATAAGAAATAATTTCAAAAAAAAAATTTTTCCATGTACTAGGTCACACAGATCAGTATGAAGTAAATGAAGTCACAAGTTCACCGTGTATATAGGACAACGTTGAAATACTCAGTAGAGGTGCTGTTTTTGCAACAAGGTTACATTCAGTGGAAGTTAAACAACAAAGATAATATTTAAGAAGAATTTTGATTGCATTGGTGATGCCTAATTTAGAACATTGTGTGCAGTTCCGGTCACTCTGCGAAAGGAAAGATATCAGTAAGATTGAAAGGGCACAGAGAAAATTTACAAGGATGTTGCTGGGACTTGAGGACCTGAGTTACAGAGAAAGGTTGTATAAGTTAGGACTTCTTTTCTGAAGTGTAAGCAAATGAAGGTAGATTTGACAGAAATTTATAAAATTATGAGGCATATAGATAGGGTAAATGCATGCAGGCTTTTTCCATTGAGGTTGGGTGAGACTATAACTAGAGGTCATGGGTTAAGGGTTAAGGGTGAAAGGTGAAATGTTGAAGGGGAACAGGCGGGGGAACTTCTTCACCCTGAGGGTGGTGAAACTGTGGAATAAGCTGCCAGCAGAACTGGTGTATGCAGGTTTGATTTCAACATGTAGGAGACATTTGGATGGGAGGTGTATGTAGAGCTAAAGTCCTGGGTGCAGGTCAAAGAGACTAAGCAAACTAATAGTTCAGCATGGATGAGATGGGCTGAAGGGCCTGTTTCAGTGCTGTAGTGTCATCGTAAGTGGCAGCTCTTAAAATAAGCTAAAGGAAATACCTGCACTCATTGGCAGACAATTGAGTAATTAATAAGATATATTTGTTGAAGTAGGATTTATATTTAAGTTATTGAATCACATGCAAATTTGGAAAGCAGATTAGTGATAAGTGATTTTTCTTTCTTATTAACTCTATAGTTAATTAGGTTGTTTGATTTACTGGTTACTCCTTTCTAGATTTGCGTCATATTCACCTTTAACCCGTGTCAACTGATTTGTAGATTAATCGTAGAGACATAGGAAAGTACAGCACAAAAACAGGCCCTTCAACCCATCTAGTCCATGCCAAACCACTAAAACTGCCTAGATCATAGCCGGACCATAGCCATCCATACCCCTGCTACTCATGTATCAATCCAAACTTCTCTTAACGTTCTTTTCAAGAGGTCTAGAAAGCAAGAGCAGGGATGTGATGCTGAGACTTTATAAGGCACCGGTGAGGCCTCACTTTGAGTATTGTGAACAGTTCTGGACTCCTCATCAAAGAGAAGATGAGCTAGCATTGGAGAGGGTTCAGAGGAGGTTGACAAGGATGATATCTGGGTTATCATATGAGGAACATTTGATAGGTCTGGGTCTATACTCGCTAGAATTTAGAAGGATGAGGGGGATCTCACTGGAAACCTTCTGAAGGTTGAAAGGCCTAGACATGGCAGATCTTGAAAGGATGTTTCCCATGGTGGGGGAGTCCAGGATGAGATGGCACAGCCTCAGGGTAGAGGACATCCATTTAAAACAGATGTGGAGAAACTTCTTCAGCCAGGGTGGTGAATTTGTGGATTTTATTACCACAGGCAGCTGTGGAGGTCAGGTTGTTGGGTGTTTTTAAGGCAGAGCTTGATGTTCTTCATTGGAAATGGCATTAAATGTTATAGGAAGAAGTCGGAGGTGTGGGACCGAAGAGGGGAAAGAAAAGGATTAGCCATGTTTGGATGGCAGAGCAGACTTGATGGGCCAAATTGTAGCCTAATTCTGCTCCTATGTCTGATGGTCTTATGGTCTAAACATCGAAATCGAGCTCACAGGCCCCACTTGCGATGCCAGCTGATTCCATTTCACGTACCCTGTAATGGGTTAAAGAACCAGCAGAAATGGAAAATACTTTGGAGTCCAGTATTGCTATTAACTAATGGTATTTATTAGTAACTACGCAATACAAATGCATTATCTGCATTTATATTACTGTACATATTATACAGTAATATAAATACAGATAAATCAAACAGGTTAGCAATGATTATATATAAGTAAGTGTGGAAATATATGAAAACCAAGCTTCTTCAAGTCTAGGGGTAGATGATGATGAGTAAAGTTCAGTTCAGTTCATGGTATTGAGTTGAGTAGTGATGGAGAGAGAGAGAGGGAGAGATTTGAGTCTTCAGGTGAGCTGACGCCGTCGATCTTCCCATTATTCTCCGAAATCTTTCAGAAGTCACTGACTGTGACCACAACAAAGGGGACCATTCTTCTGTGGTGGAATTATCAACCCGGGCGAGGATTGGAAACACACAAAGAACTCTCCACTGGTCATTCCCTTTTCACACTGCGAGAACCACTGATCGATCTGCCTGATCAATCCTCCAAAATCCACTTTTTCTGTGGGCACAACAAAGCTTATTCAGTGTCCAGAATCATGTGTCTGTTCATTTATCATCTGACCTTCTGTTTATCTCACCGTGCCAAATACTAGCTGTCACTCAAACAGCTCCTCCCTTCTCTGTCTGTAAGAATTTTCAAGCAGGCAGTGTCCTTGTAAAAATGTAAACATGCTGCAGAAAACCCATAACATCATCCAAAGCTGTCTTTGTCTCTCTCTCTTAAAAACAAGATGTTGGTGTTAAATAACTCTCTCTTTTCAAAAGCACTGTTCATAGATGTAATTCAGGACACCATCACACCCCCTTCCTTCAAAACAATTTTGACGAAGGCAGAATTTTTGTTTAGATTAGAGTAGATTATGAGGACATGCAGTCCCCTTTTATTGTCATTTAGTAATGCATGCATTAAGAAATGATACAATGTTTTTCCAGAATGATATCACAGAAACACATGACAAACTGACAAAAACCACATAATTATAACATATAGTTACAACAGTGCAAAGCAATACCGTAGTTTGATAAGAACAGACCACGGGCACGGTAAAAGTCTCAAAGTCTCTTGAAAGTCCCATCATCTCATGCAGACGGTGAACCTCCAGCGCTGCAAACTTGCCGATGCAGCATCCTGGAAGCATCCGACCACAGTCCGACTCCGAGCCTCCGACCAGCTCTCCGACACCGAGCACCAAGCACCATCTCTTCCGAGCGCTTCGACCCCGGCCCCGGCAACAGGCAATAGGCAAAGCTGAGGATTTGGGGCCTTCCCCTCTGGAGATTCTCGATCGCACAGTAGCAGTGGCAGCAAAGCGGGCATTTCAGAAGTTTCTCCAGCTGTTCCTCTGTGCTTCTCACGGCTATCTCCTTCAAATCAGGATTGTGCACGGCGCCCTAGTTAACACATATCTATATCATTCGGAACGGCCTCACGCGCTACGTTGCGCCGCCATCTTCTTCTCCCTCCTTAACTGGAAATTAACTGGAAATTTCAGAGTTTGAAACAATACATGTATAATCATCAGATGATAGAGCAAAAACATGTACAATTTCCAACTTAACATCTGGATAAACAATCAGTTATAATATTGTCAGTACCTTTCACATGTTTGATTTTTAAGTCATATTCTTGCAATATCAGACTTCAATTTAATAACCGACTATTATTATCCTTCATCTTAGTTAGAAACACCAACAGATTGTGATCCGTGTAAACCACAAGTGGTCTCTGGGCAGGACAAACATAGACTTCAAAATGTTGTAAAGCCAGAATAAGTGCTAGCAATTCCTTTTGAACAGTGGAATAATTTTTCTGATGCCCATTTTTCTTTGAGGAATAAGCTACTGGGTGTTCAATGTCGCCCTCACCCTTTTGTAACAGTACTGCCCCAGCAGCTTCATCAGTGGCATCTGTTGCTATCAAGAATGGCTTGGGAAAATGAGGTGCCTTGAGCACAGGATGGTTTTCAGACGTTCAAGTGCCTCCTGGCAAAGATCACTCTATACAAATCTTTCACTGTTCCCTAGAAGCTTTGTTAGGGGGAGAGCGATGTCAGCAAAGTTCTTACAAAACTTACGGTAATGCCCAACCATTCCTAAAAACGTTCTTAATGCTTTCTTGCCCGTTGGAACAGGAACCTCTGCAATAGCTTGAACCTTGGCTTGTACAGGAGCCAGTTAGCCTTGGCTTACTACATAGCCCAGATATGTAACTGTGGCATGACCAAACTTACTCTTATCAAGGTTCACAGTAAGATTGGCCTCAGACAGCCTTTCAAACAGTTTTTCTACAGGCGCAATATGCTCTTCCCACGTGTCATTCCAGACCACTAAATCATCAATGTAAGCCCCAGTGTTTTCTGATCCTCTAATCACAAAATTGATCATTCTTTGAAATGTCCCCAGAGCATTTTTCATCCTGAAGGGTAAAACATTATATTCATACAGTCCAGATGGTGTCACCAATATTGATACCTCTTCAGCCCTCTCTGTTAAAGGAACACCCCAATATCCTTTTAACAGGTCAATTTTTATAAAGTATTTAGCCTTCCCTACTCTATCAATATAGTCTTCCACTCTCTTTCCTTGTTCTTTCTTGTTTCCATTTTCTTATTCAACCATTTTACTTTCCTCTAAATTCATTCTGTAAGGATGCTCTTTAATGGGCTGGGCTGAATTGACAATGACGTCATGCACTTCAGTCGTACACAGTCTTGGAATGTCAGAAAATAAATCTTTATGCTTGCTAATTAATTCCTTCACTTGTTTTTGCAGTGTAGGTTCCAACTGATGGACCTTCTCAGTCATATTTTTCAAAACAATGGTATTCTTATATCTTGTTGATACTAGATTCAGCAGGTTAAAATGATTTTTCATCTCATTTTCAGCCTCCAAGACTCCACTTGTTTTCATAACAGTACCCACAGGTGCCATCCACAAGTGTTTTATTTTAATTCAAACATTCTGCAAACTTTCCTTTGTAAGGTCACAAACCTTATTAAATCTTTTCTGCACATTGACCCATATTCCCAAATCAGACCACAGTTCTCTGAGTAGGGTCAAAGGTCCTTTTGGCCTGAGACCGAAAACAGGTTCAAACAGACTACACTCCAATGATTTTTGAATCGTATCTCCAGCGGCAAATAAGAGTAGGGGAACCCCTTCATCCCAGTTTTTCCCATTTTTCACACAATATGTTTTAATCATGGTCTTAAAAGTGGAGTTGAACCATTCCAAGGTTCCCTCGGACTCTCTGTGATATACAGATAACCCAATGTGCTTAGCTCCCAGTTTTCCAACTATCCCCTGGAATGCTCTCGAAGTAAAGTTACTACCCTGGTCAAATTGAATTTCTTTGGGCATACCTATCAGTGTGAAAAACTTACTGAATGCTTTTACCAGAGTTTTGGTCTTGATATTTCCAAGAGGCACGGCTTCAGGGAACCTAGACACAGCACACATAATTGTTAACAGATACTGATGATCAGCTGCAGTCTTTAACAATGGGCATACACAATCCACTATGACCCTAGAAAAAGGTTCACCAAAAGCAGGTACTGGTTTAAGTGGTGTTACTTGAATAACCTGATTAAGTTTCCCCTCAACCTGGCAGGTATGGCAAGTCCTGCAAAAATTCACAACATCCTCTCTTAAATTAGGCCAGTAGACTTCCTTCATAATTCTGTTCACTGTCTTTCTCACTCCAAAATGTCCACCTAAAGGCATACTGTAAGCCATGTTTAAAATTTCAGCCCTGTAAACTTCTGGAACCACTACCTGATGCACAATAGCCCAATCCTCACTTGCGGGCACAGTGGCTGGTCTCCACTTCCTCATTATAGAAACATAGAAACATAGAAAATAGGTGCAGGAGTAGGCCGTTCGGCCCTTCGAGCCTGCACCGCCGTTTATTATGATCATGGCTGATCATCCAACTCAGAACCCCGCCCCAGCCTTCCTTCCATACCCCCTGATCCCCGTAGCCACAAGGGCCATATCTAACTCCCTCTTAAATATAGCCAATGAACTGGCCTCAACTGTTTCCTGTGGCAGAGAATTCCACAGATTCACCACTCTCTGTGTGAAGAAGTTTTTCCTAATCTCGGTCCTAAAAGGCTTCCCCTTTATCCTCAAACTGTGACCCCTCGTTCTGGACTTCCCCAACATCGGGAACAATCTTCCTGCATCTAGCCTGTCCAATCCCTTTAGGATTTTATATGTTTCAATCAGATCCCCCCTCAATCTTCTAAATTCCAATGAGTACAAGCCCAGTTCATCCAGTCTTTCTTCATATGAAAGTCCTGCCATCCCAGGAATCAATCTGGTGAACCTTCTTTGTACTCCCTCTATGGCAAGGATGTCTTTCCTCAGATTAGGGGACCAAAACTGCACACAATACTCCAGGTGTGGTCTCACCAAGGCCTTGTACGACTGCAGTAGTACCTCCCTGCTCCTGTACTTGAATCCTCTCGCTATAAATGCCAGCATACCATTCGCCTTTTTCACTGCCTGCTGTACCTGCATGCCCACTTTCAATGACTGGTGTATAATGACACCCAGGTCTCGTTGCACCTCCCCTTTTCCTAATTGTCCACCATTCATATAATAATCTGTTTTCCTATTTTTGCCACCAAAGTGGATAACTTCACATTTATCCACATTAAATTGCATCTGCCATGAATTTGCCCACTCACCCAACCTATCCAAGTCACTCTGCATCCTCTTAGCATCCTCCTCACAGCTAACACTGCCACCCAGCTTCGTGTCATCCGCAAACTTGGAGATGCTGCATTTAATTCCCTCATCCAAGTCATTAATACATATTGTAAACAACTGGGGCCCCAGCCCTGAGCCTTGCGGTACCCCACTAGTCACTGCCTGCCATTCTGAAAAGGTCCCATTTATTCCCACTCTTTGCTTCCTGTCTGCTAACCAATTCTCCATCCACATCAATACCTTACCCCCAATACCGTATGCTTTAAGTTTGCACACTAATCTCCTGTGTGGGACCTTGTCAAAAGCCTTTTGAAAATCCAAATATACCACATCCACTGGTTCTCCCCTATCCACTCTACTAGTTACATCCTCAAAAAACTCTATGAGATTCGTCAGACATGATTTTCCTTTCACAAATCCATGCTGACTTTGTCCGATCATTTCACCGCTTTCCAAATGTGCTGTTATCACATCTTTGATAACTGACTCCAGCAGTTTCCCCACCACCGACGTTAGGCTAACCGGTCTATAATTCCCCAGTTTCTCTCTCCCTCCTTTTTTAAAAAGTGGGATTACATTAGCCACCCTCCAATCCTCAGGAACTAGTCCAGAATCTAACGAGTTTTGAAAAATTATCACTAATGCATACACTATTTCTTAGGCTACTTCCTTAAGCACTCTAGGACGCAGACCATCTGGACCTGGGGATTTATCTGCCTTCAATCCCTTCAATTTACCTAACACCACTTCCCTACTAACATGTATTTCGCTCAGTTCCTCCATCTCACTGGACCCTCTGTCCCCTACTATTTCTGGAAGATTATTTATGTCCTCCTTAGTGAAGACAGAACCAAAGTAATTATTCAATTGGTCTGCCATGTCCTTGCTCCCCATAATCAATTCACCTGTTTCTGTCTGTAGGGGACCTACATTTGTCTTTACCAGTCTTTTCCTTTTTACATATCTATAAAAGGTTAATGGGGTATCATTAACATCCCATCCTTAAGGTAATATCCTACTGACTCTCTCTGAACCTCCTCTTCTGTAGCGATGTCTCCTTTAAAGACCCCATTTCAGAATCTTTATTCTGTTTCTCTATAAATTCGTTCCTCGATAAGGACAAACGTTTCTCATACACCTTACTCTCCAAATCCTGTTGTAACATGGAAGGTAGAGAAGTCTGTGACACATCATCATACTTTAAACTTCTGGTTTTGCTATCATGGGCCTCAGCAGACTTCCTAAACATGCTTCGAGTAACTGCGCATGTGGGATAAACATCAGTCTTTCTGTGTGGTTCATTAGCAAAAGCTTTGCTCATTAGCTGAATTGTTAAGTCACCCTTACCTTGGAGCGGTGTCAACATCCCCACATTGTTTACTAAACTTAGCACCATCACCAGGCTTATTAAAGCCATGTGTACATTGTGGAAGAGGCCGAAGAATCCATTTATCTCATTTTTACGACCTTTACTTCGACTTGTTAGTCCCTCCTGGTCACAACAACACTTCAAGTTTTGTCTCTCCACACCC
Organism: Mobula hypostoma; assembly: GCF_963921235.1. Taxonomy (NCBI): domain Eukaryota; kingdom Metazoa; phylum Chordata; class Chondrichthyes; order Myliobatiformes; family Myliobatidae; genus Mobula; species Mobula hypostoma. The sequence continues at coordinate 47,631,025 of NC_086109.1, read as the reverse complement.
CAAACTTGAACAACATCATCATGAATAACATCATAACCTTGAAGGTGTTTACCTCCAAATGTCAAAGCAAAATTCAACAGAGGGGGACATATTTCCTCAGCAGGCCTTTGTCCTGCAAGCTATCAATCCAACCTTCCCCAGTACTTTATTCAAAAGTCCAGGAACAACACTTCTCCCATTATTTTCAGTAACACTTACCTCATCAATTTTTATCTCATCACTAACTTTTAGAACACTGTCTAATACAAGGGATTGAGAATTCTCAATGTCCACTGGTACCAAAGTTAACCCCTTATTCACTGAACCAAAACCATCTGACACAAAAGAACTGCATTGCTTTCCAACCAAGTCAGACACCTCAGACCATAACTGAGTTTCAACACAAGGTTTAGTACCCTGTGAATCCACAGGTATTTCAACAATCTGAACACAGGCAATTGAGACAGCTGCCTCTTCTGGGCTTTCACCACTTGTCCCAGTTTCAATTTCAAGGTCAGCCCGAACTTCCCAGCTACTCTCTGGGTAACTCTCATCTGGAGTAAATTCAACCTCGTGGGTTAAAACAACTTTGTCTGCTTTCTTAGTAGACCCCCGCGGGGTGGCGCATCCTCTTTATCTAGGGTAAGCTCTTACATCATAGGGGACACAACTTTTAATTTCATCAAACAACACAAGCCTTTCCGAGCTGTAAAAATCATCAGGGTCCAACACTGGACCTCTCAGCTCCCACATCTCCCTCTCGAACTATCTCTGTCTTCCTGCCTCTTCTCTCTGTTTGTCTGCCTCTCTACCCTCATGAACCCTCTGCTTTTCTGCTTCATCCGCCTCGATCTGTTTTAATTTCAATTTCAATTGCAACTGAACCTCAGCCTCAGTACGTACCTTACCTTCAGTGAATAACTCTAACACTTCCTCATCAAACGTTCCCTTCGCTATATAATGCTGGGCTATTACCGCCTGTATCTGAGCTCTCCTCATTTTAGTGGTCACCTTTAGTCTTAGCTTTTGAGCAATTGCCAACAGCACATTCCTCGTAGCATCATCCAACGCCTCAGGGGTTGGTTCTGCTACAAACTTACAAACCTCAAACACCATTTCTGCTGACATTCCACACAAGCAAATCAAAAGGGATTTTCCCCAATCAATTCAAACAAGCCCCCCAACCAATTTGTTCATTTCATGGACGCAGGCCCCAATTTTGATAGGGACCCGGGACGGGTTAAAGAACCGGCAGAAATGGAAAACACTTTGGAGTCCAGTATTGCTATTAACTAATGGTATTTATTAGTAACTACGCAATACAGTAATATCAATGCAGATAAAACAAACAGGTTAGCAATGATTATATATAGGTGTGGAAATATATGAAAGCCAAGCTTCTTCAAGTCTAGGGGTAAATAGATAATCTTACGATGATGAGTAAAGTTCAGTTCAGTTCGTGGTATTGAGTTGAGTAGTGATGGAGAGAGAGAGGGGGAGAGATTTGAGTCTTCAGGTGAGCTAATGCCGTCAATCTTCCCGTTGTCTTCCGAAATCCTTTAGAAGTCACCGACTGTAACTACAACAAAGAGGACCATCCTTCTGTGGTGGAATTATCAACCAAGGCGAGGGTTGGAAACACACAAACAACTCCCCACCGGTCACTCCCTTTTTACACTGCAGAGCCACTGATCGATCCTCCAAAACCCACTTTTTCTGTGGGCACAACAAAGCTCATTCAGTGTCCCAAACCAAGTGTCTGTCCGTTTATCATCTGACCTTCTGTTTATCTCACCGTGCCGAATACTAGCTGTCACTCAAACAGCTCCTCCCTTCTCTGTCCGTAAGAATTTCCAAGCAGGCAGCGTCCTTGTAAAAATGTAAATATGCTGCAGAAAACCCATAACATTATCCAAAGCTGTCTTCGTCTCTCTCTCTCTTAAAAACAAGATGTTGGTGTTAAATAACTCTCTCTCTCTCTCTCTTCAAAAGCACAGCTCATATGGGTAATTCAGGACCCTGTCACACCACACTCTTATGACCCTCAGATTGAAGAAGTTTCCACTCATGTTCCCATTAGTATCTTAACAATTCTGTTTCAAACACAAAATAAGTATCTGTTCTCTCTAGTATAATCTTCCTTTATTGTGCTGCTAAGTTCCTACTGGTTGGACAAAAATTTTGGCCTCTGAGTAAAGTAACTTTAAGTTTCACGTTGTGAAACTGAACTTTTGTTACGTTCCTATTAAATATATTCAGAATAAGTTCCCTGTATCACTTTTGGATAACGAAATTACCAGAAACTTGAAGTGAAAAGCAAAGTTTTCCTGGTATTTTAATATAAAGAGAGGCTATAATAATTGGGTAGAAAATTGTTTTTGTTATTACAATGCACATATTTTGTTCATACATTTGCTTCCTTTAATTTTGTAATAGGTTGTCTTTGGCTTTTAATAATAACTGTAATCAGAGAGATATTAAGGAATGATGGTGCTGTTTTTCCATAGTGGAGTAATACCTCTTGGTATTTGTGTTGATGCCATTACATTTTCCATTGTATATTATTGATTTGGACTAGGGCATGGACTTCAAATTCTTCAGAAACTTCGAAATACAATTAACAGTGAAATAGTTTCTAACAAATTTCATGTACACAGGTGTAACAGGCTGACACATAGTAGATGAAATTTAATGCAGAAAATTGTGAAATAAGTGCATTTTAATAATGATAACTAGAAGTAATGTTAAAGATTTTGACAAGTATGGGAAGAGAAAACTGTTGGTAAGATCATAGGTCCAGTGATCAGTGGAACAAATACAAAATAATTACCAAAATAGCAAGAAATGTACAAAACTGAGAGGCCAAAGTAAAATACTTAGTGGATCAGTCAAACAGGGACAGAGATTTAGAACTATCGGTAGCAGTATTAGAGACAGCATTTAAACTGCACTTGGGTGAGTGTTGAAGAGCCATGAAATGCAGGGCTACTTGAAGGATGTGAGGTATCTTTTTAACCTGACAGAGTTATCTTGAACCAAATGATGATCTCCTGTGTTCTATATGATTTGTATTTATATATTTGACTAAGATTTTAAAATCTAACTCTAATGTATCAAAAATACAGATTTTTAAAAATCGTTTTGGGTCATAGTCATGACTTTAAATTATTGCTACAGCTTTCCCTTAAATCCTTGACTCTGGTCATAAGTATAATAACATAAACAACAGGAATTCTGCAGATGCTGGAAATTCAAGCAACACACATAAAAGTTGCTGGTGAATGCAGCAGGCCAGGCAGCACCTCTAGGAAGAGGTGCAGTCGACGTTTCAGGCCGAGACCCTTCATCAGGACTAACTGAAGGAAGAGTGAGTAAGGGATTTGAAAGTTGGAGGGGGAGGGGGAAATCCAAAATGATAGGAGAAGACAGGAGGGGGAGGGATGGAGCCAAGAGCTGGACAGGTGATTGGTAAAAGGGATACGAGAGGATCATGGGACAGGAGGTCCAGGAAGAAAGACAAGGGGGGGGGACCCAGAGGATGGGCAAAGGGTATATTCAGAGGGACAGAGGGAGTAAAAGGAGAGTGAGAGAAAGAATGTGTATATAAAAATAAGTAACAGATGGGGTACGAGGGAGAGGTGGGGCATTAGCGCAAGTTAGAGAAGTCAATGTTCATGCCATCAGGTTGGAGGCTAATAACACGTCGGTATAATAACATGTCAGTTTAAAAATTGATGCATTCAACTGAGGTAAATGAGTAGATGTGCCTTAATGATGCAAAAGTAGAGGGTGGTGAATGTTTTTGGATAAGTCCAAATATTTATTATGAGTAGGTCTGGGCTAGTTAAACACTATGTATTCACTTCAAATAATCATAGATTTGTTTTGCTGTGTTTTTTTACCTCTGGTAGCTCTCAATGGAGAGTTAACAGTTAACCAAAGAATGTCAGAAGTTTCATTTACTTCAATATTCTATGTTGTATTATAAAGGGGAAGTGAATATGGTTTCTAAAATAGAACTAACAGATGCTCTCAACTTCTGTGTATGCAAATTGGTAACTGTGGTTGAGTTTGTGGGTGATGACACCAGAGCGATAGTTGGTATTGTTCAATCTCAACCATTTCACTAATAGCTCATGAATATTATATTTTGATTTATTATCCAATTCTGTCTGTTGGTCTGTCTGTGTACAAAGTTTCTACTATCATCTCTGCCACATACTGCAAGTTCATGGGTGATGAACAGAGCAAGGCTTGACTGTTCAAGAAGAAGGTCTATGCTGAAGAAGAAGTGTTTACAAGAAGCTTGCATGCATCCTCACTACCCAACAATGCCAAATAGGATAATTTCTTTGAAAATTAACTGCAATCATTGATCAGAATAGGCTGATTTTGGGGCAAAGTAATGGCAGCAGTTGAAACAAACTGCAAGTAAGCAATGGTTTGCTGTCTGGTATGGAAATAGTGACATTGGTCAAAGGGTAGACAAATCTATTGAGAAACAAGAGAAAATCTACAGATACTGGAAATCCTAGAAAACTAGTTTCATACACCTCTGCAATTTGTGCCCCTGTCAGCTCTGTTGGTTTAAAGCAAGTAGTGAAAACATTAAAGTGACACATTCTATTGAATCAAAAGAGGCAGTGGTTCAAGTCCACTTTGAAAGAGGTAAATGCATTATATGACAAAAACTTTATCAGGAGCAAATCTGTTAGCCTGCTCAAAGCTGAGTGCTTAACTGGTTCTCCTATCCTTGTATAGAGCTCCTACTTTCTTAACAGCATGAGAAATAAGCAATTTATTTAAAAAAGACAGCTTGCTAGTTCATCATCAATGTTTACAAAAAGCCACTAAAATGTGGTGGGCACAACTCAGTCCTTAAGCCCTCCCCACCATTGAGCACAACTACAAGGAGCATTGCCACAAGAAAGCAGCATCCATCATCAAGGACCCATACTGCAGAGGTAGTTAATAGTGTTAATCCTGTGCCAGTCAGTTAGCCACCCCCAAGTAGGAGGAGTTCACGTTCTGTACAAGCAGACTTGTCAATAAAGTTCAGTTGACTATCCTGCATGCAGGTGTCGTGGTGTGCTCCACACTATCTCTCAATATCAAACAGAACATGGTGTCAGAAGTGGTTGATCATCAATGTATTGCTGCTACAGATCAAGTGAGATCCCCAACAAGAAATTATTGTTGAGAATTATTTCTCAACAGTAAGACAGTTCTTGTTTGTATATATCTATGAAAAATACCTAGAGACTTATCAACCTAAGCTGCCTTTGCTAGTTAGCTAAATGTATGCACCATGAAGCATGAGCTGAGAAACGGCTAGGCAATGCCTTCAAGCTACACCCAAAAGTGGATACATTGTATAATCTGTGGGCTACTAGCCTGGGGAAGTGCACAGAGACGCAGAGACACAGACACAGCAGAGAAATCAGTCAAGCTCTCAGGGAGGGAAAAGAAGTCTTTTGTACCCCAAACAAATAAAAAATAACTAAACAAGCAAACAAACAGGAAAATGGAGCAAACACCTGCAGTACCTACATCAACAAAAAAGCCTTTCAGAGGGTGGTTAGGGGAGCAAAGAAGGTTATTGGCGTCTCCCTACCCTCTGTTCAAGACCTCTTTCAGAGTCGATGCCTCCAGAAGACACGGTACATCATTAAAGACCCCTCACACCCTCTCCATGAACTGTTTGTTCTTCTGCCATCAGGCAAACGTTACAGGAGCATCAAAACTAAAACCACAAGGCTACTAAACAGCTTCGTCCCACAGGCAGTCAGACTGCTAAATAGCTGCCTTACCTGACTCTGCTTTGGACACTTTTAACTTGCACTGGACACTTATAAGTTGATTTTAACTGACGTGTGGCTGTTGTGTTTTACTATTTATTGTTATGTTTATTATTTAGTGTTGCATTTGTTATGTTATGATTGCACTGCTCCTGGAAACGCTGTCTCATTCTGCCCTGCAGAGCTGATGTACGGATAGAATGACAATAAAGTTTTTTAATCTTCGAATCTTTGAACTTACCTGATAAAGCTCCCCAAGACATTTGATTTCTCTAAACCATGGGATTTTGAGAGATGGTTCAGATGCTTTGAGAGATTTAGGGTTGCAAGCAATCTCACCAGGCTTTAGAAGAGCACCAAGTAAGCACACTGATATACTGCATGGGTGACAAAGCAGATGACATCATGGGTGGATTAGGACTGACAGATGCTCAGGAAAAAGGAGTACAGAACTGTGCAGGACAAATTCTAAGATTATTTCACAGGAAAGTGAACTGTGATATATGAGAGGAAAACTTTCAATATCAAAAAACAAGAGCCAGAGGAAAGTGTAAATGACTTCATCACAGCATTGAATGCCCTATGCATGTGGAAATCTGAGAGATGAGCTCATTAGAGGATTGTTGTCAGGCTATTACACACCAAATTGTCAGAAAGACTTCAGATGCAGGCAAATCTCACACTAGAGAAAACTATTACTATGGTCAGGCAGAGTGAGAATGTTTGTTAGCAACAGGCAGAACTCAGGCACGAGGTAATGCTGGAAACTGTACAAAGGAAGGGTACAAACAAGGTGCAGTCAGAAAGACTACAGAAAGAGGTGACAGTAGAGCTCAGCTCAAACAGAACAGACAAGCAAAACAAAGAGCAGATAAAATGTCCAACTGCAGCAAATGTGGGAAGTCTTCATTCCACGTCAAAGAGATCTGTCCAGCAAAAGAAGTGAAATGCACCTATGCAATAGAACTGCCATTATAAAAGCCAGTGTCACTCAAAAACAGTTCTTCAAGAAGTCCAAGAATACCATAGAACCATAGAAACTACAGCACAGAAACAGGCCTTTTGGCCCTTCTTGGCTGTGCCGAACCATTTTCTGCCTAGTCCCACTGACCTGCACACGGACCATATCCCTCCATACACCTCCCATCCATGTATCTGTCCAATTTATTCTTAAATGTTAAAAAAGAATCCGCATTTACCACCTCGTCTGGCAGCTCATTCCATACTCCCACCACTCTCTGTGTGAAGAAGCCCCCGCTAATGTTCCCTTTAAACTTTTCCCCCCTCACCCTTAAGCCATGTCCTCTGGTTTTTTTCTCCCCTTGCCTCAGTGGAAAAAGCCTGCTTGCATTCACTCTATCTATACCCATCATAATTTTATATACCTCTATCAAATCTCCCCTCATTCTTCTACGCTCCAGAGAATAAAGTCCCAACCTATTCAACCTTGCTCTGTAACTGAGTTTCTCAAGTCCCGGCAACATCCTTGTAAACCTTCTCTGCACTCTTTCAACCTTATTTATATCCTTCCTGTAATTTGGTGACCAAAAATGAACACAATACTCCAGATTCGGCCTCACCAATGCCTTATACAACCTCATCATAACACTCCAGCTCTTATACTCAATACTTCGATTAATAAAGACCAATGTACCAAAAACTCTCTTTACGACCCTATCTACCTGTGACGCCACTTTTCGGGAATTTTGTATCTGTATTCCCAGATCCCTCTGTTCCACCGCACTCCTCAGTGCCTTACCATTAACCCTGTATGTTCTACGTTGGTTTGTCCTTCCAACGTGCAATACCTCACACTTGTCAGTATTAAACTCCATCTGCCATTTTTCAGCCCATTTTCCAGCTGGTCCAAGTCCCTCTGCAGGCTCTGAAAACCTTCCTCACTGTCTACTACACCTCCAATCTTTGTATCATCAGCAATCTTGCTGATCCAATTTACCACATTATCATCCAGATCATTGATATAGATGACAAATAACAATGGACCCAGCACTGATCCCTGTAGCACACCACTAGTCACAGGCCTCCACTCAGAGAAGCAATTCTCTACCACCACTGTCTGGCTTCTTCCATCAAGCCAATGTCTAATCCAATTTACCACCTCTCCATGTATACCTAGCGACCGAATTTTCCTAACTAACCTCCCATGCGGGACCTTGTTAAAGGCCTTACTGAAGTCCATGTAGACAATATCCACTGCCTTCCCTTCATCCACTTTCCTGGTAACCTCCTCGAAAAACTCCAACAGATTGGTCAAACATGACGTACCACGCACAAAGCCATGTTGACTCTCCCTAATAAGCCCCTGTCTATCCAAATGCTTGTAGATTCTGTCTCTTAGTACTCCCCCAAATAACTTACCTACTACTGACGTTAAATTCACCGGCCTATAATTTCCCGGATTACTTTTCGATCCTTTTCTGCCAGGGCCCCCGCAATTTCAACACTAGTCTCCTTCAAGGTCCGAGGGAACACTCTGTCAGGTCCCGGGGATTTATCCACTTTATTTTTCCTCAAGACAGCAAGCACCTCCTCAGTTTCCATGGTCTCACTACTTGATTCCCTCAATTCCATAGATTTCATGCCAGCTTCCTTAGTAAATACAGATGCAAAAAACCTATTTAAGATCTCCCCCATTTCCTTTGGTTCCGCACAAAGCCGACCACTCTGATCTTCAAGAGGACCAATTTTATCCCTTACAATCCTTTTGCTCTTAATATACTTGTAAAAGCTCTTTGGATTATCCTTCACTTTGACTGCCAAGGCAACCTCATGTCTTCTTTTTGCCCTCCTGATTTCTTTCTTAAGTATTTTCTTGCACTTCTGATACTCCTCAAGCACCTGATTTACCCCCTGTTCCCTGTACATTTCAGGTGAAGAGAGAACTTTCCTTGGGGTTCTAGATTCAAATAAATAAGGCTAGTGTACCACAGTTCAGTTGCAAAACAAAAACACAGTGAGGCATATGCTAACCCCATTGGCATTCTTTGACCTGAACAAAGCAACCAAGGTCTCAGCAGACACCTCTTCCTTTGGCCTAGGGAGAGTGCTCATGCAGTACTGCAGTGGTGTATGGAAACTGGTGGCATATACATCAAGAGCACTGACTCTTACTGAACAGTGTTACACCCAAGTCAAAAAGGAGGCTCTGGCTCTCATGTGGGCTTGCAAACGCTTCAGCTGCTACTGATAGGCACTATATTCCTACTTGAAACAGACCACAAGCCACTTGTCAGCCTCCTCAGTTGGAAACACTTGGATGACTTACCGCGACATCTACAAAGATTCAGAATGAGGCTTATGTATTACTGTTACGGTATTGAAGATATCCCCGGCAAATCTTTCACAACGCCAGACACTCTGCTGAGGATGCCAGGCAAAAGTGAGTGGACGGAAGCCAACTCCACCTTCATGGAAATTACCAACATCTACTTGGCTCAGATACGTGGAAGCTTTCCTGCGTCACTGAGTAAACTGGATGAAACTTGTGCTGAGTTGAAAAACGACCAAATCTGCAGCAAGGTCATGCAAAACTGTAAGCATGGATGGCCAGCTGTTCCAAAGAATCAGAATCAGAATCAGGTTTATTAGCACCAGCATGTGATATGAGATTTGTTAACTTAGCAGCAGCAGTTCAATGCAGTAGACAATAGAGAAGGGAAAAAATAATAAATAAAATAAAAATAATAATAATAAATAAGTAAATCAATTGCAGTATACATGTGTTGAATAGATTAAAAAACATGCAAAAAACAGAAATACTGTATATTTAAAAAGTGAGGTAGTGTCCAAGGGTTCAATGTCCATTTAGGAATCAGATGGGGCAGAGAGGGAGAAGGTGTTCCTGAATCACTGACTGTGTGTCTTCAGGCTTCTGTACCTCTTACCTGATGGTAACAGTGAGAAAAGGGCATGCCCTGGGTGCTGGAGGTTCTTAATAATGGACGCTTCCTTTCTGAGACGTCGCTCCCTAAAGATGTCCTGGGTACTTTGTAGGCTAGTGCCCAAGATGGAGCCGACTAGGTTTACAACCTTCTGCAGCTTCTTTCAGTCCTGTGTAGCAGCCCTTCCATACCAGACGGTGATGCAGCCTGTCAGAATGCTCTCCATGGTACATCTATAGACATTTTTGAGTGTATTTGTTGACATGCCAAATCTCTTCAAATTCCTAATGAAGTATAGCCATTCTCTTACTTTCTTTATAACTACATTGATATGTTGGGACCAGATTAGATCCTCAGAGATCTTGACACCCAGGAATTTGAAGCTGCTCACTCTCTCCACTTCTGATCCCTCTATGAGGATTGGTATGTGTTCCTTCATCTTACCCTTCCTGAAGTCCACAATCAGCTCTTTTGTCTTACTGACGTTGAGTGCCAGGTTGTTGCTGCGGCACCACTCCACGAGTTGGTATATCTCACTCTTGTTCGCCCTCTCGTATCCTCCTGAGATTCTACCAACAATGGTTGTATCGTCAGCAAATTTATAGATAGTATTTGAGCTATGCCTAGCCACACAGTCATGTGTATATAGAGAGTAGAGCAGTGGGCTAAGCACACAGCCCTGAGGTGCACCAGTGTTGATTGTCAGCAAGGAGGATATGTTATCACCAATCCACACAGATTATGGTCTTTCGGTTAAGAAGTCCAGAATCCAATTGCAGAGGGAGGTACAAAGGCGCAGGTTCTGCAACTTCTCAATCAGGATTGTGGGAGGTACAGGAGCCTTAGGTCCCACACCACCAGGTTCAGGAACAGATATGGCTGTCTTTAACCATCTGACTCCTAAACCAGCATGGATAACTTCACTAGCCTCAACTCTGAACTGATTCCACAACCTATGGACTCATCTTCAAGGATTCTACTACTCATGTTTTCTGTGTTTATCTATCTATCTATCTTCTTTTACTAATTGGCTATTCGTGAGTCTTTGTGTGTCGTCTTTCATTGATTCTATTGTATTTCTCTGTTCTACTGTGAATATCTGCAAGAAAATGAATTGCAAGGTAATAAATTTACTTTGAATGTTACTGCTTGGATTAGTGATGGAAATTGGTGAGAAAGGTGCCTTTTCACCTGGAACTTCAGATATTAAAATGCCACATGGCTAACCAACACCAAATGTATGAACTACCCAGAGAAAGCTACTAAAGATTTATTTTGAAGGTTTTCAGTTCAACAAAAAAAACATTTTCTTTTTTAACGTGCATTCTCCTTCAATTAGATCAATAATTTGCAAATGCAGCTGATGAATTTCACTGTGATAACATGGCAAGGGAAAAAAATCACTCTGTACTTCCACCCCAGGGGGGTTTCCAAATACGTGGAATTAAGAAAACCTGCACAGGGGAAGCTCCTCCTTTCAGAAGACTGAGTAAACCTTCAAGCTTAACAAGAAAAGTGTCAAAGGAAACTATGGTTGTCTTCGTTTGAAGGATTAGCTGACTGCAAGATGTGAACTAAACTCTGTAGTCCGAACATCAGCTTTATGCTATCCCATTGACATAGCCTTACTTTCCTTTACATGTCACAGTTAATCTGTATTCCTTTTCTACAAATGTTAAATGCATCGTAAATTGGCCATCTAATAGTATATGTAAGTAAAGGTTCCCCTAACGCAGGTGTTTTACTGATTTACTTCACCTGGACTAATGGCAGGTAGATTAATGATGGGGGCCTTCCAGTAAGATGGCGGCTGGCTTGGACACAGCAGCCACTCCAGGTCCAATCAAAGGTGTACTTGTTCATCTTTTACTGCTGTATATTAAGAATATCAAGTCCTGCAGGACTATCCCCTCAGCTAGCTGCTTGACAGCAATGGAACTGGACTTGCGTTCCATTGTTGTGTTGTTAATAGAAACATAGAAACATAGAAAATAGGTGCAGGAGTAGGCCATTCGGCCCTTTGAGCCTGCACCACCATTTATTATGATCATGGCTGATCATCCAACTCAGAACCCCGCCCCAGCCTTCCCTCCATACCCCCTGACCCCCGTAGCCACAAGGGCCATATCTAACTCCCTCTTAAATATAGCCAATGAACTGGCCTCAACTGTTTCCTGTGGCAGAGAATTCCACAGATTCACCACGCTCTGTGTGAAGAAGTTTTTCCTAATCTCGGTCCTAAAAGGCTTCCCCTTTATCCTCAAACTGTGACCCCTCGTTCTGGACTTCCCCAACATCGGGAACAATCTTCCTGCATCTAGCCTGTCCAATCCCTTTAGGATTTTATACGTTTCAATCAGATCCCCCCTCAATCTTCTAAATTCCAACGAGTACAAGCCCAGTTCATCCAGTCTTTCTTCATATGAAAGTCCTGCCATCCCAGGAATCAATCTGGTGAACCTTCTTTGTACTCCCTCTATGACAAGGATGTCTTTCCTCAGATTAGGGGACCAAAACTGAACTTGCGTACCGTTGGACACTGCACAGTACGAGTGATGTCTTGGACATTTTTATTGTGATTGCCAGACCCTGTTGGACATTGGTAATGTAGAATACTACAAGTCCGGTACACTGGTTCATCGGCAAGAACAATGGCATGGGAGCTATGTTGCCTCAGTTGTGGTGAGGACTCGGCCATTTGCAGATGACAATTGGAGGAGACACCAAGATGGTGTGGGAGAGCGTCTGTGAGGCAAGCTGGATGTCATGCTTGCGTTGCTGCCCTCTGGTGCTCGCTCGGTGTTGCCCTCCAGTGTTCACTCAGTGGAAGAACAAGTTGGACCAGGACAACTTGCCACCTATTCATGAACATGAAAAATTTTGTAGATGTTGGAAATCTGAAGTAACACACCCGAGGCACTGAACACAGACCCCTGTGGAACACCACTAGTCATTGGCAGCCAACCAGAACAGGGTCTCTTTATTCCTACTCTTTGCCTCCTGCCAATCAACCAATGCTCTATCCATGCCAGTATCTTGCCTGAAATACCATGAACTCTCAACTTGTCAAGCAGCCACATATGTGACACCTTGTCAAAGGCCTTCTGAAAATCTAAGTACACAACGTCAACCAATTCTCCTTTATCTATCCTGCTTGTAATTTCTTCAAAGAATACCCACAAATTTGTCAGGCAAAATTTTTCCTTTATGCTGACTTTAGCCTATTTTATTAATTGCCTCCAAGTATCCCAAAATCACATCCTTAACATCGACTCCAACATATTCTCAACCACTGAGGTCAGACTAACTGGCCTATAATTTCCTCTCTTCTGCCTCTTTCTCTTCTTGAAGAGTGAAGTGACATTTGCAATTTTTCAGTCTTCTGGAATCATGCCATAATACCTTGATTCTTGAAAGATCATTACTAATGCTTCCACAATCTCTTCAGCCATTTCTTTCAGAACTGTGGTGTGTAGACTAACTGGTCCAGGTGACTTCTCTACCTTCATCTCTTTGTTTCCTAGGCACCTTCTCCCTAGTAATGGCAACTTCACTTATTTCTGTCCCCTGACATTCTCGAACATCCGGTACACTGCTAGTGTCTTCCACAGTGATTACTGATGCAAAATACTTATTCAGTTCATCCATTATTTCCTTGTTCCTTCATTACTACCTCTTCAGCATCATTTTCCAGTGGTCCGATATCTACTCTCACCTCTTTTACACTCTATATATCTGAAGTAACCTTTGGTATCCTCTAATATTATTGGCAAGCTTACCTTCATATTTAGTTAACTACTGTTGATTTTTAAAAGCTTCCCAATCCTCTAACTTCCAATTAATTTTTGCTCTATTATATGGCTTTTACATTGGCTTTGATTTCTCTTGTCAGCCACAGATGCATCATCCTGCCTTTAGAATGCTTCTTCCTGTTTGAGATGTTTCTATCCTGCACCTTCTGAATTGCTCGCCGAAACTCCAGTCAGTGCTGTTCTGCCGTCATCCCTGCTGGTGTTTCTTTCTAATCAATTAAGGCTAACTCTTTTCTCATGCCTCTGTGATTCCCTTTACCCCACAGTAATATTGATACATCTGACTTTAGCTCGTCCTTCTCAAATTGCAGAGTGTCTTCTATCATATTATGACCACAGTCCCCTAAGGTTTCCAATTCCTGTTCATTACACAACACACAATCCAGAATTCTACAAATTCCCTCTCTTGGCATCCAGGCGCCAACCTAATTTTTCCGATCTACCTACATATTGAAATCCCCCATGACAATCACAACATTGCCCTTTTGACATGCATATTCTATCTACTATTGTAATTTGTAGACCATATCTTTGCTATTGTTTGGAGGTCAGTATATAACACCCATTAGGATAATTTTACCGTTGTAAGTTCTGAGCTCTACCCAGAAGAATTCTACACCTTCTGATCCAATGTCACCTCTTTCAGAGCCACCCCACCTCCTCTGGCTTCCTGCCTGTCCATATAACCATATAACAATTACAGCACGGAAACAGGCCATCTCGGCCCTTCTAGTCCATGCCGAACGCTTACTCTCAACTAGTCCCATCTACCTGCACTCAGCCCATAACTCACCATTCCTTTTCTGTCCATATACCTATCCAATTTAACTTTAAACGACAAAATCGAACCTGCCTCTACCACTTCTACTGGAAGCTCGTTCCACACAGCTACCACTCTCTGAGTAAAGAAGTCCCCCCTCGTGTTACCCCTAAACTTTTGCCCCTTAACTCTCAACTCATGCTCTCTTGTTTGAATCTCCCCCATTCTCAATGGAAAAAGCCTATCCACGTCAACTCTATCTATCCCCCTCATAATTTTAAATATATCTATCAAGTCCCCCCTCAACCTTCTATGCTCCAAAGGATAAAGACCCAACTTGTTCAACCTTTCTCTGTAACTTAGGTGCTGAAACCCAGGTAATATTCTAGTAAATCTCCTCTGTACTCTCTCTGTTTTGTTGACATCTTTCCTGTAATTCGGTGACCAGAACTGCACACAGTACTCCAAATTTGGCTTCACCAATGCCTTGTACAATTTCAACATTACATCCCAACTCCTATTCTCAATGCTCTGATTAAAAAAGGCCAGCATACCAAAAGCTTTCTTCACCACCCTATCCACATGAGATTCCACCTTCAAGGAACTATGCACCATTATTCCTAGATCCCTCTGTTCTACTGCATTCCTCAATGCCCTACCATTTACCGTGTATGTCCTATTTTGATTAGTCCTACCAAAAGGTAGCACCTCACACTTATCAGCATTAAACTCCATCTGCCATCTTTCAGCCCACTATTCCAACTGGCCTAAATCTCTCTGCAACGTTTGAAAACCTACTTCATTATCCACAACGCCACCTATCTTAGTATCATCTGCATACTTACTAATCCAATTTACCACCCCATCATCCAGATCATTAATATATACGACAAAAAACATTGGACCCAGTACAGATTCCTGAGGCACACCACTAGTCACCGGCCTCCAATCTGACAAACAGTTATCCACCACTACTCTCTGGCATCTCCCATCCAGCCACTGCTGAATCCATTTTACTACTTCAATATTAATACCTAACGATTGAACCTTCCTAACTAACCTTCCATGCGGAACCTTATCAAAGGCCTTACTGAAGTCCATATAGACAACATCCACCGCTTTACCCTCGTCAATTTTCCTAGTAACCTCTTCAAAAAATTCAATAAGATTTGTCAAACATGACCTTCCACGTACAAATCCATGTTGACTGTTCCTAATCGGGCCTTGTCTATCCAGATAATTATATATACCATCTCTAAGAATATTTTCCATTAATTTACCCACCACTGATGTCAAACTTACAGGCTGATAGGTTTACTCTTAGAACCCTTTTTAAACAATGGAGCAACATGAGCAATATGCCAATCCTCCGGCACCATGCCCGTTTCTAATGACATTTGAAATATTTCTGTCAGAGCCCCTACTATTCCTCCACTAACTTCCCTCAAGGTCCTTGGGAATATCCTGTCCGGACCTGGAGACTTATCCACTTGTATATTCCTTAAAAGCGCCAGTACTTCCTCTTGTTCAATTATGATAGTTTTCATAACTACCCTACTTGTTTCCCTTACCTTATACAATTCGATATCCTTCTCCTTAGTGAATATGGAAGAAAAGAAGAAATTGTTCAAAATCTCTGCCAACTCTTTCAGCTCCGCACATAGCCATCCACTCTGATTCTCTAGGGGACCAATTTTATCCCTCACTATCCTTTTGCTATTAATATAAATGTAGAAACCATTTGGATTTATTTTCGCCTTACTTGCCAAAGCAACCTTATATCTTCTTTTGGCTTTTCTAATCCCTTTCTTAAGATTCTTTTTACATTCTCTATATTCCTCATTTTTCTCCATGCTTCCTATATTTATTGTAGATCTCTCTCTTATTCCGAACCAAGTTTCCAATATCCCTTGAAAACCATGGCTCTCTCAAATTTTTAACCTTTGCTTTCAACCTAACAGACACATAAAGGGATGTCTTGGATCAGGTCCATGGCATTCTAAATGACTAGAGTAAGTAACCACAAGTTTTAGTACATATTGGCACCAATTGGCACATCTAGTACATATTGACATAGGTAGGAAAGCTGAGGAGGTCCTGAAGAGGTGATTTTAGGAAGCTAGGTGGAAAGTTGAATAGCGGGTCCTCCAGGGTAGTAATCTCTGGATTGCTACCTGTGCCAAGTGCTAGTGAGGGGAAGAATGGAATGATCTGGTAGATGAATGAGTGGCTGAGGAACTGGTGCAGGGGCAGTGATTCAGATTTCTGGATCACTGGGCACTCTTCTGGGTAAGGTACGAGCTGTATAAAAGGGATAGATTACACCTGAACCAGAGGGGGACCAATATCCTTGTGAACAGGTTTACTAGAGCTGTCATTTTGATACCATGCGTATCCTTGGATGTTAAGCTCACAGCTGTAATCTTCTTTCAGCCATGATTCAGTGATGCCCACAACATCATATATGCCAATATGTAACTGTGCTACAAGGGCATCTACCTTATTCTGTATACTGCGTGCATTCAAATATAATATCTTCAGTCCTGTATTCACCTTTTAACTTTGTCCGCCTTTTACATTGCAACTCAATTTTGCCCTATCATCAGCCTCTCCTTGCTAGCAGTCTCACTACACACTGCCGCTGTTTGCAAACCAGCTACCTCATCCTCAGCCTTATCACTCCAGTTCCCATCCCCACCAAATTAGTTCAAACCCTCTAGAACAGCACTAATAAACCTGTTCACAAATCCTTCCTACCTATGTCAATATGTACTAAATGTGCCAATCGGTGCCAATACGTATTAAAACTTGTGGTTGCTTACTCCAGCCATTTAGAACGTCATGGACCTGATCCAAGACATCCCTGACCCTGGCATCTGGGAGGCAACATACCATCCGGGTGTCTATCTCTTCCACAGAATCTAATCACTATTCCTCTAATCATAGAATCTCCTGTCACTACTGCAGTCCTCTTCACTTCTCTTCTCTTCTGAGTCACAGCATCAGACTCAGTACCTGACACCCAGTCACTACGGTTCCACCCAATAGGTCAAACATAGCGGATACAATGGGGTCTTTTAAGAGACTCTTAGATAGGAACATGAAGCTTAGAGAAATAGTGGACTAAGTGGTGGGGTAATTTTCGGCAGTTTCTAGTGTAGGTTACATGGTCACCACAACATTGTGGGCTGAAGGGCCTGTAATATGCTGTAGATTTCTATGATTCTATGATCCCCCTCAACAGTATCCAAAGTGGTATACTTATTATTGAGGGGAATGGCCACAGGGATACTCTGTACTGGCAACCCATTTCCCTTCCTTCTCCTGACAGTCACACAGGTACCTGCCTCCTGCAACCTAAGTCTGACTGCCTCCCTGTAGCTCCTATCTGTGACCTCCTCAGTCTCCTGTATGAACTGAATGTCATCAAGCTGCAGCTCCAGTTCCTTCACGCGTTCCCTGAGGAGCCGCAGCTCCGTGCACCTGATGCAGTTGTGGTTATCCGGGAGGCTGGTGGTCTCCCAGAATTCCCACATCCCAAGTACAGAATAAAACATCTCCCTGGAGCTATTCTCACTGCACTAACTGAGCCCTAACAGATGAGGAATGAAGAATAAATAAGAAAATTACTGGATGTTTCCCTTGTCCCATCCTGATGAGCCAATCCCACTGGAACATTGGCCCACTCACACCACAGCTGCTCCGCTTGCCACTGCCTTATTTTTATTTGTCCATTCTAATGAATCCTGCTCACTGGTTGGGCACAGTCCAACTCCATAATCTACCGCAACATGTTGCTTTTTCTAATCTTCAGCCACCTACCTAAGTGAAATCGTCACTTCTTCTCGTGCTCCCACTCACTGATTGGGTGCAGTGTTGCTCCTCCACCCTGAAGGTGGCCTCATCGTGGCACAAGAGGAGGCTGTGGACTGACATGTCAGAACAGGAATGGGAATTGGAATTAAACTGTTTGGCCCCTGGGAAGTTCTTTACTTTCAATCTTTTTTTTTATTGATTTTAAAGAATAAGGATAAATACAAACCAGAGGAGAGGTTATCTCAAATACATATTTCAATAATAGTACAAACAAAGAAAGGAATATACAGGCCACTGGGAAGTTCCACTTTTGGCAGATGGAGCAGAGCTGTTCAATGGAGCAGTTGGGAGATAGAAGTGTATTGGGACTGGACATCCAGGGTGAGGATGAGGCAGTCAGAGCCAGGGAATAGAAAGTTCATGAGGAGGTCGAGACTATGTGAAGTGTTGAGGAGGTAGATGGGAATCAACTGAACCAAGGGGGATAGAATGGAGTTGAGGTAGTGGGGCAGGAGCAGGCAGACAATGGGCCTATCTGGACAGTCAGGTATGTGGATCTGGGGTAGGAGGTAGGAGGGAGCAGTGCAGGGTAAAGGAGCTATGAGTTTGGTGGCACTGGGTGGGAGTTCTTCAGAGTTGATGAGGTCAGTGATGGTGTTGGAGACAGTATTTTGATGGTGCGGAGTAGGGCCCTCTTCAAGGGAGGTGTCTGAGGGTTGCCATCAATTCTACAGTCATGCTACTCAGGGACTTGGGCTATTTTTTTCTTTCTGATTGTATGGTTTTCTAAAATTGTAACCATATGTGGTACTTGTGCTATGTGCAGTAACCTGTGTGTTGTTGGTAACGTATTTTTCACCTTGGACCTGGAGGAATACTGTTTCATTTGGCTATATTCGGGAGGAGGAGAAGATGGCAGCGCGACGCAGCACGCGCGGCCTCTTCGGTTGATGAATATCTGTAATCTGTCAAGTAGGAGGCCATGAACAATTCTGATTTGATGGAGGCAGACATGAGAACACGGAGGAACATCTGGTGAAACTTCTGAAATGCCTGCTTTGCTGCCACTGCTACCGTGTGATCCGAAATCTCCGGAGGGGAAGGCCCCGAATCCTTGGCTTTGCCTGTTGCTTGGCGGCCAGGGTCGGAATCCAAGTGCTCGGCAGAAATGGTGCTCGGTGCTCGGTGTCAGCTATGGTATGCTTGGACTTCTGGTAGCTATCTTATAAGACCCCACCTCGAAAGTTGATTACGAAGGTTGAATTATTGGGGGTTTTGTACTGACAGAGATTGAGAACTGATTTTTGGGCAGAAAGCAAAGAACAAAAAGAAAACATCCTTTTCAGTTTGGGAGACTGTGATTACTGGAATAACACAGGAATCAGTACCAGTATTTGGACAGCACATTTTGGGAGGCACCCACTCTGCAGGTAAAGACAGGAATGGGTACTGACAGATAGAGGATAACCTTAAAGAACAAACTTATTTTATAAAAATTCCATTTTCACATACAGTCGTCCCTCGGTATCCACAGAGGATTGGTTCCAGCTCCCCCCACGGATACCAAAATCCGCAGATGCTCAAGTCCCTTATATAAAATGGCGTAGTATTTGCATATAATCTACGCACATCCTCCCGTATATTTTAAATCATCTCTAGATTACTTATAATACCTAATACAATGTAAATGCTATGCAAATAGTTGTTATACTGTATTTAGGGAATAATACTCAATCAATGAAGATTTACAGTTTAGGAGACTGTTGGGCCTGTTGTATCTGTGCTAGTTAAAGTAGGCTAGCCAGCCTAATTCCATCTTCCCAGCACTTGATCTGTAACCACTTAGGTCGCAGTTTTTCAGAACTCTCTGGGCAATCTTTCATT
This sequence comes from Mobula hypostoma, assembly GCF_963921235.1. Taxonomy (NCBI): domain Eukaryota; kingdom Metazoa; phylum Chordata; class Chondrichthyes; order Myliobatiformes; family Myliobatidae; genus Mobula; species Mobula hypostoma. The sequence continues at coordinate 47,611,074 of NC_086109.1, read as the reverse complement.
ATTGTGAAGATTTCTGCTTTTCACATCATTTCAGGAGGTGAATTTGGGAACCCTATCACCTTCTGCAAAGCAACAGATACAAAAAATAAAATGAAATAAGTGTAAGGCATCCAGCCCTTGTCCCAGCTTTACCATTCCCAATGAAGGGCTTTTACCTAAACCAGTACCACAGCCCTTCATACTTATCATCCTTTCTCAAATATACCAAGTGGCTGACCCTTCACAGTATCATTTTGTAATTTCCAAAGACATGATACCCTCAGAGTGAAAAAAATCTCCCATCCCTGCCCTGTATAATTGACCCCTTCTTTCGATTTCGTTCTTTGTTTAGCTCTGTTCCAGATGACCCATCCTCGATCATACTTATGATTGAGGGAATAATGACAAAAAAAAGTCTATATATGTTCAGTACAGACGCAACTATCGTAGCTCTTCTGGGAACACTGATGTTGCCTCGGTATCAGCCAATGCCGATTCTCCCATGATCTTTAAACCTTGAGCCAGTAGCGCTTTACATAGCCAGCCAGCCATCCCTTACTAGCCTTAAACTCCTTCCTCTCGCTCACGAGTAGCGAACGAACGAGACACGAAGCGAACAATGCTCAAACAACGAGTACTGGAGAGAGACTGAGGATCTGTGAAATGGCAGGAGGCTACAGCAGGGTAAGCCTACACATCACTTCATTCGCGTGGATTCAACGTAGTGCTTGGCGGTGGTAAATTCAAATTTTGCTTTTTGGAACTTTCTGGTGTTACGTACCCCGTAACTGGGTTGCCAAACCAGCAGAAATGGACCACTTAGTTGGAGTCTGGATTACTGGAACTAAGAAAGTTTTAGTAAAGGAATAAGTAACACAGTACTCTAATCGTAAGGATATAAATGCAACAGGTTAGCAATGATAAAACACACACGTACACAGAACTAGGATAATAGGAATCAATCAAGCTCTATCGCAATCTAGGGGTAAAATGATCAGCCTCAAGTGACGCAGAGTTCAGTTCAGCTGAGTACAGTTCGCAGTAATCGCTGTTGTGCCGTTGGAGAGAGAGAGAGAGAGAGAGAGAGAAGGATGATATGCAAATCGAATTCAGACAGACCTTGATGTTCTCCGCAGTTAGCTTTTGGGTGAGCCCTTTTTATTGTCTTCTGAGGTCACCGACTGTGACCCCTCCATTCTGGATACGATCGTTCTTCCCCAGTGAACCCAGCACCCAGGCAAGGGTGGACACACACACCAGGTTCCCGCCGATCGTACCTTTTCACCCTGTGCATCTATGGTCGGTCCCGTGACCAGACCTCTAAAACTCCACCAACTTGTGGGGGCACACCGCACTTCCAGGGTCTCGTTATCTCGTGATCTTGTGGTGTCTGTCTTGCCTTAGCGAACCTGTTCCTTTTATCCCCCTGCTGGGGTATCGCCTGTCCATCAAACTTCAAACAGTTCAGGTTCAAAGCAACCGGTCTGACAATACTCGGAACTGTGTCTCTATCGTTAATCTCTCTCGTCTCTCATTAACATTTTGAACATTTCTCTATTTGTCTCTCTTATCTCTCTCATCAGCATCAATCTTCTGATAACTTGGTCTTTCGTCACACCCTTATCCTTCAAAGGATTTTTACCAGGGTAAAAATTATAGGCATGAATACATTATTAGATACACACAAATTTACATGGTCATCAGCTATTTGGCTAATACAGAGAACTTTAACTTGTCAACACCTTGACAGACAGTCAGCAATCACATTTTCCGTTCCTTTTATATGTGTTACTTTAATAATCCTCTCAGACCAGGCTCCAACTTAGCAAACTTCGTAGTGGCCAAAAACACTAATGAGTTGTGATCAGTGTAACTTCTCAGTGGTTTTCGTCCCAGGCAAAGATAACAAGGGTCGTCCCACACCAACTTAGCGTTCTTTGGCAAGAGCTTAGTAAGAGGGCGGGTAATATCCGCAAAGTTTTTGCAAAGCTTCTGATAGTACCCCATCATCTCCAAGAATCTTCTCAGGGCTCTCTTGTCTGTCGGGGTGGGGACTTCAGAGATAGCCCGCACCTTAGCCTGCATCGGTGCCAGCGGCCCCTGTCTTCCCACAAATCCCAGATAACTGATCTTTCCGTGGCCGAATTCACTTTTTGCGAAGTTCACTGTCAGGCTGGCTTCAAACAGCTTTTTAAACAGCTCCTCCCTCGTGTCACTCCAGACCACTAAATCGCCAATATACGCTTCTGCATTCTTTAGCCCTTTTGTCACTGAATTAATCATCCTATAGGGGTGTTGCTCACTAGGCTGACCTGATGTGACAACAACACCATGTCCCGGCTCTTTGCATCACCTCGGGACATCCAGACATTACGTGTGTGTGCCGTTTAATTAGCTTTATCGGCAGCTCGCTTTGTTCGGGGACTAAGTGAGAGAACTCATCAGCAAAGTTGGCCAAAACAATAGAGTTCTCCCATCTGGTCGGCACCATACTTATCTTTTCAAAATGGGTTTTCCCCTTGTCAGGTGGCACCCTAGCCTCATTAATTTTCGTGATAACACCGACTAGGTTTGTTTGCCTATCATGGCAAACTGTTAGCATATCAAAAGCCTGTAACTGTGTTAGCTCACGTCTACCATAGTCAATAGCATCCTTCCTCTTGTGCGGCCAGTAAAACTCTTTCATGATTCTATCGACTGTCTTCCTCACCCCAAAATGTCCACCGAGGGGTATCTTGTGGGCCAAGTTAAAAATCTCATCCCCATAAATTTTCGGCACCACCCCCCATTCCTCATCTGCGGGCCCGGTACCTGGTCTCCATTTCCTCCTTAGTACTCCCTCCTTCACATAATAGCCCACTGGCTCCCTTTTTAATTCTGCTTCGGAGAGAGCTGTCTCTGTCAAAACCATCAGCTCCTCATCTCGTTCCTGTGCCTGTACAAATTCCTTCCTTGCCAATGATAAATCTAACTCAACTCCCTCACTTCCTCCCGTTTCACTAGGCTCTCTCTTACTTTCTAACCCCTCCTGGTACAAGGCTGGAAAAAACGTCTCAGCTAAATCTATATTAGCTTCGGCAGCCTTTCTGGACATGCGCCGAGTCACTGCGCAAATGGGATAAACCTGTGAGTCCATGGGCAGGGCCTCAATGCTGGCAGGCTGGCTTGTCACTCTTACTGCTGGGTACACCTCTCTGCCGGCAAGGTCATTACCGAGTAAGACCTCCAGGTCTTCCATCGGTAGTTCGGGCCTCACCCCGATCGTGACCGGTCTGGAGACCAAGTGGCTTTTTAGGTGTATCTGGTGCAAAGGTACTGCTTCAGTCCCTTTCCCAATGCCTTTTATCACCCTGACCTCCCCAGTCTGGGTCTCTGAACTAAAGTCTAACACACTCTTTGATATCAATGACTGACAAGCTCCAGTGTCTCTCCAGATCCGTACTGGAACTGGGTTTAACCCCTCCTTCACCGACACCAATCCGGCCGAGATAAACCTCTCGCGCCCTTCCTGAACTTTATCAGACCTCTGCTTCCCTAGCGATTTGTTTACCAGCTCAATACAGCCAGTCGGAACAGTCGTTTTTCCTTTCCCCATCTCCTTCTTTGGGGCAAAGCACCTGGACGCAAAGTGTCTGGCTTTCTCACAATTATAGCACACGACCCCAGGAGATTTCCCACCAAACTGCTCCCGGTCTACCTTATCCTTCTCACTAGTCCCCGGCTTACTTTCTGACTTTTCTGGCGGACTCTCTCCGCCGTCTTGACTACCCTTCTGGTAGCCTTTACTCGGGGTAATCTTCGTTTTATGTGTCAACGCGTACTCATCCACTAACTTAGCAGTTGTGGCTAAGGTGTCTGCCTCTTTCTCATCTAGGTAGGGTCTCATACCTTCAGGGACACAACCTTTAAACTGCTCAATCAGCATTAGCTGTAGCAGTCTGTCATAATCCCCATTGACCCCTTTCGAAGCGTACCAACGCTCACAATATGTCTGCATCTCACGGGCAAACTCTAAATTCGTGCGGCACCACTGCTTCCTCGCATTCCGGAACCTCTGCCAGTATGCCTCCGGGACCAACTCATAAATCCTGAGTATGGCCTCTTTCACCACATCATACGTCTGGGCATCTTCTACGCACAAGGCCGAGTAAGCTTGTTGGGCTTTTCCTTTAAGTACACTCTGAAGCAAAGCAGCCCACTTATCCCTCAGCCAGTCCTGACTTGCAGCAACTTTTTCAAAATGGAGAAAGTACCGATCAACATCGGTCTCCTCAAATGGGGGAACAAGCCTAACCTCCTGGGTCGCCCTGAACCTTCCACTTTGGTTCGGCATGGGCCCCTGCGCTGCTGTCATCTTTAACTTCTCCAGCTCAAATTCCCTTTCCCTCTGTTTCTCTCTCGCTTCTCATTCCAACTGCCTGTCCCTCTCTTCTCGCTCCAACTGTTTTAGCCGGAACTCGTGCTCGAGTCTCAATTTTTCAATCTGCAGCTGTACTGCGTCTCTACCAGGTTTTCCAATAGATATCACCTCCAGCTCCCCTTGGGGAAACACAGCTTTAGATACATAATGCTCTATGATAGCTCTGTGCATCTCTGCTCTCCTCATTGTTGACTTCCCCTTAAAAAGATTCAACTGTTTGGCCACAGCTGCCAATTCTGATTTCCTGGCATCCTTTAATGCCTCCAAGGTCGGCGCCTTTAGAAATTCCTCAATCTCCATATCTGCTGTTTGCCCTTTCTTTCTTTCGGAAATTTTAACCCAATCAATTTACCCCGTCCCAAATTTAGTACTCAAAATCGCAGATGAGAACCCCACTTATGTTACGTACCCTGTAACTGGGTTGCCAAACCAGCAGAAATGGACCACTTAGTTGGAGTCTGGATTACTGGAACTAAGAAAGTTTTATTAAAGAAATAAGTAACACAGTACTCTAATCGTAAGGATATAAATGCAACAGGTTAGCAATGATAAAACACACATGTATACAGAACTAGGATAACAGGAATCAATCAAGCTCTATCGCAGTCTAGGGGTAAAATGATCAGTCTCAAGTGATGCAGAGTTCAGTTCAGCTGAGTACAGTTCGCAGCAATCGCTGTTGTGCCGTTGGAGAGAGAGAGAGAGAGAGAGAAGGATGATATGCAAATCGAATTCAGACAGACCTTGATGTTCTCCGCAGTTAGCTTTTGGGCGAGCCCTTTTTAATGTCTTCTGAGGTCACCGACTGTGACCCCTCCGTTCCGGATACAATCGTTCTTCCCCGGTGAACCCGGCACCCAGGCAAGGGCGGACACACACATCAGGTTCCCGCTGATCGTACCTTTTCACCCTGTGCATCTATGGTCGGTTCCGTGACCAGACCTCCAAAACTTCCACCAACTTGTGGGGGCACACCGCACTTCCAGGGTCTCGTTATCTTGTGATCGCATGGTGTCTGTCTTGCCTGTCTGTACCTTTTATCCCCCTGCTGGGGTATTGCCTGTCTGTCAAACTTCAATCAGTTCAGGTTCAAAGCAACCGGTCTGTCAGTACTCGGAACTGTGTCTCTTTTCGTTAATCTCGCTCCTCTCTCATTAACATTTTGAACGTTTCTCTATTTGTCTCTCTTATCTCTCTCATCAGCATCAATCTTCTGATAACTTGGTCTTTTGTCACACTGGAATTTTTTTTTCCGAATATTTTTGATCGGCGGTTGGTTGAATCTGCGGATATGGAGGGCCGACTGTACTTAAAAACAATGACCAATTGAAATGTTAATCTAATGTTAATTTTTAATGAATAAATATTGATATAAAGCATCCAAGTTCAGTACCAAGCATTCCATGGTATAGCATTCTGCATTGCTGTATCTGGAAAGTGCCTTTGGGGCATAAGCTTAATCCATGAACCATCAACTTAATTTGTTTAAAATTTGTATTTTCTCCTGATGTGGCATGAATTATATTCATTTGTTTGCTTGTTGTTGGTTACGTCACAGTCCCGTACCAGTATTAGTCAAGCAATATCTACTGTACTTTGGTTGAAAATAATGCTATTGCTATAAAGTGATCTATTGTGGAAAGAAATCCTTTGTAAACAGCTATTGCCAAAGCACAGGTGACTTATAAATCTTGGGTAAAACTTTGATGCTGGGGAAGTTTCATATGTTTAGTTGTTGCTCTGAAGCAGAGAGCAGATGTCACTTGTGATTTCTCTCCTTGAACTGCAGCATATGAATTTCTGCAACAAGGCAATGTATGAAATCCTTACTTACTGATTGAATGAGTCTTGGATGCACTTTACATCCTAATCAGTTTACATACCAATTTTTGTGATGAACTAGCTTACATTTAAAATAAAACTTGAAAGCTTCAAGTTAGCTGCTAGGAACTGTGCTTGGAAGATCAAGAACTTTACCCTGTTTCTGAAGCAATCTATGCATCTAGTGTTACTGTCACTCATTGATTACTCTTGAACTTTTCATCCAGATTATTTACTCCTTTGTCTTTTGGTCTTCTGCCTTGGATAGTCAAGGTCTGATCAGGAATAGTCAGCTTGGTTGTGGAAGGGAGGTCATATCTGACTAATCTTTTGGAGTTGTCCAAGGGGATGGATGAAAACAGGGCAATGGATGTAGTCTATACAGACTTTAACAAGGGCTTTGACAATATCCCGCTTGGCAGGCTGATCTGTTAGGTTAGGTCACATGGGATTCAGGGGAGCTAGCGAGGTGGATTCAGAATTTTCTATGACAAGAAACAGAGGGTGATTCTCTGACTGTGACAAGTGGAGTGCTCCAGGGGACATCGTTTATTATTTATGTAAACAATTTGGATATGAATATGCATGAAACAGTTAGGAAGTTTGATATTAGTTTAGTGGAGCTGATTACAATGAATTGCAAAGAGATCTTGATCACTTAGGAAAATGGACTGAGGAGTGGCAAATAAATTTCAGTTTAGATATGTGTGAGATGATTGGACAGTCAAACCAGGGTACAGTGTAGTCATAGTCATAGTCATACTTTATTGATCCCGGGGGAAATTGGTTTTTGTTACAGTTGCACCATAAATAATTAAATAGTAATAAACTATAAATAATTAAATAGTAATATGTAAATTATGCCAAGAAATAAGTCCAGGACCAGTCTATTGGCTCAGGGTGTCTGACCCTCCAAGGGAGGAGTTGTAAAGTTTGATGGCCAAGGCAGGAATGACTTCCTATGACACTCTGTGTTGCATCTCGGTGGAATGAGACTCTGGCTGAATGTACTCCTGTGCCCAACCAGTACATTATGTAGTGGATGGGAGACATTGTCCAAGATGGCATGCAACTTGGACAGCATCCTCTTTTCAGGCACCACCGTCAGAGAGTCCAGTTCCATCCCCACAACATCACTGGCCTTACGAATGAGTTTGTTGATTCTGTTGGTGTCTGCTACCCTCAGCCTGCTGCCCCAGCACACAACAGCAAACATGATTGCACTGGCCACCACAGACTCGTAGAACATCCTCAGCATCGTCCGACAGATGTTAAAGGACCTCAGTCTCCTCAGGAAATAGAGATGGCTCTGACCCTTCTTGTAGACAGCCTCAGTGTTCCTTGACCAGTCCAGTTTATTGTCAATGACAGCACACTGATGAGTGTTGCAGAATGGAGGGACCTGGGTGTACAAGGGCACAGTTTGCTGAAAGCAGCTTTGCAAGCACATATGGTGGTAAAGAATACACTCAGCTTGCTGGTCTACGTCAGTCAGGGCATTAAATTATAACCATATAACCATGTAACAATTACAGCACGAAAACAGGCCATCTCGGAGCAGGGACATTATGTTACAGCTATGTACATAAATCGTTGGTGAGTCTCGGACATCCCACTCTGCAAAAACTCACTTCAGGGAGGTAGAACCATCATTTCAGGGAGGTAGCCCCCCCCCCACCCCCGCAACCCCATATACCCCCTACCTCTGGTCAACTTCCAAGGGTGTATGTAATACTTTGTTTATTGATTTTGTCTAATCTGTAAACCCAGTTGGGTATATGCAGCAAATGTGACATTAAAATATGTATTTCATTACAACTTTAAGCAAGTCTACAGGGAGGTTGGCCTCATCACATAGGACATCAATAGCATAGCTCCTTGGCAGCTAGCCAGCTAGTTTAAATCAGGGGTCCCCAACCTTTTTTGCACCACGGACTGGTTTAATATTGACAATATTCTTGTGGATTGGCCGACCCGGGGCGGGGGGGGGGGGGCGCAGTGGTGTCAAACACGACCGGAATATAGGTGATAAGTCAACTATAAGTCACTTGTAAGTGGCTAATACACTCAATTTCATTTCTAAAGGGGTTTATCTAATGAATTTAATATTAAACACATAGCACATATTTTCCTCGCAGAATGCACTGATAAGTCAATTATAACAGTGGTCTCAAACCTCCGGGCCGCGAAGAATGCAGCGGTACAGCTGTGGCCAGAACGCACCCAGCACATCTTTAAGAAAAAAGCCGAAATAAACAAGCTAATTAATTACAAAAACAACAGGAATTCTGCAGATGCTGGAAATTCAAGCAACATACATAAAAGTTGCTGGTGAACGCAGCAGGCCAGACAGCATCTATAGGAAGAGGCGCAGTCGACGTTTCAGGCCGAGACCCTTTGTCTGACGAAGGGTCTCGGCCTGAAACGTCGACTGCACCTCTTCCTATAGATGCTGCCTGGCCTGCTGCGTTCACCAGCAACTTTTATGTATGTAGCTAATTAATTAGGTGCCGCCCGGCACGTAAATGGTGGCCCAGATCAGAGGCGAGACAATCAGGATGCTCACTCTCCCTCTCCCTCTCAAAAAAATCTATTTCCCAGATATTGTATATAACTTCCGGGCATCAGGGAGCCACTATCGATATGCGGGAGACTCCTGGAACTTCCGGGAGAGGTGGGATGTCTGGAGTCTACGCTTGGGGTGTTGGGTACAGATTTAGCCACTCTGTTATAGGAAAGACATTGTCAACCTGGAGAGGTACAAAAGAGATTTAAAGGCTTGCTGTATGGAGTAGAAGGCCTGAATTCTCAGGAGAGATTGGCCGTGCTGGATCTTTATCCCTTGGAGTGTAGGAGAGTAAGAGGTGACCTCACAGAATTTCATGAAATCATGGCAGGTGACATAAGAACATAAGAATACAAGACATAGGAGTAGAATTCAGCCAACACACATAAAAGTTGCTGGTGAATGCAGCAGGCCAGGCAGCATCTCTAGGAAGAGGTGCGGTCGACGTTTCAGGCCGAGACCCTTCGTCTAGTCCTGACGAAGGTTCTCGGCCTGAAACGTCGACTGCACCTCTTCCGAGAGATGCTGCCTGGCCTGCTGCGTTCACGAGCAACTTTTATGTGTGTTGCTTGAATTTCCAGCATCTGCAGAATTCCTGTTGTTTGAGTAGAATTCAGCCATTTGGTCCATCAAGTCTGCACCACCATTTCTTCATGGCTGATCCATTTTCCTCTCAACCCCATTATCCTGCCTTCTCGCTGTAACTGTTGATGCCCTTACTAATCAAGAAGCTATTTTCCTTAAATACACCTAATGACCTGCCCTCCACAGCCACCAATGGCAACGATTTATTCAGATTCACCACCCTCTTCCTAAAGAGATTTCTCCATTCTAAGTGGATGTCGCTCTATTCTGAGGCTGTGCCCTTTGGTCCTGGACTCCCCACCAGAGGAAACATTCTCTCCACATTCACTTTAACTAGGCCTTTCAGCATTTGATAGGTTTCAATGAGATCCCCCCTCCTTCTTCTAAATTCTAGAATAAAGACCCAGAGGCATCAATCACTCCTCATATGATAAGCCTTTCATTCCCAGGATCACTCTCTTGACCCTCTCCAATGTTAGCACATCCTTTCTTAAATAAGGAGCCCAAAACTGCTCACAATACTCCAACTGAGGCCTCACCAATCCCTTATAAAGCCTCAGCATTTCATCCTTGTTTTCATATTCTAGTCCTTATGCTATTATTGCATTTGCCTTCCTCACCACCGACTCAACCTGTAAACTAACCTTTGGGGAATCCTGCACGAGGACCTCCAGGTCACTTTGCATCTCAAATTTTTCAATTTTCTCCTCATTTAGAAAATAATCTATGCTTTTATTCCTTCTACAAAAACGCAAGACTATACACTTCCGAACACTATGTTCCATCTGCCACTTCTTTGCCCATTTCTTAATCTGTCTAAATCCTTCTGCAGCCTCCCTACTTCCTCAGCACGACCTACTCCTCTGCCTATCTTTGTATCTCCTGAAAACCTGACCACAAAGCCATCAATTCTGTCATCCAAATCATTGACATACAACTGAAAGAGAAGCGGTCCCAACACTGACCCTGTGGAGCACCACTAGTCACCGGCAGCCAATCAAAAGACGCTCCCTTTATTCTCACTCTTTGCTTCCTGTCCATCAACCAATGCTCTATCCATAATAAAACAGACAAGCTGCTTCAGAGGAGCTAATATCCAAGTTGATCAAGTCAAATCCCAGATACCGTCAAGCTTCTTACCACTATTTGCTCAAAATTCCAAAAGTATTCTATAAATATTTACCTGAAGTTTCCTCATCTACCCTCTAAATTTTCCAGTTCTTTAACCTACACCCATTGGATTTTGACTTGTGCTAAAGTAAATTTAATAGTTTTGTAGGCTTGAAGGGCCCAACTCAGAGAACTTCCAATATTATATGTCTTAAGTAATTCTCCTCTCAAACTCTCTTCCAAGAAAGTCTCTAACATTTGTCTTTCCTCACAAATTTAGTCATTACAATATCTTTGTAAATTGATTTTGCATCTTCTCCTATGCAATGATATATTTTTTAGATTAGATTAATTGGGCAGAAGGAGAAGATGACACTGCGCTCAGCTCTCCGGTGAAATGATAACGTATCTGTTAAATAGGGGCCGTGGACAATTCTGATTTGATGAAGACAGACGTGAGAAGCAGAGGAACATCTGGAGAAATTTCTGAAATGCCTGGTTTGCTGCTGTTGCTACTGTGCGATCAAGAATTTCCGGAGGGAAGGCCCCAAAATCCCTGGCTTTGCCTGCTGCTGGCGACCGAGGCTGAGGTCGAAGCGTTCGAATAGTGATGGTGCTCGGTACTTGGTGTCGGAGGGCTGATCAGAGCTCGAAGTTTTCCGATGACTGAGAGTCGGACTGTGGTCGGGCATGGCAGGGAGAGTTTTCTCCCTTCTCCCGTCTGCGTGAGATGTGGGACTTTTGAGTGACTTTGAACTTTTTTACTGTGCCGTGGACTGTTCTTCATCAAGTTATGGTATTGTTGCGCTGTTGTATCCATATGTTATATTATGTGGTTTTGTTAGTTTTTCAGTCTTGGTCTGTCCTGTGTTTCTGTGATATCACACCGGAGGAATATTGTATCATTTCTTAATGCATGCATTACTAAATGACAATAAAAGAAGACTGCATGTCCTCGTAATCTAATCTAAATAATCTAAAGATGCTATCAAGATATATATGGCAAGGTAAAAGGCCTAAGGTTTGTCTCAAAACTTTGCAATTAGCCAAGGAAAAGGGGGGATGGGGCCTACCTTCTCTTAGAGATGATTACTTTACAGCACAATTGAGGACTGTGATATGCTGGTGCAACCCATCATATGATGCTCAATGGAAAAACATTGAGGAGAGGATACTTTCCATCCCCATACAGGCAATTTTGGCTGATAACAACCTATAAAGTTACATAAATAATATTGACAACCCGTGGGTGAAATGGACTGTCAAAATATGGAAAACTATTATAAAAGAATATAAACTGGAGAGAAACATTGCAATTCTTAAATGGTGTGCATATGACTTGGATTTTACACCAGATAAACTGGATGCTAGATTTAAGGACCAGACAGCTAAAGGAATAACTGCTATTTGCAATATATTGAAAGAAGGAACCTGTTCAGTTTTGAAATGCTCAAAGAGAAATACTTGTTAGAAAAACAAGACTTTTACTGGTATTTACAGATGCAACAGGATGTTAATAGGATGGTTAAAAATGTAACCAAGGCTAGTGCATATCTGATAAAGCTGTTTAGAAAAGCATATAATTCAGACAATGGTAGTAAGATCATTTCAAGCGTGTATAAGGGTTTGTCAAATCTTAAAACCCATTCAACTTCATACATTAAAACAAAATGGGAGAAGGTAGGAGGGATAATAATATCTGAAGAAGAATGGACAATAATATGGAGGTATCAATGGAAGTGTACCAGTTCACAGAAATGGAGGGAGTTTGGGTGGAAAAACTTGATAAGATATTTTATTACACCCTCTCAGAAATCCCATTCTGATAACAACCCCCTTGTTTGCTGGAGAAATTGTGGAAATCAAAATGCAAACCATTATCATATTTTCTGGGAATGCCCCGTTATCAAAGACTATTGGAGTGGGATACATAATGCCCTACAAGGCATCTTTAAATGTGAAATACCCTTAGAGAGTAAGACAATATACTTTGGGTATATACCTCAAGAATGGTTGAAGAGAGATAAATATTTAATAAATGTACTGCTGGTGGCTGGTAAAAAGACTCTTACCAGGAAATGGTTATCACAGGAGAGCCCAACTCTAAATGTATGGATGGAAATTACAATGGACATTTACAGAATGGAGAAGATAACAACATCTGTTAATCATAAGTTGGAACAATTTTATTCATGCTGGAAAAAATGGTATAAATACATAACACTTCATAGGCCTGATTTTATTCTCACAAGTCAATGAATATGTTAAAAAAAGATCACTCCCTACTCTGTACATCATTTTCTTCCTTCGTTTGCTCTTTCTTTCTTCTCCTTTCTATAAGTGTATACCTCAGATAAATATTATGTGGAGATTTGTGACAAATATGATTATATGATATATATGTATAGTATCTGAAATACATCTTATGGAAATGTTTGAAGATGAAATTCAATAAAAAATAAATTACATAAAAAGTTCTGAAAATGGGAGGTGGGCAAGGGGAAAATAGGATTGCTTTTGTTGAGACATAGAGTCATAGAGAAGTACAACACATAAACAGACCCTTGGGCCCAACCAGTCCATGCTGAAACCATTTGGACTGTCTATCCTCATTGACCTGCACTGGGATGATTGCCCTCTATACCCCGACTATCCACGTACCTATCCAAACTTCCCTTAAATGTGGAAATCGAGTTTGCATGCACCACTTATGTGGCAGCTCATTCCACACTCTCACGACCCTCTGAGTGAAGAAGTTTCCCCTCATGTTTCCCTTAAACTTCTCATCTTTCACCCTTAACCCATGACCACTGGTGTAGTCCTACACAACCAGAAAGTGATTAATTTCAATACTAAGATGATTGATGATGGGGCAGAGGTAGGCAGATTTTAGAGAGGTTTCAAATTTCAATGGAGGACTACGCATCGATAGTAAACAAAGAAACTTAAAGGCATTGGCCTTAATTTACTGCACAATGGCTAATGCTAAGTCAGAAAGTTGCACAAAATACTAAAAAGAAATAAGCGATTCCAAGATAGCGTGTTCTGGGCCCCAATGCACTCGATCCCCCAGTTTTAAGTTGGTGAGAAAGTGGGTAGTAAGAGAGTTGCTGTATTGATTTTAAGTTTCCAAAGCTTTCTAGACTTGTGGAAGGTGTCAATAGTTTTGGAAATAGTAAATGTAACTTATTCATAAAGCGAAGAAGAAAGAAAGCAAGAAACCAGAGGCACAATAATGTAAAGTCTATCATGGAAGCCATTATAATATTGCACTTTGGAAAAAGTGAAATTAATCAGGTAAAGTTAATATCGCTTTATGAAAGGAAAATTCTGTTTCGACAATGTATTAGAATTCCTTTTAAAAGTGACATGCATTGGATGGAGAGGAGTCAGTGGCTTACTGTATTTAATATCCATACACTGTTTGAAAAGCAATTGCATCAAAGGTAATTGTTGAAAATCTCATGGTGTAGGTGGTGACTTTCTGACGAGCAGTAGGTTGGCTGACTAACTTAATAATAGAAATGGGCATAATTGGCTAATTTTCTGGTTGGTGAGTGTAATGTAATGAAATATGAAATAGTTCATTTTAGCAGGGAAATAAACAATATATTTAAATTATGAGAAGCAATGTTACAGAGGATTGAGCTGGAGTCCTAGTGTGTGCTATGCAGGTGTACTAAACACAGCAATTGGGAAAGCTAACAGAATACTATTGCTGATGCATGGGAAATTGAATACAAATGAGGAAGATAATCAACACACATAAAAGTTGCTGGTGAACGCAGCAGGCCAGGCAGCATCTCTAGGAAGAGGTACAGTCGACGTTTCAGGCCAAGACCCTTCGTCAGGACTAACTGAAAGAAGAGCTAGTAAGAGATTGGAAAGTGGGAGGGGGAGGGGGAGATCCAAAATGATAGGAGAAGACAGGAGGGGGAGGGATGGAGCCAAGAGCTGGATAGTTGATTGACAAAAGGGATATGACAGGATCATGGGACAGGAGGCCCAGAGAGATGGAAAAGGGGGAGGGGGGGAAACCCAGAGGATGGGCAAGGGGTATAGTGAGAGGGAGAAAGGGAGAAAAAGGAGAGAGAGAGAAAGAATGTGTGTATATAAATAAATAACGGATGGGGTACGAAGAGGAGGTGGGGCATTAGCGAAAGTTAAAGAAGTCAATATTCATGCCATCAGGTTGGAGGCTACCCAGACGGAATATAAGGTGTTGTTCCTCCAACCTGAGTGTGGCTTCATCTTTACAGTAGAGGAGGCCATGGATAGACATATCAGAATGGGAATGGGACGTGGAAGTAAAATGTGTGGACACTGGGAGATCCTGTTTTCTCTGGCGGACAGAGCATAGGTGTTCAGTGAAACGATCTCCCAGTCTGCATCGGGTCTCGCCAATATATAGAAGGCCACATTGGGAGCACCGGACGCAGTATATCATCCCAGCCGACTCACAGGTGAAGTGTCGCCTCGCCTGAGAGGACTGTCTGGGGCCCTGAATGGTGGTAAGGGAGGAAGTGTAAGGGCATGTGCAGCACTTGTTCCGCTTACACGGATAAGTGCCAGGAGGGAGATCGGTGGGGAGGGATGGGGGGGACGAATGGACAAGGGAGTCACGTAGGGAGAGATCCCTGCGGAAAGCGGGGGGGGGGAGGGAAAGATGAGCTTAGTGGTGGGATCCCGTTGGAGGTGGCGGAAGATACGGAGAATAATATGTTGGACCCGGAGGCTGGTGGGGTGGTAGGTGAGGACAAGGGGAACCCTATTCCTAGTGGGGTGGCGGGAGGATGGAGTGAGAGCAGATGTGCATGAAATGGGGAGATGCGTTTGAGAGCAGAGTTGATGGTGGAGGAAGGGAAGCCCCTTTCTTTAAAAAAGGAGGACATCTCCCTCGTTCTGGAATGAAAAGCCTCATCCTGAGAGTAGATGCAGCGGAGACGGAGGAATTGCGAGAAGGGGATGGCATTTTTGCAAGAGACAGGGTGAGAAGAGGAATAATCCAGATAGCCCTTACACTTCCACCCTTACCATCATTCAGGGCCCCAGACAGTCCTTCCAGGTGAGGCGACACTTCACCTGTGAGTCGGCTGGGGTGATATACTGCGTCTGGTGCTCCCAATGTGGCCCTCTATGTATTGACGAGACCCAACGCAGACTGGGAGATTGTTTCGCTGAGCACCTACGCTCTGTCCGCCAGAGAAAACAGGATCTCCCAGTGGCCACACATTTTAATTCCACGTTCCATTCCCATTCTGGTATGTCTATCCGTGGCCTCCTCTACTGTAAAGATGAAACCACACTCAGGTTGGAGGAACAACACCTTATATTCTGTCTGGGTAGCCTCCAACCTGATGGCATGACCATTGACTTCTCTAACTTCCGCTAATGCCCCACCTCCCCTTTGTACCCCATCTGTTATTTATTTATATACACACATTCTTTCTCTCTCTCTCCTTTTTCTCCCTCTGTCCCTCTCACTATACCCCTTGCCCATCTTCTGGCTTCCCCCCCACCCTTTCTTTCTCCCTGGGCCTCCTGTCCCATGATCCTCTCATATCCCTTTTGCCAATCACCTGTCCAGCTCTTGGCTCCATCCCTCCCCCTCCTGTCTTCTCCTGTCATTTCGGATCTCCCCCTCCCCCTCCCACTTTCCAATCTCTTGCTCGCTCTTCTTTCAGTTAGTCCTGATGAAGGGTCTTGGCCTGAAACGTCAACTGCACCTCTTCCTAGAGATGTTGCCTGGCCTGCTGCGTTCACCAGCAACTTTGCTGTGTGTTGCTTGAATTTCCAGCATCTGCAGAATTCCTCGTGTTTGAGGAAGATAATCCTTCAGTTGTGTGCGATACTGGAAAGGCCACATCTGTAGTATTGTGTTCACCACTGGTCTCCTCGTCTAAAAAAGGAAGATAATGGCTTGGAAGTGGGTGAAAGAAAGTTTGCAGGAATGCACAGTGTGTCTTATGAAGGAAAGTTGTAGAGGTTAGGCTTAGATTTTAGAAGAGTGGGAGATGATTGAAATGTGAAATATCCTGAAGTGTTTTGACAGGGTGGATATAGGCAAGCTACTTCTTCTCGGGAGTCTAGAACTGGAGTCATTATTCAAAAATAAGGGGAAAGACAGAGATAGGGCATTTTTCCTTCTGAGTGTTATGTGTCACTTTCCCATTGGTTGGTGGGAGCAGAAACTTGAGGTACAGATAAGTAGATAATTACTTAACAAACAAGGGGTGAAAGGTAATCAGGAAAGTAAAGTTGAGATTATAATTGAATTGCCGATGATCATATTAATTGGCACAGTAAGCTTGAAATTCTCGGTAGTCTACTCCTGTAGCTAGTTTTGAGGAGTTGGAGCAACAGAACTTTCCTCAGGATGCATTTTCTTTTTCAGACCACTTCTGTGTGGCCATGCTAGCCTCCTCTTTAGCAACTACTAATTTCCCAGTGTTATTTTGCTGAGCTGCCAGATATTGATTTGTGTGTTGACAAACTTGTATTATTCTCTACTTAATGAGTTAGTTAATATTCAACAAGGCAGTAGGGACTAATAAATGGTTAAATTAATATGGAACATCTATGGAAATGAATAAACAGTTGATGTTTCGGGCCAAGACTCCGCTTCAGGTGATAACCAGGTGGGTGGGAAAGGTAAAGGGCTGGAGAAGAAGGAATCTGATAGGAGACAAGAGTGGACCACGGGAGAAAGGGAAGAAGGAGGGGCATCAGGGGGAGGTGATAGACAGGTGAGGATAAGAAGTAAGAGGCCAGAGTGGGAATAGAAAACAAGGGAAAGGGGAGGAAAAAAATTACTGGAGGAGAAATCGATGTTTATACCATCAGGTTGGAGATGACCTAGATGGAATATGAAGTGTTGCTCCTTTACCCTGACAGTGGATTCATCATGGCAGAAGAGGAGGCCATGGACTGATGTGACGGAAGGGGAATGGGGGCAGGAATTAAAACGGTTGGCCACTGGGAAATTCTGCTTTTGACAGATGGAGTGGAGGTACTCGACAAAGTGGTACCCAAATTCATGTTAGGTCTCATCAATGTAGAGGAAACTGCATCAAGAGTACTAGTTAAAGTAGACGGCCCCAGCAGATTCACAGGTGTTTTGCCTCACCTGGAAGAACAGCTTGGGGTCCTGAATAGAGATAAGGGAAGAGGTGAATGGCAGGTGTAGCATTTCTGTCACTTGCAGGGATACTTGCCCAGAGGGAGATTAGTGAGGAGGGATGAATGGACAAGAGAATCATGAAGGGAGTGATCCTAATGGAAAGCAGAAAGTGGGAATAGAAGAAGGGGAGGAAAAGAATTACCTGAAGGAGAAATTGATGTTCATGCCATCAGCTTCGAGGAGACCTAGATGGAATATGAGGTGTCATTTTTCCAACCTGAGAGTGGCCTCATCATAACAATGATGAAATGTTTTTTAATTCCTCCAGCATCGTGTGTGTATTGCTCTGGATTTCCAGTATCTGTAGAATCTCTTTGTTTATAAATCGACGTGGGTTGCTTTAGGAGCAAAAAAAAACATGAAGCCTTTTACTTAAGCTCTAGATATTATAATTAGGTTTACACCAAGATAATGGTTAATGCTGTTGGCAGCCAGGCAAGATTGAGTAATATCCATCTTTTGTTCAGCCATTATTTTATAAAATAATTTGCTTCCATTGTGTAATTTTTATGACTATGGCTATTGTAATTCTAGCACTAACCTGCAGACTTTCCTGTGTGCATAAGTACGATACTAAATTGGTTAAAAGTTGTGGTAGGAAATAATTATAAGGCTGGATTGCAAAGAAAACGCAGCACCAAATACTTGTAAACTATATTTGTCTTTCAGAATGGGTGCCATACAGTATTTTGGCATTTCTCCAGGTCGTGTTGAACAGTTGTTGGAAAGAATGCCCACATAGGAATTGAGCTTTTTAGGTTATGAAGTCTAAAATTTCAGCTGTGGAAACAAAGTATAAAAATAAATAAAGTTGGTAGTGAGCAATTACTTCCATAAGTAAATGTTTAATGCCATCCAATTTGATGGGAAGTTGTAGAATAATTAAGTGCCCTTGGGGATATTTTACAGTGCATGTCTATTTAACTCTCTTTTGATGAGAATACTTCATAGAATAAGTTTTTTAAATCAGCTTGTAGCAAGGTAGCTGGATACAGCCTCTTGGGGAAAATAGATCATAAGACCATAAGATATAGGAGCAGAATTAGACCATTTGGCCCATTGAGTCTGCTCTGCCATTTCATCAGGCTGATCCATTTCCCCACTTAACCCCAATCTCCTGCCTTCACCCCACATCCCTTCATGCCCTGACCAATCAAGAATCTATCAACCTCTGCTTTAAATATACATAAAGGCTTGTTATATCTACCACAGTGAAGATATATAATGGACATATAAACCAAATACATGTATTTTATTTTACCAGTTGTTTGTAGGGTCTTAACATCTTAAAGCAAAAAGGATTAGATTTATCTTCTGTAATCTGTTTGTAGCATTGGTGGGGGTTTGTGATCCAATTCACTTTTTATGATTAAACTACACTAGGGCGGAAAGAACATTGATGTGTTATGTTGATATGCAGTTTAATCAAATTTACAATGCTGTTGGTATTGGCTTATGGGTATATCATTATGCCTTGAACTGGTCAAAGGGGGAGGTAAAGAGGAAAAGGCCAACCCTTTCCTGCTTACCTGCTTATTGGGCTAATTATTAGATCATTGTCATCACTTTTGCCTTGTTTGTTGCCTACATAAATTCTTTGCCCCTTGTTTATTTGCTTAGTCTTGTAATCATCCTTTGTCAGTGAAGTCTTCTGTTGTTTGTAGGAATCTCTAGTTTCTGAAACTCTTCCATAAGTAAATGTATTTTGGATTTTGACTTTGATTGGTAGGTGTTTTTTGACCCCCTCCCCCTGCCAAGAAGTCCAGTAAAGCCTAGTTCAATGTTTTACATAGAACATAGAATAGTACAGCACAGTACAGGCCCTTCGGCCCACAATTTTGTGCCGACCCTCAAACCCTGCCTCCCATATAAGCCCCCAACTTAGATTCCTCCATATACCTGTCTAGTAGTCTCTTAAACTTCACTAGTGTATCTGCCTCCACCACTGACTCAGGCAGTGCATTCCATGCACCAACCACTCTCTGAGTAAAAAACCTTCCTCTAATATCCCCCTTGAACTTCCCACCCCTTACCTTAAAGCCATGTCCTCTTGTATTGAGCAGTGGTGCCCCGGGGAAGAGACGCTGGCTATTCACTCTATCTATTCCTCTTATTATCTTGTACACCTCTATCATGTCTCCTCTCATCCTCCTTCTCTCCAAAGAGTAAAGCCCTAGCTCCCTTAATCTCTGATCATAATGCATACTTTCTAAACTAGGCAGCATTCTGGTAAATCTCCTCTGTACCCTTTCCAATGCTTCCACATCCTTCCTATAGTGAGGTGACCAGAACTGGACACAATACTCCAAGTGTGGCCTAACTAGAGTTTTATAGAGCTGCATCATTGCATCGCGACTCTTAATCTCTATCCCTCGACTTATGAAAGCTAACACCCCATAAGCTTTCTTAACTACCCTATCCACCTGTGAGGCAACTTTCAGGGATCTGTGGACATGTACCCCGAGATCCCTCTGCTCCTCCACACTACCAAGTATCCTGCCATTTACTTTGTACTCTACCTTGGAGTTTGTCCTTCCAAAGTGTACCACCTCACACTTCTCCGGGTTGAACTCCATCTGCCACTTCTCAGCCCACTTCTGCATCCTATCAATGTCTCTCTGTAATATTTGACAATCCTCTACACTATCTACAACACCACCAACCTTTGTGTCATCTGCAAACTTGCCAACCCACCCTTCTACCCCCACATCCAGGTCGTTAATAAAAATCACGAAAAGTAGAGGTCCCAGAACAGATCCTTGTGGGACACCACTAGTCACAATCCTCCACTTTGAATGTACACCCTCCACCACCACCCTCTGCCTTCTACAGGCAAGCCAATTCTGAATCCACCTGGCCAAACTTCCCTGGATCCCATGCCTTCTAACTTTCTGAATAAGCCTACCGTGTGGAACCTTGTCAAATGCCTTACTAAAATCCATATAGATCACATCCACTGCACTACCCTCATCTATATGCCTGGTCACCTCCTCAAATAACTCTATCAGGCTTGTTAGACACGATCTGCCCTTCACAAAGCCATGCTGACTGTCCCTGATGAGACCATGATTCTCTAAATGCCTATCCTAGATCCTATCTCTAAGAATCTTTTCCAACAGCTTTCCCACCACAGACATAAGGCTCACTGGTCTATAATTACCCGGACTATCCCTACTACCTTTTTTGAACAAGGGAACAACATTCGCCTCCCTCCAATCCTCCGGTACCATTCCCGTGGACAACGAGGACATAAAGATCCTAGCCAAAGGCTCAGCAATCTCTTCTCTCGCCTCGTGGAGCAGCCTGGGGAATATTCCGTCAGGCCCCGGGGACTTATCTGTCCTAATGTATTTTAACAACTCCAACACCTCCTCTCCCGTAATATCAGCATGCTCCAGAACATCAACCTCACTCATATTGTCCTCACCATCATCAAGTTCCCTCTCATTGGTGAACACCGAAGAGAAGTATTCACTGAGGACCTTGCTCACTTCCACAGCCTCCAGGCACATCTTCCCACCTTTATCTCTAATCCATCCTACCTTCACTCCTGTCATCCTTTTTTTCTTCACGTAATTGAAGAATGCCTTGGGGTTTTCCTTTACCCTACTCACCAAGGCCTTCTCATGCCCCCGTCTTGCTCTTCTCAGCCCCTTCTTAAGCTCCTCTCTTGCTTCCCTATATTCCTCAATAGACCCATCTGATCCTTGCTTCCTAAACCTCTTGTATGCTGCCTTCTTCCACCTGATTAGATTTTCCACCTCACTTGTCTCCCATGGTTCCTTCACCCTACCATTCTTTATCTCCTCACCGGGACAAATTTATCCCTTACATTCTGTTTTTATTCTAATTTTGTGTAACTTTTCTCTACAATTAGATTCACCACTACTCTGTGTGGGGGAAGTGAAAACTAAAGAATTTACTGAGTCTGCTGTGACAGCAAGACTGGTCCATAGAGATGGACCTGGTAGAGAAGGAACAGCTCTCTGCCATTGTTGTTAAGCAGGGAGCCTAGCTTGGTACACAAAGAACAACTACAGCAGTTTATGCATACTGTTAGATTAGATTAGATTCAACGTTATTGTCATTGTGTGAGTACAGATACAAAGCCAATGAAATGCAGTTAGCATCTGACCAGAAATGCAAAGAATAGTGTTATTTACAAAATAACTGTGAATAAAAAGTAAGTGCTACAGCACACAAATATAAAAGTACTGAGACAGTCCAATCTGGGTGCAATACTGCTTAGCGCTGTGATGAGAGGTTCAGCAGTGTCACAGCCTCAGGGAAGAAGCTCTTCCTGTGCCTGCTGGTGCGGGAGCAGAGGCTCCTGTAGGTGCCTACCAGATGGGAGGAGAGTAAGAAGTCCATGGTTAGAGTGAGGTGCATCCTTGATAATGCTTTTCACCCTGCCCAGGCAGTTCTTATGATAGATGTTCTCAGTGGTGGGCAATTGGGTGCCGATAATCCGCTGGGCAGTTTTCACCACACGCTGGAGTGCTTTGCAGTCCAAAAGGGGACAATTGTCATACCACACTGAGATGCAGTTGGTGAGTATGCTCTCAATGGTACAGCAGTAGAAGTCCGTCAGTATCCTGGGACACAGGTGAGCTTTCTTGATGCTCCACAAGAAATAAAGGCACTGTTGCGCCTTGTTGATCAGGATGGAGGAGTTCAGGGACCAGGTGAGATCCTCGGAAATGTGGACACCAAGGAATTTGAAGCTTGAGACATGCTCCACTACAGCTCCATTGATGTAGATGGGGACATGAGTGTGGCTCCCAGCATGCCTGAAATCTACAATGATCTCCTTGGTCTTCTGGGTGTTAAGGGCCAGGTTGTCGTCGGTACATCACGTGGCCACGTGCTGGACCTTGTCCTTGTAAGCCATCTCTGATCAGGCCAACCACTGTGGTGTCGTCTGTGAACTTGATTATGGAGTTAAAACCATGTACAGGAACGCAGTCATAGGTGAAAAGGGAGTACAGAAGAGGGCTCAGCACACAGCCTTGAGGCATGCTGGTGTTCAGAGTGAGAGTGGAGGAGGAGAGGTTGTCTAACGTAACTGATTGGGGTCTGTTAGTTAGAAAGTCCAAGGTCCAATTGCAGAGGGATGAGCTGATACCAAGCTGGCAAAGTTTGGCGATCAGCTTGGAGGGGATCACAGTATTGAATGCCGAACTATTAAGTAGTTAACTGAGTCTCTTCAGCTGTTGCATGCTTGCTTTCCTCAAGATCCTTGTCCTGGTGCAACCCCAATGCCCGTATCAGTTCATCCTCCTGGGACAGTGCCACCTGCAAATGTGTCAGCCAATGAACACAAGATCCCTGCTCCCCAGTGTCATGATGGCAATCTAGGTACCTACAGCCCGTCATATCTAGAGACAGCATTCTGGCTCCTGTTTGCTGTTCCATTGAAGAAACTGTCCATGAGGAACCCGGTACCAGTTGGTGTTCCAGCAGGATGTTTGTTCCCCAGGCAGTAAGATCTGAGGTTCTTCAGTGTGGTCACACTTCCTGTTCATTGGGCATCCTGGGGTGGAGAAGTCTTTGGGGTTTATTCAAAAATGCTTTTGGTGGCCAGAGATGACAAGAAGCATCCAATCATTTGTGCATGCCTCTTCTGTCTGTGCTCAACACAGACCTTCTAATCAGTGCCCTGCTGGGGTTTTGCACCCTCTACTTGTCCCATATCGCTCCTAGTCCCACATCTCTGTGGAGTTCTTTACCAGCCTGCCATCACAAGGTAACACGGTTATCCTGGTAGTGGTCGACAGTTCTTCTAAAGCTGCTCAATTCATTGCCCGCCTGAACTCCCCTTCACCAAAGAAACTGCTGATGTTTTGCTACAGAATATTGTCAGAATTCATGGTATTGTGTGTGATTGTGGCCTTCTGGTCTGTTTGGCTCTTCTCTCAATCTCACTTCAGGTTTCCACCCCAGTCCAATGGTCAGACAGAATGTGTTAATCAGAACCTCGAAATGCCTCCACTGTTTTGTTATTCTCCTAACCTTCCTCCTGGAACCAGTTCTTGATCTGGGCAGAACTGGTACATAACACCCTGCAGAGATCTTCCGCTGGCTTATCCCCATTCGAATGCCAATTTGGGTTTCAGCCACTTTTCTCCAGTCAGGAAGAGGAGGTTGGGGTTCCAACTGCAGAGAAGTTTGTTGCTTGGTGCAGGACGACCTGGAGAAGGACTCGGGCAGCCCTAAAGCACACCGCAGGCCAACAGGAGGAAGTGATTTATTTGTCCCTTCAGGCCAGGAGAGGGGCTTTGGCTCTCATTTAAGGACTTGACTTTGCGAGTAGAGACCAGAAAATTGGCTCCGAGATTTGTTGGGCCACTTCAGATCATCAGACGTGTCAATCCTGTCATGTACCAGCTGGCTTTACCTAGGTCTATGAGAGTGAGTCACACTTTTCACACCTCTTAGTTGAAACCAGTGGTAACCTTTCCTCTGCTTCCTCCACTTTCTTTCTGCCTCCCCACCCCCCACATTGTAGGTGGTAGTCCTGCTTATCATGGTCACAGACTCCACTACCTGGTCAACTGTGAGGGTCATGATCCAAAGGAGCGTTCCTGGGTGTCTGCACAACACAGCTTACACCCGGATCTGACCTTGGCTGTTCACTGACATCATCCTGAGCCATCAGGAGCTGGCTGTAGATGAGGGTGCACTGTCATACCTGGAACTGGCCACCAGAGGGAGGCAGAGATGACAAGGCCAACCCCCTTCCTGCTCAGTTGCCTATTAGATTAATAATTAGTCTATTTTTATCACCTGTGCCTTTGAAGCTCTATAAAAGTTCCTTGTCTCTTGTTTCTTTGCTCAGTCTTAGAATGTTCTTTTGTGAGTGAAGTGTTGTATTTGTAGGAATCTCTACTATCTGAAACTTTGGTTAATGTTTCTTTTGGATTTTGACTTTGCCTGTGAGTTATTTGGACCCTCTCCCTATAACTTACTTGCTAAGGAATTCAGTAAAGCCTTGTTGGATTTTCCCTCTAATTTTGTGACTTTTCTCTGCAATTGGTTTCCTCACTATTCTGTGTGAGAAAACTTTAAAACTAAAGTTATCTTGTCAGCTGTGACACAAGACCATTGTTTTGAGCTTCCCTTGTCTCCATTTCACTGGTATTTAATCCCTGGTTAATGAACTGCAGAGCTGAGCTTGAAATAATGTCAGCAGGAAACTCTATGGATCACTGACTTAAATTCAAAATTCAACATTAAAATATTTCTGGCTCTACATTTTCTGGTTTATTGATCTTGAATCTGGATGATATTCAGAATGCATTTCTCAACTGCATACTACTGTCTCTGCTTGTCAATTGTGTACTTGTGTGACAGAAGGTTCTAGGAGATTGTGGATTGTGCTGCCTTAAACTTTTTGAATGTTGATATGCGAACATTTTTAGCTACCCACTGCGTTTAATGGACTCCATATAATCACCTAGCTTTGCTTTGGCTTATTAAGTGAGAAGTCAGAATTGTTTCTCCAGATGTTGTGGAGGACAAAGAAGGTTGAGAAGATGTGTTTTGTATTTTGTTTCACTCAGTTGGATATTTTGCACCCTGTATGTCTGGGCATACCAGTCTAACTGGAGAACCTTGTGTCATGCTTGTCTTCTTTCTGATCCAGTCTGAAAGATGGAGTCTGCAGCTAGAGTTTGAAGATACTTCGTACTTGGGTCATGCACTCTAGAAATAACTTGGACAATGTGCAGCCTGGGTGGTTGATGGTTGAGTTGTTCTCTGATCTTGGCAATCTATTTGCAAACATTTCATCATATGTGGAGACATATCAGTATGCTGTTCACTTGTGCTGTGTCCTCCAAATACTTGGCATTTATATACCTATCAATCAGCTGCTTGGTTGTCATTACGGAAACTCAATTGTTACATAGGGAGGGGGTCTTATCACTGGTTGCGTGGCGAACTCTGCAGTCTGGAATTTTGCTGCTTTGGCTTATGAATAGGATTTCAGGTCTGTTTGTTCACAGAATTTTGTGGGGAAAACCATGCTTTTAGGAACTCTCTTGCGTGTTGCATGTTTACTTCTGCCATGACCTGTTGAATTTGTGCCCCCTCAATCTTGGGTAGAGACCAGGGAGAGTTGGTCATGCCACTTCATAGCCAGTTGATGTTCATGGATCTGTGTGGATAATTTTCTTCCAGTCTAGGTGACATAGTCTTTGCTACAGTTCATGCAATGGACTTTACAGACCACACTGGTCTTGTCCAATAGCTCCAAATGAACAGCGCACTGATGTCCCCTCATATGGTGATGAAGCATTTGCAAATGGCTTGCCAAGATCTGAGAACAACTCAACGAACTCTCCACTCTTCAGTGAACAACCTTGTACATCTTGGCCGATGAAGTGCCTGAGCCAATTAGCCGGGTTACTAGAAATAGCTAAGGTATATATTTTTTTTTTAAAAGACAAGCTACCATTGAAGTGAGTAACAAACTATGCATTTAAATGAAATACAAAACAAATTAGAACACTACCAATACTACTACAGTACCATGAAACAGTACAGTACTACTACAGTTCCTAATAGTTATCCACAGACAAATTCATCCAATGTGTGCTGCCATGTTCTTCTGACTGTAAGTGAACAACATCAATGCAGGCACCTAAAGCAGATAATGGACTGCCTTCAAACAATGCCTTTGACGATTGCATCCTCCAAATCTTTCTCATTGATAGTCATCTTGAACGTTACAATGTCTTTAAGTTGGGAACTAAGAATTTGATGTATTGAAATCATTTCATTTTCACTTGGGGCTATTTCTGGCATCTCCAATCCTGCATGCTTGAAACCACAGTGAGCAAAACAAATCTGAATTGTCTTGCTGCTTATTTAGTGCTTATTCTTGCAGCTATTAGTCACAAAAATCATTGCTTTTTATAAAATACACAAGTGCGTAACTGGAGCTATTTAAAAATGCTTCACTCAAAGCAAAGTGTAACGTCTAACAGCCACACAATGGTGCACATTTGATGCTAGTTAGAAACCATTCAGCAGCAGTCTTCTGACCCGATTAGATTAGATTATGAGGACACGCAATCCTCTTATTGTCATTTAGTAATGTATGCATTAAGAAATGATACAATATTCCTCCAGAATGATATCACAGAAACACAAGAGGAACCGACTGAAATAGTTACAACACTGCAAAGTAATACCGTAGTTTGATGAAGAACAGACCATGGGCACGGTAAAAAAAAAAGTCTCAAAGTCTCTTGAAAGTCCCATCATATCATGTCGATGCAGCACCCTGGAAGCACCCCACTGCAGCCGACTCTTGAGTTCGTCCGAAAACTTCGAGCCTCCAACCAGCCCTCCGGCTCCGAGCACCATCTCTGCCGAGTGCTTTGACCCTGGCCCCGGTAATAGGCAAAGCCGAGGATTTGGGGCCTTCCCCACCGGAGATTCTGGATCACACAGTAGCAGTGGCAGCAAAGCAGGCATTTCAGAAGTTTCTCCAGATGCTCCTCCGTGCTCTCACATCTGTCTCCATCAAATCAGGATTGTGCAATGGCCCCTAGTTAACACATAGATATCATTTCGGAGCGGCTGCACGCATTGTGTGAGCCGCCATCTCCTCCTCCCCCTTCATAATATCCCAGATAAATTGAGAATCCTAGCAATCGTCCACGGTTTTGGTCCTTTAAGTTATCCCAAATAAGCAGTAGCCCTGATTAACTGATGGCCCAATTATCTGGAATCTACTGTATTATATAATGTATTATTAATATATAATATGTATTATATATATTATGAAAACACTGCAGAAATGTAAAGGGTTTGGGATAAATGAAAATAAGACTGAGCTCCAATGTTTGATGGATCAGTAACCATAAGTTAATCATTTAAAATGACTGAGCAGTGGACCAGAGGAAGTGTGAAGATAATTTCCTTATACGATTAGTAATTGGGATATGGAACACACTGCATGAAAATGGTGGATACCGATTCATAAGAGAATTGATAAATGGATTTAAAATTGGGTGTTGTAGGAAAAAAAAGCAGGGTCGTTGGAGTACCTGAGGCTAGCAGGAACTTTGCTCTTTGACCTATTATAAGGACAAATGGGTCTAATTGTTCACCATTCCCTTCAGAAATCTGAACAGACTTCAACACGTGTACCTGCTTCCACACTGCAAGCCTTAAGCTGTATTGTCAGCAGGATTTTCTGAACTTCAAATTGAATTCTGCTTCAGCGATGCTTGTGCATTAACTGTATATTATTTGCAAAAAATAAAATTAGTAAAAATTGCTCTTGCATTTTTGAATGGCATGTATTCCACTTTAAATCTTTTAGAAATGTGACTCTTCTTGGAACGGGAGTTCAGTTAAATTCTACCTTGCCTATTTTTTTTTAATCTAGTACCACTGACAAAGTTGTTGCCTTCCTGATCAGCTTTTTACCTTGTAAGAAAAAAACATCCTGCAGAAAGTGTTATTTAAGATGTCTCATTGTATTTAAATAGTGAAAAGTTGTTTCCAATATTGGAGAATTATGGAGATGAAGACAAAGATTCTCACAAATGAGGCACAGGGAAAATGGGTTTTTTAAATTTGTCTTTTGTTTAGTGTGACCTCTTTTCATGCAAGACCATTAGACACACAAACAACATCAGTATGCAGTCTAAAACTTCATTATAAATGGAGATATTTGTAAATGAAAGATGTACTAAGACCTTTCTGCAGGTTATGGGAGGATGAGTTGATAAGATGGGATACAGGAGAGTCCCACCAACAACAAATGGAAGGTAATTTCTGTAATTCTATAGAACTCTACCTTATGGAATTCAGTGAACGAACTGGGTTGCTGTTGAACTGAATTTTGTACATTTTACCCTAAACAACTTTTCAGACTGCATTTTTCAGGCTCTTGAACATATGAAGTTGTCAGCGGTTTGCTGGTTTCATCTTCATTGGGATTTCCAGTCTGCTTAACACTGCAGCCCACAGGATTGTGAAGCCACAAATCTGATGTTTCTAATGTTTCTTCAACTGAGATCATTGAAAGCAGCACACTGGGACTACCTTCAAAGAAATGAACTTGCTGTTAACAACAAAGCACCATGCATGTGTGCTTGTATATTAATGTTATTTCTGAGAGAGCACCGGCTGGCTTTTGAATCAATGCAAAAAGTTGAGTAAAATATTCATAAAAATTCAATCCATGATGAGCTGAACCATAAGAGTAGGCAGATTAAAATGTTGCTTTAATTTGTTATTCCAAATAAGGCACTTTCAGCTATGCAGCACTTCATTGTTAAATGTATGCTCAAAGTTACCAGTTCGAGCCTCAGCTGTGGCGGTGTGTTTGTGCCCTTGAGCAAGGCACTTAACCACACATTGCTCTAGTCTGTGCGAGGAGTGGTACCCGATATAGACTTCCAATCTGCACCTTGTAGGGCATGAA
The DNA here is from genome assembly GCF_963921235.1 of Mobula hypostoma. Lineage (NCBI taxonomy): Eukaryota > Metazoa > Chordata > Chondrichthyes > Myliobatiformes > Myliobatidae > Mobula > Mobula hypostoma. Next base: position 47,581,967 of record NC_086109.1, on the reverse strand, counting down.
AATGCCCGACGCAGCCCTCTCGTGGTCTGAGTCGACGTTCCCTGCCCTCCCTCAAGGTTACTTAAGACTGTTGCCAGCCTAATCACATGAAAATTGTGGCATCATTTTCTTTCAGTTCTTTGCTAAAATTTTCAGATACCCATTCATTGGGCTAACATGCTATTCAAGGTTAGTATTTACTATGATTGAAAGGCCTTCCTGGCATTTGATTCCATTTTGTGGTCTGTCTTTTTATTATCTGCTATTTTATTTAAATATTCTACATCTTTAAAATGAGTATAATCTTCTCTTGATTTAAAGTTGTCTCACAGTGGCATTGATTGAGTGAGGGCCCTCGTCAGTCAGGGCTGACTATGGATTGTGTCCTTGCTGTCAAGATGCACAAGCCTGGGCACTACAATATGGGGAGCAAGCTGTTGCCCATGTAGTAAGCTCCCCCTCCATGCATTTGACGAACCCAAAGGAATGCAGAGACCGATAGTGTTGCAGGAGTTGTCAGTCAGCATGAACTCGATGTAGGACTGTTTTAGGGACTCCAGCTCTGGATTTTTCCTCTGGGTTTACTCCTGAAGCCTTCCCCATGAGTGGGTACAGCCACAAGGCGGCAGAGGTTTGAGATCAGAGTTTTCTTTCTAGATGAGTTGCCAACGACAGCTGATGAGCCCCATCTGCCTAAGACAGGTGGTTTTAAGGTGCCAGTAACCTGCCTTTGTCCCTTCTGTCAGTAGAAACAGTTCTTCCAGGCTGAGTAGCCAAGCCACATGTGAAGGCCAGGAGATGGACTTGGCTGTTAGAGTCGCACACCATTTGGAGCACTTTGTAGGTATGGGAGCTTACCCCCACTGCCACCCCTGCATTTAAGATTCATCTTGTGATTTATTTATTTATTTTTGGACAGGATTGTAGTAGATAAATATAACTGGGATATATCTGAAGTAGGCATACTGAATTAAATCCATTTCACTAAATCCCACCTTCCAGATGCGCTGAACCCTTTCAAGTTTGCTTATCAGTCTAATTGATCCACTGGTGATGCCATTGCCTCTGTTCTCCACTTTGTCCTGTCCCACCTGGAAAATCGTGCCTCACATGCCAGGGTACTGTTTCTCAACTTAGCTCAGCGTTCAATATGATACCTCAAAGTTTGTAGGTAAACTGTCCTCATTGGATCTCCAGCTCTCTCAGTAACTGGATCCTGGACTTCTTGACAGAAAGGCCACAGTCAGTCTCTTTAGGCGTACAACTCCATCACGTTGAACACTGGAGCTCCTCATGGAGTCCTCGGCCTGCTGCTTTTCACACTGTTGATGCATGACTACATTACTAAATCCATTTCAAATCAAATCATCTTTCACTAATGCCACAAGTGGATGGCCTCATCGAGCTTGACTTGGCAGTGTACAGAGGGGAAGTAGTGACTGGCAGAGTAATGGGAGTGCAGAAATGGGCTCAACAGGGCCAAGACCAAAGATGATCGTGAACTATGCAGGCTGGCCCCTTCTCGTGGTACATACGTGGTTACTCCATAGTGAGAGTTGGGAGCACCAAGTTTCTGGGAGTGCACTTAACAGACCTGGTCCAACAACACCAATTTGCTCAAAAAAAAGCCAGAGAGTTTCCACTTCCCGAGGTCCCACCCTCCATTTACAGTTGGATAAATGGATACTTTACTGATCCCAAAGCAAATTGGTGTCACAGTAGCATTACAAGTGCACAGATATACAAATTAGAAAAGTAAAAGAATAAAAACTAAGTTGTCTAAACAGGAGGGTGTCATCACTTCCCCAGCTATAGGTTGACTAATTATGGAGCCTATTGGCCAAGGGTAAGAATGACGTTGTATAGCGCTCTTTGGAGCAGCGCAGTTGTCTTAGTCTATTACTGAAAGTGCTCCTCTGTTCAGCCAAGGTGGCATGCAGACATTGTCCAGAATTGCCAGGATTGTCTGTAGGGTTCTTTGTTCTACCACAGCCTCCAGTGTGTCTAGTTTGACTCCTATAACAGAACCAGACTTTCTAATCAGTTTATTGAGCCTGTTAGCATCACCCACATTGATGCCATTGCCCTAGCACACCACTGTTGAGAGCGTCCTGCTGAGCTGCATCACCATCTCTTGTGGGAATTGCAAGGCATCTGACTACAAGTCCCTACAAAGGATTGGGAGGATAATGGGTGGGGGGCCTTTACCATCCATTAGATGCTTATCAGGAGTGCTGAGTAGGCTGAGCCCTTAACATTGTCAATGATCCCTCCTATCCATCCAACAATCTTTCTGACCCCTACCATCAGGCAGGAGATACCACTGCATTCAAACAAGATCTGTTGAGAAAGGAAACATCTTCCCTCAGATGATAAGACTACTGAACTCCCTGCCACCACCCATGTCTCATCACATATGAAGTATCAGTAGTGTTATAACTGTTTATAACTGCTGTCAGGATAATCAAGGACATGACCCACACAGCCAACACACTTTTCGTCCCTCTTCCCTCTGGGAGAAGGCTCAGGAGCTTGAAGGTTCAGGAGCTAGAAGACTCAGACAGCTAGATTTGGGAACAGCTTCTTTCCAACTGTGATAAGGCTGCTGAACAGATTCTGACCTGGATCTGGGCTGTAACCTCCAAATATCCGGACATGCCTCTCGGTTTTTTTGCACTACCTTACTTCCTTTTTTCTATTTTCTATTTATGATTTATAATTTAAATTTTTAATTTTTACTATTGATTTGTACTCCAGGGAGCACGAAGCGCAGAATCAAATATTGCTGTGATGGTTGTACACTCTAGTATCAATTGTTTGGCAACAATAAAGTAAAGTTTACTTTAACTTGCATCATATATACACATTATTTATTTACTTGTAATATTACTTTGTTGTGTGTAAGTTATATGTACTTTGTTGTGCACATTGGTCCGGAGGAATGTTCCATCATTTGTTGGGGCATGTGTATGATTGAATGATAAACTTGAAAGAAACCAATAGCTGAATGTAATCTGTATGCTCTGCTATTTTCCATATGCTCCTACTTTAATCTTGGCAACTAGGTATCCTGCTCCATCTGTCTGAAAACTCCAAAATAAACCTATTCAATATATGTTACTGAGAGTTATTGAAATTGGATAACTAAACTTGCTTCAGAGAAGCTGTCAATCACACATGCAAATACAGTAATTAACATCTTTTTGCGGCTTGTGGTTTGGGTCTATGCAGCTGCTTTGGGCTCCAGTAAAGAAGTTTGAAACTTCAGAATACTTGTCCAGCCCACTACTACATTATCTTGTCTCTGAAAAAGGGAACTTCAATTTAAAACCTAACGGATGATTCACTCTTGTATTTTCTCCATCTACTGCTCTGAGATTCATTTTCTTGCAGGAATTTACAGTAGAAGAAAGAAAAACAATAGAATCAATGCAAAGCTGCACTGAAAGACTGACAACCAATGTGCAAAAGACAAATTGTACTCACTGTATTTCATTGTACTGCTGTCACAAAACAAATTTCACTGCATATGTCAGTAACAATAAATCTGATTCTGAAGTGTGCATCTTTCTCCAAATACACTCCCTACAATGGGTTGTTTTGGTACATGCAAATGTCACTAAGGAAATGGTACCTAGATCACGTAGAGCAGTGTGTTCAGTGCCACATTATCTGCACATGCAGAAAAGGATGCTGGAGAAAATGTGTATACAGTAGTTCACTGGAATTGCTTGAACCTGAAGTAGACACTTCAGAGATGTTGAGTACAACTTGAAGTAGAGTTTGTTATGCATCCATAAATCCAAGCAGTCACAAATTCACACAATGTAAAACGTTAACCAATGCATAGCAAAAGCAGTGTAGAGTCCCTCTTGTATGGGTTTGTACCACATTGTATGAATCTGGTACATTATTTCATCAGGTTTACTGTCTTCAGCAAAAAGCGATTAACAGATGCAATGAATCTTGTGAGGCATGTCCCCTTCACTGAATGAGTTTCAGTCAATGAGGAAACAGCTGGTTGTAGCATTTCCAATGCATATTGAAATGGTGTTCACTGTAAGCTCTAAAGTCATGTTGTTCCTTCGGACTCACTTGTTTGGAATATGGAGCACTGCTAAGCCTAATCCAAATGCATTCCGACACCTCTGAACAACATTATGCACTGTGTTCACCAATTGAAATAAGAAATACCTCACTTTTGATCACCCTCCAGGCTTGTTCCTGCCCACCTGTCAGAGTTTGAACAGTGCTTTTGACCAAGCCATCTGAGGCTTGCTGGTATGAAGCTGCATGCACATGCTTAACTCTATCACTTCTGCAGAATTATGGAACCTTAACCTGCCACGTTCCTATTTTCGTCCATCCCAAGCAGCTCTGGAAGAACATGTAGCGGAGATCATAACTTGAGCTTGTCACCTGTGGAATGGCTTTCTACTTTGAATGTACTTTTATTTTCCTCCCCCTCAGATAGACATACAAATTTGTGTGTCTAGGAGCATGTTTGGCCAGGAGTAGAAGTTGTGTGGATCTACTGGGTATCATTTGAAGAAAATTGCAATAAATTCTTGCGATACTCTAGTCAGGGGTATTGATCCAAACTGGACCCACAACACCTCTAGTAAAGGCAAAGCAGAATCTAGACTTCCTGACTGTATACATGGCTCCCTGCCACCATTCTGACAGGAGCACCATTGAGTCCTGCCTGGCTGCATCATTTTGTGGTACAGAAGCTGCAGCTTCCAAGAGGATCACTGGGGTCATTTATTGGGAGCTTTGTACATGACGGGTCTGAAGCATTGCTGTAGATCCCTACCACCCGTCCCACAATCGCTGACCCACTATCATCAGGAAGGTGGTCATGGAGCATCAGGACTATGACTGCCAAACTGGTAACAGCTTCTTCTCCCAGCCTGCGAGATGAACAAATACCCTGCAAATACTAAGGTCTTGTCACTATGTCAGCGAGCTCTTTACTGTTCCACTGTGCTGTGCATTTTGAATTGTATTTTATTAACTGGTTTGTGGTAATGTTTTGTGTGATGTGCATTGTGGGTGCACCTTGGTCCAGAGGAACGTTGTTGCACTTTTTTGTTGTACAGTCCGATGACAAACTTGAACCTATGGCATGCAAAAAGTTTGGCACATGGCATGTTGTGCCATCCTTTGATTCTTTAAACACCACCCGTAATAAAGAGATGTGTAATGCTTATCTTTACTACCAAATGAAACAGTATTTTTTTTAAACTGAGAGGAGTGATGTTTTCACAGGAAATGTCTCATGCCAGCTTGCTATCAGCTAGAGTTGCAAGAACCTGTGATGGTGGATGATACATTTTGAAATCCTTGCAGCCCTGGTGAACACATGAATATTTGGACAGAAAACGGATGGGCCAGTTGGCGTTGACTTCTTTCTACTTGTATATTTTCTTCTGTTTTTGAATGAGTATTAGATATTCAATGATACTCAGTGTAGTTACAGAAGCCTCTCTGAGAGTAAAGTATGGTTATCTTCCTTTTTGGTCTTTCATGAATATCTACCAAAGTTTATCATTTCATGTTCACTTTTCTTTTTGTTATGAGGCACATAGCAATACTATTTAGAAATGATGGTATTATAATTGTCTTTTTAAAAGATTAATATTAGTAATTTTGAACATTTTCAGCCTTTGAGATTTGGATCCATCTTTTCCTGGAGCAATCCGCCCCTAGCATTAGTGTGAGGATTATTGGAGAGTAAGCACCACTTGTCTGCACTGTTGACAACATTTCCATTGGTTTGCTGCTGATTAGTGGATTGATTGGGCAGTGATTACCCTGGCTGATCTTTTTTGCTTTTTGTAAACAGACAACATCCAGACGAGTTTATACATCGGCAAGCAAATGTGCTGTTGTATCTGTACAGGAACAGCTAATCTAGAGATGTGGCTTGTTCAAGAACTTCAGCACTGCAGGCAAAACATTGGCTGATCCTGTCCCCTTGTGGTATCCCGATGCACTTTTATATCACGTGGAGTGCAGCTAGTGTGCTGGAAATAAGATGATTATGTACGACATTCCTACAGAATGGATACATGGTGAAGGAAATCAGTCAGGCCCTTAAGAGGGCTGACGGAAAAACCAGGAAACCTAACAAGGAGGAACCTATTGCTACCGTCTGTTTTCCCTGTATTTCCACGGTTTCTGGAAGGATCGACAGGATCCTGAAGAAATACCAAATTAATACCATCCATCAACTCGTAACAAAGCTCAAGTCACAGTTTATGTGGGCCAAAGATGACGTGGGACTCGGTGGGCTGGCATTTACAAGATTCCCTGTGAATGTGGAACAGCGTATATCGGCCAGCTGGGATGCACGGTGGAAACTCACATCAAGGAGCACAGGAAGTGTATCAGTTTGGGTTACTCAGAGAAATCAGCAGTAGCAGAACATTGCATCTGCAATAGCCATAGGATTGACTTCAGAACAGAACTACTGTGCCATGCCAATGGCTTTTGGCACCACCTGGTGAAGGAAGCCAGTAAAATAATACCAAAGAAAAAGAATTTTAACAAAGACGACGGGCTCGCTCTAAGATCTGGAATTCAATTGTAAATGAGGTGGGAGAGCAGAAACCTGATTGGATGAGGACTAATGACTCAGGAGGAATGGATTATGGAGGCATAAATACCATTGGACTCGACATGCCCAGGCATCTCCCGCATAAAGATGGTAGAGTTTGTCATCAAAACGACGGTTAAAATTGATGCCTGTACCCAGCTGGATACTGAGAAGAATTTATTTGTCATATACACTGGGAAAGCATGAGATTCTTTTTCCTTTCTAATGACTTTTGATATAAATTCCATCTTCGGTTCTTGTTGCTTAATTAGAAAATTCAATGCATTTATGGAAAAGATCAGCAATTTCCCTTCTATTTCTTTAAATTCCAGCACATTCTTTTGTATTAGTGCTTTGGCATGATGTAACTCACTGTCGTCTTGCTGTACCTATACTGCGCTCACGTGTGGGCATATGGCCAAGTGGTTAAGGCATTCGACTAAGGTCGTGAGTTTGAGCCTCAGCCGAGGCAGCGCGTTGTGTCTTTGAGCAAGGCACTTAATCACACAGCGCTCTGTGATGACACTGGTGCCAAGCTGTATGGGTCCTAATGCCCTTCCCTTGGACAACATTGGTGTGGTGGAGAGGGGAGACTTGCAGCATGGGCAACTGCTGGTCTTCCATACAACCTTGCCCAGGCCTGCACCCTGGAGAGAGAAGACTTTCCAGGCACAGATCCATGGCACCTTCAGATAAATGACACACGGGTTTTTCAGTGTCACCTGATATCTTATAGAGTGAAGTTCAAACAGCTGGTTCTGTACAATGCATTAAAAATAACTACAGCACAAGGAATCAAGAGCAGGTCCGAATTATGCAGAATACCAACAATCACTAAGGTAGGATCAGGGTAATATTGATTATCTTTCCCCAGCTCCAGTAATACATACACTGATACTGAACCCTCACCTTCAGAAAAAAGAATCTGAAGCAGTGGACTACATCGTTTTAAACTGAAAATAATCTTTCTCCCCTGGTGTAAAACATGGCAACAGGATTTGAGTCACTTTGATAAGCACTGTTCTTGGTCTCCCCACACTGCAGCAGCATCCTCGTTCCACCCCACCAGCACAGACACTAAACCCTGACCCGAGGCCTGAGCTTCAACCTGTAGTCCAAAGTCCTAATAGAAGTTTCAGTCTTTGAAATCTACCCAGTCACCACTGGCTCTGACCACTCATCCATAAGAAATGTTTCTCAACCCCTCTTCCACCACTCTCCCAGCCACTGGGGACAACAATACCGTTCTCTATCTGTACCTGAAGGCAGCACATGCCTCCACTGTCTCTCTCAGCTCCCTAAACCAGTGGTCCCCAACCACTGGGCTGCGAGCATGTGCTATCAGGCCGCGAGGGACGATATGATTTGGCGATATGAGTTAGCTTCACCTTTCCTCATTCCCTGTCACGCCCACTGTTGAACTTGAACACCCTCCCCCCACCTGTCGGCCGGTCCGCAAGAATATCGTCAATATTAAACCGGTCCGTGCTGCGTGAAAGCTTGGTGACCGCCGCCCTAAACCAACAGATACCCCAATGCCTCTATCCTATTTCCCTACAATCCGCCTCCCTTCTGTTCCCAAGCGCACAGGCCACGATACTGCCTCTCAGTCCCAGCACTGAAAACGCCCCTACTTCATATCCCCTGGATTGAGTGGATGCAAAGAAGCTGTTTCCATTATGGTCTAGGACCTGAGAGCATGGTCTAAGAAAGCCTGAGGAGTTTATTCGTAATTTAAAAGATTCGTAATCAGAATCCATGCTGTGTGGAAACTGTCCCTTTTGGCCCACAGGGACTGAGCTGATTATTAAGTGCCCATCTGAACTAATTCCATTTTATTCTCCCTATATTACTCTCAACTCCCCCCAGCTCCCCATCCCAGGTTGTACTCCTTATCTACCTACTGCCTGTTATGCTGTTGTTTAGGGCAGCAATGAAGGCCCCCAATCTGTCTGTCCTCAGATGTAGAAGAATTCTTCATTATTGTTTCTGTGACAGTTTTGTTTCACTAGTCAGGGTTGTCGACCCTGAGCGGGACCCCTGAACCTGGAGGACTGGTGGACCACTCTTTGCCTCTACCCATTGAGCTGTTTGGCATGGATGATTCTACCAAGAGCCAAACCAGAAAGCCCTTACTCCAGCCAACATACCTCTCCGCATCACTGAGGTACAAAAGCCTCCAAACCATAACGAGGAGGACCCCCTCACCTACATTGGCCGAATATCAATCAAACTCCTTGTCATCAGGACGTGGGAGGTAACAGGAGGATCAGGGGAAACCTCCATGTGCAGAGAAGCACCTGAGGTCTTGGAGGAATGTCTTAGACCTCAATCCAATAAGTTATCATTAGAGATTCTGCTTTTAATTCCAGTAAATATTCAACCTGCCTTATCAGTCAGTTACGTAAGTAAGGAACATTATCTATTTTCTATAGATCCATTCCAACAGCATAGGCCAAAACAAAATAAGAGGATCACAGTCTTCTTCTAAATTTTGAAGACAATATTCACTCCACTTCTGTTACCACAGGCCACCTTCAACATAAGCTCTCAAATCATAGGCATTTATGAGCAAAAGTCTTCATGTGCAAACGTTTTTCCAGAACTTACTGTGGTAACTCAAGGGCAGCAGTCTAAAACAAAGTTTTTAAATCTCATGCTGATGGTTGAACAAATGAATATAATGCAAGAAACAGCATTGGCTGGTGTCAATAATGTACAACTGTGAGTTAATCACAAAATTATGTCCATCCACATAGTTCAATATATGGAGACAAGACGTGCAATTATCTGCTGACTGTCCTGCTTTTGAATGATTGTCTTCTAACCATTTTTTTGTGCATTAATTTCAGTGCCAGTTTGATTGAAAGGGTACATGGTGCCTTTCCAGCCACAGTGTTTCCTGGACAGTTGAATATTTTAGAGTTGTCACTGCTATAATGTAGGAAACAGCCATTATGATTTTCAATTTAAAATGATCAAACCTGTTTCAGTAATATTGAGAGATAAATATTGGCCAAAAGAACACAGGAGCAGGCCTTTTGGCCCACAATGTTGTGCTGAACTAATTAAATTAGTAATCAAAAGCACAATTAAATGAATTACTTCTGCCTACCCTTCTATTTCCTGCGTGCCTATCTAAGCTGCTTGAACGCCTTTATTGTATTTGAGCTGGCACAACCCCTGGCAACACATTGCAGGCACCTGCCACTCTGTATTCACCTGGTCAGGACCATTACCCAACACCAGGTCCAGTATGGCCCCTTCTCTTGTTCGGCCATCTACATATTACTTTAAGACACCTAGCAAATCAAGCTCTGTTTAAACTTTTTGAACTACGGAGGTCCACTACAGGTTGAAGTCCACTATTACAACAACCCTGTTGTTTTTAAACCTTTTCCTCAGCTGCTTGCATATCTGTTCCTCAATGTCATGGTGGCTATTTCTTTTGGGGGGGAGGGCAGTGATTGCACTTTCTTTCTTTTGATCTCTCCATTATGTCCATTCTGAGTGCAGCTGTGGAATTGTCCCTGATTAATAGAGAACTCCCCACCACAAATCCTCCTCCATCGTTTCCAAACTATCAATATTAAGCATCCACTGTAGTCCCTATTTTGACCAGGTCTCTGTTATGGCCTCAACATTATAAGGTCCTGCTACTGATCTACACTCACCCTTACCCATAGCATTCCTTGCATTAAAAATATGCACACTTCAACCTGTCAGTCCCATTGTGTCTGTGACTTTGTTCCTGAATTCTTTCTGTACGTCTGCCTTCCTTCAATTCCTCCATTTTCAGACCTGTTGCTCTGGTTCCATTCCCCTGCCAGACTAATTGAAACCCCACTAGCCAGTTTAGGTTAACCAGTCCCTCTTGTACAGGTCATCCGTACCCCAGACAAAGATCCAATGATCCAAGAACCAGAAACCCTGCCCCCTGCACTGGTTCCTCAGCCACACATTCACCTGTTCTGTCTTTCTTTTCTTGGCTTGAGGAGCATGTGGCACCAGGAATAATCAAGAGATTACCACATTTGAGCTCCAGTTTTTCATCTCCTTCCCATGTCTCCATAATCACTGCAAAGAACTCTTTCTCTTTCCACTTGTTTACTTTGTGCTAATGAATGTCTCAGTGGAAATATTCTTTCCTGGCAGATCACTGCATAACCCCACAAAATTTAAGATCATTAAACACTCAAAGGTTAGTGATGAACTATGTGTCAGTTCCAGTAAGTGGGCAGGAGAGAGACCTTGTATGGAGGGGCTTTGAAATATGCCCTCAGAATGAATGTTGCTTGTTCTGAAAGGCTTGCTGTGTTTAACATTCATTTTGTGCTGTTTGACTTCTAGTTAATAGATAAATGATCTACTTCCTCAGATTGCAGCTGCCTCGCCTCCTTGCCATAGTAAATTGGCAAAGCAGCTGAAGGGCCACAAAGAAAGACACTATTAGTGTAATCTTTGCAAACACAATGCTGTTTTTTTTTCGCTTCCAGTTTGGATTATGCATCCCATTTCATCATCAACAAATGTGCTTTAGATTGTGAGCTGAGTGATTGCTGCAATGGAGTAGGTGGAGGATCTGGCTCAGCCTACAAGGAAATAGTACTATGGTTTTCTTCAAAGCTCCATTCACCAGAACTTGCTGGTGGAAGTTTCTTCTCTTTTTTTTCATTTTGAGCTTCTTTCTCTCTTTTTTTCCCCTCCCACAACATTTTCCCCCTAATACTACCATTGCCTCAGGGATACCAGTCTCTAAAAGTGTTACTTCCCTCTCTGATTTTGGGATGTTTACATTTTCCCATCCTGCAACATGGGCAGGGCTGGCAAAAGGACAGAAGTTTCTAAAGACCTTTGGAAATGTGAGCATTCACGGCGATAATGAGTGGCTGAGTCAGGAAATAGCAACTGCAAGCTGTTAATGAAAGGGTGAGGCTGTTGATTGCATTTTTGAGTGTAAATGGAGTACTTTCTGAAATTTGAGTAGTAACAATTTTCCAAAAGAAGGAGCAAACGTGTCGGTTTTTTTTGATGGTTATAAAGGAAATTCTTCATTGCAATGTTCACAATGTCTTCTCCCTTTTAGGTATTCTTTGATTCTTTAATTTCTCTTTATTTTCTCTCTCTCTGACGTTCATCCACTCAGAGTATTAAGTTGAGTTTGAGTTGAGCCAACACACTACACACCAAGATCCCATTTCAAAGAGTTGGGTGTAGAACCTGCCAACCACGGTCTAAATTAGTCCGTGAATAGACAAAATAGAAGGTCTGGCCATTGTTTCTGCTTTTTGTGTACGCACATGAAGTGGTATTCTCAAATGCAGTATGAGGTTGCTCTCAGCTGTTCAATCAGGCTATTAGGAAAATAATGCTTCAAGAAATGGATGAATTCACTTTGTCAAGAAAGCTGCAAGTGCCAGTCCATTAGCTCCATTCATATCAGGCACTACTTCTTTTCAAATTCAGTGTTGTGTTTCCTGTTGTTAGTTTCAACATTATTTACGCATTGAACAAACTGTTTGATAATAACTTAGCAGTGGCTGGCTTCATCCTCCCAAGATCAGCTGGGTAACACTGGCTGCATTGAATAAAATGAAAACTTGTGGTGGGATTAGCTGTGAAAAGTATGAGGCTATAAACTGGATATGCAGTGAGGCAGCACTGAAAAGTAGCCCTAATGCTTCCAGTGATAGGAGGGCAGTCATGTCCTAGACTAATGAATCTCAGGGCATTTTCTCATGAAACATAGAAACATAGAAAATAGGTGCAGGAGTAGGCCATTTGGCCCTTCGAGCCTGCACCACCATTCAGTATGATCATGGCTGATCATCCAACTCAGAACCCTGCCCCAGCCTTCCCTCCATACCCCTTGATCCCCATAGCTACAAGGGCCATATCTAACGCCCTCTTAAGTATAGCCAATGAACTGGCCTCAACTGTTTCCTGTGGCAGAGAATTCCACAGATTCACCACTCTCTGTGTGAAGAAGTTTTTCCTAATCTCGGTCCTAAAAGGCTTCCCCTTTATCCTCAAACTGTGACCCCTCGTTCTGGACTTCCCCAACATCGGGAACAATCTTCCTGCATCTAGCCTGTCCAATCCCTTTAGGATTTTATACGTTTCAATCAGATCCCCCCTCAATCTTCTAAATTCCAACGAGTACAAGCCCAGTTCATCCAGTCTTTCTTCATATGAAAGTCCTGCCATCCCAGGAATCAATCTGGTGAACCTTCTTTGTACTCCCTCTATGGCAAGGATGTCTTTCCTCAGATTAGGGGACCAAAACTGCACACAATACTCCAGGTGTGGTCTCACCAAGGCCTTGTACAACTGCAGTAGTACCTCCCTGCTCCTGTACTCGAATCCTCTCGCTATAAATGCCAGCATACCATTCGCCTTTTTCACCACCTGCTGTACCTGCATGTCCACTTTCAATGACTGGTGTATAATGACACCCAGGTTTCGTTGCACCTCCCCTTTTCCTAATCGGCCACCATTCAGATAATAATCTGTTTTCCTATTTTTGCCACCAAAGTGGATAACTTCACACTTATCCACATTAAATTGCATCTGCCATGAATTTGCCCACTCACCCAACCTATCCAAGTCACTCTGCATCCTCTTAGCATCCTCCTCACAGCTAACACTGCCACCCAGCTTTGTGACATCCGCAAACTTGGAGATGCTGCATTTAATTCCCTCATCCAAGTCATTAATATATATTGTAAACAACTGGGGTCCCAGCACTGAGCCTTGCGGTACCCGACTAGTCACTGCCTGCCATTCTGAAAAGGTCCCGTTTATTCCCACTCTTTGCTTCCTGTCTGCTAACCAATTCTCTATCCACATCAACACCTTACCCCCAATACCGTGTGCTTTAAGTTTGCACACTAATCTCCTGTGTGGGACCTTGTCAAAAGCCTTTTGAAAATCCAAATATACCACATCCACTGGTTCTCCCCTATCCACTCTACTAGTTACATCCTCAAAAAATTCTATGAGATTCGTCAGACATGATTTTCCTTTCACAAATCCATGCTGACTTTGTCCGATGATTCACCGCTTTCCAAATGTGCTGTTATCACATCTTTGATAACTGACTCCAGCAGTTTCCCCACCACCGACGTTAGGCTAACCGGTCTATAATTCCCCGGTTTCTCTCTCCCTCCTTTTTTAAAAAGTGGGGTTACATTAGCCACCCTCCGATCCTCAGGATCTAGTCCCGAATCTAACGAGTTTTGAAAAATTATCACTAATGCATCCACTATTTCTTGGGCTACTTCCTTAAGCACTCTGGGATGCATACCATCTGGCCCTGGGGATTTATCTGCCTTCAATCCCTTCAATTTACCTAACACCACTTCCTACTAACATGTATTTCGCTCAGTTCCTCCATCTCACTGGACCCTCTGTCCCCTACTATTTCTGGAAGATTATTTATGTCCTCCTTAGTGAAGACAGAACCAAAGTAATTATTCAATTGGTCTGCCATGTCCTTGCTCCCCATAATCAATTCACCTGTTTCTGTCTGTAGGGGACCTACATTTGTCTTTACCAGTCTTTTCCTTTTTACATATCTATAATAGCTTTTACAGCCAGTTTTTATGTTCCCTGCCAGTTTTCTCTCATAATCTTTTTTCCCTTTCCTAATTAAGCCCTTTGTCCTCCTCTGCTGAACTCTGAATTTCTCCCAGTCCTCAGGTGAGCCACTTTTTCTGGCTAATTTGTATGCTTCTTCTTTGGAATTGATACTATCCCTAACTTCTCTTGTCAGCCACGGGTGCACTACCTTCCTTGATTTATTCTTTTGACAAACTGGGATGAACAATTGTTGTAGTTCATCCATGCAATCTTTAAATGCTTGCCATTGCATATCCACCGTCAATCCTTTAAGTGTCATTTAAGTGTCACTATCTTAGATAATTCACGTCTCATACCTTCAAAGTTACCCCTCTTTAAGTTCAGAACCTTTGTTTCTGAATTAACTATGTCACTCTCCATCTTAATGAAGAATTCCACCATGTTATGGTCACTCTTACCCAAGGGGCCTCTCACGACAAGATTGCTAATTAACCCTTCCTCATTGCTCAAAACCCAGTCTAGAATAGCCTGCTCTCTAGTTGGTTCCTCGACATGTTGGTTCAAAAAACCATCCCGCATACATTCCAAGAAATCCTCTTCCTCAGCACCTTTACCAATTTGGTTCACCCAATCTACATGTAGATTGAAGTCACCCATTATAACTGCTGTTCCTTTATTGCACACATTTCTAATTTCCTGTTTAATACCATCTCCGACCTCACTACTACTGTTAGGTGGCCTGTACACAACTCCCACCAGCGTCTTCTGCCCCTTAGTGTTACGCAGCTCTACCCATATCGATTCCACATCTTCCCGGCTTATGTCCTTCCTTTCTATTGCGTTAATCTCATCTTTAACCAGCAACGCCACCCCACCTCCTTTTCTTTCATGTCTATCCCTCCTGAAAATTGAATATCCCTGAACGTTGAGCTCCCATCCTTGGTCACCCTGGAGCCATGTCTCTGTGATCCCAACTATATCATAATCATTAATAACAATCTGTACTTTCAATTCATCCACCTTATTACGAATGCTCCTTGCATTGACACACAAAGCCTTCAGGCGCTCTTTTACAACTCTCTTAGCCCTTATACAATTATGTTGAAAAGTGGCCCTTTTTAATGCTTGCCCTGGATTTGTCGGCCTGCCACTTTTACTTTTCTCCTTTGTACTTTTTGCTTCTACCCTCACTTTACACCCCTCTGTCTCTCTGCACTGGTTCCCATCCCCCTGTTGTGAACTAACCTCCTCTCGCCTAGTCTCTTTAATTTGATTCCCACCCCCCAACCATTCTAGTTTAAAGTCACCTCAGTAGCCCTCGCTAATCTCCCTGCCAGGATATTGGTGCCCATAGGATTCAAGTGTAACCCGTCCTTTTTGTACAGGTCACGCCTGCGCCAAAAGAGGTCCCAATGATCCAAAAACTTGAATCCCTGCCCCCTGCTCCAATCCCTCAACCACGCATTTATCCTCCACCTCATCGCATTCCTACTCTCAGCTAAGAGCCAGCCCAGCCAAATTCACGGTCTACCCAATGACCTTTACTTGATTCCCAATGTGGGCTCTGATGGCGCAACCAGACTTATTTTATTTATTTTGATTTTTATTTGGAGATGCAACTCCGGCCCTTCAAACTGTGCTGCCCAGCAACCCCTGATCTAATAGCCTACTCGCAGGACAATTTACAATAACCAATCAACCTACTAACTGGTACGCCTTTGGACTGTAGGAGGAAACCGGTGTACCAGGAGAAAACACATGCATTCTACGAAGGGGACGTACAAACTCCTTACAGAGGATGCTGGGATTGACCTCTGAACTCCGATGCACCGCGCTAACCACTACACTACTGGGTCAACATTGCCTTTAATTTTGGGAGTGGTGAGGAGGGGGATGGTGGGAATAAAGAGGGATAAGGAAGGCTGGAGGAAGTTCATAGTAGAGCACAACTCTTACATGGACCTTTTTTAAAATTATTATTATTATTCATTCTGAGGGATATGAGCTGAGCTCTCAATTAATTGACCACCAAAGTCTCTGCTGGAGAAACTCGGCAGGTTGTCACTCAGCTTGATCATTGCTCTGGATTCCACTATCTGCAGTCTTTTGTGTCTCTGTCCAATTGCCAACTTTATTTGCCCTTGAGAAGGTGGTAGTGTACAGCAATGTGAATAAACGCACTCAGAATCTATAGCTGCTTTCTTATTACCATTGCAGCCCTTGAGGTGTGGTGTACTCGCAATGCTTTTGGAGAGAATTCCAGCATTTTGACCCATTGACAGTGAAGGAACAGCAGCATATTTTCAATTCTTGATGGTATGTGGCTTGAAGACAAGATTATTTAATTTGTTTGGAGAACAAAATGAGCTGATGCCACTGAATTACACCCCTCTGACCAATTAATCTACTCAGCCGTACGTCTTTGGAATGTGGGAGTAAACCAGAGCACCCAGAGGAAACCACACGGTCACGGGGCGAACATAAAAATTCCTTACCGACAGTGGCAGGAATTGAACTCAAACCACCAAGCTATAGTAGCATTATGCTAACAACTATGTTACTGTGTTGGCCAGATTGTAGGTGATAATCCCCTGTTTTTGCTTGCCTTGTCCCTCTGGCTGGTGGATGTCATTGGTTTGGAAGGTGTTGTACAAGGGGTCTTGGTGAGTTGCTGCAGCACATCCTAACTGCTGTCACTGTGTGTCAGTGGTGATTGTGTGGATGGAGTGATGGTCATTCTTGCTGCTACATCTTGTATGGTGTCGAGTTTCTTGAGTATTGAAGCTTTTCTCTTCCAGGCATGGTTTCAATTTATCTGTAGCTGTTAAAATGTTATGAGTCAAGTTCCCTTGTATGTCAGAAAGCTCAATAAAACAAGGATAGAATTTGAGGACTTGATCAATGTAATGTCTTGATAATGTCACTTAGCAAATATGCAGGCTAATAATTGGGTTGAATAAAACTTGTTGAAGCTGTTACTTAAAAATAAATGAAATTTATGTTTAAGGAATGACTTGTAGCTGCCTGGTGAAACAATAAACCTATTAACTTGGTCACTAACAAAAGATGATGATCTCCCAGGGTGGCTGTTGTGATTAATCTGAGTTTATAAATAGGCTTAGAAATTTAGACGTGCTGTTTCTATTTAAGCATACAAGTATAAAAATGTTTCTTTACTCAGAGCAGAATACTGTCAAGGTGATTTTGAACAAGCATTTTGTTTTGTTGTAAGTTACGTTTGCCTTTTCTGTGACAGACACGTATCCAAGTTATGTCACTTTGTATGCACTGGGAAAACGAGGCCAAGGTGAGTCTTGGTTGATCTGAGTGAGCCCAGGTTCTACTGACACTAATGCAGCAGCGTGCAAAGGCATCCTCTTGCAGCTTCCGGCCTGGTGCTGGGTATGACCCATTATCGGGTCCTGATAAAGGGTCTCAGCACAAGACATTGACTGTTTTCTCTTTTCCATAGATGCTGCCTGGCCTGCTGAGTTCCCCCAGCATTTTGCATGTGTTGCTTGCATTACCATCTTCTGCAGACTTTCTTGTCTTTAGGTCCTGCTAGGTTCATTAGATGTTTTTTTTAAACTCTTGTACCTCTCTACACTTCATATACTTCTCTTCCTTCTAATGTGATACCCTACCACTTTCCCTTCAAACCACGGGCATCACAGATCCATAATTCATGCAGTAACACACAAATATCACTGTACTCCTACACTAGCCCTTAACAGGACGTTCTGTAGAAAGTGGGTGGTCCCGAGACCAATATAGTCATGGGCATACAGGATGTTAATGGCTTTGCATGGCCCTGTACTTCCTAAATTTTAGACACATATGAGAGGCATTTCTTCAGCAAACTGTTTTGTCCTCAAGTTCCAATGTGTCAAAGGTTACTGATGTCTTGGGAAGAACAAGGTGAGATAACTTACCTTTGTTCCTGTAAAAAATAGGTTATTGTTTGATTTTTTATATATAGTGGTAATGTAGAAAGATGAATTTGAAGGATTCTGATGTAAAGTTGTGGGAAAGATGGTCAAGACATAAGAGTCAACAATATGGTCAAATAGTCTATGGAAGAAAGAAGCTGGAGATTTGTCATTTTCAGGGAAACAGATGGATTCTTTTGAGAAAAGTAGTCATGAGTGCACAATTGAACGCAGAGTGCCAACAACTAAGCATGAAAAACTTCAATGAAGGCATGAGAGCCTGCAGAAGCAGGAAACACACACAATATGGTTAAGGAAATTGACAGGTCAGGCAGCATTTATGGAGGGAAATGAAACTTCATTTGAAATGAGCCCTGAATGAAGAGTCTTGGCCTGTAATATTGATTACGCATTTCCTTCTGGCAGACCCATTGACTTCCACTGGCATTTTGTGCAACCATTTTCAATCAACTTGGCAAGCATAAAAACAGTGAGTTCAGGTGTCAAGTTAATGGTGCTGGGGGGTGGGGATGTGCTACAGTCCTGCCGAAGGGTTCCGGCCGGACACATCGACTCATTGTTTCCACTGATGCTGCCTGACCTGCTGAGTTCCTCCAGCGTACTGTGAGCGTTGCCCTACGGCACTGTGTTCTGGTGGGGAGAAAACACGGTGATGTCAACTGATTTGTACTCTCCTTATAACAGTGACACAAGTCCAGGACATCCTTGCACTTCTTGGATGAAAGAGTAGAAGAGAAATTAAGGTTATCTTTGTATTCTATAATTCTGGAATAGTAGGTACATTTAGCAAATGTGTATGGAGCCTAATTCTATCTTATTTGGTTCGATTAAATCTCCTCTATAACAATACCTTATATCCTGATGTAAGGTTTCAACTCCACAGTCTTCTCACCCCACACATGCTGCTAAATTCCTTTAGCAGTTTGTTACTTGATCACCAGATTTCAGCATTTGCAGTCTCTCGTGTTCACATGAATCTGGTGATTAAAGTCCTGGTCTTTAAAGTCTATGCTCCTTACTCTTGGTAAAAGTCATAAAAGGAGCATTAGGCCATTCAGCCAATCAACTCTGCTCTGTACAGTAATTCCATCATGGCTGATCTCGGATCCCACTCAACCCCATACACCTGCCTTCTCACCATATCCTCTAATGCCCTGACCAATCATGAAATTATCAACTTCCACTTTAAGTATACCATGGAGTTGGCCTTCACCGCAGTCTGTGGCAGAGCATTCCACAGATTCACTACTCTTTGGCTAAAAAAAATTCCTCCCTCCTCTGTTCTTAAAAAGTCACTCCTCAATTTTGAGGCTGTGCCCTCTAGTTCTGGATACCCCCACAATATGAAACATCCACCTTATCTGGTCCTTTCAACATTTGATAGATTTCAATTAGATCCCCCTCCCACTGCATTCTTCTATATTCCAGTGAGTACAGCCCAAAAGCTGTCAAAAGTTCATTGTATGTTAACCCCTTTATTCCTATAATCATTCTTGTGAACCTCCTCTGGACTCTCTCTCCAATGACAATACATTCTTTCTGCAATATGGAGGCCAAAACTGTTGACAATACTCCAAGTGCGGCCTGACTAGTGTCTTATAAAGCTTCAGCATTATCTCCTTGCTTTTATATTCTATTCCCCCTGAAATGAATGCCTACATTGCATCTGGGAGTCTTGCACGAGGATTCCTAAGTCCTTCTACACTTCTGTTTGAACCTCCCCATTTGGATAATGGTCGGCACTATTGTTCCTTTTACCAAAATGTATTATCATACATTTCCCAACACTGTATTCCATCTGCCACATTTTTGCTCATTCTTCCATATTGGCTAAGTCCTTCTGCAATCGCATTGCTTCCTCAGCACTACCTACACCTCTACCTATCTTTGTATCATCCGAAAGCTTTGCCACAAAGCCATCGATTCCATTATCTAAATTATTGACAAACAATGTGACAAGTAGTGGTCCCAATACTGACCCCTGAGGAACACTACTAGTCACTGGCAACTAACCAGAAAAGGCCCCCTTTATTTCCACTCACTGTCATTTGACTGCCAGCCATTCTGGTATCCATGCCTGTATCTTTCCTGTAACCCCATAGGGTTTAATCTTGTTAAGCAGCCTCATGCGTGGCACCTTATCAGGCACCTTCTGAAAATCCAAGCAAATGATACCCACTGTCTCTCCATTGCCCACCCTGCTTGTTACTTTCTCGGAGAACTCTAACAGATTTGTCAGACAAGATTTCCCTATACAGAAACCATGCTGACTTTGGCTTATTTTATCATTAGTCTCCAAGTACCCCGGAACCATTTCCTTAATAATAGACTCCTACACTTTCCCAACCACTGAGGTTAGGCTAACTGGCTTATAATTTCCTTTCTTTTGCCTTCCTCCCTTTTTAAAGAGTGGAGTAACATTTGCAATTTTCCAGTCCTCTGGAACCAAGCCAGAATCAAGTGATTCTTGAAAGATCATGACAAATGCATCTATTATCTCTTCAACAACCTCTCTCAGGACTCTGGGATGTAGTCCATCTGGTCTAAGTGACTTATCCAATTAAGACCTTTCAGTTTGCCTAGCACTTTTTCCTTTGTAATAGGAATGGCACTCACTCCTGCTCCCTGACACTCACAGACCTCTGGCACACTGCTAGTGTCTGCTACAATGAAGACTAATGCAAAGTTTTCATTTAAGCTCATTTGCCATTTCTTTGTCCCCCCATTACTACCTCACCAGCATCACTTTCTAGGGGTCCAATATCAACTCTCACCTCTCTTTCACTCTTTATATAACTGAAAAAAACTTTTAGGATCCTGCTTTATATTACTGGCTAGTTTGCCCTCATATTTTATCTTTTCCCTTATAGCTTTTTTCAGTTGCCTTTTGTTGGATTTTAAAAGTTTCCCAATCATCCAACTTCACATTCACTTTTGTTTCCTTGTATGCCCTTTCCTTGGCTTTTATGCAGTCCTTAACTTCCCTTGTCACCCATGGTTGCCTACCCCTGTCATTCGAGTGGAACTACTTCTGTGGAACATATCTATTCTGCGCCTTGTGAACTATTCCAGAAATTTCAGCCATTGCTACTCTGCTATCATCCCTGTCTGTGTCCTCCTCCAATCCACCTGGACAAGCTCCTCTCTCATGCCTCTGTAATTCCCTTTATTCCATTGCAATAGTGATACATGTGACTTTTGCTTCTCACTCTCAAACTGCAGTATCAGTTCAAACATGTTATGATTACTGCCTCCTAAGGGGTTCCTTTATGTTATGCTCCCTAATAATATCTGGGTTATTACACAACACCCAATTTAAGATGGCATTTCCCCAAATAGGCTCAAGAACAAGCTGCTCTAAAAAGCCATCTTGTAGGCATTCAACTAATTCTCTCTCTTGCAATCTGACATCAACCTGAATTTCCCAATCCTCCATTGTAATTGTGCCATTACCCTATTACATGCCTTTTCCAGATCCCTTTTCAATCTCAACCTCACATTTTGGCTATTTGCAGACCTATATATGATTCCCATAATTTTTTTTTACCTTTTCAGTTTCTGAACTCCACCCACAAAGATTCAACATTCTCTGACCCTATGTCCTCTTTCTAAAGATGTAATTCCATCTGTTACCAACACTGCCACACTACTGCCTACGCCTTCCTGCCTGTCCTTTTGGTACAAAGTATAGCCTTTGATGTTAAGCTCCCAACTATGGCCTTCTTTCAGCCATGACTCAGTGATGCCCACATTGTCATATCGACAATCTCTAATTGTGGCTCAAGTTCATCCACCTTATTCCGAATACTACACACACTTAAATGCAGCACCTTCAGTCCTGCGTTCTTCACCCTTTTGAATTTCGCCCCTGTGGTATAATTTAACTCCTTGCTCTGTCCATGTTTGTACCCAATCATTGGTTGTCCTTCTTAATATTCATGTTATACCCGTCATCTACTTATAAACCTGCTGGCTCATCCTCAGCTCAGTAATCTTGGTTCTCATCCCAATGCCATATTAGTTTAAACCACTCCCAACAGCTCTAGTAAATGTGTCTGCAAGAATATTTGTCCCCCCTCAGATTCAAGTGCAACCTATTCCTTTTGTACAGGTCACACCTGCCCCAGAAAAAGTCACAATTCTCCAGAAACTTGAATCCCTGCCTCCTGCTCCAATTCTTTAGCCATTCATTTATTGGCCACCCCATTCTATTCCTATCCTCACCGTCACGTGCACAGGCAATAATCCCATGAGGACTGCTCTTGAGGTCCTGCTTGTCAGCTTCCAAGCTCCCTGCATTCTCTTTTCAGGACCTTCTCCCTTTTTCTACCTTTGTCGTTGGAACCAATATGTACTAAGACTTCTAGCTGCTCACACTCCCTTTCAGGATATTGTAGATGCGTTTAGAAACATCGCGGACCCTGGCACCTGGGAGGCAAACTACCATCCATGTTTCTTTTATCATTCAGAACACCAAATTTCAATCTCTCATTATTGAACTTTTCTAGTTTTCATTAACCAAGATGAATGATGTCACTCTTACTTCCTACATTGTATTCCATCTGCCGTGTACCTTGCCTATCTATATTCCATAGAAGCCTTTGTACCTACTTGGAACTCGCACATCCACTTAACCAAGACCAAGGAGTTGATTACTGACTACAAGACGAGGAAATCTGAGGTACATCAACCAGTCCTCATCGGGAAATCAGAGGTGGAGCTGATCATCAACTTTAAATTCCTCACTATTATCACTTCAGAGGGTGTATCCTCGGTCCAGCATTGAAATGCCATTACAAAGAAATCACAGTAGCACCTCTACTTTCTGAGAACTTTGCAAAGATTCAACATGTCATCTAAAACTTTGACAAACTTCTATAGATGCTGGTGGAAAGAATACTGACTGGTTGCAACATGGTCTGGTATAGAAGTACCAATGCCCTTGAACAGAAAACCTATAAGAAGTAGTAGATAAAACCTAGTCCATCATGAGTAAAGCCCTCCCCACTACTGAGCAAGTGCAGAGCACTGCCACAGGAAAGCTGTGTCCATCATCAGGGTCACTCCGCGATCCGGGTCACGCTCTCTTCTCACCGCTGCCTTCAGGAAGGAGGTACAGGAGCCGCAGCACTCACAACACTCATTATCCCTCAGCCATCAGCATCTTGAAGCAGAGAGAATAACTTCACCCAACCTTACTCCCCTAACACTGAACTGTTCCCACAACCAATGGAATCACTTGCAAGGACTCTTCATCTTATGTTCTCGCTATTGACTGCTTTCTTTTTGCACTTGCACAGTTTGCTGTCTTTTGCAAACTGGTTGTTTGTCTGTCATGTGTGTGGCTTTTGATTCTATTGTATTTCTTTGTATTTACTGTGAATGTCTGCAAATGAATGGTGGCATGTATTTTGATAATAAATTTACTTCAGATCTGGAACTTCAAATTTCTGTGGAATACAAATGCAAATGTACTATATATAATATGGAAACTGCCCAAAGTGTCTGATAGTGCTAAAGACATCAAGCTCATCTACTAAAATACAGTTCCATAATTATATTATGAAATACCTTTCAAGTTCCTCAGCTAAAATGGCTAGATTGGGGAAAAGAAGATAGGGAGTGGTTAAGTATTAGGTTATTCAGCCGCACAATTAAAACCAAAACAATAGAGGTTTCATTGTGCATGACAGAATATTTAAATATATTTTTTGATTTATCTGCTTTAATGATTTCAGTTTGACTCTGTCTAAGTCAGAAGTGATCCTTAATCTATTTAATTTTTGTCATGCTCGCCTTGCGTGTTCTGTTCATACTTTTCACTGTAATCTGTAAATGGGAAAAATGGAGGGCAGGGAGTACATGTTTATCTGAGGCTGCACTCCATTGAGACAACAATTCAAACTGGGGTCAGCTCCACAGAATCTGTTTCTGTGGATTTAATACCAAGCCTAGCTCATGATGCTCACACTCGGTAGGTGTAAACAAGGCAATAAGGTTCTCAACTGACCAGTCCAGCTGAATGCCCTGTTCTTTCTGCAAGTAACACATAATGTAATTTTTTTTGAATAATCGGCATTTAGTAAAGCCACTAGGCTGACTTTGCATTGATGTAGAAAGCTGTTTCCTTTGAGATTTAACTGTATCTTATGCCTATTTTTGAAATATTGCATGTTGTTGCAGTCAAAACGAAGCAAGTCCTCTCAAATATTTTCGAAGGATTGTGCACACTTGCTATTTTTATCTGGAAAAGGATCACTGCAGATACTTAAACAGAATCCAAGGGAAGAGCATAGTTAAGACTTGGGTTTTGCTTTAATATGTTTTAAAGAGAAACCTTTGGGTGGAAAGTCTGGACTTGGCCTGTTGCCATGTAAAGGCATAGATGCCAAGGGAGATTGCTTAAATTTAAAGGGAATTGAATGATGCAGGTATCTTACAACTGAACAGCTGGGCAGGTTTAGAGAGGAGACAGGAGGGGTGAAGACATGGGCATTTTTCTCGTGGTCCAATTCACCCAATTAAACCAAAAAATATAGGAATGGAATTAGACCATGAAGTCCGCTGTGCTGTTCAATCATGGCTGATTACTTTTTTATCAACCATATTCTCTTACCTCCCTGTATCCCCTAATCAACCAAGAACCATTCAGTCTCTACTTTAAATACACCCAATGACACAGCCTACTGTGGCAACAAATTCCACAGATCTAATACTCTCCTTCCTGACAAAATTCCTCCTCATCTATTTCAGTTCTAAAGGGACATCCCTTCAGAATGAGGATTACGTTTAATATCGCTGGCATATGTTGTGAAATTTGTTGTTTTGTGGCAGCAGTACAGTGCAATAAATAAATAAAGTCTACAAATTACTATAAGGTATGTATGTACACTCAATGGCCATTTTATTAGCTACTTCCCATACCAAATAAAGTAACCAGTGAGTTCACGTTTGTGGTCTTCTGCTGCTATAGCCCATCCACTTCGAGGTTTGACATGTTATGCATTCAGTGATGCTCTTCACCACACCACTGTTGTAATGCATGGTTAATTTGGTGTCCGTTAAATGTGTGTTTTGAGGATCATGTACCTCCTCTCCGAAGGTAGCAATGAGGAGAGAGCATGTTCTGGTTGATGGGGGTGCTTAACGAGGCATTGTCTCAATACTGGTGAGGTTAGTGTCCATGATGCAGATGACTGAGTTTGCAACCTTCTGCAGTTTTTTTCTGATCCTGTGCAGTGGCCCCTCCATACCAAATTGTGATCATCAGCATCATCATCATCTGGTGCCATGCCCAGTTTGAGCTTTGACTGCCATGGCCCACACACTTCTGTTTCTTGTCAAGTGGATCAATTCATTGGTATTCATTTCCAGTTCTCTGGCTGCTGTTTCCATCATCATTTGTCTTTGACTTCCTCTTGCTTTCTTCCCTTCAATCTTTCCCATAGTTACCGCACATTCTAACTCCTCTTTCCTAATCACATGTCCAATGAAGTTACGTTGCCTTTTCATGATCTCATACATTATTTCTCTTTTTGTGTTTGCTCTGTTCATGACATCCTTGTTAGATATTCGTTTCGTCCATGATATTCTTAGCATCCTCCTCAAAAACCACAACTCTACTGCTTCAATTCGATTCCTCATGTTACTAGATATTGTCCAACATTCTGAGCCATATAACATAACTGGATAAACGTAACATTTCAGTACTCTGAGGCGGGTTGTCATGCCTAGTTTAGTATTGGTCAGTATACTCTTCATTCTCGTAAAGGTGTCTTTTGCCATCCCTGTTCTGCTTTTGATGTCCATGTCACACCTGCCATCTGATGTCACCCAGCTTCCTAAGTAGCAAAAGTTCTGTACTTGTTTTATGTCTTCCCCGTTTATTCTCAGCCTGCAGGTAGGATTCTCCTTCTTCTTGGATATCACCATAAATTCTGTCTTTTTGCAATTGATAGACCCATTTTTGCACTTTCTTCAACAATTATATCAATTAAGTTTTGTAGTTGTTCCTCCGTACTTGCAAATGCTCCAGTTAAAATGCTCTCCATGGTACACCTGTAGAAATTTGCTAGTCTTTGGTGGCATACGAAATCTCCTCAAGTACCTAATGAAATATAGTCACTGCCGTGCCTTTATTGTGCTCTCAGATTTTCAAATTTTCTACTAATGGAAACCTCCTCTCCATCTGTTCTATCCAGGCCTTTCAATTGTATTCAAAACACTGAATTTTATTTAATCAGTTGTCAGTGGCTCAATTAGCACAGAGGTAGCTGGGTGAATGGTGCAATTTAGGATAGGAGCAGCAGGCATTTAATTTGCCTCAGTTTTACAGATGATCTAACAAAGGAAGCTATCAGGTGGGTATTATAGCGCTCGATGCTTAAGGTAATAAAGCAATAATGAATGTTTCAGTTGAGATAGTGACGTAGGAGATGGATTAAATTGGAATTTGCTGTAAAGATTATAATTTGTTACAAAACACTTACGTGGTCCTAATTTGGAGCTAAGTTTTCAAAAGCAGTAAAGTATTCATGGAGAATTGTAAAACATGCCAGATTAGTAATGCATGTACTGAAATTGGAATACAGTGTTGGTGTAAAGTCAATGAGTTTCTGAGTACAGGCTGCATAGGAGCCTTGATAAAGGTTTAGGATATTGAGAAGTGTATTTACTGCTTGTAGAGCTGTTGAAAGATAAGTTGTTAATAAATGGTCTTTGCATCACGGGATTGTTTAAAGTGATGGTCCTGAACCCCATTTTCTCAAACATCATAAAATGCATCTGACCCAGTCACTATCAAAATTTGTCGAGACCATAAACAGAGTGTCATTAAGTATAAAGCAAGCTGGTAAGTTCCTCAATAGTATTTCCGTTTCTAAAGTATTTGATTATGAAGCCTTTAGGGATTTACCAAATGCAAATTTGATTAAATTTCCAAGTTACTTGGTTGGTATTAGACAGCTAGCTATGGAAAAATATGAGGTGATATATTTTGAGGGAGAACAATAAATGCAATAAATGGTTAAACTTTTTTTCTATAGAATCAATAAGCAAAGTGAACAAGAAAGTGTGATTACTGAAACTTGGAAGGTGAATTGACAATCATACAACGTAGATTCTAAATTAGGCAACAGAGCGCATTGTTTGGGTTTAAGATAAAAGTTTGCCAAGTTGGGGCATTCTGTTTGGAAGGGATGGGCGAAGAGATTCACTTCAATGAGGAGCTTCTGTGAAATGTTAATTTGCGACTCTTTAGTTCAAAATTAGGAGCAAGTGATGAGATGGATGAGTAACAAGATGTTGCTGATTTAGCACAGATTTTGAAAAATTTACTTGCACAGGTTTATTGGATATAGCATATTCTACTAGAACAAAAATGGTGCAAAAAGAATCCATAGTGACTTCTGCACTGGAAATAGATAATTGTAGGGGAAGAGTTGTGAAACAGGATTCAAACTTCGAGAGGCCACAGTGGAAAAATGAGTCAAATGGACTCCTTTTCCTAGTATTTACAACACATTGTTTACAAGTTAACTCTTCTCGATCTTCCAGGGTGAGTACAGGTATTCATTTTAACAGATGCTTTGATGACAAACTCTGCCACCTTTATCAGGGATGCTGCCCTAACAAGAATTCAGCCACCATCCCTAATGAGGATGGCAAAGTTTATCATCAAACATTGGTTAAAATCAATACCTGTACCCTCCTGGAAGCCCAAGAAGAGTTCATTTGCCGGGAAAGCTTGAAATCCTTTTTCCCTTTTTTGTCACTGCCATATGATTTTAATCAGCTGTGTTGGAATGCCAAAATAAACTTAAAGAAATTAATAACACAAGATATTCTGCAGATGCTGGAAATCCAGAGCAACACAATCAAAGTTCTGGAGAAGTCAAATTTCTTAATGGTTATACCTAATCAAAAATCAGGCAAAAATGTTGGCCCTTGGAAAGACTTGCATTATTTAATATATTTTCACATCCTTTGCTTAGTCATCTATAGTATTTTAAATGCAACACAGTATTTCTTTAAATTGTGGTCACTGTTGTGAACTAGGAAACATTGCAGCCAATTTAGGCAGAGCAATTCCTAACAAACAGCATGTGACGATGACCAGATAATCTGCTCTGGTAAAGTGGAGAATGGGATAGATATTAGTAAGGGAAAGCGAGCCTCCTTAAAGCATTGAGCCATGTATTCTTTACATCCAGATTCTCACCTCATTGCCTTATCCAAAGGTTAATCTGAAGGTCAGTGGCCCTCTTCTTTTCACAAAACTAGGCCTACAAAAAATGTTCTGAATGAGGGTTATAGCATTTACTGTATATAAACAGACAAATTTAAAACAACTTTGGAGGCCCTCTTAATTTGTCATTGCAAACTCCCAAATACTTTGCCTTTAGATTGTATTGCAAATTTAACATGATATTGCTGACTTATTTAAAGCATTTTAAAGACAATCATGGCAGAACCCATTCTTACCACAAATATGTAGTTGTCTTAATGCTTGGCCTTTTATGGTTCTTTCAGATCCTTTAATTATTTGGAGATTGTGTTTAAGAGTAACAGGACTTTCCAAATATAGATTGAAGAGTAGTCAATGTGTGTTCCTACTGTTTACATCCTATGGCAATAGTTCAAACTTGTAGGGAAGAGTCATTCACCATCACTTCCTCTTTTTATAGTTGTTAGAGTGTTATAGTTAATACTTTTTAATTCCTGTGGTGAGAAGTTCTCCCTCCCATAGTTTGCTATTAAAAGCATAAGTCATATTGAATCAGTGTAAATAAATCTTTAAAAAAGAAACCGGACTCTGCAGCTTGTGCAATTCTGTTTGTGTGCTCTACCAGGTGGTTTGATGAAAGGAACAGAATACCTACTTCGCAAGTAAAGATTTATTCATTAAGGACGTGAAACCTAACTGGTTAGTAAAACGTTGGATGAGTTTCTGCTTTAACTATTCTGTCTGGAGATTAAACAGCTTTGTGGGGGAAAAGGTTAGGTAAGGGATAGAATGGAAGAGTTTGTTTGATGGTTGGATGCTAGAGATGGGAGAGGGGATCCTTGTTTTAACATTACTGGAGTCCAGACTCCTTTTAGTGAGCAGCTAATCAAACAATCCTTTTGTGCATTGTCATAGAGATGTGATGTAATGTATGGGAAAGTTAGTTGGAGAACAAATAAAATTCTAACACTAATTTACCAGTCACTTGGACTGTGCATGCAGATTCAGGCAGTCACCTTGAGCTGCTATAGCAGAAAGAAAATGAGAGCATGTGGAAAGGGCTTGCCCACCCACATCAGAATCAGGTTTAATATCACTGGCGTATGCTGTGAAATTTGCTGTTTTGCAGCAACAGTACTTTTCAGTTTTTAAAAAGTTATTGAGAAATATATACAAAAAATTAAGAATGTGGTGCAAAAGGAGAGCAAAGATGGTAAGATAGTGTTCATGGGTTCAATGTCCATTCAGAAATCTGATGATGGAAGGGAAGAAGCAGTCGCTGTAATGTTGAGTGTGTGTCTTCAGGCTTCTGTATCACCTCCTTGATGGTACAATGAGAAGAGGGCATGTCCTGGGCGTGGGGGTACTTAATGATGAGTGCCACATTCTTGAGTCATCACCTTTTGAAGGTGTCCTGGATGCTGGGGAGGTTAGTGCCCATGATGGAGCTGGCTGAGTTTGCAACCCTCTGCAGCTTTTTCCAATCCTGTGCAGTGGCCTCTATACCAGAAGGTGATGCTCTAGTTCGACTGGTCCCCATGGTACATCTGTAGGAATTTGCAAGGGTCTTCAAGTCTCCTCAAATTCCTAAAGAAATATAGCTGCAGTCATGCCTTTCTTGTAATATTGTCAATATGTTGGACCCTGGATAGATCTTCAGAGACGTTGACACCCAAGAACTTAGGACTGCTCACTCTTACCACTGCTGATCCCTCAAAGAGGACTGGCATGTGTGTCCCTCGATTTCCACCTTCCTGAAGTCCACAATCCTTGGTCTTACTGGAGTTGAGTGTAAGGTTGTTGTGATACCACTCAACCAGCTGATGTACCTCGCTAATGTACACCTTGTCACCATCTGAAATTCTGCCAATGTCAGCAAATTTACAGATGGTGATTGACCTGTGCCTAGTCACATAGTTGTGGGTGTGGGGAGAGTACAGCAGTGGGCAAAGCACGCATCCCTGAGATGCACCGGTGTTGATTGTGATAGGGAGGAGATGTCATTTCTGATCCAACGACTGTGGTGAGGAAGTCGAGGATCCAGTTGCAGAGAGTTACAGAGGCCCAGGTTTTGGAGCTTGTTGATTAGAACGGAAGGTATGATTGTGATGATCTCTGAGCTGTAATCAATCAACAGCAGACTGACATGGGTATTGCTGTTGTCTAGGTGATCCAAGGCCAAGTGGAGAGCCAGTGAGATTGTATCCACTGTAGACTTTTTGTTGCAATAGGCAAATTGCTGTGGGCCCAGGTCCCTGCTGAGGCAGGAGTTGATTCCAGCCATAACTAAACTCCTCGAAGCACTGTAGATGTGAGTGCTACTCGGCGATAGTCATTAAGGCAGCTCACTCTGCTCTTCTTGGGCACTGGTAGGATTGTTGCCCTTTTGAAGCAGATGGGAACTTCCGACTGTAGCAGTCAGAGATTGAGAGTGTTTTTGAACACACCCGCCACTTGGTTGGCACAGGTTTTCAGAGCCCTGTCAGCTACTCCATCAGGGCCTGTCACCCTGTAAGAATTCACTCTCTTGAAGGGCAATTGGACATCGCCCTCTGAGACAGAGGTCACAGGATCACTGGGTGCTGCAGGGATGCTCATAGCTGCAGTTTTATTCTCCCTTTCAAAGTAGGCATGTGAGGTGTTGAGCTCATCTGGTGTGAAGCAATGCTGCCATTCGTGGTGTTAGGTTTTACCTTGTAGGAAGCAATGGCCTGCAAACCCTGTCAGAGCTGACGTGCAGCGATTTCATTTCCAACCTCATTCAGAATTGTTGCTTTGCTCTTGAGATAGCCCTCCATAAGTCATACCTGGTTGTCTTGTATAGTCCTGGGTCACCAAGTCAAGTCGCTTTTTATTGTCATTTTGAACGCAAACTGCTGGTACAGTACACAGTAAAAATGAAACAATGTTCCTCCAGGACCATGCTGCTACATAAAACTACACTAGACTAGGTGAGACAACATAAGGCTACACTAGACTATGTAAGACAACACAAAAACTACACTAGACTGCAGACCTACACAAGACTACATAAAGTGCACAAAACAGTGCAGGGTAGTACAATAAATAATAAACAAGACAATAGGCACAGTAGAGGACAAATTACAATATAATAATAAATGATGTAGATGTCAGTCTAGTCTCTGGGTATTAAGGAGTCTGATGGCTTGGGGAAAGAAACTGTTGCACATTCTGGTCGTGAGAGCCCGAATGCTTTGGTACCTTTTGCCAGATAGCAGGAGGGAGAAGAGTTTGTATGAGGGGTGCGTGGAGTCCTTCACAATGCTGTTGGCTTTACAGGTGCAGTGTGTAGCGTAAATGTCTGTAATGGCTGGAAGAGAGACCCCGATGATCTTCTCAGCTGACCTCACTATCTGCTGCAGGGTCTTGCGATCCGAGATGGTGTAATTCCCAAACCAGGCAGTGATGCAGCTGCCTTGAATGTCATAGATCTAGCCCTTAGCAGACGACAAAACTCCTGGTTCTTCCACAGCTTTTGATTTGAGTATGTATAGTAGGTTTTCATAGGCACAATTTCATCCACGCAGGTTTTAATGAAATCAGTGACAACTGTAACATACCCATTCAGATTTGAAGATGAATCCCTGAATACAGTCCAGTCCACCAATTCAAAGTAGTCCTGTAAGCACTCCTGTGCTTCCCTTGTCCATACCTTCTTGGTCCTCACTACAGGTTCTGCAGTCTTCAGTCTCTGCATATACTCAGGGAATAGAATTATAGCCAGGTGACCAGACTTTCCAAAGTGTGATCCAGCCCTCAGCAGACAATGAATTTCCTGGTTCATCCATGGCTTTTGGTTGGGCATGTCCAGTATATTCTTGAAGGCACACACTCTTCGACACAGGTCTTGATGAAGTTAGTGGCAACTGTGGCATATCCATTCATATTCAAAGTTCCTGAACACCGTCCAGTTCACCAACTCAAAGCAGTCCTGTAAGTGCTTCTCTGTCTCTGTTGGTACTACAGGTGATATGCAATATGTCTATCATGGTAAACACTCTCCCTTTCTTCTATAATGCTTATTTGAATGCATATTTAAATTAATTAACATGCAAATGCAATTACAAAACGGTCTATGCTTATCAGGCTCATAAATAGAATTAATTACAGTGAATTTGATTACAAAACTGAGATTTTTATTCTCTCAATTCAATAATTTAAGGACCAGTTAAACATTAAAATTAGTAAAAAAAATTTGCAGTGCATCCTGGCCTATGGTTATTGGCTTTCCCTGAATTATTGTCTAAAAACTCCAGATTACTCTTCCCATAGTCTCTAATATAATGGGATTATGGAGTAACATTGTGTGGTATTAGAAAAGAATGAAAATTTACTTTTGTCGAAAAAAAACATCCAAAACCACTTAGCTTGGTACTCTAGCAAAATTCTGGTTAACTTAGAAAGACTGCAGGGAGAAACCTTTCAGGAAATTACAAATTATTTTATTGTTTCCCATATGTCCTCCTTCCCTTTCCTCCATGTTTCTATGAATGCCTGTTTACTGCTCCTTTCAAACTTTCATTTCAGCCTTTGAATAATATTGCAATGATCCTGTACTCAAGTGGAGTTTATCTCAGGATTACTTCCATAGGTGAAATTTTAGAGACAGCCTTCATGAAAGTGGTCAGTTGTGGTTCTCTCAGCCTTTTGCTTTGCAAAGGAAAATAACAATTGGAACAAAGAATTGAGTTTATAGAGCTATACATGAAGTCTCAATTTTAAGCAAATAGTTAACCTTACAAAGGGGCTACAGTGGATTTCAATTAACTGGGACGCATTAGGACCAGCACAATTTGGTCCAATTAAACTGCTGCCCTAATTAGCCGAAGTTTCATGGAAATAGTTTAAAAAGGTATTAAAAAATAAACCACTGTTTAACTGAGCAACAAATTAAGTATTTAAATGAAATACAGAACAAATGATAACACTTACAACACTAATGCAGTACTATAAGACTGTGTATTGATTTCTATTAGACATCGATGGAGGAATTCAACCAGTGCAAGCTGCCGTGTTCTTTTGATTGACTGTAGATGAACAAAATCAGTGCAGGCACCTAGTGCAGGTAGTGGACTGCCTTCGTGCAATGCTATTGATGATGCATCCACCAAATCTTTATTTTCATTGTAACATTCAAGATAATTGTCGATACCTTCAAATTCCTTGTAATTCCTAACTTGCCGAGGTAGTGAAATCGTTTCATCTTCTAGCTTTTCCAGGCTTGAATGCTTGAAACTGCACTGAGCAAAACAATTCTGAATTTTCTTACAGCTTAATTCTCACCAACTATCAGTGACAAACATCATTGCATTTTGAACACAACTGATGGTATTCAAAAACGATTAATTCTAAGCATGGTTAATTCTAATGGCTACACAAGTGCACGTGGTTGACGTGAGTAAGAAACTGTTCAGCAGCAGTCTCCTATCCTAATTAAGCAGCATAGTGTCCCAAATAAACAATGGGAATCCTGAATATTTTCTTGACTAGTTTTTGTTCCTTAAAATTTGTCCCAAATAAGTGGCTACCATGATTAAACGATGGCCCAATTTAATTAGAATCCACTGTGTATATGGAAACAGTTAAATTTATACAAAGCAAATAATTTTAAAACCTATTATCTCATGAATCATTGGGTTATCTAATGATGTCAGCTGGAATTGAGTGATATAACACAAGAATCTTATTATTGATGTTTAGAATTCTTGTAGAAGTACATGTGTGTTGGGATTTTTTTTCACTCCTAGGCTCAGATCAACAAGTTCTGATGACCTCTTCTAAATTTGCTCAAGTTATCTGATATCTCTACCTTGAAGGAAAAAGCGGAATAATATTTTGCATCTTAACAAGAAAGAAGTTTTTGTCTGAAATGTATAATAATTGCCTAAAGCTAGCCTGAACTCAGGTTAACATGAAGAAGCCAACCTTGAAATTTCAATGCTCCTAAAACCATGCCTAGTTGGTTGCAATGTTTTCACTTTGAGAAGGTCAATATTTCGATTGTGGATTTGTAAACAGACATTTTATGATTACTCTAAGATTAGATTAGATTAGATTAGATTCAACGTTATTGTCATTGTGTGAGTACAGATACAAAGCCAATGAAATGCATTTAGCATCTGACCAGAAATGCAAAGAATAGTGTTATTTACAAAATAACTGCGAATAAAAAGTAAGTGCTACAGCACACAAATATAAAAGTACTGAGACAGTACAATACGGATGCAGTACTGCTTAGCGCTGTGATGAGAGGTTCAGCAGGGTCACAGCCTCAGGGAAGAAGCTCTTCCTGTGTCTGCTGGTGCGGGAGCGGAGGCTCCTATAGCAGCTACCAGATGGGAGAAGAGTAAAAAGTCTGTGGTTAGGGTGAGATGCATCCATGATAATGCTTTTTGCCCTGCCCAGGCAGCGTTTATGGTAGATATTCTCAATGGTGGGCAATTGGGTGCCGATAATCCGCTGGGCAGTTTTCACCACACGCTGGAGTGC
The DNA here is from genome assembly GCF_963921235.1 of Mobula hypostoma. Classification (NCBI taxonomy): domain Eukaryota; kingdom Metazoa; phylum Chordata; class Chondrichthyes; order Myliobatiformes; family Myliobatidae; genus Mobula; species Mobula hypostoma. The sequence goes on along the minus strand of NC_086109.1, from coordinate 47,547,121 downwards.
TTTGCGGCCCAATACGGGACAATTGCCATTCCACAGTGAAATGCAGTTGGTGAGTATGCTCTCAATGGTACAGCGGTAGAAGTCCGTCTGTATCCTGGGACGGAGGTGAGCTTTCTTCATGCTCCGCAGGAAGTAAAGGCGCTGTTGCGCCTTTTTGATCAGGATGGAGGAGTTCAGGGACCAGGTGAGATCCTTGGAAATGTGGACACCAAGGAATTTGAAGCTTGATACATGCTCCACTACCGTTCCGTTGATGTAGATGGGGACGTGAGTGTGACTCCTGGCATGCCTGAAGTCCACAATGATCTCCTTGGTCTTCTGGGTGATAGGGGCCAGATTGTTGTCGGCATACCACACAGCCAGGTGCTGGACCTCGTCCCTGTAGGCCATCTCGTCATCCCCTCTGATCAGACTAACCACTGTGGAGTCGTCTGCAAACTTGATTATGGAGTTAGAACCATGTACAGGAACGCAGTCATAGGTGAAAAGGGAGTACAGAAGAGGGCTCAGCACACAGCCTTGAGGCACGCCAGTATTCAGGGTGAGAGTGGAGGAGGAGAGGTTGTCTAACTTAACTGATTGGGGTCTGTTAGTCAGAAAGTCCAAGGTCCAATTGCAGAGTGATACGCTGATACCAAGCTGGCGAAGTTTGGTGATCAGCTTGGAGGGGATCACAGTATTGAATGCCAAACTAAAATCAATGAACAGCATTCTGACGTAAGAGTTGGTGCTGTCCAGGTGGGTCAGGGCAGAGTGAAGTGATGGCTTTTGGAATGGTAATGAAGAAATTTTTCACGTGTAAGTGTAAGTGGATAAGACCTGATTCAGCTGCACAGTCCTCTATCGTGCCTTGGATAATGGGCAATGAATTCCAACATCATGGATGCAGTTATGCCCACAGATGAGACTAATTTCAACATTAAAACTGTGACTACATTTCAGATTTGTGGTATTGACTGGAAAGTGGTTAGAACACCCTGAAATTTTGAAAGCCTCTAGATATAAGTGCTCTTTGCTTGCAGTCAACATCAAGAACAAATCATGGATTATTTTACTGTAGGGGAACATTTCCTTATTTACTTGATGATATTTTCATTCCTCTTGGAATATTTTTTAACCCGTAAAACTGTTTCTTGGACAGGGTGACAGGATGTTGTTTATAGATTGGGTAGGTTGTGCCCAGCACAAGTTATTTTTCGGGTCTCCAAATGGTGACTTTACATTAAGCCTAAAAAGTCAAATCAAATTTATTGGGTTACTCTCTCAACATTTTAAAAATATTTAATTCAGTAGCTAGCAGGATCTGGTTTTATTAGTCTTTGTAATCAACGTTAATTTTTCATATGTATGCTGAGATTGGTTTAAAATTGCTGGAGCTTTTTCGTATTGAAATTAATTGTTTTCAAAGAAATGTCAAGAGGGCAAGTATCCAGGTCATTGCATCCTGTTAACTGGTGGAATCCTAGTCTGGAGTACCATAATAAGGTGGAAATACTTGAATAAAAATTATACTCTGCAATTATAAGTTGCTCTTGGCAATGGCAGTACAAAAGTAAAACAAGAAAGTGAAGTTTAAGTAAAGCTAACCAATTAGATGTTTGGTATGAACTGAAATAGACAGAGTTATAGTGACTGAAATTCACTTTTTTTCTATCCCCAACAATCTGCATTTATGGTGAAAGTAAATTTAGTAAACCTCGAGATATTATTTAAAAGGCTTTCAGAGAGATCTGGTGCAAATCTTGTACAAGTGCACACATCTAACAGGGAATTAATATGGTAACTGCCGCTTTTTCCTTAATTGTATGATATAGAAAAGTAACAAGGTCTTGTATTTGCAGAGGGTTATGGTAGGATCATCCTGAGTATCATCTCCTGTGTTTGATCTCCTAATTTTCCTTGGAGGCAATGCTGAAAAGTTTCATTGGATTGATTCTGAGCATGAAGGGATTGCTTTATAAGGAAAGATAGTTCCCTGAAATTCAGAAGAATAGAGAAAACCTTAGTTAAAAATGTGAAGTTCTGAGGGATCTTCACAGGCTAAATCCGGTAAAGACATTTTTCCCTGATGGAGAAGTCTAGAGCTAGCAATTTTTTTTGGATTAAAGGATGCATATTTAAGAATGGACTTCTTCTTTAGAAGCTTCCACCCTAGAGAATGGAGGATGCAGAGACATTAATTTTATTCAAGGCCATTGTAGTTTTTTTGCATGAGACAGGAGACAGAGAAAAAGAGTTGAGGCCAATGATCACACCAACCTTAATCTAATCGAATAGCGGAGTCTTGAGAATTCGTATGACCTACATTCTTGCTGTAATTTCTTTTTTTTGTTCCAGTAAAGCCTGGTGATCACTTTGATGAAAGTGACTGGTATTATTTGCATGATTTGTATGTAATTATCCTTCACACAAGTCACTTATTGGGAAAATATGCCCTGTTTCCATTGGAAGAAATTTTTGTACTTCATATTGCCCCTGCTCTTTAATTTCTTTGAATACATGGGCTTAATCAGTCATGCAACCTGTGTAATTCAAGGTGCGATGTTGTTAATAAACACTGGCTTTCTTTAAGTGACAGAGTCCTGACTCAGTTGTCCTGACAGCAGTCCTGTTCTAATGTCATGAAGCAATGGCTCCTTTCCTTGAAGTACTCTACCCCTCAGTTTTAAATTTACTGTGTCCGGGGTTGTCCAGTGGTTAGTCTTTGGAACATTTCAGTCTTGTATCGTTTTATATTTTGCCTGGAATGAGTCACTTTGCTACCACGGGCTGTGATCTGTACGTTCTATATATTTACCTGGAACGAGTCACTTTGCTACCATGGGCTGTGTTCTGTACATTCTATACATTTACCTGGAACGAGTCACTTTGCTACCACGGACTGTGCTCTGTACATTCTATACATCCATTTTATGTTGATGGATATCCAATAAAGTGGAGTGCCCCTTGTGGAAAGTAAGTAAAAATGATTACAGGAGCCATCAGTGTTGACTGTTGCCTTAACTTTTTAAGCCACTATATTGTTGCAACTCATGGATACCACTGAACTAACCACAGGAAGATCACAATAGGCAGGAGCCATTCAGCCTTCTGAGTCCATGCCAGCCCACTCAAGAAAGCCAGTTTTCCCTCTTCCTCGTGCCCTCTTCTTTTAAAATATTTGTCCAATTGGAAATGGCACAGTTGAACGCCTGCTCAATACTACTTATGTTTCCCTCAACCCCATCACCTCAGTCCCGCCCCAGGTAGTATATTCCATATTCCAACCATTCACTACATAAATTACCTTGTATCTTTATATCAATCACCTCTATTCCTTGTCCTCAGGTTCTTGAACTTTGGCCAATTGAGATCGATTTCAGTCTATTTCCTCTGTCTAGACTATTTATGATTTTAAGTACCTACTATCAAATTCTGTTAAACCTCTACTGTTCCAAAAACAAGCAAACTTTAGCATTATGTCAGCTTAACTAATATCTTGTATCTCTACTCTCAATTTGATAAATCTCTTCTGCACTGTCTCTGAGCCCTACCCATCCTTCCTGAACTTTGGTTTGGCTACATTGAATAGTTTCCAGTTCTGGGCACCAAAGTCATTATGAACTCATTCCTAGAACATAGAATATAGAACAGTACAGCACAGCACAGGCCCTTCAGCCCACAATGTTGTGCCGACCCTTAAACCCTGCCTCCCATATAACCCCCCACCTTAAATTCCTCCTGTTGCACTCTGTACCTTTATTTATAAAATACAGGATCCATCATTCTGTTTGGAGCCACTTTTTCTACTACTTCCACTTTTTTATGTCATGTCAATGCATAATTCTGATTTTTAAAAATAATCACATTAAAAATATAATCCACGAATGTAAAAAAACTGGTTACCTACCTGAAGTTTGTTATTATCTTTTCAATGTGAGTTATTAAAATAACTGAATACAGATTAATTTTTAAAATTTTTCTCATGGGCACATACAGTTTGTTCTACAAAAAAGAGATGTTCAATTTTGGGTAGTGAGAATTCAGAAGAAAACAGTAAACTGCAAACATTATCCCAAACTAACATGTAAAGCTAACATCAGTGATTCTGAAAAGCCTTTATGACCTTTTATTTCCTCTGGTACCAGCAATGATGTCATTTTCTGGCTATATTGGTGTTGTGGGCTGAGAGCTGTGCTTATCCTAGCCTAATTGATTCCAAACTCTATCATTAGCAGTCTTGCCCGAGAGCAGTTTAAATTTTTCTTTGAGCATCAAAGAACTATAGGTATACAAGATATTAAGAGGAATAGATAGAGTGGATAGCCAGTGCCTCTTCCCCAGGGCACCACTGCTTTAAGGTAAGGGGTGGGAAGTTCAAGGGGGATATTAGAGGAAGGTTTTTTACTCAGAGAGTGGTTGGTGCGTGGAATTCATTGCCTGAGTCAGTGGTGGAGGCAGATACACTAGTGAAATTTAAGAGACTACTAGACAGGTATATGGAGGAATTTAAGGTGGGGGGGTTATATGGGAGGCAGGGTTTGAGGTTCAGCACAACAATGTGGGCTGAAGGGCCTGTACTGTGCTGTACTATTCTATGTTCTATCAATGTAATTAACACAAAGCATGCTCTTTGTGTTATTAAAAAAATGTAAAATAGTCATTTGATATCTCTAAAATCACATTACTCATGTCCTGAAATGTTTCAATTTTTAAAATGTACAGTATTCACAGAAAAATCCACACCAGGAATATTTCAAATGACTGTGTTTGATGGATTGTCTGCTTAGAGGTAGAGATAGAGGTAGCAGAGTTTCTTCCTCATCTGGCTCCCTGGAGGTTCAGTCTTTAGCCCCAGTGTATGCTGACCTATCATTTGCTGACTGTCCTGTGGGGGCGTGCCTTACTCTGATTATCGGCAGTCATTTCCATCATGATTGGTTAGTTTAGAAACTGTAGCTGGTTTTCCCATTGGATAGCTGCCTGGTGTCCATTTCAAATATCCTGGGTATATTAAATGGCATGTGGAAGGGGCTTGTGCTCCTTTGTTTTGTAAGGGTGCACATGATGATTGGAAAGGTATGCTCTATGTGCACTTTTAGCTAAGTATGTTTGTTAAATGTATGTATGTTTGAATATTCAGCTTTGGAGTGTCTGTAACTTGGAATATGAATGGTTGAATTTTTACTGTTTGTAAATAAATGATCAATAACCTATTGGAAGTCAGTTATCACTTGCTGGACTCACAAACCTGATTCAACATTACGGAGACCAACCCGTCCATCCATTTGGGTGAAGTGATACTTGATGTTGCCCATGGTGCATCTCTTTCCCTGAGGTTATTACCTGCCAGGGGCTGCTTTAAGGAGGCAGATATGGTGACAAGTAGTCAGTTAATGCAGGTTTCCTCATTACTCTTTGACTTTGTGTCAGATTTCTGTGTTTTGAGTGAGGAGGTAGAGGAAAGAAAAGTAACCTCTCCTTCCTATTTGAACTTAAGTGAAATACTTTGTAACTAGACAAGTATAAGGGGAAAGTTATGTAAGTGTACAGGTGGTAGTTGCATGACAGAACCAGAAGCAGATGTTCAGGACCAGGTAAGAATACTTTGGTCCATACAGCTGAAAGTTAAATTGAATCACAATGTAGCACATTACTTAAACCCCCTTCAGCTTCTTTTCTAACCTAATGCTGGCCCAACTTCAGCCTGAGCTCTTTACTGTTTTTTGTTCCATAAGTGTGGCCTGATCTGGGTATTTCTCACATATTTTGCAATATACTTGGAATTGACTCTTGACATGTACTGTATTTTTCACTAGCCTCCTGTATGGCTCTGTATCAAAAGCACTGTGACAGGAAATAATTTGGAGGGTGTGTAGCTCAACCCAGCCAGCATTGTTATGGGTTGGGTGAGCAAAAACTACCAATGATTTAGCTTACTGACAGCACAAACACAAACCAGTGACTAAAATGGTTGCTACAAACTGTTTAATTTCATAATGCACAATTATTTTATCCCATTATTTATTAAATAAAGTAAGGTTTTATTCTTTTCCCCAAAATGCACTTAAGTCATTTGTTCTATTACCTTCCCTTAAGGTGGTCATTCTTCATGTGTTTGCTTAGCAACTCTCAGTAAAGGAATACATCCCCACTAAACTATTATTCATCCATATACTTTCCAGCAGGGATCATTGGGAAATTTCATTTGTCTTCTCCACTCAGGAGAAATGATCCATATGATTCTTCCTAACTCAGCCCAATTAGTAACAATTAGTGATTTATCCAGCTAGCTATTGGAGAAGCCTGATTCTCAGAGTTCTAGACTAATAAAAGGAATCAAGTATTTGTACTTCTGAAATGTAACATGCCTCCTAAACTTGGTTGTGAAGCACAGGGTCATGCAGATATTGCCAGATGGATAGAATGAAGGATGAGCTCAGAGCCTCTTTGAGAAATGCAGTATTCCTACTGACTCCTGGCCCATGCCCAGTTTAAGTGGAGAAGGAGCATTTAGAATGGCATTGAGAACCAGCTCATAACCTCAAACTACGCACCCACCTGGTCCATCAGAAATCTTCCACCCATCCATAAAAAAGCTTGTAGTGTCCAAGTTTAAGTGTGTTGCCTCCCAACCCTTGAACCAGTATTACTCAAGAAGAAGAGAAAATGAACAGCTGACATCCAGAGGTTTTGCTTTTTATTTAAGATTTTTATATTTGCCTGTAGGTTAGGTTGTTTAGGTGAGTGAGACTTTCTTTACCAGATTTAAAAACTGAAATGGCCACCATGCAGAGACTTTAATCAATAAGATGTTAGGGAGAAAAAAAGTGACTTTTCTGACAATTTTTCATGCATGGTACAGTCATATTTTAGATGTGGTATTCTTCTTGCTTAAATTTAGAATCAGTGGGTATATTTTTAAATTGTGTAATATTGTATATGTTTAAAACATGGCCAGGAATGACTTCCTTTCTCCTTGTTAACTAGTCTGGTTTCAACCTCTGCTGTTAGTCTCCAGTCAATAATGTTTTGGCTCATTCATCTTATTGTTAAGAATTGATTCACTGCAGCTGTGTGTCCTGTCTGGAAAATCATGTGACTATTTCAGAATACCAAAACCCTGATAAGCAGGGCCAAGTTAATATTAATGCCAGAGAAACCCAATTCTTTGCTATTAATATGGACCCGATCTCGTTTGTAGGGGTTTTGCAGAAAGCCATGGTGATCTTTTTAATTGGAAGTATAACTGATTGACATTTCTCATTCTTGGGTGTGATGTGCAATCTAGCTGGTTAACAAGAGTTAGTTGTAATTGCATCATTGTTTTTTTTTGGAAAAATATATTTTTGCACTGTTTTGTATGTCTTCATTATTATTCTGTGTACCTTTCCCTGCCAAGTGGATAAATAGGGACTTGCTGTTGAGTATTTGACAGTGTGCTAGAGATAGCTGTTGACAGATGAACAAGAGAGACCCGAGACGTATCAGGGAATTTTTCTTTATCTCACAGGAAATGTCTGCTTCTCTTTGGCTGCAGAATAGATTATTAGTAAGTAGAAAATTGTGAAGGCAATGAATCCTAAACATTCTGAATGTTTTGATCTCCATGTTCTGTTACGAGTTGAGCTCCGGTGGGCAAGCGGAAGACTCAGTGCACTGATGGACTGATAGTTTGAAGAATATTAACACAAACTATGCCTAATAATGCCTAATTTGGCCAATGGTGATTGCATTTTAAGAGTTTGCATACTGAGTGGATGATTTTGCTTGTAAGTAGTAGAATTGTTTTACAATGTCATCTCCAGCTAGTTTGATGTGTAAAATCCAAATTTTGGAAGAAATTGAACTCGTACTGAAATACCTTTCCAGAAATAGGCAGGCACAGTAGACAGAAGTAGGGAGTCTATTTAGTGTTTACAAAGTAATGAACTAAAAGCCCTTCTTTGATCATGCAGATGTACCTTGTAGCCAATGTAAATAATTTTCCTATTCCTTGAGTGCATTCAGTACACTATTTATTTCAGTAATTCAAGTATCCTCAGAACAGTCTATTTTCCAAGGAGGGAAGTGCATTTGCCACAAAATCTCAACACTGGCTCCCATTACTTTCCATGGCTGTCATTTTCAACCCTGTCAAGAGTTTGTTTTCTTTTCAGCATTTTATTAACTTTAGAGACACCATACTCAAAGACGAACAGGTAATTCACTTCAAGTGGTAGTTCTTACCTTTCCATTACTTGCCTTCCTGTGCCCCATTCTCTGCCCCTCCCATCCTACATCCATCCCAACAACGTCTTTATTCACATGGTCTCTGCCCGAAATGTGGGTCTGGATGCATATGGCAGCCCTGAAACCTCCCAAGATGACACCCCATATTAGTCTGTGGATGAAATTGAGCCAGTTGTCATAGTGGAAAGAATGTTCCTGTACACGCAGTGAATGCCTAACTCTGAATATACAGAGGGGTAAACCACAATGTCAGTCCACTGTCTATTTAGTCCAAGTAAAGCTTCCCTATAACCATCAACATGGAAGAAGAAGCAGGATGTGCCATCCCCCTCCCTATTAAAAGGACTCAATAACTATTTACCAGCTAACTTTTTTTCTGGTGGTTCTACAAGTGTTCAGTGTTTTCTCAAACTAGCAGATGTTTGCAAGGAAGGAAAGAAGTTGTGATGGGAGTTTGCTGACTTCAGACCTTTCACTCATTCCAGTTGTCTGCCAAAATATTTGCAAAAATGGGCACTCCTCTTGAAATAGAACTCTTCAAAGAGTAAGGATAAAGGGTACGTGGAGCAGGATAAGCTGCTGAATCCAACGGTGGAGAAGTAAGGTTCTTGACAGAAGGCCACGTCGTCCATGTGTTCAAGGAGCTATCATTAGACATGAACCATAGTGATGAAAACATTGCAGATGTTAAAAACTTCCACACTAAAATCTGCTTCTCCCCTTTCTCCTCACCTCCATCAAACTTAGAATTGGGAAAGGACCACATTTTCAGAGGCTGCCAATGTGATTATGGCCTTAGGCTTTGCCAGGTTCTTTGACTGTAGCTGAAGACGTTTGTATAATATTACAGCTCTTCATTGCTTTTGTAGGTGAGCTAATATTTAAAAGAGCTATTATGTTACCTCCCAGGATACCAGCAGATGAAGAAAGCATGTGAATTATCTACATTTGTAGATTCTCCCATAGGGACACAATACAATCTGAGCACAAACACATGTTGTGGGAGCTGCCCCACAGTGGCTTGAATTGCAGTTCCCCTTCAATGTTCAGCTGTTGCATAATGAGAGACAGTGGACCATGCAGGTATTGTCCAGTGTTTGGGTAACTGGCATATTACCTGCAGTTTGAGCCAACTACCACTTTAGAAGCACAGGGAGCAGAAATGGAAAATAATCCTAATGGCTCCTCGATACCCAGGGTGAATGAAGGACGTATCCAAATATAATATCTGAAACTTCATCTCCCCTTCACTAGTCCTCTCTTGTCTCCCATTGACTATTGCTGTCGTCGCAGATTAAATATTCCAAACCAAACTAATGAATTAGAATCTTGTACAATATTTAGTTAGGCACTCACCTGTTTGAGGCCACCATTTAGCTCTATCTCGTGGGCTTCATGGACGGCTAATGATTGAGCGGGCAAGGCTGTGGGTAACCTCGATAACCCAGCTGCAGGTACTAATTGCACGATCACAACTGGGGTGTCTGGTCAATGGCGAAGAATCAGTGGAGTGACAGGACTGAGAAACAACTGCTGTGTTGTTCAGTGAAACCAGAGGGACAGGCTGCAGATATGGCAATCTGGTCAGCGGCTGAATGGGAGCAGTTTGAGAGGGAGAGCAGGAGCTGTAAGGGCAGAGCAGGAAGATGCCCCTTCCTCATTGAGTTGAGCAAGGCCACCATTCCCTGGGGAGAGGAGGAACAAGAAAAAACCAAGCTGAGCAATTTGTTACAACTGTTGCAATGATGCCAGCACCAGCTTGAAGAGTGATGCCTCATCTTCCATCTGGGAGCTTTGCAGCCTTTGGGACTTAATATCCTAAAACTTTAGGTAACTTGATTTCTGGATGGGTTCATGTTCCTAGTCTGCATTTTGCAAATCCTATATTCTTGTATGTACTTTCACTCCTTAATTGCTCTCATTGAGCAGGTAACCTTTTTAAACAATTATACCCAACAGTTGCCCCAGCTTTACCCTATCTGAAACACCACCTTCTGCACTCTCACTGCAGCTGCTGAACAAGCCTCTTGTCTCCTTCCCAGTCCTAGGGGAACCAATATCCTGGCAGGGAGATTAGCGAGGGCTACTGAGGTGACTTTAAACTAGAATGGCTGGGGGGTGGGAATCAAATTAAAGAGGCTAGGCGAGAGGAGGTTAGTTCACAACAGGGGGATGGGAACCAGTGCAGAGAGACAGAGGGGTGTAAAGTGAGGGTAGAAGCAAAAAGTAGTAAGGAGAAAAGTAAAAGTGGCAGGCCGACAAATCCAGGGCAATCATCAAAAGGGCCACTTTTCAACATTATTGTATAAGGTTTAAGAGAGTTGTAAAAGAGCGCCTGAAGGCTTTGTGTGTCAATGCAAGGAGCATTCGAAACAAGGTGGATGAATTGAAAGTGCAGATTGTTATTAATGATTATGACATAGTTGGCATCACAGAGACATGGCTCCAGGGTGACCAAGGATGCGAGCTCAACGTTCAAGGATATTCAATATTCAGGAGGGATAGACATGAAAGAAAAGGAGGTGAGGTGGCGTTGCTGGTTAAAGATGAGATTAACCCAATAGAAAGGAAGGACATAAGCCGGGAGGATGTGGAATCGATATGGGTAGAGCTGCATGACACTAAGGGGCAGAAAACGCTGGTGGGAGTTGTGTACAGGCCACCTAACAGTAGTAGTGAGGTCGGAGATGGTATTAAACAGGAAATTAGAAATGTGTGCAATAAAGGAACAGCAGTTATAATGGGTGACTTCAATCTACATGTAGATTGGGTGAACCAAATTGGTAAAGGTGCTGAGGAAGAGGATTTCTTGGAATGTATGCGGGATGTTTTTTTGAACCAACATGTCGAGGAACCAACTAGAGAGCAGGCTATTCTGGACTGGGTTTTGAGCAATGAGGAAGGGTTAATTAGCAATCTTGTCGTGAGAGGCCCCTTGGGTAAGAGTGACCATAACATGGTGGAATTCTTCATTAAGATGGAGAGTGACATAGTTCATTCAGAAACAAAGGTTCTGAACTTAAAGAGGGGTAACTTTGAAGGTATGAGACGTGAATTTGCTAAGATAGATTGGCAAATGACACTTAAAGGATTGACGGTGGATATGCAATGGCAAGCATTTAAAGGTTGCATGGATGAACTACAACAATTGTTCATCCCAGTTTGGCAAAAGAATAAATCAAGGAAGGTAGTGCACCCGTGGCTGACAAGAGAAATTAGGGATAGTATCAATTCCAAAGAAGAAGCATACAAATTAGCCAGAAAAAGTGGCTCACCTGAGGACTGGGAGAAATTCAGAGTTCAGCAGAGGAGGACAAAGGGCTTAATTAGGAAGGGGAAAAAAGATTATGAGAGAAAACTGGCAGGGAACATAAAAACTGGCTGTAAAAGCTTTTATAGATATGTAAAAAGGAAAAGACTGGTAAAGACAAATGTAGGTCCCCTACAGACAGAAACAGGTGAATTGATTATGGGGAGCAAGGACATGGCAGACCAATTGAATAATTACTTTGGTTCTGTCTTCACTAAGGAGGACATAAATAATCTTCCAGAAATAGTAGGGGACAGAGGGTCCAGTGAGATGGAGGAACTGAGCGAAATACATGTTAGTAGGGAAGTGGTGTTAGGTAAATTGAAGGGATTGAAGGCAGATAAATTCCCAGGGCCAGATGGTCTGCATCCCAGAGTGCTTAAGGAAGTAGCCCAAGAAATAGTGGATGCATTAGTGATAATTTTACAGAACTCGTTAGATTCTGGACTAGTTCCTGAGGATTGGAGGGTGGCTAATGTAATCCCACTTTTTAAAAAAGGAGGGAGAGAGAAACCGGGGAATTATAGACCGGTTAGCCTAACGTCGGTGGTGGGGAAACTGCTGGAGTCAGTTATCAAAGATGTGATAACAGCACATTTGGAAAGCGGTGAAATCATCGGACAAAGTCAGCATGGATTTGTGAAAGGAAAATCATGTCTGACGAATCTCATACAATTTTTTGAAGATGTAACTAGTAGAGTGGATAGGGGAGAACCAGTGGATGTGGTATATTTGGATTTTCAAAAGGCTTTTGACAAGGTCCCACACAGGAGATTAGTGTGCAAACTTAAAGCACACGGTATTGGGGGTAAGGTATTGATGTGGATGGAGAATTGGTTGGCAGACAGGAAGCAAAGAATGGGAATAAACGGGACTTTTCAGAATGGCAAGCAGTGACTAGTGGGGTACCGCAAGGCTCAGTGCTGGGACCCCAGATGTTTACAATATATATTAATGACTTGGATGAGGGAATTAAATGCAGCATCTCCAAGTTTGCGGATGACATGAAGCTGGGCGGCAGTGTTAGCAGTGAGGAGGATGCTAAGAGGATGCAGGGTGACTTGGATAGGTTGGGTGAGTGGGCAAATTCATGGCAGATGCAATTTAATGTGGATAAATGTGAAGTTATCCACTTTGGTGGCAAAAATAGGAAAACAGATTATTATCTGAAAGGTGGCCGATTAGGAAAAGGGGAGGTGCAACGAGACCTGGGTGTCATTATACACCAGTCATTGAAAGTGGGCATGCAGGTACAGCAGGCGGTGAAAAAGGCGAATGGTATGCTGGCATTTATAGCGAGAGGATTCGAGTACAGGAGCAGGGAGGTACTACTGCAGTTGTACAAGGCCTTGGTGAGACCACACCTGGAGTATTGTGTGCAGTTTTGGTCCCCTAATCTGAGGAAAGACATCTTTGCCATAGAGGGAGTACAAAGAAGGTTCACCAGATTGATTCCTGGGATGGCAGGACTTTCATATGATGAAAGACTGGATGAACTGGGCTTGTACTCGTTGGAATTTAGCAGATTGAGGGGGGATCTGATTGAAACGTATAAAATTCTAAAGGGATTGGACAGGCTAGATGCAGGAAGATTGTTCCCAATGTTGGGGAAGTCCAGAACGAGGGGTCACAGTTTGAGGATAAGGGGGAAGCCTTTTACGACTGAGATTAGGAAAAACTTCTTCACACAGAGAGTGGTGAATCTGTGGAATTCTCTGCCACAGGAAACAGTTGAGGCCAGTTCATTGGCTATATTTAAGAGGGAGTTAGATATGGCCCTTGTGGCTACGGGGATCAGAGGGTATGGAGGGAAGGCTGGTGCAGGGTTCTGAGTTGGATGATCAGCCATGATCATAATAAATGGTGGTGCAGGCTCGAAGGGCCGAATGGCCTACTCCTGCACCTATTTTCTATGTTTCTATGTTTCTGATGAATGGTCTTCAACCCTGAATCGTGAGCTCTGTTTCTCCTGGCACAGATGCGACCTGACCTGCTGAGTATTTCCAGCCTGAAATATGTGCCTTAAATTGGGCACAGTGAACTTGGAGTCTGAGCATGTGTGGAAAAAAAATATATACCAGATAAATCATTATTGTCTTGTTTCGGCCTGTAGGCAGGAATAGTTGCTTTAAGAATTGTTCTATGTGACTAATTGGTTGCAACAAAGTTCAGAGGAAGTTTCATGTGTTTTTTGTGTTATAGAAAGCCACCTTAAGAATGTTGCCTGAATCTAACATTTATTAATCAAGTAATTGTTTTCCAATATCTTTGGGAGAGAATGCGAGAGACTGAGACAAAAAAAAATCTGGAGGTCACTATCCATTTCTATAATGAGCCTTTTGTATTTGGTGACATCTGTTCGGAATTTGATGCTTATTTTATCCTTGGGCCAATGCCATTGTCAATTTATTTTGCATAAAATTGATTTTAAAATGCTGATTAAAAATAAATGAAATCTCGCACCTGTTTTCACTGAAAATCTAATGCAATAGAAGTGATTTGGACTGTATATGGAACGTTTGTCGTGCTGCCATCCTGTGATTTGAAGGGAAAATAAATCCCTTCAGCTGTTTATGTAGCAGTTATGTCACTGGAATCCCTGCAGCTGTATTATTTACACTACACTGCCCCCGATTGCTGCCCTGAACCTGAATAGATAAAATTCTTGTGCTACTGGGGCCCGTGAACCTGTGTGGCTAAATTGCGTGCAGGCTGTCACATGTCCTTTGAGGGATGCAGCTCAACTAATGCCAGGCGGAGATTAATTCTCGGCACTAATTCGCAGCCTCTATCGCGCAAAACGCATTGGGATAGGCCAAGTGGGAATTACGGTTCAGTCATTGAGAACTGAGGGGATTTTTGTGTGATCAGGTTTGTTTGTTTATAACCCATTTTTCAATGTGGCATTTATTTTCCGTCCTGGTTGAGGCAGTGCCCTTGATGTTACAGTATGTGTCGAGGCTGCAAAGGTGAAGGTATTGGGCTGTAAAGGTTTGCAGTGACCTCTTTAGTTTCGTGCATGAGGTTTTCTGTAATGCTTGGGCCGTTTTTGCCTCTGCAGTGCATGAAGATTTGAAGCGGCGTAACCATACAGATAATTCAAGGTCTTGGTATCGTGTAGAAGATGTCAGGTTCGTACGACGAATCCAGTGGATTGGAGGAAACGACTGACAGTTTCTGGGAGGTACTGCAACTTTCTTGCTATACTTGGAGAAGACGTGGATGTTACAAGATCATTAAGACATGCATGATTTTTTTAATGTAAATTTTGTAGCAAACTGCGTTGTTGAATTGAATTTTGATAAACGGTTAATAGGCTTTGCTGCTTTAATTCTGCCGAGAGCTGGCAAGGCTAATATTCACTAATCAGGAATCGGGGAGGTAGAGCTGTATGTGCATTGCAGAAAATATGCTGCAGCTTTACTGAACTGATCCAGGAGACCATGAACGATATTTTGCTATGTAACCACATTTCAAATGCTTGTCAGAACCCACAAGGAAATGTAGCTATTTGTGGCTAACTCAGTATTTAGCTGTATGGGAATGCAAATTCACTTTAAGGCACTTCAGACGGCAAGTATACTTAAAATATATTCTAACTAGTCCTTGAGGAAAAATCTTTTAAATGCATTCGTGTAGTACTTTTTTGTTAGAAGTCGCGTTGCTTTTTTAAAAAAAACCTTTGAAGGATAAAGAATTTGGAATGGGAGATGTCCTCAAAATGTAACTCCCCTTTCTTAAAGTGCGACCTTTTCTGGGGTATTTACAACATGGGATTAACGTGTCTGAGTGTGGTGGCTAGCTGCCAGTTAGGTTAGGTGATCTTAGTTTAAAAAGATTCTTTTCTACCCTCGTTCCTGTTTATCCAGAAGGCGGTTTTGATAATCTTTAGGAAAACCCAAAGAGTTGTGGCTCTGATTTGTTTTTAATCTTGCATCCCACATCCACCTGTCTCAGAAATGATGAGGCCTACTCTGCAACCTCTAATTATATGCAGCAGAGTGCAGATAAAGCTTTGAACCGTAGAACACCTTTGTCTTTAAAGACAAGTGCCATATTTGGTGTCACAGGAAGCGGCACTGGTTGATTATAAATACTAAATCATTTTATTTATTTCTTCCCAGATCTTTGCACACTACAAACTGTCCTTGGATTTACCCAAACTCACTGCTTTATCACCATTGATCTGCCTTCCCCGAGTTAGTACGCATTTATGTGCTCTCTCTCTGGAGTTAATTATGGGGGAGCAGTCTTCATTAAGTTTTTTAAATAAACACAGGATTGAAACATTTTAACCAGGGACTGAGTGAAATAATGGCCAAAACAATAAGGGCAAGTGTTCAAAAACCAAAATTGAAGTTAATCACACTGACACTAAACAAATTTTTATTAAGAGTAACTCAATCAGTCTTTCTTCTAATATTAGTTCCTATCTTTTTAAAAAAAAGTGGGAAAAATTAAAACACAAAGTAAATAATGTCGTCTTGCCTATAATTGAAAAAGGGAATTGAAGCACATCAATCGATTATATCATTTACTGGTAATAGATGTTCTGAACTATAAAGGTTGATAAAGAGTTAAAGTGGATTAAATTATGGAAAGTAGATAATCTGTATGGGATAATTTCTGTCTGTCTAAGTGGATCAATACAAATATAAATGACTGACAGTGTACTGCGGTATATTTCAAAACATTTAATCTTATTACCGATTGAATTAATGCTCCACCATTATCAAACTATTAAAATACAAAACAATACAAAGGGTTATTAATATCCAGATGATTTAAGTTGACTAACCTGCTGATTAAGATCTTAAGATATAGGGGCATTCATCATGGCTAATCTTTTTTTTCTCAGTCCCAGTCTCCTGCCTTCCCCCCCCCCACTTCCCCCCCCCATGCTCTGCTCTGATCAATCAAGAATCTATAACTTCTGCCTCAAATATACAAAAAAGACAGCTGCCTCTGACAAGGAATTCCACGGATTCACCACTCTCTGCCTAAAGAAATTCCTCCTCATCTGTTCTAAAAGGATGTCTCACTATTTTGAGGCTGTGTCCTCTGGTCTTTGACTCTCCCACCATTGGAAACATCCTCTCCACATCCATTCTATTAAGGCCTTTCACCATTTGATAGGTTTCAATGAGGTCACCCATCATTCTTCTCCATTCTAGTGAATAGAGGCCCAGAGTCATCAAACACTCTTCATATGACAAGCCATTCAATCCTGGAACCTCTTTTGAACCCTCTCCAGTTTCAGCACATTCTTTCTTAGATAAGGGGCCCAAGAGTGCTCACAATAATCCAAGTGAGGCCTCACCGGTGCCTTATAAAGCCTCAACGTAATTGGATGGAATTGCAAAGGAAGAATAAGTGTTGGCATAGGAAGGAGGAGAAAAAAAAATCACCAAAGAAATTGAATAATTTGACTTGTAGACACATATATTTAAATATTCAAAAACTGTTTAAATTGTTCTTCAATGGGGAAAATTCTCTTTACTGGGTGTTAGCTAAAGATTAGGAGAATACTTGAGGAATCTTCTAAATAAGGTTGTGCAAAGGTCTATGTAAAAACTCTAGATTTGATATGTGACATTTCACAAAGATAATTATTAGGACTGTATTTCTCTGCAAGGTGGTTTATATAGCCACTTCAATTAACCTCCAAGAATATCCATTTTTAAGACTGAAGCTCTTTGGACTTTAAAGGTTAAATCTAAATCCCATGTCGATCTCAAATTAACAAGTGAAGTATAATCTTTCGGTGTTCTGCCCAAGGACAAACAGCAAATCCAAATAACATTTCATCCTGACATTTTCCCTTTTCATGTTGCATGTCTATGTGTCTTCTAATCCTGTTTATGGATTTTTTTTATTAAATGGTAATATTTGTCTGCTCATTTATTCTCCAACATTTGGGGAAGTGGATGAACTGCCTCCTTCATGTTTGTAGCCAGTGATTACCTTGAGGTGGCCGTAACAAGCAGTATATTATTGCATCAAACATTTCTCCATGGGTCCTTAAAATCACAAGGTTACCTTTCAGGTAAGATTCTCAGGATTTTTTTCCCCAAATGTGGAATGCACTACACTTGTGTATCCATATTTGTGTTATCCTACTGCAGTTAAGGTTTCCATTGTTCCTCCATATTTCAGGACATACTACATCTGTAGTGTAAGAACGGAAGGGCAAACTTGAACACATAATGTTAGAAATTTAAATTGATTAATGAAAGATTCCAAATGCTTAATCCTCATGAGCAAACTCTAGTACCTCTGATTCTGTCTTTTGAAAGGGTATTCATTTTCCCTTTGTTATTTTGAAGGAATTTAAAGGTTTATACCTTGTTTTAAACCAAGATGCAGGCTGATCCATCCTTACAAAATTAAATAAAGAATTAATACCACTAGAGGAGACAGAAGTATGTCCCCTAATGAATCATCCGTAACAGATGGTGAAGGTTACGTGTTAAAAGTAGATGGAGAACAAGGAAAAAATCTTTTCTGTGAAAGCAGGTGATGAATTTAGTCTGCACTTGATAATTTGTTTTCATTTTCCTGTGTTGTTATTAGTATTAATCAATTTAGTAGAAAAAATAAATTGAATCCCAAAGACTATGTTTGATGTTAGACCAGGTGCCCATTACTGGTGCATTGACGGTTTTCAGCAATGAGCTGTTATGAAAATTTATTATTTTTTATGTCAACATCACTTCTGTCATACAGCATGTGCACGGTTAAATTTTTGAGCTTGAAGTATGTCTGGAGACTGATCTAGTTGAGGTGTGGGAAGTAATTAGAGTCACATACTGAGATAAAGAATCTTAAAGGGATGTACTCTTTAAAATGGAGCTACAAATTCAAGGATTTGAACAAAAACACATTTA
The DNA here is from genome assembly GCF_963921235.1 of Mobula hypostoma. NCBI lineage: Eukaryota > Metazoa > Chordata > Chondrichthyes > Myliobatiformes > Myliobatidae > Mobula > Mobula hypostoma. The sequence goes on along the minus strand of NC_086109.1, from coordinate 47,528,713 downwards.
AGGCATGTAAGCCTTCCTCAAAAGACTGATGGATTAATTGAATCTTCAAAGCTGAAGTTAACTGATGTCTATTAGGTAGTGGTAGCAAAAGATGCAGATTATAGACAGGAGAATGATATTGAGGTACCTCTGTAGCTGTGATCAAACAAAACAAGCTGCTATGTTGTATTTGCTGATTATGACAATTTTAACACCAGTGATGCATATTGGGTACATCTGGAGGCTGAGCAGCTTTGATATTGTAATTGCATTGCCTAGAGGTACGGCTGCATATTAAGTCTTTGGTATTGTTCAGGAAATTAAGTTCAATTTAAATCTATTCAGCGAAGAAATGAAAGTTGAGTATCCTTCATTCTACATTTACCTGAATGTTCCTTGGGAAATTTCCTACTTGCCAATCTATGAGCCCGCACTTACCCAGAGTAGGTCTGCAGTTGGTAAATTGAGCAAACCTGATCATGGTGCCCTGTGGATATAGGACACCACTCACTGAAATGCTTTGACAGCCAGTAAGCCGTGCCCAGGTATAATTACCATCAAAGTCTGCAGATATCTGACTGTCTGTGGGTGTCTCTGACAACTTCAAACTCTCAAAATAAAATGTTTAATGTTTAAATATTAATATGATTGAACAATTAAAATGCTTACAATGAAAATAATTTAAAGCAAGTTGTTGATATTTCCTAAGGAATGCAGCGGCAAGACCTCTCCGGAAATTCAGAGCGTCAGCATTTGGGCTTGCTTGCATGGCTGTGTCAAACCTCATGGTGGGAAAATGCAGGCCAATGGATTTTTGTAAAATTAATGTGTTCTATAAATCTGCATCGGAGGAAAACATGAACAATCTCACTGAACTGAATCCACAGAGGTTTGGATTTTTCTTAAATTTGGTTCAGAAATCTATTAATTATAAACTGGAGATTTTCATTCAGATTAACTTTAAATATTTGGCTACTGTAATATAATATGAAGGTAAAGTATTACATATTGAGGTTCTGACTGAGAAACTGGGGGGGGGGGGAAGAGCAGGGAGGTTGCAGTTTTACCAGAATCAGTGCCAGAACTGTTGCTGCAAATGCCAAAACAAAGACTGAATGTGAAGGAAGTTGTGTCAGCATAATTTGGAGAAAGTTTGTATCTTCAGGCTGTCATGGGGCAGAGCAAGATGATGTAGATTGACTTGTAAATGTTAGAAAATGTTTTGATACTTGCCGTGTGCTAAGGTGGAGGAGTTCTGCTAAAATAACAACCATGACACAGACTAAGATGGAGTGTTGTTTTGTTTTTCAGGGCCTACTTGCATAATTTGCTGTGAGTTGGGTCAGTGGTGACCGTTAAGGAATGACTTTAATGGGTAGACAGACAAGAGCTTTAGTGAAGGAGTTCCAGAGAGGAAGCCTAGGCGGCCAACAACCATTCAATCAAAGGTACTGAAGAGGATAGAAACTGTTTTCTGAAACTTCAAAAATTTATGGATGGTTTACCAGAGAGTTCCAGGGATCAAAGAAGATGGTAATGAGGAAATGATGCATCAAAGTTGGACTAAGGACTGTGATGATGAGCTTGAAGATTTTTGAAATTTGTAGCAAGTACCATGAAGTTGTTTTGAAATGCGGTGAGCCTTAGCAAGAACGATTACGGAGAATGTTGAACTGGCAGCCTGGACAGCACCATTGAGAATGTAATTTGTGAAATATGCAAGCACAGGGCCAGGAAGGAGCATTAAAACACTTGAATTTCAAAGTAATAAAGATATGGGTTGGAATCTTGAAACAGCTGGAAAGAGGCAGATAAATGCAGTAGTATTTCTAAAGGAGTTAAAAGATAATAAAAAATGTGGAGCAGGTTGAAGTGGTGACAAATGTAATGAAGTAACAGACTTTTTCTTCATTTTATTCTCATGAGATGAATTGATGTTGCCAGTTTAAAAATGGGATAATCCTGTGTTTTAACTGTAGTTTAGATTGAGTTTTGAAGTTGTTACTCTCTGTTAAAGGTAATGTATTTCATAGACTCCTGATGAAGGGTCTCGGCCCAAAATGCCGACTCTTTATTCTTCTTCATAGATCCGAGTTCCTGCTACACTTTGTGTGTGTGTTGCTCTGGATTTCCAGCATCTGTAGAATCTCTTGTGCTAATGTATGTAATAGATATAGTATTCTTCATCTAATTATGAATTCAACTTCTTTTCAGTTTGATACACTTCATTGAAACAAGCATAACACGTCTGAGAAATAGAAAATAAGAAGTCATTAGCATGGTGGTTGCTGTTTCTATTAGACCAGGGACTGTATAAGACATTTGAAATAGTCTATACTAGTTCCCTCAAAATCTGGTGGTACTAAACTTCAGATGGCATCAGTATTTTAGCCCCAACTGTCGTATTATGTGGAATGGCTCAGAGATTTGCATTTTCTGAGTATCAGTTACATTCATAGTCCTTCATTTCTGTTCTTTGCTTGGGCTTTTTGCCCTCTGTACAGCAGGCAATTTCTAAATCTTAAAGGTACAAATTGATTAGAAGTTAATGGAGTTTTTTTAAAAAGGAAAACAATTCAAAACAAATATTTCGTTACATTTAAGCAAAGATGCTACTGCAGCTTTTATATTTAACGTAATTTGAAAATTACTGTTTCTGTCAATGTGCCAAGTTAGGATTGCGAAATTCTAATTATATTTTTCCCTTTTTAGTTTATTGTGATCACTCAGTTTGCCTGATTTATCTACCTTCTTCAGATTAATTTCTTCCTGCTATAATTCGCATATATCCACCATTTTTAATCAAAATCATACTGTAAGATTGATACCTAATGTATAGATAAAACACATTGGAGGTCTCGTACAATTTACTCTCGAACTTAAAGTATTTACAGTTGTTCATTTGTAAAGTGGAAGTGCCTCTAACCTGAAAATGATTCCTTTATTTTCACAATATCTACATCTCAACCAAGCCACTTAATTACTAAACTGCATCCAGATGTTCCACCTCGTTACCCTAGTACATTTTCCAAAAACCTAGATTTGTCAGATGTGATTTTTTTTGATAACACCATTATAAAACTACATGATAGATTTTTTTTAGTGGGTCCTTTTCCTACATTCTTAATGATTCTAGAGCATTCCGGACAAACTCTGCCATGCGAAATACCAGGACTGTTCCAGAATCTAAGATATATTGGACTACCCCCAGAGGTTTGGGTTGCAAACTAGATGATCTGCTTTATCCACTTTAATGTTATTACTTTTAAGTTCCTCACTCCCACTAAACTATTGATATCCTACAAAGTTGGATATCTGTTTTGCATAGTTTACTATTAACACAGATGCAGAATATTGTTTAATATCTTCCCTCCTCAATTTCCCCACCTGTGGTCTTGTTGTTTATGTTTGTTTTTGTAGAATCTTTTAATGTTTCCTGCTGAGTTATTCTGTTTACCTCTTTCAATTTCTGGTCATCTTCACTGGTTTCAAAATCATTCCAATCCACAAACTTCTTTCAGGCTTGGTACTCTTTTCACTAAAAAATTTAAGCCTGTTTCTTTTATCTTTGCTTTCTCTGAGCCTCTTGAGTACATCGGGGAATAGATATCCAAAATGTTTTTAATATTCAAATTAGCATGAATATTGAAAACTCTGAAATATTTCAAGTTTATCTATTAACGAACCGTTAGCCTAATTTCCCCATCCACTACTTTTAATTTGGTGGAGCTGAATCATGCGATATTTATTTTTGCTTGTTAAAATGATGTGGAAAGGAAGATTGATAAACTGAGCACTGATTACTTGCCCTTATTCTAAATTGGGATTGCAAGATTAGAGAGAATTATTCAATATAGAGAAGTGTTACTTGAAGATTCATAGTCTAGGAGCCCTCTAGGTTTGCAGGATATGGTATAATTTTCCATATTTTCAGGTCTTTTGTACAAATTCATGAACCATGAACAATTTGTAATCTCTGAAAGAATTGTGAATTTTGTGAATGTTAATATTCATCTTGTATTATGATGCATTGATGAAAAATTTGAAGTAGTTATTACAAAGTAGTTAATATTTCTTATTGTTGGGTTGAAAACAATCAAGTCTTGTACTATAAAGACATGCAAAATATTGAACCTTGCCTGGTTCCATAATTTTCCCTTTTTGAACTCATACCTATTTTCAACCAGTTCTTTCCCGTGTTAAGTTAATACTGATATTTTGAGAATTTTGTGGTAGACAAGGCTAAATATAATGTTGAAGTGATGCTATGACCCTGCTCTCTGGTTGAAAGAGATTCAAGTGTAATCAGTTTGGATAATGTCCATTCCATTCCTGACGAGTGTGTACAAAAATGACATCATTCGGAGGCCCACAAAAGGACAGATAGCAAACTGTCATTGAAATATAGAAAATAGGTGCAGGAGTAGGCCATTCGGCCCTTCGAGCCTGCACCGCCATTTATTATGATCATGGCTGATCATCCAACTCAGAACCCCGCCCCAGCCTTCCCTCCATACCCCCTGACCCCCGTAGCCACAAGGGCCATATCTAACTCCCTCTTAAATATAGCCAATGAACTGGCCTCAACAGTTTCCTGTGGCAGAGACTTCCACAGATTCACCACTCTCTGTGTGAAGAAGTTTTTCCTAATCTCGGTCCTAAAATGCTTCCCCTCTATCCTCAAACGGTGGCCCCTCGTTCTGGACTTCCCCAACATCGGGAACAATCTTCCTGCATCTAGCCTGTCCAATCCCTTTAGGATCTTATACGTTTCAATCAGATCCCCCCTCAATCTTCTAAATTCCAACCAGTACAAGCCCAGTTCATCCAGTCTTTCTTCATATGAAAGTCCTGCCATCCCAGGAATCAATCTGGTGAACCTTCTTTGTACTCCCTCTATGGCAAAGATGTCTTTCCTCAGATTAGGGGACCAAAACTGCACACAATACTCCAGGTGTGGTCTCACCAAGGCCTTGTACAACTGCAGTAGTACCTCCCTGCTCCTGTACTCGAATCCTCTCGCTATAAATGCCAGCATACCATTTGCCTTTTTCACCGCCTGCTGTACCTGCATGCCCACTTTCAATGACTGGTGTATAATGACACCCAGGTCTCGTTGCACCTCCCCTTTTCCTAATCGGCCACCATTCAGATAATAATCTATTTTCCTATTTTTGCCACCAAAGTGGATAACTTCACATTTATCCACATTAAATTGCATCTGCCATGAATTTGCCCACTCACCCAACCTATCCAAGTCACTCTGCATCCTCTTAGCATCCTCCTCACAGCTAACACTGCCACCCAGCTTCGTGTCATCCGCAAACTTGGAGATGCTGCATTTAATTCCCTCATCCAAGTCATTAATATATATTGTAAACAACTGGGGTCCCAGCACTGAACCTTGCGGTACCCCACTAGTCACCGCCTGCCATTCTGAAAAGGTCCCGTTTATTCCCACTCTTTGCTTCCTGTCTGCTAACCAATTCTCCACCCACACCAATACCTTACCCCCAATACCGTGTGCTTTAAGTTTGCACACTAATCTCCTGTGTGGGACCTTGTCAAAAGCCTTCTGAAAATCCAAATATACCACATCCACTGGTTCTCCCCTATCCACTCTACTAGTTACATCCTCAAAAAATTCTATGAGATTCGTCAGACATGATTTTCCTTTCACAAATCCATGCTGACTTTGTCCGATCATTTCACCGCTTTCCAAATGTGCTGTTATCACATCCTTGATAACTGACTCCAGCAGTTTCCCCACCACTGACGTTAGGCTAACCGGTCTATAATTCCCCAGTTTCTCTCTCCCTCCTTTTTTAAAAAGTGGGGTTACATTAGCCACCCTCCAATCCTCAGGAACTAGCCCAGAATCTAACGAGTTTTGAAAAATTATCACTAATGCATCCACTATTTCTTGGGCTACTTCCTTAAGCACTCTGGGATGCAGACCATCTGGCCCTGGGGAGTTATCTGCCTTCAATCCCTTCAATTTACCTAACACCACTTCCCTACTAACATGTATTTCGCTCAGTTCCTCCATCTCACTGGACCCTCTGTCCCTTACTATTTCTGGAAGATTATTTATGTCCTCCTTAGTGAAGACAGAACCAAAGTAATTATTCAATTGGTCTGCCATGTCCTTGCTCCCCATAATCAATTCAGCTGTTTCTGTCTGCAGGGGACCTACATTTGTCTTTACCAGTCTTTTCCTTTTTACATATCTATAAAAGCTTTTACAGCCAGTTTTTATGTTCCCTGCCAGTTTTCTCTCATAATCTTTTTCCCCTTCCTAATTAAGCCCTTTGTCCTCCTCTGCTGAACTCTGAATTTCTCCCAGTCCTCAGGTGAGCCACTTTTTCTGGCTAATTTGTATGCTTCTTCTTTGGAATTGATACTATCCCTAATTTCTCTTGTCAGCCACGGGTGCACTACCTTCCTTGATTTATTCTTTTGCCAAACTGGAATGAACAATTGTTGTAGTTCATCCATGCAACCTTTAAATGCTTGCCATTGCGTATCCACCGTCAATCCTTTAAGTGTCATTTGCCAATCTATCTTAGCTAATTCACGTCTCATACCTTCAAAGTTACCCCTCTTTAAGTTCAGAACCTTTGTTTCTGAATTAACTATGTCACTCTCCATCTTAATGAAGAATTCCACCATATTATGGTCACTCTTACCCAAGGGGCCTCTCACGACAAGATGGCTAATTAACCCTTCCTCATTGCTCAAAACCCAGTCCAGAATAGCCTGCTCTCTAGTTGGTTCCTCGACATGTTGGTTCAAAATACCATCCCGCATACATTCCAAGAAATCCTCTTCCTCAGCACCTTTACCAATTTGGTTCACCCAGTCTACATGTAGATTGAAGTCACCCATTATAACTGCTGTTCCTTTATTGCACACATTTCTAATTTCCTGTTTAATACCATCTCCGACCTCACTACTACTGTTAGGTGGCCTGTACACAACTCCCACCAGCGTCTTCTGCCCCTTAGTGTTACACAGCTCTACCCATATCGATTCCACATCTTCCCGGCTTATGTCCTTCCTTTCTATTGCGTTAATCTCTTCTTTAACCAGCAACGCCACCCCACCTCCCCTTCCTTCAAGTCTATCCCTCCTGAATATTGAATATCCCTGAACGTTGAGCTCCCATCCCTGGTCACCCTGTAGCCATGTCTCTGTGATCCCAACTATATCATAATCATTAATAACAATCTGCACTTTCAATTCATCCACCTTATTACGAATGCTCCTTGCATTGACACATAAACCTTCAGGCGCTCTTTTACAACTCTCTTAGCCCTTATACAATTATGTTGAAAAGTGGCCCTTTTTAATGCTTGCCCTGGATTTGTCGGCCTGCCACTTTTACTTTTCTCCTTAGTACTTTTTGCTTCTACCCTCACTTTACACCCCTCTGTCACTCTGCACTGGTTCCCATCCCTCTGTTGTGAACTAACCTCCTCACGCCTAGCCTCTTTAATTTGATTCCCACCCCCCAACCATTCTAGTTTAAAGTCACCTCAGTAGCCCCCGCTAATCTCCCTGCCAGGATATTGGTCCCCCTAGGATTCAAGTGTAACCCGTCCTTTTTGTATAGGTCACGCCTGCGCCAAAAGAGGTCCCAATGATCCAAAAACTTGAATCCCTGCCCCCTGCTCCAATCCCTCAGCCACGCATTTATCCTCCACCTCATCGCATTCCTACTCTCACTGTCGCGTGGCACAGGCAGTAATCCCGAGATTACTACCTTTGAGGTCCTTTTTCTCAACTCCCTTCCTAGCTTCCTGTATTCTCCTTTCAGGACCTCATCCCTTTTCCTACCTATGTCATTGGTACCTATATGTACCACGACCTCTGGCTCCTCACCCTCCCACTTCAGTATATCTTGGACACGATCAGAAATATCCCGGACCCTGGCACCAGGGAGGCAAACTACCATCCGGGTCTCTGGACTGCGTCCACAGAATCGCCTATCTGACCCCCTTACTATCGAGTCCCCTATCACAACTGCCCTCCTCTTCCTTGCCCTACCCTTCTGAGCTACAGGGCCAGACTCTGTGCCGGGGGCACGACCACTGTCGCTTCCCCCGGCTAAGCTGTCCCCCCCCAACTGTACTCAAACAGGAGTACCTGTTGTTAAGGGGCACAGCCACCGGGGTACTCCCCATCACCTGACTATATGTGATGTGAAGTTGGGAGGGGTCACACTGGTCAGGTTGATCATGAGCCGAACCTATTCAGGATTGGGTGTAACTCCTGTACTGATTATTTGTCAGTCCTGGTGCAGAATTATGATCCAAAATGTAAACAATTCCTCCCTCTCCAAACGCCCATAGATGCTACATCTAGCAGATTACTTAATCCACCAGACTGTGATCCTTTATGTCGCCTTTAGATAAGCCCCTTTGTCTACTCAAGAACAGGAATGTAACAATAACTTTCAAGCAAACATTCTTTGGGGGAGACAGCAAGCAAATTATCTTTTCAAAATGTCAAATGCCATAGTGATACAAAATAACTTTTTGAAGTTTTGTTAGGCAGAGCAACAGGACTATGCAATGTAACGAAAGCCACGTGGGTATCATTACCACCAGCATAGATTAAATCAGAATAATTTAAGTTAATAATGTTAGAGTTGTAAATTTAGTTTAAATGAATATTGTGAATTTTGTGGTTTACCAAGAGAATAAAAGGTCAACCGGAAGAACAAAACATACAAAATAGGGGCAGCAGTAGGTGATCTGGCCCCTCAAGCCTGCTCTGCTATTCAATAAGACGACGAGCTGGACATGGACTAAGCTCCACCTACCTGCCTGTTCCCCATAACCTTTAGTTCCCCTGATGTGCAAAAATCTAATTGTGTCTTCAGTATATTTAATAAGGTAGCCTGTACTGCTTCTCTGGACAGAGAATTCTACCGATTCACTGCTGTCTGGGGAAAGACGGTTCCCCCTCATCAACCTAAATCTATTCCCTTGAATCTTGAGGCTGATTTCTAGTTCTGGAAAATAAATGGTGAATGAGAGGGATACTACTAGAATCTAGATCAATGTAACTTGTAGAACTTGCAAAACTTGTGTAGAACTACAGCAAGTATAGTTCAGTTAGATGTTATCCACAAAGAACATGAGGCAAATATCAGTTTTTGAAAGGTGCCTAATTCCTGAAAAGGAGAATTGAATTTTGTAAGATCCATTTGACTCTGCTTTTTCCAGTAATGTGGAATTGGTCATCTAATATGCCAACTTGTAAGTAAACACTTTATTTGCTTTATTAATATATGTTGATTTGTTCTTCAAATTATGGCATTGTTTTGCACTGCTGTAACTATATGTTATAATTATGTGGTTCTGTCAGTGTTAGTCTTTGGTTTGTCCTGTTTTCTGTGATATCACTCCGGAGAAACATTGTATCATTTCTTAATGCATGTGTGCATTTCTAAATGACAATAAAAGAGGACTGAGTGTTCTCATAATCTTAAAAAAAAACGTGCAGACAGAATTCAAGTTTGATGTAAGAACGATAATTTATAATCCAGCCAATTGTGGTATCAGGATACTTGGACAGTCAGTGTGTTACAATGGTTACAGGATTTTATTGAATTTAACTGATGGTAGTCTGCAAAAGATTAATTAAACACATGTGACAAATGAAATTATTCTAGTTTCAGTGTGGCTGAACACAAGGATGATAAATTGTAGGCATTTACTTGTAGAACCCTGAAAGGCAAGAATACATTTGTTTTGTGAAGCATAATTTTGAAAATCTCAGGCAGCAGTATTTCCTAGTGGAAACCCCTTAATTCGATCAAGTTACAAATTTAATATTACAAATGTTTTTGTAGTGTTGGTTTAAAAGTAAGTCCTGAAAAAGAAATAGATTGTAAAATATATATTACTGTTCCCAGTCCAGATAAAGGGTCTCGATCCAAAATGTTTATTCCTTTCCATAGATGCTGCCTGGCCTGCTGTGTTCCTCCAGCATTTTGTGTGTTACTCTGGACTTCTAGCATCTACAGAATCTCTTGTGTATAAGATTATAAATGTTTAGCTTTAATGTATAAGCAATGGCAAAGGAGGAAAAGATAACTCTGTTTTAAGTTAAGATTCGTGCTTCAAATGTTGAGCAATTTTAGTGAAAGAATCTCTTGGTTAATTGTATTCCTTTCATTATTTTTAATAAGTCTACGGGAAATGATGGTTCTGATCCCAACTTGTCCTACTACACTTTTCATTTTAATGGCATTAATATGTGTGGATCTACTGTATAACATCCAGATATTAATAGACTGGTTAGTGTTTTTCTTTTGGTCAATGCGTGAAATTACCTTTGCAAGTTATAAAGTGGTGGGTAGTGCAAAAAAGGTATTTCTAAATCAGTAATTGCAGAATGTTTCAGAGAAGGTGGAGGGACAGACTTTTTGCAGCAATACAATTAGATCGCATCAACTCTGTAATGACTGTTTAATGGGATATTTTTGTTGAAGCCGGTTGAAAGTATTTTGAGCATGCTGTATCTTTCACTGCCTTTCTGAATGAGATGTTAACTCCAGACTTTAGATAAACTGATCTTTTTTAAAAAAAAATAGATAATCTAGTCATAATCTCTGCAACCTGTGAGTCCTCCTCCCACACACAATTGTGTTTCCTCCCATTCATTGACCTCAAAGATAATTGACTTGTAAATCCATCTGGCACATCCTTGGAATAATGCAAAATTCTATCCTTTTAAAGTAAACTTCTGAGAATTATTTAAATTAGGATTCCCTTTCACTTGGAATTTTAATATTTTTAATGGAGAAATACAGAAGTTTTCTCATCAGTTTGCTTTATATTTTCTGTAATTGATTGGGCAGTGGTTTAAAAAAAATTACACTTGTGCTTCCTGGCTTTGATTGCCATGGCTTGGTGAAAAATTTTCAGTCTGCCATTGTTTGGTTTATATTGGCCTCAGACACTTGTCTGTAATCACTGCAAATTGAATTGCTAAAGCACTCTGGAACTGTGTGACAATAGAAAAAAATGGTGGCAGATGTGAGAGGTTGTTTTCTTAAATGCACTTTGCCATCAAACACTTAGAAAATAATTTCTGTTCATAATATTTTGCATGTTGGCTATTCAGTTATACTTAAAGAACATTGTGCTCTTTGTGCAGTGAAATGGAAGTGAGCATCAATTAAAGGATACTTTCTCCATCCAGTATTAATGTACATGAACAGCAAGGCTGAATTCTGCAGTAAGAGTCTCTTGACAGAAATCTGGTTTGATTTCTGCAGTTGCTATGAAATACAAGCCATTGCCATCTCAATTATTGTATTCTTGATTTATAGTGAAATATATAGCACTGCAGCACAAATCTTTTTGATGACAGAATTGCCAGCCTGTGCGTTTTAGGTATGTTTATTGTGATTGTCACTTTTATTTCCTTAAGATCATTGTCTAAGATATTTAAATCATAGACTGTCCTTCTGCACTGAAACATCAACAATTGAGACAAGTAAAGATTTTTCTAGATATTTTTTAACTTGAATCTCCAGCTTAATCAGAGATCTTCAGAGTGGCGATATAAGAATGTTTTAATTTTGTATTATCATAGAACCAATGGTTATAAATAATCTATTCTCTCTTTCCTTCCCTGAGGCAACCCTTCAGTGTTGCCAGTGACTTCTTTCACCCCGGTTCTGTGGGGTCTGAGATGGCTCACGAGGCCAGTGTGGAACCTGCGGACTCCACAGCCAGGGGGACAGGAGGTGATTGACAGGTTAGGCAGATGGGTACTTTGTGTGGTAATGCGCTCTCTCCACCATTTACATTTAGGTTCTCTCAGCTCCAAACAAATGAAGTTAAGGTTTCTTGCACCATGCTAAATGCTCGCTCGCCACTTTGAGCAGTCTTGGACCGGGGATCACCAAGAGGCAGTGGTGTTGCACTTGCCTCCATCCACCTGGTAATATCTTACCATACACAAGTGAATAATAATGTGTCTCCTTTAGGAATATGTTGGGTATGTGAGCAGTGTTGCCTGTGCGTCGAAGTCAGTAGCGCAGTTAGACCTGATGCTGGGGAGGTGGACCATGGAGGGTGGGTGATATTAGTTTGTTTATCCTGCCAGTGGTGGTAGTGCTGCTGGTAGACCATAACTCAGAAGCCTTCAAGGACAGTAGGAAATGCTGCTGCCTTTTAGACCGTGAGTTTGAGGATTTGATCTTATTCTCTCAAACACCGAGAGATGGTGCTGGAAGGTGGTGACTCATTGGATGCTGCACCCTGCGACTGTGCCTATTGCTGCTATTATAATCATTCTATGCTTTAAAATTGAAATTCTGTCTAAGAATTGCTGATAGTGTTCACTTTCTCTGTAACTTCAACACTTTATCCTGCATTCTGGTATTGTTTTACCTTGTACTACCTCAATGAATTGCGTTATTAATTGATATAAATGGATGAATGGTATACAAGGCAAGTTTAACTGTATCTTGTCTTTTGGCCAGGCATATTACAGCCTACAGGACCCCACTCGATGTCAGATATCAGTTTGTATCAGTACTGGGTCATCTTCTCTGCCTTCTCCTTTCATTCATATTCAACTCTGCTGGCTATGCCCCACTATACAACAACATACAGACAATGTGCAGCACATTACAGAGACAGAGGCTTGGTCAGATCATAACTGTCTCTTGGCAGCCACAGTATTTCCTTTGTAATATCCATTGCCCTCCCCACATCTCCACTGGCTAGACTAGCTTGTTCCTTTCTTGCTCCCGGGAAAGGTTTCAGGCCTGATTAACTCTTTCTCTTTCCACTAATGCTGCCTGACCTGATCTAAGATTTTCCAAAAATTTATTTCACTTTTTCAACTCATCAGATAGTGGATCAAAAAGAACACGGAGTTAGAAATAAAGCCGAGAAGCACGACCTCAAGGGTGGTAATCTCAGGATTGCTGCCTGTGACACGCAACAGTGAGGATAGGAATAGAATGAGGTGGCAGATAAATGCGTGGCTGAAGAATTAGAGCAGGAGGCAGGGATTCAGATTTCTGGATAATGGGACCTTTTCTGGGGCAGGTGGGACCTGTACAAAAGGGACGGGTTGCAATTGAATTCAAGGGGGACTAATATTCGTGCAGGCAGGTTTACTAGAGCTATTAAGAATGGTTTTAAACTACTATGGCAGGGGGATGGGAGCCAGGATGATGGAGCTGAGGATGATCCAACAGGTTTGCAAGTAAATGATGGATTTAATATGAATATAAGGAAGGACAAGCCAATGAAAATGCAGACAGCAAAGAGTTACATTGTACCCAGATGCAAAATTCAAAAGAATGAAGAATACAGGACTGAAGTTGCTGTATTTAAATGTGCATAGCATTTGGAATAAGGTGGACGAACCTTATTATTAGGGAGCTTAATGTGAAGGAACCATTAGGAGACAGTGATCATAATGTGATTGAATTCATACTGCAGTTTGAGAGAGAAAAGCATAAGTTCACGTGTATCAGTATCACAATGGAATAAAGGGAATTACAGAGGCAAGGAGCTTGCCCAGGTGGATTGGAGGATGATTCAGATAGGGATGATGGCAGAGCACAGATGGCTGAAGTTTCTGGGGATAGTTCAACAAGGCACAGGATAGATATGTCCCACAGAAGTAGTTATCAAATGGCAAGGCTGACCAAAGGAAATTAAGGAACGCATAAAAGCCAAGGCAAGGGCATATAAGGTAGCAAAAGTGAGTGGGAAGTTGGATGATTGGGATGCAATTAAAATCTAACAAAGGCAACTGAAAAAGCTACAAGAAGGGAAAAGATAAAATTTGAGGGCAAACTCGTCAATAATATAAAGCAGGATACCAGAAGTTTTGTTTTTCAGTTAAATAAAGAGTAAAAGGGATGTGAGAGTTGATATTGAACCACTGGAAAATGATGCTGATGAAGTAGTAATCGGAGACAAAGAAATGGCCGCCGATGAGCTTAATAAGTACTTTGCATCAGTCTTCACTGTGGAAGACACCAGCAGTGTTCCAGAGGTCTGTGAATGTCATGGAGTAGGAGTGAATGCCATTGCTATTACAAAGGAAAAAGTGCCAGGCAAACTGAAAGGTCTTAAGGTGGATAAGTCACCTGGGCCAGAAAGACTACATCCTGGAGTCCTGAGAGAGGTTACTGAAGAGGTAATGGATGCATTGGTCATGATCTTGCAAGAATCATGATTCTGGCATGATCCCGGAGGACAGGAAGATTGCAAATCTTTTTAAGAAGGGAGGAGGGCAAAAGAAAGGAAATTATAGGTCAGTTAGCCTAACCTCAGTGGTTGGGAAAGTGTTGGAGTCTATTATTAAGGATGAGGTTTTGTGGTACTTGGAGACTAATGATAAAATATGTCAGGAGACTAATGATAAAATATGTCAAAGTTGGCGTGGTTTCTGTCAAGGGAAATCTTGCCCGACAAATGAGGAAGTAACGAGCAGGTTGGACAAAGGAGAGGCAGTGGATGTCATTTACTTGGATTTTTAGGAGGAGTTTCATAAGGTGCCACTCATGAGGCTGCTTAACAAGATAAACTCCTATGGCATTACAGGAAAGATACTGGCATGGATAGAGGGACGACTGACAGGCAGGAGGCAGTGAATGGGAATAAAGGGGGTCTTTTCTGGTTGGCTGCCAGTGACTAGTGGTGTTCCTCAGGGTTCAGTATTGGGGAGCGCTACTTTTCACAATGTTTGTCAATGATTTGGATGTGGAATTGATGGCTTTGTGGCTAAATTTGTAGATGATCCAAAGATGGATGTTGGGGTAGGTAGATCTAAGGAAGGAATGCAATTACAGCAAGATGATCTTGTTGAAATCTTCCGAATGTTGAAAGGACTAGATAGGGTGGATGTGGAGAGGATGTTTCCTATGGTGGGGATATCCAGAACTAGAGGTTACAGCTTGAGGGGTGACGTTTTAGAATGGAGGTAAGGAGGATTTTTTTTTTTTAGCCAGAGAGTGGTGAATCTGTGGAATGCTCTGCTACAGTCTGCAGTGGAGGCCAAGTCCATGGGTATTTTTAAAATAGAAGTTGATCATTTCTCAATCGGTCAGGGCATCAAAGGATATGGCAAGAATGCAGGTGTATGGGTTGAGTGGGATCTGGGATCAGCCATGATGGAATGGCGGAGCAGAAGCAATGGACTGAATGGCCTTATTCTGCTCCTATGTCTCATGATCTTGTGGATCATTCAGACATACATGGTTAAACAGGAGAACAAGAGCAGGATTAAGCTTTCCTCACCATTCAATATGATTCTGGCCTATTTGCCCCAAGCCATAACTCCTCTTTCATGTCAGTTCCACATAGGCACAATTAATCAACTTTGCAGAAAATTTATCCATCTCCTCTTAAAATACCATTTGTGATCTTGTGTACCTTGACAACCCACCTGGTAGAAAATTTCAGAATTACACCCTCAAACAACAAATTTCTATGCACCCCTCTTTTAAAGCCCTCTGGTGTCCCTGACAACAACACCTGCAAGAAGTGCATCCAGCTGCAGCTCCTGACAAACTGTGTTAGGGAACTGGAACAGGAGCTGGATGACCTGCGGATCATTCGGGAGAATGAGGAAATTATAGATAGTAGCTACAGGGAGGTAGTTATGCCAAAGGAGCAGAGGACAGGAAATTGGGTCACTGTCAGGCGAGAGAAGAGGAAAGGGCAGGCAGAGCAGGGTTCCCCTGTGGCCATTCCCCTCAACAACAAGTATACCGCATTGGATACTGTTGGGGGGATGACTTACCTGGGACAAGCTGCAGCAGCAGGATCTCTGGCACTGAGTCTGGCTCTGCAGTGCAGAAGGGAGGATGGAAAAAGAGGAGAGCGGTAGTGATAGGGGACTCAATAGTTAGAGGTGCAGATAGGAGGTTCTGTGGTCGTGCCAGAGAATCCATGATAGTTTGTTGCCTCCCGGGTGCCAGGGTCAAGGATGTCTCTGATCGATTGCATGACATTCTGAAGTGAGAGGGTGACCAGCCAGATGTCGTGGTGCACATCGGTACCAATGACATAGCAAGGAAGAGTGAGGAGGTCCTGGAGAGTGAGTATAGAGAGCTTGGTAGGAAGTTGAAAAGCAGGACCTCAAGGGTGGTAATCTCAGGATTGCTACCTGTGCTAGGTGCCAGTGAGGGTAGGAATAGGATGCTCTGGAGGATGAACAAGTGGCTGAGGCACTGGTGTAGGGGGCGGGGTTTCAGATTTCAGGAAGGTTTGTTAGTGCTATTGGGGAGGCTTTAAACTAGATTTGCAGGGGGATGGGAACCAGAGTGCCAGAGTTGACAGCATGGCTGGGGTGAAAATAAATTATGTTAAAAGTTCAAGCAAATCCGCTGATAGAAAGGTTGTGAGTGGTGGTAAAAATCTTCTGAGGTGTATATATTTCAGTGCTAGGAGTACTGCGGAGAAGGCGGATGAGTTGAGGGCGTGGATTGACACGTGGAATTATGACGTTATAGCAATTAGTGAAACTTGGCTACAGGAGGGGCAGGACTGGCAGCTTAATATTCCAGGGTTCTGATGTTTCAGATGTGATCGAGACAGAGGAATGAAAGGTGGGGGAGTAGCATTGCTTGTTAGGGAAAATATTACAGCAGTGCTCAAGCAGGACAGATTAGAGGGCTTGTCTACTGAGCCCTTATGCAAAGGTATAGCCACATTAGTGGAATTGTATTACAGAC
Source organism: Mobula hypostoma (assembly GCF_963921235.1). Lineage (NCBI taxonomy): Eukaryota > Metazoa > Chordata > Chondrichthyes > Myliobatiformes > Myliobatidae > Mobula > Mobula hypostoma. The sequence goes on along the minus strand of NC_086109.1, from coordinate 47,512,005 downwards.
CACCCAATAGTCAACGAGACTTGGTAGAGCAAATCTGCAGAGAGATAGCAGGCAACTGCAGGAAACATAAAGTTGTGGTGGTAGGGGATTTTAATTTTCCATACATTGATTGGGACTCCCATACTGTTAGGGGTCTAGATGGTTTGGAGTTTGTAAAATGTGTTCAGGCAAGTTTTCTAAATCAATATATAGAGGGACCAACTAGAGGGGATGCAATATTGGATTCCTGTTAGGAAACGAGTTAGGACAAGTGATGGAAGTCTGTGTAGGGGAGCACTTTGGTTCCAGTGATCATAACACCATTAGTTTCAATTTGATCATGGACAAGGATAGATCTGGTCCTAGGGTTGAGGTTCTGAACTGGAAGAAGGCCAAATTTGAAGAAATGAGAAAGGATCTAAAAAGCGTGGATTGGGACAGGTTGTTCTCTGGCAAAGATGTGATTGGTAGGTGGGAAGCCTTCAAAGGGGAAATTTTGAGAGTGTGGAGTTTGTATGTTCCTGTAAGGATTAAAGGCAAATTGAATAGGAATAAGGAACCTTGTTTCTCAAGGGACATTGCAACTCTGATAAAGAAGAAGAGGGAGTTGTATGAAATGTATAGGAAACAGGGAGTAAATCAGGTGCTTGAGGAGTATAAGAAGTGCAAGAAAATACTTAAGAAAGTAATCAGGAGGGCTAAAAGAAGACAGGTTGCCTTGGCAGTCAAAGTGAAGGATAATCCAAAGAGCTTTTACAGGTATATTAAGAGCAAAAGGATTGTAAGGGATAAAATTGGTCATCTTGAAGATCAGAGTGGTTGGCTATGTGCGGAACCAAAGGAAATGGGGGAGATCTTAAATAGATTTTTTGCATCTGTATTTACTAAGGAAACTGGCATGAAGTCTTTGGAATTGAGGGAATCAAGTAGTGAGATCATGGAAACTGTATAGATTGAAAAGGAGGAGGTGCTTGCTGTCTTGAGGAAAATTAAAGTGGATAAATCCCCGGGACCTGACAGAGTGTTCCCTCGGACCTTGAAGGAGACTAGTGTTGAAATTGCAGGGGTGCTGGCAGAAGTATTTAAAACGTCGCTGTCTACGGGTGAGGTGCCGGAGGATTGGAGAGTGGCTCATGTTGTTCCGTTGTTTAAAAAAGGATTGAAAAGTAATCCGGGAAATTATAGGCCGGTGAGTTTAAAGTCAGTAGTAGGTAAGTTATTGGAGGGGGTACTAAGAGACAGAATCTACAAGCATTTGGATAGACAGGGGCTTATTAGGGAGAGTCAACATGGCTTTGTGCGTGGTAGGTCATGTTTGACCAATCTGTTGGAGTTTTTCGAGGAGGTTACCAGGAAAATGGATGAAGGGAAGGTAGTGGATATTGTCTGCATGGACTTCAGTAAGGCCTTTGACGAGGTCCCGCATGGGAGGTTAGTTAGGAAAATTCAGTCACTACGTATACAAGGAGAGGTGGTAAATTGGATTAGACATTGGCTCAATGGAAGAAGTCAAAGAGTGGTGGTAGAGAATTGCTTCTCTGAGTGGAGGCCTGTGACTGGTGGTGTGCCACAGGGATCAGTGCTGGGTCCATTGTTATTTGTCATCTATATCAATGATCTGGATGATAATGTGGTAAATTGGATCAGCAAATTTGCTGATGATACAAAGATTGGAGGTGTAGTAGACAGTGAGGAAGGTTTTCAGAGCCTGCAGAGGGACTTGGACCAGCTGGAAAAATGGGCTGAAAAATGGCAGATAGAGTTTAATACAGACAAGTGTGAGGTATTGCACTTTGGAAAGACAAACCAAGGTAGAACATACAGGGTAAATGGTAAGGCACTGAGGAGTGCAGTAGAACAGAGGGATCTGGGAATATAGATACAAAATTCCCTGAAAGTGGCATCACAGGTAGATAGGGTCGTAAAGAGAACTTTTGGTACATTGGCCTTTATTAATCGAAGTATTGAATATAAGAGCTGGAATGTTATGATGAGGTTGTACAAGGCATTAGTGAGGCCAAATGTGGAGTATTGTGTTCAGTTTTGGTCACCAAATTACAGGAAGGATATAAATAAGGTTGAAAGAGTGCAGAGAAGGTTTACAAGGATGTTGCCGGGACTTGAGAAACTCAGTTACAAAGAAAGGTTGAATAGGTTAGGACTTTATTCCCTGGAGTGTAGAAGAATGTGGGGAGATTTGATAATGGTATATAAAATTATGATGGGTATAGATAGAGTGAATACAAGCAGGCTTTTTCCACTGAGGCAAGGGGAGAAAAAAACCAGAGGACATGGGCTAAGGGTGAGGGGGGAAAAGTTTAAAGGGAACATTAGGGAGGGCTTCTTCACACAGAGAGTGGTGGGAGTATGGAATGAGCTGCCAGAGGTGGTGGTAAATGCGGGTTCTTTTTTAACATTTAAGAATAAAATTGGACAGATACATGGATGGGAGGTGTATGGAGGGATATGGTCCGTGTGCAGGTCAGTGGGACTAGGCAGAAAATGGTTCGGCACAGCCAAGAAGGGCCAAAAGGCCTGTTTCTGTGCTGTAGTTTCTATGGTTTCTAAATGATACACGTTCCCCCTCAAATGTTGTAACTATGGGTTCTCATTTGAGTTTCCCTTTGCTGGAAGTGTCTCAATGCTGAGTGAATCTCTTCTTGGCTGCAAGCATATTCTTTCTTAAATAAGGAAACTAGGATGTTATCAAAACCACAGACATTACTCCAAGGTCTGGCCTTGCCAAAACCCTGTATAATTGTAAGAATGCATTGTTCTACTCTTAAAGCCCCTTGCAGTGAAGACTCGTTTACTGTTTGCCTCCTAGATGACGTGCTGTACCTGCCTACTGGACTTTTGTGATCTGTGCATCTAAGCACCTTAGTGCAGTCATTTGCAAACATTCTTCTGTTCTGCACTCAATTCACCATATAGTTTGAGAGGAAGAAGCTAAAATCAGATGTATCAGTATTATAGTAGAGTAATGGGAACTACAGAGGCATGAGAGAAGAGTTTGCCAGAGTTGATTGGAAGGGGACACTAGCAGGAATGATGGCAAATCAGTAATGGCTGGAATTTCTGGGAGCAATTCAGAAAGTACAGGATAGATCCATCCCAAAGAAGTAGAAGAGAGGATGAGGCAACCGTGACTGACAAGGGAAGCAAAGACAGCATCAAGTACAAGAGAAGACATAAAATGTAGCAAAAAATAGTGGGAACCTGAAGCTTTTTAAAAAAAAAACAAGGCAAAACAGAAAACAATAAAGAGAAAAGATGAAATATAAAAGTAAGTTGGTCAGTAGTATGAGCAAATGTTTTCTCAGATGTGTAAAGAGGGACAAGAATGGATATCAGACTGCTGGAAAATAACTACAGAGTAATAGGGGACAGAGAAATAGTAGATGAAGTTAATAAGTATTTTGCATCAATCTTCACTGTGGAAAACACCAGCAATATACCAGAAATTTGAGAGTGTCAGAGGACAGAAGTGAGTGTATTTGCTATTACTAAGGAGAAGGAGCTTGGGATGCTGAAAAACCTGAAGGTAGCTGAGTCAACTGGAGCAGATGGATTATAGCCCAGGCTTCTGAAGAAGGTAGTTGAAGAGATTATGGACAAATTAATAGTGACCTTTCAAGAATCACCAGATTCTGGAATGGTGCTGGAGGACTGGAAAATCACAAATGTCACTCCACCCTTTAAGAAAGGAGGGAGGTAAAAGACAGAAACTGGTTCATAGTTTAACCTGACTTCAGTGGTTGGAAGATGTGTGATTGTGTTATTATGGATGAGGTTTCTGGGTACTTGGAGATAAAGATAGACAGAAGTCAGAAATCTGTTGGGAAATCTTGCCTGCCAAATCTGTTGGGTTTCTTTTGAGGAGATAATAAGGAGGATAGATGATAGACAAAGGAGAGTCAGTGGGTGTTGTGTAATTTGGAATTTCAGAAGGCCTTTGACCTGTGCCACAGATGAGGCTGCTAAACAAGATTAGAGCTCATGGTATTACGGGAAGGATGCTTGTATGGGCAGAAGATTGGCTGACTGGCAGGAGGTAAAGAGTATGAATGAAGTGGATCTTTTGTGGTTTGCATCTGGTGATTAGTGGTGTTACACAGGGGTTGCTACTGTGTCTGTTACTGTTCAGGTTATATGTCAATGATTTGGATGACAGATTTGATGGCTTTGTGGCTGCGGATAAGCTGACGTTGGAGAGCGTCCAGAGGAAGTTCACAAGAATGATCCTGGAGTGAGAGGGTAAACACATGAGGACAGTTTGAATGGCTCTGGATCTGTATCTGCTGCAGTTTAGAAGAATGAGGGGATCTCATCGAAAACTATGGATATTGAAAGGCCTAGATCAGGGGTCCCCAACCTTTTTTGCACTGCTGACCGGTTTAATATTGACAATATTCTTGCGGACCGGCTGATGGGGTGGGGGGGGGGGCGGAGGTTTAGGATTTCCAATGGACAAGAGTAGCGGTCAAATATGGGACACTTGTGTTTACCCCGAGAAAGACTGCAATGACCATGAAGCCTTGCACGGTCACCTGTGTGCGCGTGCATGACTTGCTGATTTCCCCCCCCCCCCACAAATCGTTTTTGGTGATTCTGCTGGTGGGGGGGGGAGGTTGTTAATCACGACCGGAATATAGGTGATAAGTGGCTAATACACTCAATTTTGTTTCTAAAAAGGTTTATCTAATGAATTTAATATTAAATACACAGCGCATATTTTCCTCGCATGAATATAAGTGATGTCAATTATCAGGGGAGGACAGGGGAGCTTGAAGTAAGTGTTGAACGAACTTCCAGTAGAAGTGGTAGAGGCAGGTTCGATATTATCATTTAAAGAAAGATTGGATAGGTATATGGACAGGAAAGGAATGGAGGGTTATGGGTCGTGTGCAGGTCGGTGGGACTAGGTGAGAGTAGCGTTCGGCACGGACTAGAAGGGCCGAGATGGCCTGTTTCTGTGCTGTAATTGTTAATATGGTTATATAAGTCACTTATAAGTCAATAGCATCATAGCATTTTAAGTAACGTTTGGATGTTAGCACATATTTTCCCCATATGAACGTATAAAATCATTGCAACCCACCAATATCACTGAATCAGTGGGAGCCCTGGGCTTGTTACCCTGTGACAACACAGTCCCATCAAGGGGTGATGGGAGACAGCGATATTCGAAGGGGATTCCTAATGTCCAGTCTATTCCGCAATTTAGTTTTCGTTGCATTCATTGCAGAAATGTCGGAAATGAAAGCAACGTTTTCAGTGCTTTCGTCGCTATCTCAGGATATTTAGCCTTGACTTTGATCCAGAATGCCGGCAGAGATGTTATATCGATCATACTTTTCCGCCCGCTGTCATTTGCAAGCTCGAGGAGTTGATCTCCTTCCCGCGCAGATATGGATGACGCGTGGCTAATGACCTCGCATGCGTTCAAGCTCAACAGTGTGTGACAGGGAATGAGGAAAGGTGCAGCTGACTCATACCGCCAAATCATATCGTTTTCTCGCAGCCTGGTAGCTCATGCTTTGCGGCCCAGTGGTTGGGGACTGCTGGCCTAGATCATGTGAACATGGAGACGGTGTTTTCTCTAGTGGGGGAGTCTAGGACCAGGAGGGCACAGTTTCAGAATACAAGCTCGTCCCCTTTAGAACGGGTGAGAAGGAGTTTTATTTAGCCACATGTTGTTGAATTCATTGCCACAGTGGCATTGAGTGCCCTGAAGCCCACAAGTTCTATGCCCTAGTACACTCGCCATTTTTTCTTTTTGCAGAAATCTCCATACATTTAAGTAGAGAATTTTGAAGGTTTGATACAGCTGGGTATGTCTTCATGAAGAAACTTAACACTGGGGTGATTTCAGAAGGTGTTTTAGTTTAACACTGTGAGCCTGGAGTTTTGTATATGTTATATTGGATTTTTGCCATGGAGTAAGCCAGTGACTAGATGAAATTTTCCAAGAATCTAGTATTCTTGTGTTAACCATTATTAACTCCAGTTTTTGTTCCATATTTAACTTGTTCGAGAGTTAATAAATGGAATTTAAATCCAGAGCTCCTATGAATCTGGACCTCTGAATTTGTTGTTTAACAAGTTCCATATGAGAACATCTTAAAATGTCGTCTTTGTTAAATTCAAACACCTTTTGTGGTCTTGATGATTTCTGCCATGCCTTTCTGTGTTCCTCAGTTCTCTGCTAGCTGTCTGTGCATTCATCGCTTATAGTATACTGTTGGTTATCAATCTATTGGCTAAATAAACTACTCCACTTCTCTTTCACATCTGGCAACCATCTGGTAATCTTGTTGCTTCTTAATTTCCCGTGATGGTTTAACTTCTATTTGATTTTTTTCTATCTTCCATTACTAGAACCATTGAGACATTTTGCTCCGGAAAGTGAAATGTATTTGTTAGAATTAAATTAATTCAGGTTTTCTGTTGTCATGGTCATTATATGAGCTGTTGGTTTGTTCTGTGCCTTTGACTTTTGACACAACAGAAATATAAAATGATTATAACCAGGCAACCCTTGCTATTTGGCAGTGCACGAGCAGAGAACTCAGAGGGTTCATTACAGGTCCTTGGATTACAAATGCCTGACCTGTGTGCAACCCGTACATTCAAATGTGTATTGGGTGGCCAGGGGATGGACTTTCCTGCTGCTGCAAGGCTGCCGGCATCTTCTACCACCTGGGAATTCTGTTTGCAGCCACGTTTCTGACTTGCAGCCTGTCTGGGTTATGAGCAGTTTACAGGAACGGAATCCTATATAACCTCGAGAGGCCCTGTATGCAGAATTTCAGACAACGTTAAAATGCTTTATAATACTTATATGTGCCTCTATAGCTTCACATATCCGCTAGATTCATTTCTTCCTCATTTCTGCCCCACTCTCTCATTCACACATGCCTCCATGATTTTGCTCTCATTTCACTCTTGATGCTCATGGCTCCAACCCCCTGAATCTCTTCTGAGTTTTTTTCACCACTCATTCTTATAAGTAGCTGCCAAAAGTAAAGCTTATTGCTTCTCCTAAACATCAGCTGCATTTTTCTTTTACTTTGTTCATTCTTCTTTGTTTCTTATGATGTGTTGTAGACTACTAGTTAATAAATGTCCAGTTAACCAACTCTGAACACATTAACATCAAACAACACATTGTTTAATGACTTGTTTAATTTTTAGCAGTTTATGTCAGTACCTAGAATTCAGTGCAGTCAATTCTCCCTGATGTAGCATTCTGAGTTTCTGTAGTGTTCCCGTTTTACAGTATCAAACGGTTCACGTGTCTATAATTTCTCTCTCTCTCCATTTGTCAGCTCCTCTTGGTGTCCTGGAAACTTTACTTTGAAAGCTCTCATCTTTTAAAGCAACAGAGAATAGCAGTTTAATCTCCTCTCATAATTTAACCTTCGTAGGAAGGCCTCCTGATAAATCTGTATGGCACCCTGTGTACTTCTAACATACCCAGATTAGCAGGAACAAGATGGTGCCAGCAACCAATGGTGACATCCTGCAGACAATTCATGAATCTGCTTCTACTGCTAAACTGCATGCAATTGGAGCCTGTAATTTACATTTTGATTATGGGCTGACTGGGCAATCTGGCACTTGGGAAATTCAACGAGTGTGAGAGTGGACTGTTTAGCCCAAGATCAGGTCCATTACTCCTCACCGATTAAAGTGTCGAGCATCATTGAAGTCAATGAGGATGAGAGTGGAAGGTGAGCAGGTGTTCAACGCCATCTGTCTGCGTTTGGCCGGCCTTCCTCTCCCTTTTGCTCGCTACTGCCGGAGAAAGGTGCAGACTCTTCTATGCACTGTAAAATTTGATCAGCGTAGTTTGTGGCAGGGGACTCATTTTGGCGGACTCTGGAGCTCATGTTACATGTGTTTCTGGCTAATCTTCATTTTTTGCTATTTTTGTGCGGTTTGATGGGGGTGCTTCTGCATGGACTGGCTCTACGGCCTGCAGGCAACAAACAATGGCGCTAAACTGAACACTCCCGGACTGCTTCAAGGACTCTGTCCATTGATGTTTAATATTCTGTGTCATTTGCTTGCTTTTTGCCTTTTGCACAATTCGTTCCTTTTTTGCACCTTTTAATGTTTTCTTTGTGTGGGTTCAATGGTGTTTCTTAGTTTCGTGGCTGCCTGTGGGAGAGAGTGTCTCAGTTGTATACTGTGTGCGTACTTTGGTAATAAATGTACTTTGAATTGTTCACAATACTCCAGAAGCGACCTAACTTAGGGGCTTTGTATGACTGTGTTATACTATTTTTACCATGATGGATATAAAGGCTAGCATTTCACTGATTTTTTTTTTTTGGTTTGTTTACTTGCTCTGAATATTTTCTCTGATTACCTTGGAGAACTTCAACGTGCTCTTTATTGTATAACAACCTTTTGATTTACCTTCTGCCCGTGTAATCCTACCTTTATATGCTAGTCTGCTTCCCTCTTCTCCCATAGATCATCAGCATCCAAAATCTTTCAATTCTGTCTCTGACTGAGCCTCCCACCATATCCTATATTGCAATAAATACCACAAACTACAATTTTGCCCGCAGATTCATGGCCATATCCAAGGTACAGGCATTCACTTTGTGTACCACGCAAATGCAGAACATGCTAGGACTGCATGGGGGCGCGAGAGTGCGTGGTGATGATGATGCTGTTAATGATTTTGTTGATGGTGCAGATGTTGAGACTAAGGAGAAAGAGGGGACCATGGATCAGTGGATGTGAGTCAGGCAAGTGTTGACTGCTACGCTTGTGGTGCCTGTGATTGTCATGAATGGTAGGGAGAAGTGTTGTGGGCTAATCGCCAGTCAGGGCATTGTGAGGTTGGGGGCAGGTTGTCAGTCAGGACATGCTTTGCACAGCCAGGGCAGAATTGCTGGTGTTGGGTGTGTGTGGCAGGGTGAAGGAAAGCAGGTAGGTGAATAAAGGCAAACTGACCATTGGGGTGGGGCTGCCTGGGGAAGTTGGTTTAAAATTGAACTGCTTGCAGGAATCCAACTCTGAAAAATGGGTATGGGTGCCCATCGACAAGCTCACATTGGAACGATAGGGATGAATTTCTGCAGGCAATGTTGGCGTGCTTGTGGAATTGGAGTTTGTTTATTCTTGTCACCTACACAGCGATACAATGGAAAAGCTTGTCCTAATCTGTTCGTACAGATCAGATCATTACACAGTGCATTGAGGTAGTGTGTGATATGCACATCCAATGGGGAAAATGAAAGTACAAAATCAAATTTCTGGGTGGCACATTTTAGCTTGGAAGCCATCTCGTTTTATCTAAGATTTCCATTAGCATAGGGCCAACAAGTAAGTGGGCAATCAAATTTCTAGATTTACAAGTTATACTGTATCAATATCAGCCTGTATCCTAACCTATAATTTATCATCAGTCCCACAGGATTCACTTTTGACTGATAATTTCTTTAGGAATGAGTTTGCCGCCTTGAAGCCAAAATGAATGGCATCTGGCAGTTTCAGTGCCTGAAAATCAGCCTTACCTAGAGCCTGCATAGCCCTCTTTCCAGTTTTTCCTTTCAACTATTACCTTGAATGGTATCATAATATCACCACGGGAAAGATGTTTATGCACTGTTAACTAAGCTGATTATCAAGTTTAAAGTGGGCTGCTTCCAATTAATGGTCTGTGGAATGCAGTGGCAGAAACTGTCCTAAACATTTGAAATTGAATATCTTTCTGATAGGAACTCATCTGCAGACTGTGTAAAATTAAAATTCACCATTAAAACAACTCCACTATTGCCCAATTCTTGATTATTCTCTACAGTCATTAATTCTGTTACTTCAGAGTTGGAACCAAGTGATCTACACACAATTCCCGATAATTCTGAATTCACCTTTGTTTCTTCATTCTAGTTATAAAGCCCCTGTTCTCTCCTTGTAGCTATGATAATACTGCTCACTAGTGAAATATTTTTTTCTTAATTAGCAAGGCCACGATTCTAGCAATCATCCACTAACTGCCCACTCTCACCTTATCCTTTTTAAGCAGCATGTGATTTTGAACTTTGGTGCCGAGGGAGAAATGTTAGGTGGGTAACTGTGCAAGCAAAATGCTTTGCTTGATGGAAGAGTTTTATTAATTATTTATGTTATTTTTATTGCTTTTAAATTAAGATTCATTTTATGGCTGCTCTCTGTTGAGCTGTTCCTATGGTTGTTATCACCACTTGAATTACAAAAAAAAATGCATGGCATTGGTTTCTTTTTATTTTTTCCGGCTCAGTAACCACTGTTGTTATAGGTAATGGGCTAAATTTCTTGCCAGTTTACATACTATTGCTGTTGGATGAGTAATATATGACAGACACTGTACTTTAACAAAATCTGTAGCATCCTTGTATATTAGTAATTAATTCTGCAGTACCTTTGCTCACAGAAATGCAGCCAGGTGTTAATTTGAATTAATGCATTGTGACCACTATAAACCGCTCACTTTCAGCAAAATCCTTCAGGGTTTTGTTGTATTTCTAACATTTGTGTGGCTTTCAATGTCAAGCATGTGCTGTCATCTCCAAAGAAGAATGGAGAACATCATTAGAATATTAACTCTTAGGACCCTTGAATCTTCTGGCACCTCCTCAACTTTCAGTTCAATGATTAACACTTGAAATTAGATCTAAGCATCCATTTAAAAAAAAAGCAGTCACCAAAGAAATTGCCCTCTTCATTGCTTAAATAATCAGATAAAGGTGGAGGAGTAGCCAAGTACATTAAGGAGAATTTAAAAATGAGGCTGCTTGTGATGGGAGATGATTCGAGACTTGGTGAAGATATTTGGGTGAGAATTGAATGCTGTAAGGATAAAGGAAAAATATTGGGTGTATGTTATAGACCCCCTAATGCTGATAATGATCTTAGTAAACAACTCTCTCAGAATATTAAAAAGGCAAGTTCTGAAGGTTATGGTTATGGGAGATTTTAATTTCTCAAATATTGAGTGGGAGAACCCAGTGACTACTGGATTATAGGAATGTGAATTCATTGAGTTATTGAATGATTGTTTTATGATCCAGTATATAAATGCCCCAACACGATGGAAGGCCCGTCTAGATTCGATATTCTGTAGCAATCAGGATAGTATTTTAAGTATGGAAGTTGTTGAGCCTCAGGAACAAGCGATCATAACATTGTTAGTCTCAAAATTTTTTGGGAGAATATACCAGTAAAAACTAAAGCCACTAAATTGAACTACAGAAAGGTAAAGTTTGTGCAGACGTGGCAAAGACTTCAAAAGGTAAACTGGAAGGAACTGTTTGATGTTGAGTCAGTTGAGGAACAATGGAGTCGATTCAAAGAGGTAATGCACACAATGCAGGAAATGTTCAAATCCAACGTCAGGAGAAGCAATAAAAAAACAATATATCAACTACATGGATGAATAAAGATATGCATAAAAATTATTGAATAAAAGACAGCTATATAAGGAATACAGAAGAATAGTAATGACATTAACCATAAGGCATATGAAAATATGACAGCTATAGGCAAAAGGGAAATTCAGATTGTCAAAAGGCAGGTTGAGAAGGATGTTGCTGATAATGCTAAGATTGACCCCAAGAGATTTTTTTCCCATACTTTAGTAGTAAAAGAAAAGTCAAGGAGGAATTTAGGTGTTTTAGAAATAATAGTGGGTTGATAAATTACATAAAGGACATAGCAAATATTCTTGACTCTATTTGCAAACCAGCTACCTCATCATCAGCACTATTATCAGCCTTTCCTATGATACTTCTTGCATTGAAATATAGACGGCAGAGGACACTGGTTGCACCATTCTCAACCTTTTGATTCCAAACTTTGTCTGAGGTCTTACCAACATCTGCCTTCACAACCTCTCCATGAGCTGTTCTGGCACTCTGATTTCAATCACCCTGCAACTCTAGTTTAAACCTCACCATGCAGCATTAACAGCCTTCCTGCTAGGATATTAGTCCCCCTCTAGTTCAAGTACAAACCATCCCATTTGTACAGATCCCACCACCCTGGAAGAGAGCCCTATGATCCGAAAAATCTTAAGCCCACCTTCCTACACCAACTCCTTAGCCGCATATTAAACTGTGTAATCTTCCTAGTTCTGGCCTCACGAGCATGTGGCATGGGTAGCAATCCTGAGATCACAACCCTGGAGGTCCTGCCCTTTAACTTGGCAACTAACTCCCTGAATCTCGTTACTCGTCTTACCCATGTTATTGGTACCTACATGGACCACAACTTCGAGCAGTTCACCCTCCAGCTTGTGCTGGAACTCAATCCGAGATATCCTGGACGCTGGCACCTGGGTGGTAACGAGCCATCTGGGAATCTCATGCTCACCCTTAACCTGTTGCACCCCTTCCTGACTGTCACCCAGTTTCCTGTGTACTGCACCTTGGGTAAAACTACCTCTCTGTTATGTCCTATCCATGATCCCCTTAGTCTCTGAATGATCTGGAGTTCATCCAGCTCCAGCTCCTTGATGTGAATGGTTAGAAGCTGCAGCTGGATGCATCTCTCACAGTTGTAGACTTCAGGGACACTGGACATCTCCCTGCCTTCCCACATCCTGCAAAAGGAGCATTCCACTATCCTGCCTGGCATCTCTACTGTCCAAACTGAGCAGATATAAAGAAGGGAAGGATTAAAAAAACTTGACTTTGAGCTTTTCTTTCTTTTGCTTTCTCTGACGGAAGCCTCACAACCACCACTCTGACTCTGTCCACTTGGACGATGGCCACGACGCTTGCCCCTGCCTTCCTTTAATTTGCTCTTGCTATTCAATCCTGAACACCGATTGATTGATGTTGAAAGCTCTTTTTCGTTGTAGCAACTCGCTGTACTCGGGCAGTGGACCTGATTGAAGTCCCCTCTCTAAACTTCTGATGTCCCGATTGGCTGCTGGTAGAAGCTCCTATTGATATCTTTCCATTAAGTAGGTGACCAGAACTGCACATAGTGCTTCAAATTATACCTCATTAACATTTTATACAACTTCAACATAACATCCCAACTCCTGTACTCAGTAGTTTGATTTATGAAGGCCAATGTGCCAGAAGCTTTCTTTATGATCCTATCTACCTCTAACACCATTTTCAAGGATGCTACTTTCCCAGATTTCTCTGTTCTAGTACACTCCTCAGTGCCCTCCACTCACTGTTTAAGTCCTACCTCGGTCGGTCCTCCCAAAGTGCAACACCTCACACTTGTCTGCATTGAATTCCGTCTGCTGTTTTTCAGCTGTTCCGCATCCCACTGCAAGTTTTGATAGCCATCATCTCTGTCCACTGTGCCCCCAATCTTGCTGTTTGCTGATCCATTTTACGACATTATCATCAAGATGGTTGATTTTGTTGACAAACAGCGGACCCAGCACCGATTCCTGCAGCACACCACTGGTCACGGGCCTCCAGTCAGAGAGGTCACCATCTACTCTCACTCTCTTGCTTCTCCCATGAAGCCAATATCTAATCCAGTTTACTTTTCCATCCTGATTTCCAAGCAACTTGATCGCTCAACATCCCACATGAAGTTATTCCTGCCCCCTTGGTTGGAAATGCGTGCCACCATATATCCACCCTTTAATATATCCACTCTTCCATTATGAGCATGTGCTAACGGTAAGCTACCCCTAAACATACTAAGCCATTGAATTATCCCACAGGTAACTGATTCAACAAAAGCAAAAAAGACCGAGATAGTTGGAATACTGCCAAGCTGTGATAAAAGTAGTTTTGATGCTGATCTGCATTAACTATTTTGTGATATTAGCCAGTGAGTCTCCCCCTGAATTAGACTGCTTCTTATTGAGTGTGGCTTGAATTAAGTTACACCTGACATTTTGGATACCTGATTTTCAATATACCTCATCAATCTTAAAGAAAGGGAAGTAAGAGTTAGCCATTTTGCTAGTTGTGTCTGTGCACCATTCAATAAGGTCACTGCAAGTTTATTAATTTCTGCCATCAATCTCATTACTAACTGAGCCTTCGCTATCTCTTGGGTAGAAAAGTCCAAATCACTGCTCTCTGGAAATGAAGAGGTTACTTTTCTTCCCCAGAATTTGAGACTGAACCTTGTTATAAAAGCCACAGAGGCATTGGTTCATCTGCATCTCTTCCAACCTGATCTTTTGCATTCAGCCTCTTCCATGCCAGTGAAGCTGAGGGTAGACTAGGTGACTGGTTAGAGCATTTGTACTCTGACTGTAATGGCCATCTTGAGCTTCCAGTTGCATGTTGTTTTAACTCTCCTTCACATTTCCACACTGATCTGTCTGTCCTAAGTCTTCATTGCTCATACAGAGGACAAATGGAAGATGAAGAACAGCATTTCATCTTTTGTTTAGTTAGCTTACAATCCAGTAGTATGAACATTGAATGTTCCAGTTTCAGGTAACCCACATCCCTGGTGTTTTCCTTCCACATTCACCAATAATGTAGTATTTTTCATTTCCTTCCCTTCACCTCTCACCCCTCCTCTCTTAAACCATCCCCCCCCGCCCCCTAACCTGGTTCCATCTGCCCATCATCAACTCGTCATCTGGTTCCACCTCTTGCCTGCCAATCTCTAGCTTACTGACCCCACCCGTCCCCTTCCAGAACCATCACTCTTCCTGTTGTAATACTGTATACTGACCATCTTTCCTCTCTGTCTTGATTTGGAGTCCTGATGCAACTTCCATCTTTTGCCTGCGCAGATTCTGCTTGAGCAGCCGAGTCCTTTCAATGTTCATTTTTTTGTTACTTGTTATAAAGCCATTGAAACATCAACTCAACACTTACCCTATCAACCTATCTTTATACATTTCAATGCAATCACCTCTCCAAATCTCAAAGTGTAGGCCTGATATAACAAACTCGCCGTCCAAGAAATCAGACCAGGAAGTCTTCACTGCACACCCTGTATTCTCCCTTTTAGTTGGGAAAGTTGTCTTGTATACTAGGGTTGTGTTGGTTGCCTTCTAATCTGTCCTCAAATGAGAATGGAAAATGGTAAGAATGGGGTGCCTGTGAACTATTCATTGGTACTCTGCATATTATATTTCAAAGTTTAAAAAAAAGTCAAGGAGTTTGCTTCATTGATTTTTTTTTCTATGCACGAGCTTCTGTTTACTTTTAGTATTTAGGGAATTCACATGGAAGCAATGTGAAATGCATAAGCAGTTTAGGGAATGCTTC
Organism: Mobula hypostoma; assembly: GCF_963921235.1. Classification (NCBI taxonomy): domain Eukaryota; kingdom Metazoa; phylum Chordata; class Chondrichthyes; order Myliobatiformes; family Myliobatidae; genus Mobula; species Mobula hypostoma. The sequence continues at coordinate 47,496,814 of NC_086109.1, read as the reverse complement.
TGTTTGGCTGAGTAACTCAGCGAAAATAGAGTGGCCTATTGACCCTGCATCTGAGTAACACACATCAAAGTTGCTGGTGAACGCAGCAGGCCAGGCAGCATCTATAGGAAGAGGCGCAGTCGACGTTTCAGGCCGAGACCCTTCGTCAGGACTTGTGTTGTGTTGCTTGAATTTCCAGCATCTGCAGAATTCCTGTTGTCTGCATCTGAGTATTTGTCTTTTTCCCCCCAACTGCAGCATCAAATGCCCTGGACAGGAGACTAAAAAGTATCTTCCTTGTTAGATAAGACCATAAGACATAGAAGCAGAATTAGGCCACTCAGCCCATCGAGTCTGCTCTGCCATTCCATCATGCTGATCCTGGATCCCACTCAACCCCATACACCTGCCTTCTCGCCATATCCTTTGATGCCCTGACCGATCAGGAAATGATCAACTTCCGCCTTAAATACATACATCGACTTGGCCTCCACTGAAGTCTGTGGCAGAACATTCAACAGGAATTGTGCAGATGCTGGAAATTCAAGCAACACACATCAAAGTTGCTGGTGAACGCAGCAGGCCAGGCAGCATCTCTAGGAAGAGGTACAGTCGACGTTTCAGGCCGAGACCCTTCGTCAGGACTAACTGAAGGAAGAGTTAGTAAGAGATTTGAGAGGGGGAGGGGGAGATCCAAAATGATAGGAGAAGACAGGAGGGGGAGGGATGGAGCCAAGAGCTGGACAGGTGATTGGCAAAGGGGATATGAGAGGCTCATGGGACAGGAGGTCCGGGGAGAAAGACGGGGGGGGGACCCAGAGGATGGGCAATGGGTCAGAGGGACAGAGGGAGAAAAAGGAGAGTGAGAGAAAGAATGTGTGTATAAAAATAAATAACGGATGGGGTACGAGGGGGAGGTGGGGCATTAGCGGAAGTTAGGGAAGTCAATGCTCATGCCATCAGGTTGGAGGCTACCCAGACAGAATATAAGGTGTTGTTCCTCCAAGCTGAGTGTGGCTTCATCTTTACAGTAGAGGAGGCCGTGGATAGACATGTCAGAATGGGAATGGGATGTGGAATTAAAATGTGTGGCCACTGGGAGATCCTGCTTACACACATTCTTTCTCTCACTCTCCTTTTTCTCCCTCTGACTATACCTCTTGCCCATCCTCTGGTTCTCTTCCCCCCCCCCCCCCGTCTTTCTCCCCAGACCTGTCCCATGATCCTCTCATATCCCCTTTGCCAATCACCTGTCCAGCTCTTGGCTCTATCCCTCCCCCTCCTGTCTTCTCCTATCATTTTGGATCTCCCCCTCCCCCTCCCACTTTCAAATCTCTTACTAACTCCTCCTTCAGTTAGTCCTGACGAAGGGTCTCGGCCTGAAACGTCGACTGTACCTCTCCTTAGAGATGCTGCCTGGCCTGCTGCGTTCACCAGCAACTTTGATGTGTGTTGGCAGAACATTCCACAGTTTTACTACCCTCTGCCAAAATCAAAATTCCTCCCTTCCTCTGTTCTAAAGTGTAGGCCCTCAACTTTAAGGCTGTGCCCTCTAGTTCCGGATACCCCCACCATAGATGGTGTGTTTCTGAAGTGTAAGTGGAGCATGACAAAATGTTTAATATTCAGGGAATTGATGGAAATTGGTTGACCGCTGAGATAAAAGATCAGCCATGATTCTGTTGGCAGAGCAAGGGGCATTATGCTGTACTCTTGGTTCGATCTTTTCATATTCGTTTGTAATTGTTACTTCCACTTTGACAGTGCAGCATACCATTGTTAATAAATTCATAACACCTATATCAACATAAATGAATTCTTAAAATCAACATTTTGACAAGGTCTAGAATTAAGCATTATGCATGGTGTTAATAATCAAAGTAAATCTGAAATAATATTCAGATTGCAAATGAGAACTAAAATCCATTTCTGATCATCTGAGGCAAGAAGAGGCAATAGGAGACAAAGGTGTAGTAACAAAACAGAGTTGCATTCAAACAGTTTACTGCATGGTTTCGTGAGAACATTGCTTGCTGGATCCAAATATGTATTTAGTGCCTTAAACCATTTGGTGAGCAGAGCCCTAATGTAATAGGAAAGAAAAAAAACTGTTTTTCATTAGGCTATTAAATTATTATTGATTATTCAATGCACCTAACCCTGTTCAGAATTGCTAATATTCCCCAAGTAGTCATACACTACTGAAGACAATGCCAAGTGCTTTATTGCATGGAAACTTAATCAATTACTTTAAAAATGCTACAATTGCAATAACCGATGAAAGTGGTTTGATTGGTCAATTTTTAAAGGTAACTGAAAAGCACTGACTCACTGGCTATTGGCTTCTTGTTCTGAGGCATGCATTGATCAGCTGGTAACTAAGATTTGATAATAGGATTGAATGCATCATCGTGAACCTTGACTTGGTTCAGTTGTCTTTATAGGTTTTGTAACACCCTGGGAAAGGTTTCACTGCTAATGTATTGGATTTTCTGTAGCAGCAGTGTTTGGGTTATGATTAGAGATGACGGGGGCTTTGGAATGTGTGCAGTCCAGTGAAGGGAGTGTTTCTGCTTGTCATGTGCCTGAGACAGAGGTGATCTGGGTCTTTGTTCAGCGAGAGATGAAGAGAGAAGATGCCAGAAAGGAGAGATTGTAGACTGCAGGATGGAGTGGACTTGGAGTGGGACCAGGAGTCAACGAAGCCCGGGGAAATCAGTGGAGGACCAGCAGAAGGGAAACCGTGATCTCCAACATATGCACATTAGACTGTTTCATTAAAATGGGCCCTTTTTGCTTTCTTTGCTAACCCTTTAGTGGAATTAAGAATTATAAAGCTAAATCGTTTAATTGTATATGCTGTACTGACTGTTATTTCATGGTACTGATTTGTAGTGGGGGAACAAATCACACAGCATCCACACAAACAAGAGGTTTTCCACCTCAGATTTTGGGGCCAGAAAATGTCTTCCCTAGACTAATGCCGCCAGCTGAACTGGAGGGGTACAGTTTGAAAATGGAATGGGATATAGATAATTTTCGTGAGTAGAAAAACAACATCTGACACCTGCAATGTGTAATGATATTACATCTCTTACTAATCTTGCTAAATGTGTGCAATTTTGACAGGAACGATAAGAGATTATCAGAGCTATTTAGAGTTTGTTGAACTCTAAGATGCAGATTTCTAGTTCTTTAAAGCATGATGAACAAAAGTGCAGCATGAAGTAGAATTAAAGATACACATGGACTGAGATGTTAACTGCCCTGTGCTATCACTAGTGGGATTATCAGTTGATCTGCCACCTGTCTTCAAGAGTTTCGGCCAGCTTATGATCAAGACTCCCTCGAGGTGGTGGACCAGCAGTGCTAAAGCACCACCTCCCACTGGTGAGCTTAAAAACTTGGCATCTGCCTCTATCAGAGTTGTTGGTCACTTCCATCCAACAGATAGTCTACTCTTCAGGTGTCTATGCAACTACTGAAGGATTTGCAAACGATGTATACACTGTCCGACTATCTGCCCCTCTGGGCATACTTGGTCCACACCAATATTAATTGGGTAGGTTAATAGTGCTACTGCTTATTGACAGAATTAAAGGTTAAATAGTTCATTGGTGCCCACACCTGGAGGACAGTAGACAGTTTTGGTCTTTGTTATTTATGGAAGGATGTAAATAGATTGAGGAAAAACTTGATTGGTAGCTGGAGTGGGCAGGTTGCCTTGTGAGGAAGGTTTGGAAAAGCTAAGCTTGTATCCACAAGTTCACAAGAGTGAGGACTGATTTGAGTTCTAAGAGTTCTTGACTGCGAATGTGGAGAGAACATTTTTGCATGTGGAAGAATTTTGTTTGTAGGATAATTGGTCATTGTAAATTGTCCTGTGAATAGGCTAGAGTTCAGGAAGGACCCGCTCCATACTGTATCTCTTAATAAATAAACTTAGAATTGGAGTAGCCATTTAAAAATAAGAGATAGAGAGTATTTGGAATTCTCTACAAAATGTGGTGGAAGCAGAGCCTTTGAATGTTTATAAGGCACAGGCTTAATCTCAGTGTCAAGGATTCAATAAACTGGGGTGAAAGGTACCATCAGTGGATGGGAATGTAAATTTGAGGTAACAAGCTAATGATTATTTAATGGTGGTGAAAGGTTGAGGAGCATGGATCCTTCTCATAATATGTATAGTCCTTTACAATTTTCTCAATACCACCATCTCATAAATAGATTAACTCTTTATCATTAATGCCAATAAATGAGACATAGTTCCTCCTTTACATTCAAACATTTCTTTTAGAGAAATTAAAGTGAAGTACCTTGATAAAATAAAACAAATTTTAAAACAAAAAAATTAGGAGCTAAGACTCTTCGAACGTGATGTTGTAGTAAGACAATGCTTGCATTTTAAAATCCACACAGGTAGTTGGATTGGACGGATAAGGAATCATATTTTCAACCGGAGGGAGGTCGGGTCTGGAACTTGCTGTCTGAAACGGTTGCTGATCCATTATCTTCATTGCATTTAAATTTTGTCTGCATACTTGCTGCAGGAGCATAGATTATTTACTGGTTTATTTTTATTTATTTATTGAGAAACAGTGTAGAATAGCTCCTTCCGACCCTTTTAAGCCGCACCACCTGGGTACTCCCAATTTAACCCATAGCCTCATTACGGGACAATTTACAATGAATTAACAGGTATGTGTTTGGAAAGTGGGAGGGAACCAGAGCACTTGGAGAAAAGGCACATGTTCACAGGGAGGACGTACAGTCTCGTGACAGATGATGCCAGATGTGAAATCCAAATTCTGATGTCCACAAGCTGCAATAGCGTTGTGCTAACCGCGTCAGGACGAAGGGTCTCGGCCTGAAACGTCGACTGCACCTCTTCCTAGAGATGCTGCCTGGCCTGCTGCGTTCACCAGCAACTTTTATGTGTGTTGATTATCATGATTGTACAGCTTTAGTAAATCCCTGCAATTCTGCACATTGGTATCCTTCCCGATGGTTGGCAATCTATAGAGTATCCCAGTTGTGTAGTCACAGCACTTTCTCTCAATTCTAAACAGATGGATTCTATCCTGCACGCTTCTAGAACATCCTTTCTTCAGAACAGGAATACTGTTAATGCATCCTGCCGATCCCCTCCCTTTCTTCTCTCCCCTATTTTTGCTGAACTTCGTGTCAAAAACGTTTAGAACTTATTGATGGCCTTTTTAGCCAGGTCTTTATTATTGCTTCACAATCATAATCATAGGTTTTCATTTCACTGACCTTGTTTCCAAACATGACCTGTAAACCTGTAATATGTTGGTCTGGGCTTGTCTAAAAATTTCAATCTTTTACTCTGGTGTATTTCTCCTATTTTTGTGCTATGTTACTGCCCCCCCCCCTCCCAGTGCCTGCTGAATTGATTAGATTTGCATTTGGTGTCAGTGATCCATTGTGTGAGGGTTTTTGGCCTCGGCACTGTTGAGGCACAATGTGTTTGGCCGCTGCTGGTCCCGGTCACCGTGCATGGCATTACATTTGGATTCTGGCAACACTCTCCAGAGGAAATTTCTACCCCATTGCTATTTGGAGCTGAATACAGATCAAGGTAAAACTGCTCCTGGGTCTCCTGAATTGTCCCACCCCCCCACCACCACCTTATCAGGTGTTCATCCATTTCTCTTGTGCCTGCTTTCTCTTAGAAACATAGAAAACCTACAGCTCAATACAGGCTCTTCGACTCACAATGCTGTGCCGAACATGTACGTACTTTAGAAATTACCTAGGGTTACCCATAGCCCTCTATTTTTCTAAGGTCCATATATCTATCCACAAGTCTTTTAAAACACCCTATCGTTTCCGCTTCCACCGCCGCTGCCGGCAGCCCATTCCATGTACTCACCACTCTCTGCGTTTGAACAACAGCAACAACAGCTTGCTCCTGACATCCCTTCTGTACCTACTTCCGAGCACCTTAAAACTGTGCCCTGTCGTGTCAGCCATTTCAGCCCTGGGAAAAAGCCTCTGACTATCCACACAATCAATGCCTCTCATCATCTTATACACCTCTAACAGGTCACCTCTCATCCTCCGCTGCTCCAAGGAGAAAAGGCCAAGTTCACTATATGCTCAAGCTTTTCAGTCCACTGTAAATCATCCCTCAATTGCCAAGATCCTTTTCCATAGTGAATACTGAAGCAAAGTTTTCATTAAGTATCTCTGCTCTCTCCTCCGGTTCCATACACACTCTTCCACTGTCACACTTGATTGGTCCTATTCTCTCAATCTTATCCTCTTGCTCTTCACGTACTTGTAGAATACCGTGAGGTTTTCCTTAATCCTGTTTGCCAAGGCCTTCTCATGGCCTCTTCTGGCTCCCCTAATTTCATTCTTAAGCTCCTTCCGGCTGACCTTATAATTTCCTAGATCTCTATCATTACCTCGTTTTTTGAACCTTTCGTAAGCTTTTCTTCTTGACTAGATTTACAACAGCCTTTGTTCACCATGGTTCCTGTACCCTACCATCCTTTCCCTGTCTCATTGGAACGTACCTATGCAGAACTGCATGTAGATATCCCCTGAACATTTGCCACATTTCTTCCGTACATTTCCCTGGAACATCTGTTCCCAAATTATGCTTCCAAGTTCCTGCCTGATAGCTTCATATTTCCCCTTACACCCAGTAGAGTTATTGACCCCTTCCTATTCCTAACTTCCACCCACAGAGACTCAGTAAACAATCCCTCCACGACTTCCTCCTTTTCTGCAGCCGTGACACTATCTCTGATCAACAGTGCCACACCCCCACCTCTTTTGCCTCTCTCCCTATCCTTTCTGAAACATCTAAAGCCTGGCACTCTAAATAGCCATTCCTGCCCCTGAGCCATCCAAGTCTCTGTAATGGCCACCATATCATAGCTCCAAGTATTGATCAACGCTCTAAGCTCATCCGCTTTGTTCATGATGCTTCTTGCATTAAAATAGACACATCTCAAACCATTGGTCCAAGCATATCCCTTCTCTCACCTGCCTATCCTCCCCCTCACACTGTCTCCAAACTTTCTCTATTTGTGAGCCAACCGCCCCTTCCTCCCTCTCTTCAGTTCAGTTCCCACCCCCCCCCCCCCGCAGCAGTTCCAGATTAAACTCTCTCTAATAGCCTTAGCAAACCTCCCTGCCAGGATATTGGTCCCCATCAGATTTAAGTGCAAACCGTCCTTTTTGCACAGGTCACACCTACCCCAAAACTGGTCCCAATGATCCAAAAATATGAATCCCTGCCCTCGCTCCAATCCCTCGGCCACACATTTATCCTCCACCTCACTCTATTCCAAAACTCACTGTCACATGGCACAGGCAGTAATCCCGAGATGACTACCTTTGAGGTCCTGCTTTTCAACTTCCTTCCTAACTCCCTGTAGTCTTCTTTCAGGACCTCCTCCCTTTTCCTACTGATGTCATTCGTACCAATATGTATCATGACCTCATGACCTCAATCTCCTTCCTACTTCAGGACATTGTGGACGCGATCAGAAACATCCCAGATGCTGGCATCTGACAGGCAAATTAGCATTTGTGTTTCTTTCCTGCGTCCACAGAATCACCTGTCTGACCGCCTAACTATAGAGTCCCCTATCACTGCTGCCATCCTCTTCCTTTCCCTACCCTTCTGAGCCACAGAGCCATACTCTGTGCCAGAGGCACGGTCACTGTTGCTTCCCCCAGGTGGGCCGTCCCCCTCAACAGTATGAAAACAGGAGTACCTATTGTAAAGGGGGATAGCCACAGGGATACGCTCTAGTATCTGACTCTTGCCTTTCCCGTTCCTGACTGTTACCCACTTATCTGTCTCCTGAGGCCCCGGTGTGACTGCCTGCCTATTGCTCCTCTCTATCATCTCCTCACTTTCCCTGACCAGACAGATGTGGCCATCTAGGAGGCTGGGAGTCTCTCTTGAGCTACAGTACTGTGCGAAAGTCTTTATGTGTGTATGTGTGTGTGTGTGTGTGTATATATAAATAAAATATAATACACACACACACACACACACACACACACACACACATACATATATGAAAAACAGATATACATTCTGTAATGATCATTAAACCAGTTGTTTGGAATCAAATTAACTTTCTGCATGTATCAGGACTGGATGTGTCTGCACCAATACCACCACCAGCACTGGCACTCCTCTGCCACCTATCTCTTACCCCTCCCATAGCACTCTACTCTCCCCATTCCCAATATCTTTTGCTCCCAATAGATTTACAAATGGGTTGCAGTGATATTAACTGTGATTTGAACTCCAAAACTTGAAGCTTGTGCTCTTCTAGCGGACAACACTTCCTTTGTCTTTGGCTGGAAAATTTCCCGAAGTTCCCTATCACAGCATGGATCTGAGTCTGAGTGCCCTGCCTAATCATCTGAGTGCTTCTATCTATATCATTAATTCAGCTGTTGGAATATATTGAACATACTAGAGCTATCAGAATACTTAGTGTTTGATTTTAAGGAATTTTTATTTCCTTGGGTTGGTCTTCAAATGGACTAGTAATTTACACTTGCCACTGGCTGCCATTTCCCGTATTCCTTTTAAACTCCAACTTTAAATGGTGGAGAAAAACTACTTAGCAATATTGTCCGTTGCAGGGATCAGTTATTCTGTCAAGCCTACTCTGCCATTCATTGATCTGGTTGTGGACTCAGCTTCACATACCTGCCTTTCTTTTCCTCCCCCCCCCCCCACCCCCTCCACCTCTTAATTCTCCTACTATGCAAAAACCTACTCGTCTTATTTAATGAGGTAGCTTCTACTGCTTCCCTGGACAGGAATTCCACAGATTCACCACTCACTGGGAGAAATGGTTCACCCTCATTTCTGTTCTAAATCTACTCTTCCCCCCCCCCGCCCCCCCCCCCACCACCCCGCCATACATTAAGCCTCTGTCCCTTGAGTTCTAGTTTCACCTACCAGTGGAAACAACTTTCCTGCCTCTGGCTTATTTATCCCCATCATAATGTTATGTTTCTGTAAGATCCCCTCTTACTCTTCTGAATTCCAGCGAGTATAGTACCAGGCGATACAATCTCGCCTCGTACACTAAACCCTGCATCTCTGGAATTAACTTGGTAAACCTTCTCTGCACCACCTCTGAAGCCAGTATATCCTTTTTCAAGTCAGGAGACCAGAACTGGGTGCAGTATTCCAGTTGTGGCCTCACCATTACCCTGTACAGTTGTCCCTCCAGCAATGAAGGACAACATTCAATTTGCCTTCTTGATAGAGGGAATAAAATTAAGGTATTTCAGTGTAAAAAAAACATGAAACTTGTCTTTCCAAGTGTGACGCTAAGCAAAGCTATCGGCTGATTGATGCTAATGAGAGAGATAAGAAAGACAATGGAGAAACATTCAAAATGCTAATAAGAGAGAAGAGAGGGATTAACGGAAAAGAAACACAATTCAGAATATTGACAGACTGGTTGCTTTGAACCTGAACTGTTTGAAGTTTGATGGACAGGTGATACCCCAGCAGGGGGATAAAAAGAGCAGGTTTGCTAAGGCACGAGACACACCACGAGACCCTGGAAAGAGCAGTGTACCCCCACAAGTGGTGGGAGTTTGGAGGTCCGGTTCGCGGGAACCGACCAGAGGCTCACAAGGTGTAAAGGTACGACCGGTGGGAACCTGGGGTGTGTGTCCGCCCTTGCCTGGGTGCCAGGTTCACCGCGGAAGAACGATTGTATCCGGAACGGAGGGGTCACAGTCGGTGACCACAGCGGGGATTAGAAGACATAAAAGGGTCTGCCTGAAACCAACTGCGAAGACATCAAAGGTCTGCCTGAACCAAATTGTCTCTCTCTTTCTGTCTCTCTCTCTCTCTTCCACCCCCCAATGGTACAACAACAGCGATTACTGCGAACTGCACTAAACTGAACTGAACTCTGCTTCACTTAAGACTGATCATTTTACTCCTAGACTGCGATAGAGCTTGGTTGATTCCTATTACCCTATTTCTGTGTGTATTATCATTGCTAACCTGTTACATTGATATCCTTACGATTAGAGTACTGTATTACTTATGTCTTTAATAAAACTTTATTAGTTCCGAGTAATCCAGACTCCAACGAGCGTTCCATTTCTGCTGTTTTGGCAACCCAGTTGTGGGGTACGTAACACCAACAGATAGTGAATCCTGATCAGAAAATATTCACTAGAACTCAGGCTAAAATACCAAAGACTCCTAAATCAAATGCAATTTATTTGAAGCCAAAGCATCTTCCCAAATGAAATAAGGCTGTTGATGGAAGTTGCAAATTGAAGCTCAGATAGTCATATTATCCATTTTAACATTGAATTGACTGCAACATTAGGCCTCCATTTTCTTGAATAAGACATTGTACTTTTGTGCTATTGTGCCCTTGTAGGCTTGTGCATGTCCTGAAATATGATTGGATGTTTCTTATTGACTAAGTAAGGAAACAATGAGAATGAAATTTTGGGGGAAGGTAACCTGTTCCTGGCGTATTGATTTCGAGCAACACACATCAAAGTTGCTGGTGAACGCAGCAGGCCAGGCAGCATCTCTAGGAAGAGGCGCAGTCGACGTTTCAGGCCGAGACCCTTCGTCAGGACTAACTGAAGGAAGAGTGAGTAAGGGATTTGAAAGCTGGAGGGGGAGGGGGAGATGCAAAATGATAGGAGAAGACAGGAGGGGGAGGGATAGAGCCGAGAGCTGGACAGGTGATAGGCAAAAGGGGATACGAGAGGATCATGGGACAGGAGGTCCGGGAAGAAAGATGGGAAGGGGGGTGACCCAGAGGATGGGCAAGAGGTATATTCAGAGGGACAGAGGGAGAAAAAGGAGAGTGAGAGAAAGAATGTGTGCATAAAAAAGAGTAACAGATGGGGTACGAGGGGGAGGTGGGGCCTAGCGGAAGTTAGAGAAGTCAATGTTCATGCCATCAGGTTGGAGGCTACCCATACGGAATATAAGGTGTTGTTCCTCCAACCTGAGTGTGGCTTCATCTTTACAGTAGAGGAGGCCGTGGATAGACATGTCAGAATGGGAATGGGATGTGGAATTAAAATGTGTGGCCACTGGGAGATCCTGCTTTCTCTGGCGGACAGAGCGTAGATGTTCAGCAAAGTGGTCTCCCAGTCTGCGTCGGGTCTCGCCAATATATAAAAGGCCACATCGGGAGCACCGGACGCAGTATATCACCCCAGTCGACTCACAGGTGAAGTGATGCCTCACCTGGAAGGACTGTTTGGGGCCCTGAATGGTGGTAAGGGAGGAAGTGTAAGGGCATGTGCTGCTGTTGTGACTCCCGTCTCCCCTTCCCCCACCACTACTCCGCCTGGAGTTCAAGGCTGGAATCTTGAGAGCTGGGATCAGAGGCGGGAGGGGGGAGGCTGGGGGTGTCAGTGGAGAGGGGAGGGTTGGGGTGAGAGGAAGATGGAGCCTCCGAGGGCCCAGGAGTTGACGGTGGGATCTGAGGAAGACGGGGCTGCGGAGTAGTGGTGGGGGAAGGGGAGACGGGAGTCACAACAGCAGCACATGCCCTTACACTTCCTCCCTTACCACCATTCAGGGCCCCAAACAGTCCTTCCAGGTGAGGCATCACTTCACCTGTGAGTCGACTGGGGTGATATACTGCGTCCGGTGCTCCCGATGTGGCCTTTTATATATTGGCGAGACCCGACGCAGACTGGGAGACTGCTTTGCTGAACATCTACGCTCTGTCCGCCAGAGAAAGCAGGATCTCCCAGTGGCCACACATTTTAATTCCACGTCCCATTCCCATTCTGACATGTCTATCCACAGCCTCCTCTACTGTAAAGATGAAGCCACACTCTGGTTGGAGGAACAACACCTTATATTCTGTCTGGGTAGCCTCCAACCTGATGGCATGAACATTGACTTCTCTAACTTCCGCTAAGGCCCCACCTCCCCCTCGTACCCCATCTGTTACTCATTTTTATGCACACATTCTTTCTCTCACTCTCCTTTTTCTCCCTCTGTCCCTCTGAATATACCTCTTGCCCATCCTCTGGGTCACCCCCCTCCCCATCTTTCTTCCCGGACCTCCTGTCCCATGATCCTCTCGTATCCCCTTTTGCCTATCACCTGTCCAGCTCTCGGCTCTATCCCTCCCCCGCCTGTCTTCTCCTATCATTTTGCATCTCCCCCTCCCCCTCCAGCTTTCAAATCCCTTACTCACTCTTCCTTCAGTTAGTCCTGACGAAGGGTCTCGGCCTGAAACGTCGACTGCGCCTCTTCCTAGAGATGCTGCTCGGCCTGCTGCGTTCACCAGCAACTTTGATGTGTGTTGCTCGAATTTCCAGCATCTGCAGAATTCCTGTTGTATTGATTTCGAGAAGCTTTTCCTCTAACCCTTTGCCCTTCGCAACCTTCTGTAGCTCTGAGTTGTTACCCAATCCTTCGCTGTTGTTTTTTATTTGCTTCCTCCTGATTCATCACATTGGTAGAACCTTCACTTACGTTGGAATTCCCCTAAATTCTCCTGCTTATTATAATTCCCTGTCTTTAAATGGTTCTTAAGAGCATTGGTGATGGCTTTTGGCTCCTTTCCTACCTCCCCGCAGTGCCTTGCCTCCTTTATTTACCTTGTGAAGCTCGCTTTACTAAAGTCACAGTAACGCACTGTGTTTCAAAGAAATGTTGAGTAAATTGAACAGGTCCTGAAAGTTGCTGTCTGATTTGCCTTGCTTGTCTCTGTTAGAACATTGCTGATCAGAATCGGAATTGGGTTTATTATCACCGGCATGTGTTTTTTCTTGAAATTTGTTAACTTAGCAGCTGCAGTTCAAGTATTACATAATATAGAAAGAAAAAAAATAAGTAAATCAATTACAGTATATGTACAAACGTATATTGAATAGATTAAAAATCATGCAAAAACAGAAGTAATACATATTAAAAAAGTGAGTTAGTGTTCATGGGTTCATTGTCCATTTAGGAATCGGATGACCGGGGAGGAAGCTGTTCCTGAATCACTGAGTGTGTGTCTTCAGGCTTCTGTACCTCCTTCCTGATGGTAACAGTGAGAAAAGGGCATGAGGGTCCTTAATAATAGACGCTGCCTTTCTGAAATTCAATTCAGCACTGAATTGTAGGTACAGTACTGCGATAATGTTGCAGGTTTACTCAGTCATTACTGCTTTCAGTGTACTTATTTGGTAACATTCTTAAATATGCAACCTTCTGGCTGAGAGAGAAGTCCTATCTCTGAGAGCTGAGCACCAATCCACTGCAATGCAGTATTGAGAAAGTGCTGCACCATCATGCTTTTTGGATAAGAGGTTAAACCAACACCTTCCCTTCCATCCCTAACTCTCCTCTCTTTGCTTTCTCAGATAGAAATAAAAGATCACACACACAATTTTAAAAGAAAGAACTCATCTGTTAATGAACACTTTAAAACAGATTTAATTGTTGTTTTCACATTACTGCATATAGCAGCTTCAAATTTATTGGAGCAGTGATTACATTGCACTATTGCAAAGACAAGGAAAGCTGAGGATATATTCAGATAGTGTATGGTGTTTTTTTCACAAGCGCAGTACATAAAGCTTGTGCTTATCCATTTAAATGTTAATATTTTTAAAATTACTAAATTGAATTACTAACTTAAAACCCATCCATTGATTTAATTTCTTTTCTGAAAGTAGCTTAGTAAATGAACATACGTGAGATCTCGTGCCACACAAAGCCCATTCTTCAGCACTGGGCAGAAGATGCTTCTGGCTCAGTGAGGTATCACCATTTTTCCTCCTTGGCTTCTGATGTATTGACTTAGTGTGATTCAATTTTGCAGACTTCCAAGTTCATCTTAGTTGGTCACACTGATTTCCCCTTGTTGGCATCAGCTCCAAGTGATGCTTGCCATATCTCTTCCTGGCCGATCACAAGTGTGCTGACTAACTCCATCATCACAAGGAAACTCTTGTGTGGTTTTTTTGGGTGGTCAGCTTCTGTGATGTTCAGCTGTATGTTCTAGCTGCATCATTTGTCTACCAAGTTGTTTCTGCTTGGCATTCTGTGGCTGTCCAGTTGTTCTAGCGATAGATAAATGGTTGCTGGTTGGTTAAGGTGGCCTGTGCCGATCTTGCGGATGTTGTTCAGCATTAGATCAAATTTCTTGCAGTAGGCTGGGTATATCCACACCGGAATGATGAACTGCCACAGTAGATTGGGCTAAGAATAGGAGGACCTGGATTTGTTTGCTAATTTGTGTTTATAACATCACGGCTGATGATACTCTGAGAGCTGACTTGCCTCTTTGTCTATAACATTTAATCTTGAAAGAGAGTATATGGTCCAGGAGCACTCAAATAAAGTAAATTTACCCAGCTAGTCAAGTTGCCATAGTATCAATTAACCTTTTTTTTAAGATGTCCGTTTGTGTAATGGTGGTTCCTTCCGGTGGCCAGGCTAGAGGGGGGTGGGTGTGGTTGTGGTTAGGTGAGATAAGCTGTGGTAAATGCTCCTGATGGCATGCATCTCAAATACCCTCCGACAACCAAGTCTAGCTCCTGGCCTTCATGTGTGGCTTAGCTACAAGCCTGGTAGAACAGTTTCTACTGATGGGAAGGGACAAACGGTGAGTTATTGACCTCTTAAAGCCAGTCACTTCAGGTGGATGGGGTTCACCAGCTGTGGTTGGCAGCTCATCTAGGAGAAGGAAAACTCTGATCTTAAACTTCCACGGCCTTGCAGCTATGCCCACTCATAGGGAGGGCTTCAGGAATAAAGTCCGAGGGGAAAATCTGGAACTGGAGGCCCTGAGGCAGTCCTGCGAATTCAACACGGACTGGTAACTCCTGTGACATCGCTGGTGCTGTCAGCTGCCTGGAGAGGGGGAGCCAGCTTCATGGGCAACAGCTTACTCTCCATACCACACCGCCCTGGCTTGCGTGTCGACTGAACATAGACAGCTGGGCCGCGATATCAGTGGCAGACCCCAACCAATGGAGGCCTCTTTTTGTTACGGTTGAGCCTGAAAAAGGGGCTGACCTATGCCCAGCATTCAGTTGAAGTGGATTGGTGGTCAGTTCACAAAATTCGTCCAGTTATCAGTGAGCCGGATCTGGGTGAATTTGCCACTTGCACTCCCACTTGCCCACGCTATCAGTATATGATGGAATTTAGGCGGATTGGTTGAACATTTTGTGCAGATGTCTGTAAGAAGGCATATCAATGCACTTGTGATTGGCACTTATAATGAGTCAGCCAGTGTAAAAGTAATTCTTGCTGGTCATGGATTAGATCATATCGTCTGTACAAGGATTCCTTGTCACGTCCCGAATCTTCCATACCAAATTTGATCGACAAGTTTAGCAGTGATTAGCAAATCTGAGATTCAGTTTCATATTCAGAGCATTTTACCTGGCCAGTGCATGCCATGCCTGAGAGGAAGGAAGTTGGAATTTATCAGGCTGAAATACTAAAAGTTTGTGGAGGTAACAAAGCAATGACTTCGGTTGAAAAATCATCAGATCTGACAGGTGCTTGCCATTTGAACAGTTTTAATTACTACTAAACAGCTCTCTGAAAAGATTTAAGGTGTACATTAAAAAGATGTATTCAATCCAAAATATAATTATAGGGACAACAGTTGGGGTTAAGGTAGTATTTTTACAAATATCTGGAATTTTATTTTTTACAATGTTTTTTGCTATTATAGGACAGAATTAGGCCATTTGGCCCATCAAGTCTGCTGTCATTGTGATATCCCTCAACCCCACTCTCCTCCCTTCTCCCCATAACCCCTGACACCCTTACTAATCAGAGTGGTAGAAGAGTACAGCACAGAAACAGGCCCTTTGGTCCATTTCATTTGTGCCGAACTATCTAAACTACCTACTCCCATCGACCTGCACTGGGTCCATAGCCCTCCATACCCCTACTATCCATGTATCTACTTAAACTTCCCTTAAATATTGAAATCGAGCTTGCATGCGCCACTTGTGCTGACAGCTCTTTCCACATTCTCATGAGCCTCTGAGTGAAGAAGTTTCCCCTCAGTTCCGCTAAACTTTTCACTTTTCACCCTTAACCCATGACCTCTGGTTGTAGTCCCACCCAACCTCAGTGGAAAAAGGCTGCTTGCAATTACCCTATCCATATCCCTCATAATTTGTATAGCTCTGTCAAATCTCCTCTCAATCTTCTATGTTCCAAGGACTAAAGTCCTAACCTATTCAATCTTTCGTTATATCTCAGGTCCTCCAGAACCAGCCACTTGTCTCTGTACTCGTTCAACCTTGTTTACCTCCAGGTGGTCAAAACTGCACACCATACTCCAGATTAGACCTCACCAATATCTTGCACAACTTCAATGTAACATCCCATCTCCCATACTCAATACTTTGATTTAATGAAGGCCAATGTGCCAAAAGTTTTCATTACATAACCCATCTACCAGTCACGCCACTTTCCAATGAAATATGGACCTGTATTCCCAGATCCCTTTGTCCTACAGCATTCACTGTGTAAGACCTACCCTGGTTGGTCCTACTGAAGTGCAACACCTTTCCCTTTTCTGCATTAAGTTACATCTGCTATTTCTTCAGCCCATTTTTCCTGCTGGTCCAGATCTCACTGCAAGCCACGATAGCTGCCTTTGCTGTCCAATCTTGGTGCCATCTGCAAATTTGCTGGTCCAGTTAACCTCATTCCTATCCAGATTGTTGACATAGATGACAAGTGGCAGTGGACTCAGCACCAAATCTCTGTGGCGCTCCACTCGTCACACTCATTCAGAGAGGTAAATATCTACTCACCAAGTTCTGGCTTCTTCTGCAAAGCCAATATCTAATCCAATTTACTTCCTCATCTTGAATGCTAAGCGACTGAAGCTTCTTGACCAATATTCCATGCGGGACCTTCTCAAGTGTCTTGTTAAAATCCATGTGGACGATATCCACTGCCTTGCCGTCCACTTTCCTGTTAACTTACTCAAAAAAACTAAGATTGGTTAGACGTGATCTACCACTTACGAAGCCATGCTGACTATCCTTAATCAGTCCATGCTTATCCAAATACTTGTATATTTAGTCCGTTAGAATACCTTCCAATAACTTTTCCACAACTGATAGCAGACTTACTCACCTATAATTTCCTGGTTTATTTTTAGAGCCAGCCTTAAACAGTGGAACAACATTGGCTATCCTCCAATCTTCTGGTACCTCACCTGTCACAAAGGATAATTTAAATATTTCTACCCTTGCCTCCCACAACGTCTGTCGGAACACCTTGTCAGGATTTATCCACCCTAATTGTCCTCAGGACAGCAAACATCTCTTTTGTAATCTGTTTTGGGTCTGTGAAGTTACCTCACTTCTGTAGTTTGTGTCCATCTCCTGAGTAAATACAAATGCAAAGAATTCACTTGAGATCTCCCCCATCTGTTTTGCTCCACACATGGATTACTATTCTGGTCTTCCAGAGGACCAATTATGTCACTTACAATCCTTTTACTCTTAACATTTATCTGTAGAATTTCTTGGGATTCTCCTTCACCTTGTCTGCTTGAGCAACCTCATGCCTTCTTTTAGCCCTCCTGATTTCTTTCTTAAGTGTACTCTGGCATTTGGTGTACTCAATGAGCAACTCATTTATTTCTATCTGCCTATACCTGCCATGCACTTCCTCTTTCATCTTAACCAGAACCTCAATATCTCTTGAAAACCAAGGCTCTCTGCACCTGTTATCTTTACCTTTTATTCTGATGGGCACATACAAGCTTTGTACTCTCAAAATTTCACTTTTGAAGGCTTCCCACTTACCAAGTACACCATTGCTAGAAAACAACCTTTCTCAAGCCAACACACATCAATGTTGCTGGTGAACGCAGCAGGCCAGGCAGCATCTCTAGGAAGAGGTACAGTCGACGTTTCAGGCCGAGACCTTTTGTCAGGACTAACTCTTAATAACTCTTCCTTCAGTTAGTCCTGACGAAGGGTCTTGGCCTGAAACGTCGACTGTACCTCTTCCTAGAGATGCTGCCTGGCCTGCTGCGTTCACCAGCAACATTGATGTGTGTTGCTTGAATTTCCAGCATCTGCAGAATTCCTGTTGTTGTTTCTCAAGCCAGATCCTTTCTAATACTGTCAAAATTGGCCTTTCTTCAATTTAGAATTTCAACCTGTGGACCAGACCTGTCTTTTGCATATTAACTTTAAAACCAGTGGCACTGTGATCTCTAGTTGCAGCGTGTTCTCCTACACAGATTTCCGTCAGCTGCCCTGTCTCAATCCCTATTAACAAATCAAGTATTGCACACTCTCGCTGAGAGTAAATTCCTGGTGTTACTATTTCAGCAGATCTGTCCTGTCCTGTGAACAAAGCATGGCAACACCTCTACTGCTTTAGGAGTTGGCATGATATCTAAAACTTCGACAAACTTCCACAGGTATGTAGAGGAGAGTGTATTGACTGGCTGCATCATGTCCTGTTATGGAAACACCAATGTGTTTGAATGGAAAATCCTTCAAAAGGTAGTGGATTTGGCCCAGTACATCATGGGTAAAACCCTTCCAACCATTAAGCACATCTACATGAACTGCTGTCACAGGAAAGTAGCATCAATCATCAGAGATCCACACCACCCAGGCCATTCTCTTTTCTCACTGATGCCATCAGATAGAAGGTACAAGAGCCAATCCCTCAACCTGCAGGTTCTTGAACAAAGGCGATAATTCCACTCAGTTGCCCATCTATTGAGATGTTCTCACAACCAATGATCTCACTTTAAGGACTTTTTAGCTTGTTATTTCATGCTCTTGTTATTTATTACTATGTATTTATATTTACATTTGCACAGTTTGTTGTCTTCTGCACTATAGCTGATCTTTCATTGATCCTGTTATAGTTACTATTCAATAGATTTGCTGAGTACGTCCATGGAAAAATGAATCTCAGGGTTGTATATGGTGACATATATGTACTTTGATAAAATTTACTTTGTAACATTGTGCACTCTCTCTAGATCCTATCAACATCCACTTTAAATATATCCAATGACTTGGTCTTCACAGTTGGCTGTGACAATGAATTTCACAGATTCATCACCCTCCGCGAAAGAAATTCATCCTCATTTCTGTTCTAATGGGACTTGTTTCTATTCTGTGGCTGTGCCTTCTGGCCCGAGACTTTCCCACTATTTGAGACGTCTTCTTCAGTCCTTCTGGTGGAGGTACTCCCACACTACTTTGGATAGGTTGGTTCAAGATTTAGATCCACCTGTGACAAAATATTTCTAAATCAGGATGCTGAGTCACTTGAAGGGAAACTTGCAGGTGGAGTGTTTCCTTATGCCATATGTTCGTGTTATCCTTGGTGGTAGAGGTTGTGGGTTTGTTGAAGCAGCCTGTATGAATAGCTGTGGCACAGTTAATGGTACTTGGTATGGCCCATGTGCATTAGTGGAGAAGGTAATGAATGTTTAGGGTAGTGGGCAGAGTGGCAGTCAGACTTTGTCCTGGGTGGTACCAAGCTTCCTCAGAGTTGGAACTGCACTAAAGAGACAAGTGAACAGTTTTTCAGAAATGTGCATTGTTAATGATTATTGGCTTTGGGTGCATGCAGGTGAGTAACTTGCTGAAGTATACTGAGCTTGTGAATGCTCTTGTAGCTATTTTAATGATGTAGCTGATCCAATTGAGTTTCTGCTCAGTTTACTGAACTGTCTGACTGAGGATCTGTCCCATCATTGGATAATGTTGGCTGAAAAAATCTTCAGATCTTGATCAGATAAGTCAAGATTCATCCTCCTATTAAAGTAAATGCAAAACTTGGTAAACCTGAAAGAGCAAGGAAGTCCTCCTAAAAACATTTATTTTCCCACTTTTATCAGAATATTTCTCTCAGGAGATCCTCCCTGTAAGATTCGAGAGTTGCTTTCCTGAACGTTACTTTGTAAACCCTGATAAACCCTTGAGGTAAAGAGGCCCAGGATTTTGATTGGAAACGTTGAAGCAGAGATGATATATTTTCAGATCACAATGCTGCATGACTTGAAGGTGACTTTTCAGGAGGTCGTCATATCTCTGGAAGCATAATCCTGCCAAGTGCAGGACGTTGTGTGCTTTGAAGATGATGTTGAAGAAAGCTTGACAAGTTGCTGATGTCCATCTTATAAATAGTACATAGTTACACTAGTGTGAAACCCCTTGGTTTCCTTGGTGGCGTAAGCCTAGGGAAGATGATCTCGGGCCCGCCAAACTCGTGAGATCGAGGCACTCTCCCACCCCGAACCCGTTCTGTTTGAGTGGCTGCTGTGTACTTTGCTGCCCTGTTACAAATTAGTGCCACGAAATAACAGACAGCACACCTTGTACAATTAAAATGCTATATTTATGTATCATAATTTGACTAAAGGGTTGGTAAAGAAAAGAGCAAAAAAAAAAGAAAAGGGCCCATTTTAATGAAACAGTCAAATGTGCACAAGTTGGAGCTCAAAGTTTCTCCATTGTCACCGATCCTCAATCGATCTTACCCCAGGCTTCATCGAATCACGGACACGCTCTGGGTAAAATCGTACGACTTCTTCTCTCCTGCGTCTTCCCTCTTCATCTCCTCAAAAAAAAAGCCCCAAGCCCAACCATAGTGTCCCTCACCAGAGAAACCTCCCCTAAATCCAACCATCCTAATTGGATGGCACACATTTCTCCTCATCTGTTGTAGAAACATAGAAAATAGGTGCAGGAGTAGGCCATTCGGCCCTTCGAGCCTGCACCACCATTCAGTATGATCATGGCTGATCATCCAACTCAGAACCCTGTACCAGCCTTCCCTCCATACCCCCTGATCCCTGTAGCAACAAGGGCCATATCTAACTCCCTCTTAAATATAGCCAATGAACTGGCCTCAACTGTTTCCTGTGGCAGAGAATTCCACAGATTCACCACTCTCTGTGTGAAGAAGTTTTTCCTAATCTCAGTCCTAAAAGGCTTCCCCTTTATCCTCAAACTGTGACCCCTTGTTCTGGACTTACCCAACATTGGGAACAATCTTCCTGCATCTAGCCTGTCCAATCCCTTTAGGATTTTATACGTTTCAATCAGATCCCCCCTCAATCTTCTAAATTCCAACGAGTATAAGCCTAGTTCATCCAGTCTTTCATCATATGAAAGTGCTGCCATCCCAGGAATCAATCTGGTGAACCTTCTTTGTACTCCCTCTATGGCAAGGATGTCTTTCCTCAGATTAGGGGACCAAAACTGCACACAATATTCCAGGTGTGGTCTCACCAAGGCCTTGTACAACTGCAGTAGTACTTCCCTGCTCCTGTACTCGAATCCCCTTGCTATAAATGCCAGCATACCATTCGCCTTTTTCACCACCTGCTGTACCTGCATGCCCACTTTCAATGACTGGTGTATAATGACACCCAGGTTTCGTTGCACCTCCCCTTTTCCTAATCGGCCACCATTCAGATAATAATCTGTTTTCCTGTTTTTGCCACCAAAGTGGATAACCTCACATTTATCCACATTAAATTGTATCTGCCATGAATTTGCCCACTCACCCAACCTATCCAAGTCACCCTGCATCCTCTTAGCATCCTCCTCACAGCTAACACTGCCGCCCAGCTTCGTGTCATCCGCAAACTTGGAGATGCTGCATTTAATTCCCTCATCCAAGTCATTAATATATATTGTAAACAACTGGGGTCCCAGCACTGAGCCTTGCGGTACCCCACTAGCCACCGCCTGCCATTCTGAAAAGGTCCCGTTTATTCCCACTTTTTGCTTCCTGTCTGCTAACCAATTCTCTATCCACATCAATACCTTACCCCCAATACCGTGTGCTTTAAGTTTGCACACTAATCTCCTGTGTGGGACCTTGTCAAAAGCCTTTTGAAAATCCAAATATACCACATCCACTGGTTCTCCCCTATCCACTCTACTAGTTACATCCTCAAAAAATTCTATGAGATTCGTCAGACATGATTTTCCTTTCACAAATCCATGCTGACTTTGTCCGATGATTTCACCGCTTTCCAAATGTGCTGTTATCACATCTTTGATAACTGACTCTAGCAGTTTCCCCACCACCGATATTAGGCTAACCGGTCTATAATTCCCCGGTTTCTCTCTCCCTCCTTTTTTAAAAAGTGGGGTTACATTGGCCACCCTCCAATCCTCAGGAACTAGTCCAGAATCTAAAGAGTTTTGAAAAATTATCACTATTTCCTGGGCTACTTCCTTAAGCACTCTGGTATGCAGACCATCTGGCCCTGGGGATTTATCTGCCTTTAATCCCTTCAATTTACCTAACACCACTTCCCTACTAACATGTATTTCCCTCAGTTCCTCCATCTCACTGGACCCTCTGTCCCCTACTATTTCCGGAAGATTATTTATGTCCTCCTTAGTGACAGAACCAAAGTAATTATTCAATTATCTTCAACAATAACCCAAACAAGCTGAAAACAGAGCAGACTGCTCTTACAGAACTGTTAAATGAAATGCATACAGCATAACAGTAAAAATATGAACCAGGGCATTACAAGTGGATGATGGAGTACCAATCAAGTGAGCTTGCTTGTCCTGGCTGGTGCTGAACTTGGAGCTTTTAGATAATCAATTAAATAGCTTTCTTCAAACTTTGATCTGCTCCCAGAACCAGTTCAAGTATGTTTGTGCTCAACGCTGACCTCAAAGATTTGACTATAGTAATTCCATTGTATGCCAGACGGAGGTGGTTTAGTGCAGCATGAATGTTCATCACCGTGAGATGGCAAGTACCCTGATGTTCATTGCCCTGGGCTGGCACGTACAATGTGATACCACTTCAGCTGTAGCCTATATTTGCAGCTTTGTAAATACCCTACTCTACATTTCCTTTGAACAAGTCTGTTTCTCCAGCTTTAAGGGAATGAATAATTAGAGCAGGTCAGCTGATTATGTACAATAAGAGTCAGCTGCATTGAAGGTTTACAGGACCTCCTGGATGTCCCAGTTTCAAATTGTGTCCCATGTAATGCCCTGGTCATAATATACAATACACTGGAGAGGCCTTCAGTGTGAAGGTAGTAGTTAACTTCACCCAAGCATTATGAAGGTCCCTGCGACTACTCACTGCGTTCAGGCAGAGGCTAAACAGCAAGGTTCCAGAGGTGAGGACAACATGGGAGTCAGAGAAGCAACAAGGGATTGCTCTGAGCTGATGACCAGCCCATGTTCGAGGACTCATCAGTGGATCTGACTGAATACACGATGATTGTTGTGGACAAAAATAGTCGTTGTTGAGTACGCCCCCATAAAATCTTTGTCTTCCGCAACCAGCAGCTGTGGATGAGGCCCACAATCTACTGTGGGCCGGATCTGTGGCATTCCAGTCTGGCAGCCAAATAAGATGGGAGGTCCAGGCACGATATCCAGAAAGCCACCTCACAGCTCCAGACTAAACTGGAATCACTGAAGGATGTTCAACAGCTGTGATAGGGGTTTAAATGCTTTTCCCTCTTACAAGGTGAAACCAGGTGACATCGGTGACAACAAGGTTTTGCTCCCATTTGAGCTCAATGCTTTCTCTGTTTTCTTTGACCGCCAAAACATGGAGGAACTTTCACAAACTCACATAGTCCTGAAACTATAGAGGAGCTTAAGAGAGAATGGCGCCTAATGGTGACCCTTTGCTTGCATCTTTGGAAACAGCTCTATTTCTATCTTTAATATCTCTATTTTCCTCTTTCAGGGTTCTTTTGAAGACCCTGAACTGGAGTTAAACACTGACTTCAGTTCTTTGTGGGAATGGGTCCCGCTCTCAGGGTTTCACGACTGGCTGTTATTCAATATGCCAAGGATGCAGCCTAGGATATTAGCTCGCCTTCAGAGTTCCAGGATCTTGTGTTTCTGGAGGCGGGTGGACCGAAGGTTGGTGTCTCTGCAGGAATCCGGTGTATCGTGGGAGATGGAAGATCGAAAGCAGTGAGCTGGCTGTGTGCCTAGAGACCTGAGTTCTTTGGGCACAGAGCTCGGAAAAGTGACACAATGGACTTTTTACATCATAAATCAGCGAGTTGTTTGTTAAGTCTCTCCTAGCGCTGTGAAATGGAGACATCTCTTTCTCCCTTATTGGGGAGAGAGAGAGAGCCTGTGGTATGTCGAATACCAGGTGAACAATGTGGTCTCCGGGGTACTGCAAGTCTGTGTCTTTGATGCTTTGCTGCACGCTTGAGTGCTCGGTGGTGGGTGCTGATGCTTTTTTTTTGCTGGGGGGGTGGGTTGTTGCTTTGCTGCTGCTTATGAGTGGGTGGGGGGAGCCGGGGGGGGGGTGGCTTTGGGGTTCTAACATTTAACTGTCATTCATTCTTTGGGGGCACTCTTCTGGTTTTTGTTGATGGCTGCAAAGAGAAAGTATTTCAGGATATATATTGTATACATTTCTCTGATATTAAATGTACCTTTGAAGACTCTGTGGTTTCCGTCTCTGAGGCCATCGTGAGAGCATCCTTCAGGAGCATCCACGGGAAGCTATCAGCCCAGATAGGGTATCTGGCTGACTATTGAAGGCCTGTGCTATTTAACTGACTGGAGTGTTCACTGAGATCTATAACCTCTCACTTCGGCAATCTATGGTACCCACCTGCTTCAATTATACTGTTGCCTAGGAAGAACGTGATGACCTGCCTCAATGACCATCATCCAGTAGCTCTTGCATCCACTGCGATGAGCTGCTTTGAGAAGCTGGTGATAGAACATATCAACTACCTGAACTTGGGTTCATTCCAGTTTGCCTACGTTCATAACAGGTCCACAGCATATGCTATTTCATTGCCTCTTCACTCAACCCTGGAACATCTGGACAGCAACGATATACTGTATACATCAGAATGCCCAAGTTAAGACTTTTATTAATAGTCTATCCTTGTCCTTTTCTGCAAACATTTTAATACATATGGAAATGTGGTCTGTATCTCAAAAGTGTGATCTTCCACTAACTTCCACTTGACCAGCTACATTCCTCAATACAAGGTCCAGTAATGCTACTTGCTACTTGTTGATCTATCTACATGCTTCAAAAAAACTCTCCTGGACACACCTAAATTAAAAAAAAAAGCCAGCCTTCTCTTTGCTTTCTCCTGTTCCCCCCCCCCCCACAGAGTTTTTAAATGTTCAGGCAATGCCACTAAATATTTGAGGAAATTATGTCAAGTAACTGCAGTGAATAGACCTACTGGTTAGCCTGGCACTACTGCCTCAGGAGATGATTTTTTTTCTCTTATAGAGATAGCTGTACTTTAAGGAACGAGGTCAAAAATTTCATTTTAAGCCAGTTAGAGAAATTGGGCAGAATAGTTGAAAGTTTTTGTAGTTCCGTAGTTTCTGATGACACTCTCCACTTTCTTTTCAGATTGGTAATTACAAACGCTCAGTGAAGCGCATTGATGACGGACACAGATTGTGCAATGATCTTATGAACTGTGTCAATGAACGGGCAAAGATAGAGAAGTCCTACTCTCAGCAGTTAATTGACTGGTCTAAAAGGTGGAAACAGCTCATTGAAAAAGGTATGCAGGCCCCTTTTTGGCTTAGTATTAAAATATGATTACAGTATAATTCCATTTAAAATGAATGTGGTATTATTGTAATATCTGAAAATAAAAGTATCAATAACTGTCTATAGCAACTAAATTTGTTGCTTCTGTCGATGTACTGCCATAAATATTGTAACTGTCTAATATTACTTGAGACAAAATGGGTGAATTACTGTGCATTAGCAGCAATTTGCACAGTTTTATTAAATGGAATTTTTTATATTTGTAGTTGATGCTGAGGTCTGTATTGCTAATCCTGTTAAGCTGGGATGGAAATGGAATGGTTGTTGAGTAGAGAAATTCCAAAAACACAACTTCTTTGGAGCAGTAATGTAATTAGTGTTGTATCTTTACAGGCCACATTTTAGGCTGGAAAGAGCATTATTTTCCTCCTTTGTCCCTGTTGATTTTTCTCATTCTTGCTCATTTTTAAAGACTGCAGGGAGAAAATTGCAGATGAGGTTTCTGTCTTTGGGGAAAGAATCTTCACTCCTGATTTTTATACACCAAAGGTCATTAATGAAGTAGCTGGATGTAGTCATCCTCAGAGCCCTGGCCAGAGGAACTTGATTGAAAAGTTACAATATACCCAATTACCAATCTATCTTCCATATAATTTGAGTTACAATAGAAACTGGTTTCCCAAAGAGTAGATGAAATCTATATTAGTGTTCTGATTTGATTACATATAAGTCAGGATAATTTCCTATAGATACCTTTAAATACATACTTGGAAAGGAAAACGAATTCTGGGCATTCTGAAAGATCAAATGAAATGTGCATGAATAGTGCCAGATAATAGGAGAACAGTATTAATCTTGGATTATTTGCATGCATATTCTAAAAGGTCAGATGCATCTCTGAAGAATTGAATATAGTTTCCTTCATTTCATATAATGTATTAAATATCATTTGAAGCTTTTATGTTTGTACAGGTGAGATGTCATGGGTTGAGACTGTTTGCTGTAGAATGACCATGTTTGTGTAAATGTGTTTCCAGATGTCTGCTATTTTCTACCATTTTACAGTTGGAGCAGCCATTTCAGATATTTGACAAACTTTTATTTAAGTTGATTGTAATGCTCGATCAGTTGACCTCTTGCTCTTCACCTCCACTCCCAAAGTCAGTTTGAAACTCCACCTAAACTGACTCCGTTTCTCATTCTTTTATCTATGATTCACTCCCCCCCGCCCCCCACCCCATCCAGTTCTTTTATTATCAGGGCTACCCAGCATAAACCTGGAATAAGTGTCTCGGGACTGATTGCCAGTGTGACAGTAAACATTCAGGACTAATTTCCTCTCAATGGCAGCTTGTGTTCATTAGGCAAACATATAATTTATGCCTGAACTGTTTGCAAGCTTTCAATTTGACCAATTTAAAAATACAAAGATTATTTAAAGAAAATAATTTTAGTATATCGGCAAAATTACAGGTATGTGACTTGTATAACAAGCACAGTACCAGCACTACGTTCAATGTTTAATCAACAAACCTAACTTTAAATACAAAATAAATATTTGTATGAAAATATTTTAAAATTTTGTTTGGAATGTCTGCAACTTCTGGCTCAGTAATATTAAGTAAGCTTAAAATACCATATCAAAGAATAGTCAGACTCCATTCAGTGGATTTTAGAAAAAACAAACACTATACAGTATTGGCAAGTTAGGAAAGTTAAATCTACAATAAGATCACAGTAATATCAAGTATGTGTTGACTGTCTTTAAAATGATATTGTTCTAGTAACTTTTCAGTTACATAGTGGCCATTGTTTGATACTACTATGTTTACCTGTATGCTTCAGACTTCCAGAATAATATCTCAGATTGCATCTTGAGGGTGGGGGTTCCTGTACTGCAGTCCACAGGTAACATGCATTCTTCCAGCCTTCAAACTGCAGTCTACTCTACTTTTTTCCAGTTTGGGAATAAAAAATGTGGGTGGATTGTTCATAGTGTTGTTATATTATTGATAGATGAGTTCCAAAGAGGAATATTGCCTGCAAAGGAAGAAGAAATTTTTTATGACACCCTTCACAATCTTTAGCAAGCTAATGAAAAAGATTTGGGAGTGCATTTGCTTTTATAATGTCCAGTAATGTGACAGTTTATTTAAATGTGCCAAAATCCCAGATCTGAATAGGTACATTTAATGTCAGAGCAATGTATACAATATACATCCTGAAATTATTTTTCTTCTCAAACATCTATGAAAACGGAGGAGAGCCCCAAAGAATGAATGACAGTTAAATGTTAGAACCCCAAAGCCCACCTTTAACAGGACAAAGCGGTTTGCTGAACACCTACGCTCTGTCCGCCAGAGAAAGCAGGATCTCCCAGTGGCCACACATTTTAATTCCACATCCCATTCCCATGCTGATATGTCTATCCACGGCCTCCTCTACTGTAAAGATGAAGCCACACTCAAGTTGGAGGAACAACACCTTATATTCTGTCTGGGTAGCCTCCAACCTGATGGCATGAACATTGACCTCTAACTTCTGCTAATGCCCCACCTCCTCCTCGTACCCCATCCGTTATTTATTTTTATACACACATTCTTTCTCTCACTCTCCTTTTTCTCCCTCTGTCCCTCTGACTATACCCCTTGCCCATCCTCTGGTTCCCTCGCCCTTGTCTTTCTTCCCAGACCTCCTGTCCCATGATCCTCTCATATCCCCTTTGCCAATTACCTGCCTAGCTCCTGGCTCCATCCCTCCCCCTCCTGTCTTCTCCTATCATTTTGGATCTCCCCCTCCCCCTCCCACTTTCAAATCTCTTACTAACTCTTCCTTCAGTTAGTCCTGACGAAGGGTCTCGGCCTGAAACGTCGACTGTACCTCTTCCTAGAGATGCTGCCTGGCCTGCTGCGTTCACCAGCAACTTTCATTTTTACAACGCTGGTTTTAATATTGTCAAGAAATTCGGCTGTAGCACACTTGCACAAATCATTTACATAAACTGTTAGCTTCAGCCCTGATCTCCAGGGCAAACCACTTGCTGCAATATGCCATTTTGAAAAAGACGATCTTTTTCGATCAGTCAACTTGTTTGTTTATTTATTTATTAGAAGATTCAAAATTGTTTATGCCATTTCCAGTACACAAGTGTAAAGGAGAACAAAATAATTTTTACTCTGAATTGTTAATCCATTATCCATGCTGATGTGTTAACCTCACTAACATGATTCCACACCTGGTAATCCATGGAAGTAGAAATGCACTCCATCCACTGGCTGACTTTTATTCACCCTGCTGATTACCATCCATCTTGCTGGTCCTTTCTCTGATAATTCCATATAGATCTGTGAAAATGGTTTCTTCAATATGGGGCTGACTTAGCTATAACTTTTTTTCTCTATCATTCCAGCTCCAATTGATGCTTTTGGTTTAGTCAAATGCTGGGTCTGTTTCTATTTCTTTTTGTTGCTTTGTCACCAGCTTTTTCTTTGTCCTCTTTATTGAAAATAAATGCTTTTAGAAATATGTTAGAATCCAGTACAGTTTGGCCATGAACTGAATTGTTGCTTTGAAAATATTTAAAGAGCACTTAAAATGGTTGTTGTATTAGTTAATGATGAATGCTTGCACCAATTTTAGGATCACAGTATGGAACTCTGGAGAGAGCCTGGATGGCGTTGATGACCGAGGCAGATAAAGTGAGCGAGCTACATCTGGAGGTGAGAAATGCATTAACTTGTGAAGACTTTGAAAAGATCAAGAACTGGCAGAAGGATTCCTTTCACAAGCAGATGATAGGAGGCTTCAAAGAGACCAAAGAAGCAGAGGATGGATTCCGGAAAGCACAGAAACCTTGGGCTAAAAAACTAAAAGAGGTAAAGTATAACTTCAGCAATTTCAATGCAGAGAATCCACTCACCAACTCAAACAATGAAAGTTTAACCCTATGCACTTGTGAAAGCTGAGCTATTTGAAGCTTTAAATGTGCAACTAATCAGAGAATTAAAAGAATTAATATTCATGTTCATTGTCCCTTCATTGCTCTGTAGTGTCAAAAGTAAATTTACTTTATTTCTATTTGCTTTGTGAGATAGACACTTTTTTTAACCTCTACATCTTCTCCCTCTCTCCATGTTAAGATTCTGCTTAATGAAACCACTGGTATCATTCCTTCTCCTTCTCCTTCACTGGTATCTTCCTAAATACAATAATGGCTCAGTGGCACATTCCACTGTATAATGATGCACTATGGCTGAGGTATTCATTGCATCAAGTGATCAGATATAATTTGATTCAGTCTAGGCTTGTACCTTCTATTATAAAATTGCCATTGGCTAACCCTATTAGTTGCATGCTTTACTTTCCAATCTATTATTCTTCTGTCTCTTAATTCCTTTTTTATTATGTGAGCTCAAAATCAGACCATTGTGGTCAGACCTAAAGCAGTTCTAAAGAAAAATTCAAATGATGAACATGTATTTCAGAATATTCACCAAGCAGAATTTGAAATGTTTATTGCTTTCAGGTAATTCAGTGAAGAACTCAGACAAACTCCATTTTGTTTGTTCATGGAGCATTTAAATGTTTTTTATCTCACATTTCTGCTCTCCCTTAAAGGTGAGCTACCTTCAAGGATGGGAAGAGTCCAACTAAGTAATTAGAACTGGGCAGGAATGTCTTTTTAAGAAGTTTATTATCCAGGGCATCTTACTTATGAAAACGTGTGTTTTGGGGTCTTTATAGCTGTGGGTTGCTGGTTATGAATTTTCCTTTCTAAGTTTTCTTCTCCCTATTCCACCAATAGTCGATTTTTAAAAAATTCTCTCACGATGTTTCCTGCAGGTGTGCTTAGTCTGTACAGCTGGTGTGTAGATAGCAATACTGCTGGGAACTTGCCTGAAGAGGTCTGCAAACTTAAAGCTTTTTAAAATATCTGCTCATGACCAATCCAAATCTGGCCCAGCTCTGGTGCTGAAAATTGTTTCTCTAAATGAACACCATTGTTGTTGATTGGCTGGCATCCGTCTGTCTCGAAGGAGAATGGGTGATGATCATCACCACAAGCCTGGACAGAAGGTATGGAGATCCTGAGATGCCCAGCCATCAAGATCTGCCTGTTGGCCTCCCCTGTATAGTCCAAAGGAAAGCTTATGAAGCAATGTGTTTGGTACCAGTTTGGCTGCAGGAGCTGCTGGAAGGATGTTCAATGATGTCCAGCTGCTTCAGAGGCTCCACTCTGGATTTGCTGCCTGGGTTTATTCCCTAGCCTCTGTCTCTCCTGACGCTGCCCACAAGTCAGTGGGGGCTATTTACCCATAGCTGGTGATCTGGTTCATGAGCACCAGGGTGTGTCCATGCCACGCATCAATGGGCCTGCATGCTACGTGTGCAGGGGCCAGAATTCCTCCCCATCCTCTGTAGTTCAGCCCGAGTCCGAAAGGAGTTCAGTTTCTTTGTGTCACCAGTGAGGAGGCACTACACGAGGCTTGCTGTTGGAGGGGCTATGTACTGACAGGGAGAGACTTACACATTCAGCTCTCCTTTTCACAAGCCTACTGGCCAGTGGTGGAAGCTGAAACCGAGAGTGACAAGCTCTACCCACTGCACTACCGCTCTAGATGAGTTACAACAACTATTTTGATAGCACACAATTGTTATATGCATGTTAATCTTGGAGATGCTATTGATCTCTTTGAGAATGAAGTGCTAATACTATACAGATTGTTCTGATCTCAGTCAAAGTACTGGTATCGATACAATACTGGCATCTGCGTTACATTGTGAAAAATTGTCCTGCTCAATTCTGTTCACTAAAAGCGGGGTAATCTAGTCTGTCCGTGCCTTGCCAACTCAGTCTATAGTCAATAATCGGCAAAGTGATGAAAGTAATCAACAGTGCATTCGAGCAGCAACGTTTGTCGATAACCTACCTCGGCAGAAGACTAGTTGGACATCTATCAGGACCATGCAGCTCCAAATGTCACAACCTTAGTCTAAACATTGATCAATGAGCTGAATTGCAGGTGTGAGTACAGAGACGAAGGTGGCATTTAACTTGGTGTGGTACAAACAGCCTTCGTAAAACTGAAATCAATGAACATACAGGGGAAGCACTCTGGTAGCTGATCGTTGCTGAGACAAAAGAAAATTGTAGTTGTTGTCTAGCCCCAGGATATCACTATAGTAATTTCCCAGGGCAGTGTCCTAGGACAAACCATTTTCAGCTGCCTTAATCATTGAGGGCAAGTGGGGAAATATGCTGATTACCATATCTATTTGTGGATGGGAGACATTACAGTTACATTGGAGAGACAGTCCATATCTACATGTAGCAAAACATTCAGGCATTGCTGATGAGTGCCAATTGTCAACCACATCACAATCATACTGGCCCATGACTATCTCTGAAAAAACAATCTAACCAATTACCCAAATTATTGAATAGCATTACCACTGTCAAAATTCCCAACCATCAACGTCTTGGGGTTCACCGTGTATCAGAAATTCAATGGACAAGCCCCATAAGCACTTCAACTACAAGAACAGGTCTGAAGCAGTGGTAAGAGTTGCTTGTGTTTAACACGTGACTTTTTTTCCTTTCTGGAGCTTTGTTGAACCTAAGATTTCCCGTAGACTGACATTTTTGATCTGTTATTTAAAACGTCGCATTTCTTGGTCATCCAAAGGTGGAGGCAGCTAAGAAGGCATATCATCTTGCCTGTAAGGAGGAAAAGATGGCAGCTACAAGAGAGGCAAACAGTAAGGCAGAGCAGTCAGTCACTCCTGAACAACAGAAGAAACTGCTGGACAAAGTGGAGAAATGCAAACAGGAAGTACAGAAGGTGAGTGCTTGGTATGGAAGGTATATCTTGATAAAATAAAGTTCAATATTCAGTCTAATATTTTTCTAAACCTTAGACATTTGCCGTAGTTCTACAACGAGTCATGAATTTAAAAAAAACTTTGTCACTGAAATCGGTTTAAATGAGGTGAGGGCCTCCGTCGGTCTGTGCTGACTATGGATATTGCATCCTAGCTGTATAGATACGCGAGCCTGGGCAGTATGATATGAGGAGCAAGCTGTTGCCCATGTAGTAAGCTCCCCCTCTCCATGCATCTGATGAACCTAAAGGAATGTCAGAGGCCGATACAGTTTGGTACCAGCAGCATCGCAAGAGTTGCCAGTCAACATTGAACTCAATGTAGGACTACCTTAGGGAATCCAGCTCTGGATTTTTCCCTCTGGCAGCGGAGTTTTGAGATCAGAGTTCTTCTTCTAGATGAGCTGCCAACCATGGCCAATGAGTCCCATCTGTCTGAAGCGGCTGGTTTTAAGGCACTGGTAACTCACCTTTACCCCTTCTGTCAGAAGAAATGGTTCACTAGAAATGGTTCTGCTAAGCCATACGTGAAGGCCAGGAGCTGGGCTTGGTTGAGAAGAACCACTTGAGATGCACGCCAATTGGAGCAGTTATAGGTGGTGGGAGCTTGTCCCCATTATCACCCCAGGTTACAACAACCTTAAGGAACCTCTGTTTAGGTACGGTGCGTGAAAACAAAATGTTACCATTTGAACAATAAGAAATTAGACTGATTTTTGTATGTATATTTCTATAATGTTTTTGTTAGAAATTTTGGAGATGAGTAGTAAGTAATATTTCCCTAACAGATGAAAGATTGCAATCATGTTAATAAATGTTCTAAACTCTAGATCAAGCAGGTCACCATTAACTCGAAATCTAGTGACTTTGCTGTTTTGGTGTGTTACAATTCAAAGTAACATTTGAATGCGAGATGACTGGTGACATTTTATTACAATTCTTTCAATAATTTTTTCTGTAATGTAATCTTAATAGATGACAGTATTCTGAGATATGGTCGCTATTAGATGAAGTCTCCCTCCTTCTCTATTATAACAGAGTATTTACTACTGCAATGCATGAGAGACTTCTCTAATGGTGAACAAGCAACACACATAAGAGTTGCTGGTGAACGCAGCAGGCCAGGCAGCATCTCTAGGAAGAGGTACAGTTGACGTTTTGGGCCGAGACCCTTCGTCAGGACTAACTGAAAGAAGAGCTAGTAAGAGATTTGAAGTGGGAGGGGGAGATCCAAAATAATAGGAGAAGACAGGAGGGGGAGGGATGGAGCCAAGAGCTGGACAGTTGATTGGCAAAAGGGATATGAGAGGATCATGGGACAGGAGGCCTAGGGAGAAAAAAGGGGGAGGGGAGGAAAAAAAAACAGAGGATGGGCAAGGGGTATAGTGAGGGGGACAGAGGGAGAAAAAGGGGAGAGAGAAAAAGAATAAATAACAGATGGGGTACTAGGGGGAGGTGGGGCATTAGCGGAAGTTTGAGAAGTCAATGCTCATGCCATCAGGTTGGAGGCTACCCAGACGGAATATAAGATGTTGTTTCTCCAACCTGAGTGTGGCTTCATCCTTACAGTAGAGGAGGCAGTGGATAGACGTATCAGAATGGGAATGGGACGTGGAATTAAAATATGTGGCCACTGGAAGATCCTGCTTACTCTGGCGGACAGAGCGTAACTGTTCAGCGGAATGATCTCCCAGTCTGCGTCGGGTCTCGCCAATATATAGAAGGCCACATCAGGAGCACCGGATGCAGTATATCACCCCTGCTGACTCACAGGTGAAGTGTAGCCTCACCTGGAAGGACTGTCTGGGGCCCTGAATGGTACTGAGGGAGGGAGTGTAAGGGCATGTGTAACACTTGTTCCGCTTACAAGGATAAATGCCAGGAGGGAGATCGGTGGGACAAATGGACAAAGGAGTCGTGTAGGAGTGATCCCTGCGGAAAGCAGTGGGGGGGGGGGGGGGAGGGAAAGATGTGCTTAGTGGCAGGATCCCATTGGAGGTGGCGGAAGTTATGGAGAATTATATGTGGACCCGGAGGCTGGTGGGGTGGTAGGTGAAGACAAGGGGAACCCTGTTCCTGGTGGGGTGGCGGGAGGATGGAGTGAGAGCAGATGTGCTTGAAATGGGGGAGATGCATTTGAGAGCAGAGTTGATGGTGGAGGAAGGGAAGCCCCTTTCTTTAAAAAAGGAGGACATCTCCCTCGTCCTGGAATTGAAAGCCTCATCCTGAGAGCCGATGCGGTGGAGACGGAGGAATTGCGAGAAGGGGATGTCATTTTGGCAAGAGACAGGGTGAGAAGAGGAATAGTCCAGACAGCTGTGAGAGTCAGTTGGCTTATAGTAGACATCAGTAGATAAGCTGTCTCCAGAGATAGAGATAGAAAGATCTAGAAAGAGGAGGGAGGTGTCGGAAATGGACCAGGTAAACTTGAGGGCAGGGTGAAAGTTGGAGGCAAAGTTAATGAAGTCAACGAGCTCAGCATGTGTGCAGGAAGCAGCGCCAATGCAGTCGTCGATGTAGTGAAGGAAAAGTGGGGGACAGATACCAGAACAGGTTTGGAACATAGATTGTTCCACAAAGCCAACAAAAAGGCAGGGATAGCTAGGACCCATACGGGTACACCTTTAGTTTGGAGGAAGTGGGAGAAGCCAAAGGAGAAATTATTAAGAGTAAAGACTAATTCCACTAGACGGAGCAGAGTATTGGTAGAGGAGAACTGGTTAGGTCTGGAATCCAAAAAGAAGCGGAGAGATTTGAGACCTTCCTGATGGGGGATGGAAGTATATAGGGACTGGACATCCATGGTGAAAATAAAGCGGTGGGGGCCAGGGAACTTAAAACCATCGAAATGTTTAAGAGCGTGAGCAGTGTCACGAACATAGGTAGGAAGGGATTGAACAAGGGGGGATAAAACAGTGTCGAGGTATGCAGAAATGAGTTCGGTGGGGCAGGAGCAAGCTGAGACAATAGGTCTGCCAGGACAGGCAGGTTTGTGGATCTTGGGTAGGAGGTTAAAAACGGGAAGTGCGGGGTGTGGGAACTATAAGGTTGGTAGCAGTGGATGGGAGATCCCCTGAGAGGATAAAATCGGTGTTGGTGTGGGAGACAATGGCCTGGTGCTCCTTAGTGAAGTCACGATCGAGAGGTAAATAAGAAGAGGTATCGGAGAGTTGTTGCTGTGCCTCGGCAAGGTAGAGGTCAGTATGCCAGACTACAACAGTACCCCCCTTATCGGTGGGTTTTATAGTATGGTTAGGATTAGTGCGGAGGGAGTGGAGAGCAGAGCGTTCGGAAGGAGTGAGGTTGGAATGGGAACAAGGTGCGATGAAGTCGATATGGTTGATGTCCCATCAGCAGTTAGCCATAAAGAGATCCAGAGTAGGCAGAAGACCAGAGCGGGGTGACCATGAAGAGGAGGAGGGTTGAAGACAGGAGAAAGGGTCATCGGTGGGGGTGGGAGAGTCCTTGCCGAAGAAGTAGGCTCAAAGACAGAGCCATAGATATATGTTTTATTTTGGATACTGTTGGGGGAGATCTCTCATCAGGGGAAGGCAGTAGCAGCCGAGTTCATGGCACCATGGATGGCTCTGTGGCACAGGAGGGAAGGAAAAGGAGTGGGAGAGCTATAGTGATAGGGGATTCGATTGTAAGGGGAATAGATAGGCGTTTCTGCGGCCGCAAACGAGACTCCAGGAGGGTATGTTGCCTCCCTGGTGCAAGGGTCAAGGATGTCTCTGAGCGGCTGCAGGACATTCTGGAGTGGGAGGGCGAACAGCCAGTGGTCGTGGTGCACATAGGTACCAACGATATAGGTGAAAGATGGGATGAGTTCCTACAAGGTGAATTTCGGGAGTTGGGAGGTAAACTAAAAAGTAGGACCACAGAGGTAATAATCTCTGGATTACTACCAGTGCCATGTGCTAGTCAGAGTAGAAATAGGAGGATATTTCAGATGAATACATGGCTTGAAAAATGGTGCAAGGGGGAGGGATTCAAATTTCTGGGGCATTGGAACCAGTTCTGGAGGAGGTGGGACCGGAACAAACAGGACGGTCTGCACCTGGGCTGGACTGGAACCGATGTCCTAGAGGGAGCGTTTGCTACTGTTGTTTGGGAGGATTTAAACGAATGTGGCAGGGGGATGGGAACAAGTGCAGAGAGACAGAGGGGTGTAAAAAGAGGGTAGAAGCAAAAAGTAGCAAGGTGAAAAGTGAAAGTGGCAGGCCAGCAAATCCAGGGCAAAAATCAAAAAGGACCACTTTTCAACATGATTGTATAAGGGCTAAGAGTGTTGTAAAAGCGAGCCTGAAGGCTTTGTGTGTCAATGCATGGAGCATTCGTAACAAGGTGGATGAATTGAATGTGCAGATAGTTATTAATGAATATGATATAGTTGGGATCACAGAGACATGATTCCAGGGTGACCAGGGATGGGAGCTCAACATTCAGGGATATTCAATATTCAGGAGGGATAGACACGAAAGAAAAGGAGGTGGGGTGGCATTGCTGGTTAGAGAGGAGATTAACGCAGTAGAAAGGAAGGACATTAGCCGGGAGGATATGGAATCGATATGGGTAGAGCTGCATAACACTAAGGGGCAGAAAACGCTGGTGGGAGTTGTGTACAGGCCACTTAACAGTAGTAGTGAGGTTGGGGATGGTATTAAACAGGAAATTAGAAATGGCGTGCAATAAAGCAGTTATAATGGGTGACTTCATTCTACGTATAGATTGGGTGAACCAAATTGGTAAGGGTGCTGAGGAAGAGGATTTCTTGGAATGTATGCGGGATAGTTTTCTGAACCAACATGTCGAGGAACCAACTAGAGAGCAGGCCATTCTAGACTGGGTATTGAGCAATGAGGAAGGGTTAATTCGCAATCTTGTCGTGCGAGGCCCCTTGGGTAAGAGTGACCATAATATGGTGGAATTCTTCATTAAGATAGAGAGTGATATAGTTAATTCAGAAACAAAGGTTCTGAACTTAAAGAAGGGCAACTTTGAAGGTATGAGATGTGAATTAGCTAAGATAGACTGGCAAATGATACTTAAAGGGTTGACGGTGGATATGCAGTGGCAAGCATTTAAAGATCGCATGGATGAACTACAACAATTGTTCATCCCAGTTTGGCAAAAGAATAAACCAGGGAAGGTAGTGCGCCCATGGCTGACAAGGGAAATTAGGGATAGTATCAATTCCAAAGAAGAAACATACAAATTAGCCAGAAAAAGTGGCTCACCTGAGGACTGGGAGAAATCTAGAGTCCAGCAGAGGAGGACAAAGGGCTTAATTAGGAAAGGGAAAAAAGATTATGAGAGAAAACTGGCAGGGAACATAAAAACTGACTAAAAGCTTTTATAGATATGTGAAAAGAAAAAGATTGGTTAAGACAAATGTAGGTCCCTTACAGTCAGAAACAGGTGAATAGATCATGGGGAACAAGGACATGGCAGACCAATTGAATAACTACTTTGGTTCTGTCTTCACTAAGGAGGACATAAATAATCTTCTGGAAATAGTAGGGGACCGAGGGTCTAGTGAGATGGAGGAACTGAAGGAAATACATGTTCGTAGGGAAGTGGTGTTTGGTAAATTGAAGTGATTAAAGGCAGATAAATCCCCAGGGCCAGATGGTCTGCATCCCAGAGTGCTTAAGGAAGAAGCCCAAGAAATAGTAGATGCATTGGTGATAGTTTTTCAAAACTCTTTAGATTCTGGACTAGTTCCTGAGGATTGGAGGGTGGCCAATGTGACCCCACTTTATAAAAAAGGAGGGAGAGGGAAACTGGGGAATTATAGGCCTGACATCGATGGTGGGGAAAATGTTAGAGTCAGTTATCAAAGATGTGATAACAGCACATTTGGAAAGTGGTGAAATCATCGGACAAAGCCAGCATGGATTTGTGAAAGGAAAATCATGTCTGATGAATCCCACAGAATTTTTTGAGGATGTAACTAGTAGAGTGGATAGGGGAGAACCAGTGGATGTGGTATATTTGGATTTTCAAAAGGCTTTTGACAAGGTCCCACACAGGAGATTAGTGTGCAAACTTAAAGCACACGGTATTGGGGGTAAGGTATTGATGTGGATAGAGAATTAGTTGGCAGACAGGAAGCAAAGAGTGTGATTAAACGGGACCTTTTCGGAATGGCAGGCAGTGACGAGTGGGGTACCGCAAGGCTCAGTGCTGGGACTCCAGTTGTTTACAATATATATAAATGACTTAGACGAGGGAATTAAATGCAGTATCTCCCAAGTTTGCAGATGACACGAAGCTGGGCGGCAGTGTTAGCTGTGAGGAGGATGCTAAGAGGATGCAGGGTGACTTGGATAGGTTAGGTGAGTGGGCAAATTCATGGCAGATGCAATTTAATGTGGATAAATGTGAGGTTATCCACTTTGGTGGCAAGAAGAGGAAGACAGATTATTATCTGAATGGTGGCCGATTAGGAAACGGGGAGGTGCAACAAGATCTGGGGGTCATTGTACACCAGTCATTGAAAGTGGGCATGCAGGTACAGCAGGCGGTGAAAAAGGTGAATGGTATGCTGGCATTCATAGCAAGAGGATTTGAGTACAGGAGCAGGGAGGTACTACTGCAGTTGTATAAGGCCTTGGTGAGACCACACCTGGAGTACTGTGTGCAGTTTTGGTCCCCTAATCTGAGCAAAGACATTCTTGCCATAGAGGGAGTACAAAGAAGGTTCACCAGATTGATTCCTGGGATGGCAGGACTTTCATATGATGAAAGACTGGATCGACTAGGCTTATACTCGCTGGAATTTAGAAGATTGAGAGAGGATCTTATTGAAACGTGTAAAATTCTAAAGGGATTGGACAGGCTCGATGTAGGAAGATTGTTCCCGATGTTGGGGAAGTCCAGAACGAGGGGTCACAGTTTGAGGATAATGGGGAAGCCTTTTAGGACTGAGATGAGGGAAAACTTCTCACACAGAGAGTGGTGAATCTGTGGAATTCTCTGCCACAGGAAACAGTTGAGGCCAGTTCATTGGCTATATTTAAGAGGGAGTTAGATATGGCCCTTGTGGCTACGGGGGTCAGGGGGTATGGAGGGAAGGCTGGTGCAGGGTTCTGAGTTGGATGATCAGCCATGATCATAATAAATGGCGGTGCAGGCTCGAAGGACCGAATGGCCTACTCCTGCACCTATTTTCTATGTTTCTATGTTGTAACTGGGTTACCTGTCTGGACACGGCCTTCTGCTGACTGCTACTGTGGCTCCTCCCACAGACCCCTGAATAAAGGTGAATGTGTCACTGCTCCATGGTGACTATTAACCCCACACGAGACACCGCGCACTCCAAGCCCTACACAGACACCACACGACACTCCCTCGCACACGCACGAGAGATCACCGACACCTAACGTGCTGACACCTGAAGTCAGGCCGGAGCCAGCACAACCGCTGTCTCCAGTGCAATCACCACCGGTGCTACGTAGATCACAGCGACGGACTCGACCGCCTGATAGACTTGACCTGTAAATATACTTGTTTTAAATATTGTCAGTCACTTCACCCCGCGGGACTCTTTTTTAAAAAAAGGAGGGGTGAATGTGGTAAACCATATATTCATGTTGTAACTGTGTTACCTGTCTGGACACGGCCCTCTGCTAACTGCTCCTGTGGCTTCTCCCATAGACCCATGAATAAAGGCGATTGTGCCATTGCTCCTCCTCTCAGTCCAGGGGCAGATACTCAGCATGATGGAGGTCACATTTTACTGCTAATAAAGGCCTTTCAGTATTTACTCTACTTCCAGTCTTTTGGAGTTATTGATAGTGCATCAACGGGTTTGCAGCGTGGTGGTGGGGGAAGGGGAGACGGGAGTCCCAATAGCAGCACATAAAGACCCGGCCTGGAGTTCAAGGCTGGAGTCACAGTTGGTGGTTGTGCAATCGCTGTGAAGGTGTCCATGGTTATTGCTGGAGTCCGGGTTTTGAACATGCCCTGAAGTGTTGGAGCCGGCGAGATCAATGGCAGCGACGCAATCTGAAGTTCATGCCTGCTAGCGTCAGGGCCAGCAGGTTCTGGGATCTGCAGAGGTAAGATCTTGTGATCTTTGCCTAACATGACAAAGTCAAAAAAATGGCGATTGCAGGCATGGATCTGACGGAGGATGAAATAACGGGTAGGTCCATTACAGACGGCGAAGAAAGTGTCCCGAAGGTGTGCAAGGGTCTGGGATAGGGACGCCAAGTACCTCCTCATGGCGGAGAGGGTCGCCTTCAGAGCTTGACGGGAGAAGCGACAGGAGACAGAGTCAATAAAATATGAGTACTTGGGATCCTCAGAAGGTCCAAATTGAGAGGCTCAAAAACGAATCCTAATGGTGACCTGCCGTTTGTGCATGGACTGGTTTTAAAAGGCAGAAGAAAAGAATTTTGGGAGCATATGCAGTTATGAGTCTTGAAGATTTCAATGTGGCAAATTTTATCAAATAAAGGGCATAACGATCAGCATGCAGGTGGTTCAAAAGGCCTTTTTCAGTACTGTATAATTCTATGATTACATTTTTGTTTCCTGAGTGTTCTAGTCAGGTCCACTATATGAATGAAAGCAAGAATTCAGAGGCAGCAGGCAGTCAGTAATGGGAAGGGATGCAAGATGTCCTTGTGAACACCGAATGAAGACCCATAAGACCATAAGACCCTTGCTGGTATTGGCAGTGGAGAGCCTGAGCTAAGGGCTCCCACAGATCCAACTCCTTGTTGGGGCTGGGCTGATGGTTGTAGCCCACCAGTAGTTTTTGCTTAAATTCATTTTTTAATTCATGAAATTGTACACAAGGTGTTGAAGACTCCTGAACTTAAAGTATAGAAATGTAGTTCTGTACCAAGTTATCAGCAATGAGGGCGGGATTTCAGTCTGAATAAATACTGTAGAATACAGCACAGTACATATCCTTCAGCCCACACTATACCAACCCTTTAACCTACTCCAAAATCAATATCAATCTTCCCTCCCACATAGCCCTCTTAGAGACGGGACCTACTTGCATCTAGAAAAGCACTGAGGATAGTCAGGATAGCGCTGGGGGCGTCATGTCTTACCAGCAAACATTTCTGGAGTTGTACTTACTAAGGAAGGTTGTCAAAAGATTTATCAGGATAAAGACCATTTGGAAATCTGGTTAGAAAATGGCAGATGGAGTGTAATCCAGATGTATGAGGTATCACACTTTGGAGGTCAAATGCAAGAGGAAAGGATATAGTAAACAGTAAGTGAAGAATGTAAACCCATTAAAATACAGGTGTCCTCCGCTTTTCGAATGTTTGCTTTACGAAACCTCACTGTTACGAAAGACCTACATTAGCACCCTGTTTTC
Source organism: Mobula hypostoma (assembly GCF_963921235.1). Lineage (NCBI taxonomy): Eukaryota > Metazoa > Chordata > Chondrichthyes > Myliobatiformes > Myliobatidae > Mobula > Mobula hypostoma. Next base: position 47,455,074 of record NC_086109.1, on the reverse strand, counting down.
GCTTTCAGAAGGTGTTTTCACTGTTACAAAAAAAAAGCACGCGATAAAAAGCAGCGCACGCCCCGAGCAGCCGCTCTCCCCGGATTCGGAACGGCATTCTCGCCGGCATTGCTTAAACACATGCCTGTGAGCAGCCGTTTGCAAAATGAGTTCTATGGTATCGGAAAAGCCTAAAAGAGCTCGTAAGGGTGTTACACTTGGCGTAAAACTAAACATAATTAAGCATTTTGATCGTGGTGAACGAAGTAAGGACAAAGTGAGTTTGGCTTGTGGAAGCTGACAAACATGATGTTAGAGAGTTTTGGCATCCCATGACCAAGATCTGATAGATGAAGAGCTGATGTAATTGGAAGAAAAAAGGATATCAATCGAAACCGTATGAGTAATGATAAAGTACGACTTTAATTTTGAAAGGGTATGTCGGTTTAGGGGATATTTGCAGGATGGTTTGAGTCCTTACGAAGAACTGTGTGATAGAAAAATGTGCGAGGCTCAGCAGTCAAGCAACCCTTCCACATCAGCCACAGCAGACGATGAACTTCGACATGGAGGCGGGCAGAGATAGAAGATGACCTGGTTGCCCTAATGGAAACAGACAATGACGATATGACACTCCAGTGTCCCACCACCCCAACCCCAGGTCACGGACAGAAACCGATTCATGGAGAATGCAGCGGTAGCCGGGAGGCACACAGCACAACTTTAAGAAAAAGGCCGAAATAAACATGCTAATTAATTAGGTACCGCCCGACACGTAATTGTCGGCCCAGATCAGAGACGTTGCAATTGGAAATCGGCACTGATCTGGGCCAACAATTACGTGCCGGGCGGCAGCTAATTAATTAGCATGTTTATTTCAGCTTTTTTCTTAAAGATGTGCTGTGTGCCTCCCGGCTACCGCTGCACCCCTGCATGCTTCGCGGATCGGTATCGGTTGGTGGCCCGGAGGGTGGAGGCCACTGCACCACCCCAACCTGCGACGACTCAGTCTAATACACCATCATCAGTGTGCTCGGCGCTGTCCCGATTCCCGTAAGTGATACTACACTGTACATACATTATTTCTACTTTATATAGGCTGTGTATTTTTACGTGTTATTTGGTATGATTTGGCAGCTTCATAGCTTAAAGGTTACTGGAGAGCGCTTCCGCCGTGTTTTTGCCGACGGCGCTTGCGTGAGATTTTCGCTACGGAAAACAATGCAGTAATGATTGTGGAAAAGTATTTCTCCTTTATATAGGCTGTGTATTTATCATATCATTCCTGCTTTTCCTATATATTACTGCTATTTTAGGTTTTATGTGTTATTTGGTAGGTTATTTTTGGGTCTGCGAACACTCACAAAATTTTCCCATATAAATGGTAATTGCTTCTTCGCTTTACGACATTTCGGCTTACGAACCGTTTCATAGGAACGCTCTACCTTCGGATGGTGGGGGAAACCTGTACATACACACACACACACCTTTTGCTTTGAAAGGAAAATAGAATTCATGGAAATAAATTTAGTTACAGTGAAGTAAATATACTTAAAAATATAATTAGATTGAACTCTTGAACTGGAGAATGAATAACCACAATGGAGTTTACATAAGTCCTCCCATGTTCATATCTGTAAACATAATCTATGACCAGATGATTGAAGCTGTTCAAAGGGGATTACATTATCTGAGTACTTCAGGTGTTGATTGCTCTTTCCAATAACTTGTGTGTGATAACAGGCTGAAGCAGGTCTCATGGTACAGTGGTTCTTTCATCTTCCTTTTGAAATACTGTTGCCCTCTAGAGATAAACTGATGATAATTGAATGAGATGGCTCCAAATGATCTTTCAAAAATCCTTCATTCATTTGTAGCTTTGCTAAATGTTTGAATGTTGTAGCCGTGGAAAACATACTGAGGATTCTTAGAAAGTTCAGTAGTTTGCTAAACATTTTTTTTGCTGTTCAGTAAAATTTCAGCTACTGCTGTTTCGCAAAGTGTGCTGTCATGTTGTAACAATAGCGTGACCTTTAGGGTATTTATGCAAGACTTTTGATTACAATTAATGCCTATCTAGACTAAAGAGAAGTACGAGAAAGCTTTGGATGAATTGAGTAAATGTACCCCTCAGTACATGGAGAATATGGAGCAAGTGTTTGAACAGTGCCAGCAGTTTGAGGAGAAACGACTGGTTTTCTTCAGAGAAGTGCTGCAAGACATCAAGCGACATCTAAACCTCGCTGAAAACAACAAGTGAGTACTAATTAAAGCCATTTTAGTTATTTTGGGGTTCTGGGCAGTACTGGCAAAGCCAACATTTTTTTGTCCTTAAAAATTATGTTGAACTGGAGTCTTATTGCTGCACATTTCTAGTCCATACTGTTGGATGGGGAGTTCCAGGGTTTAGACCCAGCAGGTAATCCAAATCAGGATTGTGTGCAAGGAAATTGCCCATCTGCTCTGTCCTATCTGATGACTACTCAGTTAGACAGTCTCCATTGACCACAATATGTAGTCCAGTTGCCTTTTGCTCTTCAACAGAAACTTGGACACTGTAGGACTTGAAAATTTTTGATTTTTTTTTTAGTAGTGATACATATTTATCATTTTGCTCCTTGATTTTCATATCTAAAACTTATAATTTTACACCAGATAAATGAATATGAAATTAAGAAGGGCATCAAGAGGGTGAATATGCATATTTGTTGAGAAATAAAGACCCAGAGGATGTAGATTTAAGGTGGGAAGGTTAGGAACTTGGGCAAATTTTCCACCCAGAGAGCTGTCAGAGGACGTGTTTAAGGTAGGTACATTAACAGCATTTAAAAGGTACTTGGACAGGTACATAGGAAAGGTTTAGAGGGAAATGGGTCAAAAACGGAGAGTTGGGACTTGCTTGGATGTGAATTTTGGTTACTGTGGACCAGTTAGGGTGAAGGGCCTGTTTTTGAGCTGTATCTATGTCTTAAGCCATCAAAATTCCAGTCCATAGATGTGTGTGCTTGCTCTGTCCATGGCGAGTGTTTGGCGCCAGAAAAATAACCAGACAAATGGTGGTGGTGTCACCTAAAAGAACTGAAGTCTCCAGCAGCAGGAAGATGGGTTCCAAGCTTTGGTGGAGGATTGTCTTTGTACAACAATAGCATAGGTTGGGTGACATCTAGTGTATGATTCCCAATTGGGAACACCAGTAGAGGTCAAATGCTGTAGTTAGGTGAGCACTACGGCAACAGAAGGCAACGGCAAACCACTGTTGTAATTTCTGCCTAGTCTATCATGGAAAACAAAAGAAGGAAACCAGACAACAGCGTGAATGGGGTTGATTCTAATTAACAGAACAACACCTCGCTCGGTAGGGGTACTCATGGGCTGCAGGTGACACCAGACTGTCATCCAGAGACTGTAAGCAATAAGGAAAGGCTAAGGGTAACAACATGGAACATCCGTACACTTTACCAGAAAGGAAAGTTGGACAGCACATTAAATGAAATGAAAAGGTTGGAAGTTTTATCACCCCTTGTTCAATCCCTTCCGACCTATGTTCGTGACACTTCTCACGCTCTTAAACTTTTCGATGATTTTAAGTTCCCTGGCCCCCACCGCTTTATTTTCACCATGGATGTCCAGTCCCTATATACTTCCATCCCCCATCAGGAAGGTCTCAAAGCTCTACGCTTCTTTTTGGATTCCAGACCTAATCAGTTCCCCTCTACCACCACTCTGCTCCGTCTAGCAGAATTAGTCCTTACTCTTAATAATTTCTCCTTTTGCTCCTCCCATTTCCTCCAAACTAAAGGTGTAGCTATGGGCACCCGTATGGGTCCTAGCTATGCCTACCTTTTTGTTGGGTTTGTGGAACAATCTATGTTCCGTGCCTATTCTGGTATCTGTCCCCCACTTTTCCTTCGCTACATCGACGACTGCATTGGCGCTGCTTCCTGCACGCATGCAGAACTCGTTGACTTTATTAACTTTGCCTCCAACTTTCACCCTGCCCTCAAGTTTACCTGGTCCATTTCCGACACCTCCCTCCCCTTTCTAGATCTTTCTGTTTCTGTCTCTGGAGACAGCTTATCCACTGATGTCTACTATAAGCCTACTGACTCTCACAGCTATCTGGACTATTCCTCTTCTCACCCTGTCTCTTGCAAAAACGCCATCCCCTTCTCGCAATTCCTCCGTCTCCGCCGCATCTGCTCTCAGGATAAGGCTTTTCATTCTAGGACGAGGGAGATGTCTTCATTTTTTAAAGAAAGGGGCTTCCCTTCCTCCACTATCAACTCTGCTCTTAAATGCATCTCCCCCATTTCACGTACATCTGCTCTCACTCCATCCTCCCACCACCCCACTAGGAATAGGGTTCCCCTGGTCCTCACCTACCACCCCACCAGCCTCTGGGTCCAACATATTATCCTCCGTAACTTCCGCCACCTCCAACGGGATCCCACCACTAAGCACATCTTTCCCTCCCCCCCTCTCTGCATTCCGCAGGGATCGCTCCCTACACAACTCCCTTGTCCATTCGTCCCCCCCATCCCTCCCCACTGATCTCCCTCCTGGCACTTATCCGTGTAAGCGGAACAAGTGCTACACATGCCCTTACACTTCCTCCCTTACCACCATTCAGGGCCCCAAACAGTCCTTCCAGGTGAGGCATCACTTCACCTGTGAGTCGACTGGGGTGATATACTGCATCCGGTGCTCCCGATGTGGCCTTTTATATATTGGTGAGACCCGACGCAGACTGGGAGACCGCTTTGCTGAACATCTACGCTCTGTCCGCCAGAGAAAGCAGGATCTCCCAGTGGCCACACATTTTAATTCCACATCCCATTCCCATTCTGACATGTCTATCCACGGCCTCCTCTACTGTAAAGATGAAGCCACACTCAGGTTGGAGGAACAACACCTTATATTCCGTATGGGTAGCCTCCAACCTGATGGCATGAACATTGACTTCTCTAACTTCCGCTAGGCCCCACCTCCCCCTCGTACCCCATCTGTTACTCTTTTTTATGCACACATTCTTTCTCTCACTCTCCTTTTTCTCCCTCTGTCCCTCTGTATATACCTCTTGCCCATCCTCTGGGTCACCCCCCCCCCCCGTCTTTCTTCCCGGACCTCCTGTCCCATGATCCTCTCGTATCCCCTTTTGCCTATCACCTGTCCAGCTCTCGGCTCTATCCCTCCCCCTCCTGTCTTCTCCTATCATTTTGCATCTCCCACTCCCCCTCCAGCTTTCAAATCCCTTACTCACTCTTCCTTCAGTTAGTCCTGACGAAGGGTCTCAGCCTGAAACGTCGACTGCGCCTCTTCCTATAGATGCTGCTTGGCCTGCTGCATTCACCAGCAACTTTGATGTGTGTTGCTTGAATTTCCAGCATCTGCAGAATTCCTGTTGTTTAGGTTGGAAGTTGATATCTTAAGCCTGTCAGAAATTAGATGGACCGACAGTGGCAAATTCACTAAGAATAGTTCTCTGATAATGTATTCTGGAAGTCAACAGCATATGTATGGAGTTGGAATTATTTTAAGCAAACAAATATCAAAATGTCTTATGGGATATTGGGTGATATCCGACTGGCTGCTTTTAGTTAAATTAAAGGGTAACCCTTTTAACATTAGCATAATCCAAGCCTATGCGCCAACAAATGATGTAGATGAAGAAGATATCAACAAGTTTTATGAAGATCTCGACAGTTCTGATGAGCAATGTAAATCTCAAGATATAGAACTAGTCATGGGAGATTTTAACTCCAAAGTTGGACAGGAAAGGGTTGATAAACATCATAGGATCATTTGGATTAAGGGAGAAAAATAAAAATGGAGAAAGGTTTACTGATTGGTGTATTAGAAACAACCAAGTGATCACCGGTACTTGGTATAAAAAGCATCCACATAGATTGTGTACTTAAATTAGCCCTAGAGACAGAACAAGGAATCAAATAGATTTCATTATCATCAATGAACGCTTTAGAAATAATATCACAAATTCTAAAGCCTACCCAGGAGCAGACTGTGATTCAGATCACCATCCAGTAATAGCTACCATTAAAACAAAATTAAAGGAACTGAAACATGGAAAAAAGAGAAAGAAATGTATGTTGGGAGAACTTAAAAATGATAGCACACTTAAGCAACAATACAAAACAGCTGTAGAAGAACACCTCAACGAAAACGAAACAACACCTATTTGGGACAGATTTAAATGTGCTATACAGCAAACAGCAGAGGAGATAATGCCAGTACAAGAAATCCAACACACCAACAAGGGATGGTAACCCAAGAAATTTTAGATCTGATGAAACAAAGAAGGTTAGTGAAGAATAATGAAGTACAATACAGAGAGCTAGACAGACAGACAATTGTGCAATATTGCAAAGGAAGAATGGCTGAATCAAAAAAGCAATGAAGTTGAAGGCCATATTAACAACAGCAAAGAAATGCACAAGAAAATTAAGGAAATTACTGGAATTAAGAAAACCTCCTCTACAGGATGCATAAGATCAGCAGACGGATCCATACTAACAGATCCAGATAAAGTATGTGAGAGGTGGATTCAGTATGAGCAGCTGTTTGAGGATAATAGAGGGGAACACCCAGATATTAAACAACCTAATTCTGGTCCACCTATTACCAAAGAAGAAATAACTAAAGCAATGAAAAACATGGTAAAGCCACTGGACCTGATGAAATTTCAGTGGAAATGATACAAGCCCTAGAAGATCTGGGCATAGATGTTCTTTTTGAAATGTTTAATGGCATATATGAGTCTGGTGTATTACCTGACGATCTCTTGAAATCAGTATTTATAACTCTGCCAAAAATTCCTGGAACTATTGATTGTGAAAATTATAGAACAATCAGTCTTATGAGTCACATAATAAAGATTTTATTGAGAATTGTTCTGAGTCGAATTAAAAACAAGTTAAGCTCAGAAACTTCTAAACTGCAATATGGGTTTATTGAGGCTAGAGGAACTAAGAATGCAATTTTCATACTACGAATGCTTTCAAAAAGGGCAATTGAATATCAAAATGATTTACTGATTTCACTAAAGCATTCGACAAAGTGCAACATGAAAAATTATTTCAAATTCTCACTAAACTAAACATTGACGGAAGGGACTAACAATTGCTTCAAAATTTATATTGGAACCAAACGATGGCGGTAAAAATTGATGATAATATAAAGCAGTTGAACTAAAATTCAAAGAGGAGTTAGACAGGGATGCATTGCCTCATCTGAATTATTTAATATCTATAGTGAAATGATTCTCAGAGAAAGAAGACCAAAATGGGATAAAAATTGGAGGTGTTAACATCAACAATATAAGATATGCAGGTGATACCACTCTAATAGCAAGTGCTGCAGAAGACCTACAAATCCTCCAAGACAAAGTAGTACAAACAAGTGTAGATTTTGGTCTAACCATGAACTGTAAAAAAAAATAAATAAACACCAAATGTATGGTAATATCAAAACAGCAGGATACTCCCAACTGCCAATTGTACATCGATAACCATGAGATTGAACAAAAGACCAGCTTTAATTACCTTGGTAGCTTTATATGCTTTATATCACAAGATGCTAGAAGTAAAGTAGAAATAAAAAGAAGAATTGCCATTGCCCAAAGCAACTTCCAAAAAATGAAACCCATTTTTACCAACAGATACATTTCTATAACAACAAGGCTTAGGCTACTAAAATGTTACATCTGGTCAATCTTGCTGTATGCTTCTGAAACATGGACTATAACACCAGAACTCCAAAGAAACTTAGAAGCAACAGAAATGTGGTTTCTTAGAAAAATGCTGAAAGCATCATATAGAAATAGGGTAACTAATGAGACAGTACCCCAACGTGCCCATACAAAAAGATCTTTAATGAGAACATTAAATGAGGGGAAACTTAAATTCCTGGGCCATGTCATCAGAAAGGGAGAAATAGAATGCCTTACATTACAAGGCCGTATGCCCGGGAAACGCGGAAGAGGAAGGCAAAGAAGAAAATATATGGACACTGTGAAAGAACTAACAGATCTAAGTGTGCGAGATATCACTGATGCTGCGAGGGGTCATTCGATGTGGAGAGCCATGATCGTCCAAGAGTGTAACGTGCAAGGCACGTGGAGAGAGAAGGATGTGTTAACAGTGGTATTCATCTGGTGATTCTGCTATCCTTAACTGCTACTTGAACTTCAGCAACTTGTCGCACATCTTTGTGCTCTGCACTAAAAGCCTTTCCTCCTTGCAGCTTGTTCAATTGTCAAGAGGAATTAATGGGGAAAGACCCATGAAACTGGAGTCTCTGGAAAATATATAAAAAAAAGGTATTTTAGTGACAGTTTGAATGGTGAAGCAGGCCAGGCAAAACTCCAAGCTGGATGTTCCTGCAAGAAGCTTCCTCTTCATTGTCATACAAGTATCAGAGCCTTAACCAAGTGGGGCAGGGGAGAAGCATTTATAATCAACTTGAATCCAAAAGTGACATTGCATCAGGGAATAGGGCTACGTCAAAAAAGTGTTGAGTTACTATTTACCTTTTATGTGTTTGTCTCCTCAAGTTATGCCAACATTTACCGAGAGCTGGAGCAGGTTATCCGGGTCGCTGATGCACAAGAGGACCTAAAGTGGTTCAGCACTACATATGGACCTGGAATGGCGATGAACTGGCCCCAGTTTGAGGTAATTTCCCCCCACATCTCTCAATACCACAAATGTAATTCTAACAATACTGTTTCAAACAAAAATTACAGCAACCCTGAAGAGCTGTTTTACATGAACCTGCCCTGCCCTTCAGCAATCTGGTCAGTGACTTCAAAATGTAATAGCAGCAAGTAAATTAGTAAAGGATGTTTGGAAATGTATGTATTTGTGTGATTATGGAAACCTGTAGAACTGTGACAACCCTGTGAGGAGATTGAGGTGCGCCATGCACCATGCTCCCTGCCCCCATTTTCGGTGGGAGCAACATCGAGATTGTTTTGTCTGGCTACATCATCATGTGGTACAGAAGCTGCAAGGCATCGGACTGCAAGACTGCAGAGGACAGTAAAAACTGCCAAGAGGATCACTGGGGTGTCCCTCCTCCCCCAGTTAGTGACATTTACCGGGAGCATTGCCCACAAGAGGCCCGAAGCATTGTTGAGAACCCTCTCACCCGTCCCATAATCTCTCTGACCCACAACCGTCATGAAGGAGAATCAGGACTGGGGCTGTCAGACTGGGTAACAGCTTCTTCCCTCGGGCTTTGAGACCGACTACCACCAGGGTCTCCTCACTAGGACAGCAAGCTGTTTAGCCATTACCTGTGATGAAAACTACATGCCTTTGTATTGTATTTTATTAACTTATTTATGGTAATATTTTGGGTTGGGATATATGTTTAGTAGTCCAGAAAAATGTTATTTCATTTGGTTGTATATATGTATAGTGAGCTTGAAATATCCCTGGTAGTTGCTAAATAAGGAATCCTAAAAAAGACTAGAATAAGTATGGTAATAGCAAAAGGATTACTGAGGAGTGAAACCGGTCTTAACAATCGTGTGGTAAGCTGCATGTGGTGCCACAGAAAATGGGTGAGGTCTGTATTTGCCATTGGAAATAGACAAAAAGTTAGTGAGTTCAAGGGGTGAACAGTGTAATCCCAGAGCGTAGGTGTTGAAGACCATAAGGATAGATAGCGGAGGGTTACTTTTCAGATTGGAGAACTGTGATCAGAGATAAATTGCAAGGTACTGAGACTTTTGTTTATTATATATTTTAGTGATGTAGATAATAGTTGGCATGATTAGTAGGTGGCACCAACTTCACTGGCATAGTGGACGGTGAAGAATGTTGTTTAAGGTTGCAACAAGGTGTACTGTAGATCAACTGGGAAAGTCAACAAGGGAATGGTAGGTAGAATTGAATTTGGGCAAGTGCAAAGTGATGCATTTTGGGAAGTTAAACCAGAGCAGAACAAACATAATGAATGACAGGGCAGGCTAGGTCTTTATTCCTTGGAATAAAGGCAGATGAGGGGCAATCCGACAGGAAATGTTTAAAGTTATGAGAGGCATAGATAAGGTGGATGGTAGCAGTCTTTTTCCTAGTGTAGGGGAGTCCAAAACTAGGAGCATAGGGTGAGGGTGTGGGGGGGGGGGAATTGAAAAGTGACCGGAAGGTCAGCTTTTCAGCTTTTCTATTTAGAGAGTGGTGAGTACATGGAATGAGCTGTGAGAAGAGGCTGAAGAAGTTACAATCGTGTATTTAAGGAGCATTTGGATAGGTACATTAAGGGATGTGGGCTAAGAGGAATAGGAACCAAGTACAAGACTAGCTCTTGCTTTGTGATTCTCTCTGTTCTTCACAGGAGCTTTGGAAATAAATATTGAACTTGCCGCAGTGATATCTGCAAGGGTATCTGGAGGAAAGGAGCCATAGCCAATCATAATCCCCTCTTTGACACTTCTAATGATTGGCTTCAGAACCTCCGGTGATTTTCATGTGCTTAAACGGTAGTTTGGTGTCAGGATATTCAAGCTGAAGAGATCTGTTTTCTTCACACGTTTATTGGGTGAAGTGCTATGGAGAGCTATATTACTTCAGAGGGATCAGAGCTAGATATATTTGCCTTCATGAAAGTAGAAGAAATGGTTTTGAGAGAAATGAGCCAAACAGTCAAATGGAACTAGCTTAGCTGAAGGAGCTGTTTCTGTGCAATATGACTCTAAGTGTCAGAGGCAAATGTTGCTGTCAGACATAATGAATATATAGGAAACACAATGGTCTACATTTCTTCAAACATTATATCCAACTCATCATCTTTATTTTGAATTGTCAATTTTGATGTACAGTAAATTTCTGCTTTTAGGCTTGTTTTTTTCTGGGTTTCATTACTTTAGTGCATCTTGTTTCAAAAGTTTGCCTTGCTCTCTGCACCTATCCATAATGTATATCTCGTTGTTCACAACTATGTTAAGAGTTCATAGTCTTTTCACTATTGAGGTTCCCATCCAGTACTGAAACAACAGAGCAAATGGCACATTGTTTGCATTGTCAAAAAAGATCAAAATTAGCCTGTAAGAGTTTTGATGACCTATTTTTGGCACAGGTATCTTTTTCAACACAATGGTGATAATACATGAAGGAAAACATTCAATTAACCTTTAAATAAAGAACTTATGAAAGAATTGTTAGAAGAACTTTATGAAAGAATTGTTAGAAGAATCTGAAATAAGATTGTTTCTATCTATCTATCTATCTCAATTGGCTGTATGAAATGGAAACTTATAAGACTGCATGTATTTGCATCCATATAGTTGAATATTTTTCCTAAAAGGGGTGGATGAAACTTGTCTTTTACAGGAATATTCTCCGGACATGACTCACACTATTGCAAAAAGGGAGAAGGTAAAAAAGGCTAATGAAGGTATTTCTCTGACTAATGTTTCACCAGGAGGAGAGCAGGTGACTCACAATGTCGATCGGGGCAGGTAGGTACACCCTAAAAGGTGTGGATTTTCAAATCAATATTTATAGAAGAAATCATGTACATGTTTTAAGCAGAGATTTTTAAAAAAAACAGCCAGGAACTTCATTATTGGATACATATTACTGCTCAAGGGGCCCACTCAGACAGAGAACTTGTATTTTTGTCTCAATATTTGGCAATAAAGGCTGTAACAGGCTGTTGTTTAATGAACTGGATTTGTTTAGTGAGCTTAAGGTATAGGAACCTTTAGGAGACAGTGATCATAATATGATAGAATTCACCCTACAATTTGAGAGGGAGAAGCTAAAAGTCAGATGTATCAGTATTACAGTAGAGTAAAGGGAATTAGAGGCATGAGAGAGGAGCTAGCCAAAGTTGATTCAAAGGGGACACTAGCAGAGATGACAGCAGAGTAGCAATGGTTGGGATTTCTGGGAGCAATTCGGAAGATGCAAAATAGATGTATCCCAAAGAAGTAGTATTCTAAAGGCAAGATCACACAACCATGGCTGACAAGAGAAGTCAAAGCCAACATAAAGCAAAAGAGAGGGCATATAATAGAACAAAAATTAGTGGATTAGTGGAAAATTAGAGGAATGGGAAACTTTTAAAAACCATGAGAAGGCTACTAAAAAGCCATAAGGGAAAAAAGATGAAATATGAAGGTAAGTTAGCCCACAACATCAAAGACCATGCAAAGAGTTTTTTAAGATAAAGTGTAAAAGAGGCAAAAGTAGATATTGGACCACTGGAAAATGGTGGTAGTAATGAGGTACAAGGAACTGACAGATGAAATTGGGTAAGTATTTTGCATCAGCTTTCACTGTGGAAGACACTAGCACTATAGTGGAAATTTGAGTGTGTCGGGGCAGTGAGTGCAGTTGCTATTACTAGGGAGAAGGTGCTTGGGAAGCTGAAAGTTCTGAAGATAGATGAGTTATCTGGACAAGATGGACGATATCGCAACGTTCTGAAAGAGTTAGCTGAAGAGATTGTGGAGGCATTATTTATGATCTTTCAAGAATCAATACATTCTGGAATAGTTCTGGAGGACTGGAAGATTGAAAATGTCACTCCACTCTTCAAGAAGGGAGAGGGGCAGAAGAAAGGAAGTTATAGGCCAGTGGGTCTGACATCAGTGGTTGGGAAGATGTTGGGAGTTCGATTGTTAAGGATATGGTTTCAGGTACTTCGAGGCACATGATAAAATAGACTATAGTCAGCATAGTTTCCTCGAGAGAATCTTGCCTGACAAATCTGTTGGAATTCTTTGAAGACATAACAAGCAGGATAGGCAAAGGAGAATCGTTAATGTTGTATTCTTGGATTTTCCAAAGGCCTTTGATGAGTTGCTGCGCATGAGGCTGCTTAACAAGATAAGAGCCCATGGTATTACAAGAAAGATTCTTGCATGGATAAAGCAGTTGCTGATTGTCAGGAGGCAAAGAGTGGGAATAAAGAAAGCCTTTTCTGTTGGCTGCTGATGACTGCAGGAGTCAGTGTTAGAACCGTTTCTGTTTACGATACGTGTCAGTGATTTTGACAGAATTGATAGCTTTGAGGCTAAGGTTGCAGAAGTTACAAAGATAGGTGAAAATGCAGGTAGTGTTGAAGAGGAAGGGAGGTTGCAGAAGGACTTGGAGAGATTAGGAGAATGGGCAAAGAAGTGTATGGTCATGTACTTTAGAAGGAATAAAACCATAGACTATTTTCTAAATGGGGAGAAAGTTCAAATATCCAAGGTGGACAGGGATTTGGGAGACCTCATGCAGGATTAATTTGTAGTTCAAGTCAGCGGTGAGTAAGGCAAATGCAAAGTTAGCATTCATTTCGGGAGGATTAGAATATAAAAACAAGTATGTAATGCTGAGGCTTTATAAGGCAATTGTGAGCCCTCACTTGGAGTATTGTGAGCAGTTTAGGGCCCCTTAAGAAAGGATGTGTTGGCATTGGAGAGCGTTAGAAGGAGGTTGATGAGAATGAAAGGCTCATCGTATGAGGAGCGATTGATGGCTCTGGGCCTTTACTTGCTGGATTCTAGAAGAATGAGGGGGTTCCCATTGAAACCCATCTGTTGCGTTTTGTAACTTCAAAACATTAAAATAATTCAAAATAAACCTGGGAGTCTAAGGAAATGCAGGTGTAGTTCGAATTTATTTTAAGCGAGGTGCATACATATCATGTGGTAGCGTGTTGACGTATGCAATTAACATAATTTTACATATAAACTGGTAATTATTTAAATGAGCAAGAATGTTTAATCAACCAATATATTTGCAAGATTGCTGAAATATTATTGAAATCTTAAATACACAACACTCCTCCCTGCTTAGCTATAAACTCCAACTCCATAAGAAAATGCATCTCAGCTATATACAATACAACTATTATCTACAGATGTCTACAGCATAGTAAATTTAAATTGACCCATTCAGGCCAAAAAAGTGATTGCTGCAAAGGATTTATTATTCTTGTGGGATAATGTCTGCCCTGAGAAGGGGGAGCCACTCTGCTTGGCAGGTGAGACTTGTGGCTGTGAAACAATCTCAGGTTCTGGGGCCTCCTCTGTGATAGTTGTAGAGTTGACTGAGACTGCAGGAAGTGGTTCTGACAGTGGAAGCCAACTTTCTTCTATATCAGTTGACGCTGCTTTCCTCAACTGATTGATATGTCATCTCCAGATGATTGTAGACTCAATTTCCACTGTGTAGGAGAGTGATTCAGTTTATCTTTCTGAGTACCCACTTTTGATCACCACTGTAGTCCCACACCAGGACTGCTGCTCCAGGAGTGAAACATTGAACCTCCTTTTTGAGAAGCCTTCACTTTGTCTCAGCTGTTTATCCTCTATCTTCCTTCTGAGATTGGGTTTTAGGAGATCAAAGCGTGAATGCAAGGAATGACCCTTGAACAGCAGAGCTGGTGAGTTGTTGGCTGTGGAGCGTGTTGCATTACAATATGCGAGGAGGAGATTACCGAGCTTCTGGTTCAGTGTTAGTGTAGTGAATTCTGCTGACATTGCTTGCAATGCAATCTTTAGACTCTGGACAAACCTTTCTACCTGGGTGGTATAATGCAGATGTGATATCATATACCATTCGTTTTTAGGAATGACTGAAACTGTTCCACCACAAACTGTGATTCATTGTCACTGACTAAGTGTTCTGGAACGCCAGTCTCTTTAACACTGTCTTGAGGTTTTGGGAATGTTCCTTGTCATCCTTATCAGTAACAATGATGTCATCCAGGTAACACCAAATGCCTGTGTAGATGCTTTCAAGGAGCTATGAACTTGGATTGCAAGATCTCTGCTCAGCAACACTGTTGAGGGTCTTGCCCTTAACAGTATACTATCTCCTTGCATTTGCCCTACCAAGGTACATCACCTCACATCTATCTGGGTCCAACTCCATATGCCATTTCTGAGTGTATAGATCAGTTGTAGATATATCACACTTTGCCAGACTTCTACGTTCTCCACAACTCTACCAATCTTACTAGCCCACCCATCTACCTTTTCACAGAGGTCATTTATATAAGTCACATATCGCAGAGGTCTCGGCACTGATCCCTGCAGAACACCACTAACTACAGACCTCCAGCTCGAATAAGTCTCTTTGACAACTACCCTCTATCTTCAATGCGCAAACCAGTTCTGAATCCAAACAGACAATTTGTCATGGATCCCATGCATCTTAATCGTCTGGATTAGCCTCCTATGAGGAACTTTGTCAAACACCTTACTAAAATCCATATAGACAACATCCACGGCGCTACCCTCATCCATCTCTCTTGTCACCTTGTGATAAAAAAAACAATCAAGGTGGTAAGGCATCACTTTCAGTACTGGGTTGATGGTGACCTTAAGATCACCACAGATCCTGACAGACACATTCTTCTTGGCTACTGGGACCACTGGCATTGTTCATGGCCCCATGGTCCATACTGCCTTCAGCAACAAAGGAGCTGAAGGCAGTGTGGACAGGGCCAGCGAACTTAACCTGTTCTTTAACAGATTTGACATTGTGACCCCTGCCCATCCCCCACATGAGCCATCTGTTGTCGGCCCCCAACCAACACATATTCCACTCTCCCCTCCTACCCCTCCTCACAGTCCCCCACCCTGCTCTCATGACTATACCCCTTCCCCACACGAAACCACCATGGTGGGCTTCACGGCTGAACAGGTGAGAAGACAGCTGAAACGTCTCAACCCAAGCAAGGCTGTAGGACCGGATGGTATCAGTACCAGGGTGCTCAAAGCCTGTCCCCCTCAGCTATGTGGAGTACTTCGCCATGTATTCAACATGAGCTTGAGGCTCCGGAGGGTTCCTGTACTGTGGAAGATGTCCTGCCTCGTCCCTGTGCCGAAGACGCCACGCCCCAGCGGCCTCAATGACTACAGACCAGTGGCATTGACCTCCCACATCATGAAGACCTTGGAGAGACTTGTTCTGGAGCTGCTCCGGCCTATGGTCAGGCCACACTTAGATCCCCTCCAGTTCGCCTACCAGCCCCGACTAAGAGTTGAGGATGCCATCGTCTACCTGCTGAACCATGTCTATGCCCACCTGGACAAGCCAGCGAGCACTGTGAGGGTCATGTTTTTTGACTTCTCCAGTGCGTTCAACACCATCTGCCCTGCTCTGCTGGGGGAGAAGCTGACAGCGATGCAGGTGGATGCTTCCCTGGTATCATGGATTCTTGATTACCTGACTGGCAGACCACAGTACGTGTGCTTGCAACACTGTGTGTCCGACAGAGTGATCAGCAGCACTGGGGTTCCACAGGGGACTGTCTTGTCTCCCTTTCTTTTCACCATTTTCACCTCGGACTTCAACTACTGCACAGAGTTTTGTCATCTTCAGAAGTTTTCTGATGACTCTGCCATTGTTGGATGCATCAGCAAGGGAGATGAGGTTGAGTACAGGGCTACGGTAGGAAACTTTGTCACATGGTGTGAGCAGAATTATCTGCAGCTTAATGTGAAAAAGACTAAGGAGCTGGTGGTAGACCTGAGGAGAGCTAAGGTACCGGTGACCCCCGTTTCCATCCAGGTGGAGGATTATAAATACCTGGGGATACGAATTGACAATAAACTGGACTGGTCAAAGAACACTGAGGCTGTCTACAAGAAGGGCCAGAGCCATCTCTATTTCCCGAGGAGACTGAGGTCCTTTAACATCTGCCAGACGATGCTGAGGATGTTCTACGAGTCTGTGGTGGCCAGTGTTATCATGTTTGCTGCTGTGTATGGGGCAGCAGGCTGAGGGTAGCAGACACCAACAGAATCAACAAACTCATTCCTAAGACCAGTGATGTTGTGGGGATGGAACTGGACTCTCTCACGGTGGTGTCTGAAAAGAGGATGCTGTCTAAGTTGCATGCCATCTTGGTCAATGTCTCCCATCCACTACATAATGTACTGGGTGGGCACAGGAGTACATTCAGCCAGAGATTCATTCCTCCGAGATGCAACACTGAGCGTCATAGGAAGTCATTCCTGCCTGTGGCCATCAAACTTTACAACTCCTCCCTTGGAGGGTCAGACACCCTGAGCCGATAGGCTGGTCCTGGACTTATTTCATAATTTACTGGCATAATGTACATATTACTATTTAACTATTTATGGTTCTATTACTATTTATTATTTATGGTGCAACTGTAACAAAAACCAATTTCCCCCGGGATTAATAAAGTATGACTATGACTATTCAACCTTGGAAAGAATTCCTTCAGCCTCCATGTGATCTAGCTCACTGGCTACCTTGTTGCAGATGGTATAAGGAACTGGACAGACTTTGCAAAACCTGTGTGTGGCATTTTTATTTAACCATATTTTACCCTTGGTAAAATTGTGTTTTCTAGTGCCATCCTTGAACACTGATGTGGCATCATTCAGTATCTCCTTAATTTGCTTTCTGTTGGCTTCATTGCCGGGAATGTGGCATGCAAATGGTGGATGGATCTCTAATCAAAATGTAGTTGTCTCAGCCAAACATGTCCTCGTAATACTGGCCCTTCTGTTTTTATCACATACAAGCACAATGTAGCTTATTGTTGTATTTCACAGTTACAAATGTCATTCCCACAGGAGCTATCTTTTCTCCAGTGTAAGTTCTTGAATGGATATCTACAGGCTTCAGTTTGGTACCTTTGAAATGCCGTTCAAACTCATTTTGTGGAATGGCTGAAACAGCTCTCCGTATGTGTCCTACTTTCTTACATTTTCTGCAAATTTCACCTTTAAATCTGCATTGGACTGGTATATGTGAGACCCTGCCACAACAGTAACAAAATTTGTTTGACCAGGCTGATATCTGTTTAGACAATGCAATTTTGTTCACGCTGTCATTTCTGACTGCAAATCAATTGTGTAATCAAACTCGTCAATCTTTCCGATGTAGCCAGCCTTTTCTGGTTTTTTTTTATGATTATTATCACCCGGTACTCTTGAATCCGTGAATTCTTCCATTTTCTGAATTTTTTTTTAAAAAAAACTCATGTCTTCCTGTCGGAAGACACGCACTACTCTGTTTCACGATTCCTCACTCATTTTTGTCTATTTCGTACACCTCACTGCATTTTTATCAGGTCAGCAGCCACATCGGGTTTGCAGTAAAAATAGTTCGTCGCCAATATTATATTTTGTAACTTGAAAACATTAATTAACTTAATTGAAAATGTACACAGGAGTCCAAGAAATGTGAGTGTAGTTTGAGTTTACTTTAAGCGAGGTGTGCACGTAACACATGGTAGTGATGTATGCAATTAACATTTTTACAAATAACCCGTAATATTTAAACAAGAATGATATATAAAATATTATTGACATATTAAATACATAATACAATCGAATGTTGAAAGACCTAGATGCTGAATGTGGAGAGGTTGGTTCCTATGGCAGAGTCTAGACCAGAGGACACAGCCTCAGGATTCCCAACCCAGAGTCCACAGACTCGGTTAATGATAAGGCTCAATGGCATAAAAAAACGTTGGGAGCCCCTGGTATAGAGGGACCTCATACAGAATGGAGATGAGGAGGAATTTCTTTAGCCAGGGGGTGGTCAATTTGGTGGAATTGGTTGCTACAGGCGGCTGTGGATGCCAGGTCATTGGGTATATTTAAGGTGGGCCGATAAGTTCCTGAATAGTCAGGGCATGAAAGGTTACGGGGAGAAGTCAGGAGAATGCAGTTGAGAGGGAAATAGATCAGCCATGATGAAATGGCAGAACAGACTTGATGTGCCAAATGGCTTAATTCCATTCCTATGTCTTGTGGTCTTATAATCAGAGCGTACTATAGACCTATTGAACTATCTAGTTCATGCCAAACTGCTGTACTGCCTAGGCCCATTGCCTAAAGGCGAGAAAGAATTTGTGAAACATTGTTAGGCAGAAGGCTTTCAGATACACTTAATGAACTATTTAGACCATACCTGTATGTCTTTTGGCATTCATTACAAATACAGTTGTCCTTTTCTCACTCCCTAAACAGCCATAGTATCTGCCAGAATAATGAAAGAAGTTGCAATGTTAAGCCTTTTGCTGAGAATGAAGTCAACCAGGAGGTGAAAGAAGTCCTGAAAGAGGAAAAGAAAAAGTTGGTGAAAACTGTCTGTGTGGGGCTGCTTGGCACTTTTTTTTACACAAATAATCACTAATCTTAACTAATCTTTGGAAATCTAACAAAAGTCTGTTGCCCTGTGTTCCTCCTCCTGCCTCTAATATGCTATTTGTTTGCACTCTGCCTCTCTTCAATGGATTTGTATATGCAAATGAATTTCTTAACATTTTCCTTGTCACATGTTTTTACAAATATAGATAGAAATCTGTTCACAAGGTATCATTCAGAAGTGCTGTCTGCTTTTTGCAGCCTGTGACATGATGGTAATGCCTTTCTTGGTATGCGAGGGAAGAAAAGTACTTGATTTAAACATCTTTTCTACTTTATACAAACTTCCTTAAACTGTCACCAAAAAGAACATAGATTATTCTTTCCTGCCACACTGGACATCAGTGTGCATTGTGGATTGTTTCTAGTAGCTATGTACTCATGGGCATGAGTCTAACTGCAAGACCATTACTTTCAGTTACAGTCAGTCCCTGGTTTTCTAAGGTACAGCGGTAAAGCAGTGTTTTGGCTGGTCGAAAGACTGGTTCCACATTTTCTAACGGAGTGGCTCTAGAATCCTTATCAAAATTACATTGTTCGTTTCAGTGGAAGCAATAGAAAGTGTGCCAAGCATCCCATGAATACCAATTCAGTAGCACTAAAGCAGGGCCACACACCAGTCAAAACGAGGGATGGGTAGAGCAGCCTTTATAGGACCATTTAGTTGATATTGTTTTCCATTGGATATTTGCAGTAGCAAAAAAAGAAACATTTGCCCTGTACATTCCTTTTTTAATGAAAAGAAGAACATCTGGCTGAAATTCATTCATTCAGATCAATATGCTTTTCATATCAAATGTTAGAGCTTCATTCATTTCTCACTTTGGCTGTTCTGTTCATGCTAATTAATCTAACTGCCATGACTTTCTTTGTCCTATTTACTCATCGGAAAATGAAATTAAAGTTGGCAAAAACTGAAAGTAATGGAAATCTGATCAATCAGTGTATTAATAAGCAAAGTCTTCAATATTACATCTGAAACAGATGTTGACTGATTTGCTGCATGTTTTAAATGAGTAATCCTTGCCTAAGCTGAGGCTTTATAAGGCACTGGTGAGGCCTCACGGAGTATTATGAGCAGTTTTGGTCCCCTTATCTAAGAAAGGATGCGCTGACATTGGCCAGGGTTTGGAGAATGTTCATGAGAATGATCCTGAGAATGAAAGGATTATCATATGTGGAGCGTTTGATGTCTCTGGGCCTGTACTCATTGGAATTATTACATACCCCGTAACTGGGTTGTCAAACCAGCAGAAATGGACCACTAGTTGGAGTCTGGTTTACTAGAAACTAATAAAGTTTTATTAAAGAAATAAGTAACACAGTACTCTAATCGTAAGGATATAAATGCAACAGGTTAGCAATGATAAAACACACATGTACACAGAACTAGGGTAATAGGAAGCAACCAAGCTCCATCGCAGTCTAGGGGTAAAATGATCAGTCTCAAGTGACGCAGAGTTCAGTTCAGCTTAGTACAGTTCGCAGTAATCGCTGTTGTGCCGTTGGGGAGAGAGAGAGAGAGAAATGCAAATTGGATTCAGGCAGACCTTCGATGTTCACAGGTGGTTTTGGGCGAACCCTTTTATGTCTTCTGAGGTCACCGACTGTGACCCCTCCGTTCCGGATACGACCGTTCTTCCGCAGTGAACCCGGCACCCAGGCGAGGGCGGACACACGCACCAGGTTCCCGCCGATCGTACCTTTTCACCCTGTCAGTCTATGGTCGGTTCCCTCGAACCAGACCTCCAAACTCCTACCAACTTGTGGGGGCACACCGCTCTTCCAGGGTCTCGTGATCTCGTGGTGTGTCTCGTGCCTTAGCGAACCTGTTCTTTTTATCCCCCTGCTGGGGTATCGCCTGTCCATCAAACTTCAAACAGTTCAGGTTCA
Source organism: Mobula hypostoma (assembly GCF_963921235.1). Lineage (NCBI taxonomy): Eukaryota > Metazoa > Chordata > Chondrichthyes > Myliobatiformes > Myliobatidae > Mobula > Mobula hypostoma. The sequence goes on along the minus strand of NC_086109.1, from coordinate 47,434,046 downwards.
AAGTAACCGGTCTGTCACTGTTCTGAATTGTGTCTCTTTTCGTTATCTCTCTCCTCTCTCATTAACGTTTTGAACATTTCTCCATTTGTCTCCCTAATCTCTCTCATTAGCATCAATCTTCTGATAACTTGGTTTGTTGTCACAGAATTTAGAAGAATGTGGGGAGATCTCATTGAAACCTGTTGAATGTTGAAAGGCCTAGATAGACTGAATGTGGAGAGGGCATATCCGATAGAGGGGAGTCTAGGACCAGAGGGCACAACCTCAGATTAGAGAGACATCCATTTAGAATGGAGGTGAGGAATTTTTCTAGGCAGAGGGTGGTGAAACTGTGGAATTGATTGCCACAGCGTATATTTAAGATGGTGATTGCTAGGTTCTTGTGTTGGCGCATGGCCAAGTGGTTAAGGCGTTGGTCTAGTGATCTGAAGGTCGCTAGTTCGAGCCTGAACTGAGGCAGTGTGTTGTGTCCTTGAGCAAGGCACTTAACCACTCATTGCTCTGCGATGACATCAGTGCCCTTCCCTTGGACAACATCGGTGGCATGGAGAGGGGAGACTTGCAGCATGGGCAACTGGCGGTCTACCATACAACCTTGCCCAGGCCTGCGCCCTGGAAACCTTTCAAGGTGCAAATCCATGGTCTCACGAGATTAACGGATGCCTATTATGATAGGTTCTTGATTAGTCAGGGCATGAAAAGTAACAGGGAGAAGAGGAGAATGGGGTTGAGGAGAAAATGGATCAGCCATGATAAAATGGTGGAGCAGACTCAATAGGTTGATTGGCTTAATTCTGCTCCTGTGTCCTATGACCTTACCTTAGTAAGGTATAATTTTCATTACCTTCAGCTGATGGAAAGCAGCAAACTATCCCAGACACTGACAAGGGGTACAAACCTGTAGAATTAAACACTGGATCCTTGCATTGATAAAATAAGTGTGGTGATAATTGCATGGCATCATTTTTTTCAATGGAGGAAGCAGAAAGTGGGCCAAGAATCTATACCAGCCAGCGCAAGGAACAGGAAATAATGGGATTACCAGATCTAATGTGAACAAAGTAATAGCGATGAAGGTACTAACAAAAAATAAATCCCCAAGAGCAATTTCCAGAATAGAAAGGTGTGAAGTAGATTGCAATGCTCTAATGTTATGAGCCTCCATCTTTCAGTAGATTTGGGAACTGTTCTGTTAGATTGTGGGACTTTGATATTTAATACATGACACGGTAAATGTACCAGTTAGCTGTGTATCTCTTTTCAGAAAATTTCCACAGTGCAGTTATATTTAAGGACAGAAAGAGGAAGCTACCTTTTTGTTTTTAGATGATAGTAGCATTCCGATGTGAATAGGTAAAGGGTGCATTATGGTTGGCAGACCTGATTTTGGTTTTGGAAGTTGACTTTAAGGAAAAAAAGGTTAGTGGACAGGGTAATATCCATTTCATGTCATTTATATTGAAACTTAAGCAGCAGATACTGGAATGTGAAGCAAAAAAAAAAACAAACAGATGGAGGAACTCAGTGGGTCAGGGGTGAGACAGCATCTATGGTACCATTCTGATGCACAGTCTCAACCTGAAATGGCAGCTATACCTTTGCCTCCACAGATGTTGCCTGACTGCGAGTTCCTCCAGCAGTCTATTTTTGTGTCTTTCATGTGGACTTCCATATGGTCAGTTAAAGAAGAAGCACCTGAAATTGGCCAAGTTTAGCTAACCAATGGGAGACAGAGTTGGGGTAATGAGCAGATACTACAAGTGTCAGGATATAACTGAATGTCTAAGGATTTCATATGTGCCATGATTATTAAATATTTAGCTGATGGGATAGGAAAATGAGCCACTCACTGGCGTAGGCAGTGCATTGAACAGTGTTGGCTGAAGCACGAACTTGCCAGTGGTGCATGGTGGATCAGCAACAGAGTGCAGACATGTTCAACTCAACCTCCCCGCTTGGGCTCAGCCAACTTCTGTCCTCCATGACACTATCCATCTCCCTGTGGAACACACGGCACCATCACTAGCACTCCACAAGACAGTGAGTGATACTGGGGTCTACTTACTGATAGGGGACCAAGACCAGGAGTGGTTAACTCAGCCCAGTACATCACAAGCACACCCCTCCCCACCAGGAGTGGTTAACTCAGCCCAGTACATCACAAGCACACCCCTCCCCGCCAGGAGTGGTTAACTCAGCCCAGTACATCACAAGCACACCCCTCCCCGCCAGGAGTGGTTAACTCAGCCCAGTACATCACAAGCACACCCCTCCCCGCCAGGAGTGGTTAACTCAGCCCAGTACATCACAAGCACACCCCTCCCCACCAGCTGTAATATCTGCAGTAAGTATTGTCTCCAGAGGGCAACGTCCATCAAAAATTCCCACCATCAGGCCAATGCCATCTTCTATCCGCTAACATCAGGCAGGAAGTACAGGAGCCTGAACTCCCACACCACTAGGTTCAAGTACAGTTATTTCCCTTCAACCATTCACTTTTTTCCATGTTTTCCATTGGACCTGTCCATAATTGCAGTTGTACTTGTGAAAATAAACTCAGCTTTGATTTTGGGCACAGATAGCGGATTCTTGGCTCCTCCTGGTTGTTGAGGACCTTTCCAGGATACCCACCAAACCCTCAATCAGGAGACAGACAAAGATTTAATTTAAGGCAGGGCAGAAAAAGGGAATAACACTCAAATCACTTGTGGAGACCACAAAATTCACAGAGCAGTCCTTTTAATCTGTGTATATATAGCATGTAGCCATTCACTATAGCAGCAGCAACATTCTCTGCTTTCTAATACACATGAATGGAGATGAAATTTTGCTTAAGTGCCATTGCATTTGAAAGAGGGAGGAAAGGTTGCCACAACTTTGGCATATTTTGTCAATTGCTGAGGCATTAACAAAGGAACACATGTACAGAGTGGGTAAAATGGACCTGTTGTCTCCTTAAATTTCTGTTGCCTTAGTGTAAATTTGCAGTTCAGATGGCTTTTGTATTATGCAGAATTCATATTTTAAAAATGTGAACCATGAGTTGGGCAAAATTACAGCAAGATTCACTGAACGGGGCAAAGCAGGAACAGAATGGATGATTCATATCTGCAAATGGAAATTGTGCCAAGGCATGGCCTGGCAGAGAATCTCACCTGGTCCCTCAACATCAGCTCCATAGCCAAGAAAGCCCAACAGTGTCTCTCTGCAAAGGCTGAGAAAAGTCCATCTCCCACCTCCCCATCCTCACCACATTCCACAGGGGATGTATTGAGAGCATCCTGAGCAGCTGCATCACGGCCTGGTTCGGAAATTGCACTATTAGATCATCAGGGTCTCTCTTCCCGCCATCACAGACATCTACACCACACACTGCAGCCGCAAAGCAAACAACATTATGAAGGACCCCATGTACCCCTCATATAAACTCTTCTCCCTCCTGCCATCTGGAAAAAGGCACCGAAGCATTCGGGCTGTCACGACCAGACTACGTAACAGTTTCTTCCCCCAAGCTATCAGACTCCTCAATACCTGGAGCCTGGCTTGACACCAACCTACTGCCCTCTACTGTGCCTACTGTCTTGTTTATTATTTATTATTATTTATTGTAATGCCTGCACTGTTTTGTGCACTTTATGCAGTCCTGGATAGATCTGTAGTCTAGTGCAGTTTTTGTGTTTTTTCTTACGTAGTTCAGTGTAGTTTTTGTATTGTTTCATGTAGCACCATGGTCCTGGAAAACGTTGTCTCATTTTCACTATGTTCTGTACCAGCAGTTATGGTTGAAATGACAATAAAAAGTGACTTGACTTGACTTGATAGAAAGTACCATTATCTGACCACAATAAGCCAATTAAAGGAAAGAACTTAAAATGGAATGATTTCTTGACAGAAGAGAGGGGAAAATGGTTTTGTGAAGTTCAGTCACTGAGGAGCCATGCTTTCATTAGAGGAGGCCCGTCATAATGGGGATTAAGTAACTAGCCTGTTTCTCTGAAACAGTGCCTTAGGGTGCTTGTTTCCACTCTGGGTCTGGCTGAGTTAAGTAATGAGGCCAATGTGGGAACCTCAGACTCTTGTAGGTGCCCTGATGGCAGCCGGATAAAAATGGTGCAGACTTACTGCTACTTGTGCAAGCCTCCTGTGTGATACTGATAAATGGGCTTGAGGTTTTCAGTACCACCCCAGTACACTCCATTTTGAATTAACAGTCAAAACAATTAAGTTATCTTTGGTCATCTTGAGCTGCTGTGGGCCAGGAATTCTGGGTGTCATTAGTGATGCTTCATTTCTTTATGGGGTCTATGGATTCATCACTGAATCTTTTCAATTCATCTCTTCCCTGGACAGAGCTCAGAATGGGTTGTCTGGTTCAGGCGTCTGGTGTTTGGCAGAGCCGTTCCAATTATAACCAACTGAGCATTGCTATAATCCTGTTAAGTTGCACACTCACTTCTGCATTTTGGCCAGGGAGCAGAGAGGTTAGTGGGGTGCTATTACAATGCCAGTGATCTCCGATCAGGGTTCAGTTCTTACTGCTATCTGTAAGGGGTTTGTTCATTCTCGCCATGACTGCGTGGGCTTCCTATGGCTGCTCTGGTTTCCTCCTACATTTCAAAGGGGTATGGTTGGGTTGGGGTTAGTAAGTTGTGGACATGCTCTGCTGGCATCAGAAGCATGGTGACAGTTGCAGGCTGCCCAGCACAATCTTTGCTGATTTGGTTTGATGCAAATGGCACCTTTCACTGTCTATTTTGATGTACATGTGACAAAAACGGATAATCTTTTACTTAACTGCCTCATTCTCTGTAGACAGTACAAAACTTCAAAAGAAAATGGGATAAAAATGCAGCATACCAGTCAACATCTGAGGGAAAGAGAGATAGAGATTTAAGATTATACCTCTTTCAAGTTTCCACTATTCAGTTTTTCTCCAGATCTTTCCTCAATGTTGTCTTTCCCGAGGCACAGACACTGTCTTGCTCGTGACATTTTGCTTTCTTTCCTCTCCATCCCCTCACACTTTTCCTTTGCAGTGTGAGCAGCTACGAGAAGAATCAGGCATACTCTGCTGAATGGTCGGATGATGAAACAAATAACCCCAGCACAAATGATGCCAATGGAGGAGCAAATCCTTTCGACGAAGACTCTTCTCCTGCCCATGTGCAGGGTGTGCGTGTACGTGCACTGTATGATTACGAAGGACAAGAGCAGGATGAACTGAGCTTCAAAGCAGGTGAGATTCTGGAGAAAGATGCTTCCTCGATGTGGCACTGGAGTTTTCTCCACTTATTTGTCTACCAGAGCTGTCTTCATAGGATTTCACCTGTATCATTTGTCTCAAATGAGGGGGTTTGTCGGCTGCAAGCCAGCTTGTTGTATGAGCCACAAATTGTAAACACAAATTCTGCAGATGCTGGATATATAAAGCAACACACACAAAATGCTGGACGAACCCAGCAGGTCAGGCGACATCTATGGAAATGAGACCCTTCCTCAGGACTGGGAAGGAAGGGAGAAGAGGCCAAAATAAACAGATAGGGGAGGGGAAGGAGGATAGCTAGAAGGTGATGTGTGAAGACAGGTAGGTAACAAAGGTAAAGGGCTGGAGAAGAAGGAATCTGATGGGAGAGAAGAGTGGACCATAGGAGAAAGAGAAGGAAGAGGGGCACCAGAGGGAGGTGATAGACATGTGAGAAGAGGTGAGAGGCCAGAGTGGGCAATAGAAGAAGAGGGGAGGGAGAGGAAAACTTTTTTTTACAGAAGGAGAAATCAATATTCATGCCATCAGGTTGGAAGCTACCCAGTCACATATAAGGTGTTGCTGTTCTACCCTGAGTGTGGCCTCATCATGGCACAAGAGGAGGCCATAAACTGACTTGTCGAAATGGGAATCAGAATTAAAATGTTGAGCTACCAGGGAGTAGCACTTTTGGCAGATCTTCCCTCCCCCCCCCCCCCCACCTTTTTATTCTGGAGCCTTTCCAGTCCTGAAGAAGGGTCTCAGTCCGAAGCATTATTCATTTCCATAGATGCTGCCTGACTTGGTGAGTTCCTCCAACATTTTGAGTGTGTTGCTTTATGAGCCAATGTTAGCTACCACTATAGCAAACTATATTGGCTATCAGTTGAGCAAGTTAATCAGTTAATGAAATTGAGCTGATTACCATGTAGCAAAGATAACTGAGGGGAAAGAATTACTTAACAACTACATCTTTAATACATGGAGTTCATTGAGTAATGCAGCCTGGAAGCAGGGCATTCAGCCAAATGAACCACACCAACCATGACTTAATATCCAGACAAACAACAGAAGTAAAAAAAAATATAAGTAGAACAAAGCCAATGCCAACACACCAAACCATTTATTCCCAAAAACTGATACATACACCAAGTCAGTGAGGACTTCAAAACATGTCATCCAATGTCATAGTCAAGCAAGTGCCAAGCCAGCATGAGATGCTTCCTGTGACAACACCTCATTGTTCACAGCTGTAAAAAAATAACTTGAGTGGCATGGAAATAGTTGAGGGGTGGACTGCATTCCATCTACATATCTGCCATAAATTCTGCATCGTGAGGGAGAAGTCAAAGGCTGGCTATGAAAGACCAAAGACTATTTATCATTGTCACAGATGCCAATTATCACAGAAGATATGATAATTGTCTCCCATTGAGGAACAATGAAAAATTACAAAAGTATAAAAATAAATTTAAAGAAAAACAATTCAATGTCCTTCCATCCTGTTCAGTGTGAAAACTGTCAGTTGTCCCGTTGTTCCTGTGTCGCGTTCTGTGTGAAGACTGTTAGCTGTCCCGTTGTTCCTGTCCCGTTCAGTGTGAAAACTCAGTTGTCCCATTATCCCTGTGTGCTGTTCAGTGTGAAAGCTGCCTGTTGTCCAGTTGTCCTTCCATCCCGTTCAGTGTGAAAACTCTCACTTGTCATATAACTATATAACAATTACAGCACAGAAACAGGCCATCTTGGCCCTTCTAGTCCGTGCAGAACTCTTACTCTCACCTAGTCCCACTGACCTGCACTCAGCCCATAACCCTCCATTCCTCTCCTGTCCATATAGGTGTCCAATTTAACTTTAAATGACAACATCGAACCTGCCTCAACCACTTCTGCTGGAAGCTCGTTCCACACAGCTACCACTCTCTGAGTAAAGAAGTTCCCCCTCATGTTACCCCTAAACTTTTGCCCTTTAACTCTCAACTCATGTCCTCTTGTTTGAATCTCCCCCACTCTCAATGGAAAAACCCTATCCATGTTAACTCTATCTATCCCCCTCATAATTTTAAATACCTCTATCAAGTCCCCCCTCAACCTTCTACGTTCCAAAGAATAAAGACCCAACTTGTTCAACCTTTCTCTGTAACTTAGGTGATGAAACCCAGGTAACATTCTAGTAAATCTTCTCTGTACTCTCTCTATTTTATTGACATCTTTCCTATAATTCAGTGACCAGAACTATACACAATACTCCAAATTTAGCCTCACCAATGCCTTTTACAATTTCAACATTACATCCCAACTCCTATACTCAATGCTCTGATTTATAAAGGCCAGCATACCAAAAGCTTTCTTCACTACCCTATCCACATGAGATTCCACCTTCAGGGAACTATGCACCATTATTCCTAGATCTCTCTGTTCTATTACATTCTTCAATGCCCTGCCATTTACCATGTATGTCCTATTTTGATTAGACCTACCAAAATGTAGTACCTCACATTTATCAGCATTAAACTCCATCTGTCATCTTTCAGCCCACTCTTCTAACTGGCCTAAATCTCTCTGCAAGCTTTAAAAACCTACTTCATTATCCACAACTCCACCTATCTTAGTATCATCTGCATACTTACTAATCCAATTTACCACCCGATCATCCAGATCATTAATATATATGACAAACAACATTGGACCCAGTACAGATCCCTGAGGCACACCACTAGTCACTGGCCTCCAATCTGACAAACAGTTATCCACCACCACTCTCTGGCATCTCCCATCCAGCCACTGCTGAATCCATTTTACTACTTCAATATTAATGCCTAAATGATTGAACCTTCCTAACCAACCTTCCATGTGGGACCTTGTCAAAGGCCTTACTAAAGTCCATATAGACAACATCCACCGCTTCACCCTCATCAACTTTCCTAGTAACCTCTTCAAAAAATCCAATAAGATTTGTCAAACATGACCTTCCATGTACAAATCCATGTTGACTGTTCCTAATCAGACCCTGTCTATCCAGATAATTATATATACCATCTCTAAGAATACATGCCATCAACTTACCCACCACTGACATCAAACTCACAGGCCGATAATTGCTAGGTTTAGTCTTAGAACCCTTTTTAAACAATGGAGCAACATGAGCAATATGCCAATCCTCCGGCACCATGCCCGTTTCTAATGACATTTGAAATATTTCTGTCAGAGTCCCTGCTATTTCTACACTAACTTCCCTCAAGGTCCTAGGGAATATCCTGTCAGGACCCAGAGAGTTATCCACCTTTCCCATGCCTCAATTCCTTAAAAGCTCCAGTACTTCCTCTTCTATAATTGTCATAGTTTCCATAACTTCCCTACCTGTTTCCCTTATCTTACACAATTCAATATCCTTCTCCTTAGTGAATGCTGAAGAAAAGAAATTGTTCAGAATCTCCCCCATCTCTTTTGGCTCCACACATAGCTGTCCACTCTGATTCTCTAAGGGACCAATTTTATCCCTCACTATCCTTTTGCTATTAATATAATGGTAGAAACCCTTGGGATTTATTTTCACCTTACTTGCCAAAGCAACCTCATATCTTCTTTTAGCCTTTCTAATTTCTTTCTTAAGATTCTTTTTACATTCTTTATATTCCTCGAGCACCTCATTTTCTCCATGCTGCCTGTATTTACTGTAAATATCTCTCTTTTTCCGAATCAAATTTCCAATATCCTTTGAAAACCATGACTCTCGCAAACTTTTAACCTTTCCTTTCAACCTAACAGGAAAATAGAGATTCTGTACTCTCAAAATTTCACTTTTAAATGACCTCCATTTCTCTATTACATTCTTCCCATAAAACAAATTGTCCCAATCCACTCCTTCCAAATCCTTTCACATCTCCTCAAAGTTAGCCTTTCTCCAATCAAAAATCTCAACCCTGGGTCCAGACCTATCCTTCTCCATAATTATATTGAAACTAATAGCATTGTGATCACTGGACCCGAAGTGCTCCCCAACACAAACCTCCGTCACCTGCAGGAGATCCCCAACAGGAGATCCAACACTGCCCCTTCTCTAGTGGGTACCTCTGAATTGCTGCAGAAAACTATCCCGCACACATTTTACAAACTCCTAACCATCTAGCCCTTTTACAGTATGGGCTTCCCAGTCTATGCGTGGAGAATTAAAATCTCCCACAATCACAACCTTGTGCTTACTACAAGTATCTGCTATCTCCTTACAAATTTGCTCCTCCAATGCTTACTCCCCATTTGGGATCTATAATACACCCCAGAAGAGTTACTACACCTTTCCCATGCCTCAATTCCACCCAAATAGCCTCCCTAGACGAGTGCTCTAATCTATCCTGCCAGAGCACCGCTGTAATATTTTCTCTGACAAGCAATGCAACACCTCCCCCTCTTGTCCCTCTGATTCTATCACACCTGAAGCCATTAAATCCAGGAATATTTAGTTGCCAAACACACCCCTCCTGTAACCATGTTTCACTGATAGCTACCACATCATACTTCCAGCTATCAATCCATGCTTTAAGCTCATCCACCTTAAAATAAATGCACTTAAGAAATTTTCCATCTCTCACTCTCTGTTTATCACTAACAGTGCAAACAACTTTACTATTTTTTTTCTTCCTTCTTCCCTACATCTGTTCCTACACTCTGGTTCCCCTACCCCCTCGTATCTAGTTTAAATCCACCGGAGCCTCTGTATCAAACCTACCTGCAAGGAGATTTGTTCCCCTCCTGTTCAGGTGTAGACTGTCCCGCTGGAACAGGTCCCACCTTCCCTGGAAAACTGCCCAATTATCTATAAATCTGAAGCCCTCCCTCCTGCACCATATCTTCAGCCATGTATTGATCTGTACTATTTTACTATTTCTAAACCTGCTTGCACGTGGCACTGGTAGCAATCATGAGATTGCTATCCTGGAGGTCCTGTCCTTTAATTTGGCGCCTAACTCCCTAAACTCACCTTTCAGGACCTCAAGCAACACACATCAAAGTTGCTGGTGAACACAGCAGGCCAGGCAGCATCTCTGGGAAGAGGTACAGTCGACGTTTCAGGCCGAGACCCTTTGTCAAGACTAACTGAAGGAAGAGTTAGTAAGAGATTTGAAAGTGGGAGGGGGAGATCCAAAATGATAGGAGAAGACAGGAGGGGGAGGGATGGAGCCAAGAGCTGGACAGGTGATTGGCAAAGGGGAGTACCTGGGATCCTCAGAAGGTCCAAATTGAGAGGCTCGGAAACGAATCCTAAAGCCAACTGGAGTAAATTGGCAATGGAGGCACATTCCAAGAAAGGATATATGGCTGTGATAGCGAATCTGAGTCAAACCTTCTTTCAGTTAGTCCTGATGAAGGATCTCGGCCTGAAACATCTACTGTACCTCTTCCTAGAGATGCTGCCTGGCCTGCTGCGTTCACCAGCAACTTTGATGTGTGTTGCTTGAATTTCCAGCATCTCCAGAATTCCTGTTGTTTGCATTTCAGGACCTCCTCACTTGTCCTGTTGTCCTTCCATACTGTTCAGTGTGAAAACTGTCACTTGTCCCATTGTCCCATTCAGTGTGAAAACTGTCCGTTGCCTCCGCTGTAGGAATATTAATCAGAGTGGAGGTCTGCAGAGTGATGGCTGCAGGAAATACATTGTGTTTTGTGTCTGACTGATTTTGGTTTTTTTTCCCTCTACAACTGCAGGTGATTTCTTAACAAAGATTGAAGATGAGGATGAACAGGGATGGTGCAAAGGACGTCTGGAGAATGGACAGCTGGGCTTGTATCCAGCTAATTATGTAGAAGTGGTCTGATAAGATGTTCTATTTATGGAGCTAATTGTTGCTACTGTATATACATGGTCTAGATAATGCTCTTCATGTTCTGAGCTGATATGACCAATCATTTCACTTTGTATCTTTTGTTGGTAGGTTAGTGTCCTTTTGTCATTTGTGTAAATCATGCCTCCATCTGTCAGCTCAAAAGATTGTATTCCTTTAATGTTCAGTGTAAAATACCTATTTAACAAGAAACCTACTTAACTTCATGGTGTGTTCTTCTCCCTTCATGAAGTGGCAGACACTTTGTTCTCACCGGATGTTATTAACCCAGTCGTTGCTCCTTAAAAATTTTTACACTTGTAGATCAAAACAGGGTTAGACCAGTATCAGTCCCTTAACTGACTGTACATCATCACTCTATTCTAGAAATGTGCACGCGCACACACACACACACACACACACACACACACACACACACACACACACACACACACACACATATTTTTCAATGCAAGAGTGGGCAGCCTTTAAGTTTCCCTCAATTTCTTGCATATTGCATTTAAAGAGAAGCTAAATCATGTTGGCTATTAGTGGTTTCATGCTGTCATTTGTTCCTTGTAAGCTTTTTGACTACCGCATTTCCAGTGTGAAATAGTTCATTGGATAATATCCATGGTATGAAGAAAGATTTCCAGTGACTCTCACTTTTCTGTTTCGAGGGTGAATGTGTTGATCTATGTGTACTAAATACCCAGTCATCAATGAAGAACTCTGCAGCTTTGATCAGTGAGAGTAGTACTAATTTGAAATGTTTGTCTCTGAAAGCATTGTTTGAAGATGGTTCAGAGGCCCAGTTATTAGCACAATTGTTTATTGCAATGAATTGTAGAAGTTGGGTAATTGAAGTGAGTTCCTGTTATTTAAGAGAATACCCTAGTTATGAGTTATGAACTTGACTTGGAACAACCTCTGGAGAATTAAGTAGGCAAATAAATTAAAACTGCTAATAACTGGAGAAATGATTGATGTAATGCAATGTTGTTTCCTTTTATTTGCCATACCTTAATGTCAGTGTGTTCATGCTGCAGTTGATGAGATACTAAGCTGAAAGCTCCTCTTACAAATAATCGTGCCACTTTTTACAAGGTAGCCAGTATTGTTTTAGAAAGTGTAGAGCATTAAGTATCGTTGTTAATGGGGTACCATTTTACCATTTTACAGGCATGCACTGCAATATAGACATATTTTTCCTAGAAAATATTTTTCATATTTAATCTGACAAGTGAAGAACATTATTGGCCATACATTGAGGCTCAAATGTGCAGTTCAGTTAAATGTGAACTGTAAGATGCATAGCACTCAAAAGAAAGATTTTGGAAGTAATCTGTCTGGTCCAGGATCGTTGCAGTTACATGTTCAAGTCTGCAAAATTTGCTGGCTTCTGCCACCAGAGGGTGTCCCATATATACTTGGCAGTAAGATGATCGCCTCTCTGGAATAGCAGTCAGTTCCAGATCTCTGTGAATTTCTCCATACTTTGTATGAAAGCTTAGATTTTACTTCTATGGTGGATGAAAAAGAAAACATCAAGTTTTTGACCTGAGATCAAATGAAGTATTTCCTGTTTATTAGTGATGGAACAGAGATTTAATTGTAATTTTAAAGGAAGCCAATATTTGAAAACATTTACCTTCCTTTTTTGGCCCTCCATCTTACAAACTGTATCCAGATTTTTCCTGTGCTACCTGCTTATCAAAACACTGAACACAAATCTTCTGATGAATGAGTTCCTTTTTCTTCTACTTAGACTCCACAGTCTCAAAATAATCAGTATAGAAGAGCAAATGGAAACACTAAACCATCAGGATTTTTTTTTGCTGGATTTACAAAGGAATTAGAATGATTGGCATGTGCTCCCTTTATTTCTTCCCTTTTCTTTTGGGGTAGCAAGGTAGTGTAGTGGTTAGCACACCACTTTATGGTACCATGACCAGGGTTCAATTCCTGCTGCTGCTGTTGGGAATTTATACGTTCTCCCTGTGAACTGTGTAGGTTTTCTCTGGGTGCTCCAGTTCTCCCTCTTTCCAACCCACCCCTTTCCACGGTCCAAAGACATGCCAGTTAGTAGGTTAATTGATTATTGTAAATTGTCCTGGGATTAGACCAGGATTAAATTGGTCGTTGCTGTGTGGTGTGGCTCGAGGGGCTGGAAGGGCCCATTCCACACTGTATCTCGATAAATAAATAAATTTGATGTGGCATTCATAGAAGCCAAAACTACAGAATTGAGAGGGTGTCAGGAAAGCCTTAATAATTACTTCAGCATCTTATTGGAAGTAAACATCTAAAAGTATATTGCACTCTCCACTTGCTGGAGTAACAATTTCAAACAGTTTTATAAACAATCAAATTAAAGTCTTTCTATTCTAAATGTTACTTGCTGCATAATGGAACCAAGTTTCAAGAGAATCTCAAATTTACAGGACTTCCAACTCTCTAACATTCCATTACAAGTCAAAAAGAGAAAGCTTTTGATGATTAATTTGCAGTTTAGTTTTGGGTCATTTTTTTTTAAATGTTTGTATGGTACTTAGATACAAGGTGAGAAGCAAAGGTGAAATTACAGATCTTTGTATGTGGTAGTCTTATGGGAACTGAGGTGAATATGAGCAACTATAGTCACTAATTGTCACTACTCATTCTGTCACTCTATTTTGAAAAGAGATTCATACTTTAATATGAACATAGTAATCTACAGCACATTACAGGCCCTTTGGCCCACATTGTTGTAACCTACTCTACTAATTGCCTAGAATTTCCCTAACGCATAGCCCTCTATTTTTCTGAGCTCCATGTACCTGTCTAAGAGTCTTAAAAGACCCTATTGTATCCACCTCTACCACTGTCGCTAGCAGTGCGTTCCATGCACCCACCATTCTCTGTGTGGAAAAATTTACCTCTACATCCCCTTGTATTGACTTCTAAGCACCTTAAAACTATGCCCCCTTGTGTTAGCCATTTCAGCCCTGGAAAAAGCCTCTGACTATCCACACGATCACTGCCTCTCATCATCTTGTACACCTCTATCAGGTCACCTCTCATCCTCCGTCACTCCAAGATGGTAAAACATTTGTAGCACAATCTGAGTAGTAAGCAAATTCTTGCCCTGATTAATATTGCCTTCCACTGCTGAACATTTTGGAAGTGCATTTAGGCTGGAGGATGATATGGGGATGAGGAGGGAAAGGAAAGGACATTTGGAACTTGAGTACTCTTTTTTTATATTATTGGTTCATTTCCCAAAACAATTCCATGAAACATCCACACTTTACATTTATTGCCAAGTTTGTAAATACTTTCCCATTTTGCTCTCCCTCCACAGTTTTAGATTCATTTTGTGTTTGATATCAGACTAGCCACTTACTCATTCCCTGATTCCTCAGCCAAAAGCTAGATTGATGCCAAAATACTTTGTCCTTACATAAATATGTGTCTGCGTGTTTATATCCATAGGAAAATTCTCTCACTTTTATGCATTATTTCTCCAACTTGTTCGTTTACTTGATGTACCCAGACTTCCGTGTGACATCCATCAACATTTTTAAGTTATTCATCAGTATTGAATATGAGAAACAAAGAATATTTTGCTCTGTATTGCAGATCCACACATGGGTAGAAAGCAAGTTATTTGACAGCATTTGTTTTGTTGTTCTGATCACTATATGCACCATATATTTGTTTAATATACTGACAATTTTGATATTTTAACCCCCATGTCCTTTTAGATTGTGGCAAATTGTTACCTGTATGGGCCCATCAAGAGCTCTGCCATGTTTGGAATTGCCTTAATTATTGGAGTGCTTTATAAATGAGAGTTGTGTCAAGAATGAATGTAAGATAGCAAAAGAGAGAAATCAGTCTTTCAAATGATGTTACGTGAGATGATTATTGTTCGGTAGCTACTCACTATTGGCAGTCATTTGTCAAGTCAAATAAATTGAACTATCCAGTAATTTCAAAAACAAATAATATAGCAAAGTTAGTGCTTTAAAAATGATAATCCAAATTAAGTAAGGCTGAAGTGAGGAACATGTAGACTGTGCTGATGTAATGCAAAAGAGTCTGGTGTCTCAATTCCTTGCTTCTAACCTTTTCAACTTTGCACAGATACTTAAAACAATTAGAAACAGCACTGTGAAATGTGTATATCCTTTGCTTCATTGTTCAACAGTATTTCGGGCTCCTATCCATCAGTGCCACACTGATCCCAGAAGTTGGAAAGCTAACTCTTAGACAGGTGCATCTGAATGCTGACTTTTAGTTCTTCATGACAAAATTCCCGATTTGGTGGTCAAGTCTTATTAGTAAAACAAGCAAGTGACATTTGAAGTATTAAACAAAGAAGTCTTTCTAGATGTATTGCAGTACATGTGAAGGTGAAGTGATGTGAATTGGCCTCCTGAAGGTAATCTCAGATGTCCTGCAAAAACTCACCACAGCATTTTCCACCAAATTCTTGCTGTATAGCACAATTGGCTATGGTGTTATTACTCACTCCCTGAATGGGATTAAAATCTGTCAGTAGTAGTCTCAGGTGTATAACCATAAGTTAAATAGGTTTCAGCTTTTAATAGGGTTTTAAATTCCTAGAGCTGGGAGTTGACTAGAGGAGGTTATGCACTCTTAAAATGTATAACTCTATACTTCACTCTAGTTAATACAAAGATGCAGCTGGAAAAAAAAAGATATATATTTAGTAGAGTATTTTGTAACCAAATATATCTATAAAGAATATATTATTTTGAAAAAGGAAAGCATTCCTTGCCGAAGCATAAAGTGCAGCTCAACTTGCGGAATGTAATGCATTTGCAATTCTTCATCAAAATGTATGTGATACTTAATTTATGGATGTCTGTATATTAGAACGAATGGTCAGAATTATGCAGAGGAACCTTCCGTAGCCCAATGGGTAGCTAATAATTGGGTTACCACTATTTGCCAAGTTCAAAATCAGCAAATCAAGACAAATTGATTTCAAGCAGAAAGTTAGATTGTGAGTTGTGGTCTGGGATTTGCTTGGCTAAGATTCATCTGATTCGGTCTTAAATGACTTTATACTTATGAACAACATGCAGGTGTAGGGAGTAAGATTTAGGAATTGAATATAAATCCAGATTTCTTTATCTATTTTAATTGCATGTTATCACTGGCAGTCTGGTAGCATCAGTAACTTGCAGTGTTTTCCAATAATTCCTACTGCCCATTCTGCTAAAAGCACAAACTGTGCTTAATTTAACTTATTCATTAAACTGAGAAGGCAGTGTCAGTGCTTAATAAAGGCCATTTGTGTGTCATTGTAGTGACATGTGGCAGTGCTATATAGGAAATATTGATATACCATTCTGCAAATTCAATTCCAAATACATGTACAAAAGTTGCATATGATGCTATTGTATAATCAGTGCATATGACTCTGTAATTCAACAAGTACCTTGTGATTGTACTGTGTGGATAGGTTTGAGCTGAATTTCCTCTGTATGATCACTATTGTGAATTGAAAGTTCCTTTCCTTTCAAACCAATGTTTACATGATAATTTAGCTATGTTAATACTACTGATGTAGTGCCTGTTTGAACAATACCTGCTGTTAATGTGAACTGTATATGAGTCTGTTTGAGCCATATTCATATTTGGTATGGAAACTGTTACCTTGCATATAATTCTGATGTCTCAGCTGAACTCTGCCTTGGTGCCATGTGTATTATGTCACAGTGGTGGAGCAGAGAGCTTGTCGGATCAGTGGGAAGAACATTCATGGACTAAGCTGAATTGAGAAGCAATTTATAAATCTCTACTGAAAAGGGTTTGAGTTTGGTATTCTATGATGAACTGGGAACATGAATTTAATTCAAAATGCAGCCATAGTAAGTAAGCATTAATGCAGGATAAAAGGGAATGAGTCGCTTCAGAAAAATAATCTGCTCAGTATTAAATAGGCTATTTCTGTTCAGACTATTATATACACTATTTTTACCACAGTAGTTGCTGCCTATTCTCTATTGTGGGTGAGACATTCTTTGACCAGGGAAGCAAGCTTTCCTACAAATAACTCCATTTTACAGTCAACACTTGTAGCTGCAATGGTGTGAAATGCTTGCATGTCTTCCAGGGCGCTCTAAGCAAAATTCACTGAAACGTGTAATGCATTGTGCAGTTAATCTCGACCCTGGTTCAAATAAGGGTAAGTTTCTTCAATGAGCTATGGACAATTGCCGGCCAAGTAATCCATTGTTTTTGAAGTCTGAATTTCTGAAACATTAGCTTCCTTCTCATCCCTTCCCATAAACAAATAGTAGCTGTAGCACATGGGGGTCAATTCTTTACTGATTCTGGTGCATCACTGAGTGAATCCTATGGCAAATTCCAGAGTGCTAAAGATCTGAAATGGTGGCATGTGGGATGAGATAATGTAGCTGACTCCACAATATTGAGGAAAGTGGTACAAACTAAATCCATGCTCCACATGGCTAAGAAAGTAGTCACTTTACTGATATTCCCTGAGGACTTCTGGTTTAAAAAAAATCAATAAAGAGAATATTTTATTGGTGTCTACAACTCTTTCTTTATCATCTGCACTGACTTAAATCTTCCTGCCTTCTGTTAGTTTTAGCTTAAACCTAGGAGATTTTGTTCTTTATTTTAAACTCCATTTTAAACACTAGGTGTGTTTAGCAGCTGGAACATAACTTTGTCCATAGTAAGGCCATGAGACCATATGGTGACTGAAGTCCACACGTTAAGAAATGAACAATGAATAAAGATTTCAGTTTTTGCTCTTAATAGAATTAGATTATTAGGCTAAATTACCACCAGGGGTATAGATGTTTGAAGGGAATGCGAGGGAAAATAAAATAGATTAAATTGGAATTAGTGCAAAATTGGTAGTTGGCATGCACGGAGACTGAAAGGCTTGTTTCTGTGCTGTATCTCGTCTAGATGGTCTAACCCAGGGGTTCCCAATCATTTTTATGCCATGGACCCCTATCATTAACCAAGGGGTCTGTGGACCCCAGGTTGGGAACTCCTGGAATGTATAGAAGTCTGACCAACTTTAGGCAGAAGGCCATGCAAAATGGAGAGAATCACTCCCTCTGGACAGGGATGTGCTAGCTTCCACTGACACTTCTGCATTGCTCTGTAACTCTTGTACATCATGTGAGAAGTCTAGTAGGCATTACATTGCATTACATCTTGTGGCATCAATGCACTGATAGAAACAAGTGCATCATCTTTGAAAGTTGTAATGGAGTTGGTCATCACAGAGGTGTGTCTGATTTAGAGGGTCAGATAATGAAAGAGTTTAGGCTGAAGCTGCTCCCTACTTCCATCACTATCTATTCCTCTGTGCTCCACTCAGTGGATGAGTAAACACATAGATCCATTTATTCTGAAATCCAAATGCTGAAGTCAGATGAGGCATAATAATCCCTCAGTGGCTCTGTCCATGGCACTGCCTGACAGACTTTGATAGGAGGGAAGCCTGGGCTGAGGCTTCACACACACTTGAATTATTAAAGTTGTGTTAACCTTTAAAAACACATCTTTTTAATGAAATTTTATTTTAAAAATAATACTGAAACACCTTAAATGTTTAATTATTTATAAAAATAAAGCAAATGAATTATTGTTCTTTTTCAAATCTTCATTTGAACAAGGATTCTGATGTTAAGGCAAACCTGGCAAGTGTGGCTGGCAAAGGTTGACTTCCACTGAGAAATCATTAATAATGAGCCCGCCCACCAATCTCTGATGCAGCCCTCAGCAATCCACTCATGCTGCTGTTAAGACCATAACACATAGGAGCAGAATTAGGCCATTCAGCCCATCGAGTCTGCTGCACCATTTCATCATGGCTGTTCCATTTCCCCCTCAACCCCATTCTCCATAACCTTTCACACCCTGGCTTATCAAGAATCTATCAACCGTTGCCTTAAGTGCACACAATGACATGGCCTCCACAGCCAAATGTGGCAAAGGATTCCACAGTTTCACCACTGGTCTAAGTAGACATTCCTCTGTTCTGGAGTTGTGTCCTCTGGCCCTAGACTCCCCCACCATCCTCTCCACATTCACCCCAAATAGACCTTCAATGTTTGATAGTTTTCAATTAGATCCCCCTTCATTCTTCTAATTTCTAGTGAGTACAGGCCCAGAGCCATCAAACACTTCTCATATGACAAGCTTTTTATTTATGAGAATCACTTTTGTGAAACTTCTTTGAACTCTCTCCAATGTCAGCACATCCATTCTTAGATAAGGGGCCCAAAGCTGCTCACAATACTCCCAAGTGAGGCCTCACCATTGCTTTATAAAGTCTCAACATTGCATCCTTGCTTTTATATTCTAGTCCTCTGGAAATAAATGCTAACATCACATTTACCACTGACACAACCTGCAAGTTAAAAAACATAGAAACATAGAAAATAGGTGCAGGAGTAGGCCATTCGGCCCTTCGAGCCTGCACCGCTATTCAGTATGATCATGGCTGATCATCCAACTCAGAACCCTCTACCAGCCTTCCCTCCATACCCCCTGATCCCATTAGCCGCAAGGGCATCCTGCATGAGGATTCCCTTTGCACCTTGAAGTTTTGAATTTTATCCCCATTTAAAAAATAGTCCATGTTTTTAAATCTGAGGAAAGATCCCCTGTGCAACGCGCTCGCTCCAAACCTTTACGTTAGTTGGGGGACGTGGTAGAATATACCCAGTGTCTCAGCCCTAGCGCAATGGAGGCCTCACTCAACCAGTCCAGAAGCCACTGCAAAACAAGCTGGAGGGATATAGCTGCTGTATCCTTGTCCTAGACTTTATAAAGTGAACTTTATTCAATGTATTTGGCTTTGTATCCAAATGTGGGCAATTTATAATGGTTCTATTCTGTGCTGCCTTTCTCCATTTTGATCCTCCTGTTACTGATTGATGGAGAGAAGCTCTAACTTGATTTATTCGTTTCTTCATCTCCCTTCAGTTTGTTCACTTGCTAAAATCATTTATCTCATCTTAGGTTACCTTTGAACCTTATTTAAGTTACATGACTATAACTTTAAAAAAAAGACCTAGATCTCCTTGAAATTGATTCCTTACAGCTGAAGGACACATCATGTTTCATTAGACAGAGAAGTAATCTTCTCTAGAACCCTTGCTCACAACAGTGTCGCACTGACACTGTTGAATGTCACTGAGACCTCACAGAGAAAAACCAACAGATTGTATATTCTAGTGATTCATGGACTTTGATTTAAAGTTTTTAAAAGAAGAATGGAGCTAACATTTATTTGGCCAAGTTATTTCAGTTAAATGGATCAGGAAAGGGGGAGGGAACGTTGACTCAGACCATGAGAGGCCTGCATTGGGCGCAGATTGGAAGTCTGTGTGGGGTGACACTCCTCGCACAGACTAGAGCAATGTGTGATTAAGTGCCTTGCTCAAGGGCACAAACATGCTGCCACAGCTGAGGCTCAAACTAGCGACCTTGAGATAACTAGACAAATGCCTTAACCACTTGGCCATGTGCCCAACAAATCAGGAAAGGCCATAAACAATTCTGAGTTATGGAAGGATAGGTTGTACTTCTTTGCCCTGAAGTAGTACCTCGGCAGTAATTGTTGCCAGCCTCTTCAGTGATCACTGATGCCACTGCTTTCAAAACGGGTTGGACTTGATTCTCGCAGGATAGTAATCACATTCCGGGGGGGGGGGGGGGTCTATATCTGTAACTTCAGGCCATTGTGCTTGCATAAGGCTTAACCAGCTGAACACCTGGAAGGTGCCCTGTTAGGTCTGTTTGCTCTCTCCTTTTCTCAAGGGATCAAGACTCTCGGTAATTAGGAAACGCAATGCATGATTAGATAAACTGATAATTTCCTGCCAACATATTGCGTGTTTGTACATGACCAGGTTTTCATTTGAGTCTCACAAGAAGTCCTCCTAAGTCCCATCCTTCCTCTCATCCAAATATAATGCTGCTTTATAGTAGAATTTGAAGTTACATCAGCTTCTGTACGTGTCTGAAATGTAATCCACCACTTATTACCATGAAATCCACAGTTAGCATCCATCCATGGATCACAGTTCACACAGGGCAGCAGTTTACAAAGATGCCTGGGAGAGGATGTCATGGCCTTGATGTGAGTGTTTTACCTTTATCCCAAGAAGCAGAGATTACTGTTAATCAAGAACATTTCTATACCCAAAATGAGAAATTGTTGTCATTAAAAACTTCAAAATTTCAACATGTGGTTTTAATAATTGTATTCACAGTTTTGCAATTTCATTTTTACAAATCTAGTATCAAACAAAAAATGCTGACATATTGAAAGCAAGTGTTAAAAATCTAAAATTCATCAGACTCCAGTTTATTCAAAAATTTACAGTTTCCCATTTAATGACTTAGACCCAGGTCCTAGTTTCCCATTCACAACATCTATCGTGCAGCGAGTTAACTTCAATGTACATTTAGTTTTCTTATGTGGAATCTTTGTCAGGTTTTTGTGTGTTGAACTGTTGAAAATGCCCAACAGTTCCAAAAGTTTGCCTGCAACTACACACTGAGTGACTGTAGACTGTTGCTCAGTCACAAGAGGGTGTGCTTCATGAAGGCTGATAGTCTTTATCTGTCAGTCTTGTTAGAAGGCTAGGAATCATTATAGTAACTTGGTAAGACTCATCATCTCCCTCTTCTGTCTGAGAGGAGAAAAGGAACTGTGTGTTTTATTGTTTTAAATGTACATAAAATAAAAGCGTTCTTCTGCAGCCCTCGCCTAACTTTTGACACAGCTTTCTGAAATGGTTCTGGGTTTACAGTAACGTTGCAACTGGAGAATAGGTGAAGCTAAATGAAATTCTATAAAAATGTCAGTCACGCCAAAGCATTATCTCTTTTTCTACAATAAAAACTGTCCTCTCTTGGCATGAAAGGTAATTTATTAATCCCTTCACACTCTAATAAATATAAGATATTTCAGTTTTATCCTTCAGAACAAGGGAATTAATTATTTCCTAGTAAACTAGTATCCATTATTAAGTAATCCATAGATTTATAAATCTACTAAAGTTCCTTCAATACATTGAGATGCACAGAACATGAATGTGATAACTTTTCCCTCCCAGTGTAATGGTTCGTGCAGTGCTTTACAGCACCAGCTGTAAGATCAGGGTTCAATTCCTGCCACTGTCTGTAAGGAGTTTGTACGTTCTCCCAGGGTTTCCTCTGGGTACTCCAGTTTCCTCCCACCTACCTTCTAGGTTAGGGTCAGTGAGTCGGGTGTGATGTAGGCCCTGGATGCATGCTGACACTTCCAGGTCGCGCAGCACAATCCTTACAAATGACATATTTCATTTCATGTTTCGAGGTACTGTACATGTGAAAAACAAAGCTAATTTTTAACAGTCCCTTTTGGACCATGGTTGGGGAGAGGGAAAAAAAAATTATTTTGTGACTAAATCTGGTGTGTCATTAATGATTTGAGCTCAGAGTTTAGTATGCAGCATCAATTCCAGCAAATCTCTTTCCCGTGTCACAAGTATTGAAGTCTGGAGATAACTCTACTCAAATAGTATTACCAGCACCCTTCTGGTGCTCACACACCCTGAGCAATTCCAATAAGAGTAAAGATTTGCTTTAAGGCCTTTTTCAGAAATGTTTTCCTTTACAAATGTGAAAACCATATTACTTCAGTCACCAATCCAGTTGAAACAGTGTCATGGGCCATCTTTGACATGTAAACAAACACAAAGTATAGTAAACAGAGGCGGCAATTTATCAACAGCACTCCACACTCATTCTATGAAGCAAATTGAAAGTATTCAAATATTTCTAGTCAATGGTTCTCCTTTCAAAATTAGGGACAATTCACTATAAGCAGTTAGTAGTCAATGTTTTTTTTAAGCAATAATTGAAAAACAACTTTGGGCATTTTGATCCATGTTCTCCTTAAAGATATAACACATCGTCATCCAAGGTCACAAATTCACAGATGAAAGGAGTATTTGCAGTTGGATTGAAGGAGTGGGAAGTTATTCTTTGATTCTTGATAGGATGAAAAGAGTTGGGTTATTTTTTATAGATAGTCTTTCCTCTTGGTGGCAGTATGTAATTCTAAGGCTCCTAAAATTCCATTCTATTTTTAACCATGGGTTAATTGTGCAAACACTTCAAAACTTCCGTGCCAATTTCTACAATCATTTCAATTTTTGAACACTGAAATATGATCTTATTTCCCTGATCCCATAGGCTGAATTTACCATAGTACAAATATTTTATTTGATTACTATCCTCTAAGTACAAGCAGTGTGTAGTTAGCTGTGTTAATGTATATACAAAATGTAGAAAAGGGCAAGAACAAGGATAGTGAACATCTCGTTAACAAGAATTAACCCACACTGTTGCAGTATTTAAGCAGTGTGAACAGAAACTCTTCTCATTGCATGTGTAAAACAAGTTGTCTCTGGAATCATAATAGGGGTTCTGCTGTTAGATCCCATTGATAGAAAACTAACTTCCATGACCAATGAATTGATATTAGTGGAGTGTAACAATTTAATATCCATTATAGGCAGTATGGCACTTTCATATTCTCTATTAACTCAGGGTGGTTTATTAGCAAGAATTAGCACTCTTGACCCATCCAAAGGGATGGAAACAAGCTAAAATCAAACATTTTCAGCCATTTAAGTACCGTTAGATTCAAAGGTTAATGTGTGCCTTGCTTGAAATATGTTAAGGCTCTATTTAATTGACTGATACAGCCAAAGGTAATCTTGTCTTTATTTTAAAGTGAAGAGGAAAGTGAACAGATGAAAGATTTCAACTGATAACTGAACTTCAGGCTAAAATTCAACAAATATTTGGTGATAATTGTTATATCCTGTACATTTCCTGGCCTGTCTTTCTTCGTTAACCTGTGTTGTAGTTCCCTGCCATAGCTGGCACCCGCTGGGGACAGCTGAAAAACAAGGCTGTTCCTACTCCCACACCCACTCTCTCTTTCCCATTCTGCCGCCAGAACTACCACACCACACATCACCCTTCTTCCATTTACCTTAACTTTATAATTTAATAAATATCTTTTGTTTGTAATTCATGTTGTGGCCAGATTTCTTTGTGTGACCGCCTGTGAGCTGAGGTTGTAACATACTCTAATGGTTTAATCTCCAACTGTAAGTAGTGGAAGCATTCAAATGCACTACTTCCCTGGGTTTTGGGTTATTAGGTAGAAACATGAAATGAGATGTTTTAACTATATCAGCACCTTTTCACAGTCCTGGCAATAATCTATGGAGATGGAAGTTTGAGTGAAGATTTGGGAGGGTACAACAAACATTATTTGCAAATCCCATTATATCAGATTTATGTTGTACTTATTTTGTAAAAATACAAGTTATCATCAAGCCTTGCACAAACAAGGGAATTTAGTAATTAATGTATTCCACAGGGATCAGGTGAAAAACCAGTATAATACAAATCTGCTTCCACATGTGCGGCTGGTCCAAAAGTAGATGTTATAATGGATATAAAGTTCCTCTGATGATTAGGGGATCTCACTAGAAATTTCCTTATGCAACAATAGTATGAATTTGAGCAGATGAGATGGGAACTAGATGAGCACATGTGGTAAAATGGAACTGAGTTTATTGAAGTGGAATGGGAACAAGCTGTACGCCTGTTAAAACTCTATGTCCTGCTAGGTGACAGGAAAGGTATGTGCCATTCAAAAATTAGAATCAAACTCTTCGTACAGAAAAGGTTACTATTTTCTCCTCAAATTTAGAAGATATGTAGAACATCCCCACTGCTGTCACTCAGATTCTAGTTAGATAAGCATACTTCAAACATACATACCCAAGTAAAATATGTTGGTGGTTTAAACTTTGGGTTTAATTCCAACTACAACAAATTTACAACATTCATTGCTGCTGTTCTCTCATCTATAGAGAGAGAGAGGGAGGAAGAGAAAATAATATACAGTACATAAATATAATGAACTATTTTCATTTCACAGAATCATAGAAATTTTAATTCAGCAGGCCACTATGCCTGTGGTAATAAAATATTTTTGTTGGCAGTACATTTTTAAAGACTCCAGTGAGGATAGAAATCTATCCATTTGCTTCCTCCAGTGCACACGTCAAACACTATCTACTGGATCCCAAGTGCTCACTCCAAAGGTTGTCCAATAAAATGGAACAAGACCTTCATGATTGAACTCTGCTAAAAAAAAATGCTATATTAGAAAAGACAGAAGTAAACTATAAACAAAATATGAGGTCTTGGTGATGACCAGACTATTAAAACACTACTTGGACTACTGAAATGTTAATTGAGTTACAATATCCAATCATTAAAAGCAGAGAAAAGTAAGGTTTGGTTGTGATCATGTGATTTTAGATTTTGGTGGGCCATTTAGTTTCAATACATTGAGCCCAATTTGGTGAGTACAAAAAATATGTTTCTATTAATGAAACAAAGTGAAGACCAACCTGAAAAAGAGTTTGTTAGACGCAAATACAAATACAAATACAAATCTAGGCAGAGCAGGCAGTCACATCCTGAAACATCAGGCAGGCTTTGGGCTTTCAATGTTCTGACGTACACTTGAAGTCACCCAGTGTAGAATGTGAGAACCACATAGGGCTCTGACATGTCCGTTCCTTCCCTCATACAGGGTGTACAAACTGATAAACCAAACGCTGTGAAACATCAGGCTTCCGGATGATCCCTTTCTTGTAATATTGCCGGATAGAACGGCTTAGCTTGTCATAGTTCATTGCAGGTCGGTTCTTCCGAATTCCCCATAATCTTGCAACTTGTGCAGAGTCTTCTATCTTAAATATACCTGGTCAAGAATGAGAAGGTAGTTGCTGCCTGTTAGTCATTGAGCATACCTCTCATACATGAAAGATAAACTCTACATCATTGTAGCCTTTGAACCTGCATTGCATATTCTCTGCAAGAGTAACACTACATCATGCATTCTGTTACTGATTTTCCCTTTTACTACCTGCAAAACTTTCACCGTACCTTGGTACATGTAACATTAACATTAATAAAGCAATTCCAATTCATTTTAATAATTATAAGTAATTATTATTAATTGATGTTGAAATACTGAAGGTATACACTGACTGAACACAGTGCTTAAGCTTTTCTAGACCTTTGGAGTAGAGAATTCACCACCACCTGAGTAAAGACATTTCCCCTTATCTCGGTCTTATACAGCTTACCCTTTGTTCTCAAACTGTGCCCCCCCGGCCCTAGACTCATTCGCCAAAAGAATCACGTTCTCTACATCAGGGCTGTCAGGCTCTTTAAGATTTGTACATGTTTAACAAGCGTCCCGAAGAAAAGTCTCAACCTGAAATATTGACTTTTTATTCATTTCCATTGATGCTGCTTCCCTTCATTATCTTGAGTGTGTTGCTTTCTAGCCACGGCCATTATACAATGAAGAGCAGCACAGCAGAGGCACAGCTTCACAGCACTAGTAACCTTGTCCACGCATGGATCTGAGGTTGTATGTGTTGTCATTGTGTGTTCTTTCTGACTGGCTGGATTTCCTGTGGTGCTCCAGCTACTGTCCCCCTCCCAAAGAGGTGTGGGTGAATTAGCCATAGTAAATTTTCCTTACAGTGTGGGTGAAAATTTCTCCAAGAGGGCCACAACCTCGTCGTGGTTTGGAGGTTTGTGTGCCTCAATGACCCAGAGAACTATGTTGGCTGGAGTCAGGGATTTAGGCTTTGGCTCTTGGTATGGTCACCCATGCCAAACAGGTCAAAGGGTCGAGGCCAGACTAAGAGTGCTCCACCACTCAGGGGTTTGGCACAGGGCTAACAACCCTGACTGGTGAAACAAAATTATTAGATTATGAGAACACTCAGTCCTCTTTTATTGTCATTTAGAAATGCATACAGGCATTAAGAAATGATACAATGTTTCTCCGGAGTGATATCACAGAAACAACAATGAAGAATTCTTCAGCGTCTGTGTGAGATGGTATTCCTGAGTCTCTACCCAGGACCTGCATGACTGACAATAGTGAAAAGCAAGAGGAAGCTACTGCCATGATGAAGGAAGCCCTGAATACCGACAGAGATGGAGAGCCTTCATTGGTAGCCTAAGTGCCAGCAGAGTAACAGGCAGTAAGTCGTGGGTGAATGCGGATGAGCTGCGATGAGGATGAGGATGAACTGCGATGGCTCTTGGTGCATTAGTGCTTGATAATCAGTGTAGACTCAGTAGACTGAAGGGCTTTTTCATGCTGTTTGGATCTATGATTCCGTAACCTTTAAGTGCAATATTTCTTCTTTATTCTTGAAATCAGTCCCTCTCATCATAAAGGCTAATATAGCAAGGTCTCGGCCCAAAATGTTGACTGTTTACTCTTTTCCATAGATGTTGCCTGACCTGCCGAGTTCCTCCAGCATTTTGTGTGCATTGTTTATCTTCTAGAACCTATCTTTTAAAGGCAGAAGGAGTTATGTAACCACACCAGCAGAGTAAGTCACTTACCTTTCTCTTTGTTCAGCCAGCGGATAAATCGACCATAGTTGTGGGGTTTCAGCAAGAGTTCTTTCAGAAATTGCCACAGGTGAATAGGTTGCCCTGAGCAGGAGGAATCAGCCTCTATATCCATCCATCTCTCATCACGGCCTGGGGAGACGAAGCACAGTCTGTCTTGGCATTTTTCATCAGCCACAGTGAGCAGTTTAGAGAACAGTAACAGTATTAGTGAACAGTATTCAGTCTAACAGAGGCCAGTACAAGAGGAAATGCACAAGATCCTACACAGTTATTTTCCCCACATACACAGATTTGAGGGGATGTCAGATAATTTCCCTGGTTAATGGTTTAGATAGGAACTCCATGGATGGCTAGATGTAAGAAAATATATTTGAAGGAATGTTTCCATGTTGTGATATCTATACATTTTCAAGGTTCATTTGAAAGAAAAAAAAGTAAAATTGATAAAAAAAAAGTACTGAACAGACATTCATGGTTGAAAGAAGTTACTGACTCTGCCGTATACTTTGGCATATAAGGATAAAGCCTAATCACAATTATATTTACAGGACTAGAATACATACTTTGTTCTAACCTAGCAGTAAGGCACACCAGCATGTGGCACCTATGTCATATATACAAGTGATGGCAGCGTTAGGTTCTACACCCACATGAATTACAGAAATATCATATTTAAACACACCACCTTGTTTTCTCTCCAAACAACTTTCCTCACATGTACACACTGGTATTACAGATTCAAGTTCCTACTGCTGGTTCAGCTGGCTGCGTTGTGTACTTCTCTTTGAACCAAGGAGCTTGTATCTTCATGGTCTATCTCACTACATTCTATGATTCTTCATGTAGCTGATCTTGTGTAGAAATCAAGTCAGCATCTTCTGATATGTTTCTTGACATGAACATTTTTTGGCCATGATTCCCCAAAGTCTACCAAGTAACACTTCTGACTTGGAGGACTTCTCCGAGCTCCCAATGCTGAATTTCATCCTTGCCTAGTGATCCCAACTGCTTCACCCAGTCAGAGGTGCCTTTCTTTGCCTCTGGTCAATGTCTTTTGTTTCAAATGTCACTTCTCTACTTTCTCCTTTCATTTAGGGTGTAAATCGGAATGAGAATGAGAATCAGATTTATTATCGCTGTTAGATGACATGGAGGCGGAGCTTAGGAGGGTTAATGGCGCCTAACTGCAACTCCTTTGCTTGCATCTTCAGAAACAGCTCTATCTCCATCTTTAATATCTCTATTTTTCCCTTTCAGGGTTCTTTTGAAGACCCTAACCTGGAGTTACATGCTGACTATGGTTCTTTGCAGGAATGGGACCCACTCTTGGGGTTGTTTGGCATGCCAAGGGCACGGCCTAAGAGCTCAGCAGACCTTCGGAGTACTGGGATCTTGAGACTCTGGAGATGGGGTGATTGGAGGTTGGTGCATCTGCAGGAGATTGGTGTGTCTTTGGAGATGGAAGATCTTTGACTGTATGCCCGGAGACCCGAGATATTTGGGCACAGAGCTCGGAAAAAGCGACACAAAGGACTTTTAACATCATAAACCAGTGAGCTGTTTGTTATGTCTCTGTCCCTTATTAGGAACAGAGAGAGCCTGTGGTATGTTGAATACCGGGTGAACAATGTGGTCTTTGGGGTACTGCAAGTCTGTGTCTTTGCTGTTGCTTTGCTCATACTTGAGCATCGGTGGCGGGTGCCAATGCCCTTTATGCTGGTGGGGGGAGGGGAGATTGTTACTTGCTGCCACTTGCACGTGGGGGGGGACTTTGGGGTTCTAACATTTAACTGTCATCCATTCTTTGGGGGCACTCCTCTGTTTTCATGGATGGTTGCGAAGAAAAAGCGTTTCAGGATGTATATTGTATACATTTCTCTGACATTAAATGTACCTTTGAAACTTCGGAATCCTTGACATTTAGTGTTTTGCAGCTGCAGTACAGAGCAAGCATATAAAATAACTATAAATTACAAAACAAATAAGTAAAGTCAAAATAAGGAAATAATGAGGTGGTGTTCATGAGTTCATGGACTGTTCAGAAATCTGACAGAAGAGGGGAAGAAGAAGTTTCTGAATTATTGTGTGTGGGTCTTCATGCTGCCGTATCTCAACCCCAGTGGAGAGGGCATGTCAGGATGATGAGGGTCCTGAGTGATGGATGCAAAACAGTTCACCTTTGCATTGTGGTAGCTATCAGTATTCAAAGTACTGACTTAGAACCCAGGATTACCCATTCCAATTTATGAGCTACATTGAGAACCATTGAATTCCCTGTTGAAGTTTGCTTGTGAGTTTAACTGAATCCAATCAAACCAGCCAAAATGAGCTTTGCTGATATCATGAAAATAATGGAGGAATTTTTAAAACTGAAACCATTGTTTATTACAGAATTCTTTAGTGGAACCAAAAGGAAGAGGGACCCCATTTCAGCTTACATGGCTGAATTGAAGAGATTATTGAAGCATTCTCAGTTCAGTGTAGGGTTTAATAATGGCTGAACAAATTGTGTTTCCATTCTGGCAGGGGCTCGCATAAAACAGAAAATGTAACAAAGTAGGACACATACAAAGTGCATGTTGGACAGACAAAAATAAATGGACTGCACAAGGAAGAGAAATAGATAAAAAGACAAGTTGCAGTTTAAAATATCACTAATCTGCAGGCTGTTAATGAAAAATTTGATAATGATGAGAGTGACACAGGGCCGAGTAGCCTTGAGATTATGAATATGAAAACTATCAATAGACAAGCAGTTTGGCTTACACCAGAAGTGAACAGAAAATTAATTTAAATAGAATTGGGCACTGTCTCAATCAATCAACCAATCCACAAAATGAGTTTGAACAGCATTCAAACATACTGAACTGAAGCCTGCAGATGTCCAACGAAGAACTCATACTTGAAAAAATGATAACTTCTGTAGAATGACATTCACAACTGTAAAATACAACAACCAACAAGCCACATTGGGCTTGTAATGTAGTAAAAACAGGAGGGCCAGCATTATGAGTCCATGATTGGCTGAGACAACTACAACTTGATTGGAGAACCATCCACCATTTGCATGCCACATCCCCTGCAATTGAGTCAACTGAAAGCAAATTATGGAAGGTTCTGGAAGATGCCACAGCAGCGTTCAAGGCTGGCACTGGAAAACTCAAACATATAATGGGTGAAACAACATTAAATGAAAATGCCACACCCAAGTTTTGTAAAGCCCATGATAAAGCAGCCAGTGAGCTAGATTGCATGGAGGCTGAAGGAATTATTTTCAAGGTTGAGAGGAGCCTGTGGGCAACACCAGTGGTCCCAGTAGCCAAGAAGGATGGGTCTGTCGGGATCTGGGGTGATTCTAAGGTCACCATCTATCCAGTACTGAAAGTAGATCAATGCCCTCTGTCCGGAATAGAGGATATTTTGCAAACCTTTCTGGAGACAAACACTACAGCAAAGCAGACTTAGCTGAGGCCTACCTACAGATGGAGATGGAAGAAGAGTCCTATCTGCTTTTTACCATAATCACTCATCAGGAGCTTTATCATTATAAAAGGCCTATTTTTGGAGTAGCATCTGCACCTGTATTCTGGAAAACAGCAATGGGCCGTGGGTTGCAAGGTGACCAAGCACTCAGTGTTATCCAGATGATGTCATTGTTACTGGTGAGGATGATAAGGAGAATCTCCAAAATCTCAAGGGAGTATTGAAAAGACTAGAAGATTATGGGCTCAGAGCACAATGCGACAATAGTGAATTCTTTAAACCAAGCATCACTTTCCATGGCCATATTATTGACGCACAAGGATAACACAAATGTGCTGAGAAAATTCGAGCAGTGGTGGAGAGAGTTTACCCTCGATACTGATCATCAACCACTGATGTCCATTTTCATTCCACAGAAGGGTGTTCCACTACCAGCAGCAGGACGAACACAGAGATGGGCTCTGTTCTCCGAGGACACAATTACAAGATCGGATTCAAGAAGACACTAATCATGGAAATGCTGATGGATTGCGTTGTTTACCCTTGGAAAAGGAAGTATCTGAAAAATTTACAAAAGAGGGCACTCATCTTGATATATTCCTCCTAATACAAATCAGAAGTCTCCCTGTTACAGTAGAGATGATCCAAAGAGAAACCAGAAAAAAAGCACACTGTCTCGGGTGTAAATGGCAATCCAGAATGGTTGGAATGTGCAGTGGAAATTCCAGTTCCCCCATTTTTACCATCATTGGGATGAACGTGTCTTTGATGGAGGTTGCCTTATGTGGGGATTCAGAGTTGTTGTACCATCCAGGCTGAGAGATGATGTGTTGGAGGAGCTACATGCTGGTCATCTAGTTGTGGTCAAAGTAAAAGCATTGGCTTGAAGCTTTATCTGGTGGCCTGGGATAGATCAGCTGATCAAGCCGCTCAGGATGCCAACACGTCCAGAAGATACCAAGAGCAGCACCTCTCCATCCCTGACAAAGGATTCATGTGGATTTTGCCAGGCCACTTCTGGGCACGAATTTCTTGGTAGTAGTGGATGCAGCTGCCAAGTGGGCAGAAGTGTTCCCAATAGCCTCCGCTACTCCCTCGCATACCGGTGATGTGTTCAGAAGCCTCTTCGCAAGGACTGGTGTTCCAGAAGTCTTAGTCAGTGACAATGGACCACAGTTCATTGTGGAGCAGTTTCAGTCATTCCTGAAAATGAATGGAATAAGACGTACTATATCCAGACTGTACCACCCAGCTACAAATGCTTGGCGGAAAGTTTGTCCAGGGTCTAAAGAACACATTGAGAGCAATGTCAGCAGAACACACCACACTGACACCAAATCAGAAGCTCTACAATTTCCTCCTTGCATATCACAATGCAGCTCATTCCACAACCAACAATTCACCAGCTATTCTGTTCATGAGCCAATCTCCCAAACCTAATCTCAGAAGGAGTATACAGGACATACAGCTGAGAGAAATTGAGGGCTCCTTGAGCAAGGAGGTTCAATGTTTCACGCCTGGACAAACAGTCCTGGCGAGGGACTACAGAGGCGATCAAAGATGGGTAGTTGGAAAGATTGAGGACTGAACTGGACCACTCTCCTGCATAGTGGAGTTTATGTCTGATATCGAGTGGAGACAACACATCGATCAGTTGAGAGGAGCAGAGGAAATTGTTATAGAAAAAAGGTGGACAGAGGTGTCAGAATCACATCCTGTATTCCCAGAGTCAACTCCTACAACCACCATGGAAGAGGTCCCCAAACCTGAGATTGTTTCACAGCCAAGTAAAGTGACACCCCACCACCCCACCTGCCATCAGGGAAGATGTTATCCACAGAAATCCTTCACAGCGATTAAATCTTTAGGCCTGAATGGGACAATTTAAAATTTATTATGCTGTGGATGTCTATATAGTAGTTATATTATACGATATACTGTGTATTTATATACGTATATAGATGACTAAAGAGCAATACATTACGCAATTGAGTTGAGATGCATTCTATATTGAATTGTTTATAGCTAAGCAGGAAGGAGTGCAGTGTATTTAATATTTCAGTGATATTTGAGTAATATTCTACATATAGTATTTGCTGAAGCATTCTTTAATGTTTACACAATTCATTCTGGGCTATATGTAAGAAGTACAAGGGGTGATTGATAAAGTTCGTGGCCTAAGGTAGAAGGAGTCAATTTTAGAAAACCTAGCACTAGCATATTTATTTTTCAATATAGTCCCCTCCTACATGTACATACTTAGTCTAGCGGTCGTGGAGCATATAGATCTTGGACCTCCAGAAAGTGCCCACGGCGGGGGTGATTGATAGGTTCGTGGCCTAAGGTAGAAGGAGATGAGTTATACAGCTCTCGTTGCATGCACATCCAGTTCAACTCTTTCAGTGATTATCCAGAAAGTCTAAAGTTAATAACTCATGAGTTAATAACTCATCAGGTGTGATTGATAAATTCGTGGCCTAAGGTAGAAGGAGATGAGTTATTAATTCCAAACTTTCTGCATTATCACTGAAAGAGTTGAACTGCATGTGCATGAAACAAGAGCTGTATAAATAATCTTCTTCTACCTTGGGCCACAAACTTATCAATCACCCCTGCTGAGAACACTTTCTGGAGGTCCAAGATCCGTATGCTCCATGACCGCAGGACTAAGTGTGTAAATGTAGGAGGGGACTATATTGAAAAATAAATGTGCTAGGTTTTCTAAAATTGACTCCTTCTACCTTAGGCTACATACTTATCAATCACCCCTCGTATGTAAATAGCATACGTTATTACAAGCAACACACATAAAAGTTGCTGGTGAACACAGCAGGCCAGGCAGCATCTCTAGGAAGAAGTGCAGTCGACGTTTCAGGCCGAGACCCTTCGTCGGGACTCGCTGTGCCATAGATGAGTGCCTCACTGAAGAAAAGGAGAGATAACCTAACGTGGACGATCATCCCGGCTCTTGTGTTTTTCTTTTGATTAGTTTCTGAAGTTACAAAGCTTAACAGCAATGACATAATCACTCACTATTTTTATTTTTCCCTTTTGTGTGTGTGGAGTTTATGACTCTTTGCTTTCTCAAGTGGATCTGGGATGAACCAATCAAACTCATCAATCAGGAATATCTTTAATATTTAATGGAGGGGTGGAAGTAGTTGAAAATTATAAAATAGGCTATCAAATTAAAATAAAATTAAAATTAAAAAGTAAGATCATAAAGGAGAGGAGAGATAAATAGAAAAGTGAATTGAATTTAGAAGAGCACAAAATCAGACATGTTGTGTAGGTGGTCACAGACAAGCAATAGTTATGTGTGCTCTAGAGGAAATATGAACCCTTCTCTCTAGGACCTGAAGGAGCCGAGGGATGCCATCATTGATATAGTTCTTAATACTTCGAAGGTTACAACTGCCTTTAGTAAAGGTAAAGTTTAAAATAGAACAAACATTAAGACAATTCATTATTGATATGGAGTCATTGAAAACTACAGCACAGAAACAGATCATTCAGCCCATCTAGTTCATGCTGAACTATTATTCTGCCTAGTCCTATTGACCCACACCTAGACCATAGCCCTCCATATACCCCCCATCGGTGTACCTATCCAAACTTCTCTTAAATGTCAAAATCAAACCCACATTCACCACTTCCTCACTCTCACCACCCTCTGAATGAAGATATTACCCTTCATTTTCCCCTTAAACATTTCACCTTTCACCCTAAACCCATGACCTAGTCTCACCCAACCTCAATGGAAAAAGGTTGCTTGTACGGTATCTATACCTGTCATAATTTTGTATACCACTAACAAAACTCCCTTCATTCTCCTAGGCTTCAGGGAATGAAGTCCTAACTTACTCAACCTCTCCCTATAGCTTGTGGCCTCCAGTCCCAGCAACATTCTTGTAAATTTTCTCTGCACTCTTTCAATCTTATTGATATCTTTCCTGTCAGTAGGTGACCAGAACTGCACACAATGTTCTAAATTAGACCTCAGCAACATCTTATACAACTTCAACATAACATCCCAACTGATACTGAATACTTTGACTGAAGCCCAATGTACTAAAAAGCTTTCTTTATAGCCTTATCTACCTCTGATGCCGCTTTCAAGGAATTATGAATCTGCATTCCCAGATCCATCCGTTCTACTGCAGTCCTCAGTGCCCCATCAGTCTCCATGTAAATCCTACCCTCCAAGGCCATCCAGCTGACATTTGTCAACATTGTTCCATCTGCCATTTTTCAGCCAATTTTTTCCTGCTTGTCCACATCTCACTGCAAACTTTGATAACCTTCCACACTATCCACTATGCTTCCAATCTTATCATCCTGGTTGTTGAAATACAAACGTTTGTAGATGCAAACAATAATGGACCCAGCACCAAGCCATGCAGCACCCCGCTAGTCACAAGCCTCCAGTCAAAGAGGCAACAATTTACTACCACTCTCTGGTGTCACCCGCAAAGCCAATGGCGAATCCAATTTACTACCTCTTCCTGAATGCCAACCGACTGAATCTTCTTGACCAGTCTCCCATACAGGACCTTGTCAAAGACCTTGCTAAAGTCCATGTGGACAACATCCATTGCCTTATACCTTCATCAACATTCATGATAACCTCAACGAAAAACATTACACCATTGGGTAGAAATGACCTACCATGCACAAAACCATGTTGACGCTCTCTAGTTAGTCCTTATTTATCCAAGTATTAATATGTCCAGTCCCTCAGAATAACCTACCCACTACTGATGTCAGGCTCACCAGCCTATAATTTCTCAGCTTATTCTTAGACCATTTCTTAAACAGCAGAACATTAGCTATCCTCTAATCCTCCAGCACCTCACTAATAGCTAAGGATATTTTAAATACCTCTGCCAGAGTCCCTGCAATTTCTGCACTTGCCTCTCAGAAGGTCCGAGAGGACATCTTCTCAATCCCTGGGGATTTGTCCATCCTAATTTGCCTCATGGCAGAAAGCGCCTCCTCCTATGTAATCTGAAACAGTCCATATCTAACTGCTGCTTAGCCTCAGTCCTATAGTCGCTGTGTACATCTCCCAAATAAATACAGTTGTAAAAGTTCCACTTAGATCACCCCATCTCTTTCAACTCCATGCATAAATGACCATGCTGATCTTCAAGACGACCAGTCTTGTTCCTTGCTATCCTTTTGTGCTTAATATGTCTATAGAAGCCCTTGAGATTCTCCTTCACTTTGGCTGCTAAAACAAGCTCATGCTTTCTTTTAGACCTCCTCATTTCCGTCTTATACAATTATACACATACATACTGTACAAGTATGTACCCCCTCTCAAAATCAAAGAAAACAGGCAAAACAAAAAAATAAGGATGTGGGATTTAGTACCAGCTCTTTATAACAGTCTCATGTACTTGCTTTAACCAAGGCTGAACTTTAACCTGACCTGTGGCACAATAAGCACACATGAAATCACTCCACTCAATAGACCTTGAGGAGGAGGGAAGTGATGCACACATGAGTTCATCGCCATACAGATGAATTCCTGATCCTGGCCCTGTGATTAAAGGAAGCAATGTAAATGTCTCAGTAAGAAGGGAAAACTGCAGGGCCAACCACATTTTGGCACTCGGTAACAACCAGTTGAAGGGACCCTAATACAGACTGCTCATTCGTCAGAACCTGGAGTGGGTCGTGGAAAGACTGAGTACTGACAGAGTCTGCAAAATCAGAAAGTATTATAAAATGATTAATCCCAATTCCCATATGACATTATCTCTGAAACACTGATTTTGAGATCCTACTCCTGTGAGTTTATCTCATTCAGAAATAAACATTCTTTTATGTCAAGAAACCTTGCACAGACCACGTCAGGTCCCAGCCAGAGAGGCAATGGGCTGAGTTTTAGTAATTATTTGATTTTAACTGACAACCAAGTAAAACATTACCACATCACTTATATTTGGAAACCCATTGTGCCATTATGCAGTGTTAAGAAATACCACCTTGCTACAATAAAGGTGAAACCTTGATGTAAACTCTGAAGGACGCTTCGTACTCTTGGCACAGACTCTTTGAGTCATGGAAATTGCTAGCAAAGAAGGCAGCTATTTGAACTGATATGCCTCTGCCAACCCAAAAAACAGCGCTGAGGCCAATCCCATTCACATGTTCTAAGTCCATGGCCATATTCCTTACAATTCGGATCAGTTTTAAACATCATAAGGGTACTTTTTCCCTCTCACCCACTGTTTCAGGTAGTGAATTCCACATTCCACCACTCCTATACAGATGCTTTAGACAGAAGATTAAATTTAACTCCAATATATTTCCTCTGTTTTCCACAGGGAAATTCTACCCCCTTCAATACCTCTCTCTCTCTCTCTCTCTCACACATACGCACACACACATACACACACACACACACACACACACACACACACACACACACACACACACACAGGCACACACACAGACACACACACACTCACACACAGGCACACACTCACACAGACACAGACACACACACACACACACACACACACACACACACACCTCTCTCTAATTAGGCATTGTGTGAATATGTAGCAAAGCAGTGCCCTTTGTAAAAGTGCACAATACTCCTATATGGATAATTTTCAATAAAGTTGTTTGTCAGTTTTATTCTATTTCACTAAGACCATGCAATGAAATGAATTAGTATTCTTTTTAATGGCATTATGCCTTTTCAGAGCAACCATTGCTAGACTGACTGCTCTTCATAATGAAAGGGTCCTCTACATTGCCCAGTTCTAACTGCATTGATCAGGAACAATAGATAACTTGGAAGCTCAAGTTGTTTCTGAAAGAGTTACTACAATGCTATTGCAGTGCTGGTCAGGATCCCCTTGCAAGTACACCTGATTTAACACATCTATTTCTATTAATAGGAAGGGAGGTTACATACAGATGGAATGTTCAGCAGCTGTGAGGAGCATGTTACCATTATATCTGTTATCTCCAGGAGATGACTTCTCTTTCATCCAAGCAGCTAAAAACAAAAGGAAAACACTTTGCTTTAATAATCACTACTCAGCACACAACTTGCCCTTTAACATCCGCTACTCAGTATTTCTTCTCCCCATAATGTGCTTCTTAACCTCAAGGTTTTAAAAGAACATCACAGTAAATGATTTATATTTTAAATGCAGTCACTGTTAAGTGACCCGAACTGCCATTTAATTATTTTATTTCATTTAGAGATACAGCACAGAACAGGCCCTTCTGGTTCAATGAACCACATCACCCAACAAGCCCCCTATTTAACCCTAGCCCAACCACAGGACAATATACAATGACCAATTAACTGATCAACCAGTACATCTTTAGACTGTGGGAGGAAACCAGAGCACCCAGAAGAAGCCCACCTGGTCATGGGGAGAACATACAAACTCCTTGCATTCGGAGATAAAACTGAATTCCACACTCCAATGCCCCCAGCTGAAATAACATCGTGCTAACCACTACACCTCCATGGTGCCCAGCTTTAGCATCTCCTCTCAGTGGTGAAGAGTCAGATCGGATAGTTATATAGTGTGAACTTTTGACTGCAGCTTTCTTTATGCAACATTCCTCGGTCTCTATCTAACCACATGGGATAGGAGTAAGTTCATTGTGAGCATGCTTTGTTGGTGTTGCAACACCTGTGGTCTGCCCCCAGCACATGCTCATGTTGTGGTTGTTAACGTAAATAATGTTTTTCACTGTATGCCACATTGTACATGTGATAACTAGATGAATCTGAATCTGAATTTGCTTCTGAATCATTAAAATTAGGCCTTCCCAAAAGCGGAAAGGGAGAAAGCCTTGTGTTGCTCTTGCATGCCACCTGGAGATCATTTGCAGAATAACATTGCTGCCACTGCACTGAGCCCTTTGCTGCTGTCGTTGTGCAGACTCAACGAAGGCACATAGCATGTCCAGGAACAAAAAGATTCTTTTCATAATGCCTCCCATTACAGCTCTCAGAAACTGTTCCTAAGTTTTTTCAAGTCCAATCAGGTACTCCAAAGCTTAGAGAGTTATGAATGTCGAAGAAAATAAGGTTAATCCATAGTTGATAACATTCGAGGTTAGTGGGAGGGGGGAAAATCTGATGAATCCACTTTAAAATATACAGTGTCTGGAGCTGACAAAATTAGTGAACACGTAATAAAATGAGGACTGCCTTAACTTATAGATAGAGATCTTCATTTGCTGAAGCATCAGACTCTAACTATTGCATCTTCAACAATGGAGACAGCTATTCAAACTACAATGTCTATATCTCATGGGCATTCAGCTTAATGGAGTCCACATACAAACTTTGCACTGTTGGGCTTTTTATGTTTTTTTTTACTGTCCCTGTGATGTTTCTTCTCGGCTGCTAACTGCAGTTTCTTTGGGCTCATCCTTAAATTGCAGATTGAGAATTCAGGAAGGGTCTGAAAACGTCTACAATTGCTTTCAACACCAGGAGTTGTGAAAATCAATGATTATTTTATTTCCTTGGGGATGGAATCAGAAAAGCAAATGGTGCTGTTGCCTCACATCTCCAGGGATCGGGATTTGCCCCTGAGCATATCACTGGCACATGTCGTCAGATTTCTTGTTTTGCAGCAGCACTGCTTTGCTATGCATAATAATAAAGGTGGGGGAAGGGAACGTCAACTCAGACCATAAGAGGCCTGCGTCGGGCATTTTCATGCCTTACAAGGCGCAGATTGGAAGTCTGTGTGGGGCGCCACTCCCCGCACAGACACTAGAGCAATGTGTGGTTAAGTGCTTGATCAAGGACACAAACACGCTGCCACAGCTGAGGCTCGAACTAGCGACCTTCAGATCACTAGACCAACGCCTTAACCACTTGGCCACATGCCCAATACAAAATAATAATAACACAACACATAATAATAAAAAAACTGTAAATTCTAGTATTGCACACCTTCTCATTGGAATAAATTCCTCAGTGTTACTATTTCAGAGGATCTGTCCTGGATCCAGCGAGGACGTGCAATTGCAAAGAAAGCATGGCAGCACCTCTACTTTCTTAGGAATCTGTGGAGATTTGGCACGTCATCTAAAACTTTGACAAGCTTCTGTGTAATGGAGAGTGTATTGACTAGATGCGTCACTACTTGATACTGAATCACCAATGCCTTTGAATGGGAAATCCTACAGAAGTTTAATGGATTTGGCCCAGTAGGTCACTAGTAAATCCCTTCCAACCATTGAGCACAATTCAACTACTGCACAGGGTCTTGTCATCTTCAGAAGTTTTCTGATGACTCTGTCATAGTTGGATGCATCAACAAGGGAGATGAGACTGAGAACAGGGCTACGGTAGGAAGCTTTGTCACATGGTGTAAGCAGAATTATCTGCAGTTTAATGTGAAAAAGACTAAGGAGCTGGTGGTAGACCTGAGGAAGGCTAAGGCACCGATGACTCCTGTTTCCATCCAGGGGGTCAGTGTGGACATGGTCGAGGATTACAAATACCTGGGGATACGAATTGACAATAAAATGGACTGGTCAAAGAACACTGAGGCTGTCTACAAGAAGGGTCAGAGCCGTCTCTATTTCCTGAGGAGACTGAGGTCCTTTAACATCTGTCGGACGATGCTGAGGATGTTCTACGAGTCTGTAGTGGCCAGTGCTATCATGTTTGCTGTTGTGTGCTGGAGCAGCAGGCTGAGGGTAGCAGACACCAACAGAATCAACAAACTCATTCGTCAGGCCAGTGATGTTCTGGGGATGGAACTAGACTCTCTGATGGTGGTGTCTGAAAAGAGGATGCTGTCTAAGTTGCATGCCATCTTGGACAATGTCTCCCATCCACTACATAATGTACTGGTTGGGCACAGGAGTACATTCAGCCAGAGACTCATTCCACCGAGATGCAACACAGAGCGTCGTAGGAAGTCATTCCTGCCTGTGGCCATCAAACTTTACAACTCCTCCCTTGGAGGGTCAGACACCCTGAGCCAATAGGCTGGTCCTGGACTTATTTCTTGGCATAATTTACATATTACTATTTAATTATTTATGGTGCAACTGTAATGAAAACCAATTTCCCTCAGGATCAATAAAGTATGACTATGACTATGACTATGATTATGACTATGACTATGACTGCGACTATCTACATGAAACACTGTCATAGGAAAGCTGCATCCATCACCAAAGATCCCCTTTGATGGATCCTTTTTCACCCAGGCCAAGCCCTTTTCTTGCCTCTGCCATCAGGTAGAAAGCACAAGAGCCTCAGGCCTAACACCACCACATTCAAGAACAGTTGCTTCCCCACAACCATCAGGCTCCTGAGCAAAAGGGGATAACTACACTCACTTGCCCATCCATTGAGGTGTTTCCACAATCAGTTATCTCACTTTAAGGACGCTTTATCTTGTTATTTCATGAATTCTTTATTTATTGCAATTTATTTATATTTGCATTTGCACAGTTTGTTGTCTTCTGCACTCTGGTTGATCTTTCACTGACCCTTTTATAGTTACTATTCTATAGATTTGCAGAATATGCCTGCAAGAAAATAATCTCAGGGCTGCATGTGGTGACATATATGTATTTCGCTAATAAAATTTACTTTGAACTTTGAACTTTTGGTGGAGCAGTGGGCTAAGCACTCATCCTTGGGGCACACCAGTGTTGATTGTCAGCAAGGAGGAGAAGCATGTGGTCTCCCAGTGAGGAAGTCAGGGATCCAGTTGCAGGGAGAGGTACAGAGGCCCAGGATTTGGAGTTTTTTGATTAGAACTGAGGGTATGAAGATGTTGAACGCTGAGCTGTAATCAATAAAAAGCAGCCTGATGTAGGTATTGCTATTGTCCAGGTGATCCAAGGCCGAGTGCATAGCCAGTGAGATTGCATCCACTGTAGATCTATTGTTGCAATAGGCAATCCAGGCACTTGCATAGGCAAGAGCTGATTCTGGCCGTGACTAACGCCCCAAAACACTTCATCACAGTAGATGTAAATGCAACTACGAGATGATCGTTGAGGCAGCTTGCCCTGATTTCCTTGGGCATTGGTATAATTTTCAGCCTTTTGAAGGAGGTGGGACCCTCCGGCCTCTGCAGTGAAAGATTGAAGGTGTTCTTGAACACTCCCACCAGTTGGATAGCACAGATTTTCAATGCCCTGCCAGGTACACCATCAGGGCCCTCAGCAGACCACTGATCACCCTGTAATCACATGGAGTTCCTCTGAGTGCTCTGTTGTCCTCCTACTAACCAAAGGTGTAATAATAATAAAATTGTCTACTCTCCTTGGAGAAGGTTAATTGAAGTAAAAATCAAACCAGCAAATTTCTACGGATGTACTATGGAGAGCATTCGAAGTGGCTGCATTACCACCTGGTACGGAGGGGCCACTGAACTGGATCAGAAAATTCTGCAAAGGATCGTTGACTCAGCCAGCTCCATCATGGGCACTAGCCTCCCCAGCATTGAGGACTCCTCAAAAGGCAATGCCTCAAAAAGGCGACGTCCATCATTAAGGAGCCCCATCAACCAGGACATGACCTCTGTTCACCGCTGCCACCAGAGAAGAGGTACAGGAGCCCAAAGAAACACACTCAACATTTTAAGGAACAGCTTCTTCCCCTTTGCCATCAGGAAATCAACTTCACTATTTTTGCACCAAATTATTTTTAATACAGTATATATATTATAATTCATAATATATTTTATGCTTTGCACTGTAGTGCTGCTGTAAAACAACAATTTTCATGACATTCTATATGTCACTGATAGTCAACCTGATTTTGATTCTGATTCTGAGGAAGCTGATGGACTTGTGTGAGAGAATAA
Source organism: Mobula hypostoma (assembly GCF_963921235.1). Classification (NCBI taxonomy): domain Eukaryota; kingdom Metazoa; phylum Chordata; class Chondrichthyes; order Myliobatiformes; family Myliobatidae; genus Mobula; species Mobula hypostoma. The sequence goes on along the minus strand of NC_086109.1, from coordinate 47,391,129 downwards.
GTTGCAGGCCACAGGGAAATAAGGAAAAGAGGATTAGAATAATGGCATTTGCTTCCTGGGTGATAATCTGTGTGAGCTGAGCTGAATGACCCCTTCTATGTATAAGTATAATATCAGTTTAAGTATAAGTATATTAATTTCAGAACTACTCATTGACGAAGTTTAGGAAATCTACAGAAACCGGCCACACATGATTTGGATTGTATGACATTTTGGAAAAAGGTCTCCCAATTATGCCTGGTGCTTCAATGTCAGTTATCTAGTGGGTTACCTACTGCTCTAGTAAGAGGCAGCTCATGTGCTCTGGTGCAAAGTTGTTTACATTCTACAGCGATCCCCAGACAAAGATTGCCTACTAAACTCTCCGCATTGCCTACACTGAGTTGCTCCCATTGCCTAAGATAATGCTGTACACTTTCATGTCACGCTTCTTGAAATCACACCCAGAAAAATGCAGGAACTCGGCAAGAAATGATAACTGTTTATTCCCCTCCATAGGTGCTGTCTGAGTTGTTGAGGCCCTCCAGCATTTTGGATGTGTCTCTCAAGATTTCCAGCATCTGCTGAATTTTTTGAGTCTATGTTTCTTGAAATAGCTGCTTTATTTTCTACAGTGCAAGAACCAGGTAGAAATAGTGTTTGAATTCCTGAATCTTCTCCACTGTTAAGTAAATTAATACCCGACCAAAAGCTTCATGACCAGTTTCAGGCTGGATTCCCATTTCATAGAAAAGGTACAGCATGGAAAAAGGCTCTTTGGCCCATTGCCTTTGCCAACCCATTTCCTCTAATCCTACATTAATCTTTTCTTAAAATTCTCACAACATTCTCAACGACCCCTTCCTATACACCAGGGGCAATTTACAGTGGTCAATTAAACTTCCAATCTTCACATCATTGGGAGGAAACCAAAGCACCATGAAGAAACCCATAGGAAGAACGTGTAGCCTCTACAGAGACAGTTTCCAAGGTCAGGACTGAGCCCTTGTCACTGTTGCTGTAAGGCACCGGCCTTAATGGCGTTCAAGAAACTCAGAGTCATACAACATGGAAGCAAGCTCTTCAGTCCACAGAATCCGTGCTGAGCTTCCATGGGTCCCAGGAGCCAAGATATCCACTGACTTGTAACATTCTGCATTAAGAAATTTTCCTCATCCCATTTCTCACTAGTTAAATCATGTGCCCTTGCTCCACAGTCTCCAGCAGGAGGGAAGAGCTTCTCTAGATCTGTCCCATTGATCAGAATCTCTCATTTGCTTCTTACAGTTATGAATTCCAGTTAGCATTTGCCAGTGTCATTTACTTTCTTCTCACAGGATGATCACTGCTTCCCTCGAATAAATCTAAGGATTTGCAGTTTAGTTGAGTCCAGGCTGTCACAATACTGCAGGTGAATTCTCACCACAGCCTGCACAGCTTCAGAAGGATTTTGCTATTTTGACAATAAACCAACATAAAGCAGATCTCTATAAACTCTGTCTACTTCTCACTACCTCAGTAAAGCAGCTAACATAATCAACCCCACCCCCCCCAAACCTGGTCATTCTTTGTTCTTCCCTCTTCCATCAGGCAAGAGATACAAAAACGACTGGCTCAAGGACAGGCTGTTGGCCTGCTGCTTTAAGACTAGTGAACTTTTCTCAAGTACGATAGGATGGACTCTTGACCTCACAACTGACCTTGTTATGACCTTGCACCTTATTGTTTACCTGCACTGTACTTTCTCAGTAGACATTACACTTTATTCTGCATTGTTATTGTTTTATCTTGTTCTACCACAATGTTCGGTATAATGATTTGATCTCTATGAACAGTATACAAGACAAGCTTTTCACTGTATCTCGATACACATGACACCAATAATAAATCAAGTCCAATCCTATTTTAATACCATTTGCCTTCTAATTGTTAGCCTACCTAAAAAGGGAAATGGAAGAATTGAATGCATCCAGACGAGATTCACCTGGCTAATTCCTGAGATGAGAGGCTCGACAGCTTGAGTCAGTATTCCTTGGAGTTTAGTAAATAAGTGGTAATTTTATTTAAATATCTAAGATGCAGGGTAGGGGTTGAGATGTTTGCACTGCAGGGAGAGTCACAAACAACAGGACATGGCTACATAATAATCACTTAAAACCCAGGTGTGTGGACAATTCTTCTCCCAGAACATCGTGAATCTCTGGAATTTCCTTGTCACAACCATGGATTCGACAACGCATCAGATTCACAATTGGGCTTGTGAATATGCACGTGTCAGCTAATTATTGTTTCATTGTGATAGTATTTAACTCCATTCACTCCATTGTAGTGTTGGTCAAGACTTGAACCCAGGACACAGCTACACTTTGTTATCTGCATTCCGCCTTGCCTGAGAAATCGGACTGTCGAGTCAACTGACTCTGAAGACTAGCGATATTCGTTTTATTCTTAGTTGTTCTTTTCAGCCGCAGTGTAGGCTTCGTTTTCCATTTGAGTAGTTTAGTCAACAGCCCTGTTTGGCCTAGCATTTATTGTTTTCTTTTTCCCTTTAACATAGTTCGCACTAAAGTCTGTGAAATATCGACCCACTTCAGTGTCTCTCACTCCGCACTTGGGCCGTATCCGAACCTGGTGACATTTCTGTTCCCCAAGGGTGGTGGATGCAAATAGTTAGATATTTTTAAGGTGGAGATAAGCTTTTGAAAGGTTGAGGTCAATGGCAACTGGCACAGGAGACAAGCTAGGACCAGCACGGACTGATCAGGATCATATTGAAAGGCGGGACAGGCTTGGTTTACTAGTCCTGCTCCTTGTTTCTTGTGATCTTGAAACTGTATGTTTATTTCCTGTGTCTCAACATCCTGCTGTATATAAACGTTTAATGGTAAATTTGCATTTAGTAAATATTCTATGTCCTCTCACAACTTCCACTCATCTACCTTCCCCCTCACCTGGACTCACCTATCACCTGCCAGCTCTTCCCCCATCTTCTTATTCTGGCTCCTGCCCCTTTCTTTTCTAGTTCCAAAGCACTGACTGTCCATTGATGATGCCTGACACGTTGAGTTCCTCCAGAATTTGTGTGTTGCTCATTTTCAGTGTTTGCGGATTGTCTTCTTTCAGCTTTACCTTTCTTCTCACAGAAGGATTCCATTTCATTTTTTTATATCCACCCCTTCTTGCACACTTACTTCCCTTTGCAAAGACTAGTCATTCTCCTCAAAGCTGACTTTCCCACATTACCTACTGCAATATAGGAGGCCATTTGGCCCATCAGGTCTATGCTAACTTTCAACAGAACAATGGTCCACACATTCCCCCCATCCTATTTGCCCTGCAGTTTTCCCACCTATTTGCCTTCAATTCCCTTTGATTCTTTTACCACTTATTAAACCAAAGAGTAATATATAGTAGCCATTTAGCCTTTGGAATGTGGGACAAAAACTAAAGCTGCCTTTGATTAAAGGGCAGATGTTCAAAATCTACACAAACAGCTCCTTAGGTCAGCATTGAACCCAGGTTCCTGGAGCTCAGAGTGCTGATGGCTGGGGTTGAGCATTGCTACAGATGGGTTTCACACCCAGTTTGGGAATTTTACTCGCAGAATTTAGTGCGAAGTAACTTGCTCTCCCTGGTGTGAGGTTGTTCACAGAGCACTGCTGCATACAGTATTCGCATTGTCGTGTGTAAGCAAAGTTACTCACACTGTTTAGTGCCAAGTTGCAAGCTTCTCCCACTGAGGTTGGAAAGTTACACAGACTGCTGGCTGCGAGGAAGCTCACACTTGGTTTAAAACCGAGCATGCCTCACATGCTGTGGTATTAAGGATCATAGAGTCATATGGAGATACAACATAGAAATAGGCCCCTCGGCCCACACACTACATAGTCATAGTCATAGTCATACTGTATTGATCCCGGGGGAAATTGGTTTTCGTTACAGTTGCACCATAAATAATAGATAGTAATGGAACCATAATAGTTAAATAGTAATATGTAAATTATGCCAGTAAGTTATGAAATAAATCCAGGACCAGCCTATTGGCTCAGGGTGTCTGACCCTCCAAGGGAGGAGTTGTAAAGTTTGATGGCCACAGGCAGGAATGACTTCCTATGACGCTCTGTGTTGCATCTCGGTGGAATGAGTCTCTGGCTGAATGTACTCCTGTGTCCACCCAGTGCAGTATGTAGTGGATGGGAGACATTGACCAAGATGGCATGCAACTTGGACAGCATACTCTTTTCAGACACCACCGTGAGAGAGTCCAGTTCCATCCCCACAACATCACTGGCCTTACGGATGAGTTTGTTGATTCTGTTGGTGTCTGTTACCCTCAGCCTGCAATAACCTATTTAAGCTAATGCTACATTCATCTTTTTTTTCTCCCCATATTTTCATCAACTTTCCCCCAGTTCTAACACTCACCTGCACATTAGGGGCAATTTACAGTGCTCAGTCAACCTACTTTCCTCTACATCTTTGGGATGTGGGAAGAAAACAAAGCACCCAGAGGAATCTCACTTGATCACAGAAAGAACGTGCAAGCTCCGCTCAGACCGAACCTGAGGTCAGAATTGGACCAAGATCCCTGTTGCTGTGAGGTGACAGCTCCTTACTAGCTGCACGGTTGTGCCACCCCATATGCATGCTGTTTAAAGGTTCAAAGGTTCATTTATTATCGAAGTATATAACTCTGAAATTCTTCCTCTCCAGATAACCACGAAACCAAGGAAGAAAACAGCGACACAAACATCAACCCCCAAATCCCCTTCCCCCACATAAAAAAACAACAAAAATGGAACAGGAACATCGACCCCCTAAATCACCTTTCACCACACAAAAAAGTGAGAAAGATCAGGCAAAAAACACAGAATATACAAAACTATAAGACTGAAGAAAAAGTCCATAGTCCATAGTACATTCGCTGTTATAAACTCACCCTTCTTCCTTCAGGAGTATGTGAAAATTCTTGACTACGTATGGTGTATAATCATTCACATCCCGTGGTGTAAAGGTACTCCTAATGTCTAATGTAAAAGTGCTTGCACTTCCTGGCTACACAATTGCTCATAATACATTGACAATCTTTTCACTTTCCTAGAGCACATTCTCTCATGCTCCTCATAAATTTCAAAGTGCAATGTGAATATAAAAATTATTATCTGTATAATACATAACTACCACCAATCTTTCAGCAATGTAGGAGTCTATAAAGAAGGATGGGAACCAGAGTGAAGGAACTCAGGAAAGGACGGATGGTAAAAAAGCAAAGATAGCGTGCAGTCAAACTGTCAGGTAGGGCAGGCAGATGATCGGACAAAATTGCAGCCAGCAGGGTGAGCATCAGTGCATTAGGGATGCAGAATCAAAAGAGGTAGCTCAGTGCATGGAGTATAAAAAATAAGATCAATGATCTTGTTGCACTTTTACAGATTTCCGGTTATGATGTAGTGGCCATCACTAAATCATGGCTGAAGGAAGGTTGTAGCTGGGAGCTGAATGTCCAAGGTTACACATTGTATTGGAAGTATAGAAGGTAGGCACAGGGGGTGGCATGGATCTACTGGTAAAGAATGGCATCAAATCATCAGAAAGATGTGACATAGGATAGGAGATAGGATTCACAAATATGTTTAATCCTTGTGGGTTGAGTTAAGAAACTGCAAGGGTAAAATGACCCTGATGACAGTTATATCCAGGCCTCCAAACAATAGGTGGGATATGGACAACAAATTACAATGGGAAATAGAAAAAGTATGTCAAAATAGCAAAGTTATGATAGTCATGGGAGATTTTAACATGCAGGTGGATTGGGAAAATCAGGTTGGTGATAGATCTCAAAAGAGTGAATTTGTAGAATGCCTATGAGATGGCTTTATAGAGCCTTATGTTGTTGAGACTACTAGGGGATCAGCTATATTGGATTGGGTGTTACATAATGAACTGGAGCCAAATAGGGAGCTTAAGGTAAAGGAACCCTTAGGAGACTGAGTGATCGCAATATGATTGAGTTCAACTTGAAATCTGATAGGGAGAAAGTAAAGTCTGACATAGCAGTATTCAGTGGAGTGAAGGAAATTACAGTGGTATGAGAGAGGAGTTGGCCGAAGTAAATTGGAAGGAGAAGCTGGCAGGGATGACAGCAGAGCAGCAATGGCTTGAAGTTCTGGAAAAATGGGAAAGGTGCAGGATAGATGTATTCCAAAAAGAAAGAAATACTCAAATGGCAAAATAGTGCAACCGTGGCTGACAAGGGAAGTCAAAGCTAACGTAAAAGCAAAAGGTGGGCATACATCAAAGGAAAAATTAGCAGTAAAATAGAGGGTTGGGAAGCTTTTAAGAACCTACAGAAAGCAACTAAAAGAATCATGAGGAGGAAAAAGATAAAATATGAAAGCAAGCTAGCAAACAATATCAAGGTGGACAGAACAAGCTTTTTCAAGTATGTTAAAAATAAAAGAGAGATGAGAGTCGATATAGGAACGTTAGAAAATGAGGCTGGAGAAATAATAATGGGATACAAGGAGATGGCAGATGAACTGAATGAGTATTTTGCATCAGTCTTCACTGTGGAAGACATTAATAATGTGCCAGATGTTAAAGCATGTGAGGGAAGAGAAGAGAGTGCAATTACTATTACAAGGGAGAAAGTGCTCAAAAAGCTGAAGGTACATAAGTCACCCGGACCAGATGAACTGCACACTGGGGTTCTGAAAGAGGTAGCAGTAGAGATTGTGGAGACATTAGTAATGGTCTTTCAAGAATCATTGGACTCTGGCATGGTCCTGGAGCACTGGAAAATTGCAAACATCATTCCACTCTTTAAGAAAGGAGGGAGACAACAGAAAAGGAATTATAGACCTGTTAGCCTAACCACGGTGATTGAGAAAATGTTGGAGTCAATTGTTAAGGATGATGTTATGGAGTACTTAGTGATACCAGACAAGATAGGACAAAGGCAGCATGGTTTCCTTAAGGGAAAATCTTGCCTGATGAACCTGGTTGAATTCTTTGAGGAGATTACAAGTAGGATAGATAAAGGAGATTTTGTATATTTAGACTTTCAGAAGGCCTTTGACAAGGTGCTACACATGAGGCTGCTTACCAAGTTAAGAGACCATGGTATTACAGGAAAGTTACTGGTATGGTTAGAGAATTGGCTGATTGTTAAGAGGCAGTGACTGGGAATAAAAGGATTCTTTACTGGTTGGCTGCCAATGACTGATGATGTTCCGCAGGGGTCGGTGTTGGGACCACTTCTTTTTATGCTATATATCAATGATTTAGATGATGGAATAGATGGCTTTGTTGTCAGGTTTTGCAGATGATACGAAGATTGGTGAAAGGGCAGGTAGTTCTGAGGAAACAGAAAGGCTGCAGAAGGACTTAGACAGATTAGGAGAATGGGCAAGAAAGTGGCAAATGAAATACAATGTTGGAAATTGCATGGTCATGTACTTTGGTAGAAGAAATAAATGTGTAGACTAGTTTCTAAATGAGGAGAAAATCCAAAAATCTGAGATGTGAAGGTTAATTTAGAGATTGAGTCAGCAGTGAGGAAGGCAAATGCAATGTTAGCATCCATTTCAAAAGTTTTTGTATACAAGAGCAGGGAGGTGATACTGAGGCTTTTCAGGCACTGGTGAGGTCTTACCTTGCGTATTGTGAACAGTTTTGTGCTCCTTGTCTAAGAAAAGATGCAATGGCATTGGAGAGAGTTCAGAGGAGGTTCACAAGGATGATTCTGGGAATGAAAGGGTTATCGTTTGAGGAACATTTGATGTCTCTGGGCTTGTACTCACTGGAATTTAGAAGAATGGGGGGATCTTATTGAAACCTTTTGAGTGTTGAAAGGCCTAGACAGAGTAGATATGGAAAGGATGTTTCCCATGGTGGGTAGTCTAGGACAAGTGGGCAATGTCTCAGGATAGATGGGTGTCCATTTAAAGCAGACATGTGGAGAACTTTCTTTAGCCAGAGAGTGGTGAACTTGTGGAATTTGCTACCACACGCAGCTGTGGAGGCCAGGTCGTTGGGTGTACTTAAGGCAGAGTTTGATAGGTTCTTGATTGGCCCCGGCATCGAAGGTTACGGGGAGAAGGGCGGGGAGTAGGGCTGAGGAGGGGAAAAAGGATCAGCCATAATTGAATCGATGGGCCAAATGTCCTAATTCTGCTCCTATGTATCTTGGTCTAAACAGAATTCATAAATAGGTCTCTTGCAGTTATTCTTAGTGTAAAGTTGCTTACACTACTGCAACTTCTGACAATGTACAGAAGGTGATCAACTACACAGTCTGTTGGTTCCAGCGCCAGCTTCTTCACTGAATTTGAGGTCATCTCGCACCATCAGTTCTCAGTGTTGTAGCTTGATTTATAAAACAATGGAGTGGTCAATTTGACTCTCTGAGTAATGCCAGCCCTGTGAGCCGTACCCCATTACATACAGCACTTTAAATTATTCCATGCCATTTTCTACCAAAATGCATTATGTTTTGATGAAATTAAAAAAAAAACATAATTCATACTATTCAGAACAAATGTGTGGGAACCAGTATAATTCAGTATAATTCCAAGATTCATCTCATTGAACCCTTTACCAGTATTAGAACTTGCAATAGTTAGGAACAAGTTAAGGTTTTCTCACTGGAATAAGAGGAGTTAGAAAAAATTATTTGGGTTAGCAAATAGGGACAAGTATTTTAGCTGGTCATCGAACAAGTTTGTGAAAATGAAAGTATTACAGAAAGAGTTGGGAGGAGGGTAATAAGAGGTTGCTGGGCAATGATAGCCAAAATTCATGAAGATGGGGAGATGTCCATCTCCATCCCTCCCTACTCCATCTGCCTCCATCTGTATATGAGCCTGTCTTCACTTGGATCCACTTATTGCTTGCCAGCTCCTGCCTAACTCTCACCAGCTCTTAATATTGACCATCTCCTCTTTACTGCAGGATCTCAACTCAAAAGGCCGCCAATCCCATTTTCTCAACAAATGCTGCTGAGTTCCTTCAGCAGTTTGCTTTTTGCTTTACAAAAGAAGCACTTAATTTGGGTTAAAACTGAGCATATAAAAGGTCACCTTTTAACATGCTACCATCAAGGAGGAGGTACAGGAGCCTGAAGACCCACACTCAACATTTTAGAAACAGTTTCTTCCCCTCCGCCATCAGACTTCTGAACGGACAGTGAACCAACCCAATGAAGACTACCTCATGTTTTTTGCTCTCTTTTTGCACTACTTAAGTAATTTAAATATACACATATATATATATTTCTTACTATAATTTATAGTTTTTCTTATTATGTATCGCATTGTACTGATACCACAAAACAACAATCTTCATAACGTATGCCCATTATATTACACCTGATTCTGATTGATGTTCTTGGTAGTCCTTGTCAATTCTCAAATCTGACCTTCCTTTGTTATGAATGTTAATTGATTAGTTTGCCCATCACCATTTGTAACTACATAAGAATATAACAAATAGGACCAAGAGTTGACCAGCCAACCCTACAAACCTGCTCTGCTGATTATCAAACTTGTAGCTGATCTCGGTGTCATTTACAAAATCACATCCTTTGATTTCCTTCAGATCTGTAAGCCTATCAATCTCTGTTTTGAATGAGCTAGGTAACTGAGTCTCCATATGCACCGGGGCAGAGAGTTCTAAAGATTCATCCCCATTTGAATGAGGAAAACCCTCTTCATCTTATTCCTAATTGCCATATCAGGCATCCAAGCACCATCCTTGGGGTATTGCACTAGTCACAGCGAGCCAACCTGAGAATGATCCTTTTGTTTCCACACTTTGCTTCTATATCCATGTAAGTACATTGCCCACTATTCCACATACTCTCACCATGTTGACCACCTTCTTTCATCAAAAGCCTTTCAAAAATCCACACTCACGAGTCCCCCCGATCTATTGTGCGTCACAAAGAGCTCCAGTGGATGATTCAAACATGAGTTATCTGCCCTTAATCCATTTTGACTATGCCCAATCCTATTATTCTTTCCAAGGTGGTTTAGAGCAAAGTCTTTTATAGATTTCAGCATTTTCCCTACCCCCGACATTAGACTAACAGAAATTTCCTGTCTGCTCTCCCTCTCCTTTCTTCAATGAGGTGGGGTGAGTCACTCTTTTTTTTCCACAAACTAATGAATGATTCCAGAAACAGTTGAACTCTCTGAGATGATAATCGGAACATCCAACACTCTGGAATTCTGGGGCGCAAATCACCAGGTGTGTCAAATTTATCAGCTTTCACCAACTTCCATGGAACTTTTTTCTGAATTCCTTAGATGTGTAACTTTCCAACCTCCTCAGATTTTACATATTCTTCTTCCAGAGACAAAAGATATTTCTCAGCCAATTTCTCATTTCCTTTTAGAAAATCTCATCCCACTTATTTGACTTTTTTCCCTATGTATAAAATATGTTACCATTTATTTTTAATTCCTTACAAACTGATACCAACTTTAGTACAACTGTTAGAATATCTAATACATAGTCACTATGCACAGCATGGATCTGGGGTTATGGCTCAGTACTCAGAATGCTAGAGGACCTCAGCACGTGTCAGTAACTTACTCATACATTCTAACATGGCTTGCTTTGTCAATATCTTGATTTTCCTTTGCTGAGTTCTAAAATACTTCCAATCCACGGACTTACTGCTAATTCCAGTATCCTTTAAAAAAAACACCTTCTTTGGAATAATACCATCTTTAATTTTCCTTGGCAGACACAGTTCAAACATTTTTCCTATCAGATAATTTTTTTGCCCTAGAAACATATCTCTTTTGCATTATTTCTTTAAGTACTAATCATTACTAGATGCCATACTAGATCTAGTGTTAGGTAATGAACCAGGTTAAGTCATAGATCTCTCAGTGGGTGAGCATCTGGGGAACAGTGACCACCACTCCCTGGCCTTTACCAATATCATGGAAAAGGATAGAATCAGAGAGGACAGGAAAATTTTTAATTGGGGAAGGGAAAATTATGAGACTATAAGGCTAGAACTTGCGGGTGTGAATTGGGATGATGTTTTTGCAGGGAAATGTACTATAGACATGTGGTCGATGTTTAGGGATCTCTTACAGGATGTTAGCAATAAATTTGTCCCAGTGAAGAAGATAAAGAATGGTAGGGTGAAGGAACCATGGCTGACAAGTGAGGTGGAAAATCTAATCAGGTGGAAGAAGGCAGCATACATGAGGTTTAGGAAGCAAGGATCAGATGAATCTATTGAGGAATATAGGGAAGCAAGAAAGGAGCTTAAGAAGGGACTGAGAAGAGCAAGAAGGGGGCATGAGAAGGCCTTGGCGAGTAGGGTAAAGGAAAATCCCAAGGCATTCTTCAATTATGTGAAGAACAAAAGGATGTCAGGAGTGAAGGTAGGACCGATTAGAGATAAAGGTGGGAAGATGTGCCTGGAGGCTGTGGATGTGAACGAGGTCCTCAATGAATACTTCTCTTCAGTATTTACCAATGAGAGGGAACTTGATGATGGTGAGGACAATATGAGTGAGGTTGATGTTCTGGAGCATGTTGATATTAAGGGAGAGGAGGCATTGGAGTTGTTAAAATACATTAGGATGGATAAGTCCCCAGGGCCTGACAGAATATTCCCCAGGCTGCTCCACGAGGCGAGGGAGGAGATTGCTGAGCCTTTGGCTAGGATCTTTATGTCCTCATTGTCCACAGGAATGGTAGCAGAGGATTAGAGGGAGGTGAATGTTGTCCCTTTGTTCAAAAAAGGTAGTAGGGATAGTCCGGGTAATTATAGGTCAGTGAGCCTTACGTCTCTGGTGGGAAAGCTGTTGGAAAAGATTCTTAGAGATAGGATCTATGGGCATTTAGAGAATCATGGTCTGATCAGGGACATTCAGCATGGCTTTGTGAAGGGCAGATCATGTCTAACAAGCCTGATAGAGTTCTTTGAGGAGGTGACGAGGCATATAGATGAGGGTAGTGCAGTAGACATGATCTACATGGATTTTAGTACGGCATTTGACAAGGTGCAGGATCAGTTCATTCCAAAGAGAAAGAAAGATCCTAAGGGGAGTAAGGGGAGGCCATGGCTGACAAGGGAAGTAATGGAGAGTATATAAAAAAAAAAGAGAAGAAGTATAACATAGCAAAGACGAGTGGGAAGCTGGAGGATTGGGAAACTTTTAAAGAGCAACAGAAGGTAACTAAAAAGGCAATACGCAGAGAAAAAATGAGGTACAAAGGTAAACTAGCCAAGAATATAAAGGAGGATAGTAAAAACTTCTTTAGGTATGTGAAAAGGAAAAAAATAGTTAAGACCAAAATTGGGCCCTTGAAGACAGAAACGGGTGAGTTTATTATAGGGAACAAGGAAATGGCAGACGAGTTGAACAGGTACTTTGGATCTGTCTTCACTAGGGAAGACACAAACAATCTCCCAGATATAATAGTGGCCAAAGGACCTAGGGTAATGGATGAACTGAAGGAAATTTATATTAGGCAGGAAATGGTGTTGGATAGACTGTTGGGTCTGAAGGCTGATAAGTCCCCGGGACCTGATGGTCTGCATCCCAGGGTACTTAAGGAGGTGGCTTTAGAAATCGTGGACGCTTTGGTAATCATTTTCCAATATTCTATAGATTCAGGATCAGTTCCTGTGGATTGGAGGGTGGCTAATGTTGTCCCTTTATTCAAGAAGGGAGGAAGAGAGAAAACAGGGAATTATAGACCGGTTAGCCTGACATCGGTGGTGGGAAAGAAGCTGAAATCAATTATAAAAGATGAAATTATGACACATCTGGATAGCAGTAACAGGATCAGTCCGAGTCAGCATGGATTTATGAAGGGGAAATCGTGCTTGACCAATCTTCTGGAATTTTTTGAGGATGTAATTATGAAAATGGACAAGGGAGAGCCAGTGGATGTAGTGTACCTGGACTTTCAGAAAGCCTTTGATAAAGTCCCACATAGGAGATTAGTGGGCAAATTTAGGGCACATGGTATTGGGGGCAGAGTACTGACATGGATTGAAAATTGGCTGGCTGACAGAAAACAAAGAGTAGCGATTAACGGATCCCTTTTGGAATGGCAGGCGGTGACCAGTGGGGTACTGCAGGGTTCAGTGCTGGGACCGCAGCTATTTACAATATATATTAATGATTTAGATGAGGAAATTAAAAGTAACATTAGCAAATTTGCCGATGACACAAAGCTGGGTAGCAGTGGGAAATGTGAGGGGGATGTTACAAGAATGCAGGGTGACTTGGACAGGCTGGGTGAATGGGCAGAAGCAGTTTAATGTGGATAAATGTGAGGTTATCCACTTTGGTGGTAAGAACGGGAAGGCAGATTATTATCTAAATGGAGTCAAGTTAGGAAAAGGGGAAGTACAATGAGATCTAGGTGTTCTTGTACATCAGTCACTGAAAGCAAGCATGCAAGTACAGCAGGCAGTGAAGAAAGCTAATGGCATGCTGGCCTTCATGACAAGGGGAATTGAGTATATGAGCAAAGAGGTCCTTCTGCAGCTGTACAGGGCCCTGGTGAGACCACACCTGGAGTAATGTGTGCAGTTTTGGTCTCCAAATTTGAGGAAGAACATTCTTGCTATTGAGGGAGTGCAGCATAGGTTCACAAGGTTAATTCCCGGGATGGCGGGACTGTCATATGTTGAAAGATTGGAACGACTGGGCTTGTATACTCTGGAATTTAGGAGGGTGAGAGGGGATCTTATTGAAATATATAAGATTATTAAGGGATTGGACACACTGGAGGCAGGAAGCATGTTCCTGCTGATGGGTGAGTCCAGAACCAGAGGCCACAGTTTAAGAATAAGGGGTAGGCCATCTAGAACAGAGTTGAGGAAAAACTTTTTCACCCAGAGAGTGGTGGATATATGGAATGCTCTGCCCCAGAAGGCTGTGGAGGCCAAGTCTCTGGATGATTTCAAGAAAGAGATGGATAGAGCTCTTAAAGATAGCGGAATCAAAGGTTATGGGGATAAGGCAGGAACTGGGTACTGATTGTGAATGATCAGCCATGATCACAGTGAATGGTGGTGCTGGCTCAAAGGGACGAATGGCCTACTCCTGAACCTATTGTCTATTGTTCCACACGGTAGGGTTATTCAGAAAGCCAGAAGGCATGGGATCCAGGGAAGTTTGGCCAGGTGGATTCAGAATTGGCTTGCCTGCAGAAAGCAGAGGGTCGTGGTGGAGGGAGTGCCTTCGGATTGGAGGGTTGTGACTGGTGGTGTCCCACAAGGATCGGTTCTGGGACCTCTATTTTTCGCGATTTTTATTAACGACCTGGATGTGAGGGTAGAAGGGTGGGTTGGCAAGTTTGCAGATGACACAAAGGTTGGTGGTGTTGTGGATAGTGTAGAGGATTGTCGAACATTGCAGAGAGACATTGATAAGATGCAGAAGTGGGCTGAGAAGTGGCAGATGGAGTTCAACCCGGAGAAGTGTGAGGTGGTACACTTTGGGAGGACAAACTCCAAGGCAGAGTACAAAGTAAATGGCAGTGGCGGTAATGCACCATTAAGCTGGGTGCCAACCTCCGTAAAACAAGACACAGACAGAAAGTAAATGGCAGGATACTTGGTAGTGTGGAGGAGCAGAAGAATCTGGGGGTACATGTCCACAGTTCTCTGAAAGTTGCCTCACAGGTAGACAGGGTAGTTAAGAAAGCTTATGGGGTGTTAGCTTTCATAAGCCGAGGGATAGAGTTTAAGAGTCACGGGGTATTGATGCAGCTCTATAAAACTCTGGTTCAGCCACACTTGGAGTACTGTGTCCAGTTCTGGTCACCTCACTGTAGGAAGGATGTGGAAGCATTGGAAAAGGTACAGAGGAGATTTACCAGGATGCTGCCTGGTTTAGAGAGTATGCATTATGATCAGAGATTAAGGGAGCTAGGGCTTTACTCTCTGGAGAGAAGGAGGATGAAAGGAGACATGATAGAGGTATACAAGATATTAAGAGGAATAGATAGAATGGACAGCCAGTGCCTCTTCCCCAGGGCACCACTGTTCAATACAAGAGGACATGGCTTTAAGGTAAGGGGTGGGAAGTTCAAGGGGGATATTAGAGGAAGTTTTTTACTCAGAGAGTGGTTGATGCGTGAAGGCAGATACACAAGTGAAATTTAAGAGACTACTGGACAGGTATATGGAGGAATTTAAGGTGGGGGGTTATATGGGAGGCAGGGTTTAATGGTCAGCACAACATTGTGGGCCAAAGAGCCTGTACTGTGCTGTACTGCTCTGTGTTCTATGTTCTATTATTTAAGCACTATATTACCTTTCAATTAGTTCTCCAAATCAACTACAGTGCCTTCATTGTCTTCTTTGTTTGGATTTAAGACACTACTTTTGGATTGATCGATATCGCTGTTGAACTCAGCGTCAAACTCTAACATATTATGGTTATTGTTTCCCAACAGCTTCTTTACAACAAACTTATCTTTCAAGTCTTTCTCGTTGAATGAAAGAAGATCTAGAAGTTTTCCCGGTAGGTTCCTCATCTAATTGGCCCAGAAAATCTCCTTGTATACACGTCAGGAATTATCTTTCTTCTTATTTCAGTAAATTGAATTCTGGTAAGTGACTGAACTCCATGTAGTTCAAAATAAAATTGGGGCAATTAGAGTAAAAAAATCGATCATATGATTGTCAGTGTTTCCGAAGGCCCTTTTAGAACAAGATTATCTATCAACTAGTTTTCCCTATCAGATTTTTCAACTTATTGACCCAAGGAAGCAGCATGTGTACCCTCCAGGAATTATCTCATTATAACAAATGTGATTGGCAGGTGGGGTAGGTGCTTGCCAAATCCTGCTTTTCAGTTAACATGGGTACATACCGGATTTCCAGATGTCTAGGTGTGCATATAAAATATCACCGCACATCGGAGACCTCTGCCTGAACTCCTCTTCCGACATGGAGCAAAGTTCCTTCCCACTGAGATCTTGGAAGGATTTTCCAATCTGTGGCAGTCGGTACTGATGCTCAGTCCATAAAATCCATTTCTGGACATTTCCTACACTCCACTCCATTGGGTCTGAAAACAAGCAAATCAGTGGAGTTAATTGCTAGAACCATATCAATCCAAGGTAATGGCAAGATGAGATGAGTGACTAGAGAGTGTACATAATTCTCTAAATCTAAAGGGAACATTATATTTACATAAAATATGTGATTTAAGTTTGTTTCTTGTTTTGCATATTCACTAAACAATTAAAAAGATTAACGGGTTCCTCCCATGCACCAAAGACCTACTGGTTAGTAGGTTAATTGTACATTGCCCTGCGATTGGAGTTGGGTTAATTGGATGGGTTGCTGGGCAGCGTGGCTTAGAGGGTGGGATGGGCCTGTTTCATTCTGTATCGCTAAATAAATAAAGTAAGGATGTGATAGTATGGGTTGTAGTGTACAATATCATAACACCATTGACAGCATGGGTCATAGTGTACAATATCATAACACTAGACTTACTACCATAGTGGACAATATCATAACACCAGACTTACTACTGTAGTGTAAAATATAATAACACCATTGACTTGCTACCATAGTGTACAATATCATAACACCATTGACTTGCTACCATAGTGTACAATATCATAACACCAATTATTTGCTATCATAGTGTACAATATCATAACCCCAGACTTACTACCATTGACTTGCTACCATATTGTACAATATCATACCACCATTGACTTGCTACCTTAGTGAACAATATCATAACACCAGACTTGCTGCCACAGTCTACAATATCATACCACCATTGACTTGCTACCATATTGTACAATATCATAACACCATCGACTTGCTATCATAGTGTACAATATCATACCACCATTGACTTGCTATCATTGTGTGCAATATAATAACACCAATGATTTGCTACCATTGTGTGCAATATCGGAACACTAGGCTTACTACCATAGTCTACAATATCATAACACCATTGACTTGCTATCATAGTGTACAATATCATAACACCAATGACTTGCTATCATAGTGTACAATATCATAACACTAGACTTACCACCATAGTGTACAATATCATAACACCAATGATTTGCTACCATAGTGTACAATATCATACCACCATTGACTTGCTACCATATTGTACAATATCATAACACCAACGACTTGCTACCATAGTGTACAATATCATAACACCATTGACTTACTATCATAGTGTACAATTATCACAACACAAGATTTGCTAATTTGCCTGCAAATGCCAGCTCACTTTTTCTTCTACCGATTAAGCACATGGAAAGACTATCTTCCCACTTTCTCAGTGTTTGGGGTTCTCAGTAAGTGGTGGCTGGAATATTACTTGTTTTGAAAGCAAGATGCCCACCGGTACTCAACAGGATGGGCTGGGGAAGGAGGAAGAAGGTGGTCTTTGTATTTCTGGAAAAACATTCAAGAAAAAGTGATAGAATCACAATAAACTATTGATCATAATCATATGATAATTCCTGAAATACAGATAATTTTCCTAAATTTGCAAACACATGTCTCCTCTAGCTGTTTAAAAATGGAAAAACAAAGAAAAATCTGCAGATGCTAGAATTTCAAGCAACACACATAAACGTTGCTGGTGAACGCAGCAGGCCAGGCAGCATCTCTAGGAAGAGGTACAGTTGACGTTTCGGGCCGAGACCCTTCATCAGGACTAACTGAAAGAAGAGCTAGTAAGAGATTTGAAAGTGGGAGGGGGAGGGGGAGATCCAAAATGATAAGAGAAGACAGGAGGGGGAGGGATGGAGCGAAGAGCTGGACAGTTGATTGGCAAAAGGGATATGAGAGGATCATGGGACGGGAGACCTAGGGAGAAAGAAAGGGGAGGAAGCCCAGAGGATGCCACCACTAAGCACATCTTTCCCTCCCCCCCCCCCGCTTTCCGCAGGGATCACTCCCTACGTGACTCCCTTGTCCATTCGTCCCTCCCCACCGATCTCCCTCCCGGCACTTATCCTTGTAAGTGGAACAAGTGCGACACATGCCCTTACACTTCCTCCCTCACTACCATTCAGGGCCCCAGACAGTCCTTCCAGGTGAGGCGACACTTTACCTGTGAGTCAACTGGGGCGATATACTGCGTCCGGTGCTCCCGATGCGGCCTTCTATATATTGGCAAGACCCGACGCAGACTGGGAGACCGTTTTGCTGAACACCTACGCTCTGTCCGCCAGAGAAAGCAGGATCTCCCAGTGGCCACACATTTTAATTCCACATCCATTCCCATTCTGATATGTCTATCCATGGCCTCCTGTACTGTGAAGATGGAGCCACATTCAGGTTGGAGGAACAACACCTTATATTCCTTCTGGGTAGCCTCCAACCTGATAGCATGAACAATGACTTCTCTAACTTCCATTAACGCCCCACCTCCCCCTCGTACCCCATCCGTTATTGCCCATCCTCTGGGCTTCCCCCCTCCCCCTTTCTTCCTCTCTAGGCCTCCCATCCCATGATCCTCTCATATCCCTTTTGCCAATCAACTGTCCAGCTCTTGGCTCCATCCCTCCCCCTCCTGTCTTCTCCTATCAATTTGCATCTACCCCTCCCCCTCCCACTTTCAAATCTCTTACTATCTTTTCTTTCAGTTAGTCCTGATGAAGGGTCTCAGCCAGAAACGTCAACTGTACCTCTTCCTGGAGATGCTGCCTGGCCTGCTGCGTTCCACCAGCGGCTTTTATGTGTGTTTCTCCTCTAGCTGTGTTGGTTATCAGTCCTCTCCTTGAAGGGTTAGTAATTAGTTCAGAATCTTAAATGCAACGACTTTAGCAGTCATTCCACTGCAATATTGAAGTGTCTTTGGAATGAGAAGATGAGTCTTCACCAGGAGAAGTAAAGGGATTAGGAGGTTAATGCAGGGTTCCCCTGAGGCCATTTCCGTCAGCAACAAGTATACCTCTTTGGATCCCAAGGTATTCTATACATACATCAAGAGCAAGAGGATAACTAGGGAGATGGTAGGACCAATCAAGGAGAAAGAACAGAATATTTGCTTGGATGTAGAGAATGTGAGTCTAAGAATCTCTGAAGCATAAAATAGTGCCATGTTCGGCAGCATCCAGATCCAGGTTTGCTCATCACGATAACTAACATGAATGCTAACAGTATTCAATATTTATATTCAATATAATGATTTCAGCAAGCATGCAGTGTTTACTGACTTACTGCTTCTGTGAATGACTGACACCAGTAAAAAGCCAGCTGCTTATATCCTTCAAAGATTAGAAAAGAAACTCCCAGTATTTCTCACAATACTTCCCACAGATTAGCCTTCTAATACTGGGGAAACTCTGCTCTCCTTCTCAGGATAAGATTAGAAAAGAAACTCCCAGTATTTCTCACAATAGTTCCCACAGATTAGCCTTCGAATACTGGGGAAACTCTGCTCTCCCCCTCAGGATAAGATTAGAAAAGAAACTCCCAGTATTTCTCACAATAGTTCCCACAGATTAGCCTTCGAATACTGGGGAAACTCTGCTCTCCCTCTCGGGATAAGATTAGAGAAGAAACTCCCAGTATTTCTCACAATAGTTCCCACAGATTAGCCTTCGAATACTGGGGAAACTCTGCTCTCCCTCTCGGGATAAGATTAGAGAAGAAACTCCCAGTATTTCTCACAATAGTTCCCACAGATTAGCCTTCGAATACTGGGGAAACTCTGCTCTCCCTCTCGGGATAAGCTGCTCCTCTGCCAATTTCTGAGCTTGTCTCCAAGTCCAGAGCTGAACCTAATATTTCAGTGAGGCTTGGCTGGCCTGGAGAGAATTGGCACGATTTCGTAGCTGACACTATAGAGGAGCATGCCTTTAAGTTACTGACACTGTTTAGCAGTGGCTGAACTTGGTCACTGACTGAATTTGAGCAGGGACACATTCAGTAATGGCTTTTCACACCACTGGTGTTGCATCAGAAGTCTTGGTACAGCAGTTGAAGAGAAGGAGACTCTTCAGGGATGTGGTCCTGATCCAAACGCATACACAGAAGAAAATCACAACCAGGAGTCAGGCCCTAAGGAACCACATGCAGAGATACAGAAATGGCCTAATGAGGCTGTTCAAGCTCACCTTTAACTACCAACTGAATTGATAGCTTCAAAGAAAAACACAGAAAATGTTTGTGGAACTCAGTAGGCTACAGAATGCACCATCACCCATCCACACATAATTCATCCCATCTCTACCATTTCCTTAGAAGCTCATTCCATTTACCCACCGTCTTCTGTGTGAAAAACTTATTTACTTCTCAGGTCCCCTTGAACCTTTTCCCCTCACCTTTTCCCTCTGGTTTTAGACTTCCCTTTGCTAGGAAAAAGAATTTATCTACATCCCTCATGATTTTGTAAACCTCTAACACCCGTCAACCTCCTTTGCTCCAGGGAAAACAGCCCCAGGATATCCAATCTCTCTTTAAAAACAAATCCTTCCAGCCCCACCAACATCCTTGTGAACCTTCTCTACACTCCTTCCAGCCTAATCTCATCTGTCCGAAGAAGATCATGCCATATGCCTTCTTCATTGTCAAAAGGAAAGAAATTTGGACTTGCAGTTAAAAGCCACAATCCTCAAGAATGTCTGCATTGATTTACATTGCAGCATTGTGGGTATGCTGAGTTGGTGCCAGTGTGCGTGGCAACACTTCTGGGCTGTTCCTTGCACACGCTGGTCTGGGTTGGTTGTTAGTGCAAACGATGCATTTCACTGCATGTTTCAATGTAGAATTGACAAACAAACTTGAATCTTGAATAAAGTTGAATCTTGAACATCCAATGAACACATTTGAAGTTCACTGTCATTAAAAGAAAACAGAAATTGCACAATGATAGATACACACTATCCCTCTCACGTAATTGCTTTTAGTTCCTTGTTT
This sequence comes from Mobula hypostoma, assembly GCF_963921235.1. Classification (NCBI taxonomy): domain Eukaryota; kingdom Metazoa; phylum Chordata; class Chondrichthyes; order Myliobatiformes; family Myliobatidae; genus Mobula; species Mobula hypostoma. Next base: position 47,370,239 of record NC_086109.1, on the reverse strand, counting down.
ACCCATTACCACCACTGCCACTCTCCAACCACAATAATTGAAGAAAATGTTGATCATTTTTACAAGCACTTTAAGGTTAGCCTCAGGATGTCAGCGAACCCTGTTCAACAGTATTTTGGTCAAGTGCACACCTGGAAATTATTGCTTCAATAAGTCAGTGTCCCCAGCCTGTTGAATGATAGATTAACATTTTATTAAGGGTTGGGCTGTATTGCTAATCCTCAAAAGGAAATGGATCACTGCTTGCCATCTGTCTTTATATTCAAATTACCTGTGACTCCTCACCTAAATATTTCTTTACCTGGGCTCTGGATAAGTGGAGCTTAGATAAACACAATCCTACCAGTTTCTCCCGGTTTCTTATTACAGATCGGTAACAATCTAATGGAATGGAGAAATAGACTTACAGTCTTGAATTTTTCCTCTGCCCCCATGTACCTCTATAGCTTCTCTGAGCTATGGCTGGCATTCAGTAACTTGGGAAAAAAGATTAGCTTCATTGAAAAGTGTCTTGATGACAGAAAATATTATCTTAAGGTTGTTCGATGCACGTCCAATTTTCTGATTTATATTGCCGTTACAGTTGGGAGTCTGTATAAAACTTCTTCCAGGATTTCTTCCCCCTTATTGGTACTTAATTTAATATTATTCGATGATTTTCCGAACTAAATATCACTTTAATCCCTCCCTTTAATATCAGAACTACCCATCTCTTTCCCACTTTGCCTATTTCTTCTAATAGTTATGTAATGGTGTTAGGGAGCATTCTGGAGCTATGTGAAGATAGCAGATATTAATTCAGTTCTAATGAACCAGCTTTTGATACTGACTGTAAACTGCAAGCGGTAAATTGAAGTTAAATGTAGAGGCTGGCTCACAGACTAAGATATATACAAAATGGCGATCATGAGACATTTGTATATGCATCAGCCAAACCCTTAATTCACTTAAAAGATCCCGTTTCACTGTTTTTGAACAAGGCCCCAGTGCTTTAGCCAATTTTTATGTTTCAGTTAACCATTCTGAAAAGCAGGTTATCTGATCATTCTTACATTCATGTTTGTGTTTGCTTGCTTTGCATAATAGATGTAGGGGTTAAAGTTTGACCACATTTGAAAAGTATTTGACTGTATCTTGATTTAGGGCATTCTGAAAGTGATGTCATAAGTTCCATGTAACTGCAAGTCTTTCTAGCAAAGATTTAAAAAGTGATGATGCCATAGTTTCACTTTTATATCGAAAGATAACAAGTTAACATCTTAGAAATTAATTGTGTTCTTCCTGTCTGACCAGTATGCTGACACGGAACAGTTTGTTGATTGCATTGAACCATACAGATTTTTCCTTCTGTTTGTTCAGAGTTTGAGGAATTTATGATTGGCTTCTATGGTTTGAAATTGATTGGTTGTATACATTAGCCCAAGTATTTTTAACAGCTGATTGCTATCCAATGGTTCTTGCTAGAATATGAATGCACAGTTATCAACTATGAGCAATGTGACTGACGCACTACATGGTTAAATATTACTCAGTGCTCATTCAGCATGATGCATGAATAACATATGACATATTGGAGGGCTGATGTCACTCATTGTAATGCCTTGAGGAGAGATGAAAAACAAAAGCAAGGTGAAAATTCAAAGAATCAAATGGAAGTGTTCGAAATTCTGCTTAGTGAGATGTTGGTAAGGCAGATGACCTTAAAACCTCACCTTGAAAACCAGAATGAAGACTGTTAGAAAACTTTTATTTTTCACACTTGGATAATGAGAAGTGCTCCTTTGGACGTGAGTCCAAGACAAAAGCTTTGTTCCTTGAAGATCTGGAGAACTTTTCATTCTAATTCCTGCCCAACTTGGCTGATAGAAGAGTGGAGTTATGGGTCTGTAGATTCTCCAACATTTAACAAAAATAAATTAAAAAATTGGAATAATTTGAAATGCCTGGAGAGAGTAGACATGCAGAAGATGTTTCCAAGAGTGGAAAGGTCTAGAATTAGAAGGCATCACCTAAGGATAGAAGTTCTTTAAGAACAGAGATGAGGAGGAATTTCTTTAGCCAGGTGTTGAATCTGTGGAAATCATTGCCACAGATAGCTGTGAAGGCTAAGGAATTGGGTATGTTTAAAGTGATGGTTGATAGGTACTTGATTAGTAAGGGTGTCAAAGGTTATGGGGAAAAGGCAGGAGAATGGGGTTGAGAGGGAAAATAAATCAACCTAGATCAAATGATGGAGCAGACTCAATGGGCTGATGGCTTGTCATTTTATGGTATAATGGTCTAAGTGTCAGATTCTGATGATTGAGGTCAAGGTAATTAAGCATAATAGAAACATAGAAAATAGGTGCAGGAGTAGGCCATTCGGCCCTTCGAGCCTGCACCGCCATTTATTGTGATCATGGCTGATCATCCAACTCAGAACCCTGCACCAGCCTTCCCTCCATACCCCCTGATCCCCGTAGCCACAAGGGCCATATCTAACTCCCTCTTAAATATAGCCAATGAACTGGCCTCAACTGTTTCCTGTGACAGAGAATTCCACAGATTCACCACTCTCTGTGTGAAGAAGTTTTTTCTTAATCTCGGTCCTAAAAGGCTTCCCCTTTATCCTCAAACTGTGACCCCTCGTTCTGGACTTCCCCAACATTGGGAACAATCTTTCTGCATCTAGCCTGTCCAATCCCTTTAGGATTTTATATGTTTCAATCAGATCCCCCCTCAATCTTCTAAATTCCAATGAGTACAAGCCCAGTTCATCCAGTCCTTCTTCATATGAAAGTCCTGCCATCCCAGGAATCAATCTGGTGAACCTTCTTTGTACCCCCTCTATGGCAAGGATGTCTTTCCTCAGATTAGGGGACCAAAACTGCACACAATACTCCAGCTGTGGTCTCACCAAGGCCTTGTACAACTGCAGTAGTACCTCCCTACTCCTGTACTCAAATCCTCTCGCTATAAATGCCAACATACCATTCGCTTTTTTCACTGCCTGCTGTACTTGCATGCCCACTTTCAATGACTGGTGTATAATGACACCCAGGTCTCGTTGCACCTCCCCTTTTCCTAATTGGCCACCATTCAGATAATAATCTGTTTTCCTATTTTTGCCACCAAAGTGGATAACTTCACATTTATCCACATTAAATTGCATCTGCCATGAATTTGCCCACTCACCCAACCTATCCAAGTCACCCTGCATCCTCTTAGCATCCTCCTCACAGCTAACACTGCCGCCCAGCTTCGTGTCATCCGCAAACTTGGAGATGCTGCACTTAATTCCCTCATCCAAGTCATTAATATATATTGTAAACAACTGGGGTTCCAGCACTGAGCCTTGTGGTAATTTGGATTGAGAGACAGATTTCAATGCGTAATTCTGTCAAGGAATGCTTCCATTTATGTGTCTTGCTCCGATTTTCCCAGATTAACACAAAGGCAATAAAAGCACTTGCAGGGTTACCAACGCTATATGCCACGTGGATGAAAATAATGCGATAATATGGAATTCTAAAGGATTAGGCCATTGTGATCGGGGCTGTGGACGCATATGAAAAAGGAATCTTATGAGGGCATGAGGGAGAAAAATGCCTAGCGATGGGGAAAGAGAAAAGAGTAAGATATATTGGCTGATTGTCCACACAGCAACAGGGAAAATGGATCGAATTCTCCGGTAAACACGAGGAATTCTGCAGATGCCGGAAATTCAAGCAACACACATCAAAGTTGCTGGTGAACGCAGCAGGCCAGGCAGCATCTCTAGGAAGAGGTACAGTCGACATTTCGGGCCGAGACCCATGCAACGACCAAGGACACCTTCAATGCGATTCATTGCCTTGAAGGTGTCCATGGTTGTTGCATGGGTCTCGGCCCGAAACGTCGATTGTACCTCTTCCTAGAGATACTGCCTGATCCAAATCTCTGGTGTGGCTTCTCTCCAAAGTATTCGCTTTTGCTTCAGATAGGAGGTAAACATCAGGCCCAAGTGCCTCCTCCAAGCAGTGTGTCATAGCTAGATCTGATTATTAACCCCCAACTCATTTGTTTTTCAAGGAAGAATGACAATTCCCATGGCAATTGTGCGGTGTTGGATGTGAAATATGTACACTATTTGTTACCTGTTAGACCCTGGTGCACAATTGTCATGGGAATTGTCACTGGTAGAAGGTTTTATGAAATGAGCAGTTATGTTGTGGATGTACTGCTTAGAATAGTGACTATAAAAGATTCAGTAGTAATTTACACAAATGAATTGAACAAATATTGAAAGAGGGAATTTTACAGAGCATTGGGGAGAGACCAAAGAATGGGACTATTGAATTGTTCTTTCAAAGAGTTGTCACTAACACAAGGAGTTGAATGTCTCCCTTATGTGCTGTTTGATTTGGATATTCATATATGCTCAGTATCTACCTTTGTTGCAAATTGTTCTGAGGCACCTCCTGTGTCTGAGGTTGTTGTGTTGATCAATGAATGTTCTTCCTTCTTAAATTGTCCCCATATAATTTAACTTGCTTCTAACCATTGTAATGAGCTCTTTAACAGCTCAAATTAAGCTCTTGCAGCTAACATATATAGTTGTTCAACAGTCAGGTGTCAGCTCAGCTGTTGAAACATTGTTAAGTCCAGTGTTTATTGCGAGAATGTTCAATATATCCCACTGTTTATGATCAATAAGATGTAGCTGGACCAAGCATGATAATGGTTGAGGCAATAGAGCCAGCATAGATAACTCTTATAAGCTTACAACCTTATAAGCTGTGGACATCCTGATGTATTCTGTATTCATGTAGAACTAGACAGATAAGCAATCTAATATGGAAAGAGGTTACTACATCTTACAAAATGGTAGTTCAGAAACAATCTGTCACATGTTAATGTGCCACATTAATCCAGTGCAAATGATTTTATGAAATTGTCGATCAGTCAACTATGGCACACAATGTATACAAGTGCACTGCAATACTCTAGACAGGTGCATTTTATGGTATCAGATTAATCTGGAGCATCTTATTACAATCACTCATTATTACACCAGTCTACGACATCGTGATTATATTACATTCCAATTATCTGTGCAAAGATCAATCATTCCATAAAAACTACTAATATCAAAAATATTTTAAAAGGTGTGAGATTGAGCACCACAGATGAGAGAAGCATAAAACAAGATTTAGTTCAACACTGCAAGAGGAACTTACCCATGTTCAGGGACAGCTTATGTAAAAAAGATTCAATAACTGAATTGGTTAGACTTACCAGCTGTTAAACCTAGTCATCTGAGTAACATTCAGTTTCATTTACCTGATGAAATGTTTAGTAGCTTACAGGCTGTTTCTATCTCCTTGAGAACTTCCCCAACCACCATTGTCTGAACCTGTTCTAGGGATCGTTCTTCTATGTGGACACTGTTCTGATAGTCCAGCTCTGTGGTCACACAAAGCTCCTGACTGTCCACTATGGGACATTGTTCTGGCTCTTTGTGTTGCTCTGTCTTCAAGCTGTGGTCCATTTCCGGATGCTCCACCAACCCCTTAGATAGCCACGCACAGTCTTCAGTTAGCAACATGTCAAAGTAGGACAAGTAGACGGGCAGTGTCCGATCAGGGGTTGTGGGGTTATTGGATGGTTCCACCACTGTCCACTCAAGGCCCTTGGGATGGCTGGATTTCTCCAGGTTAGTCAGTATTGCATCCTCAAACACAGTTCGGTTTTGATGTAGCATGGTCAATCGACGACCGGCACTGCCCATCACCTCCAGCCAACTCTTCAAATCTACAGCAAATCCAGAAGAGACAAATGTTTAATAGCATAATAACACCTTCCATAAACTGATGAATATTGACTGCATCACAGCAATGCTGTTCATTGGGAGGCTTTAAGCTAGAAATAGGAGATTACAGGGTCAGTCAGTCACTTAAATATCCCAGTAACTCGTGAATGGGCTTTAATGAGCATTTTACTCATGGGTCAGTTTATATTAATGGGTGATCACATTAAGTGTGGCTGTTAGTCCAAAGAAAGGAACCAAACTGCAGTTTCTTTCTTGTGTAAAGAAAAGCTGCTACTTAAACAGACAACATCTGACGTTCCTTTCATGAGTTTTAATTAAATGCACCCACTTCATTCTTGCAACATTTCTTGTGCCATTTACTGAGTGAAGAGGATTTAGTTCTGGATAGTACCAAGATGAACAACAGGATTGATCATTCTTAAGCCTAGCATGTCCTTGCTTTAAAGATAGTTTTATGGAAGTTTTTTAATTGTGGTTTTATATTTTACGTCAGCCAATGAAGCGAAATCAGTTGAATTTAAAATAAAAAAGGGGAGGTCAGTTTGCTGGGGTCACACACTAATCCTCCCAATAGTCAGTGGGAATTAGAAGAATAAATAATGTAGTCCAATCTCAGAACGTTGTAATAGTGCAGGACTTTAAGTTTCTCTGTTGACTGGGATTGCCTCAGTGCAAGAGACTAACATAGGAGATATAAAGTGCATTCAAGGGGATACTCTGAAGCAGTTTGTAGAAAGATCTTCATGGGGGAGGCTGTACTTCCTCTAATGATAGGGAGTAAGGATGGGCAAATAGTGAAGGTGTCTGTGGAGTGTCTTTTGGATTGGTGATCATAAGCTTCAAGGTAATCATGGAAAAAGATCATGTTGATCCTCAAGTTTGGGCCCTTGTTTGGCACTTGGTGATTTCAATGGTGTAAGACAGGACCTGGGAGAGATACTGGGAGCAGCAACCCAGGTGAGGGGAACAACTTCTGATAAAGGGGGGGTGCTTGAAAGTGAGATATTAAACATTCAGAATCAGCAAGTCCCTATAGTGGTAAGCTTAGGAAAGCTTCACTAATGAAGGATATTGAAGATTTGCTCAGGGAAAAGAAGGAAGTGTATGCCGGATATAGAAAATTGATATATGATGAATCATTTGAGGTTCATCGGGAATTTAGGAGAAAACCTAAGAAAGAAATTAAGAAGAAAAAAGGAGTCTATGAAATTACCTTGGCAAGTAGGATTGTGGAGAATCCTAAAAATGTTATAATTATTGTGGAAGTAAGTGGGTAAAGGAGTGAAGAATAAGCCCTTAGGGACCCCAAGGGTTGACTATGCATGATTTCAGGAGATATGAGCAAGATCCTAGATAACCACTTCTTACTGGTATTCACCAGAGGAATGACATTGCTGCTGGAGAGTTAAAGGAGAAGTACACTAATGTTCTGGAGCACATCGGCATCAGGGAGGGAAAAAGATAGAAATATTGAAGCATAATAGGCTGGATAAATCTTAAAGCTGCCTGGGATCTATCCTAGAATGCCAAATGAAACAAATGGGGAGAATTTTTTACATCTTTGTTAGCCACAGGTGGGGTACCGAAAGACTAGAGGATAGCTGATGTTGACTTTGATCGTAAAGGTAAGCTTGTAAACAGGCTGGTGAGCTGTGGGTGTTGTTCATAGTCATAGTCATACTTTATTGATCCCGAGGGAAATTGGTTTTTGTTACAGTTGCACCAATCAAGAGTAGAGTATAAATATAGCAATATAAAACCATAAATAATTAAATAGTAATATGTAAATTATGCCAGGAAATAAGTCCAGGACCAGCCTATTGGCTCAGGGTGTCTGACCCTCCAAGGGAGGAGTTGTAAAGTTTGATGGCCACAGGCAGGAATGACTTCCTATGACGCTCAGTGTTGCATCTCAGTGGAATGAGTCTCTGGCTGAATGTACTCCTGCGCCCACCCAGTACATTATGTAGTGGATGGGAGACATTGTCCAAGATGGCATGCAACTTGGACAGCATCCTCTTTTCAGACACCACCAATTGGAAAAGCAGAGACTGATTAAGAAGTCTTGTGCAGATGTGATCATGTTTCATAAATCTGAATGAGGAGGTAATCAACATAACTCATGAAAGCAACAGTGGTAGATATTGTCTATATGGACCTTAATAAGGCTTTTGTCAAAATCTAGCATGGTTGACTGGTTCAGAAGGTTAAGGTGCAAAGAATCTGAGATGTGTTAGTGAACTGGATCCAAAATTGGCTGGGCGATAGGAAGCAGAGGGCAATAGTGAATGAGAGTTTTCCCGACTGGAAATCTGTAACAAGTGGCGCTGGGATCTTTGTTGCGGTATAATATACAAATGGGCTGTAGGTGATGTGATTATAAGTTTGCAGATGACACAAAAAGTGATGGAGTTGTAGATAGCAAAGAGGTTGCTTAAGGTTACGGTGGGATGTAGCTGGGCGGAGCAGTGGCAGGTGGAATTTAATCCAGGTGAATGTGAGTAATGCAATATTTGTGTTGTGCATTTCCATGATTCTGCATTGCTCAGTTGAACTATTTTGCAGACTTCATCGGAGCCTACTCTAGTGATCAATGTGAAAGTAACACTTTCTCTCCTGTCGAAGTTTCCTATACCATTGGGGAAACAGGTGCTGAGGTACATGTTGGCTGGGAATGTGCAGCTAAAGTCTGCTTCCTGGCAAGCTGACAAAAAAAAGACACTGTTCAAGTTCAAAGCAGTTTTCTCAGCAAAATATTCCCATCCCTTAGCTAACATACACACAAAATGCTGGAGGAACTCATCAAAACAGTGCTGAGGAAGAAGCGGCAATTGTTTATTCCTGCGTGACCTGAGCTCCTCCAGCAGTTTGTGTGGTTTGCTCAAGATTTCTGGCATCAGCAGAATCTCTTGTGTTTCAATTCCTTAAGTTGTGAACTAATCATGTTGCTTAATAATATTGTAAACTCCCCACCCACAGTTTTAAAGAAGTCTGGAGAGTTACAGTCATTCTAATTAAGATTAACACACTCCCAGCTGCTATGCAGAGAAACCTTAGTCAACAAAGCAATAAACAGCATCCTTTGAATCCATGTTTGCTTGGTGTCATATCAATCTCTTACTAATTTTATAGCAGAAGATGTGGAAGTCCAAGGAAATGTAAGAGTGGAAATGACACATTGGTTTCTCTTCTTGTGCTTACTCCTCTCATGAAGAAGTGTCCCCTGCTGCAGAATTAACATGAATCTCTTTCTTCTCATGTGGCATTCTGCAGAGGCTCAGTGAGCTGTTTGACAGGTGAAGGGCTCTACAGTTGAGTGAACTTTCAAACATTGGTTATCAACCAGTAAAAGGGTTGGTGTTTCTTTCCCCTGCACAAACCCAGGAATAGAGCCCATTTAGAAGATCCAGCTGGATCAGAAGAATAACAGCAGCAGGAACAAGTACAACTTATATTGTAGAACTAGACGTTATTTGTTATGGATAAAGGATGGCATGGTGGCGAGGCAGTTAGTGTTACACTTTACAGTGCCAGCTGTAAAACTAGGGTTCAATTCCCACTGTTGCCTGTAAGGAATTTGTTCCTTCTCCCTGTGACCGCGAGGGTGGGTTTCTTCTCACATTCCAAAGACATATGGGTCAGGGTTAGTAAGTTGTGGGCATGTTACGTTCGTGCTGGAAAAGCAGCGACACTTGCAGGCTATCCTCAGGACTGTGTTGGCACAAATGACGTTTTTCACTGTATGTTTTGATGTTTCAATGTACATGTGACAAATAAAGCTAACTGATGAAATCACCTCTAATGTAATGAGCACACACACACTCAATGTTTCAGGAACAGCTTCTTCCCCTCTGACATCAGATTTCAGAATGGACAATGAACCCATAAACACTACCTCACTATTTTTTGCTCTCTTTTTGCACATCTTATTTTATCTATATTTAATTGATGGGTTTTTTTCATTATACATTACAATGTACTGCTGCTGCAAAACAGCAAATTTCATGACATATGCCAGTGATACTAAACCTGATTCAAATTCTGATTCTGATTCTGAATGGATATAAATTTAACGTGGCCAAACAATTAACTAATTCAGAGGGATGAAATATCTGACCAACGTCAGTGAGAATTTTCTTTCGTCACTTGACCAAAGTAAATATGAGTACCTGCACCTCCTGATACTTGGCTCCACTGTTGGCAATGACTCCAAATGTCAGGAAATGACTGTAACTGGCATTCACTTAGCATGAGCAATCAAAGATGAATTTACCTGCAGTCCATATGATTTTGGTCAACATAAAATGACACTTCCAAAGGCTTGTGTCCCATATAGTCTCTCCTTAAAACAACAAGGTCATAGAAACCTAGCCACCAATGCTTTACTCAGAGTGCCATCAATGCCAGGCTGTAATTGGCCAGGTCTTTGCTTACCCGGTCACTCAGTGATCCTTTCATTTTAATCTAGAACAATCTGTTACATTGAATGATATCACATTGATCTAGAACAGCCTGTCAAGCAGCACTGTGTTAAATTTTAATTTCTCACAGTGAGAAAAAAGTGTGAACAAAAAAGTTGTTAAAAAGATAACTAATTGGAGAAGTGTTGATAATTCAGCCACCAAGTGATAGAATGTGGTTCAGCCCACCAGAAGGTGCAAAGACATTGGCAAAAGCTAAGATCATTGGAAAACATCAGTCTCCCAGCAACACCCCCAGACCTTCAGTTTGTATTTATACTCATTCCCTTAATGCCTGGTTGTGTTTGTCTAGACTGATGTGTTCAACTGAATGCCTGATGGTGGCAGAAATTTGTTTCAAATCTGTGCTAGGACATAATATATTAGCACTCAGGATTTGCATAAAGGAATGAAGTCAAATTGTTTCCACTGGTGGAAAGACCCATTTAAGATAATTTGAGAAACAAAAGCAAAAGCAAGGTAGTAATCAGATCTCAAACAAGAGAAAATCTGCAGATGCTGGAAATCTGAGCAATACACACAAAGTGCTGGAAGAACTCAGCAGGCCAAGCAGCATCTATGGGAAAAAGTACAGTCGATGTTTCGGGCCAAAACCCAAAACGTCAACTGTAGTATTTTCCATAGATGCTGCCTGGCCTGCTGAGTTCCTCCAGCATTTTGTGTTTGTAGCAAGGTAGTAATTTTGTTTATGTTCATATGCAACAGCCTGATCTAGAAATTTCTGCTGAAAGGAAGATGAAAGCAGATTCAATAATTTAATTCAGGTTACAAATTAAATTGATCAGAAGCTAATTATTAAAGGAGGAAGGAGTACAGGAATTATCCTCAAATTAATCATAGTTCATTACATTTTTAAAAATTTTATTGGAGATGGCAACAAATACCAGGTTGTTCTCTTCATCCAGACCAAAGGTAATGTAAGCTAGAAACATTTCTTCCATTTTTTTTCTTCACTGTTAACTCTTTATTAGCAATTACATTCAGCAATTGAAAGTTGAATTTATTGTCATATGCACAAGTACATGTGTGCACAGGTGCAATGAAAAACTTACTCTTACTGGCATATAGCTTTTGGAAGGTAAACACAGTTTAAGGACATATTGATAGCATGGTGGAAAGTTATTTCAATGAAGGGAATTTTAACTCTTAAATCCATAATTAATAACCTGGATTAATTCTACAAGATTTGAAACAGTTTAGTACTTCACAATAATTAATAACACTGAAAATCAGACTGATCGTGAATTCTTAACTTGATTTTTTTATTGGCAATATTGCCAGAGATGTTTAGTAACCACTTCAGCTACAGTTTATATACTATTAGCTTTTATTGAAATTCTCCTGTTATACAAAGCACCTTTGACTGCACCTATAAGTGAGTTTTGCACCTACAAGAGATCACCTTCTTCTATAGTCCTTATTTACATCATGGTCAACAATATGTCACAACTCTTGAAGATGACCACTAGGAGACACAGTCTCCAACTTTAACTTGAATGCTGTTCAACTTGGATTTAGCAAGGTATGTCACAAGTCATAAAACTGCGATGACACAGCAAGTAATATGCACATTGTCAATGATACATACAATATAAGTATTTAACAGAACAGAGTCTACATTACAACAAATAATTTGACAAGGCCACAAGGAAGGATACAAGATATAAAGGTTATTACAAGGGGCCCACTAAACATTGGAGATGAGCAGATAGGTTAGAATCAAAAACACACTCCACCAATTCCAACTTCACTGAGGAAGAAAATGGAATCAACCAACAGGAATTAATCAGCATGAGCTTTGTACAGTAGTTGTCTACAAAGTACTGCAGAATAACATTTTAGAAATGGATACGAAATGTGTGAAAATGGTGTAAAGCTAGTATTGAAGAATTAGATCAGGCTTAGCAATGGCAACATTCCTGCTTCAGACTGCGGTTCAGAAACTCATTGAAAACTAGTCAGCATTGTAGATGAGGACAACAAATTCAGAGAATGCAACTCTTTCAACCTTTCAGCCTTGCTTCACCACTTAGTTAGATTATGAATGATCTGCATCACAGTTTCATTTCTTCACAAATCTCAGAACTGAAATTCTCATTAGTACCTTTATCTACAGCTTATTCAAGGAAAACGTATCAGGTTTCTTTTACCAACTGGGTGCAAAATGGGACATCTAAGAGTAATTTTAAGATTATATTGCCATCTAATAATAATAGAAAATGCTAGAAATATTCAGCAGGACAGCAACCTCTGAATTAAAGTTTTTAATCTTTTTCTCCTTTCACGAATCTTCCTTCATCTACTGAAAAATTACTTTATTCTTTATATTTATTCCAAATTTTCACCATTTGCAATGCATTGCTTCTGTATTGTGTTCTCTTGTCCCTGGAGCTCATCATGGAAAATTGTTTCTTCGTATATATCTTATCAAATCATTTTAATACTTTGAAGTACTTCAAGCAGATCAGTACTCAATTATTTAAATTCCTGGCAATTGACACAATCCCTCTTTCTTATTTGTCCTTCTAAAACCTTAGCCAGGGTAATATCCTTCCAAGGCCAAAGTACCCTACTGTAGATCTTTAGGAGGGGCCGAACTCAAGAAAACTTTCCTCTTTCTATTTTAACCCCATCATAGAATATAGAGCATTAATATCAGTACAGGCCCCTCAGCCCAAGATGTTGCGCCAACCTTCTAACCTACTCCAAGATCAATCTAACCCTTCCCTCTTACATAGCCCTTCACTTTTCTATCATCTATGTGTCTTTCTAAGAGTTTATTAAAGATTGTTCATGTATCTGCCTTTATGAGCACCTTTGGCAGTGCATTCCATGCATCCACCACTCTGTGTTAAAAAAGGAGCTCTGGCATCCCTCCTATATTTTCCTCCAATCACCTTTAAATTAGCAGATAAAGACAATTCGCCTTTTTGATTGATAATTTATATTCTTAAACAAATTTTAATGCAGTTTTAAATAGTGCAGACAGGAAGAGACATCGTCTATACAATTCACTCATGTACAACATTAAGCTAACTACAGATGAATTTGCAACAGATTTGACAGTTTTAGTAGGTTTAGTACTCACCACCTCCAACTATCAAAGTAGCAAGTGATAAATTAAAGGTCGAACTATTTAGCCAAAAACAGTAGAAACAGGTTGACCAGATTAAACTGTATGCAGCCCTGTCAGCCAACAGCTTGAGTACTGTGTCCAAGATAGAAAGGAATCAGTCAACCAGAGAAGGCAGTGTAGAGAATAGCCCCAATGCTACTTTCAACTGTTAAAAAAAATACAGTTGAATGACCTGGCCTTTCAATATTGAAAGGACATGAATAACAGGTGACATTATAAAGGTACAAAATTAGGTACAAATACAGAAAATATAAAGCTGGGAAATCACTTTAGACTGAGAGTGGAATAATGGAGTAAAAAGTAGGTTTAAAATGGGTTTCACAAAATTGCCATTCTCAGAAGGAGCAATTATAGACCTAAGAGAAAGATGGGGAAATGAACCTTACTTCCCTTGAATCTTTAAATAACCTGTTAGATGTTGCAGTGGGGAAACGGTAGGATTTTTCTAGGTGACTTTGTAATCTGTTCTGCAGGCAAGTAGGCCATAGAATAATAGTAAACTTCAGCAGAAGATTCCACTGATGGATGCAACTCTAATAAACTACAACACAACAGTTCTGTAGTTATTGATATATGAATAACCACAATTTGCAAGCTGTTACAAAGCCCAAAACAGCATGTGGTTAATAGTTCCTACACTTCTTTAATTATTACTTAATTATAATGGCTTTTTCTTCCAAGCCCCTAGGCAAACAAAGAGAAAATTTAAAAGGAAAGGAAATGTTTGTACAAGAGTTTCAAGGGTGGATTTTGGTGAGCATCTCCAGCTGCTTTTGATTACCTTTCAAGAGAACTGATTAAAAATTACGTCAATTATATTTTTTTCAATAGAATCCAGCGGAGATCTCTAAACTGGTCACCACTTTAAAGATTATGGATATCACTGAAGATCACTCTATGATGGACAAAAGGGCAGGACAACAGAGAGTGTAAGAATACTTTTGAGTGCGGACTGTCACTCTGAGTTTTATCTCGCAGTGTTTCATCTATCAGGCCATAGTTTCAGCTGAGCAGAAAGGCTGTTTGTTACTGTGGAGATGCTATTTCCATTACTTGCCTAGGATTGGATTAAGTGATTAGAAGACTGATCCCCTGCAGTTCACGCTATTAAATCCTGCAACAGCTTGATGCTTGTCCATTAGTGTAAGGGGTTCAGCAGTCTATTTTCATTGGTCGAACAGCATTCCAAAAGAAACTGAGATCTTTACATACGGACCTCAATTAGGATGGTTCATGTATTTTCACTTGGTAATTCTTCAGTGAAACATTTTAAGGGTCAATCCGGATTTTTTATTATTTAATCAGATAAAATAATTAACACAATAATAGGGCATCAACTTGCATTTATATAGCCCCTTTAATTCAGTAACATATAACTGCCCAAAAACACTAAGACCAAATGAAGAAAAGAAATTAAAAACTGGCTTCTCCCAAACCTAACCATTTACTGAGTTGCTCAGATGGTATTAGCCAGTGAAATATCACACTAAACAAGTGGAGAAGAATGTAATCCAAGGACACCAATACGAAAACAGAACCCCATATGATACAAACGGCATGTAATTTTGCTCTATAATTGAATATAAATCACCTAAAGCTGAACATATAGAATATGGAATTCAATTTGCTAATGAGTTAGTGAAGAAATAGCAGTCAACTCAATGAATTGAAAAAAAGAGCTGATATTTAGCCACCATAAACCTGTGTGATTAATCGTAAGAACACCAGATTGTATAATGCATCTCCAAAGCATAACAGATGGCATTGGATTACAAGAGTATCCAACATAGTGAAAGCGTCCCTGGATTATTCTGATATAGTAAATCTAACAACCTTGTCAAGAACAAGAATTTCTTCTCACCAAACCTCAAAGCAGCAGCTCGTTGATATTTATTCAGGCAGAAGTTCAAGTAGTCAAAATTCAGATCCCCTGGAGAAATGGTGACAAAATTCAAGAGCATGAAAGAAATGGCCATCAATCTCCTCAGACTAGGCTGTTTCAGTAAAGAGGGTCTGCTCATCCTTTCCTACATTACAGTAGTAACCACACTTCAACAAGTTGCTCATTGGCTCTAAAAGTCCCGAGGCTGTGAAAGGAACCAGATGAATGCTAGTCAGGATTTTAATTAGGCTGTGTTAGTGTAAACCACAGATTTTCCAACACGAATCCTCAAGACCTATTACAGTTTGACAAGTTAGCACTTTCACATCTTATTGACTCTCTTGAACATGAGACTAATTGCTGCATATTTTAGTTTTTTTAAACAGCAATTTCAGCAGCTGATACTTTTTCCTAGTTGTAGAATACCACAGGCATAGAAGTGATCAAGTTCAAGTTTAAGTTTCTGTCTAATTATTGTTCAACCATACATGAGTACCCATGAATACAGACAAATGAAACAGCCTCCAAGGCCAAGGTGCAAAACACAGTATGAACAGTCATACACAGCACTAGGCACATATAAGATAGCAGTAAATATACAGTCACTTAAAAAATATCCCAAGTTCCTGAGTAACATGTCCTGTAAATTGATGGTGCATGGGTGCTGTCAGCAAGAAGCAAGCCCTCAGCAGTCCACAGTCAAACTCATGCACGCAATCCAGCTTGTCTTCCACAGAGCAAGTACTGGAGGTCAGCACTGACCAGAGGGGCCAGCCCTCACTCCAACATGGACGCTGCGCTACACCGATTCCATCTTCTCCCCTCCTGGATGCTGCAACAGGCGAGCCTGCGGCATGAGCCCAGACTTCACTACAACCCAGGCCACACAGCTCCCCCGCCTTCAGTCTCACCAATAAACTAGTGAACTGGAGTTGCAGTATTCTACATTACCAATGCCCAACAGGATCTTGCAATCTCAAGAAAGACGTCCAAGAAGATCACTTGCTGTCAGACTGAACACCGCCTGTGCACTCCAACTCCACCTTTCTGTAGCAGACAGCAACACAAACTGCAGCAGGTCCAGTTCCTCCATCTCCTGCACTAATGAACAACTCACTGACGGGGTAGACCAGCAGTTCTTTACGTTCTTAAGGTCCAGCATTGACTTGTAATCATAAGAAACCATGTTTAAAAAAAGATGAAAACAGCTGTGGTTGGCCCCTGAGATGACATTGTGTCTGGGATGCAGAAATGCGGGAAATTGTGCATGGTTTGTTGGGTTGAGGTGGGAGTTCTCCAGGAATACTCAAAGAACAATCCTTGCAAGAATGAGCAAGGTCTCATTGTTTGTTGGAGATAGTTACACAATCTTTGATACGCCCTTTCAATGCTACCACATTGCTAGAAGCTCTTTGCCAAACTGACAGAAAATTGGCAGCTCCCTGTCCTCATTCTCAAGTGGTAGTGACAGCTCACCATTGGAAAATAAAGTTATCACTCGGGAAACACTTTATGCAAGTGAATGAAGCCTGGAAGTGTATTAACAAACTGATTGCTATGAGTCCTGGTGAAATAGAATCCCTGTCACTGCAGTATTTTAGTTCTAACCTTATTTACAGAATTAACTTTAATCCAATTCAAACTGGCTACCATATAGATAATCATTGCACTGTTACATATAAGGCAAATTCAACAAGAACTTAAGAAGTAAGAGCAGGAGTAAGCCATCTGGCCTGTCAAGTCTGCTCTGCTATTCATAACTATTCATGATTCATAAGATCATAGACAGATCTGATATATAAAAACTCTGTCAAAAATGTTCCCAAGCCCAGCTGGAAGAGGAGGATAATTGGGCATATGGCAAGCAACTCCTATCCATAAAAACCCAAAGTTAGAGAAACACCAACAGAAGCTCCAAAAACAAACAAGAGAAAATCTGCAGAAGCTGGAAATCTGAGCAACACACACAAAATGCTGGAGGAACTCAGCAGGCCAGGCAGCATATAAGAGAAGAGTACTGGGCCATTTTGGGCCAAAACCGTTACTATACTCTTTTCCTGGGTGCTGCCTGGTCTGCTGAGTTCCTCCAGCATTTTGTGTGTGAAGCTCCAAAGACCTCACCCCGGAAGAGGAAGGATACACCAAGAAAATGGGCTACACCTGGAGACCAGCCCAGGACAGAGGACTCTGCCAAGCTACCTGTAGGCAACCTATGCCCCAGTAGGGGTGATGGTCCGAAGTAAAGCAAGTACGTGATCTGATAAGAGCAGTATCTGATCACTACATTACAGGGAAGGATGAAGCAGCGTTGGAAAGAGTGCAGAAGAGATTAACCAGAATGCCGTCTGGAAAGGAGGCCCCACTTGTAAGTCAGTCCACACCTAATGGAAAGCCAGATTGCATAGGCTGTGTTTATTCTCATTAGAATGTGGAAGGCTGAAGGTTAACTTAATCAGGTTTATAAAATTATGAGGGGCATAGATAATGAGATAATCAGAGTGTTTTTCCTGGAGTCTAGAAATAGAGGCCACACATTTATAGTGTGAGTTGGGGGGAAGGCTATCAGAAGGATAAGTGTTTCACACACAATGTGATGGTTTTATGGAATGAAGTGCCAAAAGAAGTAGCAGTAGGAGGTACAATTACAAAGCTCAGAAGATGTTTGGACAGATAATTAGATGGGAAGGAGTAGAGCGATGCAGGTCTTTTGCAGGCAAATGGGATTAGTGCAGATGGAAATCCCAGTCGACAAGGACAAGTTGATCGGAAGCCCACTTCTGAGCTGTACAATAAGAATGCAAAGTGCTAAGAAACAAAGAGGTATTGTTCACAGCTGTGAGATGGAGTGGTTTGGGAGGAGACATATCTGCAGTCAAAGTTACAAGTTTCAATAAATTGGGCCAAATACCTGCTGTGTTATTGGAAAAACTACTTTTCAGATTCATAGAAAATCTGTCCACTTTCATTAAATATCCCATGGTGCAATTTTAAAGGTGAGTCTTGCCAATGTTTTGGTATTATCATTCAAACAACATCATGGAAAAGAAGATCACCTGACAATTTTCATATTCCTGTAACGCACATTTGCAGCTGCTCTGCACCCATTGTTACAATGCATTTGGTATTTGATCCTCCATAATATTCCGTGTGGGAATTAAAACTGGAGGCGGCAGTGTTTTTTTTTATGAGGTCAAGTTGCGAGCTCAATATCAACCCGGCGTGGATGGAGAGCGCACTCGGAAGCAGTCTGTCACTGGATCGAACTCGGGAACCTCCATTCTCGAGCCCAGCGCTGATTTCACTCTGCCACCAGCCGACATGTACATATTAAGCCTTTAATTAGCGGCTCTCTGGGGCACATTGATGTTGTGAAAGGCACCTCCTAAGTGTAAGTCCTTTACTGTTTTAAGGAAGGTAAATTCACAGCACAGTTGACTGGTATCCAGGGCTGTCAGAAAATGTAAAGTAAATGTAAAATGGTAGTGCAAAGGTTAGCATGACGCTAATACAGCTTAGGGCCTTGGCGTTCAGAGTTCAATTCCGGCGACCTCTGTAAGAAACTATGCACATTCTTTCCATGTGAACATGGGTTTTCTCCGGGTTCCCCAGCTTCCTCCCACAGTCCAACGACATACCAGTTAGTAGATTCAGGGCTAGTTGCAAATTCTTTTCTGTGCTTAGGCTAAGGTTAAATCGGTGGGCTGTTGAGTGGTGTGGCTCGTGAAGCCAGAAGGGCCTGTTCCACGCTGTATCTCTAAATAAATTTATAGAATCACCTCCCTGTTCAGCCTTATTTGTCCTTTAAATGTGTCTGAAGTTCACAGGTGCATAAATCCATGAATAACAACATGTACAAGCCAGACTAGAAGAGTGAACACTTGTGGTCACTTTGCCCTAGATATGTTTAAACTTGGTCCAAGAAGAATAAAGCTGCTGAAGCGTAAAACAGGTTTTACGTTGTAATTCATCACATATTACACCTTACTGCAGAAGGCTGTACAAAGATTGAAATTCCCACATATTTCAGGAATTGTCAATGTTAGATGCAATCTTTTACTTCTTGCCAGTTATGTAAAAATGTGTCAGGAAAATACAATTCAATAAGTAGCCTCAGCACAGCAAACAGTGTTGTTCAATATGCAGACAATAAAAAGATACTTTAGGAAAGGACCTTTACAGAATTAGTCCATTGGCCTAAAATTCTACTTAAACCCATCATGTTCTTCAGCCCAAGTTAACAAGAAGTAGATGTTCTAGTCATTAACTAAATTGAAATGAAATGTATACATTTTTAACAGGAATATAATATGTGGATTAGGCATTGGATTGAAACTGGGAAAATGATATGTCTTGTTCTGCTGGCTGCCCAGGGGTTTGTGCCGTCACTTCCGAAGCATGGTGCCTCATTGGATTCAGAATTGGTTGGCTGAAAGAAGGCAGAGATGGTTGTAGATAGAGTGTATTCTGACAGGAGATCAGTGACCAGTGGTGTTCCGGAAGGATTTGTTCTGGGACTCCTTCTCTTTGTGAATTTTATAAATGACTTGGATGAGGAAGTGGAAGGGTGAGTTAGTAACTTTGCAGATGTCATAAAAGTTGGTGGAGTTGTGGATAGTGTAGAAGGTTGTCGCAGGTTATAACAGGACATTGACAAGTTGTAGAGCTGGACTGAGAAGTGGCAGGTGTACTTCAATCCAAAAAAGAGATACACTTTGGAAGGTCAAATCTGGGGCAGTGTGGAGAAACAGAGGGATCTTGGGGTCCATGTTCATAGATCTCTCAAAGTTGTCACAAAAGTTGATAGGGTTGTTAATAAGTTGTATGGTGTGTTGGCCTTCATTAGTCTGGTGGGGGCAGGTGTGATTGAGTACAAAGCTGTGAGGTAATGTCACAGCTCAGTAAAACCCTGGTTAGACCACATTGTGTTCAGTTCTGCTCACCATATTATAGGAAGAATGTGGAAGCTTTAGAGAAGGCACAGAGGAGATTTAGCAGGATGCTGCCAAGATAAGAGAACATATCTTATAGGATGGGTTGAGTGAGTTATTGCTTTTCTCTTTGAAGCGAAGGAGGATGAGACGGAATTTGATAGAGGTGAATGAAGATGATAAGAGACATAGATCAAGTGGATAGCCGGAGACATTTTCCCAGGGCAGAACTGGCTAAAATGAGGGGGCATAATTTTAAGGTGATTGCAAGAAAGTATAGGGAGAATGACAGAGCTAGGTTTTTTACACAGAGAGTGATGGGTGTATGGAATGCACTTTCAGGGGTGATGATAGAGACATATTCATAGGGGACATTTAATAAACTCTTAGATAGGCACATGGGTGATAGAAAAATGGTGGGTTATGTACGAGAGAAGGGTTAGATTGATCTTAGAGTAGATTAAAATGTCAGCACAACAATATAGGCCAAAGGGCCTTTACTTTGCAGTGTTCTATGTTATACGGTTTATGTTTATGTGTGTTTATTAGCTGAGACAAAAGTAGGCCCAGCTATGAGGATGTTTATCACTGGATACCCTGTTGATGCTCCTTTTCCGAGGTCATGAAGAAAGAAAAACAAAACAGGATTCATGGTACCATGATAAAGCTAAGCAAATAAAAATAGAAGAGCGAAGTGGAAAAGATAGTCCTGCTGACACATACTTTCACAATTATTTCAATTTACAGTTGCCAACTTAATTGTATGTCCTGCAGGAAAGCATGCAGGAACTTAACAAAGTGATCTGAGAGTTTCCAAGAAAAGACCCTGGAGCATCAGTAGGCTGGGACAAGAGTAGTACTGTCACTGTGGTTTTGTTTTCAAAGGGCAATAATTTTCCACAATCTATGTGAACTCATTTTTCTGCCTATGGCTTTGTTCTGGCAACCTTTAATCTGAATGTAAAAGATGAATTTTATTGCACAACTTGTGCCCATGCAAAGTAGTCTTCTGAATGCTTTGTAACTGCACCGTCACCATAGAACTGTGGTAATTTATGGCAAAAATGGTAGTTATTATGCCTTTTATGTCCTTGTCACCTAAAGGGGTAACACAGTCCAATCTCAGTTCTTAGTCTGTCATAATCATTCAGATGTTGTAGTTTCATAAGAGACCATTTGCTACCAAGGCATATCCTTTGGGAAATATTCAGATAGGAAGGTCAAGAGAGATTTTTTTTTGGTGGGGGGTGATGTTGTCCATACTTGGGAGAGGAAAGAAGTTTTGGAGATGGAACATCCTACGCTGCCCCTGAACTGGTTAAGGTGACCTTTTTTATTAGGAGATGTGAACTGGCTTTATTTGGTGCCAGACTGCTGCTAAATTGGCCCTTCCGCTGAAGAACCCATCAATGAATAGCATGGATAATGCTGGATGAGTACTGCAAGCATAATAGAATGAACAGCCTGCATTGCAATGAAGTATATATGTTAGTCACACATCACAATCCCCACCTCCAGTTTAGAATACTAAACATGCAGCAGCATTTAATCTTCAAATTGCTTTGCAAAACCAACAGACTTGCTGTCTGTCTGCTCATCTGTCCACAGGTATGTAATGATGCTTTCATTTTGGTCCACCTGAACTGCTCCTATTTTTCTCATGAAAGGTGCAGCATTCATTGAAGAGTAAATGGAAGCTCAGGCTTTGTATGTCACTCGATGACATTCCAGTCTGAGGTGACAGATTGAAATTATGATAATGACTTTGACTTGATCTAAAAAGCATCTTGGATGCAAAAATTAATTTAGTTCCTGATATGAAAGAATTGTCTAATTCTGCAAAGCAGATACTGAAGTTATTGCTTTAGGTTACTGATGCTCTTCCATCTGCCAAGGGTAACATTGCTAACCATAAGTGTTTCTGCCCATCTGAGAGATTTTAGTTCATTGAAGTATGAAGTGTTGTTTCAAACTGGTGCATACTCGGCATCAAAACTGTGGTATAAATTATCAAGTGAATAAAGTTATTGGTGGTTTGCCAGTTGACAATTAAACAGATCTTCAAATACAAAAGAACATTTAGAAAAGTAATTAAAGATTAATATATATCTGGATTACTATACTTCAAAATATATCTACACTTTAAATTGAAAAATGTTCAATGGGAACTGGAGTGGAATATTTTAACATCTCACTAAAAGGACTGAGCTCACTAGTAAATGGGTGTTGGTATCAAGTTTTAGGGGCGAGGTAAGGATGTAGGAAGAAAGTTAGTTTGGAAAGTTACACTCAGCAGACAAAAGCTCTGGGGATTTTGTGATGGTCTACCAAAGTGCATGACCATACACTTCCCGACTCTATATTCCATCTTTGCCTATTCTCACAATCTGTCTAAGTCTTTCTGCAGACTCCCTGCTTCCTCAACACTACTTGTCCCTCTACCTACCTTAATATCACTGAAAACTTGGCCACAAAGCCATCATTTTCTTTATCCCAATCATTGACATATGACGTAAAAGTGGCCTCAATACTGGCCACTGCAGAATGCCACTAGTCACTGGCAGCCAACTAGAAATGTCTCTCTTTATTGCCACTCTTTACCTCCTTCCAGTCAGCAGATCTTCTATCTATGATAGTATCCTTCCTGTAATACCATGGGCTGTTATGTTGTTAAGCAGCCTCATGTGTGGCATCTTGTCAAATGGTCTTCTGAAAATCTTACTAAACAACATCCACTGTTTCTCTTTTGTGTATAGAATCATACAGTCATAGAAAACTACAGCACAGAAAGTGGCCCTACAATTCATCCGGTCCATGCCAAGCCCACTTAAACTGCCTACTCCCCTTGACATGCACCCGAAACATAGCCTTCCTACCCCTCCCATCCATGTACCCATCCAATGTTCTCTTAATCATTGAAACCAAAATAATACCCACCACTTGTAGTAGCAGCTCAGTCCACACTCTCACCACCATCTGAGTAAAGAAGTTTCTCCTTATGTTCCCCAGAAATATTTCATCTTTTACTCTTAACCTACAACCTGTAGTTGTAGTCTCACCCAACCTCAGTGGAAAAAGCCTGCTTGCATTTACCCTATCTATACCCCTCATAATTTTGTATACCTCCCCTCAATCTTTTAAGTTCTAACCTCTTCAATCTTTCCTTATAACTCAGGTCCTCCACTCACCCCTCTTTTACTCTTTATATATCTGAAAAAACTTTTGATATCCTCTTTTATATTATTGGCTGACCTTCATATTTCATCTTTTTTCTCCTTATGGCTTTTTAGTTGCCTCCTGTTGTTTTTTTTTTAAAGTTTCCCAATCCTCTAATTTCCCACAGATTTTTGCTCTATTATATTCCCTCTCCTTCTATGCTGTCTTTGACTCTCCTTGTTGGCCATTTTTGCTCCATCTCCTTCTTTATATTTGGGATGGATCTATCCTGTGCCTTACAAATTGCCCCAGAAATTCCAACTATTGCTGCTCCACCACCATCATCCCTGCTAGTGTCCCCTTCCAATAAACATTGGACAACTCCTCTCTCATATCTCTGTATTTTCCTTTACTCCGCTGTAATACTGATACATAAGACCATAAGATATAGGAGCAGAATTAGGCTATTTGGCCCATCGAGTCTGCTCCACCATTTCATCATGGCTGATTCAATTTTCCTCTCAGCCCCAATTTCCTGTCTCCTCCCCATAACCCTTCATGCCCTGACCAATCAAAAGTATATCAACCTCTGCCTTAAATATACAAAAGACCTGGCCTCCACAGCTGCCTGTGGCAAAGAATTCTGCAGATTCATCACCCTCTAGCTAAAGAAACTCATCCGCATCTCCGTTCTAAAAGGACACCCCTCTGTTCCAAGGTTGTAACTTTATCTTCTTTCTCTCAAACTGCAGGGTGAACTTTATCATATTATGATCATTGCCTCCCAACAGGTTCCTTTACCTTAAGCTCCCTAATCAATTCTGGTTCATTACACAACAGTCAAACCAGAATTGTCTTTCCCCTGGTGGTCTCAACCACAAACTACTCTTAAAAAACCATTGCATAAATTGGCTTGTTCCGCGGATGACATTTTGATCTAGGGCAACCAACATACTCTTTACCTAAATTGATGCAATCCTTTGAACAATACGGTCAATTATCAGGATACAGGATCAACATAGATGAAACCCAATTACTTTCATATAACTATAGCCCACCGAGAGAAATTGAAAGCAGATATCCATAGGCATGGCAAGCAGGGTCTTTCAAATATTTGAGCATCATTATGCTAAAACATTTGTCAAAATTATCAGAATGCAGTTATCAGCCTATACATAAAAAATTAAGGAAGATATAACAAAATGGAACCTAATTCCTTTTTTAGACTCAGCTCAAGGATTGAATCTATTAAAATGAATATATTGCCCAGACTATTATATTTCTTTCAGACTTTACCAATAGAGATTAATCAGAATCAATTCAATGAATGGAACAAAATGTTATCAAGATATATATGGCAAGGTAAAAGGCCTAGAGTTTGTCTCAAAACTTTGCAATTAGCCAAAGAAAAGGGGGGATGGGGCCTACCTTCTCTTAGAGATTATAATTTTGCAGCATAGTTGAGAGCTGTGATATGTTGGAGCAACCCATCATATGACACTCAATGGAAAAACATATAAACTAGAGGGAGATATTGCAATTCTTAAATGGTGTGCATATGACTCGGATTTTACGCCGAATAAACTGGATGCTAGATTTAAGGACTGGACAGCTAAAGGAATAGCAGTTCTTTGCAATATAATGAAAGAAGGAACACTGTTCAGTTTTGAAATACTTAAAGAGAAACACTTATTAGAAAAACAAGACTTTTATAGGTATCTACAGATGTGACAGTATGTTAATAGGAGAGTTAAAAATGTAACCAAGGCAAGTACATGTTTGACAGAGCTATTTAGAAAAGCTTATAATTCAGATACCAGTAGTAGAATCATTTCAAGCGTGTATAAGGGTTTGTCAAATCTTAAAACACATTCGACTTCATACATTAAAACAAGATGGGAGAAGGAAGGAGGGATAATCATATCTGAGGAAGAATGGACAATAATGTGGAGGTATCAATTGAAGTGTACCAGTTCACAGAAATGGAGGGAGTTTGGGTAGAAAAACTTGATAAGATATTTTATTACACCCTCTCAGAAATCCCATTATGATAACAACCCCCCTGTTTGCTGGAGAAATTGTGTAAATCAAAATGCAAACCATTATCATATTTTCTGGGATTTCCCCATTATCAAAGACTATTGGAGTGTGATACACAATGCCCTACAAGACATTTTTAAATGTGAAATACCCTTAGAAAGTAAGACCATATATTTTGGGTATGTACCTCAAGAATGGTTGAAAAGAGATAAATATTTAATGAATATACTGCTGGTGGCTGGTAAGAAGACTCTTACCAAGAAATAGTTATCACAGGAGAGCCCAACTTTAAACGCATGGATGGAAATTACAATGGACATTTACAAAATGGAGAAGATAACAGCATCTGTTCATCATAAGTTGGAACAATTTGATTCATATTGGGAAAAATGGCTCAACTACATAACACCTCATAGGCCTGATTTTATTCTCACAAATCAATGAATATGTTGTAAAAAATAAAGATCACTCCCAACTTGTACATGTGTTTCTCCTTTGGTTTGTTCTTTCTTTCCTCTCTTTTCTATAGGTGTATACCTCAGATAAATATTATGTGGAGATTTGTGGCAAATATGATTATATGATATATATGTACAATATCTGAAATGTATCTTATGGAAATATTTGTTTGATAATGAAATTCAATAAAAAATAAATTACAAAGAAAAATTAAAAAGCCATTACGTAGGTATTCTACAAACTTCCTCTCTTGGGATTCAGTATCAACCCAATTTTCTCAATCTACCTGCATATTGAAATTTCCTATGACTATCGCAATGTTGCCTTTATTAAATGCATTTTCCATTTCCCACATCCTGTATATAACTCCCATCGGGGACTTTTTACCCTTACAGTTTCTTAACCATATCCACAAGGTTTCTACATCTTCTGATCCTATGTCACCTCTTTCTAAGGATTTGATTTCATTTTTTACCAACAGAGCCACCCCACCCCTCTGCCTACAGGCTTGTCCTTTCGATACAATGTGAATCCTTGGTTGTTAAGCTTCTGAACCTGACCTTTTTTCAGCCACATCTCAGTGATGCCCAGAACCTGCCAATCTGTAAATGCACCACAAGATTATCTACCTTATTTCGTATACTGCACGCATTCAGATATAACACTTCCAGTCCTGTATTCATCACCCTTTTCAACTCTGTCCCCATGTTACACTTCAACTCATCCCACTTACTGCACTTTTGCCTGTTCTTCACAGCCTCACTACACACTGTATCTACTTGTATACCAACTGCCCCATCTTCAGCCATATTACTCTGGTTTTCATCTCTCTGCCAGATGAGTTTAAATCTTCCCCATATGCCCTAGCAAACATGTCTGCGAGGATATTGGTCCTCCTCGGGTTCAAGTGTAACCCATCCTTTTTGTACAGGTCATACCTTCACCAGAAGAGATCCCTATGATCCAGAAATCTGAAACCCTGCCCCCTGTACCAGATCCTCAGCCACTCATTCATCTATTTCACAGGAATCATCCTATTCCTGTCCTAATTAACACATGGCACTGGGAATAATCCAAACATTACTACCTTGGAGGTTCTGTTCTTCAGCCTTTTCCCCAACTCCCTTTACTCACTGTGCAGGACCCCTTCCACTTTGCTACTTACGTCATTGGTGCCAATGTGCACTACGCCCTCTGGCTACTCACCCTCCCTCGAGAATAATCTGCAACCACTCTGAGGCATCCTTGAACCTATTATCTGGGAGGCAACAGATCATCCAGGCATCTATTTTGCAGCCAGAGAATCTCGTCTGTTCCCTGAACTATTGAAAATCCTATCGTTATCACTCTACCTGACCCTACCCTTCTCTGCTGAGCCTCGGAGCCAGCCACAGTGCCACTGCCCTGATAGGTCATCCCCCCTGCAATATCCACAGGGGTATGGTTGTTGCTAAGGGGAATGGCCACAAGGGAACCCTGCACTAACTGCTTACTCCCCTTACTTCTCCTGATGGTCATCAATCTGCTATCTAAAGCCTGCACTTTTAGGTGTGGCCACCTCAGTAAAAGTCTCATCTATGAGGTTTTCATCCTCCTGGGTTCTGAGTATATCCAGTTCCTTGACCTTGTCACTATGTCCCTTCTTCCTCATCCTCCAGCAGCCAATCACAACTATCCTTGCCAGTTTCTCAACACATCACTTGAAATCCCAACCGAACAGCCTCTACCATCCAGCAGCCACCTTCCCGAGCCGATCACAGACCCAGTACACAGCACCCTTATTTTTAGGGTGACTTTGGCTAGCATTAAATGTGCACGGCCTGTTCTGAAGTATTGCAGACAATGCCTTGCCATTGAGCTGCAGTTTCAGCAACATTCACCTGTGCCTTTTTAGAGACTAGGAAACATCTATACTGATATATTTTATGCCTTCTGACTACCAGTAGCTGGAATTTGGTTTTGGACTTTTGGTAGACACGGAATACATGGGATCTCATCTCCCACTATGGAAGGTGAGAAGAAAGAATCAAATCAGGTCATGCAATAACATCAACTTGCATTTACAAAGTGCCCCAGAGTAAAATGCCCCAAAGGTTTTCACAGGAGGGTTATCAAAATAGACCAGGACCATTAGGGACACGTTAGGAATGTTGACCAAAAATTAGATCATAAAACGGAAGTTCTGAGTATCTCAAAAGAGAAGGGCTGAATGGCTAAGGGTGAGAATTCCTAAGCTTCCAATTTAGTATAGTGCTGTGCTGCAGTGATCAATGCTGGGAATGCAAAAGCAACCAGGATTAAGAGTATGCAGAAAGTCTGGAGAGCTGCAAGAATGGGAGAAGTTAGAGAGACTGGATTTGGCAAAGCCACGGAAATATTCAAAACTAGAAGCATGAATAGATCTAGAAACACTATAGGTCTGTAAGCTGAGGGGCAAACTGTATGGCCATGTGGATGAGTTCAGCTTTTGGAGACTGGAAACTGGGAATTTTGGATCGGAAGAACAAGAACTCTATCCTGATCTGTTTTTAATTATTTGGTTAAAATTGTGTCAGTGTGCTCATGATTCATATGGATGTAATTCTAACCAAAAATCAACCCTTTATCAAGTGAAAATTACTATAAAAAGTCCTAGTCAGGGAAGTTGTCAGGACGCTGAAGCAGGAACCCAATTGCTGACCAAGTACTGTGCGCACTGTGATATTTACTGAGTAGCAAATCCTGAGGGGCAACAAAATCAGCGTCAAAGTTCAGGCAGAGATCAAAAATTCCAGAGAAATCCAAAACCCTGAATCGGGAAACAGGCAGAGTCAATATTCAGATGGATAGAGTTCAGATATGAATGCTGGAAAGGCTCAGGAAATTTCACTAGCACAATCTGGTAACAAACAGATGAAAACACAGGACTGAAATACACTGAGCAATAAACAGAGAGGCAGGTGATAGGTGGAGCACAATGAGACACAAGTGGCAGCAAAACGGGTAATAATGAGAAACAGATGAGAGGCGGAGTACTCAGTAATACAGGGGCTGGAGTAGAACAGGGGCAGGGACAAGAGCACATGAGGCATGAAAACAAACAAGAGCACATGGCAATATAAAACCACAGACTGACGGATAGGGGGAAAACACAAAAAAAGACAGAATTCAACTGGAGGTACTGACAGAAGTTTCCTCTAGGGTAGCAAAACACTGAAGCTAATGGGCTAATGGGGGTACTATCGCCAT